>NW_024470321.1:457327-1657327 GCF_900496995.4 Aquila chrysaetos chrysaetos | reverse complement strand
AAGGCGGTAGGCAGGGATGTGGACTGGAGTGCATACGGCTCCAGTCACGAGTCTCATCCAGTGGATGATACAACGGGGCTTCATAGTAAAGCCGGGAGAGATATTTGACACGTCGCGGCTGCGGGCTGCGCGCGAGGAGTTGGTGGAGGAGTGTTTGAGTGGAAAGAAAGCAGCTGCGGATAAGCTCACAGCTCTTGGTTCAGTGTTGACAGTATTGAGGAAGGGGAGAGAGGCAAAGGCGGTTTGGATGGCGGCTACAGCGGTGTTACGCGGAGAGGCGAGTGGAGAGGTGCTTGATTTGTTAGAGGTACAGGCTGACAAAGAGAGTAAAGGTGTTACTGGAGTCGGAGGTGAGGAGATGTTGGGAAAACAAGTAGAGAGACTGGAAAGAGCGGAGGATGCTCCGGACGCCTTGGCGTTTCCAGTCTCTCGCAGGCAACCAGAGGATTCTTTTTTTGGCTATCCACCCCTTCCCCCGCCAGGATTGTTTTCACATGAGGCAGAGGAGCCCTCTAAGTATGTCCCGCCAGCGAGTAGTACAACCACGGGTCCTAGTGCACCTCCGATGTCTATGATGGAGGTAGATTCGGGTGAAAAAGAACGTTGCATTAGAAAGAAATTGCAAGCAGAAGCAGTTCCATTGCCGGACTCGGATGAGGAGAGTCCACCGAATGCAAAACAGAATCAGATCACTGACGTAACGGAGGTTTTGACGAAATTTAAAAATTTAGTGGCGACTATTGAACAGACAGTACAGCATGCTCAAAGCGTTGTAGATCGTGCAGCACAACCTCCGGTGTTTACGGATTGGAAGTTAATAGCAAAAAATTGTGTTCTAGAGGGTGTGGATTTCAAACCTTCAGATGAAGGGGGAGTATTAGCGTGTCCGTTGTTAATCACTCAAGATGGACCTAGATGGCAACCATTAGATTACAATTTAGTAAAGGAATGGCAGACGAGCTGTAGAGATGACGGATTGAATGGCCCAAGGACGCGAGCTCTGTTAGATGTGATTTATGCTCAGCCGTTACTGCCCTTTGATTCGAGACAGCTGGCGCGTGCAGCACTTAGGGCACCTTTGATGTGCCTCTGGGAGCAGGCGTTTAAAGAGGAAGCAGAAGCGGTTGTTTTGGACGCTCTTACTCCAGGACACGATTTAGTAGGGGTCTCTATGGCGCAGTTAACGGGGACCGGAGATCATGCATCCCCTCAAAATCAGGCCCGTTTGCGAGGTCGGGTGATAACAGCTTCTTCAAAGTGTGCTAGAAATGCATTTATGAAGGTCAGTAAGTTTGAAAAGAAGAGTCCCGTATACAAAGGTTATTCAGAGACTTAATGAACCATATCAGGATTTCTTAGAGCGTTTGCAAAAGGCGGTGGAGGTAGCAGACAGACCGGACGAGGTTAAGCCAGTTCTTGCGAAAGAATTAGCTCGTACACAAGCAAATGACCAGACAAGGCAAATTTTATCGCAATTGCCAGCAAAAGCTTCAGTAGCAGATATGATTAAATGGGTGTTAGAAGCAGAAGCTCAAACCGCAGCGGCACCTGTGGTTGCAGCAGTTACAGCTGTACTTCACAATTGCACAAACAACAACCCGAGGAAAAACATCTGTTTTGGTTGTGAGGGAAGCGGTCACGTTAGAAGCCAGTGTCCTTCAGTGTCTAGAGCCAATCTGGGCAGGACGCCAAATTCAGACCAACAAAGGAGTTGTTTCCGCTGTGGGAAGTTAGGGCATCTTGCAAAGCAATGTCGCATGACACGGGCCGGGGAACATCAGGGAAACTACAGGGGCGGTCCCAGCACGGGGCGGGCGGGGCTGCCGGAGAACAATCCGTCCTGTCAAGCATATCCCGTAGAATGCCGAGAATCACCGACGATTGGACAGCAAAAGGACGAGCTCCTGCCCTGGAAGATCACAACCGACGGCCTTTAAGAACAACCACAGGGGTTTGGGTGGGCCAACCCACAACGATAACTTTGAAGGGAGGAGGATCAGGAGAGAATGTGGGTGGCATTCTAGTGGGCAATGGGGCTCATAAATGGGGGGTTGATATTATTCCGGGAATGTACAATGAAACAAATGACACGATACAAGCCACTATAGTTCCCCTCACTGAAATACCAATGTATATTCCAGAAGATACTTTTATGGCTCATTTAGTATTGGATATGTCAACACGTCCTATGATTGGATGTCTTTTACAACCAGTGGGCGAACAATGGGGACAGGGCATTCAAATTCGAGCCCTTTTAGACTCTGGGGCTGATGTCACTGTGATTCCCCAAGAAATTTGGCCCAAAATATGGCCCTTGGAAGAGATTAGTGTCTCCGTGACTGGGGTTGGTGGCAGTCAAGGTACCCGAAAAAGTATTTTACCCATCCAAATTCAAATATTGGGAGATAGAGATCATCACCCATCAACTGTGATCAGACCATTTGTGTTAAAAGGGCTTCCTTTACCTCTGTTGGGACGAGATGCTATGCAAGGTCTATCGCTTCGCATAGTTTCTGATCCACAATTGAACACTGATCCCCATTTTTCGTAGGGGCCGCTGGCCAATTCCCGCCAGCCATAGCCATGAATTGGAAGACCCAACAGCCGGTGTGGGTTGACCAGTGGCCCCTTCCTCAGGAAAAATTGTCTCAATTACAGATATTAGTACAACAAGAAGTAGAAAAAGGACATTTAGTCCCAACCACCAGTCCATGGAATTGCCCTGTGTTTGTCATCCAAAAGAAGTCAGGTGCCTGGCGTCTTTTGCATGATCTTAGGGCAGTCAATGCTGTTCTTGAAGACATGGGACCATTGCAACCAGGCCTGCCCTGGCCGTCCATGTTGCCCCAAGACTGACCAGTTGCTGTAATTGACATAAAAGATTGTTTCTGTTCTATTCCACTCCATCCGGACGATCAACCCAGATTTGCGATGACGATCCCGACGATCAACAATCAAGAACCAGTACAGCGCTATCATTGGACGGTGTTACCACAGGGGATGAAAAATTCCCCAACTCTGTGTCAGTGGTTTGTTTCTCGCGCGTTGCGTCACTTTCGAGATACACATCAAAATTGGGTTCTCTATCATTATATGGCTGATATTTTGCTATGCGGGGAGGGAGACATTAACACAACCTTAAAACACTTGGTTCAAACTCTTAAGGAGCATGGTCTAGAAGTAGCACCTGAAAAAGTACAAACAACTGTTCCAGTGAAATATTTGGGAACACTCATTCAGAAACGAGCAGTCCAGCCTCAAAAACTACACATTGAACACCAAGTGTCAACCTTACACGACCTACAGGTGTTGGTTGGTAACCTACAGTGGTTAAGACAATTCATTCCCATAACACACAAGGAGTTACAACCCTTGTTAGCAGATTTAGCAGGAACCCCAGACGCCGCAGCTCCTCGCACATTGACAGACACACAAAAGGCTGTGTTACAACAGATAACTACTAAACTAGCTCACAAGAGTCTCAGCCGTTATACCCCAGAAATCCCATTAGAATTGCATATAACTATGCAACGAGAAGGAGCAAACGGACTAATATATCAATTCATTGATTCACGGGTATGTCCTTTGTTATGGCTGTATACCAGTTATCCCAAACAAGCTGCACCACAATTTTTAGTAGCATTGGCAGATGCAATCTCTCGAGGACGACGACGAACGCAGCAGTTATCAGGAAGAGATCCTAAATTTATTTCAACATCTGTTAGTCCCCGTAATTTTGAACAGTTACTAATGTTTGATATGTGTTTACAAGCGGCCTTAGCAGATTTTATGGGGCAAATTATCCCGGCTAGGGGTGACCCTCTCATTAAGAGTCTATTATCATCAACCTTCAAACCACAAACACCCATTTCAGAGAAACCCCTCCAAGGCCTCACTGTGTTTACAGATGCCTCCGGAACGACTCAACAGGCAGCTATAGCCTGGTTTTTGGACAATCAATGGCATACCAGAGCTTGGAAAAGCCAAGGATCTGTACAAATTTTAGAATTACATGCTGTGTTAACTGCTTTAACGACTTGGCCTACCATCCCTCTAAATATTGTAACAGATAGCGAATATGTGTATAACTTAACACGATGTAAACAAAGTTTGCCGGGGGGGGACTGGACCTGCTCGGGAACTTTTGTCAATATTAGAGAAATGTGGACACATGTTTAGCTAACATCGGCCGCAAGAGCATTCCAGAGGCCTTTAGAAGACCTTGAACAGAATAAACAAGAAGACTAAAAAAGAAAGACGCCAATTAGAAGAACACAGGTGCACATTCCACGATAAAGGGAACTTGGCACAAAGAACCTCAATTCGGCAGTTTATCTTGACCAATTAGACTGAGACAAGTTTCGCATGTTTTAATTGGTATAACCAATTATATCCTATGTTTATGCGCGTGTACAGAGTTAGTATAACCAATTATATCTTATGTTTATGCGCGTGTACAGTGCTGATATAACCAATCATATTTTATGCTTGTGCGCGTGTACAGTGACTTTGCAGAATTTGTGACTATAAGTATGTGTGTGTTTTAGCAATAAAGGGTCGTCTGTTGTCTGCTCTCAAGATTACAGGCGTCCGTCTACTTCAATCTCCTCAAATGGTGACCCCGACGTGATAGCGGGTCGAGAGAACGCTGGAATTGCTGGAAGTGCGTCCGGAGGAGACTCTAGCCGAACGGTCGTCTAGCCAGCTGGACTGAGCGGACAACTTTCTCCCGGGAGATCAATCACCTGCTCGTTTGGAAGTAAGGTGAGCGGCTAGAAAGATTAAAATGGGTGCCCAGATGTCTGTGGAAGAAGGGGCAATTGTACAAATGCTTTCGCATATCCTCTCCATGAGAGGAGTTAAATATGATTCAAATACTTTACGTATGATGCTGAAATGGCTTAAGGACCATGGAGCCCCCACTTCGAATATAGAAGTCTTTGAAATTAAAAATTGGGAAGAAATGGGAAAAGTAATTTGGGACTTTGTATCGCGTGGGGACGTGAAGGCTCAGAAAATCTCCGCTACGTGGAGACTGGTGCTGGAAACGTTGAAAGCCCTTAAGGCAGAAAAGGAGGTGGCTGCTGCTGTAAAAATTTCAATTGAAAATACCCCGGAAAAAGAGAAAAGTGTGTGTGGCGAGGTGGTAAATAATTCGGACAGTGATGAGCAATTAAACACCGAGGGAGATGTCATTAATGAAGGCAACAATCAACTTTTAAGTAACCTGTCTCTCGAGCAGAGACCTATCCCCTCTGCACCTCCCTATGAGGCAGCTACATCCCCAGGAGAGGCTATAAAAAAGCGATGGAAGGACATAAATGATAAAATGTTAACTGAAGGTCTAAATCCTGTGGCTTTTCCAGTTACAGTCAGGCAGAATGCCCCAAACGTGTGGCAACCTTTCAATTGGGATTTAATAAAAGAAGTACGGAAAACAGTAATGGCTAATGGATTGTCTGCTCCGTTTAGTCAGGCATTATTGGAGAATATATTTTCTGGTCAAATTTTAACGGGCTTTGACTGTACACAATTGGCTACTATGATTTTAACCCCGACTCAGCGTCTATTATGGAAGGTGAAATGGGCAGAATTATGTGATTTAGCAGCACTAAAAAATTTGGACCGCCCAGAAGGAGATCCACGATATATGATCACTTCTGCACAAATGATGGGGACTGGTGACTTTGCAGATGTTAATAGGCAGGCAAGGCTACCGGTGGAAGTATTACAAGAATCAGCTTCCTTAGCTCTGAAGGCAATGGTAACCTTGCCTGAAGCCGGAAAGCCACAACAATCATTTACAAGTGTAAAGCAGGGTAATACGGAGCCTTATATGTCCTTTATTGATCGTCTGCGAGATGCTATTGAAAAGCAAATAGATAATGTTGATGCCAAAGAAGCATTGATAATAAAATTGGCCGTGGAAAATGCAAATCCAGACTGTAAAAAAATATTACAATCAATGCCAGGAAGAGTGACGCTAGTAGATATGATAGAGGCCTGTAACAAAGTTGGGTCTTTGGAGCATAAAACTACATTAATGGCCAATGCTTTTGCTGTAGCCATGCGAATGGATACAAAAAATGTTAAGAAATGCTATAAATGTGGACAACCGGGACATTTGCAATTTCAGTGTAAAGAGGGGCGAAACAAACTGGAAGTTGAGCCTAATATATGCCCTCATTGTCATAAAGGGAGACATTATGCTAACAAATGTAGATCTCGTTTTACAAGTGAAGGTGTAGCTCTGCCACCCCGAGGTACTCAATCGCCGGGAAACTACAAGAAGAGCGCGAGGAGCGGTGCGATGACCCCAACAACTCCGAAAGGATCCTGGAACGGCGCCAAGAAGGATGTCTGGCAGAATTGCCAGCCCGAACAGCTGGAAGTGCCGGAGTGGATGTCTCAACAATAGAAACCATCTCCCTATGGAACTCTCAGGTACACCGTGTGCCAGTAAACGCACAAGGACCATTAGGTAATGGGCTTAGTGCCCTGTTGTTGGGACGGTCTAGTATAACATTACAAGGAATTTTTGTGCTTCCCGGGGTGATTGATGCGGACTACACAGGTCGCATTTATGCTATGATTTGGACACCGTCTCCACCAGTATCGATACAGGAAGGAAGTAGAATTGCACAGCTAGTCCCTTTTAAATCAAATGTACCATGTAAGATTAATAAGCAGCGTGGCAATGCAGGGTTTGGATCTACGGGATTAGAAGCTCAAATTATGTGGTCAATGGAGATCAATAAAACAAAACCTAGTATATCAGTAGAGTTACAAAATGCAAAAAACAGGCCAGAAAAAATAAAATTACAAGCATTAGTGGATACTGGAGCAGATGTAACAGTTCTGTCATGGGAGAACTGGCCTGTTACTTGGGAGCTTTCTGAGATGGATTCGAAACTGTTCGGTGTGGGAGGATTATCAAAAACTCGACAAAGCAAATATATGATTCAATTGATTTGTCAAAATTCAGTTTCTTATATCAAACCTTATGTAACCAATATCCCTATGAACCTGATAGGTAGGGATGCACTAAGTCAAATGGGATGTGTGCTTAGTACAGGAGACAAATTTGTGGCGCGGCCATTGACGGGCGACCATGCCTAAAACTAAAATGGAAAACAGAGGAACCGATTTGGGTAGATCAGTGGCCGCTGACTGAATCTAAGGTCGCCATCCTGAAACAATTAGTACAGGAGCAATTGGAACAGGGGCACTTGGTGAATACCACGAGCCCTTGGAATACACCAGTTTTTGTCATTCCAAAAAAATCTGGGAAATGGAGACTGTTGCATGATTTAAGAAAAATAAATGAAGTAATGGAAAATATGGGAGCCCTTCAATTAGGGTTACCCACGCCTACTATGATTCCACAAGGATGGAACATTTTGATTATTGATTTAAAGGACTGTTTTTTTACAATATATCTAGACCCAAAAGATGCAGAAAAATTTGCCTTTTCTATCCCCACCATAAACAAACAGGAACCCATGGAACGTTATCATTGGGTAGTTCTGCCACAAGGAATGAAAAATTCTCCAACCATATGCCAATCCTATGTATCCCAAGCTCTAAAAGGGTTTAGACAACAAAATCCAGACTTGATTATTTATCACTATATGGATGATATCTTGATTGCAGGGAAAAGAGAGCTATCTGAAAAGCTCAAAGAATTGACTACACAATTGTCTGATTTTGGTTTAAAAATAGCACCAGAAAAGGTACAAAAAATGCAACCATGGAAATATTTAGGCTGGAAGATTTTAGAAAAAACGATAGTTCCACAAAAACTGCAAATTACAGACAAGATTGAAACATTGAATGATGTGCAAAAATTACTGGGGACAATCAATTGGGTTCGAACGCTGTTGGGAATAGATAATGAGCTTTTGACCCCTTTATTTGAAATGTTACGGGGCGACACTACCTTAACGGCACCTCGACAATTGACCCCTCAAGGTAAACAAGCATTACAACAGATAGCAAATATAATATCCCAGAGTCAGGCTTTTAGGATTAAAGAAAATCTTGACATTAATCTTAGCATTTTAAACCGAGAAAAACAACCCCTTGGGATCATATATCAATGGGAGGGGAGTCACAAAGACTTGTTAATAATAGAATGGATCTTTTTAGCTCATCAGGCCCGAAAAACCATATTTTCTCGAATTGAAATGATTTCAGAATTAATTATAAAGGGGAGACATCGGATTATTGAGATTTGTGGACAAGAACCACACACGATTGTTGTTCCTTTGACTCAAGGATATTTACAATGGTGTCTACAGAATAGTCTAACTTTACAAATTGCTTTTGCAGATTTCAAAGGAAAGATAGATATTCATCTTCCTGCACACAAAATGTTTACCTTGCTACAAAATATACAACTAGAAGAAAAAGAATTGTGTGCAGAGTTACCTACTGATGGTCCTACAGTATTTACAGATGGCAGTGGAAAAACAGGAAAGGCAGTGGTAGTTTGGAAAGAAGGTCAGGTATGGAAAAATCACATTGTCACATGTGAAGGCTCCCCTCAAGTGGTGGAACTTCAAGCTGTAATAGAAGTATTTAAAAGGTGGCAGGATGTTGAGGTCAATATTATTGCTGATTCTTTATATGTGGTAGGTGTAGTAAAACGCTTGAGACGGGCTTATTTGAAAGAAATTGATAACATTACATTGTTTGAAAAATTTAAGATGTTGCTATTTCTGTTAAACCAACGGACAAAGTGTTATTATATAATGCATGTGCGAAGTCACACCAGTTTGCCTGGATGGATCACAGAAGGGAATAAACGAGCTGATTTACTAGCTAATCCCGTATGGACTGGGCCACCCCCCAATAAACTTTTACAAGCACGTGGAGCTCATAGTTTTTTCCACCAACCAGCAAAAGTATTAGCCAAACAGTTTCAAATTTCTATAGCAGATGCCAAAGCCATCATTCAATCCTGTGCTGAGTGCCAGAAATTATCTGGACACAGAGATGGCGCTGTAAATCCTAGGGGTCTGCAATCCTTGCAATTATGGCAAACTGATGTGACTCATGTACCAGCTTTTGGAAAATTGCGTTTTGTTCATGTCTCTGTTGATACATATTCCTTGATGATATGGGCCACAGCACTTGCGGGTGAAACAAGTCGACATTTACAAACACACTTACGACAAGCATTTGCAGTAATGGGTGTCCCGGCCCAGATAAAAACAGATAATGGACCATGTTTTATAGCACAACGGACTCAGGAATTTTTTCAGCAATGGGGAGTTACTCATATTACCGGCATTCCTCATTCTCCCACAGGTCAAGCTATAATTGAACGTACTCATAAAGTATTAAAAGATTTTTTGGAAAAACAAAAAACGGGGGAATTAGGGGAACCTCCTTCAAATAGACTCATGAAAGCAGTATATGTGATGAATTTTTTGACCTTGCGTGGAGAATCAGTTGTTCCCCCTGTAGTTCGGCATTTTCAAACAATGAATAGTGGGATTCAAAATATTGATAATGGGTGGAAAGTCTGGGTTAAAAATATTGAGCGCCAGCAATGGGAAGGACCTTTTAAAGTAATAACGTGGGGTCGAGGTTATGCTTGTGTCATTACAGAAAATGGGCCAAAGTGGATTCCAACTAAATGGACGAAACCTTAAGCTGAGATTGATATGGAACACACTGACTGTAGTAAGCAGCATGACAGTGACACCGGTGTTTGATCCACATCGTTTAACGCCGTGGGACAGTAAGAATGTTTGGGTGACAGTGGCTGAAGCTATTAATCAAACCTCTTTTTGTGTGTCTTTTATTCTTATGTATTTTATTAGGTATAATGTTGCTTTTACTGTGTTTAATTATTATAACCGCATCGCAAAGCCCGTGAACCAATTAGACAGGATGCCTATGACTCGTGCAGCACGCCTGGCCAGCGAGCGTATGCGTCATAGGCTCCCTATGTTTCAACTGAGGCAAATTTTAGCACCCGCTGGCCACGTGTGCTGAAATCTGTTCCTCTGCAAATGTATAAATACCGGGATTTTCCGAAGAGCATCGGGTTGGTGTACGGCAAGGCCATCGTTGCCTCTGTGGGGACGCCCACATAAAGCTGGCACCTACCGCCTGCTGGGCTGAGTTCACGGAGCAAGACAGATTGGTGTAGTCTTAAATCATAGGTTAAGATAGTTCTGATTTATCTCGTAGTGGGTTTTTGTATTTTAATTTGTGTGCCTTGTGTGTTGCAATGTGTTTAGGAATTAATTGATGGATCAAGTAAGGCTGTGTTGATTAACAAAAAACAAAAAAGGGGGAATTGTGGACACATGTTTAGCTAACATCGGCCGCAAGAGCATTCCAGAGGCCTTTAGAAGACCTTGAACAGAATAAACAAGAAGACTAAAAAAGAAAGACGCCAATTAGAAGAACACAGGTGCACATTCCACGATAAAGGGAACTTGGCACAAAGAACCTCAATTCGGCAGTTTATCTTGACCAATTAGACTGAGACAAGTTTCGCGTGTTTTAATTGGTATAACCAATTATATCCTATGTTTATGCGCGTGTACAGAGTTAGTATAACCAATTATATCTTATGTTTATGCGCGTGTACAGTGCTGATATAACCAATCATATTTTATGCTTGTGCGCGTGTACAGTGACTTTGCAGAATTTGTGACTATAAGTATGTGTGTGTTTTAGCAATAAAGTGTCGTCTGTTGTCTGCTCTCAAGATTACAGGCGTCCGTCTACTTCAATCTCCTCAGAGAAAAGACAAGAACTTGTATTTTTTTGCACATATTAACAGTCACACACAAATACCGGGTGCTTTGACGGGGGGAAATGCTCATGCAGAAAAAGCGGCAGGAACCCTCATTCAGACAGTAGGCATCCCCATTTTACAACAAGCCAAACTTTCTCATGAATTTTTTCATCAAGGAGCTAAAGCACTAGCAAGACAATTCCGACTACCCCTGTCTGATGCTCGAGCAGTGGTCGCTTCTTGTCCACGCTGTCGTCAAACTAACTCTTGGACCTGGGGAATTAACCCCCGCTGTCTACTACCGAATCAAATTTGGCAAACAGACATCACAGTCTATGAACCTTTCAAACCCCGGAAGTATTTACACGTTGCTATAGATACTTGCAGCGGCTATATTTGCCCTACTGCCGAAACTAAGAGTAACGCCACAGCCACCATACGACATCTTTGTCACGCCATCAGTGTCTTAGGGATTCCCCAAGAGATAAAAACAGATAATGGTCCCAATTATGTTAGTTCTCGAGTTCGCGAATTTCTGAATAAGTGGGGCATCTCACATATAACCGGAATACCCTACAATTCTACAGGACAAGTAATCGTTGAACGAGCCCATCAAACCCTAAAGACACAGTTAGACCGTCTTAGGGAGAGGGAGAAGGTACCTGTAAGCTATCAAAATGAACTGTTAGCCAAGGCCTGCGTGGTCATAAATCATATGCCACGAGGCGACTCAGATCCATCTCAGCATCACACCGCGGCACAGCGACATTTTTCTACCGCATTGCTATCTGACCGTACACTGGGAGCACCAGTTCGGTATCGAGATCCAATCACGAAGGAATGGCAACGGCCGGTACCCATTTTACAATGGGGGCGAGGATACGCCTGTGTCCAAACAGACTCAGGACCCAGATGGGTACCGGCCAAATGGATCCGACCAGATGTACAAGGAACCAATAAGGATTAACAGCCTACAAAGTGATACCCCCAAAACTGCGAGGAGGACTCTGTTCCAAAGGACAATTGAAAGCCTGGGCACCTACAGAAGCACAATTAATCAACGTGACACGTCGAGAAAAAGGAACTGTACAGGTAACGAAATTGGACAGCTCTTGTGACCCCAACGTCCGTTTACCCACTGATTTTTTATACTTGACACTCTCATCAGTTACTCCAAGTAGGACCTTGGATAAACAGAATGAATATTCAAGCTTTAGCCTGTTTGGTTTTAAAACAAGGAAACGCCACTGCTCAAGCCATCGACGCATTAACAGCGCTTCAGGAAACGACAACAAATCAATTACAAGCACTACTTCCACCCATAGATGTTCTACTGGCTCAATTTGAGGTACGATGCAAACAAAACAACACCCTTTTTCCAGAATTTTGTTGTTTAGGCTTTACAAACAACACCGAGACACTGAAAACCATCAGACAACAAGCCGAGATCATTCGACAACTCCAAGATGCTGTAAAAAGTGATAGGGATTTCAGGTATTCCTGAGGATTGGTTTGGCTGGTTGAAAAAATGGGGTTTCTCCATCATTGGAAGTCTGTGTATTTTGGCTGTTGTCTGTACGATCATTCCTTGTGCTTTGGCGCTTTTGAACAGTATGTTAGAATAGTTAAACAAACTATGCACACTTATGAATTATACTCACCTATTGTGAGCGAGACTGTTTAGATGAGCTCAGGGAGGGGGAATTGTGGGAGAATTTGTGGGAGAAATTGTGGGAGGACGAAGGAAACTGCACAAGGCACATCTGTTGTTGTAAGTTTGCTAACTGCACAAAGGCACAATTATTATGAGCTTGCTGAAGAATGCACAAAAAGTAGAACAAGGTTGGGCGTACGTGACTGATAACAGGAGGGCGACGTGACTGAAGACAGAGTGCAAGACAGCATGCAGGTGGAGGAAACTATTCGCGTGATTAGAGGACTTTATCCAATTAGACTATTGTTTAAGCACGTGAACGGCACATGTTAACCAATCAACAAATGGCTTATGCGTGAGTAGATACTAGAAACATATATAACCGAGTGTTGCGCAGTTAATAAACGGAGAAATCGTTTGATCCACAGTATCTGTGTTGGTCCGTTTTCTCCCCAGGGTGAGTCCCTGGCGATGTGTCGTTTTCCCTAGATTGTCGCAGCGGAGAAAGTGCGACAACTCACCAATTACCGCCACAGGCAAAACAGACTCAACTTGGGGAAATTAATTTAATTTATTGCCAATCAAAACAAAGTAGGGTAATGAGAAATAAAACCAAATCTCAGAACACCTTCGCCCCACCCCTCACTTCTTCCCGGGCACAGCTTCACTCGCGGATTCTCTACCTACCCCCCCCAGCGGTACAGGGGGACGGGGAATGGGGGTTGCGATCAGTTCATCACACGTTATCTCTGCCGCTTCATCCTCTTCAGGGGCAGGACTCCTCGCACTCTTCCCCTGCTCCAGCGTGGGGTCCCACCCATGGGAGACAGTCCTCCATGAACTTCTCCAACGTGGGTCCTTCCCATGGGCTGCAGTTCTTCACAAACTGCTCCAGCATGGGTCCTTTCCACGGTGTGCAGTCCTTCAGGAGCACACTGCTCCAGCGTGGGTCCCCCATGGGGTCACAAGTCCTGCCAGAAAACCTGCTCCAATGTGGGCTCCTCTCTCCACAGATCCACAGGTCCTGCCAGGAGCCTGCTCCAGCGCGGGGTTCCCACGGGGTCACAGCCTCCTTTGGGCATCCACCTGCTCCAGCGTGGGGTCCTCTATGGGGCTGCAGGTGGATATCTGCTCCACCATGGACCTCCATGGGCTGCAGGGGGACAGCCTGCCTCACCATGGTCTTTGCTATGGGCTGCAGGGGAATCTCTGCTCCGGCACCTGGAGCACCTCCTCCCCCTCCTTCTTCACTGACCTTGGTGTCTGCAGGGTTGTTTCTCTTACATGTTCTCACTCCGCTCTCCAGCTGCAGTTTCTGTGCCCGCTGCAACTTTTTTCCTTCTTAAAAATGTTATCCCAGAGGCGCTACCACTGTTGCTCATTGGGTAGGCCTTGGCCGGCGGTGGGTCCATCTTAGAGCTGGCTGGCATTGGCTCTATTGGACATAGGGGAAGCTTCCAGCAGCTTCTCACAGAAGCCACCCCTGTAACTCCCCCCACTACCAAAACCTTGCCACACAAACCCAATACATAGACATAACAAGCAGCACATTTCAGGGTATTAAAAAATAAGTAGAATACGTATGAAACATGGCACATGGCATGAAACAGAGGAGTAGGAATACATTGTGTCTTTGTATCACTTCTTTGTCAATATTACTGGATCTTTCAACTATTTGTCATTGATGCATTTGTCACTGATCTGTAAAAAAAATCCTATCCATATTGTTATTTATATATTAAATAGGCATCACTTTAAATAATACATGCTTGACAGTATTGCTGTTTTTTCCTTTTACCTGGAATATGCAGGGAACAAAAGACTTTTCAGTTACACTAAAAGTTACTTTTTACAGTACTTGTATTCCAAAAGGAGAAAATGGGTCCTGAGACTACCAGGTCATCTCAGAATCTTTTTCCTTGTTGTTCAGGCTGAGAACTCTGTTAGAAATGCAGACTGTATACTGTGATAGTCTCCATCCCTTATATGGAACTTTAATAAACCCATGGATGTAGATTTTATCAGACTGCAATGTGTAAAGAAGTAGCAGAAAATGTTTTGAGGGGGCACTTAAGAGCTTTTGCTGATTTCAGTTGTTTAATGGCCCTGCTAGACCACTTTTGCTACCTTAAGATTGCTAGTCTCTCTTGTTTTTCCTTTTAAGTTCTTTGTGAAGAAAGGAGAAATGCAGGGAAAAAATTCAGAACAGAGGTCCTGCATGGCATAAATGTTTTTAATCTTGAACTTTTTAATTAGAATACTCAGACACTAATTTAGTATTGCAGTTGTGCTACCCTGTGCCATCTCATTTTTTTAATAGTCATTCTCTGAAAGGGATTTCATTTCTGAGTTAAATATGTTACCGTTTCATAGAATATTTACTTGATGGGTATTCATATGCCAAAATTGAGTATTCATATGCCAAAACAACAACATTTGCTTTACTAGTACTTGAATTTAATTTGTATTTAAAATAATTTAGGGTGTTTGCTAAATATTATCATTTAAAAGTGCTAGTAGAGATATTGATACATTTATGGTTTTAAATAGTTCTTCTATCAGAATTCTGTAAACTAAAAAACAGTAGACACTGAAGGACGTTACATCACCGTTGATAAAAAATAAATTCTTTTAGAAGCTCTTTTGCTTTAGAGAAATTCTGATTCTTCAGTTCTTGGCAGAAGAGTTAATTCTTACATACAGTAATTACTAATACATAAATATCTATTGCAAGACCTCTTTAAAACGTAACACAAATCTAAATTTAGCAACAAACCACAAAAAAAAAGAGTGGGAAAACTGCAGGCATTCCAGTTAATAAAGAAATATAAGTAAAGCACTTAAGTTTTAAATAAACAGGGAACACATAAAGTTTAACTGGAAAACTTATAATACAGACTTATGGGAGTTCAGTGGTTTTATTTAGGTTTTTTTCCATTGTCGTGGTTTAACCCCAGCCAGCAACTAAGCACCATGCAGCTGCTCACTCACTCCACCCCTACCCAGTGGGATGGGGGAGAAAATCGAGAAAAGAAGTAAAACTCATGGGTTGAGATAAGAACAGTTTAATAGAACAGAGAAGAAGAAACTAATCATGATAATGATAACACTAATAAAATGACAACAGCAATAATAAAAGGATTGGAATATACAAATGATGCGCAGTGCAATTGCTCACCACCTGCCGATCGATGCCCAGTTAGTCCCCGAGCGGCGATCCCCTGTCCCCACTCCCCCCAGTTTATATACTAGATGTGACGTCACATGGTATGGAATACCCTGTTGGCCAGTTTGGGTCAGCTGCCCTGGCTGTGTCCTGTGCCAACTTCTTGTGCCCCTCCAGCTTTCTCACTGGCTGGGCATGAGAAGCTGAAAAATCCTTGACTTGAGACTAAACACTACTTAGCAACGACTGAAAACATCAGTGTTATCAACATTCTTCTCATACCTAACTCAAAAACATAGCACTGTACCAGCTACTAGGAAGACAATTAACTCTATCCCAGCTGAAACCAGGACATCCATCTGTTACAGGGGCACGCACACGCAAATCCAACAGGTGTTAAAGCTCAGATTTATTCTTCAGTAGAAAAGTTAGTTAGAACTCCAGTAACAGTAGTGAACTACAGGCTCAGTGGTGTAAGGGGAATTAGTACTACACAGCCAACTTAAGAATCCTTAAGATTCAAAAGTGATGACTCAAAATGCACATACCACTCACCTAAAAGATGAGGGCTGTCTCCCTTGAGGAGTTACCTCAGGCGGTGCCCCGACCCAAGGGGGAGTCCCCCGACTGCAAACCCACTGCTCCAAGGAGGATTGCCAACATGTCCTCCAGCGGGACCCCATTTATACCCCTGTTGAATCTGATCTGTGGTCATTTTAATCCCTATTGGCCAAAGAAGGTCACCTCAGTGTACCTGGCACGTCTCGATTGGCCAGTTCAAATTTCAACCTGCAGCCTCCAGGGTTTAGGGGTTTTTTTCCTCTTCTCCCTGCCTGGAGAAGTTTCTTTTCTGGCTGGGGCAGGGGGGGGGAATGTACTGCCACACCATCTAGCTCAATTAAGAACTAAATACTTTTGAACATTACATATGTTTTACAATTCAGAGTCTCATAGAAGTACTAGCATTTTCTCAATTTGTCAATGATATTACACAGGGTTAAGTTTTGGGGTGGAGTTTTAAATTTTTTTGTTGTTATAAAGACAATAAAAATAACTAATCAAACCCTTATATTTCACACACCTTAGGATTCCTAATGAGCACAAAATGAGCATATATTCATTTATATTGTTAAATACTACTTTCATCTACTATCCAATTCTATATATAAAGCTATTTTTATTATATTCTTTGCCCCTTTGTCTAGCACTTGTCATCATGTACTTTATTTGCCTACATTTTTTTTTCAGTTTTAAAAATGTTAATATCAAACAGCCCAAATTTCTCAGTGGGAGAAAGCAGAAACATTTAATACTGAAAGGTCAAAAGAATGTGGTAAAGGCCATGCATATTTATAACAGTCTATATTATTCTAACTGTCATCATCACTACTATTGTGCGTCTTAGTCTGTTCCCCTGTAGGCCTGTCTTCAGTGGAAGCATGATAAGGGAAGAAGAAAGCAGACGTATTAGTTTAGAAATATTGGCTTGAGCTGGCAAATTAGTTGATTAAATCAAAATAAGAAACCTGCAAGACAAAGTAACTCTGAAGTGGCATGTTACTTTGGGATACTAAAGTGTACAAACACACTAAATCGTCTACTTTAGTAAGCACATACAATCAGTAAAAGAAATTTTATTTAGATCTGATAATCTGTTGAAAATGCTACAGTGACTGCAGTGGAGCCAGTCACCAGACCTGTATGCACAGAAATAATACAAGAAGAGAAATTATTCTTATTTTTCCATAAGAAAAATATTATGCTAATCAAACTACAGATAAGTGACACGTAATATGCTGAGTATCATGCAAGACAAAGAAATATCTCTAGAACCAAAACCACTAAGAAACAAAATCATTAATACACTTGAGGAGCAATAAGATTAAGATGTCAAACATACTGTACCAGAAATTAACACCTGTAAAAGAAATTTCACAATTTGTTATTTTCTGATTTACTCTCTACAGGGACAATTACAACTCTTGTTTGAAGCTTTGAAAACTTTTCTTCAAGAACAGTTCTGCCTTAGAATTGTCAGTTGTGAAAACTAATACGAAACACATTTTTTCAACTTTAGCTACTTTCAAATGGTGACTGCTATCACAAAATATGATATCCATTGCCTATGTTTTATGCTTTTATAAGTTGGACTATTGTAGGTGGTAGTACTGTACTCATCCATTCAATAGCAGAAAAATTAGAACTACATATTTTAAAAGTAACATCAGTCGGTGCTTGCAGAAAGATTTCTAAAAAAAAAAAAATCCCCAAATGCAAACATGTACAAAATTAGTGCAAAGTCATTACAGAAGTTTGCACATTTTAGAGCTGAATTTGTTGGCTTGCTAGCATTTTGTTTTAATTGTACACTTCTAAACAGAAAAGGGGACGTTTTGAAATACATTTTCTTACCAGAAAGAGTTTTTATTTTTAGGGGATTTTTTTTTTTATGGGCTTTACAATGTATTATTGCAACTTCCTTGAGTTGAAGAACTGTCTGTAAAAGTTTCATTATTTCTTCTCCATATTTAATTAAGGTTCCTTGCAAGCGTAAAAGCCCTCTTTCTTTCCAAATTGCTCCATGCACATGCACCACTCCAAAAGCATATTTAGAATCAGTATAAATATTGACTCTTTTTCCTTGGCCAAGTTCCAAGGTTCATGTTAATGCTACCAATTCTGCCTTTTGGGCAGAAGTATTATTAGGCAGAGATTTAGCTTCTAAAGTTTGAGTAGATGTTACCACAGCATATCCAGTTTTTTGTCTTCCTTTCAATACAAAACTGCTCCCATCAGTGAATAACTCCAACTCTGCATCAGGCAAGGGTTCATGCGGCAGGTCAGATCTACTGGAATACACCTGTTCAACAGTAGCAGTAAAGTAGCAGGATTTAGAGCAGAAGTCATTGAAATTGCTACATCATCTTGTTCCAGCAACACAGCTTGATATTTAGCTAACCTGCTTGGTGATATCCAATCATGTCCTTTGTTTTTGAGGAGCGACGACACGGCATGTGGTACAAACACAGTAATTGGTTGGTCTAATGTTAATTTCCAAGATTCTTCAATCAATGTTACAGTAGCTGCTACTGCCCTCAGGCAGGCTGGCCATCCTTTACTGACTTCATCTAATTGCTTGGAAAAGTATCCTACCGGTCTTTTCCAGCTTCCCAGGTTTTGTGTCAAAACTCCTAGTGCCACATGCTGTCTTTCATGTACATACAAATAAAAGGGCTTTCTTAAGTTCGGAAGTCCTAAGGCAGGGGCTTCCATAAGCTTTCTCTTAATTTCGTCAAAACCTTTTCTACATTCTGGTGTCCATTCAAGAATCTCCTCAGGTCCCTTTATGGCAGCATACAATGGTTTGGCAATTAGTCCAAAATTGGGGATCCATAAATGACACCATCCAGCCATTCCCAGAAATCCTCTTAATTGTCTTTTTGATGTAGGCACAGTGATCCTACAAATCACTTCTTTCCTTTCATTACTTAATTCTCTTTGTCCTTTCATAATTTCAAACCCCATGTATTGGACCTTTTCTTTTCCAATCTGTGTCTTTTTCTTAGAAACTTGATATCCCGCCAGGCCCAGGAAGTTAAGCAAACTAATGGTGGCTTCCAAGCATGACTCACAATTATCAGAACCAATAAGCAAATCATCAACATATTGCAACAATGTCACAGCATCATTATCACTTTGCCATTGTTCTAGCTCTTTAGCCAGTATGTTTACCAAACAAGGTGGGGCTATTCTTGAATCCTTGGGGAAGAACTGTCCAACATAGTTGTGTCTTTCACCCTGTAGTTGGATTTTCCCATTCGAAGGCAAAGATGGTCTGGCTTTGCTTATCCACAGGAATACAAAAGAAAGCATCTTTTAGGTCCAACACTGTAAAATAAGTACTATTGTCAGGAATTGAACCAAGGAGAGTGTATGGATTAGGAACCACAGCGTAAACATATTCTGTTCTCATATTAATTTCTTGTAAATCCTGTACCAGTCTATACTCTGAAGAATGAGATTTCTTTACAGGTAAAACTGGAGGATTATATTCTGATTGACATTCTCTTAACAGTCCATATTCCAAAAAGGAGCTTATCATAGGTTCTAAACCCTTTTGGGCTTCTAGCTTAATAGGATATTGTCTTTTTCTTACTGGCTGGGCTCCCGGTTTAAGTTCAATCTTTACCGGAATCACATTCTTTGCTCATCCGGGTATCTTCAATGCCCACACTAAAGGTATAACTGCGTTTAGTATTTCCTCTGGAATATCCATTTCTTCATCAAGATTCTCTTCAGCTATTAAACATATCTGGGCTTTCCAAGCTGTCTCTGCAGGAATATGCAGCTGAACAGTCTTTAGAAAATGTTAGTTGTGCATTCAACTTACAAAGTATGTCTCGTCCAAGCAGTGGTAAGGGACATTCTGGCATATAGAGGAATTCATGAGTTAATTTAGTATCACCAATTGAACACTCCATAGGTTTTAAAAATGGCCTAAACAACATTTACTTAAGGGTCCTTTACAACTAGTTACTACAGAAAGTGTGGCTCCACTATCAACTAAAAAATCTATTATCTCGTTCCCCAGTTTAACTGGAACCAGAGGATCGGCTGGGGAGATTTTAATAGATTCCTTCGGTCCCCTTCAGTCTAATTCAATCTCTGTCATTACCTCAATAGCCTCCTCTTTTCTTTTTCCCTGATCATTAGAAAGATTAGGGCATTCCTTTCTCCAATGTCCCTCCTTTCTACAATATGCACATTGATTTGCTCCTAAAGGGGCGTTGTAATTTTCTCTATCATAACTTCTCTGTCCTCTTCCCCTTCCATGAAATCCACCTCTTCCACATCCCCTTCCTCGCCCTCTGCTTCTCCCATCATTTAGGGCAGCTACTAGGGACACCTGAATTTTATCCTGTCCTTGTTTTTCCTTCTCAGCCTCCTCATCTCTATTATTATATACTTTATATGCAATGGATATTAACTGTGAAATTGTCATTCCATCTGCCCCTTCTACTTTTTGCAATTTTTTTTCTAATATTGATTGCAGCTTGACTGATAAATAACATATTAAACAACTTCAAATTGCTGGGATCTTCTGGATTTAAATCAGTCCATTTCCATGCCACTTCACACAATCTCTCATAGAAAGCAGAAAGGGTCTTTTTATCCCTTTGTCTTATTTCATATAATTTGGATATTATGCATCCCTTCAGGATTGCTTCGATATGATCCAACCACCTGTTTCTAATTTAACAAATCAGAGGTGGTAAATGGTACATGTACATATACTGGTGTTTCTTCTGGTCCCACTGCTTGTCTAAGGGGAGCCTGCACTATAGGTTTCTGCTGTCTTGTTCTTCCTGAGACCGGACTCATATTATCACTTTCTTCATCACTTGAACTATTTGCCTCTGAGTTTTTAGGGGGGTATATTAGTAGTTCTACATCCTCTTTATTTTCTCCAGTCTCGGTTTTTCCACACCCACATCCAGTACAACAAGATTTAGTTCCTTTCTCCTTTTTTTTTTTTAATGACCAATTTGATGTTTTGAAACTAAGCCACATTTTTTTTTAACATTCCAATGATTCCTCAAAGTAAAGAATAAATCAACATAAGGTACTGTTACCGAAAAGCTCGGAATGAAGAACTTATCAACACCAATTTAGTGTAGATAAGCAGACACTTCTTTATTGACGGCCGGGTGCGCGGGCGAGTCCTCTCACGAACCACGCACACCTGTCACCAAAACAATACACCTTATATTAGGACTTATTGATGCATATTCATTAGATTTCCAAGAAAAGTTATACATATTCATTAGACTTCCGGGAAATCATTAGCATATGTAAATGTCCTTTACGCAGGCGCAGTGAAGGTCTCTGGTGGTCCTCAGGAGTCCCCTGGTGGTCTTTCATAGTCTTCCTCACTCGTCCGCTTCTTGACCTCTCAGGTGTCTCCAAGCAGCAAACTGGTGTCCATAACGGTTTCCTTAGTGTTTAAAACAAACACTACAAGGCTACTAATCTTTGTCAAGACTTCTGTGGTTAAATGATTTTGAACAATACTTAAATTCTTATGGTTACACATTATACATTTTCTAAGCTCCTAAGTTCCTAAGGCTACATTTCAAACTTAACACTCCCATACTTATGCTTCACAATTTTCTACTTTTTAGTCAAACCAAACTCTTTTATAATCAGATTTTAATTTCTTTATCTTGTTATCTAAGTTCTAAATGTTTCTACTAGATAATTTTAGCCAATTTCTCCGGCCTTGGTATGGGGCTATACAGGGGATTTCACAACAGACACTGGTTGGTGGTTAAATGTATAAAATACAACATACATATGATTTTGCTAAAATGTTAAAACTAAATATGATTAATTCTAACTAACAACAAATCAATGACAAATCAGTAACAGTACCTCATCCCATTTTACAGTCTTACGACAAAATAACATTAATTGTATTATATTTCAAAAATCCATTTTCTGGCCACTTCTCACCATCCTCTAATCGGTATTGTGGCCACCACTGATTACAATAATGTTTTAATTTATCTTTTGTCAAGGGAACCCCACCAAATTTATTCCAATTCTTTAGGATGCATTCTAAGGGAGAACAGGAGGATATTTCCTGAGAAGCAGGAAATCCTGCTATATGGCCCAAATTCTAGCCTGAGTAGTTTCCATGAGCACACAAAATTTTCATCCAAGTGAGACTGAAGGAATTACCTTCCTTAATATCTTAAAACTTCAGTCCAGCATCCTAGCTAGAAATAAAATTTTAAAAAATCATAGCTCACTTAATTTGGGAGGTAGTTACTAATTCTAACTCAAGTGGGTATAACAACTGTAGATGCTTTTCTACTAGTGAAATAAAGATTTCTAGACAGGAGAATTATTCATATAATTCATAATACATTCATATTATGTATGATCTAATTCTTTTGGTTCTTACTTTATTTTAAAACTCAGCAGTAGGCAAGTTTCCTTGCTGCAATTCTTGTAATCTTTTAAGAACAGTACATTGCTATCTATTTGTGATAATGTTTACTACAGCATTACTAGAGGTTAGTTTTTACAAATGCTATTGGCACTGGTGACAGCAAGAAAGGGCAGAACTGCAGGAAAAGGGGAAAACATCTCTGAATTGTTCCATTCACCTATCAAATGGGATAGCACAGACCTCATTCCTGTTGAAGTTTACCTGAAATAAGCTCCGTCTGCTAACCTTGACTAGTGGTTCCAGCTTATATCTGTGAGGAATCTACCATTTGGAAAGTGGTAGAAAAACTGATATACCAGATGCTTCTGCTGTCTTTCAGAGGGACCTTGACAGGCTGGAGAAATGGACTGACAGGAACCTCATGCAGTTCAACAAGGGGAAGTGCCAAGTCCTGCACCTGAGGAGGAACAAGCCCAGGCACCAGTACATGCAGCTCTGCAAAGAAGACCCTGGGGGTGCTGGTGGACAACAAGCTGACCATGAACCAGTAATGCACCCTCATGGCAAAAAGCGGCAAACAGCCTCCTGGGCTGCATAAGGAAGAGCGTTGCCAGCTGATTGAGAGAGGTGAGCCTTCCCCTCTACTCAGCACTGGTGAAACCACACCTGGAGTCCAGTTCTGGGCTACCCAGTACAAGAGAGACATGGAGCTACTGGAGAGAGTCCAGTGAAGGGCCACAAAGATGATGAAGGGACTAGAGCATCTCGCATCTGAGGAAAGGCTGAGAAAGCTGGGAATGTTTAGCATAGAGAAGAGAAGGCTCAGGGAGGATCTTATTAGTGTGTATAAATACTTGATGAGAGGATGTACAGAAGACGAAGCCAGACTCTTCTCGGTGGTGTCCAGTGACAGGGACAAGAGGCAAAATGCACAACCTGGAATACAAGAAATTCCATTTAAACATAAGAAAAAAATGTTTTTACTGTAAAGTTGATTAAACACTCAAACAGATTGCCCAGACAGGTTGTCTCCATCCTTGGGAGATATTCAAAACCCAACTGGACATGGTCCTGAGCAACCAGCTCTAGGTGACACTACTTTGAGCAGAGGGGTTGGACTAGACAACCTCCAGAGGTCCCATCCAACCTCAATGATTCTGTGATTCTATGACTATGTAGATAAAAACACAGCCCCTAAATAACATAGTAGTTTTGTAGGAAGAATCTGGAAGTTGGCTGAAACCCAGGCCCCAGAAGCAGGGGCACCTCACATAAAACTTGCATTGAGCTAAAAATAATACTGAGTTTGAAAAGACTATTTGGGTCACAAAGAGGAAAAGAAGAGGACCTGAATGCCATGAGTTCTGATTGGCTCTGGGAGACAGGAGACAGACAGAATGGGATTCTACCTAGGAGAGTGACAACTAAATGGAAAGAAACTCCAAAGAGTCTGGACTGGGACCAAAGCACAGCTGCTATACATCCAGTTCTGCATACCACCCAAATTTAACGTACAATTTTGGACCATAGATTAGAGATATTCTATTCTTGTCTGTACTGGGTTTATGTGGCAAGGTTTTGGTAGTGGGGGGGCTACAGGGGTGGCTTCTATGAGAAGATGCCAGAAGCTTCCCCCATGTCTGATAGAGCCAGTGCCAGCCAGGCCCAAGATGGACCCGCTGCTGGCCAAAGCTGAGCTAATCAGCAATGGTGGTAGTGCCTCTGTGATAACATATTTAAGAAGGGAAAAAAACTGCTGTACAACAGCAGCCGGAGAGAGGAGTGAGAACATGTAAGAGAAACAACCCTGCAGACACCAAGGTCAGTGAAGAAGGAGGGGGAGGAGGTGCTCCAGGCACCGGAGCAGAGATTCCCCTGCAGCCCGTGGTGAAGACCATGGTGAGGCAGGCTGTCCCCCTGCAGCCCATGGAGGTCCACGGTGGAGCAGATATCCACCCTGCAGCCCGTGGAGGACCCCACGCCAGAGCAGGTGGATGCCCGAAGGAGGCTGTGACCCCGTGAAGAGCCCACGCTGGAGCAGGCTCCTGGCAGGACCTGTGGAACCATGAGGGACCCATGCTGGAGCAGTCTGTTCCTGAAGGACTACACACCATGGAAAGGACCCATGCTGAAGCAGTTCATGAAGAACTGCAACCCGTGGGAAGGACCCATGTTGGAGAAGTTCATGGAGGACTTTTATTTCTCATTACCCTACTCTGATTTGATTGGCAATAAATTAAATTAATTTCCCGAAGTCAAGTCTGTCTGTTTTGCCTGTGACGGTAATTGCTGAGTGATGTCCCTGTCCTTATCTCGACCCACGAGCCTTTTGTCATTTTTTTTCTCCCCCTGCACAGTTGAGGAGGGGGAGTGATAGATTGGCTTTGGTGGGCACCTGGCATCCAGCCAAGGTTAACCCACCACGTTGTCATATAGATTGTTAAATCAGCAGCATTATTTAGTTATTACTGGTCAAAACAGAACAAAAGTCTTGACTTTATATGTGAGAAAAGACATCATGCACGTTGTCAATAAGACTCTGGATTACCAGAAACAAATTCTGTGGCTACTTTAAAAAAAAAAAAAATTATAGCAATCTTAAATGTCAGTTGTAAAGATTATCCCCACTCTCCACTTATTTTGTTCTCTCTGAATCAGCAGGTTCACAGCTTTCTTTTTGAAATACTATTGGGAGAGAGGGGGTGAATGGGGATGAATCCATACTCGTACCACATTAATATGGATATAAGCTTCTCTACTGGGTGAACCTGCAAATGGGAAAGCAGCAGCTGTGTCCCTGTATTTGCTTTGTGTGGCAAGGTTTTGGTAGTGGGGGGGGGTTACAGGGGTGGCTTCTGTAAGAAGCTGCTGGAAGCTTCCCCTGTGTCCGACAGAGCCAATACCAGCCGGCTCTAAGACGGACCCACCACCGGCCAAGGCCAAGCCAATCAGCGATAGTGGTAACGCCTCTGTGATAACATTTTTAAGAAGGAAAAAAAGGTGCTGGGACAGATGGAAATTGAGACAAGGGGAGTCAAAAGAATCTCAGTAGACATAATAAAGGGGGATGAAAGATGATGTTTAGCGCTTACATTGTTGAAATTAGCTGACATAGAGACAGTCCTTGATAAGAAGAGCTGGTCCTAAGAACCAGCCAATAAGCTAGAGACAGTTCCTGATAAGAAGCAGGAGCAGGCCCCAAGAACCAGCTAAGACTGGTCTTGCGGCTTGGGTGAATACCAAGAAATCACTGAGCCTGCGCAAGAAAAACGGTTACTAGCGGTGACGAAGAGGAGTCATGTATCTTCATCTCTGCGACCACCAGACGACCACCATTAAGAGGCACTGCGCAAGCGCAGTTGAGAGGAGACTATGGAAATGACCTCGTGGAGCTAATTTTAACATGAAGCGGGACAGGTCATGCATATGTATAGGCGTATTGTGAATATGTAACACTTGACTGTATAAACTTGAAACAAACTGCCGAGTCGGGCGCGCACGACTTTGTTGGGACTACTCCCCGTGCTGCCCAGCGCTGAATAAACATACCTACTTTACAATCTCACTGATTGTGGAGTCCGTTTCCGCACGTCAAAACGGCAGCTGGAGAGAGGAGTGAGAACATGTGAGAGAAACAACCCTGCGGACACCAAGGTCAGTGAAGAAGGAGGGGGAGGAGATGCTTCAGGCGCTGGAGCAGAGATTCCCCTGTGGCCCGTGGTGAAGACCATGGTGAGGCAGGCTGTCCCCCTGCAGCCCATGGAGGTCCACGGTGGAGCAGATATCCACCTGCAGCCCGTGGAAGACCCCATGCCGGAGCAGGTGGGTTCCTGAAGGAGGCTGTGACCCCATGGGCAGCCCGCGCTGGAGCAGGTTTTCTGGCAGGACTTGTGACCCCGTGGGGGACCCATGCTGGAGCAGTGTGCTCCTGAAGGACTGCACACCATGGAAGGGACCCATGCTGGAGCAGTTTGTGAAGAACTGCAGCCCGTGGGAAGGACCCACGTTGGAGAAGTTCATGGAGGACTGTCTCCCGTGGAAGGGACCCCACGCTGGAGCAGGGGAAGAGTGTGAGGAGTCCTGCCCCTGAGGAGGATGAAGCGGCAGAAAATAACGTGTGATGAACTGACCGTAAACCCCATTCCCCATCCCCCTGTGCCGCTGGGGGGGTTGGTAGAGAATCCGGGAGTGAAGTTGTGCCCGGGAGGAAGGGAGGGGTGGGGGAAGGTGTTTTGAGATTTGGTTTTATTTCTCATTACCCTACTCTGGTTGATTGGTAATAAATTGAGTTAATTTTTCCTAAGTCGAGTCTGTCTTGCCCGTGACGGTAATTGGTTGAGTGATCTCTCCTGTCCTTATCTCGACCCACAAGCCCTTTGTTATATTTTCTCTCCCCTGTCCAGCTCAGGAGGGGGAGTGACAGAGCGGCTTTGGTGGGCACCTGGCATCTAGCCAAGGTCAACCCACCACAGTGCTACAGGTAATTGAACCTGGTGAGAAGAAACCAAGATTGCATATATCAAGATCCAGCAAGTGCACACACTGGAACACCATTTTTTACTTGGTACCCTGTATTCAGAAGTAGTAGAGTAATTTTTATATGTCACCATGCCTGAGCTAATAACCTGCGATTCAGATACTATACAGACATGATTTCCAGACCTAAGATTGCTCCCATACAACAACTTAATCATCTTTTAACTATAGTTCAAGCTTTAGTGTTAGTGCACACACAGGCAGCCCACGCTTGTCTGTGGTTGTCCTGGGTTCAGTTGGGATAGAGTTAATTTTCACAGGAACCTTGGAGGGGGCACAGCCAGGACAGCTGACCTGAACTAGCCAAGGGGCTATTCCATATCATGTGACATCATGCTCAGTATATAAATGGGGAGCAGGCTGGGGGGTGCTCTCTCTGTGGGGGAAGTGGTGGAGCGTCGGGTTCCGGGTGGTGAGCAGTTGCACTGTGCATCACTCGTTTTTGTATATTCCTTTATTAGTAATATTGTTGTAATATCTCTCCTTGTGTTGTCCCAGTAAATTGTCCTTATCTCAACCCACAAGATTCTATTTTTTTTTTTCCTCTCTCCTTTCTGATTCTCCTCCCCATCCCACTAGAGGGGGGCGGGGATGAGTGAGAGAGCAGCCTCATGGTACTTTGTTGCTGGCTGGGCTGAAACCACGACAGTCCTTTTTGGCGCCCAACGTGGGGCATGAAGGGTTGAGATAATGACAGATCTGGCCAGAGTGTGTTAAAACAAATTTGTTATACACATTTCTTATATTAGTTAAATAGTCGCTGGTCACAATGTTGGTACATTTCTTCACATGGTGCCATTATGTAAGTTCTTACATGCACTATGTATTCACTGTGGTGATATTTATCACCTCTGGGAGAGGGATCAGGATTATCATTTTGCTATACTGGGTGATGTCAACTTATGAAATGATTACATCACTGGTCATGAGGTTAAGCTGGTAACTGTATGCAGCACTGATGTCATTCCTGTACCTCGGGCGCCTTCTATCGGAATTTATTGGTAATTGTACCCAATCTATGGGGAAGTCGGGGGATACTTCTTCCCATTCATTCACCTCCCCTTTCTACTTCAGGCTAATTACAACAGCTTTTGAGAATTTTGAATATCCTTGGGATGTGCAAGCCAGCATGGTGTTAGTGCTATGTCACCTGAATGTGTTTCAGATCTTGTTTAGGGCTACAAAAAACTTTTTTAAGAATACCACCCAGAGATCTGCCCCAAGGCTGGATAGTCATGGGTGGCACGGCATGTGGGAGGATATGGGCAGGTATCTAGAGAACTTCTCACCTCCAGTGGCTTGGAAGTTCACTCCCAAACAACTATAGAACCCTCATGAAGTGGTAGAATATTTGAAAGGAAAATGCTGTGGCTATTCCAGAGATGTACAACTCACTGCCCTATGCTGGGCCCTTGCCAGTATCTACCAAACACTGCTTGATATTAGGCAGCACCCTCAGGGGGAAGAGATGGAAAAAAGAGCGACAGGCACCATGGCTACCCCAACCCTGTCGACAGGCACCGTGGCTACCCCTACCCTGGCTACAGGCACTGCAGCTAAACCAGAGAACCAACCTGTGCCAGTATCAGTCGCCCCTATACAGAAGAAGAAACACACAGAGAAATCAGTTCGCTCAGTGAGAGATGAAAGTGAACCAGGGTCATCACGACAACAGGAGGAAGATGCAGAACCTGAAATAATCACCCGATCTCTATCCCTGAGTGAGTTGCGCGACATGTGAAAAGATTTTGGCCGCCACCCAGGTGAGCACATTGTTACCTGGCTGCTCCGATGCTGGGATAATGGGGCCAGGAGTTTGGAATTCGAGGGTAAGGAAGCCAAGCAGCTGGGATCCTGTGATGGGTTAACCCTGGCTGGTTGCCAGGTGCCCACCAAAGCCATTCTATCTATGCCGGCTGGCATTGGCTCTCTCTCGAAAACAGGGGAAGCTTCCAGCAGCTTCTTACAGAAGCCACCCCTGTAACCCCCCCCGCTACCAAAACCTTGCCAACAAAACCAATACCCTGTCTAGGGAAGGGGGCATTGACAAGGCCATTGGGAGAAAAACACAAGTCCTCAGCCTCTGGAGGCGACTTCTGTCAGGTGTGAAGGAAAGATACCCCTTCAAGGATGAAGTTACATGTCACCAAGGCAAGTGGACCACCATGGAGAGAGGTATCCAGTACCTGAGGGAATTAGCCGTGCTGGAGGTGATTTATAATGATCCAGAAAATGGGCAGTCACCCACAGATCCAGATGAAGTCCAATGCACACAACCCATGTGGCGGAAGTGTCTACAAAGTGCACCACCAAACTATGCCAACTCATTGGCAGTAATGTCCTGGAAAGAAGGCTATGGACAAATGGTGGAAGAACTGGCTGTCCAACTCCGGCAATACGAAGGAAGTCTCTCTTCCTCCCTACGGGCCTGTGTCTCGGCTGTAGAGGAATTGTCCTGAGAGTTCCAGCAATTCAAAGTGGATATGTCCTTCTCCCCACCTGTACAGGCCCGCATCGCAACTATTAGGAGTAAGCCTTTCTCTGCTCAAGAGAGAGGAGATAGAAGGTACACATGAAGGGCTAACCTGTGGTTTTACCTGCGTAACCATGGAGAGGACATGAGGAAGTGGGATGGAGAACCTACCTCAGTCCTAGATGCACGGGTACGGGATTTGTGAGAAAAAGCAATCAGAAAAGAGGATTCTTCTTGGAAAAATGCTGCTCCAGTTTCCCGTGAGCAGTCCCCCAGACAGAGTAGAAGGGCTGATCTCATTTCTGATCCTCTTGAAGGGACTTCTGAGCCAATTTTACGAGAAGTGAGTACTGGATACTCTGACGAGGATTAGAGGGGCCCTGCCTCCAGCCAGGTGGAGGAAAGGGACAACCGGGTCTACTGGACAATGTGGATTCAATGGCCTGGCACGTTAGACCCACAGGAGTATAAGGCTCTAGTAGGCACCGGCGCACAGTGTACTCTAATGCCATCAAGTTATAAAGGGGCAGAACCCATCTGCATTTCTGGTGTGACAGGGGGATCCCAAGAGCTAACTGTATTGGAAGCTGAAGTGAGTCTAACTGGGAATGAGTGGCATAAACACCCCATTGTGACTGGTCCAGAGGCCCCATGCATCCTTGGCATAGGCTACCTCAGGAGAGGGTATTTCAAGGACCCAAAGGGGTATTGTTGGGCCTTTGGTATAGCTGCACTGGAGACGGAGGGAATTGAACAGCTGTCCGCCTTGCCTGGCTTCTGTGAGGACCCTTCGGTTGTGGGGTTGCTGAGGGTTGAAGAACAACAAATGCCAATTGCTACCACGACGGTGCACCGGCGGCAATATCGCACCAACCGAGACTCCCTGATTCCCATCCATAAGCTGATTTGTCGACTGGAGAGCCAAGGAGTGATCAGCAAAACTCACTCACCCTTTATTAGTCCCATATGGCCAGTGCGGAAATCTACTGGGGAGTGGAGACTAATAGTAGACTATCGTGGGCTGAATGAAGTCACACCACCGCTGAGCACTGCTGTGCCAGATATGTTAGAACTTCAATACGAACTGGAATCAAAGGCAGCCAAGTGGTATGCCACAACTGACATTGCTAATGCATTTTTCTCAATCCCTCTGGCAGCGGAGTGCAGGCTGCAGTTTGCTTTCACTTGGAGGGGCATCCAGTACACTTGGAATCGATTACCCCAGGGGTGGAAACACAGCCCCACCATTTGCCATGGACTAATCCAGGCTGCACTGGAAAAAGGTGAAGTTCCGGAAAACCTGCAATATGTTGATGACATCATCGTATGGGGCAACACGGAAGAAGAAGTCTTTGAGAAAGGGAAGAAAATAATCCAAATCCTTTTGAAGGCTGGTTTTGCCATAAAAGAAAGTAAGGCCAAGGGACCTGCATGGGAGATTCAGTTTTTAGGAATAAAATGGCAAGACGGGCGTCGTCAGATCCCTATGGATGTGATCAACAAAATAGCAGCTATGTCTCCACCGACTAATAAAAAGGAAACACAGGCCTTCTTAGGTGCTGTGCATTTTTGGAGAATGCATATTCCAAATTACAGTCTGATTGTGAGCCCTCTCTATCAAGTTGACCAGGAAGAAGAATGATTTTAAATGGGGCCCTGAGCAACAGTAAGCCTTTGAACAAATTAAACGGGAGATTGTTCATGCAGGAGCCCTTGGGCCAGTCCAGGCAGGACAAGATGTTAAAAATGTGCTCTACACTGCAGCTGGGGAGAATGGCCCTACCTGGAGCCTCTGGCAGAAAGCACCTGGGGAGACCCGAGGCTGACCCCTGCGGTTTTGGAGTCGGAGATACAGAGGATCCGAGGCTTGCTATACTCCAACTGAAAAAGAGATATTGGCAGCATATGAAGGAGTTCGAGCTGCCTCGGAAATGGTTGGTACTGAAACACAGCTCCTCTTGGCACCCCAACTGCTGGTTCTGGGCTGAATGTTCAAAAGGAAAGTCTCCTCTACACATCATGCAACTGATGCTGTTACTGATTTGTTATTGATTTGTTGTCAGTTAGAATTAATCATATTTAGTTTTAACATTTTAGCAAAATCATATGTATGTTGTATTTTATACATTTAACCACCAACCAGTGTCTGTTGTGAAATCTCCTGTATAGCCCCGTACCAAGGCCGGAGAAATTGGCTAAAATCATCTAGTAGAAACATTTAGAACTTAGATAACAAGATAAAGAAATTAAAATCTGATTATAAAAGAGTTTGGTTTGAAGCATAAGTATGGGAGTGTTAAGTTTGAAATGTAGCCTTAGGAACTTAGGAGCTTAGAAAATGTATAATGTGTAACCATAAGAATTTAAGTATTGTTCAAAATCATTTAACCACAGAAGTCTTGACAAAGATTAGTAGCCTTGTAGTGTTTGTTTTAAACACTAAGGAAACCGTTATGGACACCAGTTTGCTGCTTGGAGACACCTGAGAGGTCAAGAAGCGGACGAGTGAGGAAGACTATGAAAGACCACCAGAGGACTCCTGAGGACCACCAGAGACCTTCACTGCACCTGCGTAAAGGACATTTACATATGCTAATGATTTCCCGGAAGTCTAATGAATATGTATAACTTTTCTTGGAAATCTAATGAATATGTATCAGTAAGTCTTAATATAAGGTGTATTGTTTTGGTGGCAGGTGTGCGTGGTTCGTGAGAGGACTCACCCGTGCACCCGGCCGTCAATAAAGAAGTGTCTGCTTATCTACACTAAATTGGTGTTGATAAGTTCTTCATTCCGAGCTTTTCGGCAACAGTTTTTGGCGACCCAGATGGGACCTCGTTGAGAGAGACCGGAGGAGTCGGGGACCCAATCGGTTCCTGCCGGCACCGAGGATTTCTCGGGTATACCCATTGATCCCCGATCCATAAGGCTCTTTGCGACGTCCCCTGGATTTTGGTAAGACACTTCTTTTAAATATTAAGGATAGTGGGTTAGAGTCCCACCGGTATTGTTTGGGGTTAGAGTCCCCCCGAGTGGGTTAGAGTCCCACCGGTATCGTCTGCCTGTCAGACGCGGTGAAAGCTGCGCAAGGTTGGACTAAAGGATCCTGAAGGAAGTGGAAGCCTAGGCGTCTGCCCGTAAGACGTAAGCGAAAGCTATTGCTGGGTTGGACAATTTGGGAGTGGGTTAGAGTCCCACAACTTTTGAGGATTCTGGGTTAGAGTCCCAGCTTCAAAAGTTTTTTGGAAAATTTGGGTTTGAGTCCCAAATAAAAAAAAAAAAAAAAAAAAAAAAATTGTGAGTGTTGTAAGTGTGGGATGTGTAATTGAGCATGAAGTGAGTTTTGGTAACGATTGTAGTGTTTTTTTATTGAGGTTGGAAGTTATAAAGTGTGAATATATTTGTTGGTGAATAATCTTGCCAGGGGATATTGGTTATGACTCTTGCTTAGGGAAGTCGGCTTTGTCCGTGCCCTAGGCAAGTAGGTGGACTCCATTACCTGGCAACAATTGTTATTTGTATTTATTTAATATCTGGTGTTTGATATATGTATTTGGTATTTGAAACTTTGTATTTGATATTTGGCATTTGGTATTTGGTTTGGTATTTAACATCTGATAATTGATTATTGATTTTTGATATTTGTTATATATTTAATAGATATTTGGTATTGGGTATAAACATAATGGCATTTGCCAAATTATTTAAGAGTAAGAGTATGGGAAATTTGTCCACTGATGGAAAGATACCGAAAACATCTCCGTTGGGATGTTTGTTGGCACATTGGGGTGAATTGTATGATGATTTACGTAAAAATCAAATGATTGAATACTGTAATCATTGGTGGCCTCTGTACACATTGGAGGAAGAGGACGAGGTGGCAGTGGACAGAGAGGATTTATGAATTTTAGCAATCGGAATTTTAACACCCCCTTAGGAGTGAATTAGTGTGTTTTGTGTCGGGAGGAAGGACATTGGAAAAAAGATTGTCTTAAAAATGTGCAGTGTTCAGGAGGAAATATTCAAAAGGAGGTAGCCAGAATGATGGTTTTGGATGAATGAAGAGGACCGGAGGGGAACCCAGCTGAGCCTCTGGTTATAATTAAGCTGGGAGAAAAAGAAGTTAAATTTTTAGTGGATACAGGAGCGACATTTTCGGTATTAAATACTTGTAAAGGAAAAATTGGAACAAAACCAGCAAACATAGTAGGAGCAACAGGGAAAGAAGAAAACAGACCATTCCTGCAACCTCTGGATTTGAAATTTGGAAATAAAATAATTACACATGAATTTTTGTATGTACCAGAATGCCCGATACCCTTGTTAGGAAGGGATTTGTTATCTAAATTAAATGCACAAATTGTTTTTGAGGAAGGAGAACTCTTTTTGAAGATATCTGAGTCAAAAACAGGAGAAATCCTAATGATACAAGAAAAAGTGGAGGAGCAGGAAATTCCACCAGAGGTGGATTTTGCAGTGATCCCTACAGTGTGGGAAACAGATATTCCTGGTAAATCAAAATTAGCAGCACCTGTAAAAATAGATCTAAAAGAAGATGTAGGAACAGTAAAAATTAAACAATATCCAATTAAACCAGAAGTTAGGCAGGAGTTAAAGAAATTGATTGACAAATTTTTGAAGTATAAAATTTTGGAGGAATGTGAATCTGAATATAATACTCCTATTTTACTAGTTAGAAAACCCTCGGGAGAATACAGGTTAGTGCAAGATTTGAGAGCAGTGAATCAAATAGCCAAAGACATATATCCTGTGGTTGCAAATCCTTATACATTGTTAACAGCGTTAAAGGAGACTCATCAGTGGTTTACAGTGCTTGATTTAAAAGATGCTTTCTTTTGCATACCCTTGGAGAAGGAAAGCAGAAAGTTGTTTGCTTTCGAATGGGAAAATCCACAAACTGGGCGAAAGATGCAGCTGACATGGACAAGACTACCCCAAGGATTTAAAAATAGCCCGACAATTTTTGGAAACCAGCTGGCAAAAGAGCTTGAAATCTGGAAACAGGACAAACCAAGGCCTGAACATTTACTTCTACAATATGTGGATGACATATTGATTGCTACAGAAGAAAGATCTACCTGCATACAGGTAACCACTGATGTCTTGAATTTTCTGGGACTAAATGGGTACAAGGTATCCAGGAAGAAAGCCCAAATAGCATGTCAGACTGTGATATATCTGGGCTTAGAGATTTCAAAAGGGCAGAGACAACTGGGAAAAGATCGCAAAGAAACCATCTGTAGTATACCTGAGCCGAAAAATATCCATGAACTTAGAGCGTTTTTAGGAATGGCAGGGTGGTGTCATCTTTGGATCATGGACTACGGTCTAATAGCTAAACCGTTATATGAAGCCCAAAAGAACTCTTCCTTTGTGTGGGGTCCAAAACAGCAAAGGGCCTTTACAGAGTTAAAACGCGCTTTAATGTCTGCACCTGCTTTAGGCCTCCCTGATTTAACTAAAGATTTTCAGCTGTTTGTTCATGAAAGACAACACCTGGCACTTGGTGTGTTAACCCAGAAGATGGGGAGCTGGAAACGACCAATCGGCTACTTCTCCAAACAACTGGACACAGTGAGTAAAGGGTGGCCAAATTGTCTTAGAGCAGTGGCTGCAACAGTGATGATCATACAAGAAGCTCGGAAATTGACTTTGGGAAAAACAATAACAGTCTATGTCCCACACATGGTGAAAACTGTTCTAGAACAAAAGGGGGGACACTGGCTATCTCCGAGCAGAATGATGAAATACCAAGTAATATTAACTCAACAAGATGATGTAATTTTAAAAACAACTAACCTGGCAAATCCAGCTGTGTTTTTAAGTTCCATACAGGAAGGAGGACAATTGGAACATGACTGCCTGGCTGCTATTGAGTATGTTTATTCCAGTCGTGAAGATTTGAAGGATGTACCATTGGAGCGACCGGACTGGGAACTGTATACAGATGGTAGCAGCTTTGTAGAGCAAGGAGTTCGATACGCTGGATATGCAGTAACAACAGACACCACAGTTATAGAAGCAGAAGCATTGTCAAGTAACACCTCAGTTCAGAAAGCGGAACTTATTGCTTTGATTTGAGCTTTAGAACTAAGCGAGGAGAAGAAAGTAAATATTTGGACAGATTCAAAGTATGCCTTTGGACTGGTACATGTCCATGCAGCATTGTGGAAAGAAAGAGGATTATTGTCCTCCCAGGGATCAAATATTAAACACCAAGATGAAATTTTACAATTATTACAAGCAGTTCAAAAACCAGATCAGGTAGCAATCATGCACTGTAAAGCACATCAAATTGGAAACACAAAGGAAATTGCTGGAAATAATTTAGCCGACCGAACGGCAAGAAAGGTAGCAAAGGAACAAGCATTGCAAATGGCATTAATTCCCTCCAAAACAGTAACTCTCCCTAAGGAAGAACCAAAATATTCAGAGGAGGATGATAAGCTAGGTCAATTATTAAATGCTAAGAAAAACCTAGCCGGATGGTGGGTAACACCTAAAGGACAGGTAGTAGTTCCACCCTTTTTGATGAGAGAAATAATTCAAACAAAGCATCAGGAGTGTCACTGGAGAACAGAGGCCTTAGTAACTTCTTTACAAAAACAGGTGGTATCACTCAGAATGTTAGGAATAGCTAAAATAATAACTGCAAAATGTGAAGTATGTTTGAAAAATAATCCAATAATCAGGAAAAAGGTTCAAATGGGTCGAATAAAATCTGGTATAGAGCCTGGAGATTATTGACAAGTAGATTTTTCAGAACTACCTAAGCAGAATGGGTATCGGTACATCCTGGTGGGGGTTGATACTTTTACAGGATGGCCAGAAGCTTTTCCCTGTCGTTCCACACAAGCAAAGGAAGTAGTAAAATGGTTACTACGAGAAATAATTCCAAGGTTTGGAGTTCCTATTGGAATTTCCTCTGACAGAGGTCCACACTTTGTTGCAGAAGTAGTCCAAAATGTTAGCAAAATTCTGGGTATCACATGGGATTTGCATACCCCATGGAGGCCACAATCCAGTGGGAAAGTAGAAAGAATGAATCAAACCTTAAAAAGGCAAATAAGCAAAATTTGTCAAGAGACTAATTTAAAATGGCCTCAAGCACTTCCATTGGCATTATTGCGAATCAGGGTACAGCCAAAGAGTGGAACCTCAGTCAGTGCTTATGAATTATTGTATGGGAAACCTTATGAATCTCCAGAACCAAACCCGAACATGTATGTAAAAGGAAAACAAGATGTGTATAACTATTTACTTTCCTTAGGAAAAACCTTGACTACAATTCGGAGAGCAGTGGTGTGGAATAGACCATTATCCCTGGAAGTTCCGGTGCATGACTTACAACCAGGAGAGTATGTCTATGTGAAAACGTGGACTTCCGAACCCCTGCAGGAACGTTGGAAAGGACCCTTCCAGATACTGTTAACCACCTTCACGGCTATTAAAATTGCAGAATCGGATGCTTGGATACATTACACTCGAGTGAAGAAGGCACCTACTCCATGGAAGATTATTAGCCGGGATCCAAAGACTTTAAAACTGACTCTGAAACATGTCTAATTTTTCATATCTGTTTGTGTTTGGTTTTTTTATATTAGTTCGGCAAATAATGATGGTGGAAACCCGGACTGATTTGATGATTAGGAACAAAAGACAAGTCGAAACAGAACAATTGATTGGCATTCCTGAAAAAATGTCTTAAGAAAATTTGATGTTAGGATTGATTAAGGGATTTGCCAGCTTGCAAAATGTTACCCAAATTACTGCTTGTTTGCTGATACCAAGAGCAGTGGGGGAATCTATTCCTTGGGGAATTTTAACTATGAATTTAACTACCCTAGAACATAGAAACAAAACTACCTATTGTAAACAAAGGCCAGTGACTAAATGGTCTGAACAGGTAAAGATCATGAGAAAACAATGGAAATGGATAGGCAGATTGTTTAAAATTACCAAATCATCAATTTACACCAGCCTCTTCTATAAGAGACATGTTTATGGTGAGTAACCCTATGGGTTGGTGTTCATATGATGTATGAATCAAAACTAATGAGAGCCGGAGCATCATGGAATGGAAATGTGGTGAGGCCAATCAAACCATACCAGAAAAAACAGTTAGCTGGGATTCAGTATGGTCTATGACCATATTGTCTCAATTTCAATATATGACCAAAACTTCTTGGTGTTTTACTTGGGATGGATCAGTTAATACAGCCTGGCCATCAATAGACGACAGGGGGAGTACATTACGAAAAAAAAGAAAAATTAGTATCTTGGTGGAGATGTGAAAAAATTTATTATTGTAATACTAAAGACCCAGCAATCGAAAAATTTCCTCCTTTAGCAGCGGCCTTGAAGTATGGCTGCTTGTGTAGAGGATTCAAAAATAATCTCAAATTAACTGAAACATTCACACCCAAAAGGGGAACCTTTTTCAGTTGTAGAAAATCTACCATTCAGAGTCTGGGACATTTGGTTTGGGCATTAAGTGATGGAACTTGGACAACTCACTTATCATTAGATGGCACGGTAAAACAAGTTATTTTAGGCATGCCAACATTATGCCCGATTTGGAAGAAATCGCCATTCAAAAGACCTTTGGAGAATTTAAAGTTAAAACGAACCAAGAGGTCTGAAATAGATGATGATACATGGAATGAACCATCAACAGGAGTGAAAATTGGCTGGGCACTTGAATCCCTTTTGAACCCTATAGCTTCATATAGAAACAGAGAATGGCTCCACCAGTTAACAGGTCAGGTAGAAAAATTAGCAAACATCACAGAAAAGGGGTTCAAGGACTTGAACATACAGCTGCAGGCGACATCTAGGATGACTCTCCAAAATAGAATGGCTTTAGACCTACTTTTACTTAAGGAACATGGAGTGTGTGGATATCTCAAAGATAGAGTGGACCATTGTTGTATTCATATTCCTAATGTCACTCAGGACGTAGAATATGATTTGGAGTTACTGAGCAAAGTTGAAAAAGAAACTGAAACTATTCGAGAAGATATGTCAGAAGATTGGCTGGGAAAAATTTTTAGTGGATTGGGATGGAATCTGAGCTCTTGGTTACGGTCTATAATCAAAACTCTGTTTCTGTTATTAATTGTCTTTTTGATGATCATGCTACTATATGCTTGTCTGAAGAGACAATTTATCAATAGAATTATAGTAAATCGCATGATCATGAGAGAGGTTCCAATTGTTCCGTTAGAATGCAGTCCACCACCAGTATATGCCGAAAGAAATATTGACTCTCGGAATAATAGTGGATAAATGTTAGGTAGATGATGTGAAAGTATTGAAATAATTTTCAACACTTTCAAAGGGGGGAAATGTTACTGATTTGTTATTGATTTGTTGTCAGTTAGAATTAATCATATTTAGTTTTAACATTTTAGCAAAATCATATGTATGTTGTATTTTATACATTTAACCACCAACCAGTGTCTGTTGTGAAATCTCCTGTATAGCCCCGTACCAAGGCCGGAGAAATTGGCTAAAATCATCTAGTAGAAACATTTAGAACTTAGATAACAAGATAAAGAAATTAAAATCTGATTATAAAAGAGTTTGGTTTGAAGCATAAGTATGGGAGTGTTAAGTTTGAAATGTAGCCTTAGGAACTTAGGAGCTTAGAAAATGTATAATGTGTAACCATAAGAATTTAAGTATTGTTCAAAATCATTTAACCACAGAAGTCTTGACAAAGATTAGTAGCCTTGTAGTGTTTGTTTTAAACACTAAGGAAACCGTTATGGACACCAGTTTGCTGCTTGGAGACACCTGAGAGGTCAAGAAGCGGACGAGTGAGGAAGACTATGAAAGACCACCAGGGGACTCCTGAGGACCACCAGAGACCTTCACTGCACCTGCGTAAAGGACATTTACATATGCTAATGATTTCCCGGAAGTCTAATGAATATGTATCAGTAAGTCTTAATATAAGGTGTATTGTTTTGGTGACAGGTGTGCGTAGTTCGTGAGAGGACTCGCCCGTGCACCCGGCCGTCAATAAAGAAGTGTCTGCTTATCTACACTAAATTGGTGTTGATAAGTTCTTCATTCCGAGCTTTTCGGCAACAATGCCACATGGAGTAACTGGGTGTCCCGATCCAATGTCGGGGAAGGTTTTGATATGATCCCAAGAGCGAGATTAAGACACAAACGAGGTCAAATGCCATGTACCCAAAAGAGTTTTTATTATCAAAAGTATCAAAATTGGAAAATAGTAGCGATAGGATAGAATGGAAGAATGGATAGAATGGAAGTGCTGGGCTGGATGTTCAAAGGGAGGGTCTCCTCTACACATCATGCAACTGATGTCACGTGGAGTAATTGGGTCGCACTGTTCACACAACAGGCTCGCATAGGAAACCCCAGTCGCTCAGGAATTTTAGAAGTGATCACGGACTGGCCAGAAGGCAAAGATTTTGGAATGTCACCAGAGGAGGAGGTGACGCATGCTGAAGAGGCCCCACTGTATAATAAACTGCCAGAAAATGAGAGGCAATATGCCCTGTTCACTGACGGGTCCTGTTGCATTGTGGGAAAGCATCGGAGGTGGAAGGCTGCTGTATGGAGTCCTATACGACAAGTCGCAGAAACTGCTGAAGGAGAAGGTGAATCGAGCCAGTTTGCAGAGGTGAAAGCCATCCAGCTAGCATTAGACATTGCTGAAAGAGAAAAGTGGCCAGTGCTCTATCTCTGTACTGACTCATGGATGGTGGCAAATGCCCTGTGGGGGTGGTTACAGCAGTGGAAGCAGAGCAACTGGCAGCGCAGAGGTAAACCCTTTTGGGCTGCCACACTGTGGCAAGATATTGTGTCCCAGCTAGAGAATCTGGTTGTAAAAGTACGTCACATAGATGTTCACATACCCAAGAGTTGGGCAACTGAAGAACATCAAAACAACCAGCAGGTGGATCAGGCTGCCAAGATTGGAGTGTCTCAGGTGGACCTGGACTGGCAACATAAGGGTGAGCTAGTTATGGCTTGGTGGGCCCATGACACCTCAGGCCATCAGGAAAGAGATGCAATATATAGATGGGCTCGTGATCGAGGGGTGGACTTGACCATGGATACTATCGCACCAGTGATCCATGAATGTGAAACGTGCTGCAATTAAGCAAACCAAGCGGTTAAAGCCCCTGTGGTATGGAGGGTGATGGCTGAAATATAAATATGGGGAGGCCTGGCAGATTGACTATATCACACTCCCACAAACTCGCCAAGGCAAGCGCTATGTGCTTACAATGGTGGAAGTAACCACCGGGTAGCTGGAAACATATCCTGTGCTCCATGCCTCCGCCTGGAACACTATCCTGGGCCTTGAAGAACAAGTCTTGTGGTGACACAGCACCCAGAAAGAATTGAGTCAGACAATGGGACTCACTTCTGAAACAACCTCATAGACACCTGGGCCAAAGAGCATGGCATTGAGTGGGTGTATCACATCCCCTATCATGCACCAGCCTCCAGAAAAATCGAATGATACAATGGAGTGTTAAAGACTACACTGAGAGCAGTGGGGGAGTGGGACTTTCAGACACTGGGATACACATTTAACAAAAGCCACCTGGTTAGTTAATACTAGAGGATCTGCCAATCGGGCTGGCCCCACCCAACCAAGACTTCCACATACTGTAGAAGGAGATAAAGTCCCTGTAGTGCGCATGAAGAGTATGTTAGGTAAGACAGTCTGGGTTAGTCCTGCCTCAAGCAGAGACAAACCCATCCAAGGGATTGCTTTTGCTCAAGGACCTGGGTGCACTTGGTGGGTGATGCAGAAGGATGGGGAAGTTCGATGTGTACTTCAAGGAGATTTGATTTTGGGAGAGAATAGCCAGTGAATTAGGCTTTATGATGTTAACTGCTAAATAACCTGCCAATGTATGTCATTGTATCTATAGTGTCTATATGCCATATCAAGGGTATTACAGTAAGAATTACCCAAATGACTGAAGGATGGACTTTGAACCTGAGCGAAGTGCAGCGGTGATGGAACTTGAACTGGTGCCCAGCAATTTCCTCAAGATCGACATCTTCAACCCACAGACCATGGGCATGGGTTGCGCCAAATATACCAGCCGCAAGCTCCGGAGGCAGCATGCAACAATCCAACACCACACACCATCTGTCCTACCCTGAAGGACTGTTATGACAGATGGAGCCCCAAAGTCATGGATTAGATAAAATCGATGTACACGTTAGAGGGATGGCCCATACACTAAGGGAATGCTATTCGTGTGTGGGGGTGTACATATATATATCTATCTCAAAGACAGGGAAAGTGGTGGTGATTAATTGGAAAGTGTAGTATCTGGGCATGATGTAGATGGTATAGAATAAGGGGTGGATAATGTCCTGGGTTCAGCTGGGATAGAGTTAATTTTCACAGGAACCTTGGAGGGGGCACAGCCAGGACAGCTGACCTGAACTAGCCAAGGGGCTATTCCATACCATGTGACATCATGCTCAGTATATAAATGGGGAGCAGGCTGGGGGGTGCTCTCTCTGCAGGGGAAGTGGCGGAGCATCGGGTTCCGGGTGGTGAGCAGTTGCATTGTGCATCACTCGTTTTTGTATATTCCTTTATTAATACTATTGTTGTTGTAATTTCTCTCCTTGTGTAGTTCCAGTAAACTGTCCTTATCTCAACCCACAAGGTTCTATTTGGTTTTTTTCCCTCTCCTTTCTGATTCTCCTCCCCATCCCCCCAGAGGGGGGCAGGGAGGAGTGAGAGAGCGGCTGGGTGGTGCTTTGTTGCCAGCTGGGCTTAAATCATGACAGTTGTTTTAATGTGGTAGCTTATTTGCTATACACAAGTGAGTCCTCCAACCATTTTTTGAAAGTGTAGGACACCACTGAAGATAATCACTTTGAGTCTGGTTACAGGTAGTTTTCATTTTAAAGCTATATTGATATGTGTGTGCATATACACATGTGTATACATACCCTCACATATATATGAGTTCTAGTTTGTCATGCCTTCATTTCCTGTGAGGTTACCAAGGAAAAATGTCTGAACTGGACTTACACCTTACTAAAATTTTGTACCATAGAAGGAGAAATAAAAGGTGAGTTCATTTAAGCTGGTGAAAAATCTTATCTTCCTTATTTTTGCTAGGTTAGCTAAAAGCTGGATGTGACTGATTAAACCCATAGGGGTGGAATGTGAGTCACTGAATAAACCCCTACAATGGAAAAAGGCTCAGTGGAGATGGGCAAGGGCGATATGCCCATGAAGCTCAGAGAATAATGCAGGTTGTGACTCACCACAGCTGTTGCAAAGAAGCTTACTTTATCTCAACACAAAGGGGACCAGAAGGTAGCCTTTGTTTTAGATAAACAGCTATCAACAGTTGAGTGGATCAACTGGTGGTGTGAATGTCTCCGAGTGAGCCAGACCAGCATGTGTATGCCTGGCTCAGCCCAACATAAAGTATAAGAACTGAACAAGAAACAAAAGGATTTTGAATAGAGCAACGACCTTGAGCTGGTTTCAACCTACGTATTCCTTCCTGGTGATTTGGGACACCCAGCATCGTGACTGTGAGCATATTGTAGAGACTGGTAATGGGGATCACATTGGTATTGTGATTGAACTGTGTATTGCAATTGCTGTCTTTTGCTAAGTGTAACTTACATTTGTATTGTGTTTGCAGTATATTGCTGGATGACTGCTAAATCAGAAATCCCGTGTAACATCAAATGTCTTCAAATAAGTAAATTTGATATTAAACATTACACCCTCCACATGTGGAATATCTAAAAGAACCTGGTCAGAGAGTACTGGACTCTGACACTGGGTCAGCTAAAAGTTAACCACTCTGAGCAGGAACCTAAAAGCATATTTCACCGTTACTGAAAAAGCCGGTCAAAGAAACTCTCTAAGACTCGATTTTGGAGTTTTAGAAAGCAAGCATTCTTTATTGCAGCACTGGGTGCACGGGGGATTGCTCCACCTATCGTGCACACCATTACCTACAGCAAACAATATTTATATTGTTCTAGTCATATGCATATTCATGTTATCATTTACATAGTGTCTGCCCTTTGGACATGCGCAGCGTGGGTCATCTCTTTTTCCTAGTTAGCTGGCCTTGGCAAGTTTTAATTACAAAAACTCAGCAGAACTCAAAGCTCATCATCAGGGCCCAAGGCTTCTTGTCTGTTGAAGCACATCAGGCCCCGAGGCCTCCTGTTTGTTGCCCCCTTTAGCGCATACCATTGACAAAGCTGAAGGTTTTCTTATCTAATTAGTACATACCAAAATTTCAAAGTTATTCAAGCAAGCAAAAGTTCGTCACTACAGCGATATAGTGAAGTTTTTCCTTCTCATGACTTTACTCAAGGCATCTGTGGCAGTACATTCCCCCCCCATCCTACCAGCAGGAAACAAAACTTCTCCAGGAAGGGAGAAGGGGAAGGAAACCCTGGAGGCCACAGGTTGAAATTTGAACTGGCCAATCGAGATGTGCCAGGTACACCGAGGTGACCCTCCTGGCCAATAGAATTAAATGACCACAGGTCAGATTCGACAGGGGTATAAACGGGGTCCCGCCGGAGGACATGTTGGCAGTCCTCCTCGGAGCAGCGGGTCTGCAGTTGGGGACTCCCCCTTGGGTCGGGGCACCGCCCGAGGTAACTCCTCGAGGGAGAGAGCCCTCAGCTTCTAGGTGAGTGATATGCACATTTTGAGCCATCACTTTAAATCTTGGGGATTCTTGGGTCAGCCGTGTAGTATTAATTCTCTTTACATCATTGAGCCTGTGGTTTTATAAAATGTTACCGGACTTCTAACTAACTTTTGCTGAAGAATAAATCTGAGTTTTAACACCTGTTGGATTTGGTTAGTTGTGCATCTGTAACAGCATCAACTCCCCCCTTTTATTGAGACTTTGGACTTACAAATCCAAAGCCTCAATACCCAAACTTAATTTTCATGTACATTCGACTACAACAGCTACAGCATTGAATCATTATACAGGCTAAGATGCACACACAGATTACAATTATTGCAATAATGAATAGATTTTTCAACCAAATCTAATTAGGTAGCCATGAGGTAAGTTTGTGCCAGAACTCCTCAAATCCCCAGGACATATTGTCCTTCATAACCTGATGCAAGATCTTTGTTTCCAAATCTCTGCTAGATCGGTAGAAATTCTGCCACTTTGATCTACATATGTGCAGCAGCTCATATTAACAATTGTACAAACACCTCCCTGTGAAGCCAGTAGTAAGTCAAGAGCCATTTGATTTTGCATCACTATATGAGACAAACTAGATATTTCATTTTGTAATGCCTGTATAGCATCAATGGTTCTGTTTTCCATGTCCTCTATTACAGCTGATATATTTACTATTGCCTTTTCCAATTCACTAACTCCAAGCCAAGGGATAAACCATCTTGCAAAACTATGGAATCCTGTGGAACGATCTATAATGGGATTATGAACCCTCCTGGTTTGTTTGAGAAGAGTTTTTACCCATCCGCTCTATTCATGTAGTTTGTCAATTATTGTTATATTGGGGACTACAGCTCCTAACGTGCATGCTCCTTGCCAATTGGGAGGTAGTACTTTTCGAGCATGTTCTGCATAACCAATACCACCCACTTTCTTCTGGGACTTGGAGGCCAAAGTGATTTGATGTGTCTATAAGACTTAGTGTGGGCCTCCAATATGATCTGGTCCTGTTACATCCTGGGAAACATCCTACAAAAGTTTTGTCATTTCTTCTAGCAGTGTAATCATCATACCCATCATCTCCAGACTTAAGGGTGTAGGAGCTTAGAGAGTCAGTACCTGGCCCATATAAGCATACAGTGGAATTTAGATTATCTTTTATCATGGTAACTTGTAACTTTCCTTCTTGTCTTTTTCCAGAGAGGCTTGGCCACCATGCATTGTCTGGATGTCCCTTACCATATTGTGGATTGTTAAATAATGATACATTTATTGGCAGTGGCACTCCTATCAAGGGTAGGACTTGGCTTTGTCCAGAGGTTGGCATTTGGGTACAAATCCAACAATCACTTTTCGAGTTATATTCTGTGTTAAGATTAAGTGGAGGTTCTGATCCCAAGATGATATCTGGCACACTTGACTCATTGCTACCATAATTGTTACAAACAAAACATAAAAATCAGTCATAACTTTTTCAATTTCAGTTTAAGGGGAGACTATTGTTCAACTGTCCATGATGTTGGAGCCCTTTTAATCCTGGAATAATGAATCCACGGGCCTTTCCCTTGGACCTTGTGTGAGAGACTGAAAGAGTTAATGTCTCAAACATTGTGGTGGGGCAAGTTCTGCTTAACGACTAACTCTGCATAACAAGGAACTCTGCCTAGCAAGGAACGATAGGTGAAAAGAAGCTGATCAGCACCCATCAGCAACAGGACAGGGAGGGTGTGCTGGAGGGTGCACAGCTCCCTGTTCTGATGAGCTGTTCCGATGTGCTGAACAGGACAGATCACCATGCAGGGAAGGGGAAGTTACTCCCCAAACAACCCCCAAGCCCAAAGGCTCACAAAGTGCTCATGACACCTAATTAGCCTAATGCCCACCCAAAGGAGGGGCAAGGATGATAAAAGGACACAAACTGAAGCCCCATGTGCGCAAGCCCACCGGAACCGGACCCCTTGGCTGACTGGACTCCTCAGCTGACTGAACCAATGCTGGACCCAGGACCAGTGAAATCTTTCTCTTTTCTCTCTCTCTTTTCCATAATCCGTACACCTCATCCCTTTAGACATAAACCATTGACCAAGTCTGGGACTAAGAGCGCGTTCAGCCTCCCTTAGACTCCTCTCTGAGAAGGAGTCTAGAAAGCAAGGGGGTCTGCTCTGAACCTCGTGACTCAATGGGAGGGCTCTCCTTATTGTCTTCTGTGAACTGATTCCCAGATAAGCAAGGCCTGTAGTATATGTTTGGTGATGCATAGTTAGCACATGTTACACAGTTTACTGACATAGTTTCATGCCAATTCTTGTGAGCAAATAAAAATTGAGTTTTGTGAGTTAAAGGATCCCTGGTGTCGTTTCACCTTAATCCTGACCTGGGAATCAGCAAACCTGAGTCATCGTCCTGAGAAATTGGGATGTGACACCTTGACAGCTGTATAAGTAGTCAGGAGTATCTGGAATGGTCCCTTCCACTTCTCAGTTAGTGGCTCAGAATTCCACGACTTGATGTAGACCCAGTCTCCAGGTTGAAATGGATGGGCTGGTGTATCCAGTTCCAAGGGCCTGCTTATCTTCATGTACTTTTGCAATTCCTGTAAAGTCTTTCCCAAGGACATTAAGTAATTGTTCGTGTCCATTTCCCCTTTAATGTGAATTGTTCCTGGTATATGTGGGGCCTGGTAAGGCCTTCCATAAAGTAATTCGTAAGGGCTCAAACTGTTCTTACCATGAGGTTGTATTCTAATTCTTAACATATTTTCCCAATCTGCAATTTAAGCGTATAGTTCATTCTTTCTACCTTTCCACTTGACTCTGGCCTATAAGGAGTATGGAGATCTGTGAGAGACTGAATTGTTACCTTGAGCTGTTTGTCTCAAAGATTGTTAGGTGTGAGAGACTGGACTGTCATCTCAAGCCATTCATCTCAAGAATTGTGAACTGCTTATCCCGAGCCCTTTGTCTCTGAGATGGCCTAAGCAGGACACTCCTCCATCCATAAGGACAATTACTAGGCCACTGAGGCATCCAGGAGAGGAAACGGGCTGAAGCCGACAAGCATGCAAGAATGTGGAGGCTACCATTCTCATGGAAACTGTAGTCTTTGAGATAAGATACTGGTTCCTGGTGTTGATCACGCAAAGGTCTTGTGATAGACAAAACCTGCAGCACGTGAACAATACGTATGTGCATGCATCATCGAAATATGCCCTATAAAAGACCATGGAGACAAGCCGTGGTGTGCACCCACCACCGAAGATTTGAAGACTGAGGACCAACAGGACGCCGCTGGATCCATGGTGGTGACTATCCTTGCAACTCTATCCCGACTGCTTGCTTGATTTCTGCCTTTTCTTCCATTCTATCCTATCGCTACTATTTTCCACTTTTGATACATTTGATAATAAAAGCTGTTTTGGGTATACGGCATTTGACCTCGTTTGTGACTTAATCTCGCTCTTGGGATCGTAGCGAAACCTTCCCCAACATTGGATCGGGACATTTAAAGTGGCATCACGGACAGGATCCCTTGAGATGAGAGTGCCGTACTGTTTCCAAAATACGTGAGACCTCTCAGGAACGTAAGGGGTGCAGGCTTGTGTTGTGTTGTGTTGTATTTGAAACTTTATGTGCTGCCTTCCTGAGACGACTACTTCCCCGCTTTGTATAAGATGAGTGATAGTAAAATTTCCCCTTTGGGGAAAGAAGTTTTGTTTGATTTTTTAGAAAAACATAAAGCGCGACCCTCTGTGCCTGGGGTAGACTGGGCTCAGACAAATTGGTATAATCTGCAGAGCATTGTTGATCGGATGGTCGCTTTACAGGAAGACGCTTGAGTGCAGTCAGGGAAAGGAAAAGCAATTGTCTGTGCCGTTCTCGGTGCTAGTCTGGCCGCAGCAGTGGAGGATAGGGATTGCCATCTCACTGCAGAATCTCAAATTATTGAATCCCTCCAAAACCTTGTGCAGTCCCTTCTGGGACAAGTGGCGGGATTAAAAGCACAACTTGAAGCAGAAAAGAACCAAGTGAAACATTTGCAAATTGCTCTTTAAGGAGCAGCTCCTTGTGGATACTGTCTCTGAGGAAATTCCTCCAAGATCAGAAATTGGCTACCCCTTTAAGGACCTGCAGGCAGCAAAAGAGAAAGTGGAGAAGTTGGAGCTGCCTTCATTGCAACCCTTAGTCAAAATTGAATATATTTACGATGACGAGCAGGACCAGTTCCCCCAAGTTACAACTAAAGAGGTCCCCTATACTGCCACTGAGTTGGTGAAACTAAAAAAGGAATTTGGCCGAACCCCTAAGGAGTCAGAAACGGAGTATGTGTGGAGAGTATCATTGTCGGGGGGGACACCAGATTCTGTTAAGTGAAAAGGAGGCGGAAGGGTATTGGGGACCGGGAATGTTTTTAACTACTGGGGATTACCGTGCCCCCTGGTCTTTAACCCAACGGGCAGCCTATTGGGCAGGGGGTTTGAACCCCTTGGAGAGGGGGGGATCCCCTCGCGATTACGGGGACTGTTGATCAATTAGTGGAGAGCGTGCAAAAGGCAGCTTGTCTGCAGATGATGTATGATCGAAAATTGGAGCCTACACAGGAGTCCCCGATGATGATGTCAGTGGATCCCGAGCAAATGACTCCCCTTATAAGGGGACTCCCTGATTCTCTGAAGCTGATTGGTATAAAATTACAAGGAAAGATACAGGCGATGCCCCGGGGCGAGAGTGTCGCGGCTGCTTTAGGAGGACTCAGGCCTGATGGGCGCTGCCGACCCCCAGATAAGAAAATGTGGACTTGGGGAGAAGTGGCCCAGGAATTAATTAATTATCAGCGCAAGTATGGTCCCGTTAACCCTCCAGCCACCAAAACGGACTCCAGGGGCTTGAGGAGGGCTGAAGTAAAAATAGTTCCGCGCCCTGGGAGTGATAAGAGAACACCCCTTGCTAAACCGCTGCAGGGGAGAGATATCCCGAACAAACATAATAGACTGTGGGCGCAGGGTCAGCAGAAGGGGATCCCGTGTGACTTAATGGACGGGCTGCCAAAGGACAAATTAGAAAAGTTGGTAACAGGGTGGCCTGATAAATCAGCAAATAGAAAAGTGGATTTTGAGAATACTACTCCCAATGCACCATCCATGCTTGATTGATCAGAACCAAATGCCCCCCAAAAGCCGGTGGGAAACTAGATCCTTCGCATTTCGGTGGTGAGCGGGGGAGCAAAGGTTGGATATATATCAGACAGCTCACTGAAAACGGCCAGGGTGATTTACTAATTACAGGCATTGTGGGGCCAAGACAAGTCCCGGTCACTTTTTTGGTAGATACCGAAGCTCAAATTTCAGCTACTAAAACCAAAGACGCTGCTAACCGCAGAATTACACCCTCCAAACAGCGGCTTTTTGTGGCAGATGCATTCGGCATTGTTCAGCCACAGGCATTAGCAACGGTCAGCCAGGAGAAGATAGTGCCACTACAGTGACAATGGTTGTGGGGGAGTTTCCACTTAACCTCTTAGGACTCGATGTTTTAAAGGGAAAGACCTGGATTGATAATAAAGGGAGACAGTGGTCATTTGGCTCTCTATGCTCTCTCACAATAGATATTCGGGGCTGCTGCTTCCCCCTTCAAAGCTTACAAATGTTAAGCCCTACCCGATACCCTTGGGGGCCAGAGAGGGAATAGCGCCTGTGTTAGAGGACTTAAAGGGACAGGGTATCGTGATTCTGACCCACTCTCCTTTTAACTCCCCGGTGTGGCCAGTGCGAAAACCTAATGGCAAGTGGAGATTGACTGTAGATTATCGCAGACTTAATGCAAATACTGGTCCATTGACAGCTGCGGTACCGAATATTGCTTTATAGCTACAATCCAGGAACGAGCCCACCCGATTATGGCAAGAGTGGATGTTAAAGATATGTTTTTTATGGTCCCCCTGCAACCAGAGGATCAAGACCGCTTTGCATTTACTTGGGAGGGTCAGCAATTTACTTTTACCCGACTCCCGCAAGGGTATAAGCATTCCCCCACTCTAGCTCATCGTGCACTAGCGCAGGAGCTAGAAGTAATTCGGACAGAGGAGGGGGTCAGTGTTTATCAGTATGTTGACGACATTCTTGTGGGATGGGATGAAACAGAAAAGGTTCAGAAAACTCAGGATAATATAATTTCTCACTTGGAAAGCTTTGGGGCTGAAAATTCCACCAGAGAAAATACAAACACCCTCAAGCGAAGTAAAGTTTTTAGGAATTTGGTGGAAGGGAGGAATGACATGTATCCCCCCCGACACCCTTTCCTCATTGGATCAGATTAAAATGCCAGAGTCAAAAAAGGATTTGCAGCACGTACTAGGATTACTTGTGTTTTGGAGGAAACATAGCCCTGATTTTTCAGTTATTGCAAGACCCCTGTATGACTTGTTGCGAAAAGGGGCTCAGTGGGAATGGACTAAGCCCCACGAAGAGGCATTGCAATTGCTAGTTTTTGAAGCGACTGCTCATCAAGCTCTTGGTCCTATTCACCCCACAGACCCTGTCCATATTGAATGGGGATTTGCCAAGAGTGGGCTATCAATACATTTATGGCAAAAGGGCCCCGAAGGACCCACTCGACCTATTGGGTTCTATTCTCGCAGTTTTAAGGATGCAGAAAAGATACACTGCTTGGGAGAAGGGTTTGTTTGTAGTCAGTTTAGCCTTGAGAGAGGCTGAACGGACTATTCAACAGCAGCCCATAGTGCTTAGAGGCCCGTTTAAAGTAACCAAAACAGTTTTAGCAGGAACTCCGCCCCCTGACGGGGTAGCTCAGAGACCCTCTGTGCGGAATGGTATCCGCCAGTCTGAGCTGAACTCCCCACGGTGGGAGCCATACCTCTCGTACTGGAAAACCGGATGAATAAATATGCTTGGAAAGCAAAAGATGCTCATGGAAAAGAACATAAAATCAATACCAGGTGGATTATTCCATCCTTCTAATAACAACTTGCTTCCAGTTCCTTAGAACGAACTGAGTCTGCTTTTCTCTTTCAGGTGAAGACTCTGGAGCCTGCCTGAAGGAATACATGAAGCTGTTAATTATCTGTGTAGTTTTGTCAGTGATTGCTTTGTTAATATTTATAGGATATTTGGCATACCACCGCAGATGTTGTTTTGGTCGACCATTGTCGCCGCCTTTAATATCTGGGGAAACTCCTGTGCCCCCCTCTTCAGCTCAGGGTGGCAAAATGAATTTATGGCTCTAGGCCAGCAAGTGGCCAACACTTTTAATCTGACTAATTGTTAGGTATGTGGTGGGCCCTTAGGTTTGGAAAGCTGGCCATGGACTGCTGTCCCTATTTCCCCAAAATGGTTAGTGAGTAATTACAGTGAGGTCAAAAATGATTCTTATTGGGGTGAAGACACACAGCCCTGGACAATATGATACCCAGTCCAAGGCGAATATTGTCTGAACCGAACACAGAAAGATGGTATTCCCGTGGGAAAATAGCAAGTGCAACTGGACCTATCCTTATGACAACCATTGCCTCACTGATGGTTGTAGACCAATTGATTGTTCAAACCATAGGGCAGCCGTGTCACTGCCAGAAGGGGATGACCAGGCATATTGTCGCTTCTTGAGTTCCAGTTCCCCAAATTTTGTACCTCGCTGGCCCGGATGGGCTTGGGTGAATCAAACAGGGCACAGGAAACAGTTTTCCCATTTTTGGTCTTCCACTACTCAGTCTAATAGCCTTCTTAATGTTACCTGCTTTTGGCACCACGGTTCTGGTGCCTGGAAATGCAGATTCACTGATAAAACATATTCTCATCTCCCTGATGGGACTCAAATTTGGTGGTCAAGTGATAATAAAGACCACTGTCAGGGACATTTGAGCATAGGTCCAGATGGACTTCCTATCTGTTGGGGCACCACAGAAGAAGTAGGAAAAACCGTGGATAGGTTGTTGATGAACGGTCCATCAGATCATCCTCTAGGAGTAGGTAATTCAACATATTTCCAATCACCACAGACACCTACCGGTTTGTTCGAAAATGGTGCATGAGCCTTAAACGGTCACTATTGGGTGTGTGGCCAACGTGCCTACAAACTGCTACCAGCAAATTGGACTGGAGTGTGTTATGTGGGGGTAATTCACCCCTTGTTTTTCCTGCTCCTGGATGATGAAGGGGATGGACTGGGTGTTAAGGTATATGATGATAACAATCAATATCGGCGTTCCATTGATACCTCTATAGCAGGTGGGAATGGTCAAACCTGGGGCAAAGACAAGTGGACGCCTCAACGTATCATACAACATTATGGACCTGCCACCTGGAACCCCAACGAGGGGGTTAGCAGTGCTCGAGAACCTATGTATAATCTAAATCGCATCATCCGGTTACAAGCTGTCCTAGAGATCATTACTAATGAGACAGCCAGTGCCCTTGATCTATTGGCGGATCAAGCCACACAAATGCGAACAGCAATATTACAACATCACATGGTTCTTGATTACTTGCTAGCTGAAGGAGGTGTTTGTGGTAAACTAAATGATTCTAACTGTTGTTTAAACATTGATGACAGTGGGAAGATTGTTAAACAAATAACCGCGGGAATACGAAAGCTGGCCCATGTTCCTGTCCAGACATGGGAAGGCTGGGACATTGACATGTTTTCCTGGCTCCCTGGTGGTCCATGGGGTTAAGCGAATCCTATTTTACTTGTTGTGTAGTTGTGCCATGTTGTTGTTTTTACCATGTATCATTCCATGTTTTATACAATTGATTCAACATGTTGTAACTAATATGCAATTTGTAACTACTGTTTCACCTGATGGTGTTAAACAAATTCACACTGTACATCAAACCACGCTGTCGGTAGTACAGATTGTATGAAATGCTCTTTTCTGGCTTTTCTATATAGCTACCTTTTCTCAAAACCACCATGGGTCCCGAAGCAATCTTTGAGCCACGGGGTAGTGTGAGAGACTGAATTGTTACCTTGAGCTGTTTGTCTCAAAGATTGTTGGGTGTGAGAGACTGGACTGTCATCTCAAGCCATTCATCTCAAGAATTGTGAACTGCTTATCCCGAGCCCTTTGTCTCTGAGATGGCCTAAGCAGGACACTCCTCCATCCATAAGGACAATTACTAGGCCACTGAGGCATCCAGGAGAGGAAACGGGCTGAAGCCGACAAGCATGCAAGAATGTGGAGGCTACCATTCTCATGGAAACTGTAGTCTTTGAGATAAGATACTGGTTCCTGGTGTTGATCACGCAAAGGTCGTGTGATAGATGAAACCTGCAGCGTGTGAACAGTGCATGAACAGTACGTATGTGCATACCTCACCAAAATATGCCCTATTGAGACAAGGGGAGTCAAAAGAATCTCAGTAGACATAATAAAGGGGGATGAAAGGTGATGTTTAGCGCTTACATTGTTGAAATTAGTTGACGTAGAGACAGTCCTTGATAAGAAGAGCTGGTCCTAAGAACCAGCCAATGAGGTAGAGACAGTTCCTGATAAGAAGCAGGAGCTGGCCCCAAGAGCCAGCTAGGCGTATTGTGAATATGTAACACTTGACTGTATAAACTTGAAACTAACTGCCGAGTCGGGCGCGCACGACTTTGGTGGGACTACCCCCCCCCGTGCTGCCCAGCGCTGAATAAACATACCTACTTTACAATCTCACTGATTGTGGAGTCTGTTTCCGCACGTCAGTTTGGCGAGCCAGCCAGGAGACTCTCTGCTCGGCTGCGGGACCGACTGCGGAGCGGACGCCCCTTGGCGCGCCCCGAGCACTTTCCTCGGAGGGGCCTCCGCTGCCAGCCGCTCACCGCGGGAGCAGACAACGACCTCCTGAAGCCGCGGACCAAACGGTATGTTTCACAGAGGGAGCCTGTAAAGGTACAGGCCGGGGCAGCTGGTAAATCGCACAGAGACGTCTGGCGTGCAGCAGAGTCCCCGTATGGGAGGAGGGTACCCTGTATGGTAAAAAAAAGGGGGGATTTGCTGACCGATAGAGCGGCCGCTAGCGATCTTGGAGGTAGATCGAGCAAATTCGGGGTGACCGCTGCATCCCAGTATCGGGAGCCAGGACGGACCTGTCGATGACTGGTATATAAGAGGCAGGAGAAGGGTAAGTGCACCCCCTCGCAATTGTGCTTGGTTTATGGGTTAAGCGGACCCCCTCGCAATTGCGCTTGGTTTACTTTTGCAGCTGCTGAAAGGTTGTCAACTGGAGCCATGATTGTATGATGTGAATTTTTGGAAGTTTATGTTAAAGATTTTGTGTGGGTGTGTGGAAATGATATGTTGAAATTTATAGGTGTATGTATGTTTGTTAATGTGTGAATGTCTTTACGTCTTAATAGGGGTGATTCCCTGCTTTGTATGTGGGCTTGCAACTGGACTATATAATAATTACCAAGTAGCATCCGGCTTGGGTTTTGTTGAAGTGTAAATCTTGTGGGAGGAGGTGGTACTGTACATCTAGCAGACGGAAACCAGACTGCCTTGAGTGTTTTCCCCAAATTCCACACTTCTATGATTGGGAAGGAACTCACTAAGAATCCGAAATAGTGAGATTGGTTTGGATGGGAAAATTTAACTCCAGAAATTTGGGACGTGTGGGAAGAAAACTTGGGGAAGACTATAAAGAAGTGTAAGAAACGATTTGCATGGAAGCTTATTAAAGGAGAAACCAAAATCAAACTTAAGAATCATTAGGAGGAGTATTAAAATGGGAAACAATCAAGGAGGAGTATTGAGGAAGAGTCCTTTGGGTTGTGTAATTGCCCACTGGAAAGATATTGTTGGGACCGGAGGTACGGAAAGTAAAAAGAACCTTATTAAATACTGCAATCAATGGTCGCCGTTGTATAAGTTAGAAGGTGATGCTAAGTGGCCACTTAATGGGTCAATAGATTATAATACTCTATTACAACTAATGCTGTTTTTAAGGAGAGAAGGAAAATGGGATGAGGTTTCGTATGCAGACATGTTTTTCACCCTCCGAAACCATCCGGAATGGCAAAGGGACTGTGGAATGGTACCCCCACAGGACCCCATGGTGCTTGCACTTGAGCGAGAGAACAACAAGGAGCTTAGAGGTAAACTGAGGCGGTGCTGTTCAGCATGTAGTATCGGACAAAGATGTACTAAGGCAAATAAAATCCATCAGACACCAGAACAAGATCTAACTGACTTGTTTAAGCCTCCCCCTCGATCACAGGAACAGGATGCAGACTCGGATAGAACTCCGACACCCCCGGACAGCCCTGTATCTTCCCGTACTAGGAAGAAAACTACCTCAACAGCTTTACAAGTACCTCTCCGAGAGGCGGTGGGGCCGGATGGTGGGACGATGTTAATCAAAGTACCCTTTTCTACTGCTGACCTAGGGGAATGGAAAAAGGTGGCAAAAGATTATAGGAGAGATCCGATAGGTGTAACTAAGCATTTCCAATTTATTGTAAAACAGCATAACCCTGATTGGAAGGATATACAGCTATTATTGGAATATATGACTGAGACAGAGAAACAGCTGATTTTAAAAACAGCAGGGAATCTTGCTGAAGACCATTATAAGATTACAGGAGGGGACATTAAGGAATATTTCCCTCTCCAAGACCCAAAGTGGGATGTTAATAGATCTGCACATATGGAAAGATTGCAGGGGTATCAGCAGTGGATTGCAAAAGGAATAGAGACAGCAATCCCCAAAACTATAAATTGGTCAGCTTTATATGCAGTCAAACAGAGTCCTTCCGAGTCTCCATCTGAATTCCTGGATCGACTGAGGGATGTGATGCGCCGCAGCACACCGCTGGATCCTGGGTCAGAGGTAGGAATACAACAATTAGTCTCCCTGGTTTTGGGTCAATCTACAAGGGATATAAGGCATAAACTTCAGAAATTATGGCCTACAGAGAGTAGGAATTTAGAAACATTGTTGGATGAAGCATGGAGAGTATTTAGTAACAGAGAGGAAAGATATAGGCAAGGGCAAAAGAAATTACTGGCTGTTATCCAGGAAGAAAGAGGAAGAGGGCCTAGACGAGACTTGCCCCGACTGGGCAAGGATCAATGCGCTTTGTGTAAGAAATTCGGTCATTGGAAAAAGGAATGCCCAAGGAACAAGGAGGATCAGAGGGCTCAAACAGGAAGAACGGTAGCCCATGTGAAGGGAGATTGACGGGAACCTGGGGAATCTACCCTAGCGGATCCACTGGTTATAATTAAGCTAGGGAAAACACAACAAGAGGTAGAATTTTTGGTAGATACGGGGGCAACATACTCGGTTCTGAACCAAGCCTTGATGCCCCTGGGAGATGATTATGTCATGGTGAAAGAAGCGACTGGCCAAAGTGAAAAGGCATATTTTTGTAAACCTTTAGAATATAAATTAGGAAAACAGTGGGGCATTCACAAATTTTTATATATGCCCAACTCCCCAAAGGCACTTTTGGGAAGGGACTTGTTGGAACAATTGGGAGCAAAAATTGTATTCAAAAAGGGAGAAATTACTCTGGAGGTAAAAGATCAGCAATATATTCAAATATTGAGCCTAACCTTAACCAGTCTCCCCCTAGAAGGAAGCATTAATGAGGACATCTTAAACCAAGTGTACCCAGGGGTATGGGCTACTGATGCACCTGGAAGAGCAAAAAGTGCTCCACCTGTTGAAGTTAGGATCAAGGAAGGCCAAAAGCCGGTAAGAATTAAACAATATCCCCTAAAGAAGGAAGACAGAGAAGGAATCCGGCCAGTGATAGAAAAATTTTTGCAATTGGGATTATTAAAAGAATGTGAGTCTGAATTCAATACCCCTATATTACCTGTTCGGAAGCCCGATGGGTCATATCGGGTGGTCCAAGACTTACGGGCGGTGAATAAGATAACTGAAGATCTTTACCCAGTAGTGGCAAACCCATATACCCTGTTGACTGTATTAACACCTGAATTGACTTGGTTTACTGTTTTAGATTTGAAGGATGCTTTCTTTTGCCTCCCTCTCCATGAAGCCAACCAAGAATTATTTGCATTTGAATTGCACCCCAAGAGTGGTCGAAAGACCCAGCTCACTTGGACGGTGTTGCCACAAGGATTTAAGAATAGTCCTACCATTTTTGGCAATCAGCTTGCAAAAGACTTAGAATCCTGGGAAGCCCCGTCTGAGGAGGGGAAGCTGTTGCAGTACGTGGATGATATCCTGATCGCCACCAAGACAGAGAAAGATTGTATGACGTGGACGGTGAGTCTGCTGAATTTCCTGGGACTCCAGGGGTACCGGGTATCCAAGAAAAAGGCACAGGTAATGCAATGCAAAGTGAATTATTTGGGCTATGAAATTAGTGCGGGACAAAGAACTTTGGGACAGGCCCGTAAAGAGGCAATATGCCAAACTCAGAGACCTCAGACAGTGAAAGAGTTATGAACTTTTCTGGGAATGACAGGGTGGTGCCGATTGTGGATCTATAATTATGGACTGCTTGTTAAACCACTGTATGCGCTGACAGCCACTGAGCAGAAACACCTTGAGTGGAACAAGGAGACCGAACAAGCCTTTGAGCTATTGAAAAAGGCTTTGATGTCGGCCCCGGCCTTAGGACTCCCAGATGTGAGTAAGCCGTTTCTTCTTTACTCCCACGAGAAGCAGGGCATTGCCCTGGGAATATTAGCACAAAACCTGGGTCCATATCGACGGGCAGTTGCCTACTTCTCTAAGCAGTTAGACACGACTGCAAAAGGTTGGCCTGGATGCCTGCGGGCGGTTGCGGCTGTGATACTGAATATACAGGAAGCCCGAAAGTTTACTCTGGGCCAGAAAATGACTGTTCTGGTGTCTCACACAGTATCAGCAGTACTGGAAGCAAAAGGTGGACATTGGCTCTCTCCACAAAGATTCCTGAGATATCAAGCTATATTGGTAGAGCAGGATGATGTGGAGATTGTAGTCACTAACATTGTCAACCCAGCTTCTTTTCTCAGCGGGAACACAGGAGAACCGGTACATCATGACTGTTTGGAAACCATTGAAGCAACATACGCCAGTCGCCCAGACCTGAAAGACAGCCCCATAGAAAACGGGAAAACGTGGTTCACAGACGGAAGCAGTTACGTCCTAAATGGTAATCGACATGCGGGATATGCCGTCACCACCAGCCAAGAGGTAATAGAATCAGGGGCTTTGCCCATGAACACTTCCGCACAGAAGGCAGAAATAATTGCTCTAACCCGCGCCCTGGAGTTGGCCCAGGGCAAAGTTGTGAACATTTATACAGACTCAAAATATGCCTTTGGAGTTGTACATGCACATGGAGCAATTTGGAAGGAGAGAGGACTATTGGGTTCTCAAGGGAAAAATATCAAACATGCAGAAGAAATTCTGAAGTTACTGGAAGCTGTCCAACTCCCTAAGAAAGTAGCAATTATGCATATTAAGGCACACCAGAAAGTGAGCTCAGATTTGGAAAAAGGGAACGAGCTGGCGGACAGAGAGGCAAAACAAGTGGCCAAAACAAAGGTAAAAACAGAAGGGGCTTTAATTCCGGATAGGCAGATCTCCCTAGAAGGTAAGCCAGAATACACCAAGGAAGATCAGAAGCTCATTACAGATTTAGAAGGGTCATATAATGAGGAAGGGTGGGCTCATATCCCACAAGGAAAGCTAATCGTTCCCTCTTGCTTATTATGGCATTTGATACGGGAGGAACATAGGAAAAGACATTGGGGAACAGAAGCTCTGTATAATCATTTGATAAGAGAAATTGTGGCTAGAAATTTATACACCACGGTGAGACAGGTGACTCAACAGTGTGATCTTTGCCTCCAGACTAATCCTAAGAATACCCCCAAGCCGGAAATGGGCCGGATTGGAAAAGGCAATGGGCCTGGACAACAATGGCAAATTGATTTTACAGAACTTCCAAGAAAAGGGGGGTATCGATATTTATTGGTATTAAATGATACCTTTTCAGGTTGGCCAGAAGCATTCCCAACAAGAACGGCTAAAGCTCGGGAGGTAACTAAAATACTGGTACAAGAGATAATACCACGTTTTGGGGTTCCAGCAACCATATCCTCTGACAGAGGACCACATTTTGTCTCAATAATAGTACAACAAATTAGCCGCCATTTAGGTATAGATTGGCAGCTTCATGCTCCATATCACCCCCAGTCGAGTGGTCAAGTGGAAAAAATGAACCACTTAATCAAACAGCAAATTGTGAAATTGGGACAAGAAGCAAATTTGACATGGCCTCAGTCTCTCCCTTTAGCCCTTTTGCGTATACAAACAAGACCAAGGGCGAGGGAAGGACTGAGCCCCTTTGAAATTCTGTATGGACAACCCTATGGGATACAGAGAGGGGTGTCTGTACAAGCGGGGGATGAAATTATGACTTCTTACATGGTAGCATTAGGCAAGCAACTTAATAAAATCAGGAAGCATGTGGTAGGGACTCGAGGGAGAGGTTTGGATGGGCCTGTACATAATATACAACCAGGAGATTATGTATATATAAAGTCTCTTACAGAAAAAACTCTGGAGCCGCAGTGGGAAGGACCATTTCAAGTATTACTTACCTCCTTCACCGCGATTAGGATCAAGGAACGGAGCGCCTGGTTCCATCACACTAGGGTGAAGAAGGCACCCAAAGGACAATGGACTTCACAAGAAAGGGACCTTTGAAGCTCAAATTTGTAAGACATTGATTGTCATGCTCCTGAGTTGGACCTTGCCCAAGGGGCAGGCTTGGGATCGAAATACTTATTTAAATATGACAGAGAGTATCTCAAAAGTACTAAATTTATCAGATTGTTGGGTATGTAATCCCCTTCCTCAGGGGAACATGGAACTCCCCTTTCTAGGAGTCCCAACCACAAATTGGACATCTCTTATTAAAGATGGGCCAGACAGGAATGGATTATGCCTTTATGGAAAGGGAAATACCCAGCGGGGACCCAGCTTTGATCTGGAGGTACCTGACCCTAAAGAGGTCTTAATTACTGGCCGTTGCTTAAATATTTCTGATAATATTTGGGGAGACATAGATAATTGTAGCCTTGCGGAAAATCTGGGAACTTTTGATAAAGGAAAATTAGAACGTCTTGGACTGAACTTAACTATCAGTTTCTATTATATCCAGAAACCAAAGAGAGGACCAGAAAAGAAGGGGCAAGAACAAGACAGAAGGGAGACACATCTCGGTCCAAGATGCAACACAGGGCCCGGATACTGGTGGCTCTGTGGGGATGGCAGGGCCAGAAAGAGTTTACCCCAGAACCTGAAGGGACACTGTGTTCGGGGGGTACCTTGCACCTCAGATCAGTATATTCGAGGGAGCTTCGCCTCCCCGAGGGTTTTTGAGAACACCTTGGCTCCGTGTAAAACGGACTGAAAACCCACTAATTATTCGAGGTACTAGGTACCATAGTTTTGTCCGATGGCTAATCCCCTCTTTAGGGGTAAGCAAGTTTGGAGAAAGCTATCGTGAATATATCTGCTACATTAGAGGTTATAGAAAAAGCTACAATTGATGCAATTCAAGGGCTGCAACTGGAAATACAATCCCTAAGTAAAGTAGTACTCCAAAATAGAATGGGATTGGACATGCTTTTAGCAAAAGAAGGGGGCTTATGTGTAGTTATAAACCAAACCTGCTGTACCTATATCAATCAAAACCAATGAATTGAAACAGATCTTGAAGAGATATGGGAAAAGACTAGAATACTACATGAAGCTTCCCAAGATGACACTTCTTGGGACTTGACAGACATATTAGAAAAATTAACCTCCTGGTTGCCAAATTTGACATGGTTGAAGCAATTGTTTGTCACTATAATAATCATTATTCTCTTGTCTGTGGTTCTTGGCATAGTGGTTCGATGTGGCTTTTTGTGCTGTAGGAGTACAGGAGACTCTTACAGTGAATGGAAAAAGAATCAGTTACGACGAAAACTCGAGACCAACAAATACTTTGAGAAGATGCTAGATAGGGAAACAATGTATTAGAAGTACTAGGATTAGATATAGTAAAAGAATTTACTATTTTCTAGAAAAGGGGGGACTGAGACAAGGGGAGTCAAAAGAATCTCAGTAGACATAATAAAGGGGGATGAAAGGTGATGTTTAGCGCTTACATTGTTGAAATTAGCTGACATAGAGACAGTCCTTGATAAGAAGAGCTGGTCCTAAGAACCAGCCAATGAGGTAGAGACAGTTCCTGATAAGAAGCAGGGGCTGGCCCCAAGAGCCAGCTAAGACTGGTCTTGCGCCTTGGGTGAATACCAAGAAATCACTGAGCCTGCGCAAGAAGAAAGGTTACTAGCGGTGACGAAGAGGAGTCATCTATCTTCATCTCTGTGACCACCAGACGACCACCATTAAGAGGCACTGCGCAAGCACAGCTGAGAGGAGACTATGGAAATGACCTCTCGGAGCTAATTTTAATATGAAGCGGGGACAGGTCATGCATATGTATAGGCGTATTGTGAATATGTAACACTTGACCGTATAAACTTGAAGCGAACTGCCGAGTCGGGCGCCCACGACTTTGGTGGGACTACCCCCCATGCTGCCCAGCGCTGAATAAACATACCTACTTTACAATCTCACTGATTCTGGAGTCTGTTTCTGCACGTCACTATAAAAAACCGTGGAGACAAGCCATGGTGTGCACCCACCACTGAAGAATTGAAGACTGAGGACCAACGGGACACCGCTGGATCCGTGGTGGTGACTATCCTTGCAACTCTATCCCGACTGCTTGCTTGATTTCTGCCTTTTCTTCCATTCTATCCTATCGCTACTATTTTCCACTTTTGATAATAAAAACTCTTTTGGGTACATGGCATTTGACCTCGTTTGTGTCTTAATCTCGCTCTTGGGATCATATCAAAAACTTCCCCGACATTGGATCGGGACACCCACTTACTCCATGTGGCATCAGTTGCATGATGTGTAGAGGAGACTTTCCTTTTGAACATTCAGCCCAGAACCAGCAGTTGGGGTGCCAAGAGGAGCTGTGTTTCAGTACCAACCATTTCTGAGGCAGCTCGAACTCCTTCATATGCTGCCAATATCTCTTTTTCAGTTGGAGTATAGCAAGCCTCGGATCCTCTGTATCTCCGACTCCAAAACCGCAGGGGTCAGCCTCGGGTCTCCCCAGGTGCTTTCTGCCAGAGGCTCCAGGTAGGGCCATTCTCCCCAGCTGCAGTGTAGAGCACATTTTTAACATCTTGTCCTGCCTGGACTGGCCCAAGGGCTCCTGCATGAACAATCTCCCGTTTAATTTGTTCAAAGGCTTACTGTTGCTCAGGGCCCCATTTAAAATCATTCTTCTTCCTGGTCAACTTGATAGAGAGGGCTCACAATCAGACTGTAATTTGGAATATGCATTCTCCAAAAATGCACAGCACCTAAGAAGGCCTGTGTTTCCTTTTTATTAGTCGGTGGAGACATAGCTGCTATTTTGTTGATCACATCCATAGGGATCTGACGACGCCCGTCTTGCCATTTTATTCCTAAAAACTGAATCTCCCATGCAGGTCCCTTGGCCTTACTTTCTTTTATGGCAAAACCAGCCTTCAAAAGGATTTGGATTATTTTCTTCCCTTTCTCAAAGACTTCTTCTTCCGTGTTGCCCCATACGATGATGTCATCAACATATTGCAGGTTTTCCGGAACTTCACCTTTTTCCAGTGCAGCCTGGATTAGTCCATGGCAAATGGTGGGGCTGTGTTTCCACCCCTGGGGTAATCGATTCCAAGTGTACTGGATGCCCCTCCAAGTGAAAGCAAACTGCAGCCTGCACTCCGCTGCCAGAGGGATTGAGAAAAATGCATTAGCAATGTCAGTTGTGGCATACCACTTGGCTGCCTTTGATTCCAGTTCGTATTGAAGTTCTAACATATCTGGCACAGCAGTGCTCAGCGGTGGTGTGACTTCAGCCCACGATAGTCTACTATTAGTCTCCACTCCCCAGTAGATTTCCGCACTGGCCATATGGGACTAATAAAGGGTGAGTGAGTTTTGCTGATCACTCCTTGGCTCTCCAGTCGACAAATCAGCTTATGGATGGGAATCAGGGAGTCTCGGTTGGTGCGATATTGCCGCCGGTGCACCGTCGTGGTAGCAATTGGCATTTGTTGTTCTTCAACCCTCAGCAACCCCACAACCGAAGGGTCCTCACAGAAGCCAGGCAAGGCGGACAGCTGTTCAATTCCCTCCGTCTCCAGTGCAGCTATACCAAAGGCCCAACAATACCCCTTTGGGTCCTTGAAATACCCTCTCCTGAGGTAGCCTATGCCAAGGATGCATGGGGCCTCTGGACCAGTCACAATGGGGTGTTTATGCCACTCATTCCCAGTTAGACTCACTTCAGCTTCCAATACAGTTAGCTCTTGGGATCCCCCTGTCACACCAGAAATGCAGATGGGTTCTGCCCCTTTATAATTTGATGGCATTAGAGTACACTGTGCGCCGGTGCCTACTAGAGCCTTATACTCCTGTGGGTCTAACGTGCCAGGCCATTGAATCCACATTGTCCAGTAGACCCGGTTGTCCCTTTCCTCCACCTGGCTGGAGGCAGGGCCCCTCTAATCCTCGTCAGAGTATCCAGTACTCACTTCTCATAAAATTGGCTCAGAAGTCCCTTCAAGAGGATCAGAAATGAGATCAGCCCTTCTACTCTGTCTGGGGGACTGCTCACGGGAAACTGGAGCAGCATTTTTCCAAGAAGAATCCTCTTTTCTGATTGCTTTTTCTCACAAATCCCGTACCCATGCATCTAGGACTGAGGTAGGTTCTCCATCCCACTTCCTCATGTCCTCTCCATGGTTACGCAGGTAAAACCACAGGGCACTGTTACGGATGCACAACTAACCAAACCCAACAAGTGTTAAAGCTCAGATTTATTCTTCAGTAAAAAGTTAGTTAGAGGTCCAGTAACATTTTATAAAACCACAGGCTCAATGATGTAAAGGGAATTAATACTACATGGCTGACTTAAGAATCCCCGAGATTTAAAGTGACGGCTCAAAATGTGCATATCACTCACCTAAAAGCTGAGGGCTCTCTCCCTCGAGGAGTTACCTCGGGCGGTGCCCCGGCCCGAGGGGGAGTCCCCAACTGCATACCCGCTGCTCCGAGGAGGACTGCCAACATGTCCTCCGGCGGGACGCCGTTTATACCCCTGTCGAATCTGACCTGTGGTCATTTAATTCTATTGGCTAGGAGGGTCACCTCGGTGTACCTGGCGCATCTTGATTGGCCAGTTCAAATTTCAACCTGTGGCCTCCAGGGTTTCCTTCCCCTTCTCCCTTCCTGGAGAAGTTTTGTTTCCTGCTGGCAGGATGGGGGGGCGGGATGTACTGCCGCAGGCACCCCTTCATGTATACCTTCTATCTCCTCTCTCTTGAGCAGAGGAACGCTTACTCCTAATAGTTGCGACGTGGGCCTGTACAGGTGGGGAGAAGGACATATCCACTTTGAATTGCTGGAACTCTCGGGACAATTCCTCTACAGCCGAGACACAGGCCCATAGGGAGGAAGAGAGACTTCCTTCGTATTGCCGGAGTTGGACAGCCAATTCGTCCACCGTTTGTCCATAGCCTTCTTTCCAGGACATTACTGCCAATGAGTTGGCATAGGTCAGTGGTGCACTTCATAGACACTTCCGCTACATGGGTTGTGTGCATTGGACTTCATCTGGATCTGTGGGTGACTGCCCATTTTCTGGATCATTATAAATCACCTCCAGCACGGCTAATTCCCTCAGGTACTGGATACCTCTCTCCATGGTGGTCCACTTGCCTTGGTGACATGTAACTTCATCCTTGAAGGGGTATCTTTCCTTCACACCTGACAGAAGTCGCCTCCAGAGGCTGAGGACTTGTGTTTTTCTCCCAATTGCCTTGTCAATGCCCCCTTCCCTAGACAGGGATCCCAGCTGCTTGGCTTCCTTACCCTCGAATTCCACACTACTGGCCCCATTATCCCAGCATCGGAGCAGCCAGGTAACAATGTGCTCACCTGGGTGGTGGCCAAAATCTTTTCACATGTCACGCAACTCACTCAGGGATAGAGATCGGGTGATTATTTCAGGTTCTGCCTCTTCCTCCTGTTCTCGTGATGACCCTGGTTCACTTTCATCTCTCACTGAGCGAACTGATTTCTTTGCGTGTTTCTTCTTCTGTATAGGGGCGACTGATACTGGCACAGGTTGGTTCTCTGGTTTAGCTGCAGTGCCTGTAGCTGGGGTAGGGGTAGACATGGTGCCTGTCGCCAGGGTTGGGGTAGCCATGGTGCCTGTTGCTCTTTTTTCCGTCTCTTCCCCCTGAGGGTGCTGCCTAATGTCAAGCAGTGTTTGGTAGATACTGGCCAGGGCCCAGCATAGGGCAGTAAGTTGTGTGTCTCTGGAATAGCCACAGCATTTTCCTTTCAAATATTCTACCACTTCATGAGGGTTCTATAGTTGTTTGGGAGTGAACTTCCAAGCCACTGGAGGTGAGAAGTTCTTTAGATACCTGCCCATATCCTCCCACATGCCGTGCCACCCATGACTATCCAGTCTTGGGGCAGATCTCTGGGTGGTATTCTCTAAAAAAACTTTTTTGTAGCCCTAAACAAGATCTGAAACACATTCAGGTGACATAGCACTAACAGCATGCTGGCTTCCGCATCCCAAGGATATTCAAAATTCTCAAAAGCTGTTGTAATTAGCCTGAAGGAGAGAAGGGAGGTCAATTGACAGGGGGAAGTATCCCCCCCGACTTCCCCATAGATTGGGTACAATTACCAATAAATTCCGATAGAAGGCGCCCAAAGTATGGAAATGATATCACTGCGGCATACAGTTACCAGCTTAACCTCATGACCAGTGATGTAATCATTTCATAAATCGACATTGCCCAGTACAGCAAAATGATAATCCCGATCCCTTTCCCAGAGGTGATAAACGTAACTGCAGGCAATACATAGAGCATATAAGAACTTACAAAATGCCACCATATGAACAAATGAACCAACATTGTGACTAGCATCTATTTATCTAATATAAGAAATGCGTATGACAAATTTGTTTCAACACACTCTGGCCAGATCTGTCGTTATCTCAACCCTTCGTGTCCCACGTTGGGCGCCAAAAAGGACTGTCGTGGTTTCAGCCCAGCCGGTAACAAAGGACCACACAGCTGCTCGCTCACTCCTCCCACCCCGCTCCAGTGGGATGGGGAGGAGAATCAGAAAGAAGAAAAGAAAAAAACAAAGAAACAAACAAAAAAAAACCCGGAACCTCGAGGATTGAGATAAGGACAACTTACTGGGACAACACAAAAAGAGAAGTTACAACAACAACAACAGTAGTAATAAAATAATATACAAAATGAGTGATGCACAGTGCAACTGCTCACCACCCGGAACCCAACGCTCCACCACTTCCCCCACCGAAAGCCGAGAGGACACCCCCCAGCCCGCTCCCCAGTTATATACTGAGCATGATGTCACATGGTATGGAATAGCCCCTTGGCTAGTTCAGGTCAGCTGTCCCAGCTGTGCCCCCCCCTCCCAGGTTCCTGTGAAAATTAACTCTATCCCAGCTGAACCCAGGACACTGGCATTTCCAACTAATACCCAGTGACAACATGAAAAGGTTTTGCCGCAAAGCATTGGCATTTAATGATCATTTTGCTGAACCTCCAAGCAAATGAATGTTATCTAAATACAATATTTAAAATGTTTGAAATTGCATAACGGAAACGCCAAGAGCAAGATTTAAACTGTTGTGTTCAAATAGTGGAAAACTGTTTTAATCAAGGTACATGGGGAGAATTCATGAATTAACATTTGTTATCTTTAACATGTCTTTCTAAGAAATAAAATCCAGTGCAAGTAAAATTACTATCCTGACACACATACTGATGAGTAAAGATCTGAGTAAAGGTTTGAGTGAGTTACTGTAAATTCTATAATTGTCTTTACCACCCAGGATGTTTATCTGAGGATCAGTCTACCCCCCCAGCCCTGCAAAATCAGGTTCTCAATATTAAAGCACACTGAGTTTTTTACATTATAAAAGGATGACACCTTGATTCAGCTATTTGAAATGTGTTTCAGAAATAATTCAGAATGAAGGATGCATTTGTACACTGAAAACCATCTTAGATATCCTTATATGATCACCAGATTTCATGCTCCACAATGCAAGTCAGGCATGCACAAACCAAACAGTTCATTAATATTTTACAATTGCCCATCATACTGAAGCTTATGGCTATTAAAATTGATTTATCAGGTATTTGTTCAGGTTAGCTTGTAAAGAAATGGATTATCTCATTTAATCTCAGAAACTGAAGTACACAATCAATCAGAATCTTAATGCATATCCAGCACTTGCTCATTGCATCAGTTTTCTCTCAAGAGTCAATTTTGGGAATCCTCTGTTAGCAAACTACTAAAACAAAATGAACAACAACTAACCAGAATCCATACAAGATTATTCTTCAAACTGAAACAGTCTCCTCTCTTTCCATCCATTCAAATTAATTAGCTTTACTGTATGCTTACTTGGTATTAATTTTCACACAGCTAGGAAAGAAAAAGAACAAATTAACCAGGCAGGCAAGTAGATGGGCTCCTCAGTTCTATATATAATCTCTTCACAGAAGCCAGTCTATACCAATACAGACATAGTAAATTTGTCTGATAAAGGTACAGACAATTTGGTGGGGAAGGCTGCAGAAAAGCAAGCAATCACTATTAGATATCACACAGTGGGAAGAAAACATTAAGGTTGTCCTCATGACACAGGATATAAGCACTCCTCTAATGTACTTATCCTGGGAAGATAAAACAAGTGCCATTATTGCCAGTTAACAGTGAGAAGCTGAGGCACAGTAGGGATCTGTCTCATGTCTGTATATGCAACGAAGAACTGAGTTCCACAGACTAAGATGCCTTGACTGTACCCTGTAGCACTGCGTGAAGGCACCCACATGGATTCAGGCACAGTCACTCACCGATTAACTCAAATTTGGTCTCGGCCCTTAAGCTTTTCGCTAGCCATTCATAACAGATCTGTTTACGGGCGGTAATAAAAATTATACATGAAAAACACATTCAAAATGGAAAAGCAAAAAGTTTCTGGTACATACAACCCAGTTACAGCTATGATAGAAAACTGACAAATCAACATGCAATGCCATTAGTGTACTGAGGAAAAAAAATCCTATTCATTCTAGATGCTCAATCCTGCCTATGTGAGCTTATATTAAACCCAAAGGAGAAAAGCTTCAGCTCTAATATTGTATTTATTTCAGATTAATCTATAAAGTCGGATAGTTTAGATTAACAAGTATCTAGACAGATCTACTAAGGGCTTGGTAAAATTTACTCTACCATCACTAAATTGATATGTATGTATTAGCTTACTCCACATCTTCCTAACTCATGAAAATTCAAATTAGTTTCACCATGGATGCATTTCTTATTCCTATGCCACTACTTAAAAATAGTAAGTTATATTTTACCACATCTATCAACACCAGCCTGTGTGGCATGAAAAAAATTAACCCTGTTGGCACATCTAGAACTTACCCACTCTCACAAAGATGAATTTGTTCTTTGTTGTGGTGGGTTGATACAGGTGGCAGCTAAGCCCTCACCCAGTTGCTTGCTCACTGCCCCTGCAGCAGGATGGAAGAGAGAATCAGAAGAGCAAAAGTGAGAAAACTCATAGGTCAAGATAAAGACAGTTCAATAAGCAAAGGAAAGAGGAATTAAAAACACAAAACAAGTGATGCAGACATAATCACTCACCACCTCCCACAAGTAGACTGATTCCCAGCCAGTCTCTGAGCAATGGCTACCTCCGCAAAAAAACCCTCCCCTCAGTTTTTATTGTTGAGCATGACATTCCATGGCATGGAATATCCCTTTGGTCAATTTGAGTCAGCTGTACAGGTTGGGTCCCTTCCCAACTTCTTGCCCACCCCCAGCCTACTCGCTGGGGGGGAGGGCAGAGTGGGAAAAAAAGAAAGTCTTGACGCTGTGCAAGTACTGCTTAGTGATAGCCAAAACACTGGTGTTTTATCAACAGTATTTTAATCACAAATAAAAAACACAGCACCATACAGGGTGCTATGAAGAAAATTAACTCCATTCCAGCCAGACCCAGTACACCTGTAAAAATCTAATGACTTCTTTTAGAGAAACAAAAGGTACCATGAGATTTCTTGCTACTTAGTTGGAGGCCAAGAATGCAGGCTAGGGAAAAGTCATATTTGTGCCACTCATAACACTCCTTAATGATCTCCTTTTTGGAGACAAAACATGGCTGGACAGAGAGTAGTCCAGGATAACTGCTCATTTATACAATCATAGAATCATTTAGGTTGGAAAAGACCCTTAAGATCATCAAGTCCAACCATAAACCTAACACTACCAAGTCCACCACTAAACCATGTCCCTATGTGCCACATCTACACATCTTTTAAATACCTCCAGGGATGGTGACTCACCCGCTTCCTTGGGCAGCCTGTTCCAATGCTTGACAACTGTTTTGGTGAAGAAATTTTTCCTAATATCCAGTTAAAACCTCCCCTGGCACAACCTGAGGCCATTTCCTCTTGTCTTATCACTTGCTACTTGGGAAAAGAGACCAGCACCCACCTCACTACAACCTCCTTTCAGGTAGTTGTAGAGAGCGATAAGGTCTCCCCTCAGCCTCCTCTTCTCCAGACTAAACAACCCCAGTTCCCTCAGCCGCTCCTCATATGACTTGCTCTCTAGACCCTTCACCAGTTTCATTGTTCTTCTTTGGACACGCTCCAGCACCTCAATGTCTTTCCTGTAGTGAGGGGCCCAAAACTGAACACAGTACTCAAGGTGCGGCCTCACCAGTGCCGAGTACAGGGGAACAATCACTTCCATAGTCCTGCTGGCCACACCATTTCAAATACAAGCCAGGATGCCATTGGCCTTCTTGGCCACCTGGGCACACTGCCAGCTCATATTCAGCCGACTGTCAACCAATACCCCCAGGTCCTTTTCTGCCAGGCTGCTTTCCAGCCACTCTTTCCCAAGCCTGTAGCATTGCATGGGGTTGCTGTGACCCAAGTGCAGGACCCGGCACTTGGCCTTGTTGAATCTCATACAATCGGCCTCAGCCCATCGATCCAGCCTGTCCAGATCCCTCTGTAGGGCCTTCCTACCCTCAAGGAGATCAACACTCCCGCCCAACTTGGTGTCATCTGCAAACTTACTGAGGGTGCACTCAATCCCCTCATCCAGATCTTTGATAAAGTGTATTGGTTTTGTGTGGCAAGGTTTTGGTAGCAGGGGGGGTTATACAGGGGTGGCTTCTGTAAGAAGTTGCTGGAAGCTTCCCGTGTTCGAGAGAGAGCCAATACCAGCCGGCTCTAAGACGGACCCGCCGCCGGCCAAGGCTGAGCCAATCAGTGATAGCGGTAACGCCTCTGTAATAACATTTTTAAGAAGGAAAAAAGTTGGGACAGGCAGATTCGGCAGCCGGAGAGAGGAGTGAGAACATGTAAGAGAAACAACCCTGCGGACACCAAGGTCAGTGAAGAAGGAGGGGGAGGAGATGCTCCAGGCGCCGGAGCAGAGATTCCCCTGCAGCCCGTGGTGAAGACCATGGTGAGGCAGGCTGTCCCCCTGCAGCCCATGGAGGTCCACAGTGGAGCAGATATCCACCTGTAGCCCGTGGAGGACCCCACGCCGGAGCAGGTGGGTTTCCTGAAGGAGGCTGTGACCCCGTGGGAACCCTGCGCTGGAGCAGGCTCCTGGCAGGACCTGCGGATCTGTGGAGAGAGGAGCCCATGGAGCAGGTTTTCTGGCAGGACTTGTGACCCCGTGGGGGACCCACGCTGGAGCAGTGTGCTCCTGAAGGACTGCACACCGTGGAAAGGACCCATGCTGGAGCAGTTTGTGAAGAACTGCAGCCCGTGGGAAGGGCCCACGTTGGAGAAGTTTGTGGAGGACTGTCTCCCGTGGGAGGGACCCCACGCTGGAGCAGGGAAGAGTGTGATGAGTCCTGCCCCTGAGGAGGACGAAGCGGCAGAAAACAACGTGTGATGAACTGACCGTAAACCCCATTCCCCGTCCCCCTGCGCCGCTGGGGGGGTTGGTAGAGAATCCGGGAGTGAAGTTGTGCCTGGGAAGAAGGGAGGGGTGGAGGGAAGGTGTTCTGAGATTTGGTTTTATTTCTCATTACCCTGCTCTGGTTGATTTGTAATAAAGTGAGTTAATTTTCCCCAAGTTGAGTCTGTTTTGCCCGTGACGGTAAGTGGTGAGTGATCCCTCTCCTGTCCTTATCTCGACCCACAAGCTCTTTGTTATATTTTCTCCCCTGTCCAGCTGAGGAGGGGGAGTGATAGAACAGCTTTGGTGGGCACCTGGCAACCAGCCACGGTCAACCCATCACATAAAGATATTAAACAGAACTGGCCCCAATACTGAGCCCTGGGGAACACCACTTGTGACTGGCTGCCAACTGGATTTGACTCCATTCACCACAACTCTTTGGGCCCAGCCATCCAGCCAGTTTTTTACCCAGCAAACAGTACACCCGTCCAGGCCATGAGCAGCCAGTTTCTCCAGGAGAATGCTGTGGGAAACAGTGACAAAGGCTTTACTAAAGTCCAGGTAAACAACATCCACAGCCTTTCCCTTGTCGGCTAAGTGGGTCACCTTGTCATAGAAGGAGATCAGGTTAGTCAAGCAGGACCCGCCTTTCATAAACCCATGCTGACTGGGCCTGATCACCTGGTTGTCCTGTACATGCTGTGTGATGGCACTCAAGGTGGTCTGCTCCATAACCTTCCCTGGCACCGAGGTCAGACTGACAGGCCTGTAGTTCCCCGGATCCTCCTTCTGGCCCTTCTTGTAGATGGGTGTCACATTTGCTAACCTCCAGTCAACTGGGACTTCCCCGGTTATCCAGGACTGCTGATGAATGATGGAAAGTGGCTTGGTGAGCACTTCTGCCAGCTCCCTCAGTACCCTTGGGTGGATCCCATCCGGCCGCATAGACTTGTGTGTGTCTAAGTGGTGTAGCAGGTCGCTAACCATTTCCCCTTGGATTATCATACGGGGCTTCATTCTGCTCCCCATCCCTGTCTTCTGGCTCAGGGGGCTGGGTACCCCAAGAACAACTGGTCTTACTATCAAAGATTGAAGCAAAGAAGGCAGCATTAAGTACCTCAGCCTTTTCCTCATCCTTTGTCACTATGTTTCCCTTCGCATCCAGTAAAGGATGGAGATTCTCCTTAGCCCTCCTTCTGTTGTTAATTTATTTATAGAAACATTTTTTTTATTGTCTTTAATGGCAGTAGCGAGATTAAGTTCTAGTTGGGCTTTGGCCCTTCTAATTTTCTCCCTGCTTAACTCACAACATCCTTGTAGTCCTCCAGAGTTGCCTGCCCCTTCTTCCAAAGATCATAAACTCTCCTTTTTTCCTGAGTTCCAGCCAAAGCTCTGTTCAGCCAGGCCAGTCTTCTTCCCTGCTGGATCATCTTTCAGTACATAGGAATAGCCAGCTCCTGCACCTTTAAGGAACAGTTAAATTTGCCAGACAAGAAGGTATATTTTTACTTTTTATTAAATGAAACTACATGCTTCAAATGACACTTTCCCATGTATATTTGCAGTATCTGGACATATATGGTTAAATCCATATGTTACGGATGTACACATAACCAAATCCAACAAGTGTTAAAACTCAGATTTATTCTTCAGTAAAAAGTTAGTTAGAAGTCCGGTAACATTTTATAAAACCACAGGCTCAATGATGTAAAGAGAATTAATACTACACAGCCGACTCAAGAATCCCCAAGATTCAAAGTGATGGCTCCAAAACGTGCGTATCGCTCACCTAAAAGCTGAGGGCTCTCTCCCTCGAGGAGTTACCTTGGGCACTGACCCCTACCCAAGGGGGAGTCCCCGACTGCAGACCCGCTGCTCCGAGGAGGACTGCCAACGTGTCCTCCGGCGGGACCCCATTTATACCCCTGTCAAATCTGACCTGTGGTCACTTAATCCCTATTGGCCAAGAAGGTCACCTCAGTGTACCTGACACGTCTCGAATGGCCAGTTCAAATTTCAACCTGCGGCCTCTAGGGTTTAGGTTTTTTTTCCTTCCCCTTCTCCCTGCCTGGAGAAGTTTCGTTTCCTGCTGGTGGCATGGGGTGGGTGGGGTGGGGGGAAGTGTACTGCCACACAATCCACCCCATGACCACAGTCATGATTCAACTGGTTTCCTTGGAGTGGTGGTACAGTCACCTCTTGCCTCCAAAGTTAAAAGGGAGCACAGTCTGATTAATTTGATGCTCGTTGTGGGCCATCATTTCATTCTGGTCTAGAATTAAAGTGGAATATCTGACAGAGGAATATCCAGTGTATGGACAGGTTTTAAGGGTGTATACTTAACCGTTAGTACAGGCTTCGCTACCAAGTGTTTGATAGAACTTATTGCAATACAGATTACAGTAATCATAACTACAAGCATTATTAAAGATTAGAGAAGGCTGGTCGCCCACCCCATGAAAGAAAATCTGAACATATCAAAACTTTTCCCAACCAGTTGGTCCCTGGTGCAGAAGCAATTGCCTCCGAGTCTCTTGCCGTATTCGCTCGTTGATTTAGTCTTGAAGCCACATTGACACATTTGGAGTGAACACAGCAGTTGTCCATTGACATGTTCAAAACTTCACATACACCCTTCTCTTTCTTTGGCATCTAATCCAATACAGCCCACTTTTGATAGTCATTTTACCGATATGTTATAACTGATAGTTTAAGAGTCCCCAAATTGTCAGATGTAACGGTGGCTAAGGTTGATAGCTCTAAATTCAGTTCTAGGGTGCTCTATCAATGTTTCCTGAGTACCATACACAGTTGCCCCCATGGAATTTTAGGGTGTAGTGTAGTACCATTCCAATTCCACCCCGTGATCCCATGGGTTAGTTGGAGGATATAGTCACATCTGGTGTTTCATACTGAACTAGCATTTACTGCACCTGGTGACCAACTATAAACAACATGAGCATAACCTCCTCCCCCATCCAATCTGAACCTCCAACTATAATTGTTACATTGCTCTCATGCGAGGTCAAGGACTTGCGATATATTAATGTCCATCATTTTTGCCACGACATTATCATCCAGATCTTCACCATCCACGCCTGTCACCGTCATCACTGTCAGCAAAAGGACTGGAATGACTCGTTCCTTCATGGTCCTGTAAGAAAGCACAAACTAGGCCTCGGTCTTAAAACCGGGTCACAGGGTTAGAAGTCCGGTATTATCCACCGGGCACTGATGTGGTGGGTCTTTCCACTCCCATGAGGTAGTCTCAGAAGACCAATGTAATCAACCTGCCACGTGCTCCAAAGAGCCTTGCCTTGTCTAATATGCTGGGCCAGAGCTTGGTTTGGGTGATTAGCTTTAAGCCTTATTCGGCATTGCGGGCAAGCTGTAAGAATTGCTCCACAGGTTTTCATAGACACTGGCCAACCCCGAGATTGGCATTCATAATAGAGATCTGCTTTCCCTGAGTGGTCTCGCTTGATATGCAACCATTCTGCTAGTCTATCCCAATCTTCCTTCTCACTGGTGACCATCCTGATTTGAGCCAGGTGGTCCACCTGTTGATTCCATTTCGCAGCTGGGGTTCCATCCTGAGCATGTCCCTTCACCCATCCCACCTTTAAAGGTCGGGATCTCCCTATTGCCAGGAGACGTTGCCAGTCCTCTGTCCTCCACACTTTCACATGGCCTACTTCCCACTTACTAGATTCCCACTGACATATCCACTCTGTAGCACCCTTAAAGGTTGCGTAAGAGTCAGTATAGATGATGGTAGCACCATTGTCTACGGCCAGTAATAAAGCCTGTAGTTCTCCTACTTGTGCGCTACCGTCACCCTCTTCTTCGACTTTCTTCCCAGTACCAATCTCCAATGCCACTGCTTTATATTGCCATTTTGATCCCACTCGATGGGCAGATGCATCTGTGAACCACACTCCCTGCACATCTGAGCCTGCCACAAATTCGGGTGCCTCCTCAGTCGGAGAAGGTTTATACGGTTGACCCAGCAAGGCTGGGTCAGGGTTCACAGGTTGCTGTAGTTTGAAAACCTTAGTCGGACCCTCTTTTAGTGGGAGCAATTGGCTTATCCCTTCTAGGTATGCATACCATTTCTTTACTGTGGCCTTTTGGGCTACTCCCTCCGGAGGAGGTGACCCATTGAGGATTGAATTTAAGAGAGGGAAAGGACCCTGTACTATAACATCCTGTGAAGTACGCAGCTTTTCAGCCTCTTTAACTGCTCTAGTGAGGGAAAGGACCCCCTTTCCCCAATCTGAATATCATCGCTCCATCTCTTTAAATGCAGTGGAAGAGAATAATAATGGTCTAGCTGGTTCCTGTGGCCCCTTTTGAAACACGCCACGGTATGAGGCATGTTCAGCAAATCCCCATTCCACCCTTAACAGATCTCGTGGATGCAATGGACCTAGTCTCTGATAAGCCTTAAGCTCATCTTTCAGAGTGTTAAGGGCTTCCGTATGTTCCAAAGGCCAATCCCATTTTCTATTCTTTCGGAGGAAGTCATAAAGAGGGCAGGCAATCACTGAAAATCCTGGTATATGTTTTCTCCAGTAGCCCAAAGTACCTAACAGCTGTTGTAATTCCGTTTTATTGCCTGGAGTCTGTCCCTTTTCAATAGCTGATAGAGTGTCGTCAGGTACCGCAACTGCTCCAGCTATCCACCATGCCCCCAGGAATTTGACTTCTTGTCCCGGACCTTGACATTTAGAAGATGGAATGTCTAGCCCATTCTTGACTAAGATTCCAGATGGCCTCAGCCACTTGCCCTACCTGTTCCTTGTTGCCCCCACCAACTAGGATATCATCTATATATTGATATATGCAGACACCTGATGGTACTTCCACAGCATCGAGAAGCTTGGCTAAGGCATTGTAAGCAATAGTGGGGGAGTGCTTATATCCCAGGGGAAGTCGATTGAAAGTGTATTGGGTCCCTTCCTAAGTGAAGGCAAACTGGGGTTTGTCCTCTTCCCTTAGGGGAACCATAAAAAAACATATCCTTGACATCTAAAGCAGCCATCCATGGGTGGGCCGCAGCCTGTCTTGCTGTTATCACTGAGGTAATACTTGGAATGGCAGAAGTTAGTGGTGGGGTATTACTGTTCAATCTTCTATAATCAATTGTTAGTCGCCACCTTCCATCTGATTTGCGGACTGGCCAAACACGAGAATTATAAGGGGAATGTGTGCAACTGATGATCTCTCTTTTCTCCAGATCGTTAATTACTTCCGAAATGCCCCGTTTGGCCGCAGCTGGAAGTGGGTATTGAGGGACAGGGGTTACCTTAGATTGCGGTAGTGCAGGAGCAACCTGCAAGGTTCTCACACGAATAGCCTCTGCCTCCCTGCCCCCAAAGCTCCACACCCTACCATTGGGTAGGTCCCATTGTCTGCCTGCCAGCACATCAAATCCCAGTATATTTCCCTCATAGGGGCTTAAAGCCACCTCCACAGCTGTCATTCTTTTTTCCCCCCGGTAGCCAAAGTTGGGTTCGAGCTATGGGGCATTTTTCTGTCGCCCCTGTTACTCCTCTAATGTTTATAGCCTTTCTTGATGGCCTAATTCCCAGCTCACTAGCTTGTAGATCATTTAAAACACTAATTTGGGCTCCTGTATCGATTAAGAATTCCAAACTTATCTGTTTGGGGCTCACAGGAATGTGTATATAAGGCTCTTTATCAGCAGACCATTGGCAAGTATTCACTATGCAGATTGGGCGTCCTGAACGCCAAACCGCAGCTCCTAGTTTTTAGCCCTTCCAGTTCCTCTCTCAGTGCCGCGAAAGGGTCCCGTTCCTCTTCCCGAGGCGGCGGGGTTGCTGGCGCTTCCCTTTGGTCTCTAGCTTTCCCCTCCAGCAATCCCACTCCCGGACGCCGCCGGCGGACTGCCCGTGCAGCACGGCTCGGGGTGCCCCCAGTGCCGGTGCCTTCCGCCAGAGACCGTTCCTGCCGGGATCGCAGTTCCGACCCAACCGATCACCCGCGAGTTCGAGACCGCTCGGGGCGGGGTTTACAACCGGCTGGACGGACCTTCCTGCTGCCCTCCGTTAACTCCGACAGTCCCTTTTCCCGGATAGTAACAGATTCTCCTCCCTCCTTGGGGTCCACACCCCCAGCCCAGTAGGCTACTCGGGATGTTATCGACTGATCACCCGTCGGTCCAGCACTCAGAAACACTCCCGGTCCCCAGTAACCTCTCGCTTCATCATCACTCAACAGTATCCGATCCTCCCCCGTTAGAGAAACTCTTTGCAAATACTCAGTTTCGGTTTTGCCCGGCTTGCGCGAAAACTTAGCTTGCAACTCGCCGAGCTCGGGTCCGACCAAGGGGCCGTGCAAACAGCGCTCCGGGGGCTCCCACCGTGAGGACCCGCGTGCCCTTCTGTTTCAATAAGGGGCCACACGTCCCTTTCCTCCAATTCCACCTTCAGACAATCTATTTCCCCTTGCCTTTTAGCAGAATCACTCTTTCGGTTCTGTGCTTGAATCAAGCAGGCGCCCAGGAGGCTACACACACTGCCTTTGCCGTCTCGACTACTTCCGCAGCATAGTTCTACTCTCTCCACGACCGCTGCTGGGTCGGACCACTTCTCCTTCGCCCAGTCCAGACCTGGGGGAGAAGGGCTGCAGCTGTGCTTCTGTCATAATTCCTCCATTAACACTATCCTGCCGACTATGCCAATTTAAAATGTTACGGATGCACGCATAACCAAATCCAACAAGTGTTAAAACTCAGATTTATTCTTCAGTAAAAAGTTAGTTAGAAGTCCGGTAACATTTTATAAAACCACAGGCTCAATGATGTAAAGAGAATTAATACTACACGGCCGACTCAAGAATCCCTAAGATTTAAAGTGATGGCTCCAAAACGCACATATCACTCCCCTAAAAGCTGAGGGCTCTCTCCCTCGAGGAGTTACCTTGGGCAGTGCCCCGACCCAAGGGGGAATCCCCAGCTGCAGACCCGCTGCTCCGAGGAGGACTGCCAACGTGTCCTCCGGCGGGACCCCGTTTATACCCCTGTCAAATCTGACCTGTGGTCATTTAATCCCTATTGGCCAAGAAGGTCACCTCAGTGTACCTGACACGTCTCGAATGGCCAGTTCAAATTTCAACCTGTGGCCTCTAGGGTTTAGGTATTTTTTTCCTTCCCCTTCTCCCTGCCTGGAGAAGTTTCGTTTCCTGCTGGCAGGATGGTGTAAGAGACTGAATTGTTTGTCTCAAAGATTGTTAGGTGTGAGGGACTGGACTGTCATCTCAAGGAACTGTGAACTGTTTATCTCGAGCCCTTTGTCTCTGAGATGGCCTGTTTGAGCAGGACACTCCTCTGTCCATAAGGACGATTACCAGGCCATTGAGGCATCCAGGGGAGGAAACGGGGCTGGAGCTGATAAGATACTGGTTTCTGGTGTTGATCACCCGAAAGTCGTGTGATAGACGAAACCTGCAGCGGGTGACATCATCGAAATATGCCCTATAAAAACCATGGAGACAAGCCGTGGGGGCTCCCACCACCGAAGAATTGAAGATTGAGGACCAACGGGATGCCGCTGGATCCGTGGTGGTGACTATCCTTGCAACTCCCACCACTGACTGCTTGCTTGAGGACCAACGGGACGCCGCTGGATCCATGGTGGTGACTATCCTTGCAACTCTATCCCGACTGCTTGCTTGATTTCTGTCTTTTCTTCCATTGTATCCTATCGCCACTATTTTCCACTTTTGATACTTTTGATAATAAAAGCTCTTCTTGGTATATGGCATTTGACCTTGTTTGTGTCTTAATCTTGCTCTTGGGATCATATCGAAACCTTCCCCGACGTTGGATTGGGACAAATGGGGACATGGGATTTCACTTCAATTTCTCCAACAAACTTAAGCTTTAAGCTAACCAAAAGCATTCCTTAGAGATAGCTATGAAAAATGTTTTCATCTAAATACCTCAAGGGTTGTAGAAATCCAGACTCTGGAATCAAGCCCTCTCAGGGCTTGTCATCCATGGCCTCTCCCCATCGTGACTCACAGTGTTGACCAGTCTGGCCACAGTAATATGGCCAGGAGTTACCTAAGGACATTACCCTCAGTTACAAATTTCACCTCATCTCCAATATAAACTCAATTTATAGATGCAGCACCTCCTTATGATTTGCCTGCTAGGTTCTATCCTTCAATTTACTTACTCATATCTTTTACTGAAATCACACTGGGAATCTGCTAATTCTTGTTCAAAGACCTCAAAATTTATGCTTGGACCCAAACCATAAGTAAATATTATTTGTATATTCTGTTCTATGTTCAAGTTGCCAACCTATCAAACAGAAAACTTCTTTCAATAATGTGTACAACATTTATAGTTGTACACTGCTATAAACTGCTGGATAATATGTTTTAGAATTATTTCAACAGGACAATATATGAACAGAGTGCTAATATAAGGTTTTGATTTATGTGGGGGCTTTGTTTGTTTTCAGAAAACATAAAAGCAAGTGAACCATTCTCAAGCTCGCCTATTTTCCTGGTAAAAACAGTAAATTAATATAGAAAAATACCCCAGTGTTTTCAGTTTAAGCAAAGCAATATTGTAAGCTGTGTGATAACCCAGAATCGAACAGAAGCGAAAGCGTGAAACTAGTTAACGCTAAAGTTTAAATTGCATAAAGATAGAGCATTTGTCGTGGTTTAACCCCAGCCAGCAACTAAGCACCATGTAGCTGCTCACTCACTCCCCCCCCCCCCCACCCAGTGGGATGGGGAGAAAATTGGGGGGGGGGGGGGGAAGTAAAACTCATGGGTCGAGATAAGAACAGTTTAATAGAACAGAAAGGAAGAAACTAATAATGATAATAACAATAATAAAATTACAATAATAATAACAAAAGGATTGAAATATACAAAATAAGTGATGCACAATGCAATTGCTCATCACTTGCCAACTGAAGCCCAGTTAGTTCTTGAGCAGCAATTCCCCCCCCCCAGGCCAACTCCCCCCAGTTTATTTACTAGATGTGATGTCACATGGTATGGAATACCCCTTTGGCCAGTTTGGGTCAGCTGTCCTGGCTCTGTCCCCTCACGACTTCTTGTGCCCCTCCAGTTTTCTTGCTGGCTGGGCATCAGAAGCTGAAAAATCCTTGACTTAGTCTAAACACTACTTAGCAACAACTAAAACATCAGTGTGTTATCAACATTCTTCTCATGCTAAATCCAAAACATAACACTGTATAGCTACTAGAAAGAAAATTAACTCTATCCCAGTCGAAACCAGGACAGTATTATATAGCAGAAAAGTAAATTAGAATAAAAGTTACTTCACAGTCTTCTAAGATATCTTCAACAAAGATAAGCAAACTCCTTGTACTTGGTTTATGTGGCAAGGTTTTGGTAGCTAGAGGGAGGGGGCTGTAGGGGTGGCCTCTTTGAAAAGAGAGCAGGGGCTGCCCACATGTCAGACAGAGCCAGTTCCAGCTGGCTCCAAAATGGACCCACAGCTGGCCAAAGATGTGCCAATCAGCGATGCTGGTGGTGCCTCTGTGAAAACATTATTAAGAAAAAGTAAAAAACGCTGCACAGATGTGAAAGAGATAAATGATAAAAATGTAAGAGAAATAACTCTGCAGACACTAAGGTCAGTGGAGAAGGAGGGGGAGGACATGCTCCAGGCACCTGAGCAGAGATACCCCTGCAGCCCATGGAGAAGACCATGGCGATGCAGGTTGTTCCCCTGCAGCCCATGGAGGACCATGGTGGAGCAGATATCCACACTGCAGCCTGTGGAGGACCCCACACCACAGTAGATGGATATTCCCTGAAGGAAGCTCTAGCCCATGGAGAGCCCACGCTGGAGCAGTGTCCTGGCAGGAACTGTGGTCCATGGACAGGAGCCCATGCAGGAGCAGATTTTCTGGTAGGAACTGCGGCCTGTGGGGGATGCACGCTGGAGCAGTCTTATCCTGAAGGACTGCACCCCATGGAGAGGACCACTGCTGAAGCAGTTCTTGAATAACTGCAGCCTATGGAAAGGACCCCACGCAGGAGCAGGTGAAGAGGAAGGAGCGGCAGAGATGAAGTGTTATGAACTGACTGCAACCCCCATTCCCCATCCCTTGTGGGCTGCTTGAGGGTGGGAGTAGGAGATAGAAGAGTCAGGTATGAAGGAGTGAAGTTGAGACTGGGAAGAAGGGGGAGTGGGGTGGAAAGTGTTTTTACCATCCTACTCTGTTATTCATTGGCAATAAATTAAATTAGTTTTCCCTAAGTCGAGTCTGCTTTGCCCATGATGGTAACTGGTAAGCGGTCTCCCTGTCCTTATCTCAACCCATGAGCGAGAGGTGACCCATCACCTTATTTTCTCCCCCTTTCCTGTTGAGGAGATGGAGTAATAGAGTGGCTTGGTGGGCGCCTGGCAGCCAGCCAAGGTTAATCCGCTGCAGTCCTCTAGTACAATATTTTAACCAACAAATCTTATTTCTTATGAATAAATATTTACCACAAAATCCAAAATATTTTCCTATTCACCTCAAAAATCTTTCTTAAAATATACAGACATCAGTTTAGACTGTTTCATTAGTTAACTACAGATTTCTACACAGGTAATAGGCAGAGGCAATAGCACACCAGACATGCCACTGAGGATAACTCAGTATTTTGGGTTTTCTTTTTTTAAAATAATTTTTGCATTAAGATAAATTTGTAATTTAACACTGATAACAGTATATTTAATCCTGGTTTTGATCAACAGTTTTCTCCAGTCTTCCTAAAAACTTACTGCTTCATTATTCCTTGTAAGTTAATTCCTGGTTAGTTATTTAATTAGGTACATTATGTAAGCTGTCATAGCTTGACCAGTTTTGTAGTAGAGATGAAGGTGAGGACTGTAACAAGGGAGTGTTAGCACTGTCACAAAGTAAAGTTAATTCACTCACATTATAGATGTGTATGGTGTCTTCTAGAGTAGCAACAGTTAGAAAGTCTTAAAGCTGTCAACATCATCTACACTAAAGCTCTCACCAACATCTCCATCAAGCTGAATTACTACCAATGAAATAGTATCCATCAAAAAAGTAGTGTTTGGTATAGGAGATGAAACCATGGAAGACATACTCTAGATACTTGCCCAGAGGAATGCTATTAGTGATGGGCAGGCTGGTACTCCCTCGCCCTTCTCCTTGTAAACAGGCCTTTAACCCAGTACTGAGCACACGCAAAGCTCAAGAATCACTGACCTCTCTCAGCTATGGGACAGGTCATGTGTCAGGGCATGACGGTCTGACAAATTCAATGTCTCAAACATTTGTTAAAGAGCTTTGCTGGAGAAAACAGCCTCTGTAAAAATGCTGGAGTTTTGTGAACAGGACAATGTGGCCGGAGGAGAGGGCCCCACGGAGGGTGGGAACGCACTTCTCCAAAGCCCCAATTCTTTATCTTAAGTGACCAGGAGAAGGAACACAATTTATGCCTTCCTGGAGGAAGAAGGCCCCACGGAAGTTGGGACTGTGCTTCTATCTTAAGCGGTCATGCCAGCAGAAAAAGAGAGAGGCAACTCCACAATGAACCCCCCCCAAAGCTCACTGACCGATTCCAGTGAACCCCAGGTGTGGGAACTGCGCATGTTGAGATCATCAACCAACACACTATAAAAGAAGAGAGAACGACTTCTCAGTGCACGCCCTTCGGAACTGGATCTCTACGCTGGCTGGACCAACGCTGGACCCAGGACTGGTGAAACCCTTTTCTTCTCTCTTTCTTTCTTTCTTTCTCTCATTCTCTCTCTCCCTCTTTTCCTTCTCTCTTTTCCACAGTCCCTACACCTTATCCTTTTAAACATAAACCGTTGACCAAGTCTGAGACTAGGAGTGGATCTAGCCGCCCCTGGGCTCCTCTTTGACAAGAAGTCCAGAATGTAGCGTTGCTACATATCAAGGTGCCACGATTAGATCACTGGTCGACCCGGACCAGGGAAGAGACAGATAACACACATGGTGTGAGCGTCAACCTCCTCCTTTATTGCGCAGTTAATTCCTTTTATACTAACAACGGTAGGTGGGATCACTGATACGTCATAGGGAGGCGACGACTAGCCTTCTACCTTTCCATGACATCGCAAGATCTTCCGAACGCCATACCCTACATCTCCCCCTCCCCATGTCTAGTTAGCTTCTATTGCTATAAACAGTTACCACTTCTATCACCTTATAACGGGGTTTCTTCTGCTAAGGGTGTATAAGGAACATAAGCATATGCAAGCATGGTTTGCTGGACTAGTCTATTTAACAAGTTTCTAATAAACGCTAAGATACAGGGGATGAGCATACAAATAATCACTAACATACATAGACTTCCTGAAGTGAGTCTATCGTGTCGTTCACAGTCAAGTTCATCGGTGGTATGCTGATGTTAAAGCTTACTGTCTGGGGCGTCCAGATTTCCGCCTGTGAGCGATTTCGACTCTTCTGTTGACACTTGTTCGTACACAACATTTTCAGCTCCTTCTTTGACAGCCGGATCCCATAAAGACACGTATTGATGGGCTCTGAGAGGGATGTCATCCGGATACACATCGGGCCCCCCCAATTGGTTTTGCATCCACTGCCAGAAATTCATAGCAGATACCCAGAACGTCACAAGCCAGGAAAGGATGACAGCGATCTGTAAAGAAAAACACTCAAACACTACGAGGTTAGGGCAGGACGAACCATACGACTAGGGACCCATTTCAGTAGCCCTTCAGGCATCTGTACACAGGCGTACCCCCGCCCGAGGCAACGCAGCTCAAACGGTCCATCCCATTGGCGTGTCTGGGGATCACGCACACGGACCAATGGGTAGGGGCCTTTCTCTTCCATAGTCATAAAATGTCGTTGCGCCGCCGTCTGGTCCAGGTCCCCCCGAATTGTCTGATTTAATGAAGTTAACGCAGTTAACAGGAGACGCTGTGTACGGAGAACAGGTGAGTTATCCCGTAAGCAGGAGGGCTCCGCCTGCTCCCCCTCCCTAAGACGATCTAGCAGGGTCTTTAAGGTTTGATGTGCTCGTTCTACAATGGCCTGGCCGGTGCTGTTATAAGGAATGCCATGTACAAGGTCAATACCCCAGGTTGCACAAAATCGTTTCACCTTTTCCGCAGTATAAGCTGCACCATTATCCGTCTTGATCTGTTGTGGAATCCCCAGTTGGGCTATGCAAGCACGCCAGTGTTGTACAACCGCCAAGCTATTCTGCTTACTGTGCACTGTAGCGAGAATATATTTACTATAGGTGTCTATGGTAACATGCAAATACCGCAGTGGCTTAAAGGGAGCATACTCCGTAATATCTGTTTGCCAGATCTGATTTGGTCGTAAGCCACGAGGGTTGACCCCAGCTTCCCAAAGAGGTCCTTGAGCACAATGGGGACAGGCAATGACAATCTCTCTAGCTTCGGCACAGGAAATGCCCGTTAGTACGGCCAAACCTCGGGGACCGCAATGCAAGAGGCGGTGTAACATTATCGCGCGTGCCCTCGCTGGCATGCTGTTATCATTACCGACAGCAGCTAACAACGCTCGTGCCGCGTGGTCGACGCAGCTGTTCCCTTTGGCTAGCGGTCCAGGGAGACCAGAATGACTGGTGACATGAGTAGGGAAAACGGGTGCACTACGCAACTGTAAGGCGTTCAACAGCATACTGGCTATCTCCGTAGAAGAAGCTAGGGCCCATTCCCCCGCAACTAAGAGCTTACATGCATTTAGCTATTTTACTATTGGTTGCACACATTATTCACGCACTGTCCACGCGCCTAGTTACACTTAATGATTGGTTATATCAACACTGTACACGCGCATAAACATAAAACATAATTGGTTATACTAACTAAAACATGCGAGACTTGTCTCAGTCTAATTGGTCAAGATAAACTGCCGAATTGAGGTTGTTTGTGCCAAGTTCCCTTTATCGTGGAATGTGCACCTGTGTTTTTCTAATTGGTATCTTTCTTTTTTTGTCTTCTTGTTTATTCTGTTCAAGGCCTTCTAAAGGCGTCTGGACCACATGGCAGTGGTCGTGCGTTGTTTTGCACACCCCGGAGCCCCCTGCTGGGCCCCGGAGCGGCATTCCCGAGCTCTGTGCCCGAGCTTGCCACATTTCCAACAACGGAGGTTGCCCGCCCCCACCCCCTGAGCCGACCCTCTGGGTTTGGTTGCGCAATCCTTCGCTATATGGCCTCTACCCCCACATCGGTGACAAGCTCCTGCACCTGCCTGCAAAACTTGTTGCAAGGCCGCCACTACCGGACGTGCTTCCCGGTGTTGCTCTCTCTCCAGTACATGGCGCATCATGTTACCTAGGGACGAACCCGCTGGCAAATGAGAGACAAGCGCTGCGCTCTGTGGGTTAGCTTGAGCCCTAGCACATTCAAGCACAATCGCCTCTTTAGCCGCCTCCGGGAGGTTTGCCGCCTGCACAGCAAGCTGAAGCCGATCTAAAAAGGCAGTAAACCTCTCGGCAATCCCCTGCCGAACTTTCACGCAAGGGGGGTCCGCTCTATCCATGGCCGCGACACGCCTAAGTGCGGCCAAGGCAGTTGTTGCGACTGCCATAAAGTCACGTCCGCGCATGTAATAAACGGGTTAACTTTGTTCATAAAATCTCACGTGGGGTTAGGGACATTACCACCCCACTTTGTACTCTGGCTCCCATAAGTCCATGCTTGAACGAAAAGCCCTTCTATTTTTGTCCTAGTTTTAATCCAGGGAAGGGGTATTACAATGCACCTAACCAATATTACTGTACTTATTGGAACTGTGTTACAATTGCAGAATATTACTGCTAACCTTAACTTTTAGTCCAGGTGTTTTAAATAAAGTTATAGCCCTTGTTCAAAGCAAGATAGAATCAATCCAATTAATGATAATAAGACAACAATATAACAACTTAGATCTTACATACCAATCGGGAAGGAGGAAGAGACATATTGAGATTTAACAGATGCCCCGTGTAAATAACAAAGCTTGCTTAAATGGTGCGTAAAGGTCACGGGAAAAGGGCAACGGCTATAACTTACTAGCTAAGGAGGGAAAAGAACAACAGCCATAACTTACTAGATAAGGAGGGAAAAGACAACAGCTGCAATTTACCAGATAAGGGGATTAATTCTGCCAAGACTGTACTTCTCCGCATCAAAAGACATTCTACATCAAAGGACACTCATCCTTGAGAAGATCGACCGAATCTGCCTAGTAACAAACCTGCACGAGTGAAGAAAGAAGGAGCAGGACAAGGCGGAGACTTACAAGAAAGAGGTGCATGAACTGTATATAAGGAGTGTAACTATAACATAAAGTTGCGAGCTTTTGGCGGAGCACTGTCTCCCCGGCCGCCCAGCGCTGTTTTGCTCTCTTATCGCTTGCTAATAAATTCGATCTTTTTATTTAATACAAATTGGCTCCTCCAATTTGTCACGAGCCTCTATAACAGCGCATGCCTTGTGCCTGCGCCTGAGGCATTGCAAACTGTCCCTCCCCCCATAAGCTGCTCTATGGTCACCCCCGCCAGGTGATGACTAGGAGCCTGAGCATCGGCCACTACCTTAACGCATTGAGCCCGCCATTCCTCCTTGAACAGCAACAGCAATGACGGGGGCAATACTCCTCTCATTAGCTGCATCACATCAAAAGGCGCAACAGGTGTTGAGAGCAGACATTCAAACAAAGTGAGCGCCTGCGAAGAATTCACTCCATGCGCCTGCACAGTACTCGCGAGCTCCCGAATGGTTTTTATATCAAAAGGTGTCCACTCATACCCTCCCCTCGCTGCTGCCCGAATAGGGAGAACGACCGGTTGAAACTGAACCCCTGAGAGGCAACATTCTTTGGCCACCAGTTGCCAGTCTGTGCCCCTCTGGGTGTCCCCTTCCTGGCCATCCCCCGCCCCCGGCGTCGGAGGCATCAATAGCACCGCACGCTCCGCATTCTGTATAGCCCCCTCAAGCCTCCGCAACAAGCCCTGCAGTCTCTGCAAGGCGTCCTGCCCCCCTTCTGTCTGCACCGGTGGCGCAGGTTTCAGTGGCCTCCGTACTGCATTATCCGCCTTCCCCTCGTCAGAACTATCAGAACCGATCTGAGGTGGCACCTCACGCCACCTCCGGAAGGACCCAGACAAGGTTTTAATCCGCTCCGGCAAGGGCGCAGGTGATGGCTCAGCAGGCGTAGGCTCGGGTAAAGGTTCAGGAGGCTCAGTCCGCTCTCCCGGCAAGGGTGTCTGATTTTCCCCACGGGGAGGCGCCTTCCCCCCCCCCATAGCCTCCAGCCCCTGCAGCCTCGCAATTATCTCCTCCAGGGGTGGCCATTCCTCCCACTCTCTCAATTGGCGGTATAAATTGCCCTTGACATCCATGCCTGGGACCCAGTCTAAAAGGCGTTCTTCCAAGTCCCTCCGAATCACCCGCCGCAACTCCTCCCATGGATACTGTGGGGGAGGCGCATCAGGTCCCGCTGGTGCCGCCTCTACAGGAAAAACCTCCGTCTCCACCGCACCCTCCGTGCCCATGTCCGCAATCAAGGACGGACCACTCTGTGAGCCCCGCTCCACAGTCGCCTGCTCCGTCTGAGTCTGACTCACTGTCCCCGAGGGCACTGTCTCCCGCTGTTCCCGAGGCGGCGCTGCATCCGCAGACACAGCAGCTCGCGCTGCCAACAAGCACGCCTTAGCCTCCCGTACCACCGCGACCACCTTCTCTACCTTTCCCCAACTCTGTAATCGTTCAGCAGCTCGGAGCAAGGACTCCCGAATCTCTCCCCAATTTGGGGGGCTCAAAACTTCGCTAGGAGACCCAATGTCTCCCCGGCGCAGCAACCATTGGATGCATTCGCCCGTGGGGCCCTTCCTAATCGAACCGCAGGCACCCACCTCATCGGCTAATGCCTTTAATACCTTAATCACTTGTGCAAGCCTCATCGTCGCCTGTGCGACCGATCACGTCGGGGTCACCACTATGTAGCGTTGCTACATATCAAGGTGCCACGATTAGATCACTGGTCGACCCGGACCAGGGAAGAGACAGATAACACACATGGTGTGAGCGTCAACCTCCTCCTTTATTGCGCAGTTAATTCCTTTTATACTAACAACGGTAGGTGGGATCACTGATACGTCATAGGGAGGCGACGACTAGCCTTCTACCTTTCCGTGACATCGCGAGATCTTCCAAATGCCGTACCCTACACAGAAAGCAAGGGGGTCTGCTCTGAACCTCGTGACTCAACGGGAGGGCTCTCCTGACACAGTTTCATGTTCCTTTTTCCATTTCATTTTTCTATACTTCCCTTCTCTTCTCAAACAGCAGCTTAATGACATGTTGCAAGGTTCATATTGATAAGTTCACGTGTACTTGGGCAAGGTTAGCTAGGTTGACTAAATGTTGATTGTTGTTTGAACTCCCCTGGTGTCATTTAACAAACGTGTGGTTCACTGATGCTTCCGCAAAAAGGGAAGGAAAGACGTGGAAGTATCGAGCAGTAGCATTACATATTGATTCAGGGGAGCATATGATAACTGAGGGAGAGGGTAGTGCCCAAGTAGGGGAGTTAGTTGCTGTGTGGAGTGTAGTCGTTAAGGAAGCTGAGACAACAGAACCAGTATACATTTATACTGACTCCTATGCGGTGTTTAAGGGATGTGCTGAATGGTTACCGTTTTGGGAACAAAACCAATGGGAAGAAAACCAAGTGCCAGTGTGGCAACGAGACAAATGGGAAGAAATACTGAATATCGCCAAGCAGAGATCTTTCTTGGTAGGCTGGGTTGCTGCACACCAGGCAGGGGATAACCCGGCCCACCTCCTAAATAACCAAGTAGATTCCTTAACACGTCTAGCCAGTCTTGCCATCGATGGTGAAGCAGAGAAATGGGAACACCTTCTGGAGTGGCTGCACGTGAAGCGTGGCCATTCAGGAAGTAAAGACCTGTACAAAGAGGCTATTAGTAGAGGATGGGCCATTACATGAGAATTATGTAATACTGTTATTTCTGCATGCGGTCAATGTCGAGTTCGTTTGGAAAAATATAACCCTTTAAAGGAGCAACCCCTACATTTAAGGACAAACAAAGGTTTATGGCAAACGTGGCAAATTGACTATATTGGCCCCTTTTGGGTATCAGAGGGAAAACGATATGTGTTAGTAGGAGTAGAGGTGGTATCAGGACTAACACAAGCTGAAGCTGTATCCAGAGCAACAGGAGAAAATACAGTGAAAAGTCTTAAAGTATGGTTTAGCTGCTTACCCAAGCCTCAATCAATTCAATCTGATAATGGGAGCCATTTCACTGCTGGAGTGTGGACACATATTTAGCTAACATTGGTCACAAGAGCATTCCAGAGGCCTTTAGAAGACCTTGAACAGAATAAACAAGAAGACTAAAAAAGAAAGATGCCAATTAGAAGAACAGAGGTGCACATTCCACGATAAAGGGAACTTGGCACAAAGAACCTCAATTCGGCAGTTTATCTTGACCAATTAGACTGAGACAAGTTTCGCGTGTTTTAATTGGTATAACCAATTATGTCCTATGTTTATGCGCGTGTACAGAGTTAGTATAACCAATTATATCTTATGTTTATGCGCGTGTACAGTGTTGATATAACCAATCATATTTTATGCTTGTGAGCGTGTACAGTGACTTTGCAGAATATGTGACTATAAGTATGTGTGTGTTTTAGAAATAAAGTGTCGTCTGTTGTCTGCTCCCAAGATTACAGGCGTCCGTCTACTTCAATCTCCTCACTGGAGTAGTGCAAGAATGGGCTAAGGGTGAGGAAATCAAGTGGGCTTTTCACACCCCTTACTACCCTCAAGCTAATGGTATTGTGGAGAGAACAAACGGACTTCTAAAACGAGCTCTGAGGCCCCATGACCCAGGGTGGGCCTCGCAAGTACCAGAAGCAGTATACCGAGTCAATAGCCGGTGGGGGGCAAATGGCTGCCCCCAACTCCTAGCATTCTGTCCCACACCTCCTTCTATTGTCCCAGGGACGAAAGGTGACAAAGACCCTGCACACTTGCTCCACTATGCTGGACAACCAGTATTAGTGGAACTACCCAGTATGGGGCAAGTGCCCCTAACCCTAAAGACACCTCTTAACCTCTATTCCTGGGTGGCCACAGATGCCCATGGGAAAGAGCATCGTATCAATACCCAATGGATTGTCCCATCCTTCTAAGTGGACCTTCATGTTCTGAATTAAAGTTGTTCCGATGTTAAATGGCTGATAAGAATATGTTTTTTCTGTATCCCACTGGCTGGATTCTAACAAGCATATCAGTTAAGATGCACAATATAAACCTAACCCTCTGTTATAGTACTAAAACCATAGCTGCTTGATTGCTTGCTTATGTTTTTGTTACTCTGACTAGTGATGCTGTGTTGACTTCTCAGAATTCCTGAGTTGGGGGGAGGACACAGAGAGCTTGGCAGCAGACCGCGTTGGAGTTCTTGCAGCGGCACCTATGCCACGTTATCAGAAGCCCACGGCAGGACTTATGTTTTCACTTGATGAGTGGGCCATTACCTGTATTGTTTGTTTGATTTTGGTTGTGATATTTTTATGGTACAACAGGGAAAGATGGTTTGGAACTCCTTCCTCCTTGCCTTTCTTACTTTTGGTGCATCTGGACAAGGAGAAAGGGCCTCCAATTTAGCTTGAGAAGTGATACAAGGATTCATACATGTCTGGAATAGAACGGATCAGGGGATCTGTATTCAGATTCCTACTTCTGCCGAGCAGGGGATTAGATTCGGTTTGATACCCATGAGGCTCAATATTGGAAAATATAATATGAGTAATGGCATTATAGGGTTAGTAGATGCTCCGTTTGAGTATCAATATCGAAGTGATTATACCTCCTCTGGCAGATGGTGGCGAGATGAAGCAGCCTTCTATGAGATCCCTCGGGACACGGGGTGGCCTGACTTAATAAACAAAACTTGTAAGCGATGGAGATTGGAGGTCAGTCACGAAATTGGTATTAGTCATAGCCCGCCGTGTCCTCCTGGATTCAAGGAAGCCTATTCCAGACAATTCCCACCTTCTCCATCCTGGTGGAGAATAACAGGCTGCCCTTCCTATCACAATATATCTTGTAATCTAGTGCCCTTTTGGCCTGCTTCCCCGGAAATTACCCCTTTTGAATTACAATATAATGTAAGATGGGATTCGGCTTGGTGAGTTCACATACCTGAAAGGAAGGGACAATATCCATCAATGAATAGCACCCACACTGCTTGGGGATGGTCAGTGAAACACATGTTAAAAAACCAACCTCTTCACTTATTAAAGAAAGAATTTGTGGGCACACCTGACGTGCGGAAACGGACTCCACAATCAGTGAGATTGTAAAGTAGGTATGTTTATTCAGCGCTGGGCAGCACGGGGGGTAGTCCCACCAAAGTCGTGCTCGCCCGACTCGGCAGTTAGTTTCAAGTTTATACAGTCAAGTGTTACATATTCACAATACGCCTATACATATGCATGACCTGTCCCCGCTTCATATTAAAATTAGCTCCGAGAGGTCATTTCCATAGTCTCCTCTCAACTGTGCTTGCGCAGTGCCTCTTTATGGTGGTCGTCTGGTGGTCGCAGAGATGAAGATAGATGACTCCTCTTCGTCACCGCTAGTAACCTTTCTTCTTGCGCAGGCTCAGTGATTTCTTGGTATTCGCCCAAGGCGCAAGACCAGTCTTAGCTGGCTCTTGGGGCCAGCCCCTGCTTCTTATCAGGAACTGTCTCTAGCTTATTGGCTGGTTCTTAGGACCAGCTCTTCTTATCAAGGACTGTCTCTATGTCAGCTAATTTCAACAATGTAAGCGCTAAACATCACCTTTCATCCCCCTTTATTATGTCTACTGAGATTCTTTTGACTCCCCTTGTCTCAGTCCCCCCTTTTCTAGAAAATAGTAAATTCTTTTACTATATCTAATCCTAGTACTTCTAATACATTGTTTCCCTATCTAGCATCTTCTCAAAGTATTTGTTGGTCTCGAGTTTTCGTCGTAACTGATTCTTTTTCCATTCACTGTAAGAGTCTCCTGTACTCCTACAGCACAAAAAGCCACATCGAACCACTATGCCAAGAACCACAGACAAGAGAATAATGATTATTATAGTGACAAACAATTGCTTCAACCATGTCAAATTTGGCAACCAGGAGGTTAATTTTTCTAATATGTCTGTCAAGTCCCAAGAAGTGTCATCTTGGGAAGCTTCATGTAGTATTCTAGTCTTTTCCCATATCTCTTCAAGATCTGTTTCAATTCATTGGTTTTGATTGATATAGGTACAGCAGGTTTGGTTTATAACTACACATAAGCCCCCTTCTTTTGCTAAAAGCATGTCCAATCCCATTCTATTTTGGAGTACTACTTTACTTAGGGATTGTATTTCCAGTTGCAGCCCTTGAATTGCATCAATTGTAGCTTTTTCTATAACCTCTAATGTAGCAGATATATTCACGATAGCTTTCTCCAAACTTGCTTACCCCTAAAGAGGGGATTAGCCATCGGACAAAACTATGGTACCTAGTACCTCGAATAATTAGTGGGTTTTCAGTCCGTTTTACACGGAGCCAAGGTGTTCTCAAAAACCCTCGGGGAGGCGAAGCTCCCTCGAATATACTGATCTGAGGTGCAAGGTACCCCCGAACACAGTGTCCCTTCAGGTTCTGGGGTAAACTCTTTCTGGCCCTGCCATCCCCACAGAGCCACCAGTATCCGGGCCCTGTGTTGCATCTTGGACCGAGATGTGTCTCCCTTCTGTCTTGTTCTTGCCCCTTCTTTTCTGGTCCTCTCTTTGGTTTCTGGATATAATAGAAACTGATAGTTAAGTTCAGTCCAAGACGTTCTAATTTTCCTTTATCAAAAGTTCCCAGATTTTCCGCAAGGCTACAATTATCTATGTCCCCCCCAAATATTATCAGAAATATTTAAGCAACGGCCAGTAATTAAGACCTCTTTAGGGTCAGGTACCTCCAGATCAAAGCTGGGTCCCCGCTGGGTATTTCCCTTTCCATAAAGGCATAATCCATTCCTGTCTGGCCCATCTTTAATAAGAGATGTCCAATTTGTGGTTGGGACTCCTAGAAAGGGGAGTTCCATGTTCCCCTGAGGAAGGGGATTACATACCCAACAATCTGATAAATTTAGTACTTTTGAGATACTCTCTGTCATATTTAAATAAGTATTTCGATCCCAAGCCTGCCCCTTGGGCAAGGTCCAACTCAGGAGCATGACAATCAATGTCTTACAAATTTGAGCTTCAAAGGTCCCTTTTCTTGTGAAGTCCATTGTCCTTTGGGTGCCTTCTTCACCCTAGTGTGATGGAACCAGGCGCTCCGTTCCTTGATCCTAATCGCGGTGAAGGAGGTAAGTAATACTTGAAATGGTCCTTCCCACTGCGGCTCCAGAGTTTTTTCTGTAAGAGACTTTATATATACATAATCTCCTGGTTGTATATTATGTACAGGCCCATCCAAACCTCTCCCTCGAGTCCCTACCACATGCTTCCTGATTTTATTAAGTTGCTTGCCTAATGCTACCATGTAAGAAGTCATAATTTCATCCCCCGCTTGTACAGACACCCCTCTCTGTATCCCATAGGGTTGTCCATACAGAATTTCAAAGGGGCTCAGTCCTTCCCTCGCCCTTGGTCTTGTTTGTATACGCAAAAGGGCTAAAGGGAGAGACTGAGGCCATGTCAAATTTGCTTCTTGTCCCAATTTCACAATTTGCTGTTTGATTAAGTGGTTCATTTTTTCCACTTGACCACTCGACTGGGGGTGATATGGAGCATGAAGCTGCCAATCTATACCTAAATGGCGGCTAATTTGTTGTACTATTATTGAGACAAAATGTGGTCCTCTGTCAGAGGATATGGTTGCTGGAACCCCAAAACGTGGTATTATCTCTTGTACCAGTATTTTAGTTACCTCCCGAGCTTTAGCCGTTCTTGTTGGGAATGCTTCTGGCCAACCTGAAAAGGTATCATTTAATACCAATAAATATCGATACCCCCCTTTTCTTGGAAGTTCTGTAAAATCAATTTGCCATTGTTGTCCAGGCCCATTGCCTTTTCCAATCCGGCCCATTTCCGGCTTGGGGGTATTCTTAGGATTAGTCTGGAGGCAAAGATCACACTGTTGAGTCACCTGTCTCACCGTGGTGTATAAATTTCTAGCCACAATTTCTCTTATCAAATGATTATACAGAGCTTCTGTTCCCCAATGTCTTTTCCTATGTTCCTCCCGTATCAAATGCCATAATAAGCAAGAGGGAACGATTAGCTTTCCTTGTGGGATATGAGCCCACCCTTCCTCATTATATGACCCTTCTAAATCTGTAATGAGCTTCTGATCTTCCTTGGTGTATTCTGGCTTACCTTCTAGGGAGATCTGCCTATCCGGAATTAAAGCCCCTTCTGTTTTTACCTTTGTTTTGGCCACTTGTTTTGCCTCTCTGTCCGCCAGCTCGTTCCCTTTTTCCAAATCTGAGCTCACTTTCTGGTGTGCCTTAATATGCATAATTGCTACTTTCTTAGGGAGTTGGACAGCTTCCAGTAACTTCAGAATTTCTTCTGCATGTTTGATATTTTTCCCTTGAGAACCCAATAGTCCTCTCTCCTTCCAAATTGCTCCATGTGCATGTACAACTCCAAAGGCATATTTTGAGTCTGTATAAATGTTCACAACTTTGCCCTGGGCCAACTCCAGGGCGCGGGTTAGAGCAATTATTTCTGCCTTCTGTGCGGAAGTGTTCATGGGCAAAGCCCCTGATTCTATTACCTCTTGGCTGGTGGTGACGGCATATCCCGCATGTCGATTACCATTTAGGACGTAACTGCTTCCGTCTGTGAACCACGTTTTCCCGTTTTCTATGGGGCTGTCTTTCAGGTCTGGGCGACTGGCGTATGTTGCTTCAATGGTTTCCAAACAGTCATGATGTACCGGTTCTCCTGTGTTCCCGCTGAGAAAAGAAGCTGGGTTAACAATGTTAGTGACTACAATCTCCACATCATCCTGCTCTACCAATATAGCTTGATATCTCAGGAATCTTTGTGGAGAGAGCCAATGTCCACCTTTTGCTTCCAGTACTGCTGATACTGTGTGAGACACCAGAACAGTCATTTTCTGGCCCAGAGTAAACTTTCGGGCTTCCTGTATATTCAGTATCACAGCTGCAACCACCCGCAGGCATCCAGGCCAACCTTTTGCAGTCGTGTCTAACTGCTTAGAGAAGTAGGCAACTGCCCGTCGATATGGACCCAGGTTTTGTGCTAATATTCCCAGGGCAATGCCCTGCTTCTCGTGGGAGTAAAGAAGAAACGGCTTACTCACATCTGGGAGTCCTAAGGCTGGGGCCGACATCAAAGCCTTTTTCAATAGCTCAAAGGCTTGTTCGGTCTCCTTGTTCCACTCAAGGTGTTTCTGCTCAGTGGCTGTCAACGCATACAGTGGTTTAACAAGCAATCCATAATTATAGATCCACAATCGGCACCACCCTGTCATTCCCAGAAAAGTCCGTAACTCTTTTACTGTCTGAGGTCTCCGAGTTTGACATATTGCCTCTTTACGGGCCTGTCCCAAAGTTCTTTGTCCCGCACTAATTTCATAGCCCAAATAATTCACTTTGCGTTGCATTACCTGTGCCTTTTTCTTGGATACCCGGTACCCCTGGAGTCCCAGTAAATTTAACAGACTCACCATCCACGTCATACAATCTTTCTCTGTCTTGGTGGCGATCAGGATATCATCCACGTACTGCAACAGCTTCCCCTCCTCAGACGGGGCTTCCCAGGATTCTAAGTCTTTTGCAAGCTGATTGCCAAAAATGGTAGGACTATTCTTAAATCCTTGTGGCAACACCGTCCAAGTGAGCTGGGTCTTTCGACCACTCTTGGGGTTTTCCCATTCAAATGCAAATAATTTTTGGCTGGCTTCATGGAGAGGGAGGCAAAAGAAGGCATCCTTCAAATCTAAAACAGTAAACCAAGTCAATTCAGGTGTTAATACAGTCAACAGGGTATATGGGTTTGCCACTACTGGGTAAAGATCTTCAGTTATCTTATTCACCGCCCGTAAGTCTTGGACCACCCGATATGACCCATCGGGCTTCCGAACAGGTAATATAGGGGTATTGAATTCAGACTCACATTCTTTTAATAATCCCAATTGCAAAAATTTTTCTATCACTGGCCGGATTCCTTCTCTGTCTTCCTTCTTTAGGGGATATTGTTTAATTCTTACCGGCTTTTGGCCTTCCTTGATCCTAACTTCAACAGGTGGAGCACTTTTTGCTCTTCCAGGTGCATCAGTAGCCCATACCCCTGGGTACACTTGGTTTAAGATGTCCTCATTAATGCTTCCTTCTAGGGGGAGACTGGTTAAGGTTAGGCTCAATATTTGAACATATTGCTGATCTTTTACCTCCAGAGTAATTTCTCCCTTTTTGAATACAATTTTTGCTCCCAATTGTTCCAACAAGTCCCTTCCCAAAAGTGCCTTTGGGGAGTTGGGCATATATAAAAATTTGTGAATGCCCCACTGTTTTCCTAATTTATATTCTAAAGGTTTACAAAAATATGCCTTTTCACTTTGGCCAGTCGCTTCTTTCACCATGACATAATCATCTCCCAGGGGCATCAAGGCTTGGTTCAGAACCGAGTATGTTGCCCCCGTATCTACCAAAAATTCTACCTCTTGTTGTGTTTTCCCTAGCTTAATTATAACCAGTGGATCCGCTAGGGTAGATTCCCCAGGTTCCCGTCAATCTCCCTTCACATGGGCTACCGTTCTTCCTGTTTGAGCCCTCTGATCCTCCTTGTTCCTTGGGCATTCCTTTTTCCAATGACCGAATTTCTTACACAAAGCGCATTGATCCTTGCCCAGTCGGGGCAAGTCTCGTCTAGGCCCTCTTCCTCTTTCTTCCTGGATAACAGCCATTAATTTCCTTTGCCCTTGCCTATATCCTTCCTCTCTGTTACTAAATACTCTCCATGCTTCATCCAACAATGTTTCTAAATTCCTACTCTCTGTAGGTCGTAATTTCTGAAGTTTACGCCTTATATCCCTTGTAGATTGACCCAAAACCAGGGAGACTAATTGTTGTATTCCTACCTCTGACCCAGGATCCAGCGGTGTGCTGCGGCGCATCACATCCCTCAGTCGATCCAGGAATTCAGATGGAGACTCGGAAGGACTCTGTTTGACTGCATATAAAGCTGACCAATTTATAGTTTTGGGGATTGCTTTCTCCATTCCTTTTGCAATCCAATCCTGATACCCCTGCAATCTTTCCATATGTGCAGATCTATTAACATCCCACTTTGGGTCTTGGAGAGGGAAATATTCCTTAATGTCCCCTCCTGTAATCTTATAATGGTCTTCAGCAAGATTCCCTGCTGTTTTTAAAAATCAGCTGTTTCTCTGTCTCAGTCATATATTCCAATAATAGCTGTATATCCTTCCAATCAGGGTTATGCTGTTTTACAATAAATTGGAAATGCTTAGTTACACTTACCGGATCACTCCTATAATCTTTTGCCACCTTTTTCCATTCCCCTAGGTCAGCAGTAGAAAAGGGTACTTTGATTAACATCGTCCCACCATCCGGCCCCACCGCCTCTCGGAGAGGTGCTTGTAAAGCTGTTGAGGTAGTTTTCTTCCTAGTACGGGAAGATACAGGGCTGTCCGGGGGGGTTGGAGTTCTATCCGAGTCTACATCCTGTTGCTGTGATCGAGGGGGAGGCTTAAACAAATCAGTTAGATCTTGTTCTGGTACCTGATGGATTTTATTTGCCTTAGTACATCTTTGTCCGATACTACATGCCGAACAACACTGCCTCAGTTTACCTCTAAGCTCCTTGTTGTTCTCTCGCTCAAGTGCAAGCACCATGGGGTCCTGTGGGGATACCATTCCACAGTCCCTTTGCCATTCCGGATGGTTTCGGAGGGTGAAAAACATGTCTGCATACGAAACCTCATCCCATTTTCCTTCTCTCCTTAAAAACAGCATTAGTTGTAATAGAGTATTATAATCTACTGACCCATTAAGTGGCCACTTAGCATCACCTTCTAACTTATACAACGGCCACCATTGATTGCAATATTTAATAAGGTTCTTTTTATTTTCCGTACCTCCGGTCCCAACAATATCTTTCCAGTGGGCAATTACACAACCCAGAGGACTCTTCCTCAATACTCCTCCTTGATTGTTTCCCATCATAGAAGTGTGGAATTTGGGAAAACACTCAAGGCAGTCTGGTTTCCTCTGTTTGATGTACAGTACCACCTCCTCCCACAAGATTTACACTTCAACAAAACCCAAGCCGGATGCTACTTGGTAATTATTATATAGTCCAGTTGCAAGCCCACATACAAAGCAGGGAATCACCCCTATTAAGACGTAAAGACATTCACACATTAACAAACATACATACACCTATAAATTTCAACATATCATTTCCACACACCCACACAAAATCTTTAACATAAACTTCCAAACATTCACATCATACAATCATGGCTCCAGTTGACAACCTTTCAGCAGCTGCAAAAGTAAACCAAGCGCAATTGCGAGGGGGTCCGCTTACCCTTCTCCTGCCTCTTATATACCAGTCATCGACAGGTCCGTCCTGGCTCCCGATACTGGGATGCAGCGGTCACCCCGGATTTGCTCGATCTACCTCCAAGATCGCTAGCGGCCGCTCTATCGGTCAGCAAATCCCCCCTTTTTTTTACCATACAGGGTACCCTCCTCCCATACGGGGACTCTGCTGCACGCCAGACGTCTCTGTGCGATTTACCAGCTGCCCCGGCCTGTACCTTCACAGGCTCCCTCTGTGAAACATACCGTTTGGTCCGCGGCTTCAGGAGGTCGTTGTCCGCTCCCGCGGTGAGCGGCTGGCAGCGGAGGCTCCTCCGAGGAAAGTGCTCGGGGCGCGCCGAGGGGCGTCCGCTCCGCAGTCGGTCCCGCAGCCGAGCAGAGAGACTCCTGGCTGGCTCGCCAAACTGACGTGCGGAAACGGACTCCACAATCAGTGAGATTGTAAAGTAGGTATGTTTATTCAGCGCTGGGCAGCACGGGGGGTAGTCCCACCAAAGTCGTGCGCGCCCGACTCGGCAGTTAGTTTCAAGTTTATACAGTCAAGTGTTACATATTCACAATACGCCTATACATATGCATGACCTGTCCCCGCTTCATATTAAAATTAGCTCCGAGAGGTCATTCCCATAGTCTCCTCTCAACTGCGCTTGCGCAGTGCCTCTTTATGGTGGTCGTCTGGTGGTCGCAGAGATGAAGATAGATGACTCCGTCACCGCTAGTAACCTTTCTTCTTGCGCAGGCTCAGTGATTTTTTGGTATTCACCCAAGGCGCAAGACCAGTCTTAGCTGGCTCTTAGGGCCTGCTCCTGCTTCTTATCAGGAACTGTCTTTACCTTATTGGCTGGTTCTTAGGACCAGCTCTTCTTATCAAGGACTGTCTCTATGTCAGCTAATTTCAACAATGTAAGTGCTAAACATCATCTTTCATCCCCCTTTATTATGTCTACTGAGATTCTTTTGACTCCCCTTGTCTCACACCCAACCCCAATGATGCCCATTTGTTAAACTGTACCCACATTATAGATTGTACCACAGGTGCTGGCAATCCCATCGAAACGTGGATCAGTTTGGAAGTTAGAACCTTAATTCGAGATATGTGCACCTGTTGGGGGTATCCTAATTTTGGATACCGAAACCAAGGTAGACAATGTAATCACATGACCAATAATGTTAATATCTGGCTAAAATGTGGAATTCCCATTAACCACTTCCCAAGACATAAGGTGGGAGAGGATAATCAAATACCTCGGGGAGACACAGCTATTTGTCAAAACGCTTTGTATGCTGCCCCTGAGGGGACTGTCTGGGGGTTGCTCAGATGGGAAAATGTACTCGCACTTGAATGTTATCAAACATGCTGGATTGCGGTGTGGTTTGGGAATTCCTACTATGTGTCCCAGGCGAATCTTTGAATATACCACACCACCTATTCACAGGAAAAAATGAGAACTTGATGACCCAAGTAGCACCCAGAAGTGGATTCAAAGCATTCTAAAACCTGATTATTATACCTGGGGACAGAAAGTATCGTTAGAGCTAGAAGCATTCTTTGCACCATCTGGGTATATTGTTCGGCACCAATGGGTGCTAGAAAACCTAACTTGGTAAGTACATGTATTAAGTAATTGGACTTGATATGCCTTTGGGGAACTAAATCTGCAAGTGCAACAAGTATCAAAAATGGCGTTACAGAATCGTTTAGCCTTAGATATGTTATTGTTAAAAGAACAAGGTGTGTGTGGTATGTTGAACTTGACTGAATCTGAATGTTGTATTACCATTCATAATGCCACGACCTCAATTGAAGAAGCCCGGGCAAAGATGAAGGAGATTGCCGACCAGACGGGGGAACTCTTCCACGCAATGCAACCAGCTGACTGGTTTGATGGCTGGAATCCAAACTCATGGCTACATTCCATTTTGGGATCCTTGGGACTGACGGGATGGGGAAAATGGCTTGTAAATATTGGACTTATGATATTAATTGGATTTATATGTTTAATAGCAGGCTTTGCCATAGTAAGATGTATGATTAGCCGCTTACTAACCTCAGCTGTCTCTCTCTCTTCTCCTACTGTCCGCTATATTAAAATCACCACAGATGAAGATGATATGAACGAGAATCAAAGTACAGCGACTGTTTGAGCCACGGGGTGGTGCGACGGTCGGACAAATTATAGTCAATGTCTCAAACATTCGTTAAAGAGCTTTGCTGGAGAAAACAGCCTCTGTAAAAATGCTGGAGTTTTGTGAACAGGACAATGTGGCCGGAGGAGAGGGCCCCACGGAGGGTGGGACCGCGCTTCTCCAAAGCCGCAATTCCTTATCTTAAGTGACCAGGAGAAGGAGCACAGCATATGCGCCTGGAGGAGGAGGCCCCACGGAAGTTGGGACTGTGCTTCTATCTTAAGTGGTCATGCCAGCAGAAAAAGAGAGGCAACTCCGCAATGAACCCCCCCCAAAGCTCACCGACCGATTTGTCGCGTCCCAGAGTTGGAGCGACTCAGGTTCGTGGATTCCCTTTGTCAGAACTAAGGTGAAACGACACCAGGGGAGTTCAAACAACAATCAACATTTATTCAACCTAGCTAACCTTGCCCAAGTACAAGTGAACTTATCAATATGAACCTTGCAACATGTCGTTAAGCTGCTGTTTGAGAAGAGAAGGGAAGTATAGAAAAATGAAATGGAAAAAGGAACATGAAACTGTGTCAGAAGGAGAGCCCTCCCGTTGAGTCACGAGGTTCAGAGCAGACCCCCTTGCTTTCTGGACTCCTTCTCAGAGAGAAGGAATCGGTCGGAGAGCTTTGGGGGGGGGGTTCATCACAGAGTTGCCTCTCTTTTTCTGCTGGCATGACCGCTTAAGATAGAAGCACAGTCCCATCCTCCGTGGGGCCTCCTCCTCCAGGCGCATATGCTGTGCTCCTTCTCCTGGTCACTTAAGATAAGGAGTTGTGGCTTTGGAGAAGCGTGGTCCCACCCTCCATGGGGCCCTCTCCTCCGGCCACATTGTCCTGTTCACAAAACTCCAGCATTTTTACAGAGGCCGTTTTCTCCACCAAAGTTCTTTAACGAATGTTTGAGACATTGACTATAATTTGTCTGACCGTCACACGATTCCAGAGAACCCCGGGAATGGGACTGCGCATGTCGAGACCATCGACTAACACACTATAAAAGAAGGGAGAACGAGTCCTCAGTGCGTGCCCTCCAGAACTGGATCTCTACGCTGGCTGGACCAACGCTGGACCCAGGACTGGTGAAACCCTTTTCTTCTCTCTTTCTTTCTTTCTTTCTCTCATTCTCTCTCTCTCCCTCTTTTCCTTCTCTCTTTTCCACAGTCCCTACACCTCATCCTTTTAAACATAAACCATTGACCAAGTCTGGGACTAGGAGTGGATCTAGCCGCCCCTGGGCTCCTCTTTGAGAAGGAGTCCAGAAAGCAAGGGGGTCTGCTCTGAACCTCGTGACTCAACGGGAGGGCTCTCCTTCTGATACATTTCATGTTCCTTTTTCCATTTCTTTTTCTACACCTCCCTTCTCTTTTCAAACAGTGGCTTAATGACACGTTGCAAGGTTCATATTGATAAGTTCACTTGTACTTGGGCAAGGTTAGCTAGGTTGAATAAATGTTGATTGTTGTTTGAACTCCCCTGGTGTCGTTTCACCTTAGTTCTGACAAAGGGAATCCATGAACCTGAGTCGCTCCAACTTTGGGACGCGACACAGGGTAATGTGTAAATACCGTTTCCTGAAGTTTATAGCTATCATTTACTCAAACACATCTTGTCATTCACAAGAACAAGTCACCACAACTTTACAACACCATCACTACAACACCATGGCCTGCCTTCTTTTTAAGTGCCTGTTTTTGGATGGGGGTGGGGTGTTTCTTAAAAAAAAACAACCAACAACCCAAAAGTAAGAGCCAGGCAACAACCCTACAGGCCCAAGGTATATGAAAATCTGTCATTTGTCTCCAGTCCAGTTACACACATGGTAGCAGCAGTGAAAACTTTAGACATTGCCTACACTGACAGGATACCTCCCCACCATCAATGCCATTCAGCAGCACCAATAGAAAGCCAATGGCTTTTGAAGGAAGAGGTGTTGGCACTGGTTGGTATTTTAATCTCTGCCTTATCCACGCCTCCCTCACGCACATAGGATTGGATGGTGCCTGTGTGTGGTGGGTTGACCCTGGCTGGGTGCCAGGTGCCCACCAAAGCCGCTCTATCACTCCCCCTCCTCAGCTGGACAGGGGAGAGAAAACATAACAAAGGGCTTGTGGGTCAAGATAAGGACAGTTTAATAAAGTGAAAGCAAAGGTCATGTGCGAAAGCAAAGGAAAACAAATGATGTTATACTCTACTTCCCATCGGCAGGCGATGTCTGGCCACTTCCTGGGAAGCAGGGCTTCAGTATGCATAGTGGTTGCTCCAGAAGACAAACATAAAATAACGAATGCCCCACCTTCCATCTCCCTTTACTTAGCTTTTATATCTGAGCTGACGTCATATGGTATGGAATATCTGTTTGGTTAGTTTAGGTCAGCTGTCCTGGTTATGTCCCCTCCCAAGATCTTGCCCTGCCCCAGCCTGCCATTGAGGGGGGGCAAAAATGTTGGAGAGACAGCCTTGGTGCTGTGCCAGCACTGCTCAGCAGTAGCCAAAACACTGGTGTGTTATCAGCACCTTTCTAGGTACCAATGCAGAGCACAGCACTATGAGGGCTGCTATGGGGACTATTAACTCCATCTCAGCCAGACCCAATACAATCTCCACCCCTTATTCCATACCATTTGTGTCATGCTCAGGTCCCACATAATTTAATACACATATCTTCTAACCATGCCATTGTATTTATTTCCCGTTACTGAAATCCCTTCTTACCAACACTTACAACTGTAACTACATACTTAAACCACCTTTATACCCAACATACAGATTTATACATTCTTATTAATTACTATCCCCTGTCCTTTAAGAGATAGATATTCCATGGGCTTCTTCCACTCCTCCAGATGTTCACACACAGGTTATGACTTGGGCCCCATCCATCAAGATGAGTGGTCAGGACAGGAGAAGCAGTATGTTCGATGGTTGGGCACCAACACCGGCTTGGTTTGGGTCACCATTGCACTTGTCTGGTTCCTTGCGAAGTTCACTCCTCTGAAGTTCAGGTCATTCCTGCTACATTACTTCCTACAACATACAACTCACATCACAGATTACTTTTCCCCCAAGGTTAAATGTCCTTGAGGCACACACTGGGTCTCCCCATCCTTCCGCATTACCCACCAAGTACACCCAGGTCCTTGAGCAAAGACAATCCCATGAATGGGTGTAGTGGGTTGACCCTGGCTGGGTGCCAGGTGCCCACCAAAGCCGCTCTATCACTCCCCCTTCTCAGCTGGACAGGGGGGAGAAAATATAACAAAAGGCTCGTGGGTCAAGATAAGGACAGTTTAATAAAGTGAAAGCAAAGGTCCCGCGCGAAAGCAAAGAAAAAACAAATGATATTATTCTCTACTTCCCATCAGCAGGCGATATCTGGCCACTTCCTGGGAAGCAGGGCTTCAGTACGCGTGGTGGTTGCTCCGGAAGACAAAAATGCCCCCCCCCCTTCCGTCTCCCTTTATTTAGCTTTTATATCTGAGCTGACGTCATATGGTATGGAATATCTGTTTGGTAAGTTTAGGTCAGCTGTCCTGGTTATGTCCCCTCCCAAGATCTTGCCTAGCCCCAGCCTGCCATTGAGGGAGGGGGCAAAAATGTTGGGGGGACAGCCTTGATGCTGTGCCAGCACTGCTCAGCAGTAGCCAAAACACTGGTGTGTTATCAACACCTTTCTAGCTACTAATGCAGAGCACAGCTCTATGAGGGCTGCTATGGGGAGTATTAACTCCATCTCAGCCAGACCCAATACAATGGGTTTGCCTTTTCCCATGGAAGGAGCAATCCACACTGCCTTCCCCATCCACTTCCCCATGTGCACTACGGGGACCTTATCTCCTCCCACAGTATGAAGGGGTTTTGTTTGGGCAGGACCAGGACGGTTAGCAGATCCTCTGGTGTTAACTAGCCAAGTGGCTTCTGCTAAATTTGTATCCCAATGCTTCCATGTCCCATTGCCTAGCGCTCTCAACATAGTCTTCAACAGTCCATTATATCTCTCAATTTTTCCAGATGCTTGCGGGTGATAGGGTAGGTGGTACACCCACTCAATGCCATGTTTCTTTGCCCAGGAGCTTATGAGGTTATTTCGGAAATGAGTCCCATTGTCTGATTCAATTCTTTCTGGGGTACCATGTCACCATAAAATTTGCCTTTCGAGGCCTAAGATGGTGTTTCGGGCAGTGGCATGGTTTACAGGATATGTCTCTAGCCAACCAAGTAGTTGCTTCCACCATCGTGAGTATGTAGCGCTTGCCTTGGCGTGTTCGTGGCAGTGGTCCAATGTAGTCAATTTGCCAGGCCTTGCCATATCGAAAACCCAGCCACCGCCCTCTGTTCCAGGGAGACTTTACTCGGCTGGCTCGCTTGATTGCAGCACGTGTTTCACATTCATGAGTGACCTGTGTGATGGCCTCCATGGTCAGGTCCACCCCTCGATCACGAGCCCACCTATATGTTGCATCTCTCCCTAGATGTCCCGATGTCTCATGGGCCCATCGAGCTACAAATAGCTCACCCTTACGCTCCCAGTCCAGGTCCACCTGAGCTACTTCTATTTTGGCAGCCTTGTCTACCTGTTCATTATTTCGATGTTCTTCAGTGGCACGGCTTTTGGGCATGTGAGCATCTACATGATGTACCTTTAGAGCCATGTGTTCTACACGGGCAGCAATGTCCTGCCACAATGCAGCTGCCCAGATGGGTTTACCCCTGCATTGCCAATTGGTCTTCTTCCACTGTTGTAGCCACCCCCATAGGGCACTAGCCACCATCCAGGAGTTGGTATAGAGGTAGAGTACTGGCCACTTTTCTCGTTCAGCAATGTCTAGGGCTAGTTGGATGGCTTTCACTTCTGCAAACTGACTTGACTTGCCTTCTCCTTCAGTGGCCTCAACGACTTGTCATGTGGGACTCCACACAGCAGCTTTCCACTTTCGATGGTTCCCTACCACACGACAGGATCCATCAGTAAACAAAGCATAATGCCTTTCGTCTTCTGATAACTCATTATATGGTGGTGCCTCTTGGACACGAGCCACCTCCTCAGGCGTTGCTCCAAAATCTCTGCCTTCTGGCCAGTCCATGATCTCTTCCAGAATTCCTGGGCGGTTGGATTTTTCCCAGTCGAGCCCGTTGCGTAATCAATGCTATCCACTTACTCCATGTAGCGCTGGTTGCATGATGTGCAGAGGGGATGTTTCCTTTGAACATCCAGTGTAGCACAGGCAATCGTGGTGCCAAGAGGAGATACGCTTCTGTACCAACAACTTCTGAAGCGGCTCGAACCCCCTCGTATGCTGCTAGTATTTCTTTTTCAGTCGGGGTGTAGTGGGCTTCTGATCCTCGGTACCCCCGGCTCCAAAACCCTAATGGCCGACCTCGGGTTTCTCCTGGTGTTTTCTGCCAGAGGCTCCAGTTGAGACCATGCTCCCCAGCTGCAGTGTAGAGTACATTTTGTACATCTGGTCCTGTCCGGACAGGCCCAATAGCTACTGCACGAGCTATTTCCTGTCTGATATGCTCAAAGGCTTGTTGTTGTTCTGGGCCCCATTCAAAATAGTTCTTTTTCCGCGTTACTCGATAGAGAGGGCTCACAAGCTGACTATAACCTGGAATATGCATTCTCCAGAACCCCACAAGGCCTAGGAAAGCTTGTGCTTCCTTCTTGTTAGCTGGTGGAGACATAGTTGCTATCTTGTTGACCACATCCATAGGGACATGACGGCGTCCATCCTGCCATTTTATTCCCAAGAACTGAATTTCCTGTGCAGGTCCCTTGACCTTGCTTTTCTTTATGGCGAAACCAGCTTTCAGAAGAATCTGAATTATTCTTTTTCCCTTCTCAAACACTTCTTCTGCCTCGTTGCCCCACACGATGATGTCATCTATGTATTGTAAATGTTCAGGGGCATCGCCTTGTTCCAGTGCCGTTTGGATTAGTCCGTGACAAATGGTAGGGCTGTGCTTCCACCCCTGGGGCAGTCGATTCCAGCTGTATTGGACACCTCTCCACGTGAAAGCAAACTGTGGCCTGCACTCTGCTGCCAAAGGAATGGAGAAAAATGCATTGGCAATATCAATTGTAGCATACCACGTGGCTGCCTTTGATGCCAGTTCATATTGGAGCTCTAACATGTCTGGTACAGCAGCACTCAGTGGCGGTGTCACTTGGTTCAGGCCGCGATAATCTACTGTTAACCTCCACCCTCCATCAGACTTTTGCACTGGCCATATAGGACTATTAAAAGGTGAATGAGTCTTGCTGATGACTCCTTGGCTCTCTAGTTGATGAATCAGCTCATGGATGGGAGCCAGGGAGTCTCGGTTTGTCCGATATTGCCGGCGGTGCACCGTCCTGGTAGCGATTGGCACCTGCTGTTCTTCAACTCGCAGCAATCCCACAATGAAGGGATCTTCCGAGAGGCCAGGCAGGGTAGATAGCTGTTTGATCTTCTCTGTGTTTACAGTGGCTACACCAAAAGCCCATCGGTACCCCTTTGGGTCCTTGAAGTACCCTCTCTTGAGGTAGTCTATGCCAAGGATACAAGGGGCCTCTGGGCCGGTCACAATGGGGTGCTTTTCCCACTTGTCCCCTGTCAAGCTCACCTCAGCCTCCAATACAGACAATTCTTGGCATCCCCCTGTCACTCCAGAGATCCAGATGGGTTCTGTGCCCCTGTACCCTGATGGCACCAGTGTCTACCAAAGCCTTATACTTCTGTGGGTCTGATGTGCCAGGCCATCGAATCCACACAGTCCAGTATATCCGGTCATCCCTTTCCTCCTCCTGGCCGAAGGCAGGGACCCTCTATTGCTGTTCCTTGTCAGAGTATTCACTGTCTGACCCTTGCAGTGCCAGACCAGAAGTCCCCTCACCAGAATCAAGTGAGGTGGTTTCAGTTCTTCTGTGCCTGGAGGATCGCTGATTGCTGTCTTGGGCCTCTACAGCAATGACACTGACAGCCTTCTTGGGTGACCCCTTCTTAACAGCTGTCTTCCCTCTTCACATACATGGGCTTCCAGCTTAAAGGTGGGTTCACCATCCCACTTCCTCATGTCCTCCCCTTGGTCACGCAGGAAGAACCAGAGTGTACCACATGGCATATGCCTTGGGCTCCCTTTCCCTCAGACCGGGGCAGGAGAGGACTGATTTCTTGGAGCGTCCCTAACAGCCAAGGCACTGTCCTGTAGGGATGAGGAGACACAGAGATTTTCTTCAAAGTTTTGGAGCCAAGACGACACTTTCTCCACAGTTGGTGTTTCCATATCTGGGCAATACATTGCTGCCAAGCTGTTAGAATATGACGCTGGGGCACCTTGAATCACCTTCCTCCACATGGCCCATGTGCACAGGACATCCTCTGGATCTTTGGAGACTTCCTCATCATCTAGATCACTGTAGATGCCTCCACCACTGCTAACTCTCTCAGGTACTGGATGCCTTCATCTGCGGTAGTCCACTTTTCTGAGGAGTTCCTTGAATGGCTATCTTGCCCTCACACTTGAGAGGAGCCGGCTTCAGAGACTGCAAATTGCTGCCTCTTTTCAAATTCCTCTCTCAATTCCCCAGTTTCTAGCAAGGGATCCCAGCTGTTGGGCTTCCCTACCTTCCAGTTGCTGACTGTTGGCCCCATTATCCCAGCATCCGCTCACCTGGCTGGCTGCTGTAGTCTTTCTGCATGTCCCGAAGTTCCGAGTAGGTCAGGGACTGGGTAGTTTCCCCTTCCTGTCTAAATTCTCTCACTCCTTCCTCCAACTTCTTTATTGAAGGACTAGCTTCTTGATCAAACCTTTCCTCTTCTTCCTCTTCCCTTACTAATCGATGATATGGATCCGTTGATCTCCTTGTCCATTGTTTCTTTTTCACTACTGGGGCAATTACTTTGGTGGTTGTTGTTGTTTGGGTCCCTATCTCAAGCATGGTGTCCTCAGATGCAGTTTGGGTCCATGCCTCACCCACAGTCCTCTGAGAGTACTGTACTGTGGCTCGGTAGGCATAGGCCAGGCCCCAGTACAGTGCGAGAAGCTGCTGGTTTTCATTGGGATAGGCAAGGCACCCCTCTATCAGATGGTGCATCAGTTTACCAGGGTTGCTTGCCTGTTCGGGTATAAAGTCCCAGGTTATGGGAGATGATAACCGTCCTAGGAATCTGCCCAAATCCTTCCATATACCCTGCCACCCAGGGACCGGTCGCTTGAGGGCACATTTCAGTATTGCCTCACCCGAAACTTGTCTTCTCTTATACCAGGATGAGACCAGATTCTACAATACCCATAATATACCACCAGTATTAATTATTAGTATTGAACAGCTCACATAAGGGTGAACAAGGACCTTGGGATCCTGCACAGTAAAACCATTCACACCAATGCTTGGTAGGGAGAGGGAGATGTATTCCCTCATCTCCTCCACAAAATAGCTCCACCAGCACAGCAAAGCCATCAGTGCCAGGGCAAATCACATCATAGCCGTTATTTGTATTACTATGTTCCCAAGCTCATTAAAACAGAGATAAGCAATGCAGCCAACAAACTCCGTGACAGGCACAGGAGCTTGCCACTTAATAACTAGCTATAGCACACAATGCAAAACGACAGACCATGCCAGGCAGAAACCTCCCAGCCCTGCCAGGGCAGAGGCAGGCCGAAGTTTCTCCCTGCCTCAAGGCAGGAGGGCAGTTCCCTGGGGACCCGGCAACAGCAACTTGCACTCACTCAGCAGCAGTAACTTGAGTTCCCGGCGGGTGTCCTACTTGTCATGATGCAGCTGCCGTTTGATCTCCGGGCTGATACACTGCAACTGCTCCTTAGCAGAGATGCAGCAGCCGGTCATAGCCAGCAGCACCCCGGCTCCTGGTGCCAGAGGGGAGGTGAGGAAAACCTTTTCCCAGCTGGGGAAGTCTGGTTCAGGTGCTCTGCCAATGTCCCAGGAATCCACCTTACCGCATGGTAGGGAAATAGTTGACTCCTGCCTGCTACTTAGTTGTTCAGTGTCAGTGGGATCTGGGCTGAGCTATTTCACTGCTACTGTGAATCCTGCTAACAAGTAGCAATTATTAGCTTTATTACAAAAGGTGTGTTTGCTGTTCCTAAATATACAAAACGCTGACTTATTATAGAACCATCACCCACTCTTTTGAGGAATCGCAAGCTAGCTCCTGAAGTAATATAGTGCCAAAGGGAAAGAATTACTTAGTCAATTTTGCTAAAACTGCAAACATAACTGTATGCTGAGGGTGGTCAAGTTGGCAAGTCCTTCAGGTTAGAGATCCATGGGGTTTCAGGAATGCTTTCAGTTCAGCCCCTTATGTTCTGTGGGCAGAATAATCTCTAGAGCTGTTTTGCATTACAGGAACAGGTGTGTTCCTACATCATATGCCATGTCCCAGACATTGAAGACTCATAAATGAGTTTGCAAAAGGTGGTGAATGTGTTATGAGTTTCTAATTCTAATAAATGTCCGTAAAATCAGCACATAATTTTAAAATTGGTTAAACATGTATGTTTTCCAAGTTATTTCAGGTTTAGAAAGCAAATTTTCTGGTTTGTTATTAGTTTGTGGGGGTTTTTTGGGTTTGGGTGGGGTTTTGGTGGGGGAGAAATTTATTATACAGAAGCCAGACCCTCAAGTTTATAACAACACAGTGCATACATTAAAAATCAAATTCTCAGAGCTTTATCTGCTTTCTCTGTGTTTTTCTTCAAAGTTTTATTTGACTCTGATTCTTTACTTTGTCATCTTCCTATCATATTTTTCTTTTCTGGTTTATTCTGAAGAAAACAGAAACCCAGTAATGGTACTTGAGCTTTTGAACTTGCAATGTTTTAAATGCATTCAGTAACAAGCCTCAAAGTTTATGCAACAGTGATAGGTGAATCTGCTAGAACCATAAGTAAATATTTATTTAAAGAAGCATAACTGGTTGATTTGTTGATTTCTTGACCAAAGGTAGTTGTATATATTTATGTTTTAAACATAAAATATTTTTTTAAAAATATAAAGCTAAGTATTTCGAAGTCCACAAAAAACTATATCCACCTTCACCAATTAAATATGTGAGAGTAAGTAATTATAAAGAAGTTACTTCATAATTTGAAAGCTAAATATTTTTGTATTTTTAGTGATAGTAACTTTTTGTAATATCTCCCTAATATGAGAAAGAATGTGAGCAGGATTTAAAGGAGTCAGGATCCTCCAAGTTTGCTGATCCTGGAGTTTCATAGAAATGTGGTTATTTTGTGAATAATGTTATTCATTGCTAGTGCAGGTTAATATTTGCCTTGCCAAACAATATTTGTTGACCAGTACATACAGTTTGAGATAAATGTCAGAATTAGTTTTTTGGTGAATGACAGAAAGGTGTACACAGTAGTACAATTCCCACTACCCTAACAACTTTGAAAATGCACATCATATCTCTGTTCCCACATTAGTACTGGCTCTCCAAGGAAAAATTCAAAGTCAGTGTAATCCAAATTTTGTCTTAATGTACCTCCCTTACCTTTATTAGTGTTACTCAAAGGCAAAAATAAGCATCTACAGAAGAGTTTTCAGGATTGTGCTACATGAGGTTTTCTACTTGGTTCCACTGAAATACACCTGCTCAGTTCCTAAGGAGCAGCAGTAAAATTTTTTTTTCAAAACATGAGGATCCCAATTCCCTCATCAGTGATTCTTTAAAAAAGCACTTTAATGCAACAAGCAAAGGAAGGGAGAGGAAAAGAGAAGCTACACAGGTTCCTGTCTTATGGGTAGCAGGGAAAGGCTTCTAGCTCAGTGTGTCTTCAAAATACTTGTGTGCCATAATACAGTCAAATTCTGGAGAATTTCTCAGTGACTGTGGAGTTCCTTGTTGTCGTGGTTTAACCTCAGACAGCAACTAAGCACCATGCAGCCACTCACTCACTCCTCAGTGGGATCGGGAGGAGAACAGAAAACAAGTAAAACTCATGGGTTGAGATAAGAACAGTTTAATAATTGAAAAAAAATTATACTAATAATAATATAAGGAAGATAACAAAAAGAGAGTGAAATATAACCCAAGAAAGACAAGTGATGCACAATGCAATTGCTCACTACCCGCTGACTGATGCTCAGCCAGTCCCCAAGCAGGGAGCCACACCTCCTGGCCAACTCCCCCCAGTTTATATACCAATGCCATCAAGCTATAAAGGGGCAGAACCCATCTGTATTTCTGGGGTGACAAGGCGATCCCAACAGCTAACTGTATTGGAGGCTGTATTGGCTATGTGTGGCAAGGTTTTGGTAGCGGGGGGGGTGTTACAGGGGTGGCTTCTGTAAGAAGCTGCTGGAAGCTTCCCCTGTGTTCGAGAGAGCAAATGCCAGCCGGCTCTAAGACAGACCCACCGCCGGCCAAGGCCAAGCCAATCAGAGATAGTGGTAACGCCTCTGTGATAACATTTTTAAGAAGGAAAAAAAAAGTTGGGACAGACAGAAAACGGCAGCCGGAGAGAGGAGTGAGAACATGTAAGAGAAACAACCCTGCAGACACCAAGGTCAGTGAAGAAGGAGGGGGAGGAGATGCTCCAGGCGCCGGAGCAGAGATTCCCCTGCAGCCTGTGGTGAAGACCATGGTGAGGCAGGCTGTCCCCCTGCAGCCCATGGAGGTCCACGGTGGAGCAGATATCCACCTGCAGCCCCATGGAGGACCCCACGCTGGAGCAGGTGGGTGCCCGAAGGAGGCTGTGACCCTGTGGGAAGCCCGTGCTGGAGCAGGCTCCTGGCAGGACCTGCGGATCTGTGGAGAGAGGAGCCCACGCTAGAGCAGGCTTTCTGGCAGGACTTGTGACCCCATGGGGGACCCACGCTGGAGCAGTGTGCTCCTGAAGAACTGCACGCTGTGGAAGGGACCCATGCTGGAGCAGTTCATGAAGAACTGCAGCCCGTGGGAAGGACCCACGTTGGAGAAGTTCGTGGAGGACTGTCTCCCATGGGTGGGACCCCACGCTGGAGCAGGGGAAGAGTGTGATGAGTCCTCCCCCTGAGGAGGATGACGCGGCAGAAAATAACGTGTGATGAACTGACCGTAAACCCCATTCCCCGTCCCCCTGTGCCGCTGTGGGGGGTTGGTAGAGAATCCGGGAGTGAAGTTGTGCCCGGGAAGAAGGGAGGGGTGGAGGGAAGGTGTTCTGAGATTTGGTTTTATTTCTCATTACCCTACTCTGGTTGATTGGTAATAAAGTGAGTTAATTTCCCCCAAGCTGAGTCTGTTTTGCCCATGACGGTAATTGGTGAGTGATCTCTCCTGTCCTTATCTCGACCCACAAGCTCTTTGTTATATTTTCTCTCCCCTGTCCAGCTGAGGAGGGGGAGTGATAGAACAGCTTTGGTGGGCACCTGGCGTCCAGCCAGGGTCAACCCACCACAGAGGCTGAAATAAGCCTAACTGGGAATAAATGGCAAAAACACCCCATTGTGACTGGCCCAGAGGCTCCATGCATCTGTGGCATAGACTGTCTCAGGAGAGGGTATTTCAAGCACCCAAAGGGGTCTACCACCCCTATTTGAAATGGAAGAGAGAAATGAATCAATTTCCACTAGATCATACAATGACTATGGCAGAGTGGGAACAGGAAGCCTATTTATATAACTGGTTTCTGGTCAGATGACTAATCTTTTTCATCATAATTCAGTTTTTAAAAAGTCCACTTCAGATTGTCCACAAATTTGTGTTCTAAAAGTTCCTGCATATAATTTTTAGAAAAAGAAATTAGATTTTATTATTGAAGAGGTTAATGTCCCCCCCAACACAGTTTTCTAACACATTACAGGCAAGACCTTTAGGAGTAATTACTTGTTTTCTTTTTTAAGTCAATAGTTTATAACATCCTTCCTCCCTCTCTTCCTAACCATGCATGTGTCCCCATATATTTAATATCCTTAAAGCTTTGATTTACCAGGAACTAAAGACTTAGAAATTGTGTGTTTAACTGAGAATGCCAAGCAGCATGTTTTATGCACTCTTAGTACAGAGGTTGTAATCAGATATATCAATGCTCCTTTCCTGTAACTTATTCCTTGAGGTATAAGCTAAGTTACAAAAATCAACATATATATAAGTTGCAAGCCATATTAAATAAAGAGCTTTGAAAGCTACTGTTAAAATTTTAAATTGGGTTTAACGGAGAGCAATTAATTAAAGGGTTCACATAGGGATAGATGAAATAATAGTCTGAATTGTTGAGTGACTGAATTTTGGTTAAAATCTAAGCTGTAACCAGAGATTGCAGGAAACACTGAATTTTTATACCACAGTAGGAGTGAAATTCTATCCCAAAATAATCTTCACAGACTTGGATGAAACAGGTTAGGAATAAAACAAAATCATGTTTATGTCTGGAAATAAAGTCCATTGAATCAAAACCATATAAAATATTGAAAATAATTAAAATCCTGTAATTTATATCCATAAATTATATGGAAAGTAATATGAATGCTGCCTTTTATGAATATACAGGCTGGTCTCTAAAAGACAGCACTGTCGGTTTCTTTAAGATAGAACATTTTATGGTTCAATATGTTCTGCAAACCAGGCAGTGGAAATAGAACAGATGATTGCCTACCCAATTTAATTAACAAAAGACTGAGAAACATTAGTGAAGACAGGCTTTTGGATTCATTCAGTTAAATGAATTAAGAAAAGAAATCATCTATGAAATCAGTCACAAAGTTTCTGAAAATATTCAAGGTAAATGTTCAATAAGAATTAGACATGATACATAAAAGGAAGTTTGACTTAAAAAATTATAAGAAAAAGTGATTAAAATACATATTGCTAATTTTGCACAATGGAAAACACTAGAGCTGCTGGTAATATCAGCAGTAATGGCAAGTTCTGGCAATGCTATTTATTTCTAGGAGAAAAAAAGCTAATTTAACTGAAATATTAAAAATGTAGTAATCTTTTAAGGAACTAGATTATAAAAAAAGACAGACAAAGCTGGAGAAATGTACCTACTATCAGATTGAGTGTTGACTGGGAAAGAAACAGCAATGCCAAGTGATTCTAAGTTCTGCCCATTAGATTTTGAAATAGCTAAATATTATGGCTGATAAGGTCAGTAATGAAATAACTGTAAACCATATTTAAATATTTAAATTGTTTTCCCTCAAACGCAACTCAAAATAGATCCATTTGTGGCCAGAATAAGATACATTTCATAAAATAACAGACTAATATGTGCAATACTCTTGGCTCTTCCCTTGCATTTTACCTTGATGACACAAAAGCTCACCTTATAAATTGCCAGCTAGTCTGGGAAGAGAATCAAGGAAGATCTAGCATTTACCAGAGTACTCCTTTGAAGGTCTCAGGACAGATATAGACAGATATTTCTGATCGTAAGATATATATATTGTGGGAGATGATAACTCTTCCTGTGAACAGAATAATACAAAGCTAGCTTATAAACAAAGCATAAAACATTTAAAAGAAATGTATAATCAAAATAGAAGAACATGCTAAGGGTACAATATTTCTCAGTGTTATTTGTATCATCAAGATGTGTTTTGTAAATCAGTTATTGGCATGGTTGGTGATATCTAATGGCTTTGTGCCACTCAGCATGAGTTAAATAGTTATTTTCAGAACTACATTGTCCTGGTTTCAGCTGGGATAGAGTTAATTTTCTTTCTAGTAGCTGGTATAGTATTATGTTTTGGATTTAGCATGAGAAGAATGTTGATAACACACTGATGTTTTCAGTTGTTGCTAAGTAGTGTTTAGTCTCAAGTCAAGGATTTTTCAGCTTCTCATGCCCAGCCAGCAAGAAAACTGGAGGGGCACAAGAAGTTGGGAGGGGACACAGCCAGGGCAGCTGACCCAAAGTGGCCAAAGGGGGATTCCATACCATGTGACATCATGCCTAGTATATAAGCTGGGGGGGAGTTGGCTTGAGGGGATCGCTGCTCGGGAACTAACTGGGCATCAGTCGGTGAGGGGTGAGCAATTGCACTGTGTATCACTTGTTTTGTATATTTCAATCCTTTTGTTATTATTATAATTGTAATTTTATTATTGTTATTATTATCGTTATTATTTTCTTCCTTTCTGTCCTATTAAACTGTTCTTATGTCAATGCACAAGTTTTACCTTTTTCCTTCCGATTCTCTCCCCCATCCCACTAGGTGGGGGGGAGTGCACGGCTGCATGGTGCTTAGTTGCTGGCTGGGGTTAAACCATGACAACCTTGAAAGATTATCTGGTCCAACCTTTTGTGGGAAATGGAGCCTAGATGAGATTATCTAGCACCCTGTCCAATCACATCTTGAAAACCTCCAGTGATGGCGACATTGCCACGTTCCCTGGGGAGGTTGTTTCAGTGATTCTCACTGTAAAAAATGTATTTCTTATGTCAAGATGAAACCTCTCCTGGTGCAACTTGCACCCTTTGCCCCTTGTCTTCTCCATGTGTCTCCTTGTGAAGAGAGCCTCCGTCCTCTTTGTAGCTGCCCTTTAAGTACTGGAACACTGTGATGATGTCCCCCCAAGCCTTCTCTTCCCCAGGGAGAAAAGTCCTAACTCCTTCATCTTTCCTCATAAGGCAGGTTCTCCAGCCCTTTGATCATCTTCATGGCCCTCCTTTGGACTCTTTCCAGTCTCTCTGCGTCTTTCTTGAATTGTGAAGATCAGAACTGGACACAGTATTCCAGGCACGGCTTGACAAGCGCTGAGCAGAGTGGGATGATCACGTCTATATCTCTGCTATTAATGCCCCTGTGGATGCAGCCCAGCATCCAATTTGCCTTTGTTGTTGCAGCGGCGCACTGCTGACTCATGTTCAGTTTGCTGTCTACCAGTACCCCCACGTCCCTTTCAGCAAGGCTGCTTCCTAGCCTGTATTGAGCTCTTTGGTTATGTCATCTCAGGTGCAGGACCTTACACTATTCTATTAAAATGTTGAAAGCAAAGACTAAAAGAATATTAATAGATTGCAGAAAATGAAGTCTGGAACAGCTGATATGTATGCTATTTCATTAAATTTCTGATGAGAGAGAACTGTCTTTTTACTTGCTGTGCAATAAAAGAATAAATAAAGGACATATCTGTGGCTCTATAAGAAAACAAATCAAGACATATTATGTACTGGAGGGTTGAGGAGAGGAATTTACCTTCCATTTTTTAATAGCCTAGAATAAGGCAATCCTTATTCTTTATGTTCTAATTAAAACAATTGAATGAAGAATTAAAAGAATTAAGACCTAAAAAGATGATCAGCTAAGCTACTGAAGTCACAATTACATTTTCTAATAAGAATAACATTTTCTATTAAAAATAAATAAGAATGTTGTGAAATAATTGAATTATGCATATTTTGCAGGTCAACTATTAGAATTAGTTTCACTTAATTAATTTGGGATGCAAGTGTAGTTTTCCATGTCTTGCTGCATTGCACTGTTCCCCTCTGTTGCACTTTGGAGCTGTCATTCTGAACGCTCTACAATAGTATATATTATTGAACTCTGAACTCAGAATATGAGAGTAAGGGAGAAAGAGCTCTTAACCTGCATTACTTTTCTATCTTTTGTGACAAATTAGGCAAGAAATGTGATCAGTGTGATAGACAAGTGTGAAGGGAGAAGGAAGGAGTGTTTTGGCCAAGGAGACAGTAAACCTTGAATGTCATGTGCAGTGACATGGCATTTTCAATACCTTCAGAAAGAAGATTATTTTTTTTTCTTTTTAAGAACTTACTGGAAATAAACAGGAATTCATTTTTTTTCTGAGACAAATGAAAGCCCAATTCTTATTCTTTTCCATTTCTAAAACCAAGCATGACTTGTTGGCTTCAGTCTGAATACAGTTGGTTTTAGTCCATATTTACACAAACTTGTTATTCTTACAGGGGAGCAGAAAGTCTTTCTTGTCCTACCATTTTCTTTAAAGACTTTTTTTTCTGAATACAAATTAAATCAAGACCTTTCAAAGTGAAAAGGGCAATCCTCCCAAACCAGAATACCTAGTAGCCCATGAAGTGCTTAAAATGAGGGATTTAGATACTACTCACTGTTCATGGAAATTTCAGGATAAGGTTTTAAGAGGAGGGTAGTCTTACTCCTTGTTTTCTAACTTGTAAGCCTTTCTTTTGGCCACACACTTCTACCTCTTCCCTTTAGTCAGCTTGGTGCTTGTCTGAACCATTGATTAGCCAAACTGGCTCAAAAAAATGGAAAAGTAGAGTACTAAACCAGCCAAGCAAGAAGAGCAGAAATGTGTGGGGTTGTTTTCACCCAGTTTACTGGCTTACCAAGTACCAAGGGCTGACACAAGGGAGAGGGAAAGCACCATGTAACTGAGATCCAGGAACTGAGGAGGAATTAGAGGGTGGTTCATTTTGGCAGCAATAAGCTATGAAATTGGGTCAGCTGCTTTGTGAAACTTCACTGTCACTGATACCAGAAGTGTTCACGAGGAGCAGGCAACTGCATATTTTGTGGCAGATGAAGCTTTCTCTGTTTACAAATAGTCTGAAACTCCTAAGTGTTTGGGACAGTATAGTACAAAATGGTTTGGCAATCAGGTCATATGATAATAGTATGTGATGTAAGTTTATGTCACAACTATGCACAATTTATCACATAAATACAGTTTGTATATCTATATCACATATCAAAATATCACAACTTGCACTTGCATTTTTGTTGATGTTATTCTCACTGAGACATAAAGGTAAAATAAATCCTTCCTCACTGATCCCTCTCCTTTACATTCTGCAACAGGAAAGAAAAATAATTAGCAATTCACTGAAGTCCTTAGGCAAATTATTTGCATTCAAAGAATCTTATTTAAACTGTTGTAATCACATAATAGAGAACAAAGTCATTTTTGCAAGTGGCCTGAAATTCTGTTTCTACAGTGGTAAAGATGTGAGATCCAATGATTGTTGTTCAAGTATGAGCCAGAATCCTGAAAAGCAACATGTAGGCATCTTTCTGTTATACCTATCATCACATAGGCAAACAAAAAGATAAAATAAACAGTCTGATCTTGCAGTACTACTGCAATCATGAAAAACACTTAAGAAATTCACTTAACAGACTACAAATTCTGAAAGTTTTCTATTAATAGACATAGATTATTATTTCTTTTCCCCCATGCTTCTGAGTTTCTGTTGTACACAAGCCAAAAAAATTTTAGTAATAATGTCAAATAACTGTATTCACTGTACTGAACCTTAAATGTTTTGAACTTTCTGGCTGTAATAAAGATATTCAGGAAATTTTAATATATGGACAATGAGGACAGAGCATGTATAATTAAAAAAGTAATCACTGGAATAATACATCTATACAATATTTATCATATGAAACATTTTGGGAGAGCAAGAAGCCCAAATATATTTCAGAAAAGCTAAATGTCAAGGAACGAAGATACTGTAATACAAAGTTATGGCCAAAAATACTGTATTTATAACCAGCAAGATTTTTGAGGAACAGTATTTATGCATTAGTTTTTTCAACAAAAGACCAAAAAACCCACACCCTATTTTTGTCCCCCAAACAATAGACAATACATGCATTTAAATGACACTTTAAGAATAGCAAATATCTTTATTTTTTTAAACACTGCAAATTAAAAAATGTATCTGACCCCCTCATATATTGATCAAATAACCATTTCCTGCAGCATGATAAATAAGGAATCCAGCAATAGACTTCAGCTTAGACCATCTTTTGAGAGAGAGAAAAAAACACCACAAAACCAGCTTTAGAATAAGATTGATCTGGTTGAATTCTCTTGCATTTTTGACACTATCATCTTCAACATCAAATTTGCTCAAATAATTCTTCTATTCCTTTCTTTCCTGCAGCATGGCTACTGTGAAAAAGCTTGAGTGAAAGTTACAGTAAAATCCCTGTAACTAGATAAATAATGACCCTCAATGGATTACTGATTACATGGAAATGTTTGTTTTGATTGATACAACTCAAAATATTATGGGTAAATAAAAGCAAAAAAAAAAAAAAAAGATGAGATATCAGTGGTTCTTATCAAACCAAAACACATTGTTTTTCAAGATCTCTACTAAACTAACAAATTGGACAGGGACATATGACCTTAGTTGTTTATGTCTGAAGAGGGACCATATCTACAAAAGTGTGAATGTCTGAAATAGCCATTAAATATCTACAACAGGCCATTTTAATTTCTTAACTTGTGACAGTCTCTCCAAAACATATTTACTTTATTGGTTTCTTAACTAGAGGTAGGTAATTTGTAGGCCTTGTTAATATACTGTGCACACTTCATTAGTTTACTAATGTAATGCAGGATAACCATGCACAGAGCTCCAAGAACAGCAGCACATATAATAAATTATTTGGGCTTTTTTTTTTTTCATGTGGGTTAACATGTCTTTGTTTTCTCCTATTATTTCATTATTTCGTGAAGAATGCATAACAAGGGAAGGGGCATTAGGTTGAGTAATCTTAAAGTCTTTTGCATCTTACAACCAAAAGCTCAGAGTCTAGCAATGTCTTCATATGCAGCCCTTTTACCTCCTTTTAAAGTTTTTGCAAATCATGCAGTCAGTTCTGACTGATAGCCAGCATAAAGTCTCTTCTCCGCTTTCAAGCTTAAAAAAGTGTTTCACAATCATGTGGCAGTATGATTAAAAATTACAGTTCATACACCTTGAAAATCAAGAGAGTCTGAATTATAAAAAGTAAACTGCCCTTATATCTTCATCATCCTATATATGTCAGGACAGTGCCAGTTACTTAGTGAAAAAAGCAAGTTTAAGATTTCTGTAAAACACATATTATAGCTTGTTTGTACTAGTGAACACCTAGAATACACAGGTTCCCAAGATGTTTTCCTTCCCTCCTCTCCCATTTATGACATTCAATAAAAGCACATAATTTTGGCAAAGTTAAAAGGGTTTCTGTCTTGTTTTTGCCTTCAGTTTCATGTTAGAGGCACATACTTCTGGACTCAAGCACTATAATGCATAGTGGAAATCACCAATTAAAACAGCAACAGCAATGGAATATATTGCAAGTGGGAACAGCTATGTCATTTAAAAAGGAAATGTTTTTGTAAACACTGTCACACTGCAATGCTGTGTTAGGTGATTCATGTAAGGCTTGCATTAGCATGCTGAATATATATTTTTTCAGAATATGCTCAAATGATCTAAACATTGCCACAGGTTCAACTCAATTAAAATATACCAGAAGTAGCCCAGTGGCACTCACTCTTTAATTTTACAATCACAATATATCTATAAACCATGAGTAAACTTTTGTTTTGTTTTTATACAAAACTTAAAACCCCATTCTCTCCCCCCCCCCCAGTATCCCATAACAAAACAAAACAAACCCCAAACCTTCATTAGACACCACTGGCTTTTTTTTTTTTTTCTACAGTTCTATTTATATCACTAAATCCAAGGTGGCCAATGTATTCCCAGGTTAAAAGAAGGGATATTATCACGCACTCCAGAGTCAACAGTGGAAACAGAAGATTTGTTATGTTTATAAGCAAGATCAGGACCAATTTTATAATGACATATATAACAAGAATAACTGTTCTGATCACATATTTAGAATGTCAGTGTCACTTTTTATAACCTACAACTACCTGCTTTAGCTTTATTAAATAAAATTCTTTAACTCCTTAAAATTGTTAACACTAGCAACTTTGTTGTTGTTAGATCTAAGGTTTCTGTAATTTCTGAAATGTTTAACTGATCTGATGCTCTGTATTTTTTCATGATATTTTTAGGGAAATAGCATATACCCATTAGTACTTATGTTCAATAGTTTGAAATGTCTCTAAATTCACTTTTCTAATAAAGGCTATTAGAAAAGTAAAATTAACTGAAGTTGAATCTGCCAAATACAAATTCATATTTAAGAGCTTATGTTCCAATCCTAGATATAATGGCATACATTCTTCCAGCAAAAATGGTTTCTACATCTGTATAAAGCCCTGACAAGATTTAAGCGTTGTTTTGATTGTGATTGTGAATGTCCTCTGTGTGTCTCCAATTTACTTTTACTCAGGAATGTACAAATGATTTTATACAGCACGATGCTAGTACAACTCTGTACTATAATAAGCTTTTTTTGCTTTTTAAATTAAAACAACAAATCCCTAGTCAGAAATAAACTGACCAAATTTACATTCTTCTCTTAAAAAAGTAAATAAAATAACATTGTTTAAAATGTGAATTAGCTGTAAGACATACAATACAATTACATAGATACATATCAACACAGCACATCCAATTTGCCAAAAATTAATGATTACAAAGCCAATAGTGATGCTGCCATATATATATAGATGTATGTACAATGATTATAACATTCATAACTGCACTATACCTACAATCAGTTTTCAATTATAAGGTTTTTTATGAGGCAGCAAAAAAATAGCAACTGTTCTTGTTGTTTTGGAATTGGGAGGGTTAAGGATGAAAAACATCTCATTAGTATTTATTAACTTTGTTACTGATAAGTCATTCTTTTTCCACCTCTCCTTCGCAGCTGAGAGGCAGGAATTTCTGTGCTAAGTGCACTCTAGTGCTACTTGGCATTGTAATCAATCCAATTACATCTGACCTCTGAGTTCTCTGTAGCTTGCTAGCAATCATGCACCTGGTCAGAAAAACACCTTTCAACCTAAGCTGCTCATCTATGTGTGCTACATTTTTGTTGTTAAAAATTTGCATGTTTAAATTTCAAGAGTGATCTTTCCACTGTTTCATTTACATTAATAAATCTTTCTAAAGAACATCAAGAGAGGCTATTTTTATTTTGCATGAAGCCTATCAAATGTCTGTGAATCGGTTAAGAGGCAACCTTATTAAGAAAGGTTCCTGAATGTGATCACTCATCAATAATTTCATGCTGTACAAAGGTGCTTTGATATTATTACAGAAAACATTGTATGCAATCTCATGCCATCTCTGACATAAGGAGAGAGTTAAAATGTCTTCTATACATGTATACCTAGTAGCATATTCACTCACGCTTGTTTTTGGCATTAGAAAATGGAACACTTTCTAAAAAAGGGAACATATGAGCTGAAACTATATTTGTTTATCATTTAGCAGTTGACTCAATCAGGTCAGTACCCAATCCATCAATTTGGCATTTCAATTGGTATCTTATGTTTCAAAAATATTTGTTTTATAAAAAGCCAGATTTGGCAAGATTTTATACAACAAAAATATTTTTTCTACTGTGGAAGAACACACTTTAAAAAAGCTCTAACTTAAGAAAAAATGCACACAACTGAAAAAAAACCCAAACACCACTGTTTCAGGCTGTAGCCACTGGGGAAAATGTAGTGTCCATGACATTTCTGTTTGGCATTTGTGAATAAAGAAAAGAGAAAATAATGGCACATGACAGTTAAAAAGAGATTCTATGATATTCCATGAACATCCCAGGTTTGTGTCTTTAATTATTCCATTACTTTCTTCTATGCATCTTTCTGAACTGTGAAAGTATGGTTAAATTCTAAATCCATACACAACTATTTCTATTTTGCAATCCCAATATTGTAGCCTCAGAATTGAAGACAGAATGAAAACACCCATGTCAAGAATTTAAATATCACACTATCAATACTTTTGATCCTTCAGAGAAAGTACATTCTGTAAAATTTGAATGACTGATAACTTCAGTTCTGATGATAGCATTTTTCCTGACCAAATCACTCAACAGAAAATATTTTACCAAGGAATGCAACTGGGAAAACGGCCATTGTACCTTTAAAAACATAAGGGGGGGAGGAAGGAGGAAGAGAGAGAAAGGGTTAGGGAAAGAGGAAACTAGTTTAATTTTGCTTCAACAGCAAAAAACTGTTATCCTTTGTGAGTGTACGACTGAGAATTTAAAACACAAAAAATAAGAAAATGTACTGTGAATGCACATCAGCATCTTTTGGTTTTCCTCCATACAGTTTAAATAAAATCATAATATTAACTAAAAACTCTGTGGACATTCACAGAGTCCAGGCCAGCAATAAATTAGTATTATGCAATTTGTTTTCACAGATAATACAGTCCGTCTTGTGTATCTTCAATCACGCAAAGGTGGTCTTGGAGGGCCTCTTAGGCACAGTTAGACCAGGTTGTACTCCTTCAGGTTTAACTGTAGGATTGTGTCCTTGACAGCAGCAAAGACGAAGCGTATATTCTCTGTGTCTGTAGCACATGTGAAGTGGGAGTAGATAATTTTGTCACTGTCTGGATTCAGGTCTACAAACATCTTCAAGATGAACTCTCGTGCTGCTTGTGCATCCCGTTGTGGTCCTGATAATTAAGAAGAGAAAGTCAGTTTTTCCTAGTCAATTCAATATTTGAGCTTCTTTAGGAAGGGAACCTTAGGAGCAGAAAACAGAAGAAAGACTCAGTCTGTGACCCTCGTATAAGAGAAGAAGGGAAAATCTTTACTAATAAATACTACCATATACACTATTTTTTCCCAGTAGGAACCATTAAAAAATAAAAATGAAAGGAATTTCCAGAAGTTGATCATACAGGAGCTGTTCTTTTCCTGCTGACTATCCTCTTTCTTCCATAAGATGTTTAAAATGGAGAGATGAAATTGATCTATAACCACACAAAATGAACAACAGAAGAAATAGTTGCTTTATACTAATAAATATTTTAAAAAATTAATAGAATTGGTCCATTTTCAGTCTATATCTACTATATTTAAACTATATTTAAGTACATTATTTTAAAACATAGCATAATCAAGTTACATCCTAAACTGGTCTGACACTGTCTCCAATATAGCCTCATGCAGGTCAACAAGGGGAAGTGCTAAGTCCTGCACCTGAGGAGGAACAAGCCCAGGCACCAATATATGCTGGGGGCCACCCAGCTGGAAAGCAGCTTGACAGAAGAGGACCTGGGGGTCCTGGCGGACACCAAGTTGAACATGAGCCAGCAGTGTGCTCTTGTGGCAAAGACTGCAAATGGTATCCTAGGCTGCATTAGAAGGAATGTTCCCAGCAGGTCGAGGGAGGTGATCCTTCCCCTCTCCTCAGCACTGGTGAGGCCATACCTGGAGTCCTGTGTCCATCTCTGGGCTCCCCAATACAAGAAAGACATGGACATACTGGAGACAGTCCAATGAAGGGCCACAAAGATGATTAAGGGACTGGAGGAAAGGTTGAGAGAGCTGGGACTGTTTACCCTAGAGAAGAGAAGGCTCAGGCAGGGATCTCATCAATGTGTACAAATACCTGAAGGAAGGGTATAAAGAAGATGGGCCAGGCTCTTGTTGGTGGTGCCCAGTGACAGGACAAGAGGCAATGGGAAAAAGCAGAAACACAAGAGTTTCCATCTGAACATCAGGAAAACCTTTTTTACTGTGAGGGTGACCGAATACTGGAACAGGTTGCCCAGAGAGGTTGTGGAGTCTCCCTCCTTGGAGATATTCAAAAGCCTTCTGGACATGGTCCTGGGCAACAGGCACTAGGTGACCTTGTTTGAGCAGGGGGGTTGGACCAGATGATCTCCAGAAGTCCCTTCCAACCTCAACTATTCTGTGTGAATTTTGTCTGGGTTTTTTTTGGACAAGCATTTAACACAGGTGTATCTCCACTTGAGTGATGATAACAGAAAGGTCCATAGAGCCTTCTCACCTGCAGGATGTCATCTAGGGCACCTGTCACACTTGTAACTTGAAAGGGCAAGAATATTTTCTATTCAACTGTCAGTTCTCTTCTGTATAGTACTATCAAACTAAACTTACACTGACTCATAAGTATATAATAAGTATGGTCTGATCCTGCAAGCTGTTCACTGTGAACACATCCTTTCCTCTCAAAAAGGAAAAAAAATATAACTTTTTCCTTTTATCACTCTCTAGTTTTGAAAATGAGAGATTTAATCTTTTTTGTAGCTTTTGAATCTGCTTTTCACCCTCTGGTGAGACAAAAGATATGTTATTGTATGAATTTGATTTTTTTCTCTGTTACCAAAGCCTCCACTCACTTACCTTAGAATACCTAACTTTTCACCTCAGGATAACTTTCTGAAAGTACAGCTTCCTTAGAAACAGCTGTGTGTTCCACATAATGTTTTCTGGGACAAGCACATTAAACTTCACATAAGTAACATAAAATTAAAATAAAGGAATCAAAAAAGAAATGGTATAATGAAAGGGTAGGAGGAGTGATACTGGTTTCTCTGACAGCCACAGAGAATTTATGACACTTCTGTTCAGATATCCAACCTTAAACAAAAACAAAACAGCAAAAAATAAACAAACAAAAACAAAACAAAAAAAATCAAAAAAGAATATGTGAGACACTGTGTAAAAATGAGAAATGTATTTTTATGCAATTTTAGCTTTATACTTCAGTTCAAACCATCACCCCAACTTACGAACAAGGACAGAATAAGGTCCAATGCTAATATGATGTTACTCATCTAGAATCAATAGTTTCACATGAAAGGTACTGCCATCCTATCCACAATTATTGGAGGTATAAAATAAAATCCTAGTAATCTAGAAAATCCTACAAGACTTCAGTGACTTTAAAAATTTGGAGTATTAAAAATTGCTATTTTTAATAATTTTTTCCTTTTCATATAATTTTTTAAAAAACCATGACCAGCAAGTCATTCAACTACAAACTAACCATTTGGTGTACTAAGTAAAATTTTGTAAAGAAGAAAATGGGTGTAATGAAGAATGGGTGATAATCTTTGTCCTAAGAACCTCTAAGCAAAATATGGGCAAGGCTATTACATTTTTTCATTACCGCAGTATAAATGGGGCATGAGCTCTGGTGGCAATATACTTACCATCATACTCTGGGAAATAATCAACTAAATGGGAGTACATAATTTTCTCCTCTAAGAGATCTTTTTTATTTAAGAACAGAATGACTGAAGAATTCTGGAACCATGGATATGTGATAATTGTCCTAAAGAGTGCTTTGCTTTCTTCCATTCGATTCTGGAATAAAAAAAGAGAGACTAATTTATGTGGTCGTGAAAATAATTTTTTAAATTTTTTTTAAATCAATCCATGCAATTCCATTTCATTTGATAAAGAGATCCATTTCATGTTTTCCAGCTTCTTACTGAAATGTAAGATTTAACCGGTTCATTTACAATTCAGAGGTAAGTGGTAAATTAAATATGCAGGCAGTTTCCTTTTGCAAACTCAATGACACAAGCATAATTATTCTTTAAAACACAGGACACAGACATGATAGCTGTAACAGGTACTGTTGTAAATACTGACTATGCACAGTTATGATCAGCCAACAAATTCATGGGTACTGAAATGCATGTGGTTCAAGGCAGAGACAAGTGTGCAACAAGACATAATAACCAAGTTTTAAAAACCTTATTTATTTTATATGACTTTCCTGAACTTATAATGCAAGTAATCCTTAATTTTCTGAAAGATATCAGCTTTAAAATAGTTACAGGTAAATTTGGAATTTATTCATTGATAACCTGAGAATATTTCCCCAAATCAAAGGCTTGACATAACATATTACAAATGGTAAATTTGTTTCTAACATCATTGGGTTAGCCTTTACTTAAGCCTTGCTTAATTGCTCCTGAAAGGCAAAATGCATTATAGTGGAAATGTAAGTAAGTAAAGCATACAGTTGCTTGTAAAGGCTTTCTGACACTGTAAAATTCTGTTGTGCTTTGATAAAATTCTGAAGAACTGTTAGGCTGACATGATGCAGCTAATAAAGAGTTGGAACAAATTGAGTTCAGTACAAGGAATTAACTCTACTTCTTTCTTTATTTGGAAAACTCTAAGGCAGGCCTGATTAGCTACATATGCAAGTTTTTCTTAGGAGCTGCCTCCTGAAAACAAGTTTCACCACCAAACAGGCTGCCAGAGAACAAAATCAAGGAAGCAAATCCTGCAGATTCTGCTGTTGCTGAGCCATAGAACTGTAGAATCATAGAATCGTTTAGGTTGGCAAAGACCCTTAAGATCATCGAGTCCAACTGTTAACCTAACACTACCAAGTCCACCACTAAACCATGTCCCTGTGTGCCACGTCTACACATCTTTTAAATACCTCCAGGGATGGTGACTCAACCACTTCCCCGGGCAGCCCATTCCAATGCTTGACAACTCTTTTGGTGAAGAAATCTAAACCACCCCTGGCACAACTTGACGCCATTTCCTCTTGTCCTATCTCCAGCCACCTGACAGAAGAGACCAACACCCACCTCACTACAACCCCCTTTCAGGTAGTTGTAGAGAGCGATAAGGTCTCCCCTCAGCCTTCTCTTTTCTAGACTGAACAGCCCCAGTTCCCTCAGCCGCTCCTCATAAGACTTGTGCTCCAGGCCCCTCACCAACTTGGTTGCCCTCCTCTGAACACGCTCCAGCACCAAAATGTCTTTCCTGTAGTGAGGGACCCAAAACTGAACACAGTACTCAAGGTGCGGCCTCACCAGTGCCGAGTACAGGGGAACAATCACTTCCATAGTCCTGCTGGCCACACCATTTCTAATACAAGCCAGGATGCCATTGGCCTTCTTGGCCACCTGGGCACACTGCCAGCTCATATTCAGCCGACTGTCAACCAATACCCCCAGGTCCTTTTCTGCCAGGCTGCTTTCCAGCCACTCTTCCCCAAGCCTGTAGCATTGCATGGGGTTGCCGTGACCGAAGTGCAGGACCCGGCACTTGGCCTTGTTGAACTTCATACGATTGGCCTCAGCCCATCGATCCAGCCTGTCCAGATCCCTCTGTAGGGCCTTCCTACACTCAAGGAGATCAACACTCCCGCCCAACTTGGTGTCATCTGCAAACTTGCTGAGGGTGCACTCAATCCCCTCGTCCAGTTCATTGATAAAGATATTAAACAGAACTGGCCCCAATACTGAGCCCTGGGGAACAACACTTGTGACTGGCCGCCAACTGGATTTGACTCCATTCACCACAACTCTTTGGGCCCAGCCATCCAGCCAGTTTTTTACCCAGCAAACAGTACACCCGTCCAAGCCATGAGCAGCCAGTTTCTCCAGGAGAATGCTGTGGGAAACAGTGACAAAGGCTTTACTAAAGTCCAGGTAGACAACATCCACAGCCTTTCCCTTGTCCGCTAAGCGTGTCACCTTGTCATAGAAGGAGATCAGGTTAGTCAAGCAGGACCCGCCTTTCATAAACCCATGCTGACTGGGCCTGATCACCTGGTTGTCCTGTACATGCTGTGTGATGGCACTCAAGGTGGTCTGCTCCATAACCTTCCCTGGCACCGAGGTCAGACTGACAGGCCTGTAGTTCCCCGGATCCTCCTTCCGGCCCTTCTTGTAGATGGGTGTCACATTTGCTAACCTCCAGTCAACTGGGACTTCCCCGGTTATCCAGGACTGCTGATGAATGATGGAAAGTGGCTTGGTGAGCACTTCTGCCAGCTCCCTCAGTACCCTTGGGTGGATCCCATCCGGCCGCATAGACTTGTGTGTGTCTAAGTGGTGTAGCAGGTCGCTAACCATTTCCCCTTGGATTATCATACGGGGCTTCATTCTGCTCCCCATCCCTGTCTTCTGGCTCAGGGGGCTGGGTACCCCAAGAACAACTGGTCTTACTATCAAAGATTGAAGCAAAGAAGGCAGCATTAAGTACCTCAGCCTTTTCCTCATCCTTTGTCACTATGTTTCCCTTCGCATCCAGTAAAGGATGGAGATTCTCCTTAGCCATCCTTTTGTTAGTAATGTATGCAACATTCTGTTAGAAAACTCAGACAGTTTTGCTATAAGAGTATTTTCACTTGTATTAATTTACATTTTAAAGTGACCTGCTGAAGAATGGAAAATAGGAACTGTAAAAAAACCCACCACCTAAAAAATTCAATTTTGTAGAAGTTGATAGTTTAGTTATCTTGTATCACCACAGAATCTTCAAGAAATTTATTAATCTTTACAGCATGTTGGAGTGGTGAGTGAAAGTAAACAGACAGATTTATGGATGGAGAAACTAAGGCAGATAAGTAAAATCTTTGCTTTTTTGCAATCAGTTACATTGATTTCAATGGTGCAAGAATTTCATTCAAGAAGGATAAAAACTGAAATATCAACAGAGCTGAGCATAAAACATAAGTCCTTAGGTTAATTGTTAAAGCACAATTGTGACCATTCCTTTTATAACTTTATAATATATCGACCTAATAATAATATCATAGTTAAAACTCGAGGGGAGTCAGAGGAGGGGAAAAAAAGAGGGAATACATATCCTAAATTCACACAGTGTTTTTTTTATCATTTTTGTTTTCTGTGGTTGTTTGGTTTTTTTTTGTTTTTTTTTACTGCCACAAACTACACTTACACTATGGACAGTAGTACCTCTAACTATTAAGGGTTGAGAAAATAAAATACCTAACATGCTCTAAAGACAAGAGCATACCTGTATATTCTCCTGATGTCTTAGCGATAATAAATCCTGTAGGATCTAACTCTTCCATTTTATCCCTGTAATTGCCACCTTCAGGTGGGTGGTTGTTCCAAAACTGAGCCCCTCCTTAAGAAGTAAATAAAAATGTTTACCAGGCTTTTTCCCTTTCCCTGTTGTTATAAGGAAGGTAGACAGGATCTCATTAAACACATATTAAACTCTCAGCAGTTTTTAAAAACTGCCCCAAAAGCCATCACTGTAAACCTGAATTTAAAATGTATCATTATGAAAAACTATTAGCCTCTGGCTTCTATTAAAAGGCCCACATGAATAAAACGTTTTGCTTTTTGTAGTTTCTGTTTGATAGAATCAGAAAGTTTAAAAGAAAGCAAAGGCATAACAAAAGAAGCAAAGAGATGAAATGTTATACCTTAAATACTAATAGAAAGTAATGGACTTTTTAGGAAAATATTACAATTTGAATTTCTGAGTTTAAGGACTGTTTTTGTTAAACTTGTCACTCATTTACAATGAGGAGCAGGTGCAGCAAATTTATTTTGGGGTAGCTGATAAATATCCAATTTAAGCTTCAAGGATAAATATTAGGAGAATTAATTTCTTACTGTTATTAATTACTTATTATTATTCCTGGCTAACCTGCTCTAGCTGACCTTGCTTGAACAGGGAGGTTGGACTAGATGATCTCAAGAGGTCCCTTCCAAATTCAAGCATTCTGTGATTCCGTAATATGTAAACAATCTGGATTCAGCAAAGTACTTAAGCCTAATTCTAACTATAAATATGTATGTACTTCTGCAAAACTACTCCTTTGCTTATCATTAGGCATAAGTCAAGAGAGAAATTGTGCTGTAAGCTGCTCTGTTAGGAACTGAGTAGGAAAATATCATCATAGGCTCTTCTGTTGTTGAGTAGCTCTTCCCAAGAGGGAACCTCCTACATTCTTTGCACTAAGATACTGGGGCACTTACATTTGGAGAATTTTCCCTTTATTTCACCAGAAATTACTCATTATAAAATTAGGAATGGTAATTTACAGTTTATTTCCAGAATCAGACTTATCATACAATACTACTACTCCTACCCAATACACATGTAGAGTTTGACTACATGGGTGGCTTCAGAGTAAGGGTTAGGTCTATCAGTGGTAAAATGCTGCAGTTAGATGAGAGCAGTTACTTTTTGTCCTGGTTTCAGCTGGGATAATGTTAATTGTCTTCCTAGTAGCTGGTATAGTGCTATGGTTTTGAGTTAGGTATGAGAAGAATGTTGATAACACTGATGTTTTCAGTTGTTGCTAAGTAATGTTTAGTCTCAAGTCAAGGATTTTTCAGCTTCTCATGCCCAGCCAACAAGAAGGCTGGAGGGGCACAAGAAGTTGGCACAGGACACAGCCAAGGCAGCTGACCCAAAGTGGCCAACAGGGTATTCCATACCATGGGACGTCACATCTAGTATATAGAGTGGGGGCAGGGGGATTGCCGTTCGGGGACTAGCTGGATGTCGATTGGCGGGTGGTGAGCAATTGCACTGCGCATCATTTGTACATTCCAATCCTTTTATTATTACTATTGTCATTTTATTAGTGTTACCATTATCATTATTAGTTTCTTCTTTTCTGTTCTATTAAACCATTCTTATCTCAACCCACGAGTTTTACTTCTTTTCCCGATTTTCTCCCCCATCCCACTGGGTGAGGGGGGAGTGAGTGAGCGGCTGCGTGGTGCTTACTTGCTGGCTGGGGTTAAACCACGACACTTTTATAACCTAAAAGAACATAGAGAGCATGACTGTGTGTGTACAGCAGCAGGGATGCTGCTGCACTGAGACCATTAAGCACCATAGAACAAGTAACAGCCACATATTTAATCCATTTAAATGAAAACAGCTGTAAGTACTCACACCATCACATCTCACATTGAAACACCACTGAAATGACAGCAGAGTATTATCCCAGAAGTTTTAGCTGAAAGGAACCTCTGGAGCCCATCTAGTCCAGCCTTTCACTCAAGTAGGGTTATCAGCAACACGAGACCAAGTCAGTCATGGCTTTGTCTAGGCAAGTCCTCCAAGGATGGAGATTTCACCACCTCTCTGGGTTCCCTTTTCCAGTGCTAAACTAACTTCCAAAGGAAAACTGTTTCCTACAAACACATTAACTAAACTAGCTGTTGTGGTGGTGCATTCCTTCCCCTTCTCTGGGCTGATCTACGAACTCGGGAAGTTTCGCTAGGCCTTAGCATAAGTATAATGAGTTGGGTGGTTAAACATCCCTTGACCATACCAGGAACTCTTGCATGGCTAAGACAGGGAGTTGCACTGACCGTTCCAAGGACTCCTGCTGCTCAGTGGAGGCGGGGGATGGGAGTAGAGATAATTAGTCATTTCCTGACAACCTTGAGACATATGTCAGTCCTCTCCTAACTGCCTTGGAGCATGCCATATCTGAATCTTAAGTCATTCTCTGACAGCCCTGGAGCCTTCCTTATCTGAATCTTAAGTCATTCTCTGACAGCCCTGGAGCCTTCCTTATCTGAATCGTAACTCATGCATAACAGTACCGGCACAACTGGTATCCCAGTAATTTGGTGATGACTAAAGCCAAACATTTCCCAAACCTATAAGCAGCAGTACTAAGTGAGACCCTTTGAGCTCTACTGAACCACACTGGGCTGTGACCAGCATCTCCCTCTGAGTGGGACACCTCTCAGAGCTCGCAAACTTTCCTGCTTGCGAAGATTGGAGGTCTGTCGCTGAAAGCCAACAAGACTTGGGGCTGATACTCTCTGCTCCTTGAGGCTCAACCCTTCGCCCGTTGAGAAAGCTGCCGAAGCATTTGACGTGAATATTTTCACTGAACTTGAAGGGAATTTTTGACAGGTATACCTCTTGACTCGCGCATATATATCTCTTAGTGTCTTTATGCATGTGTGTGTACTTGTGGCAGGTACGCACCCCTGACAGGAAACGAAACTTCTCCAGGCAGGGAGGAGAGGAAAAAAATACAAACCCTAGAGGCTGCAGGTTGAAAATTGAACTGGCCAATCGAGATGTGCCAGGTACACTGAAGTGACCTTTTGGCCAATAGGGATTAAAATGACCAAAGATCAGATTCGACAAGGGTATAAACGGGGTCCCACCAGAGGACATTTTGAATCAGTCCTCCTCGAAGCAGCAGGTCTGCAGTCGGGGACTCTCCCCTTGGGTCGGGACACTGCCCTAGGTAACTCCTCGAGGTTGAGAGCCCTCATCTTTTAGGTGAGTGATATGCGCTTTTTGAGTCATCATTTTAAATCTTAAGAATTCTTAAGTCGGCTGTGTAGTACTAATTCCCCTTACATCACTGAACCTGTAGTTCACAAATGTTATCGGACTTCTAACTAACTTTTTACTGAAGAATAAATCTGAGTTTTAACACCTGTTGGATTTGATTGTATGAGCCTCCGTAACAGTACTAACCTGAATATTCTATAGCAAGTATATTACAAGTTATTGCTTTTCAAATCTATACTTAAATTACTGTCGTGAACTTTATTCAGCTGTGAATGAATCTCAGGCTGCTATTATACATATACTCATAATCCCTTTAGATATAAACCATTGACCAAGTCTGAGACTAGGAGTTGATCCAGCTGCACCTAGACTCCGACAGGAGTTTAGAAAGCAAGAGGGTCTCCTCTGAACCTCGTGACTCAACAGGAGGGTCTTCCCTACCCTTTTACATTCCTGATCTCCGTACAAATCATGAGAAATCAATTCTAACTCGATTTTTCTTTGTATGTTTCTCTTTTACCCAATTGCATCTTTGGTCTCTGTATACATAATTTTAGTTTGTTTCTGACTTAATTTTCCTTTGTGCATTTCATCCATGTATTAAGTAACAGAGTGAACCTTGCCATCAAATTCTGTGAAGTCGCGCTTTTATATAAATTCCTATTAAATCATTTTTACTAATACCATTGGAGGTGATTCTTTAAGTGGTCCAAACCACTCCATTTCGCGACAAATTGGCGTAGTCAGCAGGATGGTAAGTAGTATCACTGATTACTTACAAAAACATGGAATTAGTTCAAGTCCCAGATTTTCTGAGGAATGGGCTTGTGATAACTGGTATGATTGGAAATTTGTGGAAGAACAGCTAAAGCTAGCCAGGGGCCATGTAAAGGATGTTCCATTTTAACACAGAGGAACAAGCTCTAGCTCTTCATTATGCAAATGTTTCTTGTACTGATATTTTGTGTTCAAAAGATTTTTTATCTGCAGAAAAAAAGAAAATATATATATGCATGTGTGTGAACATGCATGAACAGATATAATATATACAGCAAATAATTTTGGCACAGAAGATAAATGTGTTATTTTCTCTAGTTTCCAAATAAACGAGTTCTGGAGATTTTATTTCCCATGGAAATAATATTTTAATCCTGTCTGAGAGTTCATATTATTCCTCTGCTCCATTCCCAATTATTCTGGACTGCTAAATGCTGATGAATAAAAAAAAGGCAACTAAATGTTTTACATGTTTTTTTACATGATGCAGAAAAAACAAAGTGCTCTGATCTCAACATCGTTTTCTTTCAGCCTTCATGGTAATCCATGTAGGACTAGCCTGTGAATAAGGAACTCAAAGTGCTGGATGAAAATTGGAAACATGCCTAGATGTGAACAGAAAGATAGTTCTGATGTAAAAATGAAATACATTCTTCAGATAATTGTCTCCACGAAGAATGAAAGTATTCTGAACTCTGTGGCCTCATGTCGTTTCATATTTTTGGCCCACATCAAAAGAAAGTGTGACTGGAACATTGTACCAATTTGTCAGAGCACACTGATGAATGCTACAGAAGTTCCATCTAGGCTTTGGACACTCATCTATTTTACAGATGTATTTTGTCCAGATTCAAAACATAAGCATATAGGCCTGCATCTACATACCTGTATACAAGCACAAATAAATACACACTAAAATACCTATCCTGTATTCATGTATTTCAAGTAATTTTAATACAACAGACTTTAACTTGAAACGGCAGCCGGAGAGAGGAGTGAGAACATGTGAGAGAAACAACCCTGCAGACACCAAGGTCAGTGAAGAAGGAGGGGGAGGAGATGCTTCAGGCGCCGGAGCAGAGATTCCCCTGTGGCCTGTGGTGAAGACCATGGTGAGGCAGGCTGTCCCCCTGCAGCCCATGGAGGTCCACGGTGGAGCAGATATCCACCTGCAGCCCCATGGGGGACCCCACGCCGGAGCAGGTGGGTTCCCGAAGGAGGTTATGACCCCGTGGGAAGCCCGCGCTGGAGCAGGCTCCTGGCAGGACCTGCGGATCTGTGGAGAGAGGAGCCCACATTGGAGCAGGTTTTCTGGCAGGACTTGTGACCCCGTGGGGGACCCACGCTGGAGCAGTGTGCTCCTGAAGGACTGCACGCTGTGGAAGGGACCCATGCTGGAGCAGTTCATGAAGAACTGCAGCCCGTGGGAAGGACCCACGTTGGAGAAGTTCGTGGAGGACTGTCTCCCGTGGGAGGGACCCCACGCTGGAGCAGGGGAAGAGTGTGAGGAGTCCTGCCCCTGAGGAGGATGACGCAGCAGAAAATAACGTGTGATGAACTGACTGTAAACCCCATTCCCCGTCCCCCTGTGCCGCTGGGGGGGTTGGTAGAGAATCCGGGAGTGAAGTTGTGCCCGGGAAGAAGGGAGGGGTGGAGGGAAGGTGTTCTGAGATTTGGTTTTATTTCTCATTACCATACTCTGGTTGATTGGTAATAAATTGAGTTAATTTTCCCCAAGCTGAGTCTGTTTTGCCCATGACGGTAATTGGTGAGTGATCTCTCCTGTCCTTATCTCGACCCACAAGCTCTTTGTTATATTTTCTCTCCCCTGTCCAGCTGAGGAGGGGGAGTGATAGAACAGCTTTGGTGGGCACCTGGCATCCAGCCAGGGTCAACCCACCACATATGTACAAACTAGACACATAATTAAGAGAGGAGAGATTATATTGTTTCTAAGCATTGGTTGTTAGAGGAGTCATGATACAACTTGGGTAGCTGTGCATGCTTTTCTTCCCATTGGAAACCTCCAATTCTTTAATTGCAGATCTTTGTCACTGGATTGCAATTCATGGATATATCATTTAAGCATCATCCTACACAGGGCTCTGAAAGACAGGCAGTCTGAACACTTGTCTCATTTCTGTGCATGATGTCCCCTTACAAATTAGTTGAAGACTTAACTCCTCTAAGGATATGAAGTCAGAAATGGTGTCTAACTCAATCCCAAACATACCCAGTAAGTAAAAGCCTTTGAGATACACTAGCGAAACCTCTCAACTTACTATAGCCTCATCTGATTTATAATCCAAATGTATTTCTCTTGAATAAGCTAAACAAGGAAAGAAACAGATTTACAGCAGAAAGTGTATCATGCAGTACGTTTTGAAAATACAAACCTGAGCCTTAAGAACTCTAAAACAGTTTCAGAATAATGAAGGGTCATATACACAAACACAGATGCACTGAATGGCAAATAATAATTCTTATAGATTTATATTTATACATGTGTCCTGGTTTCAGCTGGGATAGAGTTAATTTTCTTTCTAGTAGCTGGTACAGTGTTATGTTTTGGATTTAGTATAAGAATAATATTGATAACACACTGGGGTTTTCAGTTATTGCTAAGTAGTGTTTAGACTAAGTCAAGGATTTTTCAGCTTCTGATGCCCAGCCAGCAAGAAGGCTGGAGGGGCACAAGAAGTTGGGAGGGGACACAGCCAGGTCAGCTGACCCAAAATGGGCAAAGGAATATTCCATACCATGTGACGTCATGCCTAGTATATAAACTGGAGGGATTTAGCCTGGGGGGCAGATCGCTACTCAGGAACTAACTAACTAGGCATTGGTCGGCAGGTGGTGAGCAATTGCATTGTGCATCACTTGTTTTGTATACTGAATTCTTTTATTATTATTACTGTTATTTCATTATTGTTATTATTATCCTTATTAGTTTTTTCTTTTCTGTTCTATTAAACTGTTCTTATCTCAACCCATGAGTTTTACCTTTTCTTTCCCCTGATTCCCTCCCCCACCCCACTGGGTGGGGGGGGGGCAGTGAGTGAGCGGCTGCGTGGTGCTTAGTTGCTGGCTGGGGTTAAACCACGACACTCCTTTTTGGCGCCCAACATGGATCACGAAGGGTTGAGATAATGACAGATCTGACCAGAGTGTGTTAAAACAAATTTGTTACAAGCATTCATTATATTGGTCTAATAGTCACTGGTCACAATATTGATTTATGAGCTCTTAGAGTTGTTGCGCTCGATTTTAGAGTTCTGTTATGTATCACCTCACTTGCTGTATGTAGTCCCTGTGCTGCTGCTTATCATCCGTGGGAGGTGGATTAAGGTTTTCACTTTGATGTACTGTGTAATACTGGCTTATGGTATGATAAAATTATCGGTCGTGGAACTAATCTGGTATTTGCACTCAGCATTGTCATCACCTCTATACTTCGGGAGCCATCTGTTGGAAACTATTAATAATTACACAATTTACCTTTCGTCCTCGGAGAGCCAATCTATGGGCAAGACACTTTTCTTCCCCTTTCCCTTATCCTCCAGGCTAATTACAATAGAATTTGAGAATTTTGAAAATTTTTTAATATCCTTGGGATGTTGAAACCAGCATAGTCCTATTGCTAGGAACTAGCATGTTCCTGAATGTGGTTCAGGTCTTGTTTAGGGTTAAACAGCTATTGAAGAAGATCACCCAGAGGTCTGCCCCGAGGCTGGATAATTATGAGTGGCAGGGTGTGTGGGGTAGTATGGGAAAATGCCTAGGCCGGTGGGTACCTCCAATGTTTTGGAACTTCACCCTTGAACAACTGCAGAATACTGAAAAACTAGTAGAACATTTGGAAAAAACATGCTGTCACCCCGGCAATTCCAGGGATACAGAAATTAATGCAATGTGCTGGGGCCTGGCCCATGCGTATCGAGCCCTGTTCAACACTATTCAGTATCCTCAAGGGGAAGAGAAGGTCTCTGGATCTAACAACAAGGCGACAGGTACTGTGGTGACTCCAACCCCGCCAACAGGCACTGCAGTCACTCCAACACCGGCAACAGGCACTGCAGTTACTCCAACCCCCACGACAGGCACTGCGGCCACTCCAACCCCCACGACAGGCACTACAGCTGAACCAGAGAACCAACCTATGCCAGTATCAGTTGCCCCCATACAGAAGAAGAAATATACAAAAAAATCAGTTCGCTTAGCGAAGGATGAAAGTGAACCAGAGTCATCACAGGAACAGGAGGAAGAGGCAGAACCAGAAGTAATCACCCGATGCCTATCCCTGAGTGAGATGCGGGGATATGCAAAAAGATTTCAGCTGTTGTATAGGTGAGCACATTATCACCTGGCTGCTCTGATGCTGGGACAATGGGGCTAATAGCTTGGAATTAAAGGGTAGGTAAGCCAAGCAGCTGGGATCACTTTCTAGAGAAGGGTGCATTGACAAGGCAATTGGGAAAGGGACACAAGCCCTCAGCTTCTGGAAGCAACTACTGTCAAGCGTGAAGGAAAGGTACCCTTTCAAGGAAGATGTTATATGTCAACCCGGCAAGTGGACCACCATGGAAAGAGGTATGCAATACCTGAGGGAATTAGCCGTGCTAGAGATAATTTATTATGACCTGGACAACACACAACTACCGAAACATCCAGACAAAGTCCAATGCACACGACCCATGTGGCGGAAGTTTGCACGGAGCACACCATTGTCCTACGCCAACCCACTGGCAATACTGACCTGGAAAGACGAAGAGGCACTGATGGTGGATGAAATGGCTCGCCAACTCCGGCAATACGAAGAAAATATCTCTTCCTCCTTATGAGTGAGCCTGCATCTCAACTGTGGAAAAACTGTTCGAAAAGTCAAAAAAAATGATCGAACTGATCAAAAAGTCGTACTCCCTACCTGTATGGAGAAGTATCTCGGCTATTAGGGGTGAGCGTTCCTCTGCCCAAGAGAGAGAATACAAAAGGTATACACCATGGGGTACCCTGTGGTTTTACCTGTGTGACCACAGAGAGGACATGAGGAAACGGGATGAAAAAATCACCTCAGTCCTAGATGCACGGGTATGTGAGTTGCAAGGAAAAAACACCACAAAAGGGGATTCTTCCAGGAAAAATGCCACTCCAGTTTCTAAACAGAGTAGAATGGCTAATCTCATTTCTGATCTTCTTGAAGGGATTTCTAAGCAAATTTACAAGAAGTGGGTAATGGATACTCTGACCAGAATTAGAGGGGCCCTGCCTCCAGCCAGGTGGAGGAAAGGGATAACCAGGTATATTGGACTGTGTGGATTCAATGGCCGGGCACATTAGGCCCACAGGAGTACAAGGCCCTAGTAGACACCGGCGCACAGTGTACTCTAATGCCATCAAGTTATAAAGGGGCAGAACCCATCTGTATCTCTGGTGTAACAGGGGGATCCCAAGAGCTAACTGTATTGGAAGCTGAAGTGAGTCTAACTGGGAATGAATGGCAGAAACACCCCATTGTGACTGGTCCAGAGGCCCCATGCATCCTTGGCATAGACTGCCTCAGGAGAGGGTATTTTAAGGACCCAAAGGGGTATCGATGGGCTTTTGGTATAGCTGCCTTGAGACAGAGGGAAGTGAACAGCTGTCTACCCTGCCTGGTCTCTCTCAAGACCCTTCGATTGTGGGGTTGCTGAGGGTTGAAGAACAACAAGTACCAATTGCTACCACAACGGTGCACCGGCGGCAATATCGCACCAACCGAGACTCTCTGATTCCCATCCACAAGTAGATTTGTCAACTGGAGAGCCAAGGAGTGATCAGCAAAACTCGCTCACCCTTTAATAGTCCCATATGGCCAGTGCGAAAGTCTAACGGGGAGTGGAGACTAACAGTAGACTATCGTGCCCTGAATGAAGTCACGCCACCGCTGAGCGCTGCCATGCCGGATATGCAAGAACTTCAATACGAACTAGAGTCAAAGGCAGCCAAGTGGTACGCCACAATTGACATCACTAACGCATTTTTCTCAATCCCTCTGGCAGCGGAGTGGCAGCAACAGTTTGCTTTTACTTGGAGGGGCATCCAGGACACCTGGAATCGACTGCCCCAGGGGTGGAAACACAGCCCCACCATTTGCCATGGACTAATCCAGGCTGCACTGGAAAAAGGTGAAGCTCCAGAACACCTGCAATACATTGATGACATCATCGTATGGGGCAACACAGCAGAAGAAGTCTTTGAGAAAGGGAAGAAAATAATCCAAATCCTTCTGAAAGCCGGTTTTGCCATAAAAGTAAGTAAGGTCAAGGGACCTGCACAGGAGATCCAGTTTTTGGGAATAAAATGGCAAGATGGATGTCGTCAGATCCCAAGGGATGTGATCAACAAAATAGCAGCTATGTCTCCACCGACTAATAAAAAGGAAACACAGGCTTTCTTAGGTGTCGTGGGGTTTTGGAGAATGCATATTCCAAATTACAGTCTGATTGTAAGCCTTCTCTATCAAGTGACCCGGAAGAAGAATGATTTTAAATGGGGCCCTGAGCAACAGCAAGCCTTTGAAAAAATTAAACGGGAGATTGTTCATGCAGGAGCCCTTGGGCCAGTCCAGGCAGGACAAGATGTTAAAAATGTGCTCTGTAACGCAGCCGGGGAGAATGGCCCTACCTGGAGCCTCTGGCAGAAAGCACCTGGGGAGACCCGAGGCCGACCCCTGGGGTTTTGGAGTCGAGGATATCGAGGATCCGAGGCTCGCTATACTCCAACTGAAAAAGAGATATTGGCAGCATATGAAGGAGTCCGAGCTGCCTCAGAAGTGGTTGGTACTGAAACACAGCTCCTCTTAGCACCCCTACTGCCAGTGCTGGGCTGGATGTTCAAAGGGAAAGTCTCCTCTACACATCATGCAACTGATGCCACGTGGAGTAAATGGGCCACACTGATCACACAACGAGCTCACGTAGGAAACCCCAGTCGCCCAGGAATTTTGGAAGTGATCACGGACTGGCTAGAAGGCAAAGATTTTGGAATGTCGCCAGAGGAGGAGGTGACGCGTGCTGAAGAGGCCCCACTGTACAATAAACTGCCAGAAAATGAGAGGCAATATGCCCTGTTCACTGACGGATCCTGTTGCATTGTGGGAAAACATTGGAGGTGGAAGGCTGCTGTATGGAGTCCTACACGACAAGACGCAGAAACTGCTGAAGGAGAATGTGAATTGAGTCAGTTTGCAGAAGTGAAAGCCATCCAGCCAGCGTTAGACATCATTGCTGAAAGAGAAAAATGGCCAGTGCTCTATCTCTGTACTGACTCATGGATGGTGGCAAATGCCCTGTGGGGGTGGTTACAGCAATGGAAGCAGAGCAACTGGCAGCGCAGAGGTAAATCCATTTGGGCTGCCGCACTGTGGCAAGATATTGTGTCCCAGCTAGAGAATCTGGTTGTAAAAGTACGTCATATAGATGTTCACATACCCAAGAGTCGGGCCACTGAAGAACTTCAAAACAACCAACAGGTGGATCAGGCTGCCAAGATTGGAGTGTCTCAGGTGGACCTGGACTGGCAACATAAGGGTGAGCTATTTATGGCTCTGTGGGCCCATGATACCTCAGGCCATCAGGGAAGAGATGTAACATATAGATGGGCTCGTGATTGAGGGGTGGACTTGACCATGGACCCTATTGCACGTTATCCATGAATGTGAAACGTGCTGCAATTAAGCAAACCAAGCGGTTAAAGCCCCTGTGGTATGGAGGGCGATGGCTGAAATATAAATATGGGGAGGCCTGGCAGATTGACTATATCACACTCCCACAAACTCGCCAAGGCAAGCGCCATGTGCTTACAATGGTGGAAGCAACCACCGGATGGCTGGAAACATATCCCATGCCACCGCCAGGAACACTATCCTGGGCCTTGAAAAGCAGGTCTTGTGGTGACATGGCACCCGAGAAAGAATTGAGTCAGACAACGGGACTCATTTCCGAAACAACCTCATAGACACCTGGGCCAAAGAGCATGGCATTGAGTGGGTGTATCACATCCCCTATCATGCACCAGCCTCTGGGAAAATTGAGCGATACAATGGACTGTTAAGGACTACATTGAGAGCAATGGGGGGTGGAACCTTCAAACACTGGGATACACATTTAGCAATAGCCACCTGGTTAGTCAACACCAGAGGATCTGCTAATCAGGCTGGCCCTGCCCAGTCAGAATTTTACGTACTGTAGAAGGGGATAAAGTCCCTGTGGTGCACATAACAAATATGTTAGGGAAGACAGTCTGGGTTACTCCTGCCTCAGGCAAAGACAAACCCATTTGTGGGATTGCTTTTGCTCAAGGACCTGGGTGCTCTTGGTAGGTGATGTGCAAGAATGGAGAAGTCCAATATGTGCCTCAAGGGGATTTGATTTTAGGTGAGAACAGTCAATGAATTAAACTGTATGATGTTAGTTGCTATATAACCCTGCCTTTGTATTTTATCATTAATATAATTGTTATATGCTATATCCATAGTACTATAGTAAGAATCACTTAGATCAAGCAAGAATGAACTCTGATAAAACTGAGCAAAGCGCAGTAGTGATGGAACCAGAACTGACTCCAGCATGCAACAGTCCAACATTACACACCATCCTCCTGCTACGCCCAATGTCACCCGCTCACCATACCGCACTGAAGCCCGATCCTGCTCTGCTGACTGAGAGGACTTTGCACCATCCCTCCTGCCCAGAAAGACTGGTATGACAGATGGAGCCCAAAGTCATGGACTAAATGAACTCAACGGACATTTTATAGAGATGGCCTATAGGCTAAGGGAATGATATCTGTGTGTGTATATATATATATATATGTATCTCTCAAAGGACAGGAAAAGTGATGGTGATTAATTAGGATGTATTGGAAAGCATGGGACCTGAGCATGACATAAATGGTATAGAATAAGGGGCAGATATTGTCCTGGTTTCAGCTGGGATAGAGTTAATTTTCTTTCTAGTAGCTAGTGTTGTTTTGGATTTAGTATGAGAAGAATGTTGATAACAGTGATTTTTTCAGTTGTAAGTTTTTGAGTCAGATCTCTTACACAGATGACAGGCACAAGTATCGAATAACGATTAGATTCTATTATAGTATCACACTGATGCTATCCATAAGAAAAAAGTAGGACATTTATACACACTCTCTCACTTTCGTGCTGAAATTTTAATACTGTTTCACAGTTCAAAGGTTATTTGAATTTTGCAGAGTGTGAAAAAATATCCACTGACTGATTACCAAGGTTTCCAACTTCAATTATCTTCTTAATGAACCTTTCACATCAAAGTGAGGAATAAGAAAAATATTTCTTGTAAATTTCTTAATATAAGGTGAGAACTAACACATTTAAAACCTTTTCATATTTGTGTCACACCCACATTTTGACAAAAATACACTTTGCTTTATGTGGAATAAATAAATACATTCTTGCTTTCTGGTAGTGGAAGAGAAGGGAAAATGATGGGAATAAAACAGTGTTCTGGTATGCTAAAAAAATCCATTTAGAATCATAGAATGCTTTGGGTTGGAAGGGACCTTTAAAGGTCATCTAGTCTAAACCACCCGGCAATGAGCAGGAACATCTTCAGCTAGATCAGGTTGCTCAGAGCCCCGTCCAACCTGACCTTGAATATTTCCAGGGATGGGGCATCTGCAACTTCTCTGGGCAACCTGTTCTAGTGTTTCACCATCCTCATTGTAAAAAATGTCTTCCTTATATGTAGTCTGAATCTACCCTCTTTTAGTTTAAAACCATTACCCCTTGTCCTATCACTACAGGCCCTGTTAAAAAGTCTGTCCCCATCTTTCTTATAAGCCCCCTTTATGTATTGAAGGGCCTCAATAAGGTCTCCCAAGAGCCTTCTCTTCTCCAGGCTGAATAACCCCAACTCTCTCAGCCTTTCCTCATAGGAGAGGTATTCCATCCCTCTGATCATTTTTGTGGCCCTCCTCTGGACCTGCTCTAACAGGTCCATGTCTTTCTTTGTACAGAGGACTCCAGAGCTGGATGCAGTACTCCAGGTGGGGTCTCAGCAGAGTGGAGTAGAGGGGCAGAATCACTTCCCTTGACCTGCTGGCCACGCTTCTTTGTATGCAGCCCAGGATATGTGTATTGGCTTTGTGTGGCAAGGTTTTGGTAGTGCGGGGGGGGTTACAAGGGTGGCTTCTGTAAGAAGCTGCTGGAAGCTTCCCCTGTGTTCGAGAGAGCAAATGCCAGCCGGCTCTAAGACGGACCCCGCCGCCGGCCAAGGCCGAGCCAATCAGCGATAGTGGTAACGCCTCTGTGATAACATTTTTAAGAAGGAAAAAAAAGTTGGGACAGATGGAAAACGGCAGCCGGAGAGAGGAGCGAGAACATGTAAGAGAAAACAACCCTGCAGACACCAAGGTCAGTGAAGAAGGAGGGGGAGGAGATGCTCCAGGCGCCGGAGCAGAGATTCCCCTGTGGCCTGTGGTGAAGACCATGGTGAGGCAGGCTGTCCCCCTGCAGTCCATGGAGGTCCACGATGGAGCAGATATCCACCTGCAGCCCCATGGGGGACCCCACGCCGGAGCAGGTGGGTGCCCGAAGGAGGCTGTGACCCCGTGGGAAGCCCGCGCTGGAGCAGGCTCCTGGCAGGACCTGCGGATCTGTGGAGAGAGGAGCCCACATTGGAGCAGGTTTTCTGGCAGGACTTGTGACCCCGTGGGGGACCCACACTGGAGCAGTGTGCTCCTGAAGGACTGCACGCTGTGGAAAGGACCCATGCTGGAGCAGTTCGTGAAGAACTGCAGCCCGTGGGAAGGACCCACGTTGGAGAAGTTCGTGGAGGACTGTCTCCTGTGGGAGGGACCCCACGCTGGAGCAGGGGAAGAGTGTGAGGAGTCCTGCCCCTGAGGAGGATGAAGCGGCAGAAAATAACGTGTGATGAACTGACCGTAAACCCCATCCCTGTCCCCCTGTGCCGCTGGGGGGGTTGGTAGAGAATCCGGGAGTGAAGTTGTGCCCGGGAAGAAGGGAGGGGTGGAGGGAAGGTGTTCTGAGATTTGGTTTTATTTCTCATTACCCTACTCTGGTTGATTGGCAATAAAGTGAGTTAATTTTCCCCAGGCTGACTCTGTTTTGCCCCTGATGGTAATTGGTGAGTGATCTCTCCTGTCCTTATCTCGACCCACAAGCTCTTTGTTATATTTTCTCTCCCCTGTCCAGCTGAGGAGGGGGAGGGATAGAACAGCTTTGGTGGGCACCTGGCATCCAGCCAGGGTCAATCCACCACAATATGGTTGGCTTTCTGGGCTGCGAGCACACATTGCCGGCTCATGTTGATGTCAGGTATAGAAAATCCTGTTGTAGATTAGAAAATCCTGTTTTAAATTAAGTTAGTTAATCATTTTCAACTTCAAACAATTTTAATAATACCTAGAGAAGTAGCCAAGATCATTCTGACCCTTTCTGTTCTTCCTGATTGATGATACGTCCCTCTTGGCAGGAAAACGAACCATTGACCCGATACAGAGCGACTTAGTGGTCAAAGTGAGGAGGGGATACCTCCCCGACCACCGAAGACCACCTGAGACCCCCGTGCATGCGGAGAAGGCATTTGATGTGTCATGGTTATATAATCCTATGCATGTGCATTAGATAGTTTGAGTATGTACTAGGTAGGAGTAGTTTAATAATAAATTGTATGCAATTGTTACTGTATAAAAGAGACACACCTGATGAATCTGGTGTGCTTGATTTGTGGAAAGTCCACCGAGCACCCAGGCCTGAATAAAAAGCAATATCTCTCCTGAGTGTGTGAGACTGGTCTATTGCACACCGGGTAACGAATCCATTTTTAGAATCATAGAATCATTTAGGTTGGAAAAGACCTTCAAGATCATCAAGTCCAACCATTAACCATGCCCACTAAACCATGTCCTGAAGTACCCTGCCCACTCGCTTTTTGAATATCTCCAGGGATGGTGACTCAACCACTTCCCCGGGCAGCCCATTCCAATGCTTGACAACCCTCTCAGTAAAGAAATTTTTCCTAATATCTAACCTAAATCTCCCTTGCCTCAACTTGAGGCCATTTCCTCTTGTCCTATCTCCAGCCACCTGACAGAAGAGACCAACACCCACCTCACTACAACCCCCTTTCAGGTAGTTGTAGAGAGCGATAAGGTCTCCCCTCAGCCTTCTCTTTTCTAGACTGAACAGCCCCAGTTCCCTCAGCCGCTCCTCATAAGACTTGTGCTCCAGGCCCCTCACCAACTTGGTTGCCCTCCTCTGAACACGCTCCAGCACCTCAATGTCTTTCCTGTAGTGAGGGGCCCAAAACTGAACACAGTACTCGAGGTGCGGCCTCACCAGTGCTGAGTACAGGGGAACAACCACCTCCCTGTTCCTGCTGGCCACACTATTTCTGATACAGGCTAGGAGGCGATTGGCCTTCTTGGCCACCTGGGCACACTGCTGGCTCATGTTCAGCCAGCTGTCAACCAGCACCCCCAGGTCTTTCTCTGCCGGGCAGCTTTCCAGCCACTCTTCCCCAAGCCTGTAGCGCTGCATGGAGTTGCCGTGACCGAAGTGCAGGACCCGGCACTTGGCCTTGTTGAACTTCATACGATTGGCCTCAGCCCATCGATCCAGCCTGTCCAGATCTCTTTGTAGAGCCTCCCTACCCTCAAGCAGATCGACCCTGCCTCCCAAAACATTTTAGGACAACAATGTCCAGTTTTTCATCCACCAGTACCCTAAGTCCCTCTCCGCAGGGCTGCTCCCAATCCATTCATCCCCCAGCCTGTATTGATAGTGGGGATTGCCCTGACCCAGGTGCAGGACCTTGCACTTGGCCTTGTTGAACCTCATGAGGTTCACATGGGCCAACTTCTCAAGCTTGTCCAGGTCCCTCTGGATGGCATCCCATCCCTCAGGCATGTCAACCGCACCACTCAGTTTGGTGTCATCTGCAAATTTGCTGAGAGTGCACTCGATCCCACTGTCTGTGTCATTGATGAAGATATTAAACAGCACTGGTTCCCTGAGGGACACCATTCATCACTGGTCTTCATCCGGACACTGAGCCGTTGACCACTACTCTCTGGATGCGACCATCCAGCCAATTCCTTATCCATCTAACAGTCCATCCATCAAACCCATTTCTCTCCAATTTAGAGACAAGGATCTTGTGGGGGACCGTGTCTGAAGGCCTTACAGAAGTCCAGATAGATGACATCCGTAGCTCTTCCCTTGTCCACTGACGTAGTCACTCCATCGTAGGCAGCCACCGAATTAGTCAGGCATGATTTGCCCTTGGTGAAGCCATGCTGGCTATCTCGAATCACCTCCCTGTCCTCCATGTGCCTTAACGTAGCTTCTAGGAGGATCTGTTCCATGATCTTCCTGGGCACAGAGGTGAGGCTGACAGGTCAGTAGTTCCCAGGGTCCTCCTTTCTACCCTTTTTAAAAATGGGTGCAATTTTTAATTTTTTAATTTTTGCTTTTTTATTCTTTACAAAAGCTTGTGTCAAGGGCTGATTCTCAATAGATCGCAGCGAGGGAGCAGCTCTGCTATGTACGAAACCCTGACCCAGAATCAGGTCGTCTACGAATGATTTAGCGCCAAGTGCCCCACGATCATGCAGTATGTGACAGGGGAGAGGCAGCGCTGCATCTGCCCACCCCTCCAGTCCCGACCGATCACGAGCGGCGCTTCGCACTGGGCCCGCCAGCCGGCTGTCGCAAGCCCACCGAGGTGCCAGTGGCGCTGCAGTATCGCTACGGTCTAGGCGGGATTCTGACTCTAGAGGCATTCCGTCATAAGCCCGCAGATGGTAGCCTCGCACCAGTGGCTCCTCAGCCAAACGCATGCGCCAGGGGTCTGAATCTGCGGTTCCTCTCGTACTGAACAGGATTACTATTGCAACAACACATCATCAGTAGGGTAAAACTAACCTGTCTCACAACAGTCTAATAGACAGGATACAGCTTACTGAAAGCCAAAACTAAGCTGCCCAGATGGGTGCTTAACTCCAAGACAGGCTGGATCCACCCAAGAGCCAGAGGAACGCAGGCCTAAGGCTGCTGGAATGTACAAGTTTCTGTACGTATGACTTGAAAAAATGCTTTGAATTACAGTTATGAACATATTCCAAACTGAAAAACAAAAAGTTTCAAAAGTTTTTCACTGATGTTAATAAGGAACATAAATAGTTTAGCAGTGAGGTGGAAGAACCATCTTCAAGACAAAGAGGAGTTTTAGAACTTTTACCTCCACGTTTACCTCCAAAACGTTTTGTTTTGAAAGTGAAAACTTGAAAAAATCAAGACAGCTTTATGAGTAAGTTCTTTTTCATAAGAGTTGAAAAAAGGCATGGAATAATATTACTTCAGTCATTTCAAGGTAGTAGGAGAGCCCAAGACAGAAGGGAAATGTTCAGTCAATATGTTCGCAACATGTCCTTTGTTGTTATCAGCTAAAAGTGTTCACATGACTGTATACTCTGAAAGCCCAGGAAGATATTCTTCCATCTTCTAAAGAAGATGGCCAAGTTATAAATAATTTAACACACTAACATCCATGCAAAATTGTGAAAGTGAGGTTTCCCTTTAATCTCCTCCTAAAAAGACTATTTCAATGTATTTTTATTTACATTTACCAGCAACCAAAATGTTCACAAAGACTAGGAGCCTATTTATAGCACACATTACAGTCTTAAATTCATCTCTCTCTACCCCATTAAGCAGGATGCATTTTATGCTGCAAGCTATTTGCATTACTATTTTTCCTTGTGTCATTCATGTTCCACTCCATGTTCCATACTTGGGCTCTAGTTAAAAACACAGTACTGGTAGTGTGATTCTGTTAGATCAATACACTGAGAAAAATATTTAACATCACATGTGACACCCTACCTCCTGACACCCTGCCCCCTGACCAATATTGGCAGCGTAGACAGACTGCCAACACCCTGCCCCCTGACTGACATTGGCAGCGTAGGCAGGGTGCCACCCACATTATTCATGTGAGGTATGATTCTCTCAAATCACAGAACCATTGGTGGAGCCAAGGGGCAGTGCAACTCTTACTCACATTCAAAAGGCATTTGCACGATTGGCTGTTGCTGCCAGATGACCTGGACACCATGCCCTGCCCCCTGCCCCTTCCCTGTGAGCCTTGCAGTGCCTCACCTTCAGCCCCTCCTTCCTCTCTCTAAGGTGCTGCCTGAGAACTGGTGGGTGGGTGTCCACCACCAGACGGAGATCGCCTCCTAGTTCTGTTTCCCAGCAGACCTTTTTGCATACCCTATGTCCTAGCCCTGATTAGAAGTTGTCGTGAATGACCGGCACTCAGTTGTGGACACCAGGGCCCAAATCTCATCGTTGGATCACAGACTGTGATTTTGTATTTCAGGAAGTGATAATGCCCATGATGAGCCCGGAGTTGCTGACTCAGCCCAACTACTGGACCACCCTCGACGAATGGACTGATCTGTGTACTGGTTTTGGCTGGGATAAAGTTAATTTTCTTCATAGCATTCATATGGTGCTATGTTTTGGATTTATGACCAAAACAGTGTTGATAACATAGGGATGTTTTAGTTATTGCTGAGCAGTGCTTGTACAGCATCAAGGCCTATTCTGCTTCTCACACTGCCCCGCCACTGAGTAGGCTGAGGTGCACAAGAAACTGGGGGAAGGAGGACGGGAGGGGGACATTTGGCGTTATGACATTTGTCTTCCCAAGTAACTGTTAACACGTGATGAAGCCCTGCTTTCCTGGAAATGTCTAAACATCTGCCATCGTCAATGGGAAGTAGTGAATGAATTCCTTATTTTGCTTTGCTTGCATGCACAGTTTTTGCTTTACATATTAAACTGTCTTTATCTCAACCACAACAATCTGTAAAACTCCTCCTGCTATATTGCTGTTTATTGTAGTTGTTTTACTTGTACTACCGTCATTTATTCCAAGCAAGCCCCTCTTTTGAATATGCTGTGGATACTGTTCTTAGGGACAGTCCACCAGGGCCTTGCTGGTTGGGATCCTAACTTGTTAATTCTCACATCTCAGGCGCTGGCAAATGTCAGAAAGGGAACTGATTGTTGGATTTGTACACAACATCCTGCATCTGGGCACCAAGGGGTTCCTGTGGTGGGAATGCTGGTATTGGTAGAATTGTTGGGCCATGCACCTAAAATTTTTGTCAGATATTACTCTATTTGGGCTAATCTCTCAAACACCAACTACCCACTGCCGCCTTGGTAAAGAATGGATCAGAATTCTACGTCCTCCAGAACTTTATGGGCTATGCTCTGTCCCATGATCAACTACAAACCATGCGGCAGGGTCCATCCTACACCATGCAAACCTACCATGCCAATATTGACAATTGCCTGAAAGACACCACTTGCTGCCGTGACCTTAGCACAATAGGTGCCCCCAGCCTATACTGGCTGTGCAGCAGCTGTGCTATGAAAACCCTCCCATGGAGTGAGAGGGGACCCGCACACCCGGACTAATAGTGCCTAGGATGCATGTTGAAGAAAACCGCTCCGTGACTCATGTCTGCAATTACGCTGATGCCCTGCGACATCGGTGTGGTATTAACCCTTTGGTAGAATGAGGATCCAGATTTCACCAGTTTGCCCAGACCCTCCTTCCTTGGCTAGGGGTTTCTGAGCTGGAGAAAGCAATCATCAATCTCTCTGCTACCCTAGAAAATATAGAAAACATAACAACCAATGCCATCCAAGCACTGCAGCAAGAAGTTGCTATAGTATTACAGACTACCATTCAAAACCACTAGCCTCAGAGTACTTGCTGGCCACGCAAGGTGGCATTTGCACGTTAGTAAACACTACCTACTGTGTCTATGTCAACCAAGATCTACGCATTGAGACCAACCTTAAGAAAATCCAGGAACAACTAAAGCCCTTGCATCAGGTGGCAACCGAAAATATTGATTGGTGAATTGCGGTCATGGCTTACGTCTTGGTTCCCAGATGTCAGGGTAGTTGTCAAAAGAGTTTGGCTATATTTTTTGTAATTATCTTGTTTATTGTCATTGTTTGTGTTTTGTTTCATATCAGTGGATGGGGTTGTAGATTGTGCTGTAAAGCATTTTCCCAGTCATGGTCAAGCCAGTCCCTGACCCAGGTTGGGGCCACTAGATATAAGTGGATGCTGGTTGTATTCTCTTTCACAGCCTCTCTTGTAGCAATTGGGAAGATGCCGTAGTAATCACCTCCCAGATGCCTGCGCAACTGACAGTTGATAGAGGTGATTCTATGGTACCCACCTGTCCTGGTTTTGGCTGGGACAGAGTTAATTTTCTTCCTAGTAGCTGGTACAGAGCTGTATTTTGGATTTAGTATGAGAATAATTTTGATAAGACACTGATGTTTTAGCTGTTGCTAAGTAGCGTTTATCCTAAGTCAAGGATTTTTCAGTTTCCCATGCTCTGCCAGCGAGGAGGTGCACAAGAAGCTGGGAGGGAGTATAGCCAGGACAGCAGACCTGAACTAGACAAAGGGATATTCCATACCATAGGACGTCATGCTCAGTATATAACTGGGGGGAGTTGGCCGTTAGGGGCCAATCGCTGCTTGGGGACTGCCTGGGCATTGATCAGGAGGTGGTGAGCAACTGCATTGTGCATCACTTGTCTTTCTCGGGTTTTATCACTCTCTTTTTGTTATCTTCCTTTTCATCATCATCATCATCATCATCATTATTATTATTATTATTAATTTTATTTCAATTATGAAACTGTTCTTATCTCAACCTACGAGTTTTACTTTTTTTTTCCCCCGATTCTCCTCCCTATCCCACTGGGGTGGGGCAAGTGGCTGCATGGTGCCTAGTTGCCAGTTGGGGTTAAACCACGCCAGTCCTTTTTTGGTGCCCAACGTGGGGCACAACAGGTTGAGATAACGACAGATCTGACTGGAACACATTAGAACAAATTTTTTATAAGCATTTATTATATTAGTTCAATAGTCGCTGGTCACAATGTTGACTGCTCTCAAAAGTTGGTATGCTTGTTCTTAAAGTTGTGTTATGTAATACCTTACTTGCAGTATATGCTCCCTGTTGTGCTGTTTATTGCTTGTGGGAACTGGGCTAGAGTTATCATGTTGTTGTACTTTGTAACACTGGCTTATGATATGATAGAATTGCTGGTCGTGAAACTAGTCTGGTATTTGTACTCAGCATTGCCGTCACCTCTGTACTTCGAGAGCCATCTAGCGGAAACTATTAATAATTACACTTTTAACCTTTTCTCCTTGGGAAGCCAACCTATGGAGGAGACATCTTCCCACATCTTCCCCTTCTCCGCCAGGCTAATTACAATAGCGTTTGAGAATTTTGAAAATTTTGAATATCTTTGGGATGTTAAAACCAGCATGGTCCTATTGCTAGGAATCCTGAATTTGGTTCAGGTTTTGTTTAGGGTTACACAACTATTTAAGAATACCACCCAAAGATCGACCCCTGTGACAGGTACCACGGCTACTCAAACTCTGGCGACAGGCACTGCGGCTACTCCAACCCTGGTGACAAGCACTGCGGCTACTCAAACCCTGGCGACAGGCACTGCGGCTATTCTAACCCAGATGACAGGCACTGTGGCTACTCAGACCCCGGCAATAGGCACTGATCTCATGATGCACCAGCTTTCAACCTCTGACTATGTAACTTATAACCTGCAGGTGTTGGAGCATCAACCTCACCTAGCTTATTATATAACTAAAAACCCGCCAAAATAACACCCTAGCCTATAACTCCATGTCAAGTGATCATTTGAGAGAATCAAGGGGTAGAAGTGACACCCTGCCTCCTGATACCCTGCCCCTTGACCAATATTGGCAGCTTAGACAGACTGCCAACACCCTGCCCCCTGACCTACATTGTCACAACTCTTCTCCACATTCAAAAGGCATTTGCACAATTGGCTGTTTCTGCCAGAGGACTCAGACACCAAATGTCCCTGGCAGTCTAACATAGCCATGGCATCGCTTATGATCCTGTGTTCACTATCGGTGATTGGGTGAGTCGCTATATTGTGGAATTGTTGCTCATCTTTCTTACTTCCTCACTAAAGCTTTGTTTTATAACGTGTTGTCAGACTCTATTACTGTTTGGACCACAACATCAAAGATATATGTCTTACAAAACAAAATAAAAACATTCTGATACCCGCCAAGCTAAAAGAATACAAAAATAAATAACAAGATGTATTCACTATATAAGCAACTGAAAATTTCTTCTTTGTAACAGCTGTACTTTTTAAGGAGATGGTTGATGATATAAATAATGTAATGAGATTTCTTTCTTTTATGGGAAAAGTATAAATTTAAAAGCTTTCAGAGCTCCCAGTCTTTCTTAAAAAAATTAATACTGAAGAAAGTTGAGAATACAATCATGACTGTCTAGGGACATCTGTTTCACCTTGCTATGTCAACCGTTCTCTTAAACAATGAAATCAACATATACACAGTCATGAAGAACATTAAAGTGTTTTTTTCATCTAACTTCTGTAAATGAATGTTAAAAATTTGCATAGAACAGTGCTGGTGAGTAAGTTTGATGAATAATGGGAATAGTCTTTATGAAAGAAAAAAATCCAAATATTAAATTCCACCCCTACTTCGTAAAACTGTATACAAAATGATGGGTACTACTGCATTTTGCCTGCTTAGTTCATACATTACCACTCACAAGTTTCTTTCTTCTTTTATTCTTTGAAACAGCAATACAAGTAGAAAATATAAGCTAATATAAATCCTATACTTTAAGTTGATGGAATGAAGTTTACTACTTTAGGGTCTGTTCTAGCAAAGAACCTATGAATTTTATTTTAATTCCTACTGTCTATTTTTATGGCTCTGCTACGCAACACTAACTATGCAAATAGCTACAATAAGAACATTTATCTAGTCAACTATTCCACACCTAACACAAAATAGATAGGTTCCACTGACCCTCCATGGAGGAGATCAGTTTGTGTCATATTATTTGAGGATTAGCCTCTTAATCCCTGTAGAACTTCTCATTTCATTACATGTAGTTGCATATGACTGCTGGTAGACATTTGGAAAACAGCCAGGACTGGACAAGCCAGTCTGCTTTGAAAATGTCTTAAAAGAACTAACAACTTTGAGTTTTGCTGTTTAGCATGAAGTATTCAATCTATCATTATACTTTACTGGTCCAACAAATTTAATATCCAAATAATTATGTAAAAACACACACATTTCTACTGAAGCTCTCTACAAACTTGTGCTTTAATCAAATTTTAAATAATATGTAAAATTTAAAATTAATTTTAGTGAAATCATTTTTTCTTAAAAACTGGTGATTTATGCTGATGCTTGCTTACCTCATTGTCTGACTCCACAAGCACTTGATCATATTCACTAAGAGCTACTAGGAACATGATAGATGTGACATTTTCAAAGCAATGTATCCATTTTCTTCTTTCCGATCGTTGGCCTCCTACATCCACCATTCTGCAAAATTAACAATGATCACATCAACTCCACAAATACCTTAGCAGATAAACATACAATCACATATGGAACATTGAATTCAAGAATTTAGTTGAAAACACAATTTGGTTTGTTTTTCTTAAATATTTTACCATTTGTATTGAAGACTAATGGAATCTGTTATAAGTAAATGTTATTGTATTTGCTTTTTAGTCTGATGTGCTTTCTGAATTTGAATTATTATGGGTCTCAAAGCCTTCAAATTTCTGATATTCAAAACTCTCATCATTCTGAGCCACAATTCTAGAATGTATGCCCTGTATATTCAGCAGAAACACATGTCCACAGAATGAAGTTGGTGGCCTGCCTTTCTCCCAAGAAATTACCAGCCAGAATTCCAAACTTCTCAAAATTCCAAACTTGTCAAGGCTGCCTAATTTTAAGAGTATAAATAAAACACAATCTGTATTTACTAAAGTTGTTAATAGTCAAAATAAAAACTCAAATTTGCTGGCAGAGTGTACTCCAAATTCATTATGGATCTCAATGTAACTAGACACTCCGGTGTCTAACTTGAAATTGTAATTGCATAGTTATTCTTTAAGCAATTGTATTTGCACTCAAAATGAGCTGTGGGGAAAATTATTTGTAGGAGTAGTATTAAACTTACAAATTGTCACTTCTCTCTAAAAATCAAGTACAGAAGTGGTACCTTTACATTTCATAATTTATTATTCATAATAAAACTGATATTTTATTGAAAAATGACTTACAGTTTTTCCATCAATAATAACTACCTTCAGAAAAAGACAAGTCTGTTTGTCTCTCATCCTCTTGACATCTTTAACAACAGCTGCTAATCATATATGGACAAAACCATGAAAATAAAATGAACAAGCTCGAATTTTAAAAACATTGAGTAATTTGTACTTTTAACCAATATCCTATACACAGTATTACTAATGTAAAAAGAAACAAAAGAAACAAAGCAACAAAGCAAATGGGTGTTAAACTTTTTTTTCTACCTGAAAATGACACTTTGTAAGTCGAATGGATATTCAATGATCCCTGTTGTTGGGACTCGAACTCTAAGCACATCTTGCTGAGTTGGCAGATAGGCCAAATCTGCTATGCGGTCCAAGTCGTTAAGGTAACTATAGATGGGGAGAAACAACAGGAATGCAAGACAGTGATACCATAATCCCACTGAGGAAAAGAGAAAGGAAGACTTGGGAAAAGAAATGGGATGTGGCATAGAAAGAAGTGCAACAGAAAAAGAGCAATATTGACATAAAAGAGGGAAGGAAATATAAAGGAGTGCTCCATTCTCCCTTCCTAGTCATTTTCATAGCTTCAAGTAAATTCTACAAAAGGAGAGCATGATTATTATGATTTTCATATAAATTTACCTGGTTTTCACATGTTGAATCACCAACAATTCAAAATTTTCAGTTATTCAATTCTGGTTAATTTAAAGACAAATAATATGATAAAATGTGTAAGAAATATAAGACTATAATTTTATCTGAAACTATAACATATTTCTTGATAATTACTCTGCAATGTCTACAAAGGATAGATAAACATGAAACTCCCAAGTGATAGTGAACTATTAATTATCAGTTTTGAAATGGTAGGAGGATAAATGGCACTCTTCAGACATAAAAGAAAAAAACCCCACACTGACAAATTAAAAAACTCTGCACCTGAAATTCCTGCATCCAGACTGAAACTTCTGATCAAGTTAATAAGCCTGCAGTACATGAAATACATCCCAGTCAGTTAGCAAATAATCTGAAACTGCAATAAAATTGCTTGTAAGGGCTTGTCAACTACAACACACAATTCTTTTGCTATTGCTTAATGGTGATTTTCAAGTATAAAGCAGCAGTGCACTGGAGGTTTTAATTAACTTTCATAAGAGATGCTTCAAAGAAGAAGGGATAATATACCAATGTGTGATAGCCTGTTTGGGTCCAGGAGTCGCACATTCCATGAATTCAGTGCACCAGGCAGCTTGGGCTCTCCCCAGGGTAGATGTCTGGGAAAAAGACTGCTGCAGGAAATTAAGTTTTTGTGTATTTGATTACTTCCAAGCAGAAGAATGACCTAGTTGGTCAGAGTTAGCTACTGGTAAGATAACCTAAGGCTGCCCTGATTCATTCCAGGGGAGGGTAGCAATGTACTCCTTGCAATTTATCAAATCATTAAATATCACTAAGCTCTGAATGTATTCTTCATAGTTATTATTCAAGGTGTTCTTTTTTAAATAAATCCACACAAGAAATAATTAGACTACTTCTAGATACTCTGAATGATTTGTTATGCAATAGTGAAAGTAAATTGTTATGAACAATGACAGAAACAAAGAGATTTGAGTTCTACTTTACAGCAAAAATACAGAAGAATTAATTTGTTAACTCTGGGAGGGAGCCAAAAATATTATCAAATTTTCCTCACTATGATTTTATTCATGAAAGATTAAACTGATAGTAAATTTTAAATGTGAAAATATTACACATATTCATAAAGATGTATTGAACCATATATCTCAGAAAAATGTTCATATCCAGAAGTTACTACTCTGAAAATATTTTCTCAGAACCGTGACTAGCTTTTGCCAATAGGAAAAAGGGCTTGAAAATCTGAGCGTTTCATCTGCCCTTAGTTGTTTTATACAAAAAGCAGAATGGATAAGCTGATCATCAATTTGCTGGGAGGGGGAAATCCATAATAAATCCATAACCACCACAATAGGAAATCTAAAGAGATGCTGAAACACTAATTGGCCTCTTCTTCCGTCCCACCCCACCAAAAACATTGGGTTTGTTTTGTGACTTTATTTCAGAAAAAAAGAAGGGTACAAAGAAGCACTGTGGATCATTACATGCTATAGTGGTATTCATTAAAGCAGGAGAGCTTTAAGAGAATAAATTTGTAGGTGACCCATTCATACAATTGCTTGTTGCATTCCTTTGGAAAGCCTCAGCTGTAGTCTCCAATATGTGAACCTGGTTATTGTACCTCTGCACCATGAAAATTTTGAATATCCTTGGGATAGTGGACATACTACTAAGATATGCGGTAGTGCACATCTGACTTTTTTAGAAATACAATAATTTAAAGGGACATTATTAAATAGTCATGTCGCATTTGTGTTACTGGAAACTGTTTAAAGAGCAAAGTGTCCTAGCTAGTATCCTAGCACAAAACACCGATGTCATTAAGTTCCAGAAGCACTAATTTATCCTTTAAAATTACATCTTTTCCTCATCCTCATTCAGTTCTGCTCAAGTTCTGCTCTTACACATGTACTAAACAGAAAACTTCTTACTCATTTCACCAGTAGCACCTTCTAGAGGCTATACAGAATCCTTACACAACCTCATAGAGTCCTATTTCCTTCCCTGGATATCTTCACTTAACAGTTTAAAGGATGTAGGGCTCTCTACAAAGTCTCTTAAATTATGCATTCAAACCCATAATCATGGAAACAGTGTCAAAACCAGTAAGAGTACCTCACAGAAAAATTCATATAGTATGCACAAAATTATTGAAAAAAAAGCTTTGTTACTAACAAATCACAACCAGAATCTATAGTGCAACAAAAGCAATTTAGAATACATCCTGCAATTTTTTGTTTTTGAATAATGACAACACTTAGCCCCTACCACTTTTCCTTCTCACTAATTTAAAACTTAATGAATAAATATAACACTGTATTCATGAAAAAAGACTAATAATTCTTTGTTGCACAACCTTATTTTCAATCTTTTATTATTTTTATATTCCTGCCATGAGCATATAGAAAATATTCAATAAATTGTTTTAAAATAAAAATAGCTTTTTCCACTATACTGGGTCTGGATGGGATGGAGTTAACTTTCTTCATAGCAGCTGGTATGGTGCTGTGTTTTAGATTGGTGACTAAAACAGTGTTGATAACACACCAATGTTTTAGCTATTCCTGAACAGCGCTTGTACAGCTTCAAGGCCTTCTCTGTTTCTCACTCTGCTGCCCCAGGGAGTAGGCTGGGGGTGGGCAAGAGACTGGGAGGCGACATAGCCAGGACAGCTGACTCAAATCGACCGGAGAGATATTCCATGTCATATAACATTATGCTCAGCAATAAAAACTGGGGGTTTGGTCTTTTCCAAGGTAGCCATTGCTTGGAGACTGGCTGTGCATTGATCTGCTTGTGGGAAGTGGTGAGTGAATGCCTTTGCATCACTTGGGGGTTTTCCCCCCACTCTTTCCTTCACTTATTAAAGTGTCTTTATCTCAACCCATAAGTTTTCTCACTTTTGCTCTTCTGATTCTCTCCCCCATCCCTCTGGGGAAGAAGTGAGTGAGCAGCTAGGTGGGTGCTTAGTTGCTGGCTGGCGTCAACCCACCACATCCTCTTAAATTTTTGTTTTGTTTTGGTTTCGTTTTTTTAACAGAGACATTTGTGTAGAAGAATTACTTGGGCTGGAATTCAGATTTTAATGCAATTTGTACATTCTTGCTCTGAAGTAAAGGAACAGAGATTTATTTTAACTTTCTTCTCATCACCATATTTTATGTTACTTAATTTCACACTTTTGCAGGAGATTAGCCACACTTCCTGTTACCATATCAGTAGATATAACTTTCCATTCCTGTATCAACTTAGAGGGAATTAAACATGTTTCTGAAAATCAGACTGAAAGCTTTGCCTGCATCAGCAACACAAAATTCCTTTCAAGATACTCTAAAATCAATAAAATCTCCTTATATTTCTCTTTAAATCTCACGTCCCCTCTGATACAAAATAACATAATTAATTAAAAAAAAAATCATCATTGGGTAAGCATGTGTATCATCGGGATTGACATCAGGGTCTTTCTGCTGTACTTGCACCCACTGCTTTGTACCACATCTGAATACTATGCAAAATAGCAGAAATTAATTGTTTCTCTTTAGTCATGTACAATCTTCCCAAAATGCCAGTGGAACAAAATCAACACACTTATGCTCAATATCATTATAATGACTTTTGTATTAACTGCATAACAGTATACTTTTATGCCTCTAGAATTGCATACACAAAACCAAGACATTTTCCATTAGGAGGGATGGGGTGATGGTTTGATTTTTTTAAAACAACTTCCTTATTGGGTTGACAGAATATTTCAAAATGCTGAGCAAGAATATGGAAAGTGTAAACGAACAGAAGTGAATATTTACATAAAAAGGAAAAGACAACTGCAATGCCATTATTATTTAAACACACACTACCAGCAAGCGCAATTTTCAAATACCATTATTATAGCTGTTACGGTAACACAGAAAATTTAGAATTTCATTTATTTAGAATAGAATAGTTCCACTTGGAAGAGACCTACAAGGATCATCTAGTCCAACTGTCTGACCAATTCAGGGCTAACCAAAAGTTAAAGTATATTATTAAGGTTGTCCAAATGCCTCTTAAACACTGACAGGCTTGGGGCATTGACCACCTCTCTAGGAAGCCTGTTCCAGTGTTTGACCACCCTCTCAGTAAAGAAATGTTTCCTAGTCTGAACTTCCCCTGATGCAGCTTTGAGCCATTCCCACATGTCCTATCACTGGATACCAGGGAGAAGAGATCAGCACCTCCCTCTCCACTTCCCCTCCTCAGGAAGCTGTAGAGAGCAATGAGGTCGCCCCTCAGCCTCCTTTTCTCCAAACTAGACAAACCCAGAGTCCTTAGCTGCTCCTCATAGGACATTCCTTCCAGCCCTTTCACCAGCTTTGTTGCCCTCCTCTAGACACATTCCTTCTTAAATTGTGGGGCCCAGAACTGCACACAATATTCAAGGTGAGGCCTCACCTTAGATAACCCTCTAATAAAGGGTTTATCATAGTTTATAAGTCTTTATTGTTGCAGTGAATTATATTCAAGGCTTCTTCATATCAAAGGGTTGGATCAACAAGTTGAGTGGATCAACTGGTGGTGTGTGTTTCTCCCTGAGTTCATTAAGAGAGTGTGACTATCTCTCTGAATTAGCCAGACCAGCATGGGAGGAGTGTATACTTGGCTCAGCCCAATATAGAGTGTAAGAACTGAACAACTAGCAAAAGAATTTTGAGGAGAGCAACAGGCTTGAGCTGGTTTCAATCCACATATTCCTTCCTGGCACCTGAGGACACCCAGCGTCGTGACAGTGAGCATATTATAAAGAACAGTAATGGGAATCACATTGGTATTGACACTGGCACAAGCAGCAACTTTAAATAAAAACATCAAAATATCAAACACCTTTTCCAACTGTAACTGTGCAGGCCAAATCCCTACTCCAGCTGCTTCTCACTGTACCTTTTCCCAAAAGTCACAGTCCACCCCTAGCTGCTAGCTGTTGCACTTGTGCAATGTCTCCATAACCTATTGCTGTGAAAATGATTTGGAATAGCAAAGAAACACTATGGAAATTGTTCAAATTAAGCCAGCTCGTTTGACTGATACAGACTGGGGTGTGGGAAGTCTGTAACCTCCAGCAGGGAAGCAGGATGGAGTTACCTCTTCCACTGGTTTATCTGCAACTAGAAGAGGACTTGTGAAGACATTTAATTTATAAGACACCCAATGAAATTATAGGGCTACATGAAATGTCTTGAGAGCCTCTGTCTGAATTCAGACTGCTCTGGATGAAAAGTGAAAGTGAATACTATGAGAAAATGAAGATTTTTAATTATTTCTTTGTATAATTACTTATTAAAGACACAATTCACCATGGCTTTTAAGCACTCATCTACTGCAGTTCTAATCAAACTACTGACAAATACATTGCTCATGTGGGCAAACAAATCATGTGCACATACAAAAATTTTAAGCACATAACAGGCATGCATGAGGGATTTTAGGATAAGGGTCTAACTAAAAAAAACCCTACCCAAATAAAATTGTAAGCCCTTAGAAGCTTGCATGCACACATGCATGCACAAATTCTGCAATCAGATTTTGTGACACAACTGCTTCTCCAGTATACACTAGAAGTTGCTACATGCATGTACTCTTGCAAACAAACCAGGAAACTTGTCATAAACATGAACTTTCACAAAAAGTGTTGCCAACAACTGCCAAAACCAGATGTTTTCTTAGTTTATTAACTTCAAAATTTAAAACCATACTAAGGATATGGATATTGGAAATATCCTGGCCATTGTCTTAAGGTGGAGTCCAAAACCAGATAATCACAGTTATTACTGGGAAGTCAGTTATACAGTTAGCAGCAACTGTGCAAACAATTTAGGGCAGAACTACACGGCACTATGATTTTATTTTTACCACCTGCTAAGAAATGTCTTATTTTGACGAGACATATTGTAGTTATGACCTCTCACCCAAATGGTACTTATTCAGCTAAGCATTATACAAAAGAACAAAAAAAAAGGAAAATTGCATAAAATTACTTTAAAAAAACCCCAGTAACATAGGTCTGAGTAAATTTATACTACAAACCAAGTTTAAAAAGTTAATTATAGCTATAACTACTTTTTTAAAAATGAATTTGAATGGCTGCTGAGGTAATTTTCTGTGGGGTTGCTATAGCAACAGACAGAAGGTGTATTACCAAAGTAATGTATGTGTAACAAGCTGCTAACAATAGCTCTCTCTTAACATCAGAAAAAACTGCTAAAGTATCGTAGCATACTTGTGATCTGCACACTGATCAGAAATAGAAGAAAACCTTTTGTTTCCTAGTCAGTGCTGAGAAAGAAGTACTTATTTTTAATGAATTATATATTTCGTGTGACATGGGCCAAAACTGCAGCCAGCCTTCAAGGAAGTTACCAGGCTATGAAGGTGCTAATGATACCCTTGAAAGAGAGTTTCAAAGGTACTGTTTGTCCATATTACAAAATAAACAGGAAGAACGTGATAATAGGAATAGACTAATTAGCTCTGTATTTTCCCATGTTTTTCTCATATAGAAATCAGGCAAAGTGACAAGACTCCTAAATGTAATAAACAAACAAGAGTAGTTTTAACCAATAACCCTCTTGAAGAAGTTAAATATAACCCCATTCACCAAAATCTTGTAACTCAACATTCAGCTTTAATGAATTTCCCAGAATTATGCCACCTAATGAAGACAGACCATCAAAACTTATCTGAATGTACTTTCAATAAATGAAGTTTTGAAACATTTTCAACATGAACAAACATGGGGCAGGCACTTCAAACAAACACCCACCTCCAGCCATGAATTACTATTTTTCAGTATCTTTGAGGTCAGATTTCTGTTGGAAATAGTCACATGATATATTAGCATTTTCTCAGGAATAATTCCATCAGATGAACTACCCACCAGTCAGCCTCACCTCTGTGCCCAGGAAACCATGGAACAGATCCTCCTGGAAGACGTGTCCAAAAACATGGAGGACAGGGAGGTGATTCGAGAGAGCCAACATGGCTTCACAAAGGGCAAATCGTGCCTGACTAATCTGGTGGCTGCCTACAATGGAGTGACTACATCAGTGGACAAGGGAAGAGCTACGGATGTCATCTATCTGGACTTCTGTAAGGCCTTCAGACATGGTCCCCCACAAGATCCTTGTCTCTAAATTGGAGAGAAATGGGTTTGATGGATGGACTGTTAGATGGAATGGATATGGAGTTGGCTGGATGGCTGCATCCAAAGAGTTGCAGTCAATGGTTCAATGTCCGGATGGAGACCAGTGACGAGAGGCGTCCCTCAGGGGTCCATATTGGGACCGATACTGTTCAATATCTTCATCAATGACACAGACAGTGGGATCGAGTGCACTCTCAGCAAATTTGCAGATGACACCAAACTGAGTGGTGTGGTTGACATGCCTGAGGGACGGGATGCCATCCAGAGGGACCTTGACAGGATTGAGGAGTGGGCCCATGCGAATCTCATGAAGTTCAACAAGGCCAAGTGCAAGGTCCTGCACCTGGGTCAGGGCAACCCCCACTATCAATACAGACTGGGGGATGAATGGATTGGGAGCAGCCCTGCAGAGAAGGACTTGGGGGTACTGGTGGACAAAAAATTTGATATGAGCCAGCAATGTGCACTTGCAGCCCAGAAAGCCAACCATATCCTGGGCTGCATCAAAAGAAGTGTGGCCAGCAGGTCGAGGGAGGTGATTCTCCTCCTCTGCTCTGCCCTGGTGAGACCCCACCTGGAGTACTGCATCCAGCTCTGGGGCCCCAGCACAAGAAAGACATGGAGCTGTTGGAGCGGGTCCAGAGGAGGGCTGCAAAGATGATCAGAGGCCTGGAACACCTCTCCTATGAGGAAAGGCTGAGAAACTTGGGGTTGTTCAGCCTAGAGAAGAGAAGGCTCCAGGGAGACCTTATTGCGGCCTTTCAATATATAAAGGGGGCTTATGAGAAAGACAAGAGAGACTTTTAACCAAGGCCTATAGAGACAGGACAAGGGGTAACAGTTTTAAAGTGAAAGAGGGTAGATTTAGATTGGATATAAAGAAGAAATTTTTCACGATGAGGGTGGTGAGACACTGGAACAGGCTGCCCAGAGAAGTTGTGGATACCCCCTCCCTGGAAGTGTTCAAGGTCAGGTTGGATGGGGCTCTAGTCAAAGATGTCCCTGCCCACAGCAGGGGCAGTGGAACTAGATGATCTTTAAAGGTCCCTTCCAACCTAAGCCATTCTATGATTCTATGATTCTATGAATTCCTGTAACTGTAAACTCAATTTAGTATATACTCTAATTAATCAAGAGAAAGCACTAAAGGATGGGCAAAGGTAGACAGCTATAGCCTTCATCTATTTGTAAGACTCCTTTTCCTTTCCAAGACTAAAAATAAGGTTGTTCTATTCAGGAATACTGTCCAATAACTCTTCCCAAACTCATGCAATCTGATGGAGCAAGATGCTAAATTAATATTCACGAGCATATTAATAAACCCCATGCTTAGAAGGAATCCTGCTGGAAGACCTTATGAACACAGGAGAAATTCTTGGGGGATATACTGCCTCTGAAATGTACTACTGAGGAGAAGGAATGTGACTGGCACCACACTAGAAACCCTCCAAAAGAAATCTCTAAACAAAAAATATGTTGAGATAGAGGTGATTATTCACACTAATAAAAGGGTCAATCTAAGACTAGTAAAGATGATTTGTTACAACACAGTCAGCAAACAATTAGACTTTTTCTTAATCTATATGAGGAGAATGGGAGTACAGGGGAAGAGGGAAGGGACAAAACTCAAGAAACTATAAAGTTTACTGTTTAAAAGAAAGTTTGTTCAGGAGATTACAGGGAGGAGGTGAGTAGGTTGAGGAGTATCAGGGAGTCTAAGAAAGAGGCTGACTACTGGAACTGCACCCTACCTTCCCTGGGACAGACCTGTCAGGCAGACAGGACACATGATACGTAGGATTACCTATCCTCTCTCCACCCGGCAGAACATGGTGACTTAAGAGATGGGGGGGGATGGTGACAAGTTCCTGCCTGGCATAGCAGATGCATCTCCTCCGTGACTACCTCACCTTCCCAGGTGTCCTTATACAATAGATATGATGCTCTGCAAGTGGAACCAAACAATGATAAGGATAATAGTCCATCTAGGTTAGAGGTGTCACCAGTGTTAAGTCAGCCTACACCCCACATCAAAACCACTTCCATAAAGAAAAAAATACAGGTTATTGTCATAGGAGACTCTCCTGCGGGGAACAGAAGGCCCAATATGCCAACTAAACCCACTTCTTAGGGAAGTCTGCTGCTGCCCTGGGGCCAGGGTTAAAGATGTTACAAGAAAACTTCCTACCCTGGTACAGCCCTCGGATTATTATCCATTATTGCTTTTTCCTGTAGGCAGCGACGAAGTTGCAATAAGAAGTCCATGGGCGATCAAAAGAGACTTCAGGGCCTTGAGACGACTGGTTAAAGGATCAGGAGCACAAGTAGTGTTCTCCTCTGTCCTTCCAGTTGCAGGGAATGATGGAGTAAGAAACAGGAAGACCCAGCTGATCAAAACCTGGCTCCGTGACTGATGTCACCGGCAGAATTTTGGGTTTTTTCATCACAGGTCAGTCCACATGACACCAGCCTGCTAGCGACAGATGGGGTACACCTGTCTCAAAGGGGGGAAAAGGAACTTTGTTGAAGAGTTAGCAGGGCTCATTGAAAGAGCTTTAAACTAGATTTCAAGGGGGAAAGGGATAAAACCAGGCTCACTAGAGATAAGCCTGGGGGTGGCATGCCAATGTTTGAGGGACGGTGTGCTAGTAAGGTCCTTCAGTCTGCTCCACGACATGCTGACTGCACTGGAGCACATTTGAAATGGCCCTGTACTGATGCACACAGCACCTTAGCCATCACAGTGGAGGTAGGGGATGGAGATCCATGCGACAGCAAAGACACAAGGGTTGTTGATGTGTTAGAAACCATGGAAGCACCTGAGAACAGTCCCAAAAGAATTAAGGCTTCTCCCCCAAAAAAGGTGGTAGGATCAATAGCCCAACTGAAGTGCATCTACACCAATGCACGCAGCATGGGCAACAAACAGGAGGAGCTGGAAGCCATTGTGCAGCTGGAAAACTATGACATAGTTGCAATCACGGAAACATGGTGGGATGACTCAGACAACTAGAGTGCTGCAACGGATGGCTATAAACTCTTCAGAAGGGATAGACAAGGAAGGAGAGGCGGTGGGGTAGCCCTGTATGTTAGGGAGTGTTTTGACTGTCTAGAGCTTGACAATGGTGACAATAGGGTCGAGCGTTTATGGGTAAGAATCAGGGGAAAGGCCAACAAGGCAGATATCATGGTGGGAGTCTATAACAGACCACCCAAGCAGGATGAAGAGGCAGACAAAATATTCTATAAGCAGCTGGGAGAAGTCTCACAATCGCTTGCCCTTGTTCTCGTGGGGGGCTTCAACTTACCAGATGTCTGCTGGAAATACAATACAGCGGAGAGGAAACTGTCTAGGAGGTTCCTGGAGTGTGTGGAAGATAACTTCCTGACACAGCTGGAGAGTAAGCCAACTAGGGAAGGTGCCCCGCTGGACGTGGTGTTTCCAAACAGAGAAGGACTTGTGGGTGATGTGATGGTTGGAGGCTGTCTTGGGCATAGCGATCATGAAATGATAGAGTTTTCGGTTCTCGGAGAAGGAGGGGAGTTAGCAGAACTGCCACCTTGGACTTCCGGAGGCCAGACTTTGGCCTGTTTAGGGGCCTGGTTGACAGAGTGAGTCCCTTGGAAGGCAGTCCTGAAGGGCAAAGGAGTCCAGGAAGGCTGGATATTCTTTGAGAAGGAAATCTTAAAGGCACAGAAGCAGGCCATCCACATGTACTGAAAGACGAGCTGGCAGGGAAGAAGACCGACCTGGCTGAACAGAGACCTTTGGCTGGAACTCAGGAAAAAAAAAGGAGAGTTTATGACCTTTGGAAGAAGGGGCAGGCCACTCTGGAGGACTACAAGGATGTTGTGAGTTAAGCAGGGAGAAAATTAGAAGGGCCAAAGCCCAACTAGAACTTAATCTCGCTACTGCTGTAAAAGACAATAAAGAAAGGTTTCTATAAATAAATTAACAACAGAAGGAGGGCTAAGGAGAATCTCCATCCTTTACTGGATGCGAAGGGAAACATAGTGACAAAGGATGAGGAAAAGGCTGAGGTACTTAATGCTGCCTTCTTTGCTTCAGTCTTTGATAGTAAGACCAGTTGTTCTTGGGGTACCCAGCCCCCTGAGCCAGAAGACAGGGATGGGGAGCAGAATGAAGCCCCGTATGATAATCCAAGGGGAAATGGTTAGCGACCTGCTACACCACTTAGACACACACAAGTCTATGCGGCCGGATGGGATCCACCCAAGGGTACTGAGGGAGCTGGCAGAAGTGCTCACCAAGCCACTTTCCATCATTCATCAGCAGTCCTGGATAACCGGGGAAGTCCCAGTTGACTGGAGGTTAGCAAATGTGACACCCATCTACAAGAAGGGCCGGAAGGAGGATCCGGGGAACTACAGGCCTGTCAGTCTGACCTCGGTGCCAGGGAAGGTTATGGAGCAGACCACCTTGAGTGCCATCACACAGCATGTACAGGACAACCAGGTGATCAGGCCCAGTCAGCATGGGTTTATGAAAGGCAGGTCCTGCTTGACTAACCTGATGTCCTTCTATGACAAGGTGACACGCTTAGCGGACGAGAGAAAGGCTGTGGATGTTGTCTACCTGGACTTTAGTAAAGCCTTTGTCACTGTTTTCCACAGCATTCTCCTGGAGAAACTGGCTGCTCATGGCTTGGACGGGTGTACTCTTCGCTGGGTAAAAAACTGGCTGGATGGCTGGGCCCAAAGAGTTGTGGTGAATGGAGTCAAATCCAGTTGGCAGCCAGTCACAAGTGGTGTTCCCCAGGGCTCAGTATTGGGGCCAGTTCTGTTTAATATCTTTATCAAAGATCTGGACGAGGGGATCGAGTGCACCCTCAGCAAGTTTGCAGATGACACCAAGTTGGGCGGGAGTGTTGATCTGCTTGAGGGTAGAAAGGCTCTACAGAGGGATCTGGACACACTTGTGCAAATTTTTCAAAACTTCTAAATGGGAAATGGGGTTAAAAAATTATACAGATATTAAAAGCATATTTAGTAACACACACACAAAAATAATCCTCAAAGAAATGCATGCTATATACTACTTAATGTAATCTCACTTCAGTTTCTGAATTTCCCTAGTTCAATTGCTTACTCTTCAGTTTTTCTATAGGAAGCACCACTACACAGCAAATTCCACGTCTTTCTTCAGACCTTCCTTTTATATTTATTATGTCTATTGCATGATAGGTTAAGCACACTTCTACCACTACTACTTTATCTTAAGCTTCAGCCTGTTTCATGTGGTAAAGACCTATCATTTTTATTTGCTGTTTTATCTTATTGTAAACTATACACAAATTAGGTCATGTAAACTGTGAATATATAAAATCAGGGTCTGCTATTCTGCAGCACAAATTACGCAAAAATATAGCTTTAGAACCTTCAAGTACATTTTTTAAAAAGGGGAAAAAAAGCAATGAACAATATAAAAATGTTTATTAAATGATGGTACGCCTGTGTATATTATTATAAATCATGAGTATATGAGAATTTGGTTCTCGCATCAGACAAATAACTGTTTTTTACAGGTAGTTGTTCATAATTTACTATCCCAGTGATGTTAGCAGCATAACAAGTCTCTTCTTTTTATAGAGACCTGCAACAAAATTACACAGACGTGGGATGCCCAAAGAATTCCCTATAGTTTTATGAAACAAAAGATTTTATGTTCTGATCACCAGAGGCAATAGCAACTAACAGAGTAAAGTGTTGTAGTAATAACTTAGGTGTATATACTGATCTTTCTCCTTGTGGGTCCCTAATCACATTTTATTTAGCACACAATCAACTCCACTGAAATGCATCTACTTCTGAAGTGGAACATGGAAGCAAAATGTTACTTTTAAAGGATAGGTATGAGGAAATTAATTGTTCAGTAGAATCTATGGAGAACTTCAAACTCTGGTAGAATACCATCATACAAAAATTACTAGCTGACCAAAGCACTACAGTTAATACAATATTTTTTCAAAAGGTGACACATGAAGTTTAATGAGAAGACATAATCAGGATTGATCTCTTTCACTCCCTGTTAACAATCAGTGATATGCTGAAGATGTCCTGGGAGTCGCACACTGGAGCTCTGCATCACTTCTTATTACAAAGGAAGGTATTGGAATTTCTGCATTTATGCATTAACTGCCCAGCTAACTCAGCTCATGCTATCACAGATATATGCAGACTGTATTATCATACAATAACAATTTAGTTTTATTTGTCTTCCTTTTTAAAGTTGATGGCAAATGCAGAAACAAAAGCCTAAACGATTTCTCTGTATGTATGACTAAAACCAATGCATTAAATACTGACTGGCATAGATAAAGTGGGGTAGGAACTTGGGGGAGAATTATATTTAATTATCTGAAGTGTTATAAAACACAGTCAGGGAAGAGAAGCTAAACAAATATCCTCAGTGCTTGTGTAACAACCAGAAAACCCTTGGTTGGAGGTACACAATGACATAATTCTTCCATCCAAAGGGGCTAGCGAAGGTGAAGTTTTTTAGCAAGGTTATAGGAATATTTCTGGTTACATTCTAAATGCTTCCTATGGTCATGAGTCTCCACAAACTCTAGTTATAGCCCAAATTTTGCAAGTTGTAATACAAACGTGAAATGTTACTTCTAACAACTGTCTCTTCTTGGCAAGACCATTGCCTCTCTTCCCTTTAGACTTTGAAAAACCATGATATAATCAGACTGTTGACCGGTAACTTGTTTCTATTTGGGTTAAGGTCTGTAGAGTATATATATAGAGAAAGATCTCATCTCACACAGCTATTATTTCAGGCTATCCACACTGTGGTGTCGGTTTACATCTGTCTCACACTATGAATGGTATCTTTGAAGCCATAAAGGGAAGTGGTTTAGTGGTAAATAAGCGGGTAAGTCACCCAGTAATGTATATGGGAAGTGAATAATGTCTATTTATATGATGTGCTCTTGACTTTACTACAGCTACAAGTCTAGAAATTACTTGAAAAACAATATGAACATCCAACCCATTGGTGCATCCGTTAAGGGGAGAGAATGGAATGTATTTGCTGAGCTACCAAGAGGTTCAAATCAACTCCCACCTTTCAGGAAACTTACTTTCTTAGACACTCCTCTCACCTCTTCTGGTAAATACACATCTATCTGACATATTCTTCCAGTGTACTAGCAGTGGATATAAAACTTCAGAAGTGTTGCTAAGAATGACAAAGCAGGTCAAGAGATGACAGAAAGTGAAAGTATAGAAACTTACAGGATATATTAGAAGCTAGCAGCAGAATTTAGAAACAACAAGAGAAACAGAAAATACAGAGAAAGAGATTTAGAAAGACAATGTGTACTAACAGTAAGGGAAAAAAAAAAAGCAACACAGGGAACAGATTAAAAATACTACTACTGTAAAAACGCTGGGGGAAAAAACCTGAGAAGACTAAAGGAGAGACTCATGCAAGGGATGAAGGAAGAAGCAGCATGAGATTGACACATATGCTTCAAAACATATACAAGAGATCTGCTGGCCAACAAACTATTGTTTCGGTTTTATATATCAAGTCAGATAAAATTACTGAAGTCTCACCAAGTCAGTGAGCACTGGATGCTTACTTCCTTTTAAGTGCTTTGTGAATCCCAGTAGTAAATTTCAAGCATTATGTTTTGCTGCTTTGTGACATAGGGACTTAAAGCTAGCAAATTGTGTTTAGATGTTTTATCACTAAACACATGGACTGTATTTTTGAAACAATGTTTCTTTGGTTTCTGCTAATTGCTTTTTCTGGACTTACATATGTAAAGAAACTCTACTTGCAAGCATAAATATATGAGAAGCTCATATAAAGACTCATATATAGTGGTTCATAATTCTAATGTTTTATTACTCGTTCTAAAACAATTTTTGCAGAACTCCATAAAATGTACTATAATCTATTAAAATTAAAATCTACAAATCTGCAATAAATCATGTTGTTAAATGGTTACATATATCGAGCTTTAAAAATAACCAATCAACTAGTACATTTACCTTTTGGAAGAAAATTTATGAAAATTTTGTTTCTATAGCTCCTTAATGAGCTATACTATTTTAATAATACTCAAAAGATCTACTATGGTGATGATTTCATTAGAACTAGGTCAAAACTAAGATATTCAGTACAATTTGATCTGAAGTAGTATCAGATGCTCATTTCCTACTTTGGAGACTTACTAATTTTATTGTATTCCTCTAAGGCAACCATTAAAATATATAAATTTATTTCAATTTTGAAATCAGTATTATATCTATCATGGAATAAAAGTTAGGACCTACAAATATAAGAAATTAAAAGTATAAGAAAAGCTCTATTTCACCTCCTACTTATGTTTGCTGTTCATTTCAAAATGAAAACAATCAGAAAGTATAGTCAGCCTAATTTGTCTCTAAAATTTTCTTTTACCACTTATGTACCCTAAAGATTATCACTTATATGTAATTTCCTATGATTTTTAGCTTTCTTACCACTGAAAAATAAAACACAATATTGTATATTTGGGGACACTGAGAATCCATGCAATACAAGAGACATTTTACTGTACTTTGCACCACTGTGCACCAAAATATGCATATACAAATAATAAAAGTGGTAGATTGGGAAGGTAACCAGCTCTACAGGATAGCAGATTGCATAGGACAACAGGAACCCTGTATGTGGGGCTGATAAAGCAGAAGCAGAATGTGGTGTAGTAATAACAGCATCGGAGCAAATCTGAGCAGACCTAATTCATGCACTAGTAGCTCTCTAGCTGCCTAAATTGCATCAGCAAGATATTTTTAAGTTTGTCTTGACTCAATCATGTATAAAGGATTGTGCTAGATAAGGACCCTCAGACTACTGTGCAGATAAATCTCACCCCAGACTTCTGTTATGTGTATGGCCATGTTCCATTGACTTTAATGGGACCTTCATGGTGCCTTTCAGTTTCTTCTGTGCTTTCCTCAGTAAGAGGCTTCCTTTCATGCCAACCTGACATGAAGACTAGAATGATATAATCAGATTAATTTTCATAGCTAATCTAAAAGTTCCAGTGGAGACCATGTAAGTTTTTGCCACAGCTTTAATAACTAAGTATGCTAATTCTTTTTCTAGTGAGCAACACCAAAAGGTCATCCTCCTCTACCATCATCCTTTTTTTTTTTTTTATACAGATGAAAAATTTTACCAGAGCTATATAGTATATTACTCAGAGCAACTAAATTTCTTGGAGCCAACATTTAGACAGTGCTCAGGGTTCAATGTTAAATTCCATATTACTATTTTATCAGAATCCTGCCACAAGAGAGTACATGCATACCATTCAAGACCAAGTTTAGTCACATATGCATTTTCATTGTTGTTGATCTATAACAAATAGGATTTAACTTAAAATGCTTTTTTTCCACCCTTTACAAATTGAAGTCTGTTTTCAGTTATGTGTTTGCCTTCTTGGCAGCCATATTCTTTCAAGATTAGGTCTTGTTTGTACAAAAGAAAGACAGTTGAACAAAACACAAGAACACTTGCTTGATACTATTTACCTCATGACCAGGACCGCAAAAGAGAAAGGGGAAAAGGGGAAAAAAGGGGAAAAAGGGAAAGAAAAGGGAAAGGGAAAAACCTAGGAAAAGATATGTTCAAGGGCATTATAATTTTTATGAATTGCATGGAGGTCTACCCTTGATTGCACTTCCCTAGTAATAAACTTAATGTAAGATTTCAAATTATAATAGGCTTATGTTTTGGGAAACAAACACACACATAAATAATACTAAACTAGATACACTACCTTCCTTACAGTAGCCTTTACATTCAAGTTATTAAGTGTATGTTTGTGCTGAATATGCATGCACACACAGATACTTGTACACACACACACAAAAAACTGTACATGTACGTACACAAAAATATAGCGTAAAAAGATAACAAGTAAGAATTACTTTGTTAGAAAGAACAGAAAATAAGATACAGTTGTTTGTAACCACTATATACTTACTATTTAGTTGAATCCGATAACTGATATTCTCGTCGTCTATCATAACATTCCTGGATTCCAGGGTCATTCCATAAACTTCTTATTGCATCTACATAGGGGTTCTCAAAAGTTGACACCTTCTCTACATCGACTTCTCGAACTAACTGTGCATGAGCCTAATTTGAAACAAAGAAAACAATAAAATTTATTTTGTTTTCTATGTTTACAAATAGTTCATATACAGTGAATGTGATTAACAGGAATAATTTTTCAGACTGGCCATCTCACCAATGCGAGGTTATGAAAGAACGATGATAAGGTGTGTTCAAACAAAAAAAGTAATAGGGATGATATGAGAGAAGGTGAATTAATAAATGTGTATATGGGTCCTTATTTCAGAATAACCTTATCCTAATACAGTATTATTTAGCTGAAATGGATAAAATGTTCATATTAAAATTTATATTTAATTAAGCTAATTTTTAAGAAAGCTTTCATTTTTCAGGTACAATTTTAGGGCATATAACATACCTGCTTTTTAAATGATAACCAGTTAAGCAACTTGGCAGAGTTAGACTGATGGGAGCATAAAGAATGGGGAGGAGGGAAGAAATTTGTCTTTTAAAGAGATTCATTTATATGTACATACACTAAGAGAGAAAAAGAACAGAAGAAAACTTAGTCAACCAAAAAACCCAAGGGATTCTATTCTCCAATCTAGTCTTCATTTCAGACTAGACACATTTCAGCAATATGCTTGAGATGCAGTAGGCAAGGTTGTTTCATATCAATGGTCTGTGTGGACTAGCCGATTTTAAGATGCCCATTTAAAGAATCTCTCTCACATGGGAAAATATAGCTTAGCAAATATTTTCCATTTTATAACAGGATTTCCTAAACCTATAAGAAAAGTTGTAGCGCTTGGCCTGTCAGTAACTAAATCATCAAGCACGGTGGTATTAGGTAGGTCTGGATGGTATAATTCACATAGACTGCATAATTGATAGCAATGGCATGAGATCATATCCAAGCAGTCTGGGAGCTGAATGGAAGTCAGTACAAAAAGCCATCATCATGACCAAGAATTTTTCCCTCTTGTCTTGAGAGGACTAAAACCCTGAAGTGATTAATTTCTTGAGAATGTAGCTCTTGCTTATAGGAGAAACAATTATTTATGCTAGTCAACAGAAGTCATGAGTCATTTACAGGTTCAGACCCTGACGACTTGTAATCTACAACTGTGGTACATACAAATACCTTGCCTTACGAGGCTGTATAGCAAGATATGCAGCTTTGGAGGAAATCTTCATCTATCCTTTGCCCTTCTTTTCTTTTTCCTTGGACCTACTAAATCAAGAGCAAATGAAAAAGTAAAGACTTTCCTGCAAACCTGCACATAATTGCAACAGGTATAACATTCAAGGAGAATAATAGTAGGCTATATTTCACTGTCTTGAACAAGTAACAGATGGAGGATGTGTTCCTTAATGTATCAAAAATCATAAATCTCTGAGGACCAGTCCAAGGTAGGAAAGTGCTTTTACATAGCAGCCAAAGAGAACTAATTTGGAAGAGGACTGTAGAGAGATAGTCACTTCCTTTGAGCAACCCTGAAGCACAGAGTGGATTAGGCTAAACAGTAAGAGGTTTCATGATGTGCTACGCTGAAGAACTGTATATAAATTAATAAAATACATTGTAAATTGCTGGAAGGAGGCTTGGTACAATGCTAATCATCCTGCAGTTATTGCAAAAGATCAATAGGGTATCATAACTGCCTAAATAAGAATTTGACATCCTTTTGAAGTCAGATATATATATATCGTCATTGTAAAAAAGTGTCTTCCTTATATGTAGTCTGAATCTACCCTCTTTTAGTTTAAAACCATTACCCCTTGTCCTATCACTACAGGCCCTGTCCCCATCTTTCTTATAAGCCCCCTTTATGTATTGAAGGGCCTCAATAAGGTCTCCCAAGAGCCTTCTCTTCTCCAGGCTGAATAACCCCAACTCTCTCAGCCTTTCCTCATAGGAGAGGTATTCCATCCCTCTGATCATTTTTGTGGCCCTCCTCTGGACCTGCTCTAACAGGTCCATGTCTTTCTTGTACAGAGGACTCCAGAGCTGGATGCAGTACTCCAGGTAGGGTCTCAGCAGAGTGGAGTAGAGGGGCAGAATCACTTCCCTTGACCTGCTGGCCACGCTTCTTTGTATGCAGCCCAGGATATGTGTATTGGCTTTGTGTGGCAAGGTTTTGGTAGTGCGGGGGGGGTTACAAGGGTGGCTTCTGTAAGAAGCTGCTGGAAGCTTCCCCTGTGTTCGAGAGAGCAAATGCCAGCCGGCTCTAAGACGGACCCCGCCGCCAGCCAAGGCCGAGCCAATCAGCGATAGTGGTAACGCCTCTGTGATAACATTTTTAAGAAGGAAAAAAAAGTTGGGACAGATGGAAAACGGCAGCCGGAGAGAGGAGCGAGAACATGTAAGAGAAAACAACCCTGCAGACACCAAGGTCAGTGAAGAAGGAGGGGGAGGAGATGCTCCAGGCGCCGGAGCAGAGATTCCCCTGTGGCCTGTGGTGAAGACCATGGTGAGGCAGGCTGTCCCCCTGCAGTCCATGGAGGTCCACGATGGAGCAGATATCCACCTGCAGCCCCATGGGGGACCCCACGCCGGAGCAGGTGGGTGCCCGAAGGAGGCTGTGACCCCGTGGGAAGCCCGCGCTGGAGCAGGCTCCTGGCAGGACCTGCAGATCTGTGGAGAGAGGAGCCCACGCTAGAGCAGATTCTCTGGCAGGACTTGTGACCCCGTGGGGGACCCACACTGGAGCAGTGTGCTCCTGAAGGACTGCACGCTGTGGAAAGGACCCATGCTGGAGCAGTTCGTGAAGAACTGCAGCCCGTGGGAAGGACCCACGTTGGAGAAGTTCGTGGAGGACTGTCTCCTGTGGGAGGGACCCCACGCTGGAGCAGGGGAAGAGTGTGAGGAGTCCTCCCCCTGAGGAGGATGAAGCGGCAGAAAATAACGTGTGATGAACTGACCGTAAACCCCATCCCTGTCCCCCTGTGCCGCTGGGGGGGTTGGTAGAGAATCCGGGAGTGAAGTTGTGCCCGGGAAGAAGGGAGGGGTGGAGGGAAGGTGTTCTGAGATTTGGTTTTATTTCTCATTACCCTACTCTGGTTGATTGGCAATAAAGTGAGTTAATTTTCCCCAGGCTGACTCTGTTTTGCCCCTGATGGTAATTGGTGAGTGATCTCTCCTGTCCTTATCTCGACCCACAAGCTCTTTGTTATATTTTCTCTCCCCTGTCCAGCTGAGGAGGGGGAGGGATAGAACAGCTTTGGTGGGCACCTGGCATCCAGCCAGGGTCAATCCACCACAATATGGTTGGCTTTCTGGGCTGCGAGCACACATTGCCGGCTCATGTTGATGTCAGGTATAGAAAATCCTGTTGTAGATTAGAAAATCCTGTTTTAAATTAAGTTAGTTAATCATTTTCAACTTCAAACAATTTTAATAATACCTAGAGAAGTAGCCAAGATCATTCTGACCCTTTCTGTTCTTCCTGATTGATGATACGTCCCTCTTGGCAGGAAAACGAACCATTGACCCGATACAGAGCGACTTAGTGGTCAAAGTGAGGAGGGGATACCTCCCCGACCACCGAAGACCACCTGAGACCCCCGTGCATGCGGAGAAGGCATTTGATGTGTCATGGTTATATAATCCTATGCATGTGCATTAGATAGTTTGAGTATGTACTAGGTAGGAGTAGTTTAATAATAAATTGTATGCAATTGTTACTGTATAAAAGAGACACACCTGATGAATCTGGTGTGCTTGATTTGTGGAAAGTCCACCGAGCACCCAGGCCTGAATAAAAAGCAATATCTCTCCTGAGTGTGTGAGACTGGTCTATTGCACACCGGGTAACGAATCCATTTTTAGAATCATAGAATCATTTAGGTTGGAAAAGACCTTCAAGATCATCAAGTCCAACCATTAACCATGCCCACTAAACCATGTCCTGAAGTACCCTGCCCACTCGCTTTTTGAATATCTCCAGGGATGGTGACTCAACCACTTCCCCGGGCAGCCCATTCCAATGCTTGACAACCCTCTCAGTAAAGAAATTTTTCCTAATATCTAACCTAAATCTCCCTTGCCTCAACTTGAGGCCATTTCCTCTTGTCCTATCTCCAGCCACCTGACAGAAGAGACCAACACCCACCTCACTACAACCCCCTTTCAGGTAGTTGTAGAGAGCGATAAGGTCTCCCCTCAGCCTTCTCTTTTCTAGACTGAACAGCCCCAGTTCCCTCAGCCGCTCCTCATAAGACTTGTGCTCCAGGCCCCTCACCAACTTGGTTGCCCTCCTCTGAACACGCTCCAGCACCTCAATGTCTTTCCTGTAGTGAGGGGCCCAAAACTGAACACAGTACTCGAGGTGCGGCCTCACCAGTGCTGAGTACAGGGGAACAACCACCTCCCTGTTCCTGCTGGCCACACTATTTCTGATACAGGCTAGGAGGCGATTGGCCTTCTTGGCCACCTGGGCACACTGCTGGCTCATGTTCAGCCAGCTGTCAACCAGCACCCCCAGGTCTTTCTCTGCCGGGCAGCTTTCCAGCCACTCTTCCCCAAGCCTGTAGCGCTGCATGGAGTTGCCGTGACCGAAGTGCAGGACCCGGCACTTGGCCTTGTTGAACTTCATACGATTGGCCTCAGCCCATCGATCCAGCCTGTCCAGATCTCTTTGTAGAGCCTCCCTACCCTCAAGCAGATCGACCCTGCCTCCCAAAACATTTTAGGACAACAATGTCCAGTTTTTCATCCACCAGTACCCTAAGTCCCTCTCCGCAGGGCTGCTCCCAATCCATTCATCCCCCAGCCTGTATTGATAGTGGGGATTGCCCTGACCCAGGTGCAGGACCTTGCACTTGGCCTTGTTGAACCTCATGAGGTTCACATGGGCCAACTTCTCAAGCTTGTCCAGGTCCCTCTGGATGGCATCCCATCCCTCAGGCATGTCAACCGCACCACTCAGTTTGGTGTCATCTGCAAATTTGCTGAGAGTGCACTCGATCCCACTGTCTGTGTCATTGATGAAGATATTAAACAGCACTGGTTCCCTGAGGGACACCATTCATCACTGGTCTTCATCCGGACACTGAGCCGTTGACCACTACTCTCTGGATGCGACCATCCAGCCAATTCCTTATCCATCTAACAGTCCATCCATCAAACCCATTTCTCTCCAATTTAGAGACAAGGATCTTGTGGGGGACCGTGTCTGAAGGCCTTACAGAAGTCCAGATAGATGACATCCGTAGCTCTTCCCTTGTCCACTGACGTAGTCACTCCATCGTAGGCAGCCACCGAATTAGTCAGGCATGATTTGCCCTTGGTGAAGCCATGCTGGCTATCTCGAATCACCTCCCTGTCCTCCATGTGCCTTAACGTAGCTTCTAGGAGGATCTGTTCCATGATCTTCCTGGGCACAGAGGTGAGGCTGACAGGTCAGTAGTTCCCAGGGTCCTCCTTTCTACCCTTTTTAAAAATGGGTGCAATTTTTAATTTTTTAATTTTTGCTTTTTTATTCTTTACAAAAGCTTGTGTCAAGGGCTGATTCTCAATAGATCGCAGCGAGGGAGCAGCTCTGCTATGTACGAAACCCTGACCCAGAATCAGGTCGTCTACGAATGATTTAGCGCCAAGTGCCCCACGATCATGCAGTATGTGACAGGGGAGAGGCAGCGCTGCATCTGCCCACCCCTCCAGTCCCGACCGATCACGAGCGGCGCTTCGCACTGGGCCCGCCAGCCGGCTGTCGCAAGCCCACCGAGGTGCCAGTGGCGCTGCAGTATCGCTACGGTCTAGGCGGGATTCTGACTCTAGAGGCATTCCGTCATAAGCCCGCAGATGGTAGCCTCGCACCAGTGGCTCCTCAGCCAAACGCATGCGCCAGGGGTCTGAATCTGCGGTTCCTCTCGTACTGAACAGGATTACTATTGCAACAACACATCATCAGTAGGGTAAAACTAACCTGTCTCACAACAGTCTAATAGACAGGATACAGCTTACTGAAAGCCAAAACTAAGCTGCCCAGATGGGTGCTTAACTCCAAGACAGGCTGGATCCACCCAAGAGCCAGAGGAACGCAGGCCTAAGGCTGCTGGAATGTACAAGTTTCTGTACGTATGACTTGAAAAAATGCTTTGAATTACAGTTATGAACATATTCCAAACTGAAAAACAAAAAGTTTCAAAAGTTTTTCACTGATGTTAATAAGGAACATAAATAGTTTAGCAGTGAGGTGGAAGAACCATCTTCAAGACAAAGAGGAGTTTTAGAACTTTTACCTCCACGTTTACCTCCAAAACGTTTTGTTTTGAAAGTGAAAACTTGAAAAAATCAAGACAGCTTTATGAGTAAGTTCTTTTTCATAAGAGTTGAAAAAAGGCATGGAATAATATTACTTCAGTCATTTCAAGGTAGTAGGAGAGCCCAAGACAGAAGGGAAATGTTCAGTCAATATGTTCGCAACATGTCCTTTGTTGTTATCAGCTAAAAGTGTTCACATGACTGTATACTCTGAAAGCCCAGGAAGATATTCTTCCATCTTCTAAAGAAGATGGCCAAGTTATAAATAATTTAACACACTAACATCCATGCAAAATTGTGAAAGTGAGGTTTCCCTTTAATCTCCTCCTAAAAAGACTATTTCAATGTATTTTTATTTACATTTACCAGCAACCAAAATGTTCACAAAGACTAGGAGCCTATTTATAGCACACATTACAGTCTTAAATTCATCTCTCTCTACCCCATTAAGCAGGATGCATTTTATGCTGCAAGCTATTTGCATTACTATTTTTCCTTGTGTCATTCATGTTCCACTCCATGTTCCATACTTGGGCTCTAGTTAAAAACACAGTACTGGTAGTGTGATTCTGTTAGATCAATACACTGAGAAAAATATTTAACATCACATGTGACACCCTACCTCCTGACACCCTGCCCCCTGACCAATATTGGCAGCGTAGACAGACTGCCAACACCCTGCCCCCTGACTGACATTGGCAGCGTAGGCAGGGTGCCACCCACATTATTCATGTGAGGTATGATTCTCTCAAATCACAGAACCATTGGTGGAGCCAAGGGGCAGTGCAACTCTTACTCACATTCAAAAGGCATTTGCACGATTGGCTGTTGCTGCCAGATGACCTGGACACCATGCCCTGCCCCCTGCCCCTTCCCTGTGAGCCTTGCAGTGCCTCACCTTCAGCCCCTCCTTCCTCTCTCTAAGGTGCTGCCTGAGAACTGGTGGGTGGGTGTCCACCACCAGACGGAGATCGCCTCCTAGTTCTGTTTCCCAGCAGACCTTTTTGCATACCCTATGTCCTAGCCCTGATTAGAAGTTGTCGTGAATGACCGGCACTCAGTTGTGGACACCAGGGCCCAAATCTCATCGTTGGATCACAGACTGTGATTTTGTATTTCAGGAAGTGATAATGCCCATGATGAGCCCGGAGTTGCTGACTCAGCCCAACTACTGGACCACCCTCGACGAATGGACTGATCTGTGTACTGGTTTTGGCTGGGATAAAGTTAATTTTCTTCATAGCATTCATATGGTGCTATGTTTTGGATTTATGACCAAAACAGTGTTGATAACATAGGGATGTTTTAGTTATTGCTGAGCAGTGCTTGTACAGCATCAAGGCCTATTCTGCTTCTCACACTGCCCCGCCACTGAGTAGGCTGAGGTGCACAAGAAACTGGGGGAAGGAGGACGAGGACAAAAAACAGGTTTGCAAAACAAAACAGGGAGAAAAAGATAACTGAAGCGTCCATAAGCAATATAGCCTCTACTAAAAGGACCAACAGGCAGATGAAGTTAAATGAATCAGTCTTTCCATGATCTTAGATAACTTCATGTGTTAAAGTCTCTGCTATCGCTTTCTCTCAAAAGAAGGCTAGATTTTGGATGCTCATCCTAATTCTGTTGTTTGTGGTAAGTCTAAGCAGAGCAATTTACAAAGAAACTCTGAAAAGAGAACTGATAACTCCACATTCAATATGATACAAATCTTCGTGAACTGACAACTCTACAAAGCAAATATTAACATTTAGATTTTGTATTATATAATACAGTATTTTTTACCAAAAGATCTCAAAACACTTTATAAAGGTAATAAATAGCACTAGGAAGTGCAGTTATATAAAAGTATCACAACACACAGCTCTATCATTTTCACTGATGAAAGCATAAACCTATTAGTGTCCAAATAACAATAATTATTACTATATTATTATTACATCTCAGATAATTAATTACAAGAATAAAAGGAATGCCATTTAGCATTATAAAAAACCTTTGGTAAATACAAACTGATAAAAGGCACAAAAAGGTATTCTCAAATATAAGACAAAACTATTTTCTAGTGACTACTAGATCCATTATAATAAAATGTCAACAGTACAGGTACATACATGACTCATAATGAACTTGGTTTCAGTCCTGTAGAAGAAAATTGCTGTCAACTTGAAATGGTAAAAACTGGTTTATAAATATTTCTGTTACTGAGTGTCGTGGTTTAACCCCAGTCAGCAACTAAGCACCACGCAGCTGCTCGCTCACTTCCCCCCCACCCAGTGGGATGGGGGAGAAAATCGGGAAAAGAAGTAAAAATCGTGGGTTGAGATAAGAATGGTTTAATAGAACAGAAAAGAAGAAACTAATAATGATAATGGTAACACTAATAGAATGACAATAGTAATAATAAAAGGATTGGAATATACAAGTGATACACAATGCAATTGCTCACCACCCATGACCGACACCCAGTTAGTCCCCGAGCGGCCATCCCCCCACCCCCAGTCCCCCAGTTTATATACTAGATGTGACGTCACATGGTATGGAATACCCCTTTGGCCACTTTGGGTCAGCTGCCCTGGCTGTGTCCCCTCCCAACTTCTTGTGCCCCTCCAGCCTTCTTGCTGGCTGGGCATGAGAAGCTGAAAAATCCTTGACTTCAGACTAAACACTACTTAGCAACAACTGAAAACATCAGTGTGTTATCAACATTCTTCTCATACCAAACTCAAAAACATAGCACTGTACCAGCTACTAGGAAGACAATTAACTCTATCCCAGCTGAAACCAGGACACTGACAGAGTACAAAATCTGATCTATCTACATTATTAGTCATAGAAATACTAAATGACATACTATAGCATGCTACTCAAATACCCACACATAAACACACACACACATGTTGCTATACATCCCTGAATACAAAAACACACTTTGTCTAAACAATCACTTCAGTTTAAGGAAATTTATCTGTGCGTATATGAAGAAAGTTTCCCTTTGAGTAACAAGTTTTGCAGATAGAATACAATGTATGCTATAGGTTATTTGCCGCTTGTGGAAACAACTAAGTTTGTGTCTGACAGTCAGAGAATACTCTGTTCTTTGAAGCTGAAACATAGCTTTCTATAGCTAAGAGAATTCAGTCCCAGTTTCCTAATGTATAAGTTGTCTTTGAAAGGGTTTGAAGGAAAAATAAAAATTTCTTTTGTTGCAAGACCCAGGAAGCTCCCCCATCAAACCCATGACACTCCCTTTCATCTTTCTGTCAGTATTTGTTTATATTTCCTTTTCTTTGTTTTTCAGGACAGCTTTCTGTTCTTCACTGCTCAAATAAAGTTTTTCATTTTGCTATAGTGTACTATTTAAGTGTACTATTTAAAGAGAAGTGTTTTAGAACACTATGGCTCCAAGATGGGAAAGAGGGTAATTCTGAGATAGAATTATACATTCTCATCATTCCCTCTAACCAAAACACCATAGAATTCTACATATTTTAACAGATACACCAGAGAGCTGTGCTGCCATCCAGAAGGACCTCGAGAGGCTGGAGAAATGGGCAGGCAGGAACCTCATGAAGTTCAGCAAGGGGAAATGCCAAGTCCTCCATCTGGGGAGGAATAACCCCATGCACCAATATATGCTAGGGGCTGACTAGCTGGAAAGCAGCTCTGCAGAGAAGACCCTGGGGGTCCTGGTGGACACCAAGCTGACCACAAGCCAGCAATGCACCCTTGTGACAAAGGCGGCCAACAGCCTCCTGGGCTGCATTAGGAAGAGCATTGCCAGCAGGTGGAGGGGGGTAATCCCTCCTCTCTACTCAGCATTGGTAAGGCTGCATTGAAGAATACTGTGACCATTTCTGGGCTCCCCAGTACAAGATATGGACTTACTGAAGCGAGTCCAGCACAGGGCCACAAAGATGATTAAGGGACTGGAGCATCTTGCATATGGGAAGAGGCTGAGAGAACTGGGACTTTTCAGCCTGGAGAAGGGAAGGCTCAGGGGAATCTTACCAATGTGTATAAACACCTGATGGGAGGGAATGAAGAAAAGGGAGCCAGAATCTTCTCAGTAGTGCCCACTGACAGGACAAGAGGACACATGGACACATGAAAAGGACACATGAAGTTCCATCCAAACAGAAGAAAACACTTTACTCATTATTTATGTCATGTTAGGAGGCTAGATATTCTGCCCTGCAATTGTTCAAGACAATCTGCATATTTAAACATGCTATTCTATTACTGTCGCTTCAGCTGACGCCTTAAAAAAAACATACATGCAATTGTGTTCTAATTGTGAACAAAGGAATAGCTTCCACTTCTTTGATTATGGAATTCAGTACAGTCCATTTATATACATTAAGTGCTTGATTAGGACCTTATTCCATTAATTCAACAAGTTTATTTTGTTTTCCATGGTTTACCTAGTTTTACTTTGAATAAAATAGAGCAACAAGTAAATTTCAGACCCTGTAAGTAAAGGGTGATCCAGATTGCTGAGTTCCAAAGTTCTTTTACTACGTATTTTAAAACATTCTTTTACTACGTATTTTAAAACATGAGTCTTGTTTTGACTTGTTTTCAAAATGTTACTTTTACCACCAAATTTTCATAGGTTTTTACCAGAACCTTTTACCAGACGAAGGGGTGTCAAAATTATGGGATTCATGTTCTGGTTCAGAGAAATCCTTAAGGTTTCCAAGGAAGTAGTGGAAGATCTTGGTGAAGAAACCCTTACTGAATTTCTGAAGGAGTTTGAAATTAATTTCAGCATTTGGGTTCTAACATTGCTAATTTAAACAATCTGAACATAAAACTAAATCCAATTCTTCTCTTGGACATAGTCACTAGCAACAATCTTACAAGCCTCATGAAGTCCTCACAATTAGTAACTGACAAGCCCAAGTGGTAAAATCTTTTTCAAGTGGTAAAATCTATTTAAAATTTAACACAAATCTGCAATGACAGAAACAGACTTAAAAACATTTCAGGTTTGAATCAACATAAGAAAGAATTTACAACGAAATCTTCCCCCACAATAGTTATTGTAGCTAACATAAATAATCCAAATTACTGCTCTGTCTATATAAAGGCAGTATTATCAATAAATGTTTTCATAAATATATCCAAGCATGCGTATACAATCAGGTTTTCAGAAAAAATATCAATATCCTGGATATTTTTAATTTTTTTTAAGATCTGCTCTTAATCTAACATCTTCAAACAAATTTTGTTCAGTAATTAAACAAATAATTATGATACGGACACATAAGCAATCATACCATTGTTTCTCGAGCTAACTAATCCAGTTAGTATATACATGACAAAAATGAGCACTGCTGGACTGCTTCTTAGTGTTACTCCAGTTGAAACCCCAGATAAATGTCACTAAAGCTACTGTATCCAGCTTATATGGAGCAGAATAGAGTATACAAAGGCAGAGCTGGAGCTAGAAAACTCAAAGAACTCTATATTCAGCTGGTATAACCTGGGGCAGACTTGGAACTGCTTTAAACAGTGAGCAGAGAATGATGCCAGCCCCAGAGTCAAGGATGCCTTTTTCATTCCAATGTGCTTCCTCATCATGCATATTGTTCAATAGCATGTTCCTGACAAGCTGGTCACCAGGAAACAGGTATCAAAAGGCATATTGGACCACAGTATATAACATGGAAACAAACAAACCAAAAACACCCCCTCCCAATCCTTCCCAAAGCGCATCTTTCATCTGCTTTGCCCACAGAAAAAAAGAATGGATCTGGAAACCAATAGAGGTTAATAATAAATTGAATTGCCAATCTCTCTACATCTCTACAGTGACTTCACAAGAAGGTAGGATAAATCACTGTGTTGTTTTTTTTTTTTATTAAAACTAATCCTTCTATTTTAAATGCATCATGGGTTTTAGGAACTTTATAGCAAGCTTCATGTCCTAGCACCTGGTTCTGAAGAATGGTGTTCAATATTAGTATTGCAAATAATAGCAATTTTTTCTGCAATATTATTTTTATATAGTGATATAGTTGGCATTATTGAAGATAATGTTATGCAAACATGGACACACTCAAATTTTCATTCCATTTTCAAGTGAAATAAGTGGCTGTATTTGACAAACCCTGAAGAATCCACTTGCTTCAGTCAACTGTTGCAATACAATAGTGAGTGCATTTTAAAAAAAGTCTTGTGAATTCTCACCTAAGAAGCATACACATGCACAGAACTCCTCCTGAGCCTCACTCCTGTACAAAGCCTGAATGCATCTTGCAGAAGAGGTGTTTTTAAGGATCAGAGGAATAACAGCTTTGCTTGGCTTCATGGATTTAAATAGCTAGAACTGAAAAAACTGTATGCCTCTTTGTAGAGTAGAAGTTATGGTCAGTTGATTCAGGCAGTTCAGAAATTCAGCAATCCCATTCAATTGCCTAAACAAAGGAACTGCAGAAGTTTCACTGCCTTTAATATCTAGAGAAGAGCCTAAAATGTATATAGGACAGGCAGAGGGAAACAAATAGCAGATTCTTTTAAAAAAAATTATGCCATCATATCTCTGTTTCAATTTAGAAGAGGAAGTATTGCATTAAAAATAATCTGTACTTATAAATTATATTTATGAAATTTAAAACGGAGATAATTCAAATAAAAGCACTGCAAAGAGAAGCATTTATTCTCTGTACTTTTAAGCCATATTTTCTTGTATTTTCAAAGAGGGTGCCCTCTGCTGACTAACACATAGCAAAGAAAGCAATAATTTCAAACTGATATTTCTAGAAATACCAGGATTGGGAGGGTCCCTTTGAAGATAATGAATGATTCCAGTGGGAATTTTCCTCTGAAAAAATTGCATCAAACTTAAATGGTTGCATTTGTGTGTTTTCTAACCAAGATGACTATCTTTCTAAACAATTACCTCATTTTTTGGAAATAAACTCTGAAAATTAGATTCAGACTTATCCTAGGCATGTAAAGCTACATAGTATCTGATCACCTACTTCTTTTGGGTGCTTTCCCTAATCCCTTTATGCAAGCATTTGTCTAGAGTAAAAAACTGGCAGGACTGAATAAATGGTAAAATTTAATATCAGATGAAAAGCTGTTGTCTTGAACAGGGTCACGGAAGAATGAATTTAGTCTTTTTAAAGATAGCAACCCAACATTATTTTCTCCAGAGAAACCACAGACATATTATATATAGCATAGTAATGAGTAACTATTTGAAATGTGCCTTGAGGGAGATTAAAGTTTTATGTCATGTTTGACATAAAAAAGTGGTAGCTTCTTTATAAATTAGTCACAATCTTTTCATTGCTAGAAACATACCTTATTTCTGCTCTGTCAAATCAGATGCCAAGCAGAGCTCATTTAAAGAAGGACAGAAAAGCACTGCTGACTTGTCTTTCATGGCTTCAGGCAACTACCAGCCTCCTGAAACACCATGCCAACTTCCATTATTAGGAAGGAGGAAGAAAACCAAATAAAAACACATCTTTCCTATTTGCAAAAAAAATTGAGTCTTATATAAGAGCTTGAAAGCTTCTTCCTGTGTTGCCTGGTGTGTGCAAAACTGATCCATACTCTGACTTAACCAAATTAACATGTGTTTTAAAGTGATTAATTCTGTTTACTAACTAATCAGTATTGACAGGAAAAGGCCAAGGTAGGTTATTTAACAATCATTTGGGAAGGTTTATTTATATGCCAAAGCATAAATGGAGTATCCTCTCAAGATGTTAGCCAAAACTGGACATGGTCCCTATAAAATGGACCATTAGTCATGAAAACAGTTTCTGGAGGTTGGTTGGTTGGTTTGTATTATGTTTCTAGTAAGCCCCTGTTTTCAGTGGGTGTTTAATATATGTGAAGGAAAGCAAAACTGAGCTTTTTAGAATTAATTTAGATTAGAAGCTTTTGGGAACTGAATAAAAAGGGTAGAAAAGTGATAACATAGTCTATTGAGAAAAACTATGTATTCTCATTATTAGTATACCAAGATATCTATACTAAATTGCTTAATCATTCTGTGCAATATACTCTGGAGATTCTCCAGGATGCAACAAGGAGCTGAAGAACTTGGGACAAAGTCAACAGCAAAATACTGACATATTCTATCAAATCTCCTGGAGTCAAAAGGTTCTACTTAGTCACAAATGTTCTGAATCTACCCCCATAATAATTCTTTCACAAATGCCCAAAGCATTTTCCCAGAAAATCTGGGAGACAAATTAATCAAGTTAATTTAGGGAAAGTGTTGTTGCAGAAATCACAGGCTGTTTGTTAAATTCTACTATCCAGAAAGAAGCGTATTAATAGGACCTATCTACTCTGTCCATAAGTACTATCAGAGAGAGACAACTACTTAAGAAATCAGCATGCAGCTACCACACACACACTTTGAACTGGAATTACAGTTTTAATGCAAATTAAGATTGAACTAGAGAGTTAGCAAAATAGCCTGCAAGTCAAAACAGAAGATAGCATTAATCAACCTTAAGGAACAAGAGAGGATTATATTGAAAAAGCCAACAAAACACTATTGACCCAACCCAGTACCAACTGATGTTATTATTAAGATTTCTATTTTCTTCAGTGAGCTTTAAACTCCCCCTCAATAAGAAAATGATCATAATTCCTTTTTGGACCTGGCAAATAAGTATTTTCATTCAGAAAAAGAGGTCAGAAAGTCTTTTGCTCTTTGTAGGTCACCATCTGTTCAATTTAAGCAGCAAAAAGACAGAAATGTTTTTAGCGTCTGCTCCTGGGAGTCAATGCAAAGCTCCAGTATAATAGTGTGAGGGTGGAACAAAACCCTACACATGAAAAACAAAAAACTCTGGATAAGAATAGAAGGCTCTACCTATGCACATTTCCGTGGCTGCTGCTCTGCAGAAGCTGTCTCAGCCTCCTGCACTACAGCCACAGATATTGCAGTGTTGTGAGGGTCACAAATACTGTTTCAACTCTGATAAGTGGGCTCTGTGCACAATCTTTACAAGACCCATTAGTGAAGAAAAAAGTACCAAATGTTTATAAAATGTGGGCTCTTGAGGAGGAAACAAAAATCTAATTAAAGATCATAGAATCATAGAATAGTTTGGGTTAGAAGGGACCTTTAAAGGTCATCTAGTCCAACTCCCCCTGCAATGAGCAGGGACATCTTCAACTAGATCAGGTTGCTCAGAGCCCTGTCCAATCATATTTTGATTCCATAAAGACCAAAGGCTTAACAAGCAGTTTCATCAAATTGAGGCAAGCATACATTTCTGGTCAGCCTCTCAATGTTATCAGAGATCTCATTGTTTGTTTTTCTCCCATATAACCTACTATATTCACAGGAGCCCATGAATTCTGTCCATCAGTCCTGATACATCGTAAATACCATAAGTCCCTATAACTTCATCGCTATGACTGTGAGCAAAGCCTTTGATTTAAAAAAAAAAATAATCACAGTGATTGACTGATACTAACCTTTAAACCTACCAAAACCTTTTTCACCTCTATGACTAACAGTATCTTGGTTCTGGCACTAATACTTCTATGTCAATAAATAAATAAATAAATAATGAGCACTCTAGAAATTACTATCCCTACATGAACCAGATAAATTAGATAAATTCCATAACGGTCTTACAAAGATCTGGACGTTGTGTTTTTCTCCTTGCCTTGACATCAGACCATAATGGAAATCCAACTACCATATGTATTTGATGAATGATGATAACTGGTTCAAAAGGCTATGTTGCCTAATTACAACATTTTGTATGCTGAAAAGTGCCCTGCAATCTTCTGTAAGGATTATTCAGTGGCCTTAATTCACATCAAATCTACTATTATTAATATAGCAGATAATACTGCTACTCAGTACGTTCTCCTGTTGTAAGTACCATAAAAATGTGACAGCAACAAAGAGGAAGAGATGGGAAAGGAAATTACTTCTTTAAAGAGGACATCCTGTGGGCAGTGCTGTCTCTTACTGTCCTAGGAGTACAATTATAAAAGGAAGGGTGTATATCTTAAAACCAAGGGAAGTATTAAAAACATTCCTAAAACAATATTTTAGAAGCATATTTGAAATGATGCTGCTATATTGGTCTCCTCACTTTTATTCAGAGATTCAATGGATCAGGTAAATTATTTATTAAAAGTAACTGAGAAACACAGCTCTAATAATATTGGCTATATTTAGATTTTTAAAAATTATTTTTCCATGGTGAAGGCACCACCATATTGGCTGTTTTCATGTAGAACCCTCTCAAAACCTCATTACAGATAAGTCCATTTTCAGTATTAAACATTCAAGCTATGTTCTTGGTACCAAAACAGGAACTTGACTGCTAAACTTTAAAGGTTGCTAGGAGTTCACGCCCCTGAAAAAAAACCAGAGGTTGATAGCATTAGTAGCCCTTTTCTCTTCATCAAGAGGCCTTGCCCAGATTAATTCTGGTCCTTCCTTTCAACATGATGAGTAAATAAAGATGTTAGAACAAGCAACAAGCAGAACAAGTACTTTGGGGAAAAACAAATTACTTATCCAAACATCGGTGGCAGCTTGCCAAGAACTTGTGAGCCATACACAAATTGTAGAATCATAGAATCATTTAGGTTGGAAAAGACCCTTAAGATCATCAAGTCCAATCGTTAACCTAACACTACCAAGTCCACCACTAAACCATGTCCGTAAGTGCCATGTCTACACGTCTTTTAAATACCTCCAGGGATGGTGACTCAACCACTTCCCTGGGCAGCCTGTTCCAATGCTTGACAGCCCTTTTGGTGAAGAAATTTTTCCTAATATCCAATCTAAACCTCCCCTGGTGCACCTTGAGGCCGTTTCCTCTCATCCTATCCCATTACTTAGGAAAAGAGACCGACATCTACCTGTCTACAACCTCCTTTCAGGTAGTTGTAGAGAGCTATAAGGTCTCCCCTCAGCCTCCTTTTCTCCAGGCTAAACAACCCCAGTTCCCTCAGCCGCTCCTCGCAAGACTTGTGCTCTAGACCCTTCACCAGCTTTGTTGCTCTTCTTTGGACATGCTCCAGCACCTCAATGTCTTTCTTGTAGTGAGGGGCCCAAAACTGAACACAGTATTTGAGGTGCAGTCTCACCAGTGCAAAGAGACAATCAAACAGAGCAGAAGACAGCTGTCCCTAGAAATATTTCTAAACTCTTGGTGCAAATTAAAACATGGAGCTAATATTAGGAAACAGCAAATATAGGAAATGGTGTAGAAGGGATCCTAAGATACTTATCAACTACATCATGTCTCAAAATGTGCACTAGAATATCCCCAAAAGGAACAAACAGGGCAGCTACTGTGGCTTGAAGCAGGACCTAGAAAAGAACTGCATTTATTGACTTATGCAAAAATATGCACATTTATAGTCTAAATAAGATTAAAAAAAAATAGAAAAATAATCAGTGATAGAGGAAAACAGACACAAGCAAAAAACCCTTTGAGATTAGAATTGCTTTCCCTGATATCACGTAATATGGATGAAAGGGCATTCTCCATCTTATAACTAGAATCTATCATTTTGCTATTCTAACCTATAAAAAAAAAAATCACGTCTCTAATTAACAGCTGAAATCAGTGATCATGCATTCAGAATAGAGCCCCTTGTCTATATCACAATTAGCCTGGAGATTAATGTCTAAGTATTTATACTGCTCAGCTGGTGAAAAGAATAGTAGGTCATAAAAAACTATCAAGAAAACATATGTAATTGTGTTAATAACATGGTAAGCTGCTGGAATATAGCTTTCGGGTTACTTTGGAGCCAGACAGAAATCTTTTGAAGCCAGCAGAACTATTAAACAGACAAACCATCAAAACTGAAAGCTGTCAAGAAAATAAACAAACTCATTCATGTGCATTTCACCACTAAATTCCTATCAATATTGTTTGTATTTTTCACCCACACCATGCTCCTGTTCCCCCCCCCGCCCAGTCTTCTATTACCCATTACTTCTTTCTTTATTTTTATCTCACATTAAGCAATACTCATCCAGATATACAGGAATAACTTTTATATGAACAGCTCTGATCAACCCATTGCAATTTTTTAGTTTTGTTTATTGAAGGCCTTGTAGATGGGTTGATAAATTTGCCCCCCTTTCAGAAAAAGAAATAAAAACTTCATTTGTTACTGCACTGCAAAATTCTTAGCACTCTTACTTTTTTGTGAAACTCAGTTCAAGAGCCAGACATTTAACCCTTTATTTCCTTTCAAGCTGCTAAACTGTTATGGATTCTTTTAGACAGCTTGGAAGCCAGCTAGCTTTTATGGTCTTGAACATAGGCTTACCACCAAAAAAAGACTCATTTGGAAATAACCAACTTCGTTTCTGGATAAAAGAAACATTTAAATTGAGCTCATTCTCTGGCAGTATGAGTTTTTATTGACTCACAGGCTTTGCTGGATTCCAAAGCCACATGCATTTATCATGGAGTTCTTGACGAACAGGGTTTGAAATAATTGCTTTGAGTTTTTCTCTGGTACATTATACAGGCTGTTTTATATCACAGCTATAGCTCCAGTAAGTGCTATGCTTGCTGCAATTATGCTCACTGATTTATTTTGATATAGAATTAGGTTATTGCTTATAGAGAATATTTTTTTATATTTATATTTGCATTTCTGTGACCCCCTTTGTGAATAGTGAGAAATATGGTACCACACCATAAATCTCTTAAGAATAAATTAAGTACTCCCTATCTTCCACTTTTAAAAAATCTTCCTGTATTACAAGGCATCCTAGGTGCCACTCACTATCAAATCCGATGGCTTCTCCACACAAACACTTGGGAAAATTAATTGGAATTCACTTTTAAAAGGTTTATTAAACCACATTACATCATTGTGTAGACATACTCATTCAGTAAACAGTCTTTCATTCAGATCAGTCTTTGGAAACTAAGTCTACTCTTGAAAGGTTTTATTATTATTATTATAAAGAGCTAATCTTTGAGCTCTGCCCTAGTTTGAACCTTGATATAGAGGCATTTGAAATGTTAATACATGAAACATGCTAATAGAGATTGTTAGTTATCCTTTTCTCAATTACTTGGTCCAGGAATGAGAGATTGGAAAAGCCTTCTGTGGGATTTTTGGCCTCTTGAGAACAGGATGGACTAATGCAATTTTCAAGGTCCTAGATTTGCTTCTCTAGAGAAGTACATTACAATAAATGTTCAGGAGTTTGTAGCTAAATTAGGTCATTTAGATTTATCACTCACTGAACTATATATTCACTCTTGAGTTATATTTGCCTCAAAGAATCACTCAGATGGGACACTGCAGGTGGAAAGCCTGTAAGTAGTTCTGGCCAACATCAAAAAGCATCCCAAATCATGTTTCACTGTGAAAAATAATGGGAGGAGGAGGTAACCAGAAATGGTCGGTGTATTGTGTGTCCCTGCTGCAACTTCCACTACAGCAGTCCTTGCCCACCCACTGACAAAAGAGAAAGATGCAAGAATGACTGTATGGAACATTAATGAATCAAACACTAAGACAGAAACTTTTTTAATGTCTATTTCCTTTTTTCAGGTTTTTTTTTTTTTTTTTTTTTGCTCATGTTAGAAGAAAATATCTGCTAGAAATGTGACATATAAATGGTAATAAAAGAAAGTAACTTTTTTTTTTCAGGGAGAATGTAATTAGGCTTATGTTGTAAAACATTTTACAGTATTTTATTTTAGTACAATCTCAACAAAATTGTTCAAAATGTGCAATCCTTGGCTGACAATTTCAGAGGTGTTCTGATTTCTGACATCTAAACTACAATAATATCTGAACAAAGAGATTTACAACACGGCGTTTTTTTGTAAGCATAACAAATTCTCTCAAAAGCTGACCTAGGCTAAAGACCTTTTATTAAGAAAACAAAACAAACAAAAAACCCACCACACATCTTGGTTATTGTTTGCAATTTTTTAAATGAGATCCATTGCTATGTCAATATCGCTCCTACCTCACTAAAGAGAGAACATTAGTTATATATTTATTACACTACTAAAACAATTATTTTTGAAAAGTTGAAATCTTTAAATGGGGTTTGCTGTATTGGAAGATATGGACTTACATTATACTTGAAATAGAATGATTTTGTTTTGAAGGAAAATGTACAAGTCTTAAAATTTTTACTTTGTTATTCAGTATGAGTCTTAAGAACTCTCTTCCTGCCACTCCTTATTGAATGAAATGAATTTCCGGTGTTCATAGTAGTTATTGGGATCTCTTAAAAGATTCTGCAACTGAAACAGAACCTGCCCCTGTATATGACAAACACCTTTTATGGTATATTATACAACAACAAAAGATAGATCATTATATATCAAGTAAATCTTTCTATTAAGGGGGATTTAGTCTGATATTGATTCATCTAAATCCCACTTGGTTTGGAATGTAGGTCTTCACAGTTAAGATTTATATTTTATGTTTGATTTTGCATTTAGACGTTTAAACAGTATATACTGCAATCCATAGAAAATAATTTAAATTCAACAGAAGATTCTGATTAACTTTATCAAATATTTAAATCTGAGTAAGATGTAAAGTTATACTGGAAAACAAATTTTTAGCCTGGTCTTTGATGGAATACTAAAAAAATTAAATTCAAACCCCATGTATTCCTTAAACATGATTCCAACAAAATGTTGTGTCACAGAAAGATATGAAATATTTTTAAAGATGCACTAGGAAGGAGATTTTTCTAGGAAAAACCTGAAATTTGTAGAAAAGATTGAAATATATGAAGTTACTTCCTTGTCAAAACACAGTTGGGCCTGTAAATAAGAAGAGCTCAGAAATAAGTCAACAGAGATCCAATGCTATATGCAGATGCAGAAGAAAATCATATTGCTAGAAAAAAATCCTGGGAAATGAACATGTTATTTCCATATTATAATATGGAAATTATAATTATTATAAATATATAGTGATTATAATGCACTTAACAGTACAGCAGCGAGGACCGGATTTAGCCTCCAGTTTGAATATGCTTATTCAAATTGTAAAGGCTGAACACTAATTCAAAACAAGATAAATTCATTCAAAGTTGTACTGGTTTTGGCTGGGGTAGAGTTAATTTTCTTCATAGTAGCTAGTATGGGGCTATGTTTTGGATATGTGATGAAAACAGTGTGATAACATACTGATGTTTTAGTTACTGCTGAGCAGTGCTTACACAGTGTCAAGGCCTTTTCTGATTCTCACACTGCCCCACCAGCGAGTAGGCTGGGGGTGCACAAGAAGTTGGGAGGGGACCACTGCCCCAGGTAACAGTAACAAACACAAAGCTATCTTTATCTCATCCAGACTCTGAAATTTAACAAATTATTTGAGCAAAGTTAAGTTTGTTACTGTACTGTAACATAGTAACATTACATCAAAGTAATCCGGTCTTAAAACAAATTGCTCCAAAAGGACCATCCAACCACAAAAAAGGATATCTACATGTCTTCACCAACCAGTTGTCAAAACAGCAAATAAACCCATTTACCCAAATCCATGAAGTTGCAGAAGTAAAAGTATCACTGATCCACTGCAAATTTTAGTATAAAGGAGTAACTAGAAATAAAAGTACTCAAGAATGTGTTTGGCACAATTATAAAAGTGTTAAGCACAATGTCTCAATTTTATAAGTACTTATCACAGGTGTAGCTACAGAAACTTGCAGGAAAAAGAGTGTACATTTAAAACTGTTCTACTGATGTTAACTTCTTCAAATTATAAGGGAAAAAAAAAAAAGGAAATTAAAAGTCCATCATGTAATATCCTGGCCAATAGTTCTGATTAATGAGAAAGTAACAACAAAAATAGCAAACAGTGTCATTCTCTATTTAGGGCTTTTCCTTTAAGTATTTAAAAGCTTAACTACAGCTCAGCAAAATGGAGGTGAGGCGGGTGGATATGTGTGTGTACACAAAAGTCACTGAAATAGGACAGGATTCACTGACACAAAAATTGCTTTTTTTTTTTTCCTGCATTACATTTCTTGGCTGAACATTCCCTGTTGTTGAAACTGGAAGTGCTTGTTGTTTCTTTACTATTGGATTTAGATTCCCCAGAAGAAAGAACTTTTGTTCTTCTCTGAGCAGTGACCATTTAAAGCAACATTTTATTTCAATTCATCTTCATCATATTTGATCCAAATAATAGTTCCCTGTTTTCAGACTCATTAAGAAAATCATAGGGCTTTACACTTGGAAATATATAGCTATTAGTATGGAATAACTGAAATTATCTTAGTTTAAAATAAGTGAAAAAAATCAGAGAATGTTTCATACATCGGGAGGGGTGGGGTGGTGTCTTATCAATGTGTATAAACACCTAATGGGGGGAATGAGGAAGAGGGAGCCAGACTCTTCTCAATAGTGCCCACTGACAGGATAAGAGGCAATGGACGCAAATTAAAACACAAGAAATTCATCTGAACATAAGAAAACCCTTTTTTACTGTGAGGGTGACTGAGCACTGGTACAGGTTGCCCAGAGAGGTTGTGGAGTCTCCATCTGTGGAGATATTCAAAACCCAACTGGACTCAGTCCTGGGCAACCTGCTCTTAGCTGACCCTGCTTGAGCAGGGAGGTGAACTAGATGATCTCAATAGGTCCCTCTCAACCTAAACAATTCTGCGATCAACAGAATATCAGTCCTCTAGGGTATGTTGCATTGTACCACAATTTGAGAATTCGGGAAAAAAAAGTTGCTATGCATTTCAGTGCTTATCACAGTTGCTATCATCAATAACCAATATTTTAGTCTTTCTGTACAGTAATCATTTAAGCAAATCTCCAGACTAGTCAAATAAGAAAGTTGGAAGAAATTTTTCTACTGTTCTAGTTATTGTTTGTTAATCCCACTGAAGGCAAACAATAAATCTACGCAATTAAACATAATATATAGCACAAAGATAAACTTATTTAGTATATTATGCATAAGTAACCTTTGAACACAACATTAAAAAAACTGCAACAGTTTTGAAATCCTAAATCAAATTGTCTGAAATGTCACATTTTTCCAAATTTAAGTTTTCTGAAACATCAGTGGAAAAAGCAATAAAAATAGGAATAAATTCCTCATTAGGATTGTCCTGGTTTTGGCTGGGATAGAGTTAATTTTCTTTCTAGTAGCTGGTATAGTGTTATGTTTTGGATTTAGTATAAGAATAATGTTGATAACACACTGATGTTTTCAGTTATTGCTAAGTAGTGTTTAGACTAAGTCAAGGATTTTTCAGCTTCTCCTACTGCCCTGCCAGCAAGAAGGCTGGAGGGGCACAAGAAGTTGGGGGGGGACACAGCCAGGACAGCTGACCCAAACTGGCCAAAGGGGTATTCCATACCATGGGATGTCATGCCTAGTATATAAACTGGGGGGAGTTGGCCTGGGGGGTGGGGATCGCTGCTCAGGAACTAACTGGGCATCAGTCAGCGAGTGGTGAGCAATTGCATTGTGCATCACTTGTTTTGTATATTCCATTTCTTTTATTATTATTATTGTCATTTTTTATTGTTATTATTATCACTATTAGTTTCTTCCTTTCTGTTCTATTAAACTGTTCTTATCTCAACCCACAAGTTTTACTTCTTTTTTTCCTGATTCTCTCCCCCATCCCACTGGGTGGGGGGGAAGTAAGTGAGTGGCTGCATGGTGCTTAGTTGCTGGCTGGGGTTAAACTACGACAAGGATGAAACCCTTTTTAGAGGAATAAAAGGGTTAGATAGAATCCAAGGGATTTTTTTTTTTTTTTATGATGGGGGGGAAGCCTGAAGCAATTCCTACTTGTCCTTTGGTAACCCAGCAAATGAAATGAGTCAGAGGAACCTATTAGAACAGTTTGGAATCAACCAATTCTGGAGGCAAGTGCAGAAATATGCTCTCAGTAGAAGCTTTTACTGTGGATTTCTTCTGACAGCATAAGAGAAACGCCCCGATTACTAAACTATTTACAGGCTAACTGTTCTTGCTTTGAAGTCTCTGAGGACATATGAAAATGTCCAATTTCAACAAATGAAAAAAAAAAAAAAAAAAAAAAGGAGCAGCAACGCTTGATAGGTTATTAAAGATCTTGCAGGAGAACTAGGAGACCCTATATAAATGCTGAAACAAAAAACTTCAAGGAAAGGCGAGAACTATATTCCTTTTCTGATAATGTTTCCTTTATTTTTTATTATCCTTTTGAGAATACTAGTAGGAATAAATAACTGTTGAACTCTAAAACTGACACATATGAACTCTACCTGTGACAAATATTGATGATGGGAGTGTGATCACCTTTTAGATCTATTTACAAAAAGAAACATTTTTAATACAAAAGTTTTATTAAATTAGTTAAGATAAAACTAAGTAGGGTCTTATACTGGATCACATGCTGCTGTAACGCAAGTTATAATCATCTTATTTTTGCAGCCTCTACTCTATTCCTCTAGTATTCCTTTCCATTTTTCATGTATTTTCCATTGTTCCAAGTATTTCCTTTTTTATTTGCACCCTCTTCCCCTGTATCCTTTCAAGTTGCTGCCTGAACTTGTTAAACAGTTCACATTAGTCCCCAAATTACCTATAAACACTCCAGCTTCCAAAAGGTGTGTGCAGCTTGGTAACATGGAAAAATAGAAGTGTGCCCAGTGAAAACATCTGTAACTGATACATGCCTATGGTGATATATAATTGTATTACAACAGTATACTTAATATAAGAACTTACCTTTGATTTATCAACAAACTTTAAAGAAAAAAATTAGTTAGTATAAAAATCTTATCTACCTACACATTCAAGATTGTTGTCTATAACATTTTCCAACTCTTCATATATTTGAACCTTAAAAATGAGGGGCTTCCAGCACATTCTTGAGATTGGAATAATCTCCCAAAACTCAAACTTATCTTAAAAAAAAACAAAACAAAAAAAACCCCAAACACCCCCCCAACCAACCAAAGCCCCTCCCCCCAACCTACCCTTCCAGAAAAACACAGAATACACTGAGGTTTTAATGACTGAATACGTTTCATGTAATTACTAAGTCTAAGTTATCTGAGGGCAATTCTGAATATATTGGAAATTAATAAAACATGGTTCGATATGTCTATATTTTAAAACTACTGAGTGCTTATTCATGTTTTGTACCACAGTAAGGCCAAGGTACAGGAAACAAGAAACTTCCTGTCCTCTTAGAGCAGCACACCCATAAGCTTGGAATCTTGGCAGACCAAGAGATGCTGACAGAGCTCTTGGCTCCAGAGAAGACATTCCCCAGTGGGACAGAGTACTGGATGATTTTTTGTAAAACAATTTAGCAAAACAGTGCAAGGATAGTATCAACTATGTTTTTCAAGGAGTTCTTCCTCAGACTACTTCCTGTGCATGCCATCTAGTAAGCATACTTCCATATGATTAAACACCACAAGACTACGAATAAAGTAAAATGGAAACATTAGAGCAAGTGTTGGTAAGCTGTACGTTTTCCTTGACCTATATACATAGTTTGAATCAATTTGCAGTATGTTATTTGAATAAAAATAAAGGCCACATGTAAATGTTTTACTTCTTGCTGTCTCATGCGTATTCCTTTTATTTTTGGCATTATGGAGAATCACAGATGAATTTCAATTTTGCTTTAGAAGTATATAGACTCTGCTATTTACCTGAAAATCAGTATAAGATTAACCTTACCACCCACACACATACTGAACAACAATCAAATTATCAGCAAGAGAACATGATGAAAAAATTACAGTGTGTATTTCTGCTCTACTGGGGGGGACAACACTATATAGTGATATAACTATACAAAGTTTCATTATTGTATAATGAAATGTATAATAATATAGGCCCCAAACTCCTATGAGACTTCTAATTATACCCCTTCACCCTCTTCTCCCCCCTTTTTTTAGTTCGCATTAAAAAAAAAAACCCACACAAAAACCCTAAACAAATAAAAAAAAACCCAAAACAAAACCAAAACCAAAAAACAACCAACCTGCTAATTTTCATGAGGCTCAATACAAAAGAAGCAAAAAGCCATTTAGTGCATAGGACTGCTGAAATGCATAAAAAGTAAGAAATTTAAGAATTTTCCTGATTCTTTAGGCCCTAATTTATAATTAACTAATTATTTTCCTTCTTATTTCTAGAACATTTATTCATAACTCCTTAAGCACTACAAATGCTATAATATCTCAAGATATGTAATGTCATATACATTAATGTAGCTTTTTTAAAAAAACTTGAACCAGAATTAGGTTCTAAGTTTATTTTCATTGTTGCTTTTCTCATATAGCACACAGAGCTGAAGGCATTCTCTATGCTTTTAACTGAGATCATCCGAGATGTTGGGTTTTTATTACAATAGTGAAACATTTACAACCAAGTTAACATAAAATTATTTTAACACAGGTAATTTAGGATTGTCATAGTTTTATCCAGTTTGTTCCAAAATTTCTTTAACCATAAATATTGAAAGCATTCACGTTCATGAATTCTTATGTGAATAATCTGGTATCAGTTTGAGCAAGTACTCATCAACTTGATTAAGATGACAACCACTGGACTCGTCATAATTAACACTGAGTCATGAATGCCCTTGAGGGAGGAAAAAAAAATTATGGGCCAAATCTAGTTCAATTCATACTATAAAGTTTAAAGATTTCTTCAAATATTTTTTCAAATTAGTTTTATGAAAAGGTTTTTGCCTGAGGCTTCCACTAGAAGCACGCTTGGAGGAACACATGTCAAGAGGGACTCTGCCTGCAGAGTGAATACATGGCAAGAGCCCTCACATTTTTAGTTACAATTTCAACTACATGTTTCATCTTTATTGTTTTGTTGAGGTAAATAGTAGGAAAGCCTTTAACCATCCTCTTCTAATCTGCAATGCAGGTACTGGGGGTCCAGGATGAGCAGCTAAGTATTTCTTAACTGCAAAGAATAACTCACAACAGATAATCTTCATAAAATTCAGAGACAAAGGGGTTCCTATGCGAGAAAGAGCTCTGGGGTAAACTATCCTGTTAACTGCATGCAACTCACACAGCAGCTGAATCACAGACAGCTGGTCTGGGGTGGTAGTGGGGTATTGGTTTAAAAAAAAACAAAAAAAAAACAAAAAAAAACAACCAACCAAGTAACTGCAAATTAAATATGTAAAAATTGGGTGATTGAGCTGAGTGTTTTTCCTAGCAAGAATCAGCTTACTGTGTTTGCTCTGTAGACCCCACCCTGTCAGTACATCCAACTGAACTGACCTACCTATGCACTAAAGATTACATTTGTGTGAGCGTACTATTTGTATGGAAGTCACATGCACTATCAATACATATTGCGCACCAACACTGAAAACACAAATGGGGTGGAGGAAAATACTGGTTAGCTAAGTCAGTCTCTTTCTACCCGTGTTAGGCAATTAAAAAGAGGAATCTTCTCAGTACATTCATTGTACTCCTACTTGTCCATCTATTGGGCAAAAATCTATTTCTGGTTAACAGCATTCAATTAAAAGAGCTGGAAGATGATGAAAAGGAGTTTTTTATTCCTAACAGTTACATCTGATTTCTATTCAGTTGCAAAATCTATCCTTTTGTTTTCATATAATTGAAAAGTGATAGTGGAAAGCTAAAAAGGAAGTGCATTAAAAAGAGGAGGGAGAAAGGTAAGATGGGGAAAAAAAGGAGGATGATGAGGGAAAGCATTAACATTTATTTATTACAAATTGACTATGTACACTCCTGGAATTTCCAGAATTAGGACTCATTTATGAGAGCTGAACTAGCTCCTGTAATATGCAGAGCATGTATTTCTGTACTCCTGCACAGTGGCACAAGGCACTGAGCCACAAATACATGATTCCAGCATTAGCTTCTATGATCATACAGGTTTTGCAGCAACCCCAAACTAGTATGATTAACACTTTGGTACAATAAAGTTATAAAGGGAAGAAACAACTTTGTTTTACACAGAGGTGAAAAGAGAGGGATAAGAGAGACAATTAACGTATTCAAATTTATTTCTTTAAAGTTTTATAGCTTTAAAGTAAACAACATTAATGCAATTTTAAATTCTGTATGATCCAATCCAAGACCTATATTTAGGTTCTTAGCTGCCAATAAGTACATCAATTTCAATAGCTAGCATATGCTGCATTAAGTATGTAAAGCAAGTAAAACAAATTAAGGCATTATTATAGGATATTTAGATTGAATTACCCAAATTTAACAAGCATATTCAACACTTCTGGCAAAACTTGACTTTCTTGTGGCCACATAATGAGTTGCTGACAGAGACAGGGATCGAAGATGGAAGGATCCCTACGGCCCACCACACATCATTTACACAAAGAGGACCTAGTTCCAAAGAGATTTTTTACCTCATGGTAATCCAAGTCAGCATGCGCTGGGCATGCTACTGCTGCTTTCCATTCATGACTTTGCACCGTAAATCAAATGTTGGGTTATTCTGGGACTGCTCACTATGAGAGTGCAAGTAGGGCAAGGGATGCAGAAGCTGGGGCAGTGGATAGTGCCACAGTTCAGCACTCAGGGGGAGGGGGAGAAGAGGTCTACATTCAAATAGTCTTTCGCTAACAGCTTTGAACACTTTTCCAGCACTCTTCTTCATTTTAAAGTCTATTATAATATTTCAGTCCTACCCATTGGTCTCTAACAGCATTGGGCTGCTGAATAGCGAGATGCTGTAAAAGCATGAAATATAGCACAGACTAACACTCAAAATAGCAAGATTCCATCAAAACAGAAGAAACATTTTAAAGTGCACAAGCCTTTCCCTTATTCTATAATTGGTTATGCTGGGGAAAAAAATCTATACAGTGCAGAAAAAAATGCTTTGCTCAGTTACTGATTTTATTTATAAACTATAACAGTGCTGGCACCAGTAACATATCATAACAGAGACTTATTCTTGTTACTCATTACATTCACCTGCTGATGCACTGAGGCATAATTAGGAGATGGAGATAAATACAGATGTCTGAATTTTGGGTGTGATATGGTTCTGGTTAAGCACATTTTATTCAGCCTATCAAAGTATCTATAAACTCCATTTTCTGAGACAAAATTAATTCAGAGTAAAAATATGCATTACATTTTTGCTCTTCATAAGGAAAAGATACTGTTGCTTCTTTACACATAGCTTATAGAAGGGATGTTTTGTATTTTGTACAATACCATCAACTGTAAAGCCTAAAATTATGACACTGTTTTCTGTTTGGTTCCACAGTCACTTGGCATACTTATTTTAACAAACATTGCATTACAAATTCTCCAAAACTCTGCAGCTGGTATAACCCTCTCTCCACAAAATGAGTGTTTGAAAATACTACTAAATCAGAAAGACTGTACTTCACAGCCACCTTAGCTTCATATAGCTGGACAAAATGAGGTTATGTCAAAGAATGACCCCCATGTGATGAATTCCATGATCCATACTGCTGGAGAAAATTTCCTGAGAAACTTACCAAGTTTCAAAAAGACTAAATACTCGAAAGGAATATGGGAACCAGGAAAAAAGCAGCAGTATAACATTCTTGTTTATTTTCCTCCTCTTACTCTCTTCAGCAAAATACAATTGTACAAGATCAGATATGGAGAATACCCAAGGTGAAAGACCCCACCAACCTGCCCAGCCCCCAAACCACCATATGCACACACAACCCTAACATGATCAAAGAGATCTAATTGCCAAACCCAGAATAGGCAAAAAAGGTGTTCAGTGAAAAAACTTAATTTGGTATCCTGCTGAGAAATAACTGTCATGTTTAAGGAATAATGACTTAATGAGACCATCTGAACACTGGAGAAACATTACTGAATACACTTATTCAGGCATTAACCCTGACCTTAAAAGTAGGTTCAACAATTCAACCTGCATCTCAGCTATATCACTACCTTTATAGTGTCAAATCCCCTCCAAAGCATATTTATGTACATTTCCTCTCATTGGGATAGCTTCATATGAGAAATCTAATTTTCATTCCTTTCCCAAGGGGAAAGAAATCATACAATCCAATTCTCATGTAATTCAACCCAGTAATGCAAGACATGATGAAAACTTACATTAGAATGTGGAACGGCCACAATTTGATTACATTTTATGTTGAAAAGGCTTCTGTAGATGGCATCTGTTTCAGTACACCCATATGGTTGTAACATCTGCTTGGGATGCATTCATAAAAGGCTGTTTTCTACTGCCTATCCTAGCTAGTAGATGACAGAAATTAAAAAAGACCTACTGGATCACATAAATTCATTCCAGTGCAATTTAAGAAAGTAGTTATCTTAATAGAGCCAATCTCAATGAAGAATATTTAAAATATTGTTGCAGTTTTCTTATTTGTCAGATGGGTAAAACACCACACACACTGCTGATTCATATGGTATCCAAGAACAGTATACAGGAAGCTCTACAGGAAGACCACAAAAGATGACAAGCATCCAAAAAGGGACAGATAGGGTTCTTAGAAACTTCCTGAAGGCAGTTTAGAAACTACCTGAATGCTCTTCGTTCTCCCTTGCAGAGATCTCATTGTGCAAGAGACTCCTTTGCAACCCCTGAAAAAATCTGTCCATTCATGTATTCCTCAATTTCCTCATGCATATCCTTAAATACCTTTCCCCATGAGCAAATGTGAAAGAGAAGTAACTCAAATTTTCTTTTAGAAAAATCCATTTTATACTGTCTGCCACAATACATACATGTACTACATGTACTAGTCAAATGTTCTTCATATCTTTTAGTGATATCTCAGTCCAATACTGTTGGCACCTGCATTACCACAGAACCAGTTAACATTTTTGCTACAGAAAAGGTTTTAAAAAACACAACCTAGTTATGAAATGGTAGGTAGCTGAAAAAACTTTTTAAAAAAGAGAATAAACGTTGAAGTTATTTTCTTCACCAAATTGTTACTGCACATCTAAATTAAACGTTCCACAAACTACTTTTGAGAAATGTCACAACATTTCATTCTTCCCTATGTTCTTTTTATTTTAATTTGCAGACTGACTGCAAGAGAATTTATAAAGTTGTATTGGGTTTGTGTGGCAAGGTTTGGGGGGGGGGCTACAGGGGTGGCTTCTGTGAGAAGCTGTTAGAAGCGTCCCTTACATCCAATAGAGCCAATGCCAGCCGGCTCCAAGATGGACCCGTCACAGACCAAAGCTGAGCCAATCAGCAACGGTGGTAGTGCCTCTGTGATAACATATTTAAGAAGGGGAAAAAACCTGCTGCACACAGCAGCTCAGAGAGAGGAGTGAGAACATGTAAGAGAAACACCTCTGCAGACACCAAGGTCAGTGAAGAAGGAGGGGGAGGAGATGCTCCAGGTGCCAGAGCAGAGATTCCCCTGCGGCCCGTGGTGAAGACCATGGTGAGGCAGGCTGTCCCCCTGCAGCCCATGGAGGTCCACGGTGGAGCAGATATCCACCTGCAGCCCGTGGAGGACCCCACGCCAGAGCAGGTGGATGTGTCCAAAGGAAGCTGTGACCTCGTGGAGAGCTCAGAAATAAAAACATCAAAATAGTCATGAAGTGGTGTAATTGGCACCACAAAGACTGCTATGGGATTCACCTGGGTTACACAACTGCTGTGTTAATACCTCTTACTCCATGGCATGTTCCCATTCTCCCTCCACCCAGTATATAGCTCTACCAGAGTCCAGAAGGGAAGCAAGTATGACCAAGACTTTTTTTATGCTCCAGTGACAGACAGTTACTTTTTTGCACAACCTGTACAATTGGCAGCACTTGGTTCTCTGGTCCAAAAAAATAGCTGGATAACGACTGAAGGCAAGACGCAAAGAACATATGCACACCCCAAGAGCACTCATTTATCTGCTTGTACAGCCAACAATACATATTGAGAGCATATGTTCTCAAAACAAGGGTCATACTTTATTAAAGAAAATAAAATCTAAAAATAACATCTTCAAACAAACTACTTGGCACATAATTTACATTTTGAAAATTTTCAAGAAAAACTCCAGATTTGCAAAACACGTACATGCAATCTATTGTTACATGTATATTGTATACAAATTAGCTAACAAGGTTAACAAAAAAAAAACAAGCCAAATTTTAACTCTGCCCTATTGGTCACATGAAGAAAAATGGAAAGTCATCAACCTGAAAAAAACTTAGTTAGCATGAAAAAAAACCTTAATCATAACAGCTTTTTCACAGTATTACTTGCCCCAGCCAAGGCATACATTTCATGAACTCTGATGCACAATACAGACTAAGAACTGAGAAACTGAGAGCCACATGAGAATGAGAGAAGTGTAAAAAGGGATTCTAAGCAACTCGGTCTCTGTTACCCTTCCAACCTAATACTAAACTCTGTTTTGTCAAACTCAAGACTGTTCACAGAAGTCACTTGCTCATAACAAATCATTTTCTACTTATCCAATATCTTAGGTCCACCATAATATTAAATAATCTACAAAAAACAGTCAAAATGTATATACATTTTTGCCAAACGTGCTTTGATTCTGGAAAAGCATATTATCAAAAGGAAATTAAAACAAACACCAATAATGTCATACTTAAGATTTTTCTTTGCCAACCTCCTTTTCAAGAAATAAAACACTGGGCCTTTGTCTCATGCCTCACCTTTATTTATGTAGTCACTTAAGGTTAGACATTGTATTCACTTTACTGTAAGAATGGAGGTACATGGGTCCATATTCTGAAAACAGGTAGGCATGTCATCAGAATTGCATAGTGTGAATATGTAATCAACTCTAATGTTTAGACTTTATACCTACTTTAATCAGGGAGAAAAAAAATGCAAGAAAAAAGTAGACAAAGTAATTATGTGAATACCTCTATCAGGCAATACATCCCACTATAAATACAAAGCTACTACTAAAAAAAAAAAAAAAAAAAAAAAAAAAATCAAGCATTTGATAAAAAAAGTTGGTTAATTTATAATTTTTTTAAAAACCGCAACTCATTTGCTTAACAATTAGCCAATTTTCTAAACCAAAGCTGAATTGTATAATAAGAGGAAGCTTTCTTGCATTTCAGACATTACGACTTTTACCACATAGGAAGTGCAAACTGAAAAAGAGAGACTGACAAAATCTTCAGAAAAAATAGCCCATTTTAGCTGATAGTTTCTTAATTCATGGCAGTAAATCTTATTTCTTATTTCAAGCAAATCTTGTGAGTTAGAAATGAACAATGAAGACACGAGACTGAAGAGTTTCTAATAATTTTATATAACGTAAATGGAACATAACTGGATCTGGAACAGTTTCCCAAAAAATGTTTACTGGGGGAAGGAAATATTTTCTTAAAGTTTCAGAGGAATTTTAAGAAAGTATTTCAATCTGAAATTATTTCAGAATTAAATGCTGGATTACCTAAACACATAACTTGTACAAATGAATGAACTAATTCGGAAGTTAACAAATATTTTACTCTAAGAAAAAAATATTTATATTTGTATATTAAATATTATATATAATATAAATGCCCATAGTTATATAACTACTGTTAATAAAGGAAAAAATCAGAATTGTTCCAAGACTGTGACATCTCACTCATTACCTTCAAATAAACTGCAGACCACTATTACATAGAAAAGTTGCCTCGAGAGTATTTCACATTTTTATTGTCAGAATGCATGCTCACATGACTGTTTCTTTTCAGACACACAATAAGAAAAATAACTGTGACAAATACATCTGAAGTAAAAGAGAAAATACTTATGAAAAAGAAACAACAATGACCAAAAAAAAGCTAGAAACATCTTCCTATAGTTATTGTCCTTTAACCCCTGAAGAAGCGATCGCAAAATCTACAAGAATCTGTAAGCAAGCATTTTCACCACCCATTCTCTCTACTAGCAGTAAAATGGTGGAATTAGAAAGATAAAACATGGACATCACACCCCACACATATGCTTTTGTATATGACTTATCACTTCCCATTAGCAAAGGGTAGTTAATCACTTAAAATACTATGTTTTAAAAAAAATAAAGTGCTTCTCTTAAAATGAAATATAAAAGGAGGAATGAAGAAATTTTAATGCACTGCAAAATGAGTAGCTAACATCGAGTTTTCAAATTTATGTCTACAGTATCCTATATTTGGCATATATATTCCATAATCAAGGTCCTACTCTTTTCAAAATTAAATGTTAGCATGTGCATGAACTTAAATGTGATTAATCCATTGAATTTTTGGGGCTCACAGCTGTTCTAAAATGTGAACATTTAAGTTTGCAGCATTGAAGACTTAGACAGTCTTCTCATTTCATATAGGTGAAATTACCTATAATTTTACTGGGAAGGTGAAAAATGTTTGCTTGTATATTTATGTGTTTAGTTTTAAGAAAAATATTCTCAGCTCTTTGAGTGACCCTGCTAACCTACCTTACCTGTGATACACAATCATTTTTCCTACACTTGTGTTGCCTCAAGCCTTTAAAAGACTAATTAACAAATAAGAAGGCAGTGATAGCTTAAAGAAAAAAACTAAAACATGTGAAGTGTGGTATGCTTGCTATTCAAGGACTGTTTAGATTGTGTATAAAGTTTATCTAGTTTAAGATTCTGCTTACAATAGAGGATGCTTAAGGAGTGTTTGGATAATAGTCAAGGCACCAGATAACAGACATTTCAGAGTCACAGACTTGCTAATTAAGGACATACATCCTCCTTGGGCATTGAGAAATGAGGGGGTGGCAAGAGAAACAAAGACCCTGGTGTCCTCAGATGACCCATGACCATAAAAGGACAAAAGGAGTAGGGGTATTCTTCCCCAAACAACCACCAAAGACCACCAGAGTCCCCGGCGCAGGCGTAGAAGACTCTGGGATGACTGCTCAAGAGAACAACATGTCATGCTTGCTCAACATAATGAATATGCAATAGTTAGGTGTAACATATGTATTAGATAGGCGTGGAGTTTTAACTGTAGTGTATAAGTATGGACTGAAAACCTCGATAGGTGTGCTCCATTTGTGGAAATCTTCCACCTGGCACCCTGCACAGAATAAAGCAATGTCTCCTCTCTAAACATACTTTGTGTGTTTCGGGAGTTACTTTCTGATCAGGTAACACTTGGAAAAAAATAAATCTAAAAGTCACTTCTGTTGGGATAAAATATGAAATAGTAAAGTAGAATATAAGAGATGGAAACAAGTAATTTACAAATTGGATGTCAGATACAGAAAATCCTGTTGTAGATTAGAAAGTCCTGTTTTAAATTAAGTTAGTTAGCCAAGATGATTCTGATCTTTTCTATTCTTCCTGTTTAATGGTGCCTCACCTAGAGCACCAATTCTGATCCTTTCTATTCTTCCTGATTGATGATGCAACCCTCTTGGCAGGAAAATGAACCACTGACCCAATACAGAGCGACTTACTGGTCAAAGTGAGGAGGGGATACCTCCCCGAACGACCACCGAAGACCACCCAAGACCCCGTGCATGCGGAGAAGGCATTTGATGTGTCATGGTTATATAATCCTATGCATATGCATTAGATAGTTTGAATATGTACTACGTAGGAGTAGTTTAATAAATTAGATGCAATTGTTACTGTATAAAAGGGATACACCTGATGAATCTGGCATGCTTGATTTGTGGAAAGTCCACCGAGCACCCTGCACAGAATAAAGCAATATCTCTCCTGAGTGTGTGAGATTGGTCTATTGCACACCGGGTAACGAATCCACTTTTAGGACAACAAATTCATTGGAGCAATACAGACAAATGCAAGAAATCTCTGTTCTAACCAAAAGGTAAACAAATGAGGGAAGTAAGCAAAATGGTAGGAGGAGGCCAGGAGACAAGTTACTACATTGATAAAAAGATGATTTTTTTAAAAGTTTGCTTCAAATATAATGAAAAATGAAAACAGTAGAGAGTAGGACAATATGGTAAGGTCACAGGTAAATAGATCAAAACTTTATAAGGTCAAATGTAAAAAGACTGGAGAGGCCAGCTAGGCACAAGAGGAGTAAATGAGAAGCTATCAGCAAAGTAAACTTGGCATTGAAGATAATGTCAGTAAGATTTTGGACTTTAAAAACATTTTCCTATATCTGCTTATTTTAATTTTTAAACATTTCCTATAGGAAATAGGATTAAATACAGAAACAACTTCAGCAATGGAACCATTCTTTGAAACTTACAGCAAACTTTTTGGTCTACAATAAGACGTGATTTTATGTTTTCAGTCTCTATATTTTCTTGTAACCTGTTCTGTTACTATCTTACTCACATTAGGTATCTTATTATAAATATTTAAGAAGTGTCACAGGAAATTACGGGCATGGATTCAAGTAAGATTTCCTGCCTGCTAACCACTACTGAGTGACACCTTCCTGACAGTCTATAAGAAGAGGCAACCGTCTTCTGGAAATTACACTGAAAGAGAACAATAAGGGGTAAAATTGGTAGTAGTTCTTTAGTACAGTAGTAGATTTATTTAGCAAAACTTCTGTAACAACAGGAGAGAAAAAATAAAAAGCCATCCTTCCGCAATATTAGACATGAAAATAGATAGAAAAGGAGAAATGGGGGACTACATTACCTGGAGCAATGGCTTCTAAGCCACTATGGACAACACTGGGAATGTCAGAAGTTAAAAAAAATTGAGTTAATGGTTTTCTTACTTCAGTATTTGAAAGGACTGACAGGAACATAGATACACAGGTCAGATTTCTAAAAAGACAGTTTTTTAAAAGATTTTAAAATATATACATCTATATATTAGATTTTAAAAAACTGTATTTGGATGTCAGTGGTTGCACATGAGTTACTATTGTACATTCACAAAAATTTTGCAGACAGGCAATTTTGAGAATTCCTTACGTCCATTTCTGTAAAAACACAGAACAAAACAACAAAAAAAAACCAAACACCTAAGGCTTTTCTGTATTTTATAAACTGCTTCTCCAAAATTCAAGGTGCATATAAAAACTTCACATCTTCTGGTTAAAAAATAATGGAAACACAGTAACATTTACTCAAAAGGCAACTAAAAACCAATCCATAAGCCACCATTTCCTATGTCACATCCCTAAGAGAAGAGATAATCCTCACCCATTATCTTAAACATCAGCAGAGCTCATATTCTGGAGTTGACAAGAGAAAGAAGTGCGATGAAAAGTGTGATGAAAGAAGTATGATACAATGCCCTGCCATCAGTTTTGAGACATTACAATGTAAACACTAATATTTACATTTCTCAATTGACTTTCACTATTCTGATAATAAATCTTTCAAAGAGCCTAGATTATTATAATATAGGACAATGCATTTCAGACTCTGCCTCTTTATATTGGTGACTATGAAGCCAACAGAACACTGGAAGAACTAGCTTCCTTAACTTAAATCATGCCTCTTCCTACATTGATGATATTAAAATAATCCAGCCTAGATGTCATTTTTTATACTGTACAAAGATCCCAACTGCCTACTTAACTGAACTTTTTGAATTTGATAAAAGGGTCACTTCACTCTCTTTTCTTTAGGCTCAGCCACATAAACATCAGCTTGAGCTGTAGTTTTCTAAGCTATTGTGTAAAACAAGTACTGTGCTAAAAATACGCTGTTAATCAAACTTTGAGATATTCTCTCCAGAGACTGAATTTCCTGATATGAGATTCAAATTAATAGGAAGTACCCTTCCTATGTTTTTTAGGTTGCAAGGCTAATGAGTTCACTTTCAATGGAGAGAAAAAAAAAAGGGGGGGGGGGGGGGGACGGACCAAGTTTGCATTTTTTAATTCCCCTGAATAAAAAAAATCCCCGAGTTCTTAAAAGGAATTGCATCTAGAACCTGACAACTTTGGCAAGTTTTACTTTACTCCACACCTAGCCCTATTAGAACTGATGGGAATGCTTGTGAAGTAGCTGAGCACAAAGACAGACTCGCTCACTTTCAGTCAAGTTATTTTTATATAGAGAAAGGGAACAGCTCTAATTAGAAAGGTCTGGCCACATGTAAACAGCTATGCCACATCTAACTAATTCACTTCAACTATATAAAAACATTCTATATAAATTCAACACTCAATTGGAACGATAACTGTAGAATATATACTTTGTAGTATAATACAAGGAAATAATTTACTGATTTATGATTAGGACTTTCATATACTACAGCAAAGTGACAGTCAATACCAATTCTGAAGAAAAATGTGCGCTTCACAATCAACTACCTTTATAAGTCAGCTTGTTAGGAAATTCAGTGCTTTATGTACAGCAAAAACATGGAGCTGAAATACACATGCAAATTTCCTTTTTAATACTAGTTATAGCAGTTATACATTTGATTTCAATTTCTGAATGGAAAAAAATGGAAAGAAGTTAGGCTAATCAAAGATAAACCTTACAAAATGCTTTAAATGTATTTTCTCTTTCTAAATTTCAATGATATCATCACTTTCAAAAGAATTTGCTTATTCTAAGGCCTTGTATCAAAAGTTTTATTTCATAATATACTCACACACAGATATCCCCACCTATTTTTCTAATAATTTTATTTTTTCCCCATATAATATTAATGGAAAGCCTTAAGTAGTACTGGTACAAACCAGAAAAATGGCTTAACTGTGCTCTGGCCAGAACATGGGCTGGGAGGAAAGGAAAAAAGACAACTAAAGTCACAGGCAAACACCAGCTTGCCCTTTACCCTCTCACTATGACAAACCCCCCCAGACATCTTTTTAAGAACAGCACCTGTGTTGTCAGAGCATTGCAAAGGGCAGAGAACTAGAGGCAGGACTGGAAGAAGCCATTTTCTTCTAAACTTTAGGTAAAATATAATTTGTACGTGATATATAATTTTTAGTGACCTCAGTACATTTCCTAAAAATAAAAGAGGAAAAGTTTCAGCTATGGAAATAAACAAAAATCTCACCTTATTATGTTCATACTTGTATGGGATTTTGAGGGTATCCATGGCTCTGATCATGGCCTGCATTGCTGTAAATATATTCTGGTACACCAATTTTGTAAAGCCCCTTTTGTCTTCATCAGAGTAACCTGATCCATGAATGATTCTCATCTGTTTGATGAACGTGCTTTTGCCACTCTCTCCTGTGCCTGCAAGACAAATAAGAATATACTTCAGCCACTGGACACAAACATGACTTTTCTGCACAAAGCAGACAGCTTTGTCCAGGGCAGAACACTGTCAAGTGGTTATGGTGCTTGCAAGGTGCTTGCTACAAGCACCAGTTCAATATCAAAACAGCAGTAACACAGTAACAACTGAAGCAACACTGAATTAAAACTTTTATTTTGAAGACAAAATAGAAGTAGAAAAAAAGACAGCAATGAGTTAATAACTAAACTAACAACTAAAACAAAATATACACTCCAAAATATCTAGAATATACCACTGTGTATTTAAAATAATAAGCATAAATTTGCATTCCTGAAGATATAGTTCTCAACAACTAACTTTAGGGAATTACTATGAGATGTTCTATCACAAAAATTCATAGAGTAAGAAAAAAACTTATCTTGCTTGGCCAACTGTCCTGGTTTCAGCTGGAACAAAGTTAATTTTCTTCCTAGTAGCTGGTATAGTGCTGTGTTTTGGATTTAGGATGAGAATAATGTTGATAGCACACTGATGTTTTAGTTGTTGCTAAGTAGCGTTTAGACTAAGTCAAGGACTTTTCAGCTTCTCATACTGCCCTGCCAGCAGAGGCTGGGAGTGCACAAGAAACTGGGAGGGGACACAGCCAGGACAGCTGACCCTAACGAGCCAAAGGGGTATTCCATACCATATGACATCATGCCCAGTATATAAACTGGGGGGAGTTGACCAGGGGACACTGTGGCTTGGGGACTGGCTAGGCATCAGTCAGTGGGTGGTGAGCAATTGTACTGTGCATCACTTATTTTGTATAGTCTATTATTACTATTATTTTCCCTTCCCTTCCTTTTCTGTCCTATTAAACTGTCTTTATCTCAACCCACGAGGTTTTTTTTGGTTTGGGTTTTTTTTTTTTTCCAATTCTCTCTCCCATCCCACTGGGTGAGGGGGGAGTAAGTTGCTGTGTGGTGCTTAATTGCCAGCTGGGGTTAGACCATGACACCAACCTTCAGGACATTTATGGTAAGCAGCAATATACAACCAATACATAAATTTGTTAGAAAGGCAAATAATATAACAATTATAGTTCTGCAAGCTTCAACATCAGAAACATATAAAATCAGCTTTAATTAAAATTTGGCTCATATTTGTTAGTGGAGAGTCATTACTTCCTTTAAATTTCTTTGCATCTTTGTACTTTACACAAAGCACATATAATAAGTTATAAATTAACATTCTGAATGTTTAACAATTTAAAGTTAAGATCTGCTTGTTGGGAATTTAACACAGCATTTTTTTCCTTTGGCCCAATTAAGTCTCTCTGTGATTAGGAGAGCTTATCTAAGCAAACAAATCATATGAATAATTAGAAGGAGGAATTGAAATTTAGAACAAACAGTTGCACAGCCATATGAATGCTGTATGTTCACCTAGCTACTTAGCCCCCTAAGAAATGCAATGCATTCACCTGCGTGCAGTGCTGCTTAGCCTTTCAGCCTGGATTTTATTTTGATCATTTTTATAAAGCTTTCATGCCTCATTCATGCTCTAATATTTGGCTTCCTGGACAAAGAAAGCCTTATGCTTTACATAATGTTTTAGTTGCCTCGGAGTAGTGTATTTCATAAGCAGTGCAATGTAAGGTTAAAGCATGATGCTGTGCTGCCAACCCTTAAGTATTTCTGAGGTAGTACACTGCAAAATCTAAACTGGAAGCCTCTAAAAGCTTTTGTCTTTACTGTGCGTGACTGTTCACTCAACTCCTGCTTAGATTTTTGGCTAACCCAGCTCATGCTAAGGCCTGATGTATGCTGGGAGCAGCGCCATTAGGTCAAAGCCAGAGCACCATGTAGGCAGGACAGGTGGCCAGAAAGCGCTAAGGGGCTATTGTACAGCCGTTATCACCTGCAGATTGCTGTCTCCTGCAGCCATCATCTTTTGTCCGGTAGTCTCCTCAGAATCTGCTAACTTATGGAAACGGTATAGACCAAACCTCCAAGCTAGAAGGTATAAAACATTAGCTTACCCAAAAAGCTATTGAAGCGGATCCAACAGCAGCTGGACTGCTGAGGCTTTCATGCTTCCTGGTGTGATACAGGGGATGCCTGCACCGTGATGGAGGAGGAAGGATGAGCACTCTCACTGTCGGCTAGATAACTAATTATTTTCTTTTGCTCATAGGTACACGATATTAAGAGTTATGGGTTATAAGTTACGAAACCTTATGACTTGAATGGTAAATAAGTGAATTCACGTGCTAGACTAGTCTAAGCAAAAGGGGATTGAGCCCCTGTTTGTCGTGTTTGTTTGTTGTATTTCTTAATGAGATCATGAAATAAAGTTTAAATCACAGAGTACGTTGTCCTGAAAATTTGAGATCCAAACAGACCATGACACTGTGGACTTTGTTGTGAAGCCTTTAGCCCCATCTCCCACATGTATAAAACAAACTTCTAACACAAGTCTTCCTTACACACACATTCACAGAAAATCAAGCACAATGTTATATACAGACCTATTTTACTTCTTCTGTGGAAACACAAATGGTTGCTATTGCAATCAAACTTCTCCAAAGTTGAAAAGTTAGACCAAGCCTGCTTCCACAATCAGCCTTCACTATGATCCCCAGACTGTGCTGTGGTCAAGAGTAAAGCACCAAATACACAGACCATCTCTGCAGGGCATTGACTGGCCACCAGGATGTAATCTATCAAAGGGGAGAGAACATGACTTTTCTCAAGAGTTTATAGAATTACAGACCTAGGCAATGCAGAACTACTGCATACAAAAAAAATGCTTCAGGCTACCCTTAGATCTCAGTTTTTCCCTTTTTCTGAAACCTATAAAATGAAGTCATGTTCTTATATATGAAGTGAAATCAAGTACCATATCACACATTGCTTTAATAATTCCATAATATTTTACACTTTTTCCTGCAAGATATATGTCACACATTTAGTACAAAGGTCTGTTCAATATGAACCCATAAAGCACAGAATAGTATATGGTATGCCTTTTTGACATGATTAACTCTTATCGAAAATTTTGCTTTAACTAATGCGTAAGAAAATTATTTGCACCAAATGTCTCTAAATCATTGGAATACAAAGTAACTTCCATTTTTGCTCAACATAATGCTTCTTTAAGAGGGAATCCATATTACTCAAAAAAAAAAATCATTAAGTACAAATTTAGCCACTGAGATGGTAAGAACATGTTTGTATTATCTACTCTGTTTTAAAATAAAATAAAAATTGAAGCTTGTAATTCTTTTAATTCTTTGCTGGAAGTTTAGGTAGCAATCAAAATCACACACAACTGGAAAGAAAACATGCTGATAAAGCCATCTGTATTACATTAAAGACGACAGTATTTCAGATTATTTACACTTTCTAAGTCTATAAAAATTGCAATATATAGGCAAACAAATTAAAATCCAAAGAAGAAAGTAAAACCTAAGGAGTCTATATCTTATTCAGCTTTGTGGTTCTTTAATTGGGTGGCACTGTACTAAGGCTTTGTCAGCCTAAGGCTGATGATAAACTGTATTTGGAGATCTAAAGGTATGCTAAAACTTGCAAAGACTATGATTCACTGGTGCTGAATTAAAACTGTTTCTACTCCTATCTTCAGCTTTTCTAGAAGTCTGTAAGGGAACAGAATTGGACCAAATGTCTTTGTTCATATAGCCACACATACACAAAAAAAGTATACTACTACACATACACATATAAAAATGTCATTTCTCTCTGCTTATGTGCTTCCTCAAGTCTGTCCCTTCTTAAGTCAATGCTCAATAAACCATCCTGTTTCTTCCCACAGACTAATCTTGTGGTTAAGCCAGCAGCAAGAGTGAAGAGAACGTTTCTAGCTCTCCTCAACTGCATGGAGTGTCATATGTCCTGCACTTAGGTCACAACAACCCCATGCAATGCTACAGGCTTGGGGAAGAATGGCTGGAAAGCTGCCTGGAGGAAAAGGACCTGGGGGTGTTGGTCCAGTCGGCTGAATATGAGCCAGCAGTGTGCCCAGGTGGCCAAGAAGGCCAATGGCATCCTGGCTTGTATCAGAAATAGTGTGGCCAGCAGGACTATGGAAGTGATTGTTCCCCTGTATTCGGCACTGGTGAGGCCGCACCTTGAGCACTGTGTTCAGTTTTGGGTCCCTCACTACAGGAAAGACATTGAGGTGCTGGAGCATGTCCAGAGAAGGGCAACCAAGTTGGTGAGGGGCCTGGAGCACAAGTCTTACGAGGAGCGGCTGAGGGAACTGGGGTTGTTTAGCCTGGAGAAAAGGAGGCTGAGGGGAGACCTTATAGCTCTCTACAACTACCTGAAAGGAGGTTGTAGTGAGGTGGGCGGTGGGCGTTGGTCTCTTTTCCCAGGTAAAAGGTGATAGGACAAGAGGAAATGGCTGAAAGGGCTATCAAGCATTGGAACAGGCTGCCCAGGGAAGTGGTTGAGTCACCATCCCTGGAGGTATTTAAAATATGAGTAGCCATGGCATGGCGCTTAGGGACATGGTTTAGTGGTGGACTTGGCAGTGTTATGTTAACGGTTGGACTCAATGATCTTAAGGGTCTTTTTCAACCTAAATGTTCCTATGATTCTATGTACAGGGGCAAAGTGTGAAAAGTAGTCCTGGTGAAAAAGGAAATAATGGAAAATTTCCAGCACAGAATGCACTAAAATAGAATAAAAGAATATGAATTATAGATCTAATAAAATTTATGGGATTGCACAGAAATTATTAGGAAGTTGTCGTGGTTTAACCCCAGCCAGCAACTAGGCACCACGCAACTAGGCTCACTCACTTTGCCCCCACCCAGTGGGATGGGGGAGAGAATCAGGGAAAAAAAGTAAAACTCATGGGTTGAGATAAGAACAGTTTAATAGGACAGAAAGGAAGAAAATAATAATAATAATGATAATAATAATAATAGAATTGGAATATACAAAACAAGTGATGCACAATGCAATTGCTCACCACTCGCTGACTGATGCCCAGTTAGTTCCTGAGCAGCAGTCCACCCCCCCAGGCCAACTCCCTCCCCAGTTTATATACTGGGCATGACATCACTCGGTATGGAATACCCCATTGGCCACTTTGGGTCAGCTGCCCTGGCTGTGTCCCCTCCCAACCTCTTGTGCCCCTCCAGCCTTCTTGCTGGCAGGGCAGTAGGAAAAGCTGAAAAATCCTTGACTTAGTCTAAACACTACTTAGCAACAACTGAAAACATCAGTGTGTTATCAACATTCTTCTCATACTAAATCCAAAACTTAACACTATACCAGCTACTAGAAAGAAAATAAACTCTATCCCAGCCAAAACCAGGACAGAAGTGAATACAGTCATTTTCAGCACAATATACAGGAACTTATGAAATCTTCACATTAATAGCTTCTCTTAGATTGTTATGATCAAGGGGAAGAAAGTCAATATTTTTATACTGTTACAAGAAAAGCACACAGAAAGAAAGTTTCAAGTATTTTTTTTTTTAAAGAAGAACACAAGCAACATTATTAACTACAACAAAACAAGGAAAAGGTGGGAATAATGAATCTCCAAGGTTATCTAAGCAAAGCTGCAATGATTACAGCATTATTCCTAGTGGAGCGTGGGGTTTAAAACTATTACAGCACTGAAATCAAACCTTGATTTCACTATTTTTATATATTTTTGACCTTTTAAATTCCCATGATTGGCATTATGAGAAGATCAAAACATTCACTGATACCACACTCATAGCAGAGCCAGGAAGGTAGTCAAGTTGCTTAAATGCAGCAGTAACCCCTTATACACAAACATCATGCACAAATTATTGCATTACTACTATTTTTTCTGGCGCACACCCTGCAAAAATTAAAGTACAAATTGGTAAAGCAGAATATGCTTTGAATCATGGAATCATAGAATATCCTGAATTGGAAGGGACCCATGAGGACCACAGAGTCCAACTCCTGACTCCACACAGGGCAACCTAAATGTTAAACCGTATATCTAAGAGCATTGTCCAAATGCTTCTTTAACACTGACAGGCTTGGGGCCATGACCACTTCCCTGGGGAGCTTATTCCAGTGCTTGACTACCATCTCAGTGAAGAACTATTTCCTAATATCTAATCTGAACTTCCCCTGATGCAGCTTTAAGCCATTCCCTCAGGTCCTGTCACCAGACACGGCAGAGAATAGATCAGCATCTCCCCCTCCACTGCCCCCCTTGAGGAAGTTGTAGACAGCAATGAGGTCACCCCTCAGTCTTCTCTAAGCTGAGCAAACCTAGGTATCCTCAGCCACTCCTCATAAGTCATGCTCTCAAGGCCTTTCACCATCTTTGTTGCCCTCCTTTGGACACATTCTAACAGTTTGATGTCCTTCTAATATTGTGGAGCCCAGGTGAGGCTGCACCAATCCTGAGTATAATGGGACAATCACTTCTTTCGACAGGTTAGCTACACTGAGCTTAATGCACCCCAGGACACAGTTGGCCTTTCTGGCTGCCAGGGCACATTGTTGACTCATATTGAGCTTACCATCAACCAAAACCCCCAGATCCCTTTCTGCAGGGCTGCACTCCAGCCTCTTGTCCCCCAATCTATATGTACACCCAGGATTACACCAATCCAGGTGCAGAATCCAGCATTTGTTCTTGTTAAATTTCACACAGTTGGTGATTGCCCAGTGCTCTAATCTATCAAGATCTCTCTGTAAGGCCTCTCTACCCTCGAGGGAATCAACAGCTCCTCCTAATTTGTCCTGTTGTCCCCCTCCGGCCCCACTGACTAACATTTTTCTCCACTGAATGAAATTTCAGTCATTATAACTGGAAAAGATGAGCCTGGATCTCTTGATGTTTTCTAATATTATACGTAATTATCATGTACCAAAACATATCTAGGAAACAAAAAAACCCACATTTACCTCACAAATACAACTTTATACTTTGTACATTCTGCTTTCATGAATTGTAGATAAAATATTTGGTGCTCGATTTTCTAATTGATATTTTAAATAAGTACTGTAATTTCTGGAAAGTATACTTGATATATATTTGTATACATCAGAAAAGCAGATTAAAACCCAGTATGTTATATAATTTGTTAATTTTTAATAATATGTTAAAAACTGAAGTGCAAAAACATAAAAATACACTTTCCAAAGGGGGGGGGGGTGATGGTAATATTTAACATATTTTACATTTGTAAGGTCTGTTTTGACAGCCTAACATTAACTTTTGACCTCCCACTTGTATTAAGGGCCTCCATCCAGGAAATCAAAGGATACTGCAGAGCATTTTGTTTCTTAGAATGTATAAATGCTTTCAAAATGAATTGTTTTATCATACCAAAGCCAGCATAAACATCTCTTTACTGAAAACAGAAGTCATAGGAATAGTTATACTTCTGTTACAGTGCAATATTTATGTCAAGCAGCATTTTTTGTATTATTAAATATCACTATCTTAAATGAGAGACTAAGAACAGCAAGTGCTTCTTAGTGCTTTCATGTTTTTTTCCCCTCAAAAATGGTTGGCCACTGTTTCCAGAAGAGATATTCACTCAAATTCTAGGCTTTAGCCTAGGTATCATGGAGCATTCCTTCTGAAAAGAATTACTTTTCCTTATAATAACCAAACACAAATAGAATCATAGAATGGCTTCGGTTGCAAGGGACATTCAAAGATCTAGTCCAATCCCCCTGCCATGGGCAGGGACATCTTCCACTAGACCAGGTTGCTCAAAGCCCCATCCAACCTGGACTTGAACACTTCCAGGGAGGGGGCATCCACAACTTCTCTGGGCAACCTGTTCCAGTGTCTCACCACCCTCATTGTAAAGAATTTCTTCCTAATATCTAATCTGAATTTACCATCTTTCAGTTTAAAGCCATTACCCCTCATCCTGTCACTACAGGCACTGGCAAAAAGTCTCTCTCCAGCTTTCGTATAAGTCCCCTTTATATACTGAAAGACCACAATAAGGTCTCCCTGGAGCCTTTTCCAGGCTGAACAATCCTGACTGTCAGCCTTTCTTCATAGGAGAGGTGTTCCAGCCCTCTGATCGTTTTTGTGGCCCTCCTCTGGACCCACTCCAACACTCCAATCTTTCTTGTCCTGGGGACCCCAGAACTGGATGCAGTACTCCAGGTGGGGTCTCACCAGAGCAGAGTAGAGGGGGAGAATCACTTCCCTTGACCTGCTGGCAACCGATACTTTGGTTTAGAACCTTTTTATATGTTATTTAGTTGTGCAAAAGAAAGAACATTATCATATGGGTTTAGGTGGTACAAAACATAAATGCAGATCAAGCTGGTTCTTCTAACATGATGGGTTAAGAACATTTCTCCCATGCAGCTATTTGGGATCTCATTGTGCTATATAATATACTCCTGGGGAAGATAGTAAAACTATCCCCCATGACTCTTCTGCTTGTGCTTTTTGGTTGTTTGTGCTTCAGAACACTCCACATCCTTTGTGCTAGTAAGATAAAAACATGATAGCTGTTTATGAATACATAATTAGACAGTCAACTTACTAGTATTATTATCAACTTATGTTAGAAACATAAAGCTACTATATATCAAATATCAGTATTCAGATGCTTGTCTTATAGTTTCCATTATCCATAACTTCCATTTGCTCAGTCAGCACTACACCCAAAAGAGAGAAGGAAGTTTCCAAGGCTCAAACATACCACCTGTACTAAAATGATAAAGTAATTCTTACTTCAATCAAACCACAAACAAACACAAAAAAATAAAAGTCCAGGGTCTTGCAACCAAAGCCTCCCACCAACTTGAATCCTCATGGATAACATGAATTTTAAAAAAAATATACTTTACAATATTTATTACTCACTGTATATCTTTATTGGTTTCCAAAGAGAGTACATCTTGAGAGTACCATAAACATAAATATTTAACTTACACTGTTAAGATAGTATTAAGTCTTACAGTAAATATTTTCTTCTCATATTTAACCCTTTTCCTTGTACCAGTGTAAAGAACTTCTTCACGCTCCTCTTTCTTATTAAGAAGACTGAACAAGCAGTAACCATCTAGACCTACACCTACCTAGTTTCAAGGCAACTCATAGACGTTTCTTAAAAGAGCATTCATCTCACTCCCATATACTTGTCATCCTGGCTACTCTATTGTCTCAGATTTGCCTCAGTGTCATTACATGTGATTACATAATTAAACTTCAGGTAAGGGGGGGGGGGGTACATTAGCCATTTGATAAGGAACAAACAAAAACACTCTTCCATAAAATTAAATAAAATAAAATTAAAAAAAAAAAAAAAAACCACACATACAGAGGAATCTTTACCTAGAAATCATATGGATAATTCTAGCCATAACCTCCAATAAAGGAATAGAATAGGAGGTAATCTGAGGGAGGTGGGAAGGCAAGGCTAAACTAAAGAGGATATAACTTTCCAGTTACCAGCCTTGAGAATGCACTGTGAAATCCTTTCCCTCTTTCCCCTCACATTAAGGCTCTAAGACTGCAGCTATTGCTTCCTTGGCTATGCACAAAACATAGTTCTTCCTTATGAAAGCCACTGTTCAAAGTGACAGTTTCTCACAGGATATTAAGAAATGTTAAGAGAGGCTATGTCCCCGAAAGACCTGTTCCTTAAAACTAATAATATTCTTTCATCCTTTCTCCCCCAGTGAGTATGCACAGACCAAACTAGATGAAAGTTCACAATAAGGAGCTCTGACATGATAGGAAGATGAAAACACTACTCAGTTTTTATTTTCATCTCTCACATAATCTGAGGGACTCAAGTGTTGAATTTGTATTTCCCCTTGGTCCTAAATTTAAAGGGTCACTTACAGTTTTATCTGTCTCACAACACCCACCCACACGCATGTGCACACAGAGAAATCCATACTGGTTCCAAGGGCAACAGCATTATAAATCCACCCAGAGGGAAGCACAGTTCCAAATATTGTGACACATTTCCTACTGCTTACAGTGGGTTGTCCTTAACTTCAGAGTGCTTTTCAATGGCTATTTCCCTTGGAGAGAGTCACCAGCAATTTATTTTTTGCTGTCCTCTTGCACTTCTATGTCTTCACAGCCATTGCAAGGAGCTGTATATGAACCAAGCAGCCCCTCTCAAAGGAAACTAGCCCCTCCACAGACTTTATCCACCAGCAAGGAGAGGGGGGAGCCCAGCCAGCTCCCCTTCACCAGCACTCCTCATGGAAGCTGGCCATGTTCCCATACAGATTAACCAGGGCCAGCCAGCTCTCTAGCTGGACAGGAACAATACAACTTCTATATTATTGTATCTCAGGAGAGACTCCAAGTATAATTTCAACCATTTCAAATCTAGCAAGACAGGTAATAATAAGTCATTAAATAAATTCATGTTTTAATCATGTTCCTTGTATATTTTAATATCAATATACCTATGTGCATACTTTCATGTGTGTACAGACACACACAGAGTGATGAAGACTTTATAGATACAAATTACCACTGGTACTCTGCAGGTTTAAGAAATCAGGTCAAGGGCAATATTATCAAAGAACAAGTTTATAATTAAAATAATAATTAGATTCTACACACACACACAAAGAAATCCCTGCTTTTTCTTAAAAAAAAAAAAAAAAAAGAGCAAGAGAAAGCAAATTGAATAGCTAAGTTCTGAGATGATATCCTTGCTAGCCTTATGCACTATACCATATAGGTATTTTGATGCTAACTACACGATTACTGAAATGCAATGTCACTTTCAGGTGCAGTATTTGCTCATGAAAATAAATGAAAACTAAAAAAAAAAAAAAAAAAAAAAAATTAACCTTGGGGGAAAGGAAGGACATAAGCTTTTATTGGGTCACTAAGAACATGAGATTAGAAGACACCAAGGACAAACAGCCAGCTTTTACCAGTCAAAGCATCTGGTCACTTCATTTTGCATTTGCATTCATAACAGCACAGTGTATTAACACACCGTGTCATTTAAAGCATTGCTTTCATATGCCTGAAAAGAACAGCATAACATTCCATTTCTTCTGCAAAATTATTAGCAGCACAACAGAGCATTGCATTATTACCCGGACAGCATTCACCTGTAGTGCCCATTCAGCCAGACGAGCTTGAATTCAGCTCTATTCTGTCCACCTGCTCAGCTGAGCTAATTCAATAGCTAAAAGGAAAATTGTTTCCGGCCTTTTCAGACAAATCAAAACTAATGGTTCTAATACTCCCAACATTCTCTTCAAGAAAAGCTGCTGCTTCTCTTTATAATTACCTAGCAGCTTGTTATAGGCTGAAAGTACGTATTTATTTAGATTTGATGACGTAACCTTGTATATACCAAATCAGCAACACCTCAAGAAGTTTTTATAATTTTTTTGCAATGTTTTTATAGAATTTATATATACACACACATAAAATATCAACCAAAAATGGCTAGATTAATAAATAACTGCTCCCTATTAAAAAGGCATTAAAAAATCATAAGATTATCTCAATCAGAACACAATGGAAATTATAGATAAGCGGTCTTCCTTATTGCTTTTCAGAAACAGTATCTACTCACTGATACTTTTACAGTATGAGAAGTCTTAATAAATGCAAGAATTAGAAGCACTGAGTTACAACTACTGTTTTATTCAAACAGCATCAGCTCTAGCAAATAAGCTATACTAATGAGGTACAGCTTTATGTATCTTATAAAAAGCCATCTCCTTTCTCTCCCAAATTTTCGTCATAGTTCTGCTCTCACTTGAAATGTTATGTGGCTTTTTGTTTAATAGAAGTCCACAAGCTGTTCACTGGCATAAAAGTAAGTTATTAACATTATAAATCCTGCTTTAAATCTGCATCTGAGGAAAAATTCTAAATTCACTTAAGTCACTGGCTAATTAAGGTTTTATAAGCATTTCAATATTTCTACTTTTCACTAGTGGTGCCCACCAAAGCCAATCTATCACTCCCCCCTCCTCAGCTGCACAGGGAAGAGAAATATAACAAAGAGCTTGTGGGTAGAGATAAGGACAGGAGAGATCACTCACCAATTACCATCACAGGCAAAACAGACTCAACTTAGGGAAAATTACCTCAATTTATTGCCAATCCACCAGAGTAGGTTAATGAGAAATAAAACCAAATCTCAGAACACCTTCCCTCCACCCCTCCCTTCTTCCCGGGCACAACTTCACTCCCGGATTCTCTACCAACCCCCCACAGTGGCACAGGGGGACAGGGAATGGGGTTTACGGTCAGTTCATCACACGTTATTTTCTGCTGCGTCATCCTCCTCAGGGGGAGGACTCATCACACTCTTCCCCTGCTCCAACATGGGATCCCACCCACAGGAGACAGTCCTCCACAAACTGCTCCAGCATAGGTCCCTTCCACGGCATGCAGTCCTTCAGGAGCACACTGCTCCAGCGTGACTCCACTGTGGGGTCACAAGTCCTGCCAGAAAACCTGCTCCAATGTGGGCTCCTCTCTCTCCACAGATCCGCAGGTCCTGCCAGAAGCCTGCTCCAGCACGGGCTTCCCACGGGGTCACAGCCTCCTTCGGGAACCCACCTGCTCCAGCATGGGGTCCCCCATGGGGTGCAGGTGGATATCTGCTCCATCGTGGACCTCCATGGGCTGCAGGGGGACAGCCTGCCTCACCATGGTCTTCACCACGGGCTGCAGGGGAATCTCTGCTCTGGCGCCTGGAGCATCTCCTCCCCCTCCTTCTTCACTGACCTGGGTGTCTGCAGGGTTGTTTCTCTCACATGTTCTCACTCCTCTCTCCGACTGCCGTTTCTGTTGCACAGCAACTTTTTTCCCCTTCTTGAATATGTTATCCCAGAGGCACTACCACTGTTGCTGATTGGCTCGGCCTTGGCTGGCAGCGGGTCCGTCTTAGAGCCGGCTGGCATTGGCTCTGTCAGACATAGGGGAAGCTTCCAGCAGCTTCTCACAGAGGCCACCCCTGTAACCCCCCTGCTACCAAAACCTTGCCACACAAATCCAATACATATACTTACTTCTGGTTTTGCAAAACTGACTCAAATATATTTCTAGTCATTTTTATTTGTTAGGGAACAAGATACTTAAGAACATACTTAGGTAGGGAATCAGTCCCTATTCTGATATCCTGACAAAGAATCATAATGCAATTTCAGCTCACACAAGGAGGGGGGAGGACTTGTAGCTTGTTTGTCTTTTTTTTTTTTTTCCTTTTTCGAAAGGAAACTTTTACTTCCAGGAAATAAACATTTATTTTATATGTCATTCCTTTTCACAACAGTCAAATGAAGAGTGTTCAAGTCCAGATTTTTAGCTTACATTTTCAGCTATTAAAGCGTTATCCACACAAGTCAACATTCTTCATAAATTTTTTATATTATAATTTCAGTTCAACCAAAAAAACAAGTAACCAGGCACACAACCAGCTGTCAACGACACCACACAACAGCTGTCAACTGGCTTATTTAAAATTACACCAAGCCTGTAAGTCCTCCTTCAGCAACTGTAAGAAGGCACATGTACATGAACTTGTGGAGGAAGCCTAATTGATCTTAAATTCTTTTAAGTTAAAAATAGAAAAACTTTTTGATGAATTTTAGTCTCTAAATCAGATAAAACAGATTTAGAGGCTACAGTTTAAGTGGGATTGGAACACTGTGTCTTGTGAAAAACAAACTCTGGGAAATACAACAGAAGTTAAGAATGTTTTCTTTGTTCTCAGGCCTGCCCTGGACACACAGACAGAAACTACAGATAATAGCTTATAATGACTAAAAAAATAGCCTAGCCCTTTTAGATGTATAAAAAAGTAACAGCATAACACTACTGTTGCCCTAAAGGCCTTCAATCTTTTATAATAAAAGTCCCTTTGAAAACTATTATTTTTCAACACAAGGAAAAATATTAATATAAACACTACTCCTTCCACTAACTTCATAATTTCTGATTAACAGACTCCCCATATGGCTTTGGATATCATTTTGCAGAATTTACAATTTAGAGATCCCCATTCACCACCAAAGAATGAAGTATCACCTCCATTGACTGTGTGCCATTCAGACACAGCTCCTTCATACAAACCCACATCCAGCTGTTCAATCTCCCCCTGAAGATCTTTGAACCATGTGTCGTGCTTTAACCCCAGCCAGCAACTAAGCACCATGCAGCTGCTCACTCACTCCCCCCCCCAGTGGGATGGGGGAGAAAATCGGGGGGAAAAAAAGTGAAACTCTTGAGTTAAGAACAGTTTAATAGAACAGAAAGGAAGAAAATAATAATGATAACAATAATAAAATGACAATAATAATAAAAAGAATTGGAATATACAAAACAAGTGATGCACAATGCAATTGCTCACCACTTGCCGACCGATGCCCAGTTAGTTCCCAAACAGCAATCCACCCCCACCAGGCCACAGTGCCCCCAGTTTATATACTAGGCATGATGTCTTATGGTATGGAATCCCCCTTTGGCCAGTTTGGGTCAGCTGTCCTGGCTGTGTCACCTCCCAACTTCTTGTGCCCCTCCAGCCTTCTTGCTAGCTGGGCATGAGAAGCTGAAAAATCCTTGACTTGAGACTAAACACTACTTAGCAACAACTGAAAACATCACTGTTATCAACATTCTTCTCATATTAAATTCAAATCATAACACTATACCAGCTACTAGAAAGAAAATAAACTCTATCCCAGCTGAAACCAGGACACCATGTAAGTGAACAGAAGAGAGTTTCAGACCATTTTCAATAATAATAATAAACCATTTCATGATCTCCTGTTACCAATTTTACTGTTTTCAGTAGTACAGCAAATATACAGTCACACTTCTTCAAAAAATTAAGTTACAGAACAGCTTGGAAAAAATAAATTAAGGAAAGTGATAATGACCTCAGGAAAGGTTAATCATAGAAACCTTATTAAGGATTTTATTCTTACATCCTTACTCTTTAAGTATTCCCAACAGATTACTGCAAACTATGGCTCTATTAATGTAAATAAGGGTAGAAAACTTATAAAGATAATATATTGCAAGGGGTTTTAATCATTTCAGAGGCATTCTTTAAAAATAAAGAATAAAAAGCATTAGATGCTTTAGAAAAATTTCTGCACATCACTTAGTAACCCAAGTATCTAAATAGCTTTTTAAAAAGGGAAGAAGGAATTCAAGAACCAAGTTACCATGGTGTGAATAGTTATCACATATCAGCTGCTCCACAATAATTTTTTTTTTTGCATGTGTAACTTAGTTATGTACAAATACCAAGCTTTATAAATGCTGTCCTGAAAAGTGACTTCATCTTTAGACTTGGGGAAATTAATCTAATTTATTGCCAATTAATTGTAACATAGTAGGATAGTAAGAAATACAAACAAAACTAAAAACACTTTACTCCCACCCCTCCCTTCTTCTCAGGCTCAACTTCACTCTTAACTCTTCTACATCCTCCCCCCCCAGCCATCCCCAGGACAGCCCAGGGGAATGGGGGTTGCAGTCAGTTCATAACACTTCCTCTCTGCTGCTCCTTCCTTACATTTTTCCCCTGCTCCAGCATGGGGTCCCTCCCACAGGACAGAGTCCTTCACAAACTGCTCCAGCATGGGTCCATTTCCTTCAAGAACAGACTGCACCTGTGCGAGCCCCTCTCCACAGGCTGCAGTTCCTGCTAGGAGCCTGCTCCAGCATAGGCTCTCCATGGGCTGCAGCTTCCTTCAGGACATATACACCTGCGGTGGTGTGGGGTCCTCCATGGGCTGCAGGTGGATATCTGTTCCACCATTGTCCTCCATGGGCTGCAGGGGGACAGCCTGCCTCACCATGGTCTTCACCACGGGCTGCAGGGGAATCTCTGCTCTGGCACCTGGAGCATCTCCTCCCCCTCCTTCTTCACTGACCTTGGTGTCTGCAGGGCTGTTTCTCTCACTTCCTCACTCCTCTCAGCTGCTGTTGTGTAGTGTTTTTTTACCCTTTCTTAAATATGTTATCATAGAGGCGCTACCAGCTTTACTGATTGTCTCAGCTTTGTCCAGCAGCGGGTCCATCTTGGAGTCGGCCGAAACTGGCTCTGCCCAACATGGGGGCAGCTTCTGATGAATTCTCACAGAAGCCACCCCCGCAGCCCCCCCCATGTAAACCCAATACAGGGAAAGAGATGTTATTAAAGAATAATGTTGTCTTGGCTTTTGCTAGGAAGGATTGCTAACATAAAAAGATGCATCTATTCATATTTACCATTATGAATTTAACTGGTAATCTTAGAAACTAATACATGATGCAATTACACTATGATTTGTTTACTTGAAATTATCATCTTTCTAATTAAATTCAGGAGATATTTATTAATTTTCTTTGAAACCATAAGAGAAAAATTGTCTGAGATTCTCTTGGTCCATGAAGTTGGAGAATGATCGACAAGAACGTTCATGTTTTATATTTCCATGTCCTGTGAATTCAGCTAGCTCATTTCCTAGGTCCAAATCCAGTCTTGTCTCAGTTTCCACCCAATTTGCTTTGTCTTCTTCATCTCACTTAATAAACAACTATTTTTCTTATTATTTAAAAATAATACATCACCTATAGCAATGTTCTATAGCCTACCTAAGGATGGGAGCCTTTTGCTGTCAAGACCACAATTAGGGGAGTATTTGACTCTTATAACATTAGAGTGTAATAGTTCACTTCCTTACAAACTCAGCTGAGTAAGATTTTTTTTTTTTCCCTTCTAATTAGTCTAGGATATTTTCTGAGACACACTTCTCCAACACTCAACCTATTCTATTATCTATCTGACCAAAAGCTTCCCATCTCTTTATTAACTTAAACTGTTCCTTTTCCACTTTTATTGGTGACCAATAACCTTTGTAAAGCACTTCTGAGAAACGTGTAAAAGATAATTGTAAATCAAGTTACAGACACCTGGCCCAGTTTAAGTGTAGGAGAAAATTCAGAAGTCAGGGTCATTTTGGTAGACTTAGAACTAACACATGGGAAAGTCAACTTCAAACCTCTCAATCTAAGAATACTGTTGTGCAGCTACACATATCGCCTAGGTCAAAGTTAATTTAAAGGCTGTGTGAATATACATGCACATGCAAAGAGAAGCAGAAGGGGAGCTGTCTTTTGTTTCTTCCTGACAAAGACAGCTTGAAAATTTTGTTTGCAGTTTTCCCTGCTTGCTTTCTTATTTTTAAAAACACCAGAAACATTAATTCTCGTCTCCTACTTCACTGATGCTTCCCTTGAATTCAGTGATGTGAATTGACAGTAGTTATAACCATTACCTGAAAGGAAGTCAAATCAAACAAAAAAAGACTGGTAATTTAGGTGTCAACAAAGACAAATAACTGAATAGTTTTGACACTGTCTGATCAAAGAATAAAAACTTCCCTAATCAATTAGGTTACCATATAAACTTTCTACAGTCTAACGTGGAAAGCAAGGCAATGGACAAGTGAAACACCATCAATGGCTTAGACAATTTAAAATATAGAAATACCATAAAGAGTACAAAACATTCAAAGTGTTTTCACCTAACAGACTAATGATTTTGATGTTATTACTGACACTGATATACAGAAAAAAGAGAATACGCAGCTCAAGTTCTTCATGAGAATCAGATGTAATTAACAGATGTTTCTAAAACTAAATCGATCTATTTAAAGGATTAATATTTCATTATCACCCAGCACTAACAGGGAAGGAAAGTTCCTGAGGTGAAATGCCAGTTCTACCACTTTTGTGCAAAGTAGTATTCAATCACTAGGGCCAAGTTTTTATTCTGTGTACATAAAACACTACTTAGAGATGTCCAGCAAACATAAGCCTTTTGCCACTTGAGCTGTGCTTAGCAGCTCTGAAAATCATAGAATCATAGAATTGTTTAGGTTGGAAAAGACCTTTAAGATCATCGAGTCCAACCGTAAATGAATGCTTGGCTTTCTCAGTCTGTAGGCATGGCAAAACTCCCACTTGAAATCACTGTCCAGAGTATCCCTTTGGACCTAAGTTAGGTTCAGGAGCACACTTTTGAAGTGAACCTCCCGATTGTCCCTGCTTACTATGCATATACTATTCATTAGCAACTAAGAATCCCCAAGTGAGGAACTGGATTCCTTTAGAATGAAATTAAGAAGGGAAATGGAAACTAAGTACATCTTGAAAGATGTACTCCAAGACCACACTTAATACATTCTAGCCACAAATAGGCATTTAGTCCCTGAGATCAGACTAGACTTGGTATGAAGCAAAAAAAACCAAACAACCCCAAGCCCTGGAACATGGACATCAGGATCTCAACACGTACTGTTTTGCCCTACAGACCCACTCTCTCCTGTCCACACTACTTGCTAATGTAGACATAGCCTTTGTCTCCATTGCCCCACCTACAATCACTGGGATAATAATTACCTACTTACCTGCCTCACCAAGGTGACAGACTGATTAGCTAGTGGATGTACAACACACTGAACATGTAAAGTGCTAAATAACTATTCCCTTTTATTACAAATACTATTGAGCTGTTACCATCCAAAAAGAAAGCAGAATGAAAGCAAGAATTAATTTGGAATATCTTCAATTTCTCTATTGTTAAACTTTGTTCCAGTTGATTAAACTCTGATCATAGCATATTTATTTCATAAAAGTTGATAAAATTCTGACACATCCACACAAAGTGCGTTTGTTGATTTTAGTTAGGATACTGCTTTGTAAAGTAGAAGTCTGCCCTTTATATAGTAAAAGTTTTTCATAGGCCTGAGAAGGATATTTAATACCTACCAACCAGGAATAAAAAAAAAAAAAAAAAAAATTAACTGAACCCTTCTCAATGTCATTGCTACAAAACCAGAAGCAACAAATACCAGCTAGTATTTTGTTAATCTACTCTATTTATTAATTCTTGCTTAATTTGACCAAAGACTATGTAAGGAATGTGTGGATATTAATTAACAAAACAGCTTTTTCAAAAATATCTTTAACATATCTATTTAGCATTATATTTAGGCTTCCAAAGTTCCTTAACTAGTCAGATTTGGCAGTACAGCAATAGTCTGCTGTGAATCTGAAGACCCAAACTTGCAGACCCCTGAATGTGAGGCAGAAGATGATAGAGCAATACACATACTATTACAAAAAGTCACTCATTAGGTATGTGATGAGAACACATTTTCTACCTGGAAACTAGGGCTCAGAACTGAGGCTTTGACTTACACTCCAGATGTGCATCCTGCTGTTCTTTTTGAGAATTTCACTGATTATCCTTAGCGGGGCCTTTGTCAACGACTGTAAGACATGTTCAGTCTGAATTTCCCTTCACAGCAACAAGAAAAGAAAGAATGGTTTGGGATTTAGGCCCAACTCCACAAATGCAAAGTCTCTACATATCTGCTCTGCTGTTCTGTATTTCTACTGTGCAAAATCCATACTGCCTCTGGTTTTGACATTTAAGGTCCCCAGAAGGTTAGGATTTTGCTTCTGACATCCTAAAGCATCCCATTGTTGACAAGACAAAGGAGTTTAGTCCCACATTCTTAAGCACCAGAGTCCAGAAACTAAAACATCTTTTTACCAGAGTTTTATCTACCAAAGCAAGCTTGTCATACAGTGTGAGGGCAATTTCTCTGCTTCAAAATACAGACAGGAGGCAATAACCTCTTCTGCATAAAACAGCTTAGTCTTTAGCAGAGTCATGCTGAATGTGGAAAAGTTTTAATTCATTTGCCTAATACAATTCAAACTCCTATCTTCAATCTCTCAAGAAAGCAAACTCACTATCAGTCTACACTGCAGTATATCTTCCTTCCATGTATTAAAAAGTAGGAAGCATCATCAGATAAAAGGAACCATGTTCTCACCATCAGTCAAAAGGTAGAGTCCTGGCTTCTGATTCTGCCTTGACCTCACAGTTCTTATTATTTATACATGTACCTACTCACTAATCCTATTCTGCCTAGGCTTCTAAATCAGGTCAATGGGCAAATAAGTCAGGTACTGAAGTGCTCCCTGATGGAGGACCCAGTTCTCTCTGAGAATCCTGGAATCACTTGAAATAGATTCTTCATCTACACAATGTGACATGATGAGGATAAATGCATGCATTCAGGTGTGCAAGTCTGCCAATAGCTGCAGTGTGAGGAGCCAGTAACTAAAGACAGATGTACCAGAAATAAACGCCTTGAATTTCAGTGGTTTTAAACAGACATTTAGAGGAGACAGTGACAGGACCTTCCATATACACATTCAAAAATATTAGTCAAAATTATTTCCAAACACCAGTATGACTGCATAGTCTAGAACATCTCATAATAAGGTTTTTCAGAACAAATGACTACCGGTGCCACCAAAAATATTAGCACCTCTCAGTAATCAGTACAAAAGGGTGAAAAGTTTTCGGCCAGTTTAGAGAGCTGAAATGAGGGGTCTGCTAAGTACCAGAGCCAGCACTGGGGGCAGCAGACTGTGTGCTGAAACTAGGATTATTTCTTCCAGCTGCAGCAAGATCAACCCCATCCTCTTGCGGAAGATTGCTTCCGTCAGACAACTGACACATGCAAACAGCATATACAGATAATGAAAGGGTAGATTTGCTGATTAACTAGGTTCTTTTCAACACAGCCACACAATGCTACAGGTGAAATAAAAGCATTTTTGTCACCTGCATTTTTGCAAACTGTTGTAAATTTTCTTTCCCCCCTCACTTTTGAATAGCTATATTTAATTGTTATATTTTGTTTTCTTGACTTCTGGTTCCTTTCATTTTCTGAACTATTGCAACTTATTTAAAACACAACTTTTTGTCTAATTCTTCATGAACATTTCTAAGCTTCAGAAATATTTACAAGCAATAGTTGCTGGATTACTCTGCTGTTTTACTCATGCAAACTAGTTTACAGAAATCTCTATATTTATATCCTTTGTTGCATCTTTCAAGGAAGTCCTATAAATAGCAATTTTTAATGGAATTATAACAAGATGATGTTCCCAATATATTTAAATGTGAAGCTTAGTTCAGACATTTAGTGAAGTCTGGGTAACGTGAAAATCTTACTACTCCTTGGCAAGCATTTCTAGTGCAACATAAATTACTAAAAGCTACCGCTTTGGTACCTTGGTCACTTCTCCATCTCAGCGTATAAACTGGATAATAAGATAGATGGGGAACAGTATCATCTACAAGAGTAATATCTCCTTCCTCTTCTCTCCTCCCCCAACTCGAATACTTAGTGTCAAGTATGATACTTTTCCAAAGAAAAAAGTTGTTATATGAAAATACTGACCCAGAGTCCTCAGTTGAAGGCAAACTCCTGATCATTTAGAAATAGAATCATCCAGCAAGATCCAAGCCATAGTAATTAAGTGGTTCAAAGACAAATTGCAATGTTGGTCTGACTCCCTGATAATTTACAATATCAAATGCGCTATAAAGCAAATGGGAAAGAAAAAAAAAACCACACACACACACACAAAAAACCCAAACACTAAACACCACTACCAAAAAAAACCCAACACCCAAAACCTAGATCAGCCTGAATCAGTGTTTTGTTTGAGAAATGATGGTGAGTGTGGATCCATTAAATTGATCCAGGAACAAAGCCTAGTGTCATTTCCAGCATTTTTATGAAGAATTATAATTACAATGAGATTACTGGGAGGAGAATAACACCCACAATATTTATCATTACAGAGATACTGTTAGCTTAAGAAAAGAAGAAACACTCCTAGGTGACATTTATGTCACAATATAGAATTGCAATAGTCTGCATTATTAGAAAAACAATCTACCTTGCTTGCTGACAGACTTAAAGGACTGCCCAAATCCAGAACAAGATTACTGTGAAAGCATTAAATGCTTGAATTTGCAATATCAATTGGTCAGGGAGGTCTTCCACTTCAAAAAGACTTGGAGAGAATCATTTTCCCCTCTGCTCTGAGAGAAAATGCTAAGGAAAATAATTAAATATTTCCTGTCTGGTTTTAAGTAGCCTTCCTATAGACTTAATCTCTTCAATTAAACTATCCAAATTGGAAGAGAGTGAGAAAGATCCTGACCCATGATCTCCAGAAAGAGGATTCATTAGTAAGGCAATTGAATAAAAAAGGAGAATGGCAGGAAAACCTTCATTTACAACTGCAATCCTAAACTTAATTTCTAGACTTCCTCATTACAGTCCTCTCAATGAAGGAAACCTGGGATATTCTAGAGTACTTCATCATAGGAGAAGATATATTCGAAAACTAACAGGTTCACTATACTTGGCTGGAGGAAAAGTGCACACCTAAAGCTTCAAGGTTTTTTTCCATTTCTTCTATTCAATAATATGGAAGTTATTTTGTGTGGGGTTTTTTTAAACAATTTATTCTGTAGAGAAAGAGAGACTGAAAGACAAATCTTTATAGCAAACAAAGGCCTTAGTACATTTAAAGCAGGCTACTGGGAAAGGACAGGAAAAAGATAATCCAGTATTCAAATGGATTTTTTCTTATCATTTATGGATTTTCAGAGAGAAAGAAAATAGTATAGCATCAAAAAGCCAACTCCACTAATAGCCATTATTGGAAACAGCTAAGGAGAGCCTGGGAAATGACTTGTCATTATTTGCTTTTTCAGCTCAAGATGCAAAGAAGTTCCACAGATTGAGGGCTCAGAAGATCACTACAAATAAAAACAAAACACAGGGATATAAAAGGAAAAATCAGAAGTCTGCCTGCCCTTTTTAGAAAATAATGGCAAAGAGCCAAGCATGACTACTTGACGGCTAAAGGAGATCTCCTGTTTGTTGAGGCCTAACCCTCTTCAAGGATTTCACTGCCTAGTTACCATAAGAGCACTGAGCATCAGTTTTACATTAAAAAAGGAACCTACAGATAGATCTTGGCCTTTGCAAGATCTCCTGACTTTGTAGCACATTTATGTTAGCGAGAGTGTTGGGAGGGAAAGAGAAGAGAGTGTTTTTATCTTGTGTTACCTAAAAAAGTTTTTGTTTTGTGCACAAAGGGAATTTGCTGGCAGTAGACAGAGAGCACCTGAGCACTGGGCAGAAGAACCAAGTTTTTTATCATGATCAAGCATTATTTATCAGGATGTGTTGGTACTGACCTGGGCTTATGTGCACAGTATCATTAAGTACTTCACATACGGCATTAAGGGCATTGCCAACCTGTGTGTACCTGAGTTGGAAGGTCTCAGTCCTGCTGTGACCACTCCATTAGTAATTATTTGCCAAACCCCTTGCACAATGATGCTGACCACACTGGAGATACTGACACCAGGTCAGTCCTGAAGGTGCCTTGGCTTACAGTCAACTACTTGAAGCTACATTCTGCCTCAATCCTGTAGATGTTCAGGGCTCAGTTGAAACATAGACCTAGGCTACCCAATAGAGCCCATAATCCAGAGTAACAAGATATCCTGCTGTCTACCCCACATGATAGATTACCGGCACAGAGGCTGCTATTCCCTGAGAAGTGTACTGGCTTACTACTGCTGGAAGCCCTCCAAACTGCAGAACTAAGGGTTTCACTAATTTTCCTCAAGTAGCCAGTCACAGTGGCCCAGGAGTGTCTGCAAAATAATCTTTTTTAAATCCTTTAGCACATGAGCAACTGATAAGTGAGGGGCAGCATAGTAAGATTCCAGCCACGCTAATTAAAGGTCTGGGTGAACTAGCAACATAGCTCATACACATCTGCAAGATGATGCTGCAGCACATTCACTGTGGACTCACTAACCCCAAAATCCCTGCCCACCAAGCAGAATGAGTCAGGGGTTTAAATGTTCTACTAGACGAGGAAACTAATTTCCAGGGGGTAAAGGAGCTCAGGCTGCATGTGTCAGTGCTGGAGAGCAGGAGTCAAATCCCAACCATGCTTCAGCTGTGTTCATCCACATATGAAAATTATGCACAACCTGCTGGTCACCACAAGCACATAGGACAACGTAGTCCCACAGGCCCCAAATCCTAATTTTGGTAAGATTAAGTCTGGCCATGACCAAAAGCTAGACTATGATCAGAGAGAAAAGGTATACTGTAAGCATCCCAGACTCTTCCACTTGCAGTTAAGTCCTGGAGCATTCAATTCCTTCAGGAGAACCACACAGCTGTTAAGGACACACTTGAACCCTTTGCAGACAATGCAGAAGGCCTTATAACAGTCCTCCAAAGTCACTGTTTCTCAAGGTGTAACATGACACTTTTTTCATATTTCACAGAAGTGCTAAATAGCTGCTGCCAACATTCACCAAGCATTGCCCCTTGCACAAAGGCATTGGTGTATAGTCATATAGTGCTCCTGAGGTACATGAGCCACGAGCACAGTGCATATAGTACATAAGATAAATGTGCAGGTATCCCAAGGGGTAGGTGCATACGGCTGGGATAGCTATTCCATTAAAGTGCACTCTATTTGGATCCCTGACAATAGATCAAGGGACTTGCATAACTATATTTAACACAGACAATGACAGCAAAATTGAACATATGTGAACATGTCATCTGTGAGTATCCACTGATGATACTTCAGTTTTACTATCAAACCAATAATTTTGATTCTTCCAAATCATAAATATCTAAACACCCCACATTTATTAGCTTGACACCCAATTTAAACAACAATCCTGTTCCATATCAGGAGAAAAAAAAACCACCACAACACCTAGAGGTGAACTCCTGGACAGGTAAAGAATATACGATAGAGAGTTTTGTTTTGGGGAACAGTCACTGGACATATATGGAAGATGGAGTTGTGGAGTTTGGATAGTTCTCATTGTTAAAAGGAACAACATTCAGAAAGACAGACCAGCCAAAGAGGCCAGAGTATCATTTCACTACTGAAAGGGAAGATTGAGAGGGAAAACAATAGTGCACTTATTTGGCAGAAAAAAAAAAAAAATAATAAGATTAAAATTAAACAAAGCATCAAATTAATAGAGGAAATTCAACTGCCTGTACAAAAATGCTAGATGTGTAGGTGATAAACCCAAAAATTAGCTAATATTCAGATTAAATTTGAACAGGGAAGTATAACTGAAGCAAAGATTTACATGAGTGAAAGTTCAGCGATTAACATTTCTGTGCTTGAAAATTGGCTTCTAGCCAGTGATATTTAAGGTTTTCAGTTTAAATTCTAATAGATTGTATTGGGTTTGCATGGCAAGGTTTTGGTAGCGGGGGGGCTATGGGGGTGGCCTCTGTGAGAAGCTGCTAGAAGCTTCCCCTGTGTCCGACAGAGCCAATGCCAGCCGGCTCTAAGACAGACCCACCGCCGGCCAAGGCCGAGCCAATCAGCAACAGTGGTAGCGCCTCTGGGATAACATAATCAAGAAGGGGAAAAAAAAGTTGCGGCAGCACAGAAACTGCAGCCAGAGAGAGGAGTGAGAACATGTGAGAGAAACAACCCTGCAGACACCCAGGTCAGTGAAGAAGGAGGGGGAGGAGGTGCTCCAGGCGCCAGAGCAAAGATTCCCCTGCAGCCCATGGAGGTCCACAGTGGAGCAGATATCCACCTGCAGCCCGTGGAGGACTCCACGCCAGAGCAGGTGGGTTCCCGAAGGAGGCTGTGACCCCGTGGGAAGCCCGTGCTGGAGCAGGATTCTGGCAGGACCTGCGGATCCACAGAGAGAGAGGAGCCCACACTGGAGCAGGTTTTCTGGCAGGACTTGTGACCCCGTGGGGGACCCACGCTGGAGCAGTGTGCTCCTGAAGGACTGCATGCCGTGGAAGGGACCCATGCTGGAGCAGTTCGTGAAGAACTGCAGCCCATGGGAAGGACCCACCTTGGAGAAGTTTGTGGAGGACTGTCTCCTGCGGGAGGGACCCCATGTTGGAGCAGGGGAAGAGTGTGATGAGTCCTGCCCCTGAAGAGGATGAAGTGGCAGAGACAACGTGTGATGAACTGACCGTAAACCCCATTCCCTGTCCCCCTGCACTGCTGTGGGGGGTAGGTAGAGAATCCAGGAGTGAAGTTGTGCCCGGGAAGAAGGGAGGAGTGGAGGGAAGGTGTTCTGAGATTTGGTTTTATTTCTCATTAACCTACTCTGGTGGATTGGCAATAAATTGAGGTAATTTTCCCTAAGTTGAGTCTGTTTTGCCTGTGATGGTAATTGGTGAGTGATCTCTCCTGTCCTTATCTCAACCCACAAGCCCTTTGTTATATTTTTCTCTCCCCTGTCCAGCTGAGGAGGGGGAGTGACAGAGTGGCTTTGGTGGGCACCTGGCATCTAGCCAGGGTCAACCCACCACATAGATACAAAAATTAATACAAAAGCTGGAGCCATGACAGATGACCAAGTCACAGCTGATTTGACAGACAACTAAGTGGGGCTCTTTAAACAGTTAAGTTTAATGAAAAGGGAAGAAGGTAATAGTCTCCCAGGGGTACGTAACTGATGCTAAAAGTCTCAAGCAAATGACCTTGGAATTTCTGTATTTCAGAAATTATAATTTTCTAACACAGAAAAGCACCATACAGAAATACATCTTAGCATAGTAAGAAAAAGAACTTGTGGCAGAACTGAAGTAAAAAGTAACTTTTAGAGGATGTGATCATGACTCGATTACATTTGCTATGTGCAAGCAAAAGAAGTCCAAAACCAGTAGTACAAATACTTCCTGTTTCATGAGAGATACTTGAACAAAAGCCAACAGAATTAGGAGTGAGAAGAACTGCATTTAAATTTAAAATGGGAACAACTGAGAGTCATTTCAGAACACTTCATTAATTAGCTAGAGGGCCTCAATTCCACAAAACAAGCAAGCCTGAAAAACAATAAAAGCAGTCTGGATAACAGGGGAGATAAAAAGAGAAAGCTGAAATAGGTAAGCCAAAACCTTGGGAAGTATTAAAAATTGGGGGGGGGGGGGGGGGGGGGGGGGGGGGGAGAGGAAAAAAAAGTCAAATTAAGAACTCAAGGGTTCCAGAGATTATTTTTTGTTGTTGTTTTTTAAACTTCACATTTTCATACAAAAAAAATACTTAAAACAGCATTAGTCCTTTACTAAATGGATATTAACATAGAAAATTCACACATAGTTTGTAAATATTTATTTTGTTTTTAGGGAAACACAGATCATATTTAAAGTGACAATGAAAGAGTTTCCACTACAGCAGTTACTGAAGATGTTACAGAGCAGTTACTAAAGTTAGAACACTGTTACTCAGCAGGTCAAGACACCTCTTATCAAAGAGTTTTAGAAGAACTGACTGAGAAGCCCTCCTGCCTTATAAGTCTTGAAATATCACCAAAAAAAAAAAAAAAACCACCACCACACAAGGATGGGAATGGGATGAGAGACAGATTGCATACCAAGAGTTATGCAGTTACAACAGTTCTAATGGTTTGGTTTATAAATGCAGCAGTTCTGAGGAACTAGACTTCTGCTAAGCAACTGATTTGGTGTCATACAACAAACAAACGTAGCACACATTAGAGTTGTTTGAGCAGTAAGTATTAAATTACATAAGAGAAAGTCCTCGGACAGCTCTGTTTCTAATAGGATCCCAGTGATACCCCCATCCTGATAAGAAACTTAAGTATCTTTACCCACAAGATAGAAGAAAAATCTAAAATTATTACTGACAATACCTATAGGTGACACAAAAGCTGTGAACTGGTAAATTAAGAAGAGGATATGATGTGAAGTAATTGGAATAACCCGTAAACCAGGAACAGGCAGAGACTGTGCTTCTGAATACAGCTAAATGTAAGGTTAACTATACAGGAACAGAGAAAGCACGTTGCAAATGATGAATGAATCCACCCTGAAAAGCAATTCATTTGAAAAATATTTTAGTTATGGTAGATAGTCATCTAAACACAAATAGTTTGATGCCATGACTAAAAAGGCTGTTGTATTCCTTGTAGAAATCTCAACTAGCAGAAGAGAAATTTTACTTCTGTACTTGTAGTAAAGAATATATACGACTCAGTGTTCATTTCTCATTGTCTGTAATTCAGAAGTAATGTTAGAAAGGATTAAAAACAGAACTATAAGAATGATTAAAGGATTCAAAAATTCACCCTACAGTTAGCATTAGGAAATCAATTAATTTAGCTTCAGAATAGATACAAAGATTAATGAGTATCTTGGTCTCGGTTTCTAAGTGTCCACTGGTCAGATATCTAATATCAGAGGTCAAAATAAACAAGATATAATAACAAGTGACTAGAAGTAAATCCTGGATAAATCCAAGCTAAGAACAGGGACAATGTTTTACAGGGGAAAATTATTTTTTATAATATACCAAGAATTGTGCAAGTACCTCCATCTCTAAGAATTTTTAGCTCAAGACTGCATTTTTTGCCCTAAAATTAATGGTCTTGGTCATACATTTCCTATTTGAAGAAAAAAAAAATATCACAGAGTCGTCTTTTCTCTTACAGGTTCATATATATCGCAAAAGCTTCTGTACAGGTGAATTCATACACCCACATTGACCCTCTAAAAGCCAATGGGCAGGTGAATGCTCAACACCTTTAAATAGTGGGCCACAAGTTCAACTACTTGCCACTGTAGAAGATTAACCCTCAGGCATTCACATTCACTCTCTCCCCTCCCCCTCAGAACCTGCTGAAGATGCATAAGCCATTCCTTTATTTTTAACACTGTGGTGGGTTGACCATGGCCAGCAGCTAATCATAGAATCATAGAATCATTTAGGTTGGAAAAGACCTTTAAGATCATCAAGTCCAACCATCAACCATGCCCACTAAACCATGTCCTGAAGTGCCTTGTCTATGTGCTTTTTGAATACCTCCAGGGATGGTGACTCAACCACTTCCTTGGGCAGCCTGTTCCAATGTTTGACAACCCTCTCAGTAAAGAAATTTTTCCTAATATCCAACCTAAACCTCCCTTGCTGCAACTTGAGGCCATTTCCTCCTGTCCTATCACCAGCCACCTGACAGAAGAGACCAACACCCACCTCACTACAACCCCCTTTCAGGTAGTTGTAGAGAGCGATAAGGTCTCCCCTCAGCCTCCTCTTTTCTAGACTGAACAGCCCCAGTTCCCTCAGCCGCTCCTCATAAGACTTGTGCTCCAGGCCCTTCACCAGCTTTGTTGCCCTTCTCTGGACACGTTCCAGCACCTCAATGTCTTTCCTGTAGTGAGGGGCCCAAAACTGAACACAGTACTCGAGGTACGGCCTCACCAGTGCCGAGTACAGGGGAACAATCACCTCCCTGCTCCTGCTGAGCCCCCACCCAGTTACTTGCTCACTCCCCCCACAGCAGGATGAGGAAAAGAATCAGAAGAGCAAAAGCTGAAAACTTGTGGATCAAGATAAAGACAGTCTAATAGGTGAAGCAAAAGCCACACGTGCAAGCAAAGCAAAAAGAGGAATTAATTCACTACTTCCCATCAGCAGGCAGATGTCCAGCCACTTCCTGGAAAGCAGGGCCTCAGCATGTACAATGGTTCTTTGGGAAGACAAATGCCATAACCATGAACATTTCCCCCCTTCTTCCTTCTTTCCCAGAGCTTGTATTGCTGAGCATGACATCATACGTTATGGAATAGCTGTCCTGTCTGTGTCTCCTCCAAACTTCCTACCCACCCACACACACACACTTATTCACTTGCGGGGGGGGGGGCGGGCAGAGTGGGGAAAAAAAGAGAAAATCTTGATACTGTGAAAGCACTGCTCAGCAGTAGCCAAAAAATTGGTGATATCAATACTGTTTTAGTCACAAATCTAAAACACAGCACCATACAGGCTGCTATGAGGACAATTAACTCCATCCCAGCCAGACCCAGTACAAGCATTTAATTTTTGTTGGTCTATGACATGAAGTGGCACACATAGTGCTTAGTAAATCCAGTATCAGAGTAAATAAAAACAAAAAAAGTCCCATATTAGATCCTCAGTTTTCCCAAGCCTGATAGGTTCCTAAAAGTACAAGGAACGATGGCATCTTTCCCAACTTTTATGCATTTAAGTTTTTCTGGCCTTATAAGTTAGCATTTGCTGCTACGGAAACCTTCTGTCTGACTTTCTGGCCAACTCCCATTTACCCAGAAACATGGGTTGAAATAATTTCAGGCATTCTTATCCAACATTCTCTAACATGAGCAAGAGAATTAACATTCAGATTAAAGACTTAAGAGTTGAAATACTCTCACAAGTATAGATTGGGAGAGGAGTGGCTGGAGAGTAGCCCTGCAGAAAGGGATCTGGGGGTGCTGGTTGACAGCAGGCTCAATAGGAGTCAGCAGTGTGCCCTGGCAGCCAAGAGGGCAAACCACATCCTGGGGTGCATCAAACAAAGCATAACCAGCCGATCAAAAGAGGTGATCATCCCTCTGTATTTAGCGCTGGTGCGGCCTCACCTTGAGTACTGCGTGCAGTTCTGGGCCCCACAATTTAAGAAGGATGTGAAGGTCCTTGAATGCATCCAGAGGAGGGCAACAAAGCTGGTGAAAGGGCTGGAAGGAATGTCCTATGAGGAGTGGCTAAGGACTCTGGGTTTGTCTAGTTTGGAGAAAAGGAGGCTGAGGGGCGACCTCATTGCTCTCTACAGCTTCCTGAGGAGGGGAATTGGAGAGGGAGGTGCTGATCTCTTCTCCCTGGTATCCAGTGATAGGACACATGGGAACAGTTCAAAGCTGCGTCAGAAGAAGTTCAAACTTGACATTAGGAAACATTTCTTTACTGAGAGGGTGGTCAAACACTGGAACAGGCTTCCTAGAGAGGTGGTCGATGCCCCAAGCCTGTCAGTGTTTAAGAGGCATTTGGACAATACCCTTAATAACATGCTTTAACTTTAGGTCAGCCCTGAATTGGTCAGGCAGTTGGACTAGATGATCATTCTAGATCCCTTCCAACTGAAGTATTCTATTCTATTCTTAAATTTAGCTTGAAAAAAAAAAAACCAACCAAAAAAAAACCAAAACACCCACATCTATGTTGTTCCTGGAACTTCCCTAGTAACTTTTAAAACTTTCCAAACTGTAGTATCACTTAGACTCATGCTCTTCAGTATTAATGTATCTCATTTCTTTGCATGGGGTTAACACAATACTTAAAGCCTGCTGCACGCTTACTTATTTGATCTTAAGAATACCGTATATATGGCTTCATAGTATTTCCTACATTCAAGTCTTTCCCCAGATTTGATATTGCTTTCTTGCTCTTGATTTTAAAAGTCTGACTAGCAAGAATAAGTAGAGCAAATAAAAGGTGAATGTTGAAAAACTTCCCATAATTTTATTAGCAACAGTTGTTCATAGTCTTGTTCAAGTATGAGAACACATCTTTCCTGAGTGTTATTCCATTCAGCAGAGCAAGAAACACACATCTACCTTATAATGCTATTTTCACACCTTCCTGGGATTAATATGACAATCTCTGCAAAATTACTTCAAAAGAAATGCTGTCCCTTATGAAATTGCCATTGCCTTTATACACCAACAAAAATAATTTGAAGTAGCTAAAAACACAGAATTATTTCTTAACATTACAATATATACCCAAAAAGTCCCTTCTCAAGAGATTCCTCTGTTCAGCATATATGTTTCCCTCCTGTACAAATTCAATACTGTTTTTAATGGGAAGTACAAATTTGGGGTCCCTTGGCTTTTTGACATATGAGCAAAATTAAGTTAGTCAGAATTCTTTGACTACTGAGGTTCTAAGCTAATTTCCATTAACTACAGTAGATCACTTCTAAAGAAGGAAAATCAAAACAAACAAAAAAAACCCAACCCACAAGAAAATCCTTTATAAGGGCTGAAAATAAAATATTCCTTTATCATGCATTAAAAAAATTAATATGCTCTTTTCCAGAAAATGTGAAATCATGATATCACATTGATACCAAGATGACAATTCATGTTATCCTCAAAACCAGTTATTTTTATATATGGATGTATATGTCTATATATAATAGACTATATCAGTGTTTGTCATCCAGAATCAAATTAGATAACCTTAGAAACAGCTTCTCCAAAGTAAGAGATACTTACCAGTCTAGTTTCAACACATATCATCAAGATTTATATTAAGTATTTGTTTGTTTTCTAATCATAAATACATACTGTTGGAACTACCTAAAATTATTTTCAAGTGTTCAGTGCGAATATAAGTATGGATCAATACAAGATAATAAGAAAAGGTTGCAATGCTGTTTCAAAATAATTAAGTTTTCTGCTTTAATGAAGAGAAAAGAAAATAGCCAATTAAAATACACTATCCAATATCAGCATTTTTCTCTTGTGTGCATAAAACTGAAACATGCATAGTATCAGTTTACCTACTTATATAAATAGAGGAGAATGTCTACTTGCATAGGTATTTCAGATTACAGCAGGGAAGGAAGATTCACTGTTGGCTTGATGGGCCCACTTCCTCTTCAAGTTTTTTTTAAGTCTAAGTCTAAGTCTAAGTCTTTGCTAATTCACTGAGTTCTTGTCCTGGTTTCAGCTGGAATAAAGTTAATTTTCTTCCTAGTAGCTGGTATAGTGCTGTATTTTGGATTTAGGATGAGAATAATGTTGATAACACACTGATGTTTTCAGTTGTTGCTAAGCAGTGTTTAGACTAAGTCAAGGACTTTTCAGCTTCTCATACTGCCCTGCCAGCAGAGGCTGGGAGTGCACAAGAAACTGGGAGGGGACACAGCAAGGACAGCTGACCCTAATGAGCCAAAGGGGTATTCCATACCATATGACATCATGCCCAGTATATAAGCTGGGGGGAGTTGGCCAGGGGACACCATGGCTCTAGGATTGGCTGGGCATCGGTCAGCAGGTGGTGAGCAATTGTATTATGCATCACTTGTTTTGTATATTCTATTATTATTATTACTACTATTATTTTCCCTTCCTTTTCTGTCCTATCAAACTGTCTTTATCTCAACCCACGAGTTTTACTTTTTTTTTTTCTGACACTGGGTGGGGTGGAGTGAGCGAGCTGCTGCATGGTGCTTAATTGTCGGCTGGGGTTAAACCAGGACAGTTCTTTCAGCTAACACAGGTATTTAAAAAAAACAAACAAACAACAAACTAACCCAACCAAACATATATATATATATCCTGTAGGTTTGGAGAACCAAAAAAAAGTCTTCCAGTTAAGACTAGTTGCAATTCATGCTAAATTCAAATGGTTTACCTCCCACCTGTTTCCTTTGGTAACATATAGAGAATGAAATGATACTCATATTTGACACCTTGCTTCACTGACTCATCTGCTATTTCAAATAGAAAGAATACCTTTGCCTTAAGAGCCATGTTTTGCACATGTCACAATACCTTCAAGCATGATACAAAATAGCAGACACACTGTCAAGCCCTCCAATACTTAATTTTGCCAAAGCTTATAGATATATAGACATAGCTAGCAAGATATTGCTAATTATTTTCTTAGATACTCCAGATACTTTCCTGATGAGAAAATAATGCATAAGTATATACAGTGTACAGGCATAGTATGTCCAATAGTGAAAGTTCATGGCTACAATCTAACATTTAGGCCCAAACATTGTTTTCTGAGACCAGGCAAAACTTCCACTGATGACAGTCAAAATGATATACATAGAAAGCTAGAGCACATGGCTCTTACTACTTAACAATAAATACATACATACATGCTTAAAACACAAGCATGCAGAATACTGTACATTGTTTGGTACATACCAATATAAAACACCTCATTTTTTTCGTACTATAACATTAAATGTTTTTACAACAGCAAACAACAGATGGATATTAACAACTTTATGCTCTGGAGAACAATCATAAGGTTTTACAAAATGTTCAGTAGTAATGAAATCCAGAAGAATTTGAAAAATACAGGAGATGAAAACCAAATTCAGTGGAAGACTGAATTTGTTCCAAAGTACCTTAAACATTACAGCCAAGTTATGCTAGCTGAACTATTACTATGTCTTTGTAATACACTTTAGTGCATATGTCAGAGTTCTCACTTTTTAGAATTATAATAAAAAAGATACTTTGCTTAATTTTTAGAATAGATTAGAACAGGACAATGATGTTCAATGCAGTACCTAAAAGTGTTATTTTAATGTTTAATCATGGAGAGGGTTTATTTTTTAACTAACAATTTAAAATAATCTTACCATGCAAAAAAAGTTTTCCAGAAATTACTTTCAACATTTTAAACAATTTGATCCCATGAAAAGTAAAAAGATATCATTATTAATACACAAGAAGGGTGTACACAGCATAGTGTGTGTCACACAGTAACAGTAACCTACACAGTTAGGAGGGAAATATTTCACTTTGCAAGGAAGCACTTTAATTTCTACAAGTTAAGGAGGAAAAAAAAAAAAAAAAAAAGAAAGAAATCCTCTTTTCTGACCCAGAATTTTTTCTTTATATTTGCTACATATGTGCATTTGTATGTACATCTAATTTTTAAACAAGAAAAAAAATGCGGCATAGATATGATCATTTGTTCCTTAAAACCTTTTGAGTTAATACCTTTTACTCTGCACTTGCAACAAGTTCAAAGAGCACACATGGTCAATTAACACATATCAGCTTAAGCTGTGTTCTCTCCCTATGATCAAAAGGATATACCTTTGTCCCATATTCAAAAGCCTTTAACCCACTTAGGCTTCTAAGTCCAACAACATTTTTCGAAGCGGGACTAAGAAGTTGGCACTTTTGAAAAAAGTTTGCCTAACATTTACATAAAATAGAGTTAAGCAATACTGCTACTTTAAGTTTTGAGGGACAAAGATATGTAATGGGACAGTAGAGGTCAAGTCAATTAAAAAAATGGATAACTTTAAGCAATTTCAGACATTTATGTTCCCAGTCTCACCATTTTAATTATTATTTTCCTATTTTTAAAATGGTTTTGTCCATCTCAACCATATGAATGACCCAAACAACACAAACTTAAGAACTGAACAAATGACTATGCTGGGGAAGCAGTGAGAGTGACTGAAAGAAGTACTGTCAGATACCCAAGAGAAACCCGCTAATTAAAACAAATTTTTAGAAAGTTTTGTTGTAGGGGCTTTTTTTTTTTTTAGTAAATTGAAATTTGAATCTCTATCCAACCCCATGACTTCAACAGTGGTTCACTGCTATACTGCGTTTTACAAGATGAGATTATTAACTGTTAAACAGCTGCACATGCACAAACACTTTCAATTAAATATATGACTGAGACTGATAAAGTACAATATGAAAAATGTGTACACAATAAAAATTTCTATACTGGTTTCTACTCAAATACAGATATGCTATTAAGCATGAAGCAGAATGTTTACCTCGGTTTCTCATACATCATGCTTACATCTTCAGAAGCATGGTTTATACTGATACTGATATATGCAGAAAACGTTCATACAGGCAATCAGTGAGTTTTCTCCAAAGCTAAGTGATAGCTTCTTATCTATTTGCTCTGAAAACACCTTATTACATTTGGTCTAAAGTAATGCCACAATTAGGCCCTAATCTACCATTATCCATACACTTAATGTTACCAGTGGGTGGATCTTATAAAACAATACAAGTTCTGCACTACTGATTGTAGAACCAAATCTCTGAATTCCTTCTCTGGGTGGTATATGTTGGTATCATTCAAAAAGTTTCATGCATTTTTAAAAACTTGGGAGAAACCTCTAGCATTACTGCAAGAAAATCAGGAAATGCAGAAACAATTTGGACCTGAGTAACAAGTCAAACATCAACTGCCTTTCCTGTAACAAATGTATATAGTTAAGTAATTATACTTAAACATCCATAAAATTAAACAAATGCAAGCTATCTGTCCTCTATTTTATCTTGGGTTTGGATCTTGAAATAGCCACAACACACACTTCCATCAAACAAAAATTAGGCCAAAATGAGACAGAATGTTATTACTGGTAGCATTGTATCTGTCTCCACCCCTCCTTTTTCCACATCAGTTAAGGATCCCAATACCTTTCTCCACATACAGAAGACCAACTATTATTTAAAGTAGGAAATAACACATTAATAAGCAAGCATTAAAATAAATTCTGACTTCCTTTCAACTCACCTTATTGAAAAGGCAGTTTATTCCCCCAATATAAATCATTACTTTCATGTACATGATCCAAGACAAAATTCTTTAGCATAAACACCCCACATCCACTTGGAACATTCCCATTCATCCACACACCAAACACTGGTGCAGACATATTTCAATGCCTGCTAGTCTAAGGCAGAAGCTGTATTACCACAAGAACTACACAATGTAGTAGAGCACATCAGATATAGACAAATGTATTTTAATTCAAAAGGCTTATTTTAACACAAGCCAAATTCCTATTAAACAAACATTGCCTTTGCACACTTGTGGCTCCAAAATAACAACCTCTGTTTTAATTAGAGAGAAATTATATGAGATTTTTATTTCCTTAACAGTGGGTGGATTCCAAAGGTATTAAAGATCCTGTTATCCTCCAGCATACTTAAGGTTACTCTTCAGCTTCATGGGTGCATCTGGGTCTTTATGGTTTCTTTCTCCTTTTGCTTTAAAAATCAGTCTACAGTCCGGGCATAAGCCCCTTATTCCAGTTTGCCTCCTTAAATAAAAATCACAATTTAAAAAATGCAACCGGTGACCCGACAACCTTTCCAAGGCTCACAGAACAATGCAGATATTAAAGCCTGTCACCATCAATCTGCAAAGCAACTCCCCCTGCGAGTTATTTCATTAATCTGCTTCCTTAACATCACTCTCCTACACCCATCATCGCCGATATTCCCCCAAAACCCCCTCACCAACCATCCTTTCCCTCTCCATTTTGGAAGTTCAGGTTCCCTACCATATCAAACCCACCCATAGGAACCACAGTTATTTACCCAGCTACAAGCGCCTCCGTGAAGCCTTCACACGGACGCACACACACAACGCGACGGCGGAGGAACGACGAGCGGGTCACCGTCGCCATCGCCACGGCCGCCCCGCAGCGAAGGTGGCGAGCGCCCGGGGGAAACCGAACCGACCGCGCCATGTAACGCACCGGTGGGGCCAGCCGGAGGGAGCCCGGGGCGGCGATGTCTGGGCTGCACCCCCAGCGGCACTTAAGGCGTGTGTGCCGACTACGGCCCGCACTCACCCAGCAGCAGCAGCTTCAGTTCCCGACGGGCGTCCCGTTTGTCCCGGCGCAACTGCCGCTCGATCTCGTCGTTGATCCGCCGGGCTTCCTTGGCCTCCTCGCTCAGGCAGCACGCCATGATGGACTCCAAAGTCATTCTTCCTAACTGGTTCAGACACAACCCCCAACCCCCACCCCCCACCCTAAAAACGCGCGCGCGCACACACACACACCCCCCACCAGAGCACTAGCCCCGGGGGACGCAGACGCTCTCTGGCCGGGAGCCCCCACCCGGGCACTGCAGGGCAAGTGCAGGGAGCTGCCTCGATGGCACACACGGGCAAGAAGAGAGGGAGGCCCCCAGCAGCAGATTCCCCGTTCCCTGCCTCTAATAGTCGCCGCTTCCAACTCCTCCTCTAAATTATGCACCAAGCAACATGAAAACATCCACCACAGCAGCCGCGGCGGCAGCAGCGCTATCTAGGCAAGCCAAGCTGCTCGGCACAGTCACCCCTCTCCCTCCTTCCCTCACCGCTACCTCTGCCACCGCTTCCTCCTCCTGCAACCAACGCGGTCCCCGAGTGTCCCTCGCAAACCACCCCCCCACGGAAATACTAATGGCCGTTAATCCCTCCCTCCCCCCCCACTTCCCTGTCGCTCCCTCTGTCCTAAAGCGATAATTGGGCTCCTCCGAAAGTGGGCAAGCCTGCCTCCGCTCGGCAATCTCAGCGTGCGCCTGGCGGGATAACTTCCTACGGTGGACCTTTCTTCCAGGCACGGTCGCTCGCCCCTCTCGCAGGGAGAGCTGCTACCAAAGAGCTGTTGTGGCTCGTTCCTGCCCTAACAGTAAGAAAGAGAGAGGGGGCGGGTAGAAAGGGCGCCACCAGAGAGTAAGAGAAGGCAGGCAGAGACTGGGGTATGCACACTGTGAGCCCAGCTCGCCGGGCTTTTCAATGGCTTGGCTCTGCGGGCGTGGTGAGGCAGAAATATGGCGGACTGTCTCTCCCGCTGCCTCTCCCACTCTTCTCCTGCGCCGCTGCACGCCGGGAATAAGCGGCTGGTGGAGCAGGAACTCCCAGGATGCTGCCCCCGACCAAGCCCGGCGCTCGAAGGCCGCCCCTGCCAGGTCTGCAGCCGTCGGGGAGGGGATGAGACGGGAGGGGAGCAGACGGTCTCTCACACCAAACGGCCGCGAGGAACACAGCCTTCTCTTATTTGTCCTGTAGGGCAGATATTTTTTTACATTCTGCACGTTTTATTTGCTTTTGCTACCTTTGGTTTTAGTCGATAATGCACATTTTTATTATACCCTTGCATTCTCTTCCTGGAAGAGATGTCTTCGGTTCATAGAGAAAGGGGAAAAATGTAATAATTTACATGAGGGGAGAAGTATCTTCTCCACCTTCAGCTGGAAATTAAAATGTGGGGGATAAAAGTATACTAGACACTAGTAACTTTTTATGCTGGTAATCCTGAAAATGGTATTTGAATAGTTCTGTCATATACAGAAGAAATAAAAGACGTTTACAACAAATAAAAACAGTAGGATACTTCCCTTGCTTATAAGAACCTAATATTCTATCAAGGCATCAATATATTGCATTTTATATTCTGTTGTTGTGACCTTTATTTAACCAATGCTTTTAACTACCATCCTTTTTCACAACCCCAGACCAGCTTGCTTTCGATTCCAGTACTAGAAAGCCTGTCTTAAACATAACCTTTAACATAGCCCCAGAGTGATAGCACACAATTTGATGGACATATTAAGTTCTAGTTTTCATGGATTTGTAAAATATTTCAAAATTCCGACACCTGCCCTACCTTTTCCCACCTCCATATTAAATTAGCTATCTGGGAATGTTGCAAAATCTTCCAGGAAAGTCATAGTAGTCTATTAAGTAGGTAGAGGGGTGCATCACTCTGTATCTTCTAGTTTCATGTGTGCTGTCCTCTCCAGTACCTGTTGTCATCTGTTTTGAAAATCACGTGCTCTTTCTTACAACTGTTCATATACGCTGACGATATCAATTGAGTCGAGTCCACCATAAGGTGTAAGACTAAGAGGAAATTAAAAAATGAAAATGTAATAATCAGTAGAATAATATAGTTCTCAGTTTTTAAAGCATGAAAATGTCTTTTGTTACTTTAAAAATGCATGATTTTTGTTTAGATCTATATTGTATTTTTATGTATAATGTATAAAAGCATTTGAGAAAATTTGGAATATTTTTACAAGTATGTTTCTTATTCCAGTAAATGAATATGTGAATTTTATTCTAAATTCTGTAATCCTATTTATTAATCAAAAATGATATTTCAGTAAAAGCATCTTCTTTATTTACCTGATGTGGATTTTAAAATTCATATGTATGTAGGTATATGTATGTATTTATCTGTCTATCTTGTGGTCCCAGATTAATGTGTTAATATTAAATTCAGTGATAAAGATTTCTATACATTGAATTACAAATATGATAAATGTAAAAATGCAAATAAGTAACCAAAGGGAAAAGTTTTTTCTTCATGAAATAAATTGTCAACATATCAGAATTTCCTCCTAAAAGTTGTGGCCCAAAAAGATGAAAATGGGTGTGTGGTGCAGGTTACAAGAAATATTCAATGGATGTACAACTGCTCTGTGCCTGAAACATTGCTGCACTGAGTTCAAGTCCACAGCAAACAGCATCTGGCATCAAGTCTAAAGAAAGGCTATGAATGGGTCAATGAATTTGTGACATATGGATCAACTGATCAAAATCCCTCCCCAAACTGAGGGCACAGCAGTCCTATGAAAAAACTACATACCTCAAACAATATTGTAACCTTCCCCAATAGATGAAGTCTGACTCAGCTTTCTTAACCAACTCTTTTACATGCTCAGTGTAGAAGGCATGAGCACTTTGTGTACCTCAAATGTGAAACAGTCATTTAATTTTGCATTTTTAGTGAGAAAAGACACCCCAGGGGCCATAAATTTAATCTGTATATACCACTCCCATTGACATCATGGATTCAAAATCACTACTTAATAAATATCTTCAGATTCTTAATGGATGAGCCATGTAGTCCTGAATCAGGCATCAGCTGATAGCCATTACACAGTTTTACCCATTTGCTTTGTGACTTAGTGGAAGTTAGAAGAACTCCCATAACGGACAATTATGTGATAATAAACCTATGAGGAATTTTTTTTCAGCCCTCATCTCCATAATGGTTGGCTTTTGTTTTGAAACATGAAACAACCTTTATAAATATTTTATCCTAATAAGAACTGTCAATAAATGACAGATACAATTATTACCCATGCAGATTATTATCCATAGATATTATCCATACTGTTACCTAATCCTGTACAGATACTTCCTGATAAACCTTCCCTGTAACATTAATAATTTCATATTCCTCTATCCAAGTAATGTCTTATAGCAAACCCATTGCCTGCGAGATGTTTTAATGTTTCTCACTGTCACAGGAAATTAAAAGTTAAAAGTGAGACTGTCAGAGGGAGCAAAGTATGATATTAAACATGCTGCATCTTCAGTATTCTTGCTCACAAGCCAACAAAGATTGGGGAACCACCACACTATCATATTTGTATCTTTCTTTGCACTAATCAAGCCCAGTCTTTCATTTTTTCCATATACCTAAAGATATTTATTGTTTGAGATATGTTTTCTGTGATGTTTTGAAAGATTGCAACTAGCATCTGAACTTGGTACTCGCATGACAGTAAACCAGCAGACCATATATAACAGCATTGTTGATTTTTATTGTTAGTCAACATCCCATCTTAAGCAATGGAATATTTTACAAGTCCTTTTTGGTTGCCATTGTGCATTAGGAAGATGTTTTCACAGTGCTATGCATAATTATATCTCAGTCTTGAGTGCTTACAATTAATTTAGAGGCCATCAGTATGTCTGAGTAGAGCAAATTACCCTTCCAGTATGCCTTCCTAATAATTTTTTTTTTTTAGAAGAACAAATTGTATCTGCTGGTTGTCTACTGTTAAATGAGTAACATTCAGTATTTGCAATTCCTTTCAACTGAAATAATCAGTTTGTTCCAGTATGTTGTTTATGAGTTCCCCAGTGATATTTATTTAGAAGTAATAGCTATCTGCCAAGGTCCTAAGGTATAGACTAATGACTAAGAAAGGGTTAAAAAAGTATTTTTTAATTTGTTGACAATGCAACACAGAAAGGAAAAGAAAATACACACAAGAGAAACTATCAGAAGGGGATTGCTTGCCAGGCAAGTATATAGCCTCACTCCTATGTTGTGCATAGAGCTGGGTTCAGTACACTGCAGATGTATCCTACGTATCTTTCTGACTATATAGAACATTTGAAAGAAGGAAAGTTTGTGTATGTATGTATATATATGTTTGTGTAAAACTAATGGGAGATTTTATTTCTTGAAGAATGTTTAAACCCTGTTACAACTTCCCTCACTTGTAAAGACTAAGGCATTTTGAGAGCATTTAGGTAGAACCTGCTGGGTTTTAGTGATGTGCCTCCCTCGGGGCGACACCCGTGCCCCTGGGCGCCCCTCTCTGAGGGAGAAGGGAAGCCAGCCTCCACTGAGGGACGGCCCTGAGGAGGTGCCACGCCCCTGCGGCGCAGCTGCGACGCCACCTGCCGGCTAGAAGGCATGCCACTGCCCCGCGCAGCCCGGCTTCCCTGCTGACCCGGATTACCCCCCGTGAGCCCGCGCTACACCAGCCAGGGCAGAAGGAGGGAGAGAGAACGGTGCCCAGGGTACACACGGTGATCCTGCCCTTTTCCTGTTCCTTCTTTGAAACGGGAATAGTAACTTATCCCTCTGTCCCTCACTCAAGGACCCTTATGATGTTATTATCTTTGCTTTTCAGTTCAAATCCCGAGCGGGGTGAGCATTAGTTCTCCTTGGCTTTGCATGGGGAATGGTACCTTGTGTGCTGGTCACCTCGCATTATTCTGTATCTGTCCTGGGCACCCAACAGGGGGCACATTGCCATATTGGTTTACTGCGACATACTAGCTACTTCTAGAAACTGTGCCTTGTAGCCAAGAGAAAATCCTCTGTAAAATGTCTCCTTATGGCCTGTTATTTGTCTTCTGGTGTCTCTACTGAAGAGAGGTAGTTTGAGGTCAGGGCAGTATAAAGTCTTGTCCACAGCTCAATTTTCCTCTGGCTCAAGAGTGTAGGGAGAGGCTGATGAGAAGGGAAGGTGCCATGGCAACTGCAGGGGCAAAAAAGACATGGAGGCCTGGTGCCAGGCTCTGTGTGCAAGATGGCTCCTGTGGGCAGCGGGCTCATGAATTAGTGAAGTAATGAATTAGCAAATTCACTTGTTAGACTAGTCTGTACAAAGGGGATTGAGCCCTTGTTTGATTTGATGGTTGGGGTTTTTTTTAACTTAATGAGCTCATGAAATAAAGTTTGATTTACAGAGTAATCTGTCATGTAAATTTGAGAGATTCAAGTGGACTGTGACAGTGTGAGATGGCTGCCATGAGCAGTGGGCTCTGTGGGTGATATGGCTTCTGTGGAAAGAGGGCTCTGGTGCTCACAGTGCAGTCAAGTGGGACAGAAAAGACAGAGGGAGATCCTTCCCTCCATCAACCTCTGTTGCTCCCTTCCCTACTCTGCACCATCTCATCCTCTTCCTCTCTTTTGCCAGCTCTAGTGCTCAGGAATTACATTGGAATAGGAGTTGCATTGGCTTCCCAAAAGTTCAGATGAATCTTAGAACCAGTGCAAGGGAAATGGCAGGGAGGTGGGACCACCCAGTCTGTGGCAATGAGCCACTGGATCAGCTGCATCAGCCAACTGTTCCCATATAGTCCACATAGGTCTGGTGGAAAAGGATCTTAAGTTCCAGCAATGAAAAAACACTTGACATAGCCATATGACACAAATTACACCACTACATCGGTAGAGTACAAGTTGATACCACAGTAATTCAGCAGCTCAGAAAAGGGAGATAGTTAAGTGTTCAATATGAGCATCTGCCACTTCTTTGATGACTTTTTTCCTCTTGTTTATCTACTGTCTTTATCGTGAAATGGATGCCAAGCAACCTAAATTATAAATCTGTATTTTGACAGCCTAGGAATACTGTCACTTCTATCAAGATTCCTTTTATGCTTATTTATCACATTTTTCAGCATTCAAGTACATCTATCCTTTCAACTTCTTGAATTAGCACTACTTTTTAAAAGGCAGCTTTTATTCTTTATAGGGTTTTTATTTTTGTGCAACTCAAACTCTTGGGCATATGATTGTGCATTCTTATTAACCTATAGACACTTTCCGTACTGACTAGTTTATTTGCAGCCATCTCATGCTTTTCTGGGTTATAAATGTTAACAACATTAGATGCTGGGGATATGTATCTAAGACCAAAACCATTCTTTTCCTGCTGTAGCTTTTACTCTTCTCCTACAGTCTATTATTTGGTCTATGCAGCCTACTTCTGATTTCATTCAAGTTTTAAAGAACTGTAAATACATCATCTTCAATGGAATTACATTGTTTTTCACCATTTGTGGTGGGTTGACCCTGGATGGATGCCAGGTGCCCACCAAAGCCGTTCTATCTCTCCCCTGTCCAGCTGAGGAGGGGAGAGAAAATATAACAAAGAGCTTGTGGGTCAAGATAAGGACAGGAGAGATCACTCACCAATTACCATCAGGGGCAAAACAGACTCAACTTAGGAAAAATTAACTCAATTTATTACAAATCAACCAAAGTAGGGTAATGAGAAATAAAACCAAATCTCAGAACACCTTCCCTCCACCCCTCCCTTCTTCCCGGGCACAACTTCACTCCCGGATTCTCTACCTACCCCCCACAGCGGTGCAGGGGGATGGGGAATGGGGGTTGGGGTCAGTTCATCACACGTTGTCTCTGCCACTTCATCCTCTTCAGGGGCAGGACTCCTCACACTCTTCCCCTGCTCCAGCATGGGGTCCCTCCCATGGGAGACAGTCTTCCACGAACTTCTCCAAGGTGGGTCCTTCCCATGGGCTGCAGTTCTTCACAAACTGCTCCAGCATGGGTCCCTTCCACGGGGTCACAAGTCCTGCCAGAAAATCTGCTCCAATGTGGGCTCCTCTCTCCACAGATCCGCAGGTCCTGCCAGAATCCTGCTCCAGCACGGGCTTTCCATGGGGTCACAGCCTCCTTCGGGCACCCACCTGCTCCGGCATGGGATCCTCCACGGGCTGCAGGTGGATATCTGCTCCACTGTGGACCTCCATGGACTGCAGGGCGACAACCTGCCTCACCATGGTCTTCACCACGGGCTGCAGGGGAATCTCTGTTCTGGTGCCTGGAGCACCTCCTCCTCCTCCTTCTTCATTGACCTTGGTGTCTGCAGGGTTGTTTCTCTCACATGTTCTCACTCCTCTCTCCGACTGCCGTTTCTGTGCCCTCTGCAACTTTTTTTCCTTCTTAAATATGTTATCACAGAGGCACTACCACTGTTGCTGATTGGCTCGGCCTTGGCCGGCAGTGGGTCCGTCTTAGAGCCGGCTGGTATTGGCTCTCTCTCGAACACAGGGGAAGCTTCCAGCAGCTTCTTACAGAAGCCGCCCCTGTAACCCCCCCCCACTACCAAAACCTTGCCACACAAACCCAACACACTGGGCACTGGTCGGCGAGTGGTGAGGAATTGCATTGTGCATCACTTGTATATTCCAATTCTTTTATTATTATTTTTGTCATTTTTTATTGTTATTATTATCACTATTAGTTTCTTCCTTTCTGTTCTATTAAACTGTTTTTATCTCAACCCACGAGTTTTAACTTTTTCCTTCCGGTTGTTTCCCCATCCCACTGGGTGGGGGGAAGTGAGTGAGTGGCTGCATGGTGCTTAGTTGCTGGCTGGGGTTAAACCACAACAGTCCATTTTGGCACCCAATGTGGGGCACAAAGGGTTGAGATAACGATAGACCTGACCAGAGCATGTTAAAACAAATTTGTTACAAGGATTCATTATATTAGTTTAATAGTCACTGGTCACAACGTTGATTTATGAGCTCTTAGAGTTGTGAAACTCGTTCTTAGAGTTCTGTTATGTATCACCTCACTTGCTGTATGTAGTCCCTGTGCTGCTGCTTATCATCCGTGGGAGGTGGATTAAGGTTTTCACTTTGATGTACTGTGTAATACTGGCTTATGGTATGATAAAATTATCGGTCATGGGACTAATCCAGTATTTGCACTCAGCATTGTCATCACCTCTATACTTCGGGAGCCATCTGTGGGAAGCTATTAATAATTACACCATTTACCTTTCCTCCTCGGAGAGCCAATCTATGGGTGACACACCTTTCCTCACCTTTCCCTTCTCCTCCAGGCTAATTACAATAGCGTTTGAGAATTTTGAAAAAATTTGAATATCCTTGGGATATTGAAACCAGCATGGTCCTATTGCTAGGAACTAGCATGTTCCTGAATGTGGTTCAGGTCTTGTTTAGGGTTAAACAGCTATTGAAGAAGATCACCCAGAGGTCTGCCCCGAGGCTGGATAATTATGAGTGGCAGGGTGTGTGGGGTAGTATGGGAAAATGCCTAGGCCGGTGGGTACCTCCAATGTTTTGGAACTTCACCCTTGAACAACTGCAGAATACTGAAAAACTAGTAGAACATTTGGAAAAAACATGCTGTCACCCCGGCAATTCCAGGGATACAGAAATTAATGCAATGTGCTGGGGCCTGGCCCATGCGTATCGAGCCCTGTTCAACACTATTCAGTATCCTCAAGGGGAAGAGAAGGTCTCTGGATCTAACAACAAGGCGACAGGTACTGTGGTGACTCCAACCCCGCCAACAGGCACTGCAGTCACTCCAACACCGGCAACAGGCACTGCAGTTACTCCAACCCCCACGACAGGCACTGTGGCCACTCCAACCCCGGCGACAGGCACTACAGCTGAACCAGAGAACCAACCTATGCCAGTATCAGTTGCCCCCATACAGAAGAAGAAATATACAAAAAAATCAGTTCGCTTAGCGAAGGATGAAAGTGAACCAGAGTCATCACAGGAACAGGAGGAAGAGGCAGAACCAGAAGTAATCACCCGATGCCTATCCCTGAGTGAGGTGCGGGGATATGCAAAAAGATTTCAGCTGTTGTATAGGTGAGCACATTATCACCTGGCTGCTCCGATGCTGGGACAATGGGGCTAGTAGCCTGGAATTAGAGGGTAGGTAAGCCAAGAAGCTGGGATTGCTTTCCAGAGAAGGGGGCATTGTGAAGGCAATTGGGAAAGGGACACAAGCCCTCAGCCTCTGGAGGCGACTCCTGTCAAGCGTGAAGGAAAGGTACCCCTTCAAGGAAGATGTTATATTTCAACCAGGCAAGTGGACCACCATGGAGAGATGTATCCAATATCTGAGAGAATTAGCCGTGCTAGAGACGATTCATTATGACCCGGACAAACCACAATTACCCAAAGATCCAGACGAAGCCCCATGCACATGACCCATGTGGCGGAAGTTTGTACGGAGCGCACCATCGTCCTATGCCAACTCACTGGCAATACTGACCTGGAAAGACAAAGAGACTCGCCAACTCCAGCAATACGAAGAAAATCTCTCTTCCTACCTACAAGCCTGCATCTCGGCTGTGGAGAAGCTGTCCCGGGATTTCCAGCAATTCAAAGAGTATATGTCCTACTCCCCACCTGCACAGAGAAGTATCTCAGCTATTAGGAGTGAGCGTTCCTCTGCCCGAGAGACAGAATATAGAAGGTACACACCGCGAGGTGCCCTGTGGTTTTACCTATGTGATCACGGAGAGGACATGAGGAAATGGGATGGAAAACCTACCTTGGTCCTAAATGCACAGGTACATGAGTTGTGAGGAAAAACTACCACAAAAGGGGATTCTAAGAGGAAAAATGCTGCTCCAGTTTCCAAACAGAGTAGAAGGGCTGATCTTATTTCTGATCCTCTTGAAGGGACTTCTGAGCCAATTTTACGAGAAGTGGGTAATGGATACTCTGACCAGAATTAGAGGGGCCCTGCCTCCAGCCAGGTGGAGGAAAGGGATAACCGGGTCTATTGGACTGTGTGGATTCGATGGCCTGGCACATTAGACCCACAGGAGTATAAGGCTCTAGTAGACTCCGGCGCACAGTGTACTCTAATGCCATCAAGTCATAAAGGGGCAGAACCCATTTGTATTTCTGGTGTGACAGGGGGATCCCAAGAGTTAACTGTATTGGAAGCTGAAGTAAGCCTAACTGGGAATGAATGGCAGAAATACCCCATTGTGACTGGTCCAGAGTCTTTGTGCATAGACTTACCTCAGGAGCGGGTATTTTAAGGACCCAAAGGGTTATCGGTGCGCTTTTGGTATAGCTGCCTTGAGACAGAGGGAATTAAACAGCTGTCTACCCTGCCTGGTCTCTCTCAAGACCCTTCGATTGTGGGGTTGCTGAGGGTTGAAGAACAACACGGGCCAAATGCTACCACAACAGTGCACCGGTGGAAATATCGCACCAACCGAGACTCTCTGATTCCCATCCATAAGTTGATTCGTTGACTAGAGACACAAGGGGTGATCAGCAAGACTCGCTCACCTTTTAATAGTCCCATATGGCCAGTGCAAAAGTCTAATGGGGAGTGGAGACTAACAGTAGGCTATCGTGGCCTGAATGAAGTTACGCCACCGCTGAGTGCTGCCGTGCTGGATATGCAAGAACTTCAATACGAACTAGAGTCAAAAGCAGCCACGTAGTACACCACAATTGACATTGCTAATGAGTTTTTCTCAGTCCCTCTGGCAGCAGAGTGCCGTCCACAATTTGCCTTTACTTGGAGGGGCGTCCAGGACACCTGGAATCGACTGCCCCAGGGGTGGAAACACAGCCCCATGTGATGGGTTGACCCTGGCTGGTTGCCAGGTGCCCACCAAAGCCGTTCTATCACTCCCCCTCCTCAACTGGTGTATTGGGTCTGGCTGAGATGGAGTTAATAGTCCCCATAGCAGCCCTCATAGTGCTGTGCTCTGCATTAGTAGCTAGAAAGGTGTTGATAACACACCAGTGTTTTGGCTACTGCTGAGCAGTGCTGGCACAGCATCAAGGCTGTCTCCCCAACATTTTTGCCCCCCCTCAATGGCAGGCTGGGGCAGGGCAAGATCTTGGGAGGGGACATAACCAGGACAGCTGACCTAAACTAACCAAACAGATATTCCATACCATATGACGTCAGCTCAGATATAAAAGCTAAATAAAGGGAGACGGAAGGGGAGGCATTTTTGTCTTCCGGAGCAACCACCATGCGTACTGAAGCCCTGCTTCCCAGGAAGTGGCCAGACATTGCCTGCTGATGGGAAGTAGAGAATAATATCATTTGTTTTTCTTTGCTTTCGCGCGCAACCTTTGCTTTCACTTTATTAAACTGTCCTTATCTTGACCCACGAGCCTTTTGTTATATTTTCTCCCCCCTGTCCAGCTGAGAAGGGGGAGTGATAGAGCGGCTTTGGTGGGCACCTGGCACCCAGCCAGGGTCAACCCACCACAGTCCTTTTTGGCGCCCAACGTGGGGCACGACAACGGCAGTTTTGCATTAAGGGTGCCTTACCTAGTTATTAAGTGGCAAGCTCCTGTGCAGGTCACGGAGCTTGTTGGCTGCTTGCTTATCTCTACCTTGCTGAGTTTGGGAACATGGTAATGCAAATAATGGCTGTGTGCTTTGCCCTGGCACTGATGGCTTTGCTGTATTGTGGAAGCTATCTTGTGGAGGAGATGAGGGAACACATCTCCCTCTCCCTACCAGGCATTGATGTGAATGGTTTTATTATGCAGGCTCCTGAGGTCCTTGTTCACCCTTATGTGAGTTGTTCAATACTAATAATTAATACTGGTGGTATATTATGGGTATTGTGGAATCTGGTCTCATCCTGGTATAAGAGAAGACAAGTTTCGGGTGAGGCAATACTGAAATGTGCCCTCAAGCGACCGGTCCCTGGGTGGCAGGGTATATGGAAGGATTTGGGCAGATTCCTAGGACGGTTATCACCTCCCATAATCTGGGACTTTACACCTGAACAGGCAAGTAACCCTGGCAAACTGACGCACCACCTGATAGAGGGGTGCCTTGCCTATCCCAATGAAAACCAGCAGCTTCTCGCACTGTACTGGGGCTTGGCCTATGCCTACCGAGCCATAGTTCAACACTCTCAGAGGGCCACGGTTGAGGCAGGGACCCAGACTGCATCTGAGGACACCATGCTCGAGATAGGGACCCAAACAACAACAACCACCACAGTAATTGCCCCAACAGTGAAAAAGAAACAATGGATAAGGAGATCAACAGGTCCATACCATCGATTAGTGAGGGAAGAATAAGAAGAGGAAAGGCTTAATCTAGAACCTGGTCCTTCAATAAAGAAATTGGAGGAAGGAGTGAGGGAACTTAAACAGGAAGCGGAAACTACCCGGTCCCTGACATCCTCAGAACTTCGGGACTTGCGGAAAGACTACAGCCGCCAGGCAGGTGAGCGGATCCCTGCCTGGCTGCTCCGATGCTGGGATAATGGGGCCGACAGTCAGCTACTGGAAGGCAAGGAAGCCCAACAGCTGGGATCCCTCGCTAGAAACAGGGGAATTGAAAGAGGAATTGGAAAAGAGGCAGCAATTTGCAGTCTCTGGAGCCGGCTCCTCTCAAGTGTGAGGGCAAGATATCCATTCAAGGAAGATCTTGTGAATTCCTTAGAAAAGTGGACTACCGCAGATGAAGGCATCCAGTACCTGAGAGAGTTAGCAGTGGCGGAAGTCATCTACAGTGATCTAGATGATGAGGAAGTCTCAAAAGATCCAGAGGATGTCCTGTGCACACGGGCCATGTGGAGAAAGGTGATTCAAGGTGCCCCAGCGTCGTATTCTAACAGCTTGGCAGCAATGTATTGCCCAGATACGGAAACACCAACTGTGGAGAAAGTGTCATCTTGGCTCCAAAACTTTGAAGAAAATCTCTGTGTCTCCTCATCCCTACAGGACAGTGCCTTGGTTGTTAGGGGCGCCCCAAGAAATCAGTCCTCTCCTGCTCCGGTCAGAGGGAAAGGGAGCCCAAGGCGTATGCCACGTGGTATGCTCTGGTTCTTCCTGCGTGACCAAGGGGAGGACATGAGGAAGTGGGATGGTGAACCCACCTTTAAGTTGGAAGCCCGCGTACGTGAACTGAGAGGGAAGACAGCTGTTAAGAAGGGGTCACCCAAGAAGAAGGCTGTCAGTGTCATTGCTGTAGAGGCCCAAGAAAGCAATAAGCGATCCTCCAGGCATAGAAGAACTGAAACCACCTCCCTTAATTCTGGTGAGGGGACTTCTGGTCTGGCACCGCAAGGGTCAGACAGTGAATACTCTGATGAGGAAATAGCTCGTGCAGTAGCTCTTGGGCCTGTCCGGACAGGATCAGATGTACAAAATGTACTCTACACTGCAGCTGGAGAGCATGGTCTCAACTGGAGCCTCTGGCAGAAAACTCCAGGAGAAACCCGAGGTCGACCATTAGGGTTTTGGAGCGGGGGGTACCGAGGATCAGAAGCCCACTACACCCCGACTGAAAAAGAAATACTAGCAGCATATGAGGGGGTTCGAGCCGCTTCAGAAGTTGTTGGTACAGAAGCGTATCTCCTCTTGGCACCACGATTGCCTGTGCTACACTGGATGTTCAAAGGAAACATCCCCTCTGCACATCATGCAACCAGCGCTACATGGAGTAAGTGGATAGCATTGATTACGCAACGGGCTCGACTGGGAAAATCCAACCGCCCAGGAATTCTGGAAGAGATCATGGACTGGCCAGAAGGCAGAGATTTTGGAGCAACGCCTGAGGAGGTACCTCGTGCCCAAGAGGCACCACCATATAATGAGTTATCAGAAGACGAAAGGCGTTATGCTTTGTTTACTGATGGATCCTGTCGTGTGGTAGGGAACCATCGAAAGTGGAAAGCTGCTGTGTGGAGTCCCACACGACAAGTCGTTGAGGCCACTGAAGGAGAAGGCGAGTCAAGTCAGTTTGCAGAAGTGAAAGCCATCCAACTAGCCCTAGACATTGCTGAACGAGAAAAGTGGCCAGTACTCTACCTCTATACCGACTCCTGGATGGTGGCTAATGCCCTATGGGGGTGGCTACAGCAGTGGAAGAAGACCAATTGGCAACGCAGGGGTAAACCCATCTGGGCAGCAGCATTGTGGCAGGACATTGCTGCCCGTGTAGAACACATGACTTTAAAGGTACATCATGTAGATGCTCACATGCCCAAAAGCCGTGCCACTGAAGAACATCAAAATAATGAACAGGTAGACAAGGCTGCCAAAATAGAAGTAGCTCAGGTGGACCTGGACTGGGAGCGTAAGGGTGAGCTATTTGTAGCTCGATGGGCCCATGAGACATCGGGACATCTAGGGAGAGATGCAACATATAGGTGGGCTCGTGATCGAGGGGTGGACCTGACCATGGAGGCCATCACACAGGTCACTCATGAATGTGAAACACGTGCTGCAATCAAGCGAGCCAGCCGAGTAAAGTCTCCCTGGAACAGAGGGCGGTGGCTGGGTTTTCGATATGGCAAGGCCTGGCAAATTGACTACATTAGACCACTGCCACGAACACGCCAAGGCAAGCGCTACATACTCACGATGGTGGAAGCAACTACTGGTTGGCTAGAAACATACCCTGTAAACCATGCCACTGCCCGAAACACCATCTTAGGCCTCGAAAGGCAAATTTTATGGCGACATGGTACCCCAGAAAGAATTGAATCAGACAATGGGACTCATTTCCGAAATAACCTCATAAGCTCCTGGGCAAAGAAACATGGCATTGAGTGGGTGTACCACCTACCCTATCACCCGCAAGCATCTGGAAAAATTGAGAGATATAATGGACTGTTGAAGACTATGTTGAGAGCGCTAGGCAATGGGACATGGAAGCATTGGGATACAAATTTAGCAGAAGCCACTTGGCTAGTTAACACCAGAGGATCTGCTAACCGTCCTGGTCCTGCCCAAACAAAACCCCTACATACTGTGGGAGGAGATAAGGTCCCCGTAGTGCACATGGGGAAGTGGATGGGGAAGGCATTGTGGATTGCTCCTCCCATGGGAAAAGGCAAACCCATTCGTGGGATCGTCTTTGCTCAGGGACCTGGGTGTACTTGGTGGGTAATGCGGAAGGATGGGGAGACCCAATGTGTGCCTCAAGGACATTTAACCTTGAGGGAAAAATAATCTGTGATGTGAGTTGTATGTTGTAGGAAGTAATGTAGCAGGAATGACCTGAACTGCAAAGGAGTGAACTTCGCAAGGAACCAGACAAGTGCAATGGTGACCCAAACCAAGCCGGTGTTGGTGCCCAACGATCGAACATACTGCTTCTCCTGTCCTGACCACTCATCTTGACGGATGGGGCCCAAGTCATAACCTGTGTGTGAACATCTGGAGGAGTGGAAGAAGCCCATGGAATATCTATCTCTTAAAGGACAGGGGATAGTAATTAATAAGAATGTATAAATCTGTATGTTGGGTATAAAAGTGGTTTAAGTATGTAGTTACAGTTGTAAGTGTTGGTAAGAAGGGATTTCAGTAATGAGAATTAAATACAATGGCATGGTTAGAAGATATGTGTATTAAATTATGTGGGACCTGAGCATGACGCAAATGGTATGGAATAAGGGGTGGAGATTGTATTGGGTCTGGCTGAGATGGAGTTAATAGTCCCCATAGCAGCCCTCATAGTGCTGTGCTCTGCATTAGTAGCTAGAAAGGTGTTGATAACACACCAGTGTTTTGGCTACTGCTGAGCAGCGCTGGCACAGCATCAAGGCTGTCTCCCCAACATTTTTGCCCCCTCCCTCAATGGCAGGCTGGGGCAGGGCAAGATCTTGGGAGGGGACATAACCAGGACAGCTGACCTAAACTACCCAAACAGATATTCCATACCATATGACGTCAGCTCAGATATAAAAGCTAAGTAAAGGGAGACGGAAGGGAAGGCATTTTTGTCTTCCGGAGCAACCACCACACGTACTGAAGCCCTGCTTCCCAGGAAGTGGCCAGACATCGCCTGCTGATGGGAAGTAGAGAATAATATCATTTGTTTTTCTTTGCTTTCGTGCGCGACCTTTGCTTTCACTTTATTAAACTGTCCTTATCTTGACCCACGAGCCTTTTGTTATATTTTCTCCCCCCTGTCCAGCTGAGAAGGGGGAGTGATAGAGCGGCTTTGGTGGGCACCTGGCACCCAGCCAGGGTCAACCCACCACAGAGGAGAGAAAATATAACAAAGAGCTTGTGGGTCGAGATAAGGACAGGAGAGAGATCACTCACCAATTACCGTCACGGGCAAAACAGACTCAACTTGGGGAAAATTAACTCAATTTATTACAAATCAACCAGAGTAGGGTAATGAGAAATAAAACCAAATCTCAGAACACCTTCCCTCCACTCCTCCCTTCTTCCCAGGCACAACTTCACTCCCGGATTCTCTACCAACCCCCCCAGCTGCGCAGGGGGACGGGGAATGGGGTTTACGGTCAGTTCATCACACGTTGTCTCTGCCACTTCATCGTCTTCAGGGGCAGGACTCGTCACACTCTTCCCCTGCTCCAGCGTGGGGTCCCTTCCACAGGAGACAGTCCTCCACGAACTTCTCCAATGTGGGTCCTTCCCATGGGCTGCAGTTCTTCACGAACTGCTCCAGCATGGGTCCTTTCCACGGTGTGCAGTCCTTCAGGAGCACACTGCTCCAGCGTGGGTCCCCCACGGGGTCACAAGTCCTGCCAGAAAACCTGCTCTAGTGTGGGCTCCTCTCTCTCCACAGATCCGCAGGTCCTGCCAGGAGCCTGCTCCAGAGCGGGGTTCCCACGGGGTCACAGCCTCCTTCGGGAACCCACCTGCTCCAGCGTGGGGTCCTCCACGGGCTACAGGTGGATATATGCTCCACCGTGGACCTCCATGGACTGCAGGGGGACAGCCTGCCTCACCATGGTCTTCACCACGGGCTGCAGGGGAATCTCTGCTCCGGTGCCTGGAGCATCTCCTCCTGCTCCTTCTTCACTGACCTTGGTGTCCGCAGGGTTGTTTCTCTTACATGTTATCACTCCTCTCTCCAGCTGCCGTATACTGCCTGTCCCAACTTTTTTCCTTCTTAAAAATGTTATCACAGAGGCGTTACCACTATCACTGATTGGCTCGGTCTTGGCCGGCGGCGGGTCCATCTTAGAGCCGGCTGGCATTGGCTCTGTCGGATACAGGGGAAGCTTCCAGCAACTTCTTACAGAAGCCACCCCTGTAACACCCCCCCCGCTACCAAAACCTTGCCACACAAAACCAATACACCCCACTATTCTCCATGGACTAATCCAGACTACACTGGAAAAGGGTGAAGCTCCGGAACACCTGCAATACATTGATGACATCATCGTATGGGGCAGCACGGCAGAAGAAGTCTTTGAGAAAGGGAAGAAAATAATCCAAATCCTTCAGAAAGCTGGTTTTGCCATAAAAGAAAGTAAGGTCAAGGGACCTGCACAACAGATCCAGTTCCTAGGAATAAAATGGTGGGATGGACGTCATCAGATCCCAATGGACGTGATCAACAAAATAGCAGCTATGACTTCACCACTAATAAAAAGGAAACACAGGCCTTCTTAGGTGTTGTGGGTTTTTGGAGAATGCATATTCCAAATTACAGTCTGATTGTGAGCCCTCTCTATCAAGTGACCCGGAAGAAGAATGATTTTAGATGGGGCCCTGAGCAACAACAAGCCTTTGAACAAATTAAGCAGGAGATTGTTCATGCAGGAGCCCTTGGACCAGTCCGGGCAGGACAAGATGTTAAAAATGTGCTCTAAACCACAGCCGGGGAGAATGACCCTACCTGCAGCCTCTGGCAGAAAGCACCTGGGGAGACCCAAGGCTGACCCCTGGGGTTTTGGAGTCGGGGATACACAGGATCCGAGGCTCGCTATACTCCAACTGAAAAAGAGATATTGGCAGCATATGAAGGAGTTGGAGCTGCCTCAGAAGTGGTTGGTACTGAAACACAGCTCCTCTTGGCACCCCTACTGCCAGTGCTGGGCTGGATGTTCAAAGGGAGGGTCTCCTCTACACATCATGCAACTGATGCCACATTGAGTAAGTGGGTCAAACTGATCACACAGCGAGCTCACGTAGGAAACCGCAGACACCCAGGAATTTTGGAAGTAATCACGGACTGGCCAGAAGGCAAAGATTTAGAATGTCACCAGAGGAGGAGGTGGCACGTGCTGAACAGGCCCCGCTGTATAATAAACTGCCAGAAAATGAGAGGCAACATGCCCTGTTCACTGACGGATCCTGTTGCATTGTGGGAAAGCATTGGAGGTGGAAGGCTGCTGTATGGAGTCCTATATGACAAGTCGCAGAAACTGCTGAAGGAGAAGGTGAATCGAGTCAGTTTGCAGAGGTGAAAGCCATCCAGCTAGCGTTAGACATTGCTGAAAGAGAAAAGTGGCCAGTGCTCTATCTCTATACTGACTCATGGATGGTGGCAAATGCCCTGTGGGGGTGGTTACAGCAATGGAAGAAGAGCAACTGGCAGCGCAGAGGTAAACCCATTTGGGCTGCCGCATTGTGGCAAGATATCGCGTCCCGGCTAGAGAATCTGGTTGTAAAAGTACGTCATGTAGATGCTCACATACCCAAGAGTCGAGCCACTGAAGAACATCAAAATACCCAACAGGTGGATCAGGCCGCCAAGATTGAAGTGTCTCAGGTGGATCTGGACTGGCAACATAAGGGTGAGCTATTTATGGCTCAGTGGGCCCATGATACCTCAGGCCATCAGGGAAGAGATGCAACATATAGATGGGCTCGTGATTGAGGGGTGGACTTGACCATGGACACTATCGCACAGGTTATCCATGAATGTGAAACGTGCTGCAATTAAGCAAACCAAGTGGTTAAAGCCCCTGTGGTATGGAGGGCGATGGCTGAAATATAAACAGTGGGAGGCCTGGCAGATTGACTATATCACACTCCACAAACTCACCAAGGCAAGTGCCATGTGCTTACAATGGTAGAAGCAAACACCGGATGGCTGGAAACATATTCTGTACCCCATGCCACCGCCAGGAACACTATCCTGAGCCTTGAAAAGCAAGTCTTGTGGCGACATGGCCCCCCAGAGAGAATTGAGTCAGACAACGGGACTCATTTCCGAAACAACCTCATAGACACCTGGGCCAAAGAGCATGGCATGGAGTGGGTATATCACATCCCTTATCATGCACCAGCCTCTGGGAAAATTGAAAGATACAATGGACTGTTAAAGACTACATTGAGAGCAGTGGGGGTGGAACCTTCAAACACTGGAATACACATTTAGCGAAAGTCACCTGGTTAGTCAACACCAGAGGATCTGCCCATCGGGGTGGCCCTGCCCAGTCAGAACTCAGAACTTGTATGTGCTGTAGAAGGGGATAAAGTCCCTGTAGTGCACATAAAAAATATGTTAGGGAAGACAGTCTGGGTTACTCCTGCCTCAGGCAATGGTAAACCCATTCGTGGGATTGCTTTTGCTCAAGGACCTGGGTGCACTTGGTGGGTGATGCGAAAGTATGGGGAAGTCCAATGTTTGCCTCATGGGGATTTGATTTTAGATGAGAATAGCCAGAATTAAACTGTATGATATTAGTTGCTAATATAACCCTGCTACTGTATGTTATCATTACTATAATTGTTATACGCTATATCCGTAGTACTGCAGTAAGAATCACTTAGATCAAGCAAGAAGGACCGGTGATAAAACTGAGCAAAGCGCAGTAGTGATGGAACCAGAACTGACTCCAGCATGCAACAATCCAACATCACACGCCATCCTCCTGCTGCGTGTACAGTGTTGATATAACCAATCATTAAGTGTAACTGGACGCGTGGACAGTGCGTGAATAATGTGTGTAACCAATAGTAAAATAGCTAAACGCATGTACGGATGTAACCAATGTATAAAATGATGTCTGATGCTCTAGTAAAGTGGGCTTCACCTGATCACATTGGTCTGTGTGTGTTGTCCTGTGCCTCCGCAATTGGTTCCCGAACAGGGACCCTCGGATCGGTGTTGAATTCTTCGACGAGAGCCGACGGAGAGAGGGAGTGGAGAAGCCGGCCGAAATTATTCCTGCTGCCCCGGCAGGATGACCAGCTGAGCTGGGGCTGACAAAGACCGCGCGCGCGGTGGAAAAGGGGAATCTTACCCTGGTGGATCTCGCCCTAATCAGGTGAGCAGTCGGAGAAGGAGATGGGGTTGGACAAAGAGCAAGAAGCGGTCCTAAACCTCCTTCAACATATTCTCTCTACGAGAGGGTTGAAATGTGATAACTCCATTATAAAGGAGTTACTTTTATGGGCTTGGGAGAGAGAACTTATTCCGAGTATAAATGTTGCATTTGAAGTAGCAACTTGGGACGATGTAGGCAAGGCACTGTGGGACACTATTAGCGCCGGGGGAGATAAGACAAAGGAAGCAATCAAATACGCAACGCACTGGAAGGTAGTTCGGGATGTGCTGCAGGCAATGAGGGTGGAACGGCAGGCAGCCGCTGCTGTCTGCGCGGCCGTGACCCCTTCTGATGCCTCCATGTCAGCCGCGTCAGCCTATCCCACTGCAGTTAGAGGAAGATTTTCTACGCAGCTGTCTCTACCCCCCCGAGCATCCATTTCTGCTAGTGCTGAGACGTCTGTACAGACACAGCCTTTGCCTATACCCAGCCAGGTCGCTGGTGCCGAAAGTATCCCCCTGCCTGTTACTCCACGAGAGATGGAGGAATTAGGGGGGGCCGTTTCTCGCCCGATTGATTCGGACGAGGCAGACTCGGAAGTGATTAATGTGGATAGACAGATTGTAGAAGCTATCGGAACCTCCCTATGGGATGAAATTAGTGACGGGTCTAAAGAAGTTAAAGGTCTTGCAACTTTATGGAAATTAATTAAGACAACTCTACAAGAAATGAAAGCAGATCGTAAAGCGTCTGCGTCTGCTTTTGCTGCTCTCTCTCCAAACACAAGCGAAGGGAAAACGCGGGGAGAAAAACATAATGCAGCGAGAGAAACTTTTGGCTTTCCCGGAGCTTGTCTGCCTGCTCCTGTGCCCTTGAATTCTGCTCCACTCCCTGGGACTGCCGATATTAATCAGCCATCTGACAGTTCCCAAGCCTCCCTAACCGTACACTTAAAGGAAACCCTACAGAATCAGGAAGCGAGTAAAAATCTGCCTAGGAAAAAACAGCCCCCAGATATCGCCGCTCAACATGAACAAATTATACCTAGCATATACCCTCCGTTGCCTTCGTCTACGCCCGGGTCGCCTCAAGAGCACAAAGAGGGGCCGGAGCTCACTTCGCAGCACTTGCCGTCAGTAATAGAAAAGCTGGCACAGCTGGAGCCTGCTGTGAAGCGAGAAAAACCACCAGCTGTATCCTTTGATGCACCCCTTTTACCTGCGCGGGGAATTATTCGCGATGCCTTAATTGAGGGAGAAATCATAGCAGCTCCCACAGCGTTTCTGGTTATTGCTGGGGCTGGGGGTAGACCTAATCAATGGGTTCCATTTGATTAGAAAATCATAAAAGAAACAAAAGTTACAATTGCTCAGTATGGTTTAAAATCTCCTTTTACGCAGACAGTTTTGTCCCATACATTTTCTGGGTCACTTTTAACTCCACATGACTCGCGAATGCTTGCTAAAACCTTGTTGTCGACATGGAAATTTATTTATATTGCGCTGGTGCATTTGCAGCCGGCAGAGAAAATAATATCAATACAACCTGATACTGCTTTTGAGGAGGCAGTTTGTAAGCAGACCGATAACGAGCAGGATTCTGATTCCGATAATAATTCTTTTGCATCAGGCAAGGTGGACTCTGAAAAAGAGCCGCATTTATATCCCTCATTACCTCCACCGCTGCCTGCCACGGCCACCCTACCGCTGCCTCCCGCGGCCTCTGCGCGGCCGGGACCGCTGCCGGGACCGCCGCCGTCCCCCACCCCCCCACCCCAATCGCCTGGTACTCCCTCTCCAGGCTTTGCTGAACTTAAAACAGAACCTGACTTTACTGCACTACCTGTATCTCCTTTTCCTACTAACCCCTCTAACTCTATGCCTCTGTCTAATCCGTGGCGATTCACTTAATGATTTGGGAAAAAATACACATAGCTTGATGAAACGCTGTCAAGAAAAAGCTCTACAGCAAGGAGATACCATGTTTACTTTTCCTGTTGTATGCACACCTGCCTCAAGAAATGCAAGAACCTCAAGAGTTAGAGTTGTTAGGATCAGTCATCATGAATGCCTGTGTGATGCTTAATTACATCTATAACACCACTCGAAAGGGTCAGAATGTAAATGCTATTTTGCCTGTATATAGAAATGCTACAGCTTGGTGTAACTATATCTATTCCAGAATATCACACTCTTTTTTCTATTCCAGCTGCTTTACCTACGCGGATGTTCTTAATTTGTGGGAATAGAGCGTGGGAGAGGAATTCCATCAAAACTTAACGGGAGGCCATGTAGCCTCAGACAACTTACGTTACTAACACCCGATATCAATATGATTCACAGTAAAAGGCTCACGATAACTGACACAGCTTTAAGTGGATGGCTAACAAGTTTTGGAATTACGGGATGGTTGAAAGATTTGCTTATACATAACTTAGTTATTTTAATTGTAATATTAGCAGTTGTAATGATTGTACCACGTATCATAAAATAGTTGAATGTATGATTGCAAAAGCGTTTCTTGTAACTTGGCTTGCAAAAAAAAAAAAAAAAAAAAAAAAAGTGGGGAAACAGTGTGGGGTAAACGTCCGGATGCCCAGAAGTTATCAGATTATTGACAAGACATGGAACGACACAAGAAGGTATTAGGTGCGCCACCGTTGGTGGAAACACTTTGCTGCCTCATCACAATATGTGCGGTGGTACAGCCATCATTACCATTACACCGAATTAACCCAAGGCAAAATATGTGGATAACCTGGGCCACCCAGACAGGACAACAGTCTTTTTGCCTCTCAATGAGTACACCTTCAGATCCATTTCGAACATGTTTGGTGGGAGTGCCATATTTGTATCTGCCAGATTTTCGAGCATGGGTTTCTGATGGCAGTGCTTTGAATGAAACAAAGATCAATGAGACCTGTTACAGCTTGTATTCGTCGCACATCCCACAGCAGCATTGTCAAAATCTTACAGGGGTAGCAACTGCAAAGATTATCAATTCTCTTAATGTTACATTGCCCTGGGATCCGCAAGAGCTTGATTTAGTAGGATCAACATATGGTAATAAGTCATGTGTATATTTGGCAGGAGGGTTTAGCACAGGAATTAATTATTATCGGCAACACAATATGTCGGGGTGGACAAATGTATCTAGTCCAAGCTCTTGGTATAAGTTTATGGATAGTAGGGATTATTGTGTAGGAGCCGTGGGAGCAGAAACCCAGGGGAGTAAGATATTTATAGGTACTAATTATACTGCCAAGGCTTTACCAAGAGGATATTTTTTTTTTTGATATGCGGTGATCGTGCTTGGCACGGCATCCCAGTGAGATCTTTTGGCGGACCATGTTACTTGGGTAAGCTTACATTGTTTGCACCCTCTATTATTCAGTTACTGAATTTAACAGACAATCAAAGACACAAGAGATCTATAGAAAATCTTGGGCCTGATTGTAACGATAACGTACGACTGTTAGGCAAGGCCACAAGAGTGCTGCTATCTCTTTTTACACCAGGGGCTGCAGCGGGTAATGCGTTATGGGAGTTGCAACGTTTAGCATGTTGGACGTCGAAGCAATTAAATCTTACATCTAGTATTATAAATGATCTCTTAGAAGACACAGAAAACATAAGGCATGCTATTTTACAAAATAGGGTGGCTATAGATTTTTTTATTGTTAGCACAAGGACATGGCTGTGAGGATTTTGAAGGAATGTGCTGTATGAACATATCAGGTCATTCGAAGTCTATACATGAAAAGTTGCAGCAGTTGAAAGATAACATGAATAAAGTGGTAGTAGAGAAGAACCCCTTGGATGAATGGTTTGGGTCATTAGGGATAACAGGTTGGTTTAAAGAATTACATCACATGGGTATTGTTGTAGTTATCGTGATTTTAGCTATTGTAATAATTTTACCTTGTTTGGTTAGCTTGTTGAGGAAAATGGCATCCCAAGTTATTAGTCAAGTCTGGATTGCTCATAAACAAAAGAAGGGAATTGTGGGAGATTTCATGGAAAATAGGGGAACATTTCTTTGAACCTGATTATTTAGATTTAGCATAAGTAGGCCGCAGTCAACATGAGTGGACCGGAGTATGTGACAGCTGCAGTATGAACGGACCTTTGAACCACCAGAAAAACAACGGACATGAGGAACTTGGACAGTGGAGCAATTAATAAACAAGATAACAGAACTGCAGAGGCAAGAAGGAGCTGCAAGGGTTTCAACGCAATTAAGAAAGCTGCCATTTCGGCTTAGAACATTTAGCTGTGGGATGGGGACTTAGGAGTTGGTTTGTATCTTTGTTAAAAATCGGGGTTTCTTTTATTCTTGTGTATTTTATTAGGTATAATGTTGCTTTTACTGTGTTTTAATTAATTGTATTCATAGATATTTGCAAAGGGCTGAGTTCACAGGCCCACGATGGACTCCCGCTCGATTTGTACGACCATCATCATCTGGAACACCCTAGATGGTGCGACAATGTGAATACCACCTCAGCCAAAAACTAACGTGTAGGTCACCTTGACCAACATAACAGGTCAAGATTCTCTGTGCATTGCAACCGCATCACAAAGCCCGTGAACCAATAGACAGGATGGCTATGACTAGTGCAGCGCGCCTGGCCAGTGAGCGCATGCATCATAGGCTCCCCATGTTTCAACCGAGGCGAATTTTAGCACCCGCTGGCCATGTGTGCTGAAATCCGTTCCTCTGCAAATGTATAAATACCGGGATTTTCCGAAGAGCATCGGGTTGGTGTACGGCAAGGCCATCGTTGCCTCTGTGGGGACGCGCACGTAAAGCTGGCACCTACCGATTGCTGGGCTGAGTTCGCAGATGGTAGTGACTAGATCTGTTAATGCTCTTTTTAAAGAAAAAGGGGGGAAATGTTGTGAAACATTTTTAGCTAATGGTCACAAGAGCATTCCAGACGCCTTTAGAAGGCCTTGAACAGAATAAACAGAAGACAAAAATAAGAAAGATACCAATTACAAAAACACAGGTGCACATTCCACGATAAAGAGAACTTGGCACAAACAACCTCAATTCGGCAGTTTATCTTGACCAATTAGACTGAGACAAGTCTCGCATGTTTTAGTTAGTATAACCAATTATGTCTTATATTTATGCGCGTGTACAGTGTTGATATAACCAATCATTAAGTGTAACTGGACGCGTGGACAGTGCGTGAATAATGTGTGTAAACCAATAGTAGAATAGCTAAACGCATGTACAGATGTAACCAATGTATAAAATGATGTCTGATGCTCTAGTAAAGTGGGCTTCACCTGATCACATTGGTCTGTGTGTGTTGTCCTGTGCCTCCGCAGACCATGCTGGTTTCAATATCCCAAGGATATTCAAATTTTTTCAAAATTCTCAAACGCTATTGTAATTAGCCTGGAGGAGAAGGGAAAGGTGAGGAAAGGTGTGTCACCCATAGATTGGCTCTCCGAGGAGGAAAGGTAAATGGTGTAATTATTAATAGCTTCCCACAGATGGCTCCCGAAGTATAGAGGTGATGACAATGCTGAGTGCAAATACTGGATTAGTCCCATGACCGATAATTTTATCATACCATAAGCCAGTATTACACAGTACATCAAAGTGAAAACCTTAATCCACCTCCCACGGATGATAAGCAGCAGCACAGGGACTACATACAGCAAGTGAGGTGATACATAACAGAACTCTAAGAACGAGTTTCACAACTCTAAGAGCTCATAAATCAACGTTGTGACCAGTGACTATTAAACTAATATAATGAATCCTTGTAACAAATTTGTTTTAACATGCTCTGGTCAGGTCTATCGTTATCTCAACCCTTTGTGCCCCACATTGGGTGCCAAAATGGACTGTTGTGGTTTAACCCCAGCCAGCAACTAAGCACCATGCAGCCACTCACTCACTTCCCCCCACCCAGTGGGATGGGGAAACAACCGGAAGGAAAAAGTTAAAACTCGTGGGTTGAGATAAAAACAGTTTAATAGAACAGAAAGGAAGAAACTAATAGTGATAATAATAACAATAAAAAATGACAATAATAATAATAAAAGAAATGAAATATACAAAACAAGTGATACACAGTGCAATTGCTCACTACTCACCGACCGATGCCCAGTTAGTTCCCAAGTAGCGATCCCTTTCAGGCCAACTCCCTCCAGTTTATATACTAGGCATGACGTCTTATGGTATGGAATCCTCCTTTGGCCATTTTTGGGTCAGCTGTCCTGGCTGTGTCCCCTCCCAACTTCTTATGCCCCTCCAGCCTTCTTGCTGGCTGGGCATGAGAAGCTGAAAAATCCTTGACTTAGTCTAAACACTACTTGGCAACACCTGAAAACATCAGTGTGTTATCAACATTATTCTCATATTGAATCCAAAACATAACACTATACCAGCTACTAGAAAGAAATTTAACTCTATCCCAGCCAAATCTAGGACTCTGAAATACAAAAAAAGATGAAATCAAGAGAAATTAACCTTTTATAATATGTTATCATTGGCATTTTGGTTTCTTTTTCTTCTGAAGTTACTTCTATCCAATGTGTTAAGCAAGCATTGTACTAAGTTTAGTATATGAATAGCTGTCAGAAAAATGTTTGGTGTACAGTTCAAAGAGAAAATCCTGAAGCTAAAACTTGTTGGGTTTTTTAAAAATTTTTTTTTACTTAATACCAGGCCCACAGTCAGACAAAACAGAATATTTTTGTAAAATGTCACCATTTGTTTCCCTTGCATAAATTACAACTTTAAGGAAATGTTTTAATGGTTAGGGCCTAAATGTAATCAAATCAAAACAAAACAAATATGGATTTTAAGAGAGGAATAATTGGCACTCTACATATATGTTGGACAATATTAGAGCTATAGAGACAGAGAGGAAGAAGGTTACATATCTATCTGTCTAGATAGATGAATGAGCATAGATATTGTCTTTTGTATCAAATTTGCCTGAATAAAGATTCAGTAGTGTCCTGGGTTCAGCTGGGATAGAGTTAATTTTTACAGGAACCTGGGAGGTGGGGGGGCATAGCCGGGGCAGCTGACCTGAACTAGCCAAGGAGCTATTCCATACCATGTGACATCATGCCCAGTATATAAATGGGGAGTGGGAGGGGGGGAGGGCTCTCCTGCTCTCTCTCTCGACTTTCGGTGGGGGAAGTGGCGGAGCGTCGGGTCCCGGGTGGTGAGCAGTTGCACTGTGCATCACTCGTTTTTTTGTATACTCTTTCATTAGTACCGTCGTTGTTGTTGTAACTTTTTTTGCGTTGTCCCAGTAAACTGCCCTTATCTCAACCCTCGAGGTTGCAGGTTTTTTTTCTTTTCTCTCCTCCGTTCTCCCCCTATCCCACCGGAGGGGGGCGGGAGGAGTGAGCGAGCGGCTGCGTGGTCCTTTGTTACCGGCTGGGCTGAAACCACGACAGTCCTTTTTGGCGCCCAACGTGGGGCACGAAGGGTTGAGATAACGACAGATCTGGCTAGAGCGTGTTTGAAACAAATTTGTCATACGCATTCCTTATATTAGATAAATAGATGTTAGTCACAATGTTGATTAATTTGTTTACATGGTGGCGTTTTGTAAGTCCTTATATGCTCTATGTATTGCCTGTAGTTACGTTTCTCACCTCTGGGAGAGTGATTGGGATTATCATTTTGCTGTACTGGGCAATGTCGACTTGTGAAATGATTACATCACTGGTCATGAGGTTAAGCTGGTATCTGTATCAGGCAGTGATATCATTTCCATACCTCGGGCACCTTCTATCGGATTTTATTGGTAATTACAGCCAATCCATGGGGAAGTTAGGGGGGGATACTTCCCCCCGTCCGTTCGCCTCCCTTGTCTCCTTCTGACTAATTACAACAGCTTTTGAGAACTTTGAATATCCTTGGGATGCACAAGCCAGTGTGCTGTTAGTGCTATGCCTCCTGAATATGTTCCAGGTCTTGTTTAGGGCTACAAAAAGGCTCTTTAAGAGTACCACCCAGAGATCTGCCCCAAAGCTGGATATTCATGGGTGGCACGGCATGTGGGAGGATATGGGCAGGTATCTAGAGAACTTCTCACCCCCAGTGGCTTGGAAGTTCACTCCCAAACAACTACAGAACCCTCATGAAGTGGTAGAATATTTGAAAGGAAAATGCTGTGGCTATTCCAAAGACGTACAACTCGCTGCACTGTGCTGGGCCCTGGCCAGTATCTACCAAACACTGCTTGATATTAGGCAGCACCCTCAGGGAGAAAAGGGGGAAAAGATGGAAAACAGGACAGCAGGCACCATGGCTACCCCTACCCCGGCAGCAGGCACCGTGGCTACCCCTACCCCGGCAACAGGCAGCGCGGCTACCCCAACCCCGGTGACAGATACTGCAGCTAAACCAGAGAACCAACCTGTGCCAGTATCAGTCGCCCCTGTACAGAAAAAGAAACACACAAAGAAATCAGTTCGCTCAGTGAGAGATGAAGATGAACCAGGGTCATCACGAGAACAGGAGGAAGAGGCAGAACCTGAAATAATCACCCGATCTCTATCCCTGAGTGAGTTGCGTGACATGCGAAAAGATTTTAGCCGCCACCCAGGTGAGCACATTGTTACCTGGCTGCTCCGATGCTGGGATAATGGGGCTAGTGGTGTGGAATTAGAGGGTAAGGAAGCCAAGCAGTTGGGATCTCTGTCTAGGGAAGGGGGCATCGACAAGGCGATTGGGAGAAAAACACAAGTCCTCAGCCTCTGGAGGTGACTTCTGTTAGGTGTAAAGGAAAGATACCCCTTCAAGGATGAAGTTACATGTCACCAAGGCAAGTGGACCACCATGGAGAGAGGTATCCAGTACCTGAGGGAATTAGCCGTGCTGGAGGTGATTTATAATGATCCAGAAAATGCGCAGTCATCCATAGACCCAGATGAAGTCCAATGCACACAACCCATGTGGCAGAAGTTTCTACGAAGTGCACCACTGACCTATGCCAACTCATTGGCAGTAATGTCCTGGAAAGAAGGCCATGGACAAACGGTGGATGAATTGGCTGTCCAACTCCGGCAATACGAAGGAAGTCTCTCTTCCTCCCTACGGGCCTGTGTCTCGGCTGTAGAGGAATTGTCCCGAGAGTTCCAGCAATTCAAAGTGGATATGTCTTCCTCCTCGGCTGTAGAGGAATTGTCCCGAGAGTTCCAGCAATTCAAAGTGGATATGTCTTCCTCCCCACCTGTACAGGCCCGCATTGCAGCTATTGGGAGTAAGCATTCCTCTGCCCAAGAGAGAGGAGAGAGAAAGTACACACGACAGGCTAACCTGTGGTTTTACCTGCGTGACCATGGAGAGGACATGAGGTAGTGGGATGGAAAACCTACCTCAGTCCTGGATGCACGGGTATGGGAGTTGCGAGAAAAAGCAACCAGAAAAGAGGATTCTTCTTGGAAAACTGCTGCTCCAGTTTCCTGTGAGTAGTCCCCCAGATGCAGTAGATGGGCTGATCACATTTCTGATCCTCTTGAAGGGACTTCTGATTCACGTGTGCGAAAAGTGAGTAACGAATATTCTAACCAGGATTAGAGGGGCCCTGCCTCCAGCCAGGTGGAGGAGAGGGACAACCGAGTCTACTGGACAGTGTGGATTCGATGGCCTGGCACATCAGACCCACAGGAATATAAGGCTCTAGTAGACATTGGTGCACAATGCACCCTAATGCCATCAAGTTATAAAGGGGCAGAACCCATCTGTATCTCTGGTGTGACAGGGGGATCGCAAGAGCTAACCGTATTGGAAGCTGAAATGAGTCTAACCGGGAATGACTGGCATAAACACCCCATTGCAACTGGCCCAGAGGCCCCGTGCATCCTTGGTATAGATTATCTCAGGAGGGGATATTTCAAGGACCCAAAAGGGTACCGTTGGGCTTTTGGCATAGCTGCATTGGAGACGGAGGAGATTGAACAGCTGTCTACCCTGCCTGGTCTCTCTCAAGACCCTTCGGTTGTGGGGTTGCTGAAGGTTGAAGAACAACAGGTGCCAATTGCCACCACGACGGTGCACCGGCGGCAATATCGCACCAACCGAGATTCCCTGATCCCCATCCATAAGCTGATTTGCCAATTGGAGAGCCAAGGAGTGATCAGCAAGACTCACTCGCCCTTTAATAGTCCCATATGGCCCGTGCGGAAATCTAATGGGGAATGGAGACTAACAGTAGATTATCGTGGCCTGAATGAAGTTACGCCACCGCTGAGCGCTGCTGTGCCAGATATGTTAGAGCTTCAATATGAACTGGAATCACAGGCAGCTAAGTGGTATGCCACAATTGACATTGCTAATGCATTTTTTTTCCATTCCTTTGGCAGCGGAGTACAGGCCACAGTTTGCCTTTACTTGGAGGGGTGTCCAGTACACCTGGAATCGACTGCCCCAGGGGTGGAAACACAGCCCCACCATTTGCCATGGACTGATCCAGGCTGCACTGGAAAAAGGTGAAGCTCCAGAGCACCTGCAATACATTGATGATATCATCGTATGGGGCAACACGGCAGAAGAAGTTTTTGAGAAAGGGAAGAAAATAATCCAAATCCTTTTGAAGGCTGGTTTTGCCATAAAAGAAAGTAAGGTCAAGGGACCTGCACAGGAGATCCAGTTCTTAGGAGTAAGATGGCAAGACGGGCGTCGTCAGATCCCTATGGATGTGATCAACAAAATAGCAGCTATGTCCCCACGAACTAATAAAAAGGAAACACAAGCTTTCTTAGGTGTTGTGGGCTTTTGGAGAATGCATATTCCAAATTACAGTCAAATTGTAAGTCCTCTCTACCAAGTTACCCGGAAGAAGAATGATTTTAAATGGGTCCCTGAGCAACGACAAGCTTTTGAACAAATTAAGCGGGAGATTGTTCATGCAGTAGCTCTTGGGCCAGTCCGGGCAGGACAAGATGTTATAAATGTGCTCTACACTGCAGCTGGGGAGAATGGCCCTACCTGGAGCCTCTGGCAGAAAGCACCTGGGGAGACCCAAGGCCGACCCCTGGGGTTTTGGAGTCGGGGATACAGAGGATCCGAGGCTCGCTATACTCCAACTGAAAAAGAGATATTGGCAGCATATGAAGGAGTTCGAGCTGCCTCAGAAGTGGTTGGTACTGAAACACAGCTCCTCTTAGCACCCCTATTGCCAGTGCTGGGCTGGATGTTCAAAGGGAGGGTCTCCTCTACACATCATGCAACTGATGCCACGTGGAGTAAGTGGGCCGCACTGATCACACAACGGGCTCGCATAGGAAACCCCAGTCGCCCAGGAATTGTGGAAGTGATCATGGACTGGCCAGAAGGCAAAAATTTTGGAATGTCGCCAGAGGAGGAGGTGACATGGGCTGAAGAGGCCCCGCTGTATAATAAACTGCCAGAAAATGAGAGGCAATATGCTCTGTTCACTGATGTGTCCTGTCGCACTGTGGGAAAGCATTGGAGGTGGAAGGCTGCTGTATGGAGTCCTACACGACTAGTCGCAGAAACTACTGAAGGAGAAGGTGAATCGAGCCAGTTTGCAGAGGTGAAAGCCATCCAGCTAGTGTTAGACATTGCTGAAAGAGAGAAGTGGCCAGTGCTCTATCTCTATACCGACTCATGGATGGTGGCAAATGCCCTATGGGGGTGGCTACAGCAATGGAAGAAGAGCAATTGGCAGCGCAGAGGTAAACTCATCTGGGCTGCCGCACTGTGGCAAGATATTGCTGTTCGGATAGAGAAGCTAGTGGTAAAAGTACGCCACGTAGATGCTCATGTACCCAAGAGTCGGGCCACTGAAGAACATCAAAACAACCAGCAGGCAGATCAGGCCGCCAAGATTGAAGTGTCTCAGGTGGACCTGGACTGGCAACGTAGGGGTGAGCTATTTATGGCTCAGTGGGCCCATGATACCTCGGGCCATCAGGGAAGAGATGCAACATATAGATGGGCTCGCGATCGAGGGGTGGACTTAACCATGGACACTATCGCACAGGTTATCCATGAATGTGAAACATGTGCTGCAATTAAGCAAGCCAAGCGACTGAAACCCCTGTCGTATGGAGGGCGATGGCTGAAATATAAACAGTGGGAGGCCTGGCAGATTGACTATATCACACTCCCATGAACCCGCCAAGGCAAGTGCCATGTGCTTACAATGGTGGAAGCAACCACTGGATGGCTGGAAACATATCCTGTGTCCCACGCCACTGCCCAGAACACTATCCTGGGCCTTGAAGAGAAAGTCTTATGGCAACACGGTACCCCAGAAAGAATCGAGTCGGACAACAGGACTCACTTCCGAAACAACCTCATAGACACCTGGGCCAAAGAACATGCCATTGAGTGGGTATATCACATCCCTTATCACGCACCAGCCTCCAGAAAAATCGAACGATACAATGGACTGCTGAAAACTACATTGAGAGCAATGGGGGGTGGAACTTTCAAACATTGGGATACACATTTAACAAAAGCCACCTGGTTAGTTAATACTAGAGGATCCACCAATCGGGCAGGCCCCTGCCCAACCAAGACTTCCACATACTGTAGAAGGGGATAAAGTTCCTGTAGTGCACATGAGGAGTATGTTAGGAAAGACAGTCTGGGTTAGTCCTCCCTCACGCAGAGACAAACCCATCCAAGGGGTGGTTTTTGCTCAGGGACCTGGGTACACCTGGTGGGTGATGCAGAAGGATGGGGAAGTTCGATGTGTACCTCAGGGAGATTTGATTTTGGGAGAGAATAGCCAGTGAACTAGGCTGTATGATATTTAACTGCTAAATAACCTGCCAATGTATGTCATTGTATCTATAGTGTCTATATGCCATATCAAGGGTATTACTGTAAGAATTACCCAAATGACTGAAGAATGGACTTTGAAACTGAGCCAAGAACAACAGTGATAGAACTTGAACTGGCGCCCAGCAATTTCCTCAAGATCAACATCTTCGACCTGCAGACCAAGGGTGTGGGTTGCATCAAATGTACCAGCCAGAAGTTCCAGAGACAGCATACAACAACCCAACACCTCACACCATCTCTCTTAGCCTGAAGAAGTGTTACAACAGATGGAGCCTCAAAGTCATGGACTAAATAAAATTGATGGACACATTGGAGGGATAACCCATTGACTAAGGGAATACTATTTGTATGTGTGTGTGTGTGGGGGGGGGTCCATATACATATATATCTATATATAAGACAAGGAAAGTGGTAGTGGTTGATTGGAAAATGTAAGATCCGGGCATGATGTAAATGGTATAGAATAAGGGGTGGATAATGTCCTGGGTTCAGCTGGGATAGAGTTAATTTTTACAGGAACCTGGGAGGTGGGGGGGGCATAGCCGGGGCAGCTGACCTGAACTAGCCAAGGAGCTATTCCATACCATGTGACATCATGCCCAGTATATAAATGGGGAGTGGGCCCGGGGGAGGGCTCTCCTGCTCTCTCTCAACTTTCGGTGGGGGAAGTGGCGGAGCGTCGGGTCCCGGGTGGTGAGCAGTTGCACTGTGCATCACTCTTTTCTGTATACTCTTTCATTAGTACCGTCGTTGTTGTTGTAACTTTTTTTGCGTTGTCCCAGTAAACTGCCCTTATCTCAACCCTCGAGGTTGCAGGTTTTTTTTCTTTTCTCTCCTCCGTCTCCCCCCTATCCCACCGGAGGGGGGCGGGAGGAGTGAGCGAGCGGCTGCGTGGTCCTTTGTTACCGGCTGGCCTGAAACCACGACAAGTAGTCATTGAATAAGGATAGCAGTATTTAGTATTTTAATATAAATATTTTAGCAATATATTCAAAATTGTTAATTGCCATGACCTAAACTCAGAGTTTTGTGCTTCTTGCTGAAGGCCTAGTTATTTCATCAACACCTGGTAGAAATAGCTTGTAATCTTAGAATCAAATTTAGCTAAAAATTCCATGTGACTAGAAATATTTGTCTCTATAGAAAATTCTTTCAGAAACTGAACTCTACATAGATAAATTTGTCAAATGTCAAAATCAAATGAAATTAAAATCCTTGTTGAGATGCTTCAAGTACGACTGGCTCTAAAGTTTATGTAATTAAATTGTCCATTTAGACATTTAACATAATTATTTTGCAGTATTACAGGAAGTTGCAAACAGAAAGACCAGAAGATTAGAAATGAGTTAGGGACTTCCCTTTATAATATGAGTTTGCTTTTTTGAAGTGCTAGAAAAATGCAGAGATCTACAGGCGAGTCAGTTCTTTACATCTAACCCAGCAATGAAAAAGTAAAATTATATTGTAGAGGCAAATAAGAAGTAACAGAAAGGAAACATTTTATAGAATTAGAGATTTTTTAAAATGTTGCATTATTTTCCCTTTATTTGAGGCAACAAATGCTACTGTGCTATTTGTGAATCTGTTTTATAGCACTTGGTTCATTTTTCAATTTAAATCAGAATAAATTTCCATCAGTCCCCAAAATCAGTTCTCAGAAACTAATCTAACTGTTGGTCTGAAATTTTGTGCATCATACAAATCAGTAAATATTGGTGCATTTGCACGTGATAAATTTCATTTATTTTGCTAGATAGCTTTCAAAAAGCATGATTTATTATTTTTTTTTCGTCAAGTGATTGGGGAATTCCCACATTGTTGCAATTTCTAATAAATTGATTACCCTCAAATCTACTTTTTGATGTCACTTGCTTTACTGTCATTTTAAGTAACAAAGAGTACTCTAAGACTTAAAAGTCTGATCCTTATGCTCATTCACATGAATTCATTTCACAGAAACTAAATTTTAATCTCAGTTGCTGAATTTGTTTATAACAAATTCTGAGTTCAAGATTGTAATCAGTACTCATGATTATAGCATTTTTTTTCTGTTTATTAGCATGTTCTTTGTTAAATAAGACTTTTTTTTTTTTCCAGAAAAAAACGTTATCCTATCTTTGCACAAACAGAGCTATAGTTTAGAGTCTAGGCTTACATTATTTTAAACAGCTGCAAAATACTAACATGCTAGATATCTCGGACATTAATGGTTATTATATCCATCCTCATAAATTTTCTCCTAGACTCTTCATAGGTGGCATTAAGGTGATAGTGTCATAAACAACCATAATTAGGTAAAATTCTCTAGTATATCTTGTATATTGGTACTTATGCTTATGTTTCTCTATTCAGTTCAAAAATTTTTTAATGAAATCTCCTTTTTAATCAACCTGATATCCTAAAATTAGTTCAGCAAACCTCTATTTCTTTGGTCTCATAGCAACAAATATCAACTTCTTGCACTCTTTTCAAAATGATCGTGTTGCTGGTTTGGTCATTTGTGCTAGTTAATGAAAAAATAGACCAGCAAAACCAAAATATTGGGTTTTGCATCCACTTTGAGGTTTCATTAGAGAGATATCTCTCCAAGATTCATAAAGAAGTAATTTGTTTTTAACCTCAGATCATTCACAAATTTACTGTGTCCTATATCACATAAAGTAAAAATTAATTACAGTTTTAATTCTGGTTTTCTGCTGCAAAAGTACCCAGTTATTCTTTTTCTTTTTACCTTTATGATTTCTAGTTCAAGCATTGAACTGAGTTCTATTTATTATTCGAATTCTATGTTATAAACTCCAGATACTAGTTATTACAATTTGCTTAATGTCTCTTACATTCCATTTTTGTCTTCATTGCCCTATTTGGCTGCTTTGTTCATCTGTTGTGTCTTTTCATAAGTTAATACCAGATCTACTTTATAACCCATGTGGATAGACAGCAATCAATATTTTAGGAGTGGATTTCTTTTTTTTTTCTGTAATTCTGTTCTAGTACATTGGGATTGCATTCCTAACTGGTAGTAGTTGTAATACAAATATACGTAAAGCCCTGTGTGCTAATATAGGTATTTCAACAAAACTAATTTTCTCAATGGATACATTTCCTCCATATATTTCTATACATCTATACCACCTAGACAGGAGTACAAACTGAGTTCAGAGAAAACTTCAGTCATGCTGCAAATATGCACAGAATAATACATCTAACAGGTATACTGTAACGGTTACACTGTTCGGCTGATACTGAACTCCTCACACTTTTACATATTAATATTTAAAATAAATGTTATGCTGCTATTCATTATTTATTGATACTTAAGCAGTAGATGATAGGACTTCTAAATAGAGATATTGATTGGACTTTGTTTTTAGTGGGAGAAAAAACACATTCTTTTTATGACCTGCATTAATGTAGATTATCAATTTAAAGGCTGTATTTTTTTATTTGCAGTGGACATGTTTCTGAATATTTCTGAAACTCTGAAATATCAAACTGTCCATGCTAATATAGAAGAAAAGGGAAAAAAACATTGGTTGAGCAACTTCTTTCCTCAGTATTCAAAATAATGGTTTTATTGCAAAGGTAAACCTTGGTTTCAAGTGTTGTCTCATGAAACATAATATTTATGAGGCTTTAATGAGAAGATAATTCAGCATAATGAATGCCTTTGCAGTTCTGCAGAATTTTACATCATCTAAGCATCATACTTGCTAGTCAAAGTTCATAAAAAATTGTCTTGTGGCATATGAACACAAAACTCTGTTAACACATCTCTATGATCTTTATTGCAGTTCTTGAATAACAGACTCAAATTAAGGCTCTGGAAATGTTTTTTGAAATGGACCAACATAGAAAATATTTGTTTTGGGTTTACCTGGCAAGGTTTTGGTAGCAGGGGGGTGATGCAGGGAAGGCCTCTATGAGGAGAGACCAGGGGCTGCCCCCATGTTGGACAGAGCCAGTTCCAGCTGGCTCCAAGAAAGATGCACCGCTGGCCAAAGCTGAGACAATCAGTAAAGCTGGTGATGCCTCTGTGATAACATATTTAAGAAAGGGTAAAAAACAGCAGCAGCTGTGAGAGAGAGTAAGAAAAATGTGATAGAAACAATCCTGCAGACACCAAGGTCAATGAAGGAGGGGGAGGAAGTGCTCCAGATGCAAGATCAGAGATTTCTCTGCAGCCTGTGGAGAAGACCACGGTGAAGCAGGTTGTCCTGCTGCGGCCCATGGAGGTCCACATCAGAGCAGATAGCCACACTGCATCCTGTGGAGGACCCCACGCTTGAGCAGGTGGATGTACCCTGAAGGAAGCTGCAGCCCATGGAGAGTCCATGCTGGAGCAGACTCCTGGCAGGAACTGCGGCCTGTGGAGAGGAGCCCACGCAGGAGCAGGTTTTCTGTCAGGAGCTGTGACCTCGTGGGGAACCTGCGCTGGAGCAGTCCATTCCTGAAGGACTGTACCCCGTGGAAAGGACCCACGCTGGAGCAGTTCTTGAAGAACTGCAGCCCATGAGAGGGACCCCATGCTGGAGCAGGGGAACACTGTGGGGAAGGAGCAGCATAGAGGAAGTGTTATGAACTGACTGCAACCCCCATTCCCCATTCCTCTGGGCTGCTCAGGGTGGGGGGGAGAATGTAGAAGAGTCAGGAGTGAAATTGAGCCTGGGAAGAAGGGTGGGGGAAAGGTGTTTTTAGTTTTGTTTTTGTTTCTCACTATCCTACTGTCGTGGTTTAACCCCAGCCAGCAACTAAGCACCACACAGCCGCTCACTCACCTCCCTCACAGTGGGATGGGGGAGAGAATCAGAAGGGTAAAAGTGAGAAAACTCATGGGCCGAGATAAAGACAGTTTAATAGGTAAAGCAAAAGCCGTGCATGCAAGCAAAGCAAAACAAGGAATTCATTCACTACTTCCCATTGGCAGGCAGATGTTCAGCCATCTCCAGGAAAGCAGGGCTCCATCATGCGTAATGGTTACTTGGGAAGACAAACACCATAACACCAAATGTCCCCAGCCTTCCTTCTTCCTCCCCCAGCTTTATATATTGAGCATGAAGTCATATGGTCTGGAATATCCCTTTGGTCAGTTGGGGTCAGCTGTCCCAGCTGTGTCTCTGTTGCAAATATTTTGATAAAGAAATTAAAATTTGATTATATAAAAGAGTTTGGTTTGATTAAGAAGTAGAAAATTGTGAAGCATAGGTATGGGAGCGTTAAGTTTGAAATGTAGTCATAGGAACTTTAGAAAATGTACTATGTGTAACCATAAGAATTCAAGTATTGTCTAAAATCAGTTAACCACAGAAACTTTGACAAAGATTTGTTGATTTGTAGTGTTTTGTTTTAGGAAACTAAGGAAACCGTTATGGACACCAGTTTGCTGCTTGGAAACCCTTCCCACCTCGATCTAATTATCGAGGATTCCAATCAGTAGAGTTAAGTGAGATTAACCAATGATTGTTTTAACATAAGAATATTAATAAGATGGTGTGACTGAAGGACCAATTATTAGAAAGGTTAAATTTAAGAATAGACATAGTATGCATTTTTATGTAAACTAATATAGATGATGGTGAGAATCATACTGCGCAGAATCACCTAAGAGAGGTCAAGAAGCAGACAAGTGAGGAAGACTATGGAAGACCACCAGAGGGCTCCTGAAGACCACCAGAGACCTTCACTGCGTCTGCGTGAAGAGACATTTACATATGCTAATGATTTATCGGAAAGTTAATGATTATGTATAACATTTTCCAGAAATTTAGTGAATATGTATAACAGGTGTGTATTTAACCTGCACAGTTAGACTAGACAGGTACACACAATAGGTGGAGCGATCCCCCGCGTGCCCAGCGCTGCAATAAAGGAGTGCCTGCTTCTTAACTTCTCATTGCTGTTAAGGAGTTTTATTCCGGATTTCGGCAACATCTCCTCCCAACTTCTTGTGCACCCCCAGCCTACTCGCTGGTGGGGTGGGTTGAAAAGCAAAAAAGGCCTTGACTCTGTGTAAGCACTGCTCAGCAGTAACAAAAACATCTTGGCATTATCAACACTGTTTTCAGCACAAATCCAAAACATAGCCCCATACTAGGTACTATGAAGGAAATTATCCCAGCCCAAACCAGCACACCTACTCTTTAATTAGCAATAAATTACATTAGTTTCTGTTGTTTTAATTCTGTTAATTCTGGTGTTTTGCCCATGACAGTAATTGGTAAGTGATCTCCCTGTCCTTATCTCAACCCACAAGCTTGTCCATCTTATTTTATCCCCCTTCCTATTGAGGAGGGGGAGTGAGAGTGTGGCTTGGTGGATGTCTGGCAGCCAGGCAAGGCTAACTAGCACACTGCCACACTACTTTTTTTCTGAGGCAAATGTGATTGTGTCTTTATATGTTCCTGTTGTGAAAGTGTTCTTGTCCTTGGCTACAGTTTTGAAAAATATTACTTTTTAAGCAGACACATCAGGATGTTTCTCTTAGTGTTTTCTAAATTCCATCAACCATATATACACTACAGTTAATTGCTAAAGTCCTTGTTTTCCATTTTCCTATATAACCATAAGCTTGAGAAAGTTCAAGCAGTATTGCAGAATCCTCAGTGAGTCGTGTGAGTTTGTTTACTGTAACAGATGAAGCCCCCCTTATTTATTTTGTGTTCAGTTTTTGAATTTGGATTATATTGAATATATTTGAAGTACTAATAAACACCTTCTTTTGTTTCTGATTAACTTGTCACCTCCCAGGTTCTTAAACAATAATAATAAAACTCTTCCTTAATTTTCTGCTCCCTCCCAATTGCTTCATCTAGCTCAGTGAATCCAAAACTATGTTCTGTTTCAGGCTCTTTTAAATAGTTACAGATATTAGATGGATGTACTAAGTTGCGCTGTGTGACCTTTGAAGCAGCATCCAGCATAATGTCAAAGATTTGTGATAGGGCCCAAGTAAAAAGTAGGTACATTTTTTTTTACATGGAAAGGTTTTGGTATTGGGAGGGGGGGGGCTGCAGGGGTGGCCTCTGTGAGAAGAGGTCAGGGGCTGCCCTGTGCCAGACAGAGCTGGTTCCAGTTGGCTCTGCAACGGACCCATCACAGGCTGTAGCTGAGACAATCACCCAAGTTGGTGGTGCCTCTGTGAAAACATACTTATAAAGGGTAAAAAATGCCACACAGTGAGAGGAGGAGGGGAAAAAAAAAAAGACAGCAAGAAACAGCAGTGAGAACACCAAGGTCAGAGAAGAAGGAGGGGGAGGAGGTGCTTCAGGCCCCAGAGCAGAGATACCCCTGCAGCCCCTGGAAGACACCACCCTGGAGCAGGTATCCACAGTGCAGCTTGTGGAGGATCCCACACCAGAGCAGTTGGGTATTTCCTGAAGGAATTGTGGCCTGTGGAAGGACCCACGCTGGAGGAGGGTAAAAGTGTGAGGAGGAAGGAGTGGCAGAGAGGAACTGTGCCTCCCCCCTGTGCTGCTCGGGGCAGGAGGGGTGGAGATAGAGGAGTTGGGAGTGAAGGAGTGAAGTTGAGTCTGGGAAAAAGTGGTGGGGGGAAAGGTGTTGTTTTAATTTTTTTCTTTGTTTCTCACTAGCCAAATCTATCTTAATTGGCAATAAGTTAATTTTCCCCAAGTTAAGTCTGTTTTGCCCTAGACGGTAGCTGGTAAGCAGTATCCCTGCAAATCCTATTTCTGCCCCATCCTGTTGAGGAGGGGTAGTGAGAGAGCAGCAGGGTTGGGAGTTTGGCCACAGGTTATATTCACAATTATAAAATATAGGATATTTTAAATAAAAATAAGAAATCTAGTCAAAGAGAAAACACAAAATACTACAGTAAAAAATCCAAGTCTCGATTTTTAATACTTTAATGAGACAAAATTAAATAAATAGCCTTCACAATGTGGTCAGAATATTGTCAGAAGTGCTACGCTGGCAATTACTGAACATGAATAAAAGAAATACAGCAAAATGGCTTACTCCAAGACCCAAGTGTCCTAAAATACATGTTTTTACAAGGTGTCCTGGTTTCAGCTGGGATAGAGTTAATTGTCTTCCTAGTAGCTGGTACAGTGCTATGTTTTTGAGTTCAGTATGAGAAGAATGTTGATAACACTGATGTTTTCAGTTGTTGCTAAGTAATGTTTAGTCTTAAAGTCAAGGATTTTTCAGCTTCTCATGCCCAGCCAGCAAGAAGGCTGGAGGGGCACAAGAAGTTGGGAGGGGACACAGCCAGGGCAGCTGACCCAAAGTGGCCAATGGGGTATTCCATACCATGTAACGTCACATCTAGTGTATAAACTGGGGGGAGTGGGGGGGGGGGGGAATCGCTGCTCGGGAAGTAATTGGGCGTCGGTCATGGGTGGTGAGCAATTGCATTGTGCATCACTTGCATATTCCAATCCTTTTATTATTACTATTGTCATTTTATTAGTGTTATCATTATTAGTTTCTTCTTTTCTGTTCTATTAAACCGTTCTTATCTCAACCCACAAGTTTTACTTCTTTTCCCGATTTTCTCCCCCATCTCACTGGGTGGGGGGGAAGTGAGTGAGCGGCTGTGTGGTGCTTAGTTGCTGGCTGGGTGTCCTAGTTTCAGCTGGGATAGAGTTAACTGTCTTCCTAGTAGCTGGTACGGTGCTATGTTTTGAGTTCAGTATGAGAAGAATGTTGATAACACTGATGTTTTCAGTTGCTGCTAGTAGTGTTTAGACTAATGTCAAGGATTTTTCAGCTTCTCATGCCCAGCCAGCGAGAAAGCTGGAGGGAAACAAGAAGTTGGCACAGGACACAGCCAGGGCACCTGACCCAAACTGGCCAACAGGGTATTCCATACCATATGACGTCCCATCTAGTATAGGAACTGGGAAGTGGGGGCGGGGAATCGCTGCTCGGGGGACTAGCTGGGTGCCGGTCGGCGGGTGGTGAGCAATTGCACTGCGCATCATTTGTACATTCCAATCCTTTCATTATTGCTGTTGTCATTTTATTAGTGTTATCATTATCATTATCCGTTTCTTCTTTTCTGTTCTATTAAACTGTTCTTATCTCAACCCGTGGGTTTTGCTTCTTTTTCCCGATTTTCTCCCCCATCCCACTGGGTGGGGGGGGAGTGAGTGAGCGGCTGCGTGGTGCTTAGTTGCTGGCTGGGGTTAAACCACGACACTGGGGTTAAACCATGACACAAGGCTATTATATATATTACAGGCTTAAAAATATTTAAATATTACTGAACTGTATGGATAGGTATTAAAAAGTAAAAAAAGAATTCTTCATTGCTGATGAGTTTTTCTCCTATATATACCAATGAAGAAATGCAAGAAATACAGGAAAACTATTATAAAATGCAATATTAGTGTCAGTATCTTGTCAATCACAAAAAGCGTATGCAAAAATTCAGCTCCTTTTCTAGTACCTTGAATAAGCATTTTTTAAGTCTCAAATGTGGCAAACTTTAATGCTCTAATGCATTTGTTTATATTCTGTCTTATATTTGCTCTTTCTACATCAAATGAGAGACTAGCATAACTATATGGAACCCTGTGACTATAAAAGACTATAGAATATTTTTGTATGACAGGAAGATAATATGGCTTATTTTATCATTTGCAAAACAAGCAAGATTGTAGTATACTCAGCTCACATAATACTGTTGAAGTGGACAATGCTTGCCCATGTCTTTTTTTTTTTTTTTCCCCTGGACACCTAGAAATGTTCATGAATGATAATATTTTATTAAACCTTTTATTAAATTATCAGCAAGCCTTTATGCTATTTTCAAAGCCTACAGTGGCCATAAAAAAGGATTACTTTAGTTTGTAGACTGTGAAAATCCCACAGATGAAATATTGGGATCTGGAATGAGACATCAACTGTAGATTCAGCATTACACATATTGCTATTGTCTAGTTCATAAAGCCTGCATGTAGAGCTGACAATGATTCACATATACAGGAGCACTTTTGACACTTTCTCAGCACCCAGCATTTTTGGTAGATCTGCGCCACGTGTACCAAAACTTGATTTAAATAAGAGAGATGTAAAAAAATCTTAAAATTTAGAGTAATAAGTATAATCCAAAGCAAATACAATGAATCAAACATTGAGGAAAAGGTTCACTCAGCACTATTTTGTAGAGAAAAGGAGCTTGGCAGGGAGAAACTTGTAACAGATTCTCTGCAATATCATGAATTTCAGCTTTGGAGATGTCTATTTACTGACAAGATAAATTCCCTTTTGAGTGTAACTTAAATATGATATATGCAGCCTGCAGTTTGAGAGATCTAGTGTGACTGTTAAAAGGCTATATCTAATAAAGGATATGGAGAATAATTTTGACATGCTACAAAGTAATAAGAACTATATTAACAGTGTAATCACTCTTCATCTTGCTTTTATTTCAGGCTTATTCTTGGTGCACAACACATGACTAATCACTTGCACACAGAAAAGCTTTTTACTTCATTTACATGGCAATGACAGTGCTGCTGTGATTCAAAATTCATCTTGAAATCCCAGTCTCTACAGCTGACAACAGAATGCAAGGCTGGAGAGTCTCCAATATATGTCTGTAGACACCAAGTCTGTCTCTCCAGGAATCTTCAGAGATGCTTTCTATTTTTCATAGCTTAATTCTGAGATATTACTTCTGAAATATTATATCAAGCATTTTAGATTAATTTCCCAAAGAAAATGGGGAAATGCCTACAAATTCTACCCATAAGTGATTATAAAAGATGTAGTTATCATCTCACACCTTTGAGTATTTAACTGTCTCTCTATACAAAAGCAAAATCCTAACTGAGTGAAAAGATTGTCCAGAGAAATGAGATGAATGAAGGAATTTAAAGAAATACAGAAGTGATTAAGAACATATTAATCAAAGAGGAAATTTAAAATGCATTTGGACTAGCAGTGAAGTTGTATTATAGCTCTGCTTGTTAAAAAGTGATTTAACTAAATATCACTAAATATCAGGCAAAGTCAAAATGAGTTCACAAAGGGAAAGTCCTGTTTAACTAATTTGATATCCTTCTATGATAAGGTCACCCACCTAGTGGATGAAGGGAAGGTAGTGGATGTAGTTTTTCTGGATTTTAGTAAGGCTTTTGATACTGTCCCTCACAGCATCCTTCTGGACAAGTTGTCCAACTGTGGGATGAGCAGGTTCATGGTGCACTGGGTGAAGATCTGGCTGAAAGGCAGAGCGCAAAGGGTTATAGTGAATGGGGCTACATCTGACTGGTGACCAGTCACCAGCAGTGTTCCTCAGGGCTCAATTCTAGGGCCAGTTCTGTTCAATATATTTATCAATGATCTGGATGCAGAAGTTGAATGCACCATTAGCAATTTTGCTGATGACACTAAACTGGGAGGTGCTGCTGACTCTCTCGAGGGACGAGAGGCCTTGCAGAGGGATCTAGATAGACTGGAGCATTGGGCTATGATTAATGGGATGAAATTTATCAAGTCAAAATGCCGGATTCTGCACCTGGGACAGAGTAATGCTGGACACAAGTATAGATTGAGAGAGGAGTGGCTGGAGAGTAGCCCTGCAGAAAGAGACCTGAGGGTGCTGGTTGACAGCAGGCTCAATAGGAGTCAGCAGTGTGCCCTGGCAGCCAAGAGGGCAAACCACATCCTGGGGTGCATCAAACAAAGCATAACCAGCCGATCAAAAGAGGTGATCATCCCTCTGTATTTAGCGCTGGTGCGGCCTCACCTTGAGTACTGCGTGCAGTTCTGGGCCCCACAATTTAAGAAGGATGTGAAGGTCCTTGAATGCATCCAGAGGAGGGCAACAAAGCTGGTGAAAGGGCTGGAAGGAATGTCCTATGAGGAGTGGCTAAGGACTCTGGGTTTGTCTAGTTTGGAGAAAAGGAGGCTGAGGGGCGACCTCATTGCTCTCTACAGCTTCCTGAGGAGGGGAATTGGAGAGGGAGGTGCTGATCTCTTCTCCCTGGTATCCAGTGATAGGACGCATGGGAATGGTTCAAAGCTGTGTCAGGGGAGGTTTCTTTACTGAGAGTGTTACTGATTTGTCATTAATTTGTTATTAGTTAGAATTAATCATATTTAGTTTTAATATTTTAGCAAAATCATATGTATGTTGTATTTTATATATTTAACCACCAACCAGTGTCTGCTGTGAAATCCCCTGTATAGCCCCGTATCAAGGCCAGAGAAATTGGCTAAAATCATCTAGTAGGAACATTTAGAACTTAGAGAACAGGATAAAGAAATACCTGACAACGGGGTGGTGTAAGAGTTGTCAGTACGTTACCTGACAACGGCCTGTTTGGAACGCAGCGGCCGATCTCCAAAGATAGAATGTGCAGTACAAGGCTCCTGGAAGGTCCCTGGCTAGAGCCGTTAGAGATAACCGCATAGCTACTGTCAAAAAGGATGGATTGCACCTGTTGCCATAACATCGATGAAGAAATCATAAACTCTAGACGAACTTTGCTTCATTATAATACCAAAACACACCTCCTGGTCAAAAGCTACCCGCCTCCAAGACTTACCACGCCTCGGAGAGACCTTCACTGCGCCTTCGTAAAGGACATTTACATATGCTAATGATTTCCCGGAAGTTTAATGAATATGTATAACTTTTCTTGGAAATCTAATGAATATGTATCGATAAGTCTTAATATAAGGTGTATTGTTTTGAAGACAGGTGTGCGTGGTTCGTGAGAGGACTCGCCCGCGCACCCGGCCGTCAATAAAGAAGTGTCTGCTTATCTACACTAAATTGGTGTTGATAAGTTCTTCATTCCGAGCTTTTCGGTAACAGTTTTGGCGACCCAGATGGGACCTCGCTGAGAGAGACCGGAGGAGTCGGGGACCGATCGGTTCCTGCCGGCACCGAGGATTTCTCGGGGATACCCATCGATCCCCGATCCATAAGGCTCTTTGCGACGTCCCCTGGATTTTGGTAAGACACTTCTTTTAAATATTAAGGATAGTGGGTTAGAGTCCCACCGGTATTGTTTGGGGTTGGAGTCCCCTGAGTGGGTTAGAGTCCCACCGGTATTGTTTGGGGTTGGAGTCCGCTGAGTGGGTTAGAGTCCCACCGGTATTGTTTGGGGTTGGAGTCCCCTGAGTGGGTTAGAGTCCCACCGGTATCGTCTGCCTGTCAGACGCGGCGAAAGCTGCGCAAGGTTGGACAAAAGGATCCTGAAGGAAGTGGAAGCCTAGGCGTCTGCCCGTAAGACATAAGCGAAAGCTATTGCTGGGTTGGACAATTTGGAAGTGGGAAGGAGTCCCACAGCTTTTGAGGATTCTGGGTTAGAGTCCCAGCTTCAAAAGCATTTTGGAAATTTTGGGTTTGAGTCCCAAATTCTAGAAGAAGAAAAAGGAACGGGGAAAAAAAAAAAAAAAAAAAAAAAAAAAAAGAGAAAAAGGAAAGAAAAAAAAAAAAAAAAAAGAGAAAAAAAAGAGAAAAAAAAGGAAAAAGTGAGATATATTGTGTACTTGGAAGTATCGTGAGTGTTGTAAGTGTGGGATGTGCAATTGAGCATGAAGTGAGTCTTGGCAACGATTGTAGTGTTTCTTATTGAAGTTGGAAGTTATAAAGTGTGAATATATTTGTTGGTTAATAATCTTGCCAGGGGATATTGGTTATGACTCTTGCTTAGGGAAGTCGGCTTTGTCCGTGCCCTAGGCAAGTAGGTGGACTCCATTACCTGGCAACAATTGTTATTTGTATTTATTTAATATCTGGTGTTTGATATATGTATTTGGTATTTGAAACTTTGTATTTGATATTTGGCATTTGGTATTTGGTTTGGTATTTAACATCTGACAATTGATTATTGATTTTTGATATTTGTTATATATTTAATAGATATTTAGTATTGGGTATAAACATAATGGCATTTGCGAAATTATTTAAGAGTAAGAGTATGGGAAATTTGTCCACTGATGGAAAGATACCGAAAACATCTCCGTTGGGATGTTTATTGGCACATTAGGGTGAATTATATGATGATTTACGTAAAAATCAAATGATTGAATACTGTAATCATTGGTGGCCTCTGTATACATTAGAGGATCAGGAAAGGTAGCCCGTGAATGGGACACTGAATTATAACACCATTCTGCAGTTAATGTTGTTTTGTAGAAGAGAGGGGAAATGGAGTGAAGTACCTTATGTGGATTTATTTTTTTTACTTAAGGCAGAGACGAGATTGGCAGAATGAGTGCAAGCTAGTTAGTAGGGACAATTTGGTAATGGCTATAACTTTTGATAATAAGAAAGAGAAGAAATGTTGTCTGGCATGTGATATTGCCCTCAAAGAGGATGAAAGGCCAGAGTTGAATATATCCCCTCCCAGGAGAGGAAGGAATTGGAGGTGAGAGCATAGGGAACAGATGGAAGAACCAGAAAACAGTGGAATAGAAGATGCAGGGGAAGGACCATCTGAAGTTGTGATTCATACCCCCATTTCTCGAAGGACCCGACAGCAGACACAAACAATAGCTCCCTTGAAGCAGGGAGTTGGTAACAATGGACCAGTGTATGTAAAGGTGCCCTTTTCGGTTGTGGACTTGATGGCTTGGAAGCAGGCAGCTGGAATATATAGAGAAGATCTTGAGAGAGTTGGCAGAGTAGTGGATACTATAATTAAAACGCAGAATCCAGACTGGAGTGATTTACAGGTGATCTTGGATAATTTATTGGATGATACAGAAAAGCAGATGGTACTAAAAACTGGCAAAGCACAGGCAGAAGTGGCAGTATTGAGTGGGACAATAGGTGGAACATTAGAACAGAATTTTCTGTCTGGGGATCCGCAGTGGGATCCAAATAACGTGGAACATAAAGAAAGGCTGAGTCGGTATCAGAAATAGATTTTATATGGAGTTAAACATGCTATCTTTGAATTGGTCTAAATTATATGAGGTGAGACAAGATAAGAATGAATCTCCCTCAGCGTTTCTGGAAAGATTGAAGGAAGCTGCCAGAAAATATACTGATTTAAGAGTAGAAACAGAGGCGGCTCAGATACAGTTGGCTTTGATTTTTATGGGGCAGTCGGCACCAGACATAAGAAAGAAACTTCAGAAGCTGGAGGGAGAGGATTCAAGGAGTTTGAATAAAATGTTGGAGACAACATGAAAAGTATATAATAACAGGGAAAAAGAGGAAAGGAAAATCAGAGAAAATAGATTACTGGCCGTAATGACAGGAACAACAGACAGAAGACGAGGTGGCAGTGGACGGAGAGAATTTATGAATTTTAGCAATCAGAATTTTAACACCCCCTTAGGAGTGAATCAGTGTGCTTTGTGTCGGGAGGAAGGACATTGGAAAAAAGATTGTCCTAAAAATGTGCAGTGTTCAAGAAAAAATATTCAAAAGAAGGTAGCCAGAATGATGGGTTTGGATGAATGAAGGGGACCGGAGGGGAACCCAGCTGAGCCTCTGGTTATAATTAAGCTGAGAGAAAAAGAAGTCAAATTTTTAATAGATACAGGAACGACATTTTCGGTATTAAATACCTGTAAAGGAAAAATTGGAACAAAACGGCAAACATAGTAGGAGCAACAGGGAAAGAAGAAAACAGACCCTTCCTGCAACCTCTGGATTTGAAATTTGGAAATAAAATAATTACACATAAATTTTTGTATGTACCAGAATGCCCGATACCCTTGTTAGGAAGGGATTTGTTATCTAAATTAAATGCACAAATTGTTTTTGAGGAAGGAGAACTCTTTTTGAAGATACCTGAGTCAAAAACAGGAGAAATCCTAATGATACAAAAAAAGTGGAGGAGCAAGAAATTCCACCAGAGGTGGATTTTGCAGTGATCCCTACAGTGTGGGAAACAGATATTCCTGGTAAATCAAAATTAGCAGTACCTGTAAAAATAGATCTAAAAGAAGGTGCAGGAACAGTAAAAATTAAACAATACCCAATTAAACCAGAGGTCAGGCAGGAGTTAAAGAAATTGATTGACAAATTTTTGAAGTATAAAATTTTGGAAGAATGTGAATCTGAATATAATACTCCTATTTTACCAGTTAGAAAACCCTCGGGAGAATACAGGTTAGTACAAAATTTGAGAGCAGTGAATCAAATAGCCAAAGACACATATCCTGTGGTTGCAAATCTTTATACATTGCTAACAGTATTAAAGGAGACTCATCAGTGGTTTACAGTGTTTGATTTAAAGGATGCTTTCTTTTACATATCCTTGGAGAAGGAAAGCAGAAAGTTGTTTGCTTTCGAATGAAAAAATCCACAAACTGGGTGAAAGATACAGCTGACATGGACAAGACTACCCCAAGGATTTAAAAATAGCCCGACAATTTTTGGAAACCAGCTGGCAAAAGAGCTTGAAATCTGGAAACAGGACAAACCAAGGCCTGAACATTTACTTCTACAATATGTGGATGACATATTGATTGCTACAGAAGAAAGATCTACCTACATACAGGTAACCATTGATGTCTTAAATTTTCTGAGACTAAATGGGTACAAGTTATCCAGGAAGAAAGCTCAAATAACATGTCAGACTGTGATATATCTGGGCTTTGAGATTTCGAAAGGGCAGAGACAATTAAGAAAAAATCGCAAAGAAACCATCTGTAGTATACCTGAGCCGAAAAATATTCATGAACTTAGAACGTTCTTGGGAATGGCAGGGTGGTGTCGTCTTTAGATCATGAATTGTAGTCTAATAGCTAAACTGTTATATGAGGCCCAAAGGAACTCTTCCTTTGTGTGGGGTCCAAAACAGCAAAAGGCCTTTACAGAGTTAAACACGCGCTTTAATGTTAACACCTGCTTTAGGCCTCCCTGATTTAACTAAAGATTTTCAGCTGTTTGTTCATGAAAGACAACACCTGGCTCTTGGTGTGTTAACCCAGAAGATGAGGAACTGGAAACGACCAATCAGCTACTTCTCCAAACAACTGGACACAGTGAGTAAAGGGTGACCAAATTGTCTTAGAGCAGTGGCTGCAACAGTGATGATTATACAAGAACCTCGGAAATTGACTTTGGGAAAAACAATAACAGTCTATGTCCCACACATGGTGAAAACTGTTCTAGAACAAAAGGGGGGACACTAGCTATCTCCGAGCAGAATGATGAAGTACCAAGTAATATTAACTTAACAAGATGATGTAATTTTAAAAGCAACTAACCTGGCAAATCCAGCTGTGTTTTTAAGTTCCATACAGGAAGGAAGACAATTGGAACATGATTGCCTGGCTGCTATTAAGTATGTTTATTCCAGTCGTGAAGATTTGAAAGATGTACCATTGGAGCGACCGGACTGGGAACTGTATACAAATGGTAGCAGCTTTGTAGAGCAAGGAGTTCGATACGCTAGATATGCGGTAACAACAGACACCACAGTTATAGAAACAGAAGCATTGCCAAGTACCACCTCAGCTCAGAAAGCGGAACTTATTGCTTTGATTCGAGCTTTAGAACTAAGTGAAGAGAAGAAAGTAAATATTTGGACAGATTCAAAGTATGCTTTTGGAGTGGTACATGTCCATGCAGCATTGTGGAAAGAAAGAAGATTATTGTCCTCCCAGGGATCAAATATTAAACACCAAGATGAAATTTTACAATTATTACAAACAGTTCAGAAACCAGATCAGGTAACAATCATACACTGTAAAGCACATCAAATTAGAAACACAAAGAAAATCACTGGAAATAATTTAACCGACCAAACGGCAAGAAAGGTAACAAAAAAACGAGCATTGCAAATAGCATTAATTCCCTCCAAAACAGTAACTCTCCCTAGAGAAAAACGAAAATACTCAGAGGAAGATGATAAGCTAGGTCAATTATTAAATGATAAGAAAAACCTAGCCAGATGGTGGGTAACACCTAAAGGACAGGTAGTAGTTCCACCCTTTTTGATGAGAGAAATAATTCAAACAAAGCATCAGGAGTTTCACTGGAAAACAGAAGCCTTAGTAACTTCCTTACAAAAAAACAAGTGATATCACTCAGAATGTTAGGAATAGCTAAAAAAAAAATAACTGCAAAATGTGAAGTATGTTTGAAAAATAATCCAATAATCAGGAAAAAAGTTCAAAGGGGTCGAATAAAATCTAGTACAGAGCCTGGAGATTATTGGCAAGTAGATTTTTCAGAACTACCTAGACAGAATGGGTATCGGTACATCCTGGTCGGAGTTGATACTTTTACAGGATGGCCAGAAGCTTTTCCCTGTCGTTCCACACGAACAAAGGAAGTAGTAAAATGGTTACTACGAGAAATAATTCCAAGGTTTAGAGTTCCTATTGGAATTTCTTCTGACAGAGGTCCATACTTTGTTGCAGAAGTGGTCCAAAATGTTAACAAAATTCTGGGTATCACATGGGATTTGCATACCCCATGGAGGCCACAATCCAGTGGGAAAGTAGAAAGAGTGAATCAAACCTTTAAAAGACAAATAAGCAAAATTTGTCAAGAGACTAATTTAAAATGGCCTCAAGCACTTCCATTGACATTATTACGAATCAGAATACAGCCAAAGAGTGGAACCTCAGTCAGTCCTTATGAATTATTGTATGGAAAACCTTATGAATCTCCAGAACCAAACCCGAACATGCAGGTAAAAGGAAAACAAGATGTGTATAACTATTTGCTTTCCTTAGAAAAAACTTTGACTGCAATTCGAAGAGCAGTGGTATAGAATAGACCATTATCCCTGGAAGTTCCGGTGCATAACTTACAACCAGGAGACTATGTCTATGTGAAAACGTGGACTTCCGAACCCTGCAGGAACATTGAAAAAGACCCTTCCAGATACTGTTAACCACCTTCACAGCTATTAGAATTACAAAATCAGATGTTTGGATACACTACATTCAAGTGAAGAAAACACCTACTCCATGAAAAATTATTAGCCGGGATCCAAAAACTTTAAAACTGACTCTGAAACATGTCTAATTTTTCATATCTGTTTGTGTTTGTTCTTTTTATATTAGTTCAGCAGATAATGATAGTAGAAACCTGGACTGATTTGATAATCAGGAACAAAAAGACAAGTAGAAACAAAACAATTGATTAGCATTCCTGAAAAAAATGTCTGAAGAAACAATTTACCAATAGAATTACAGTAAATTGCATGATCATGAGAAAGGTTCCAATTGTTCCACCAAAATGCATTCCACCACCAGTATATGCCGAAACAAATATTGACTCTCAGAATAATAATAAATAAATATTAGATAGATGATGTGAAAGTATTGAAATAATTTTCAACACTTTCAAAGGGGGGAAATGTTACTGATTTGTCATTAATTTGTTATTAGTTAGAATTAATCATATTTAGTTTTAATATTTTAGCAAAATCATATGTATGTTGTATTTTATATATTTAACCACCAACCAGTGTCTGCTGTGAAATCCCCTGTATAGCCCCGTATCAAGGCCAGAGAAATTGGCTAAAATCATCTAGTAGGAACATTTAGAACTTAGAGAACAGGATAAAGAAATACCTGACAACGGGGTGGTGTAAGAGTTGTCAGTACGTTACCTGACAACGGCCTGTTTGGAACGCAGCGGCCGATCCCCAAAGATAGAATGTGCAGTACAAGGCTCCTGGAAGGTCCCTGGCTAGAGCCGTTAGAGATAACCGCATAGCTACTGTCAAAAAGGATGGATTGCACCTGTTGCCATAACATCGATGAAGAAATCATAAACTCTAGACGAACTTTGCTTCATTATAATACCAAAACACACCTCCTGGTCAAAAGCTACCCGCCTCCAAGACTTACCACGCCTCGGAGAGACCTTCACTGCGCCTTCGTAAAGGACATTTACATATGCTAATGATTTCCCGGAAGTTTAATGAATATGTATAACTTTTCTTGGAAATCTAATGAATATGTATCGATAAGTCTTAATATAAGGTGTATTGTTTTGAAGACAGGTGTGCGTGGTTCGTGAGAGGACTCGCCCGCGCACCCGGCCGTCAATAAAGAAGTGTCTGCTTATCTACACTAAATTGGTGTTGATAAGTTCTTCATTCCGAGCTTTTCGGTAACAAGAGGATGGTGAAACACTGGAACAGGCTTCGTAGAGAGGTGGTTGATGGCCCAAGCCTGTCAATGTTTAAGAGACATTTGGACAATGCCCTTAATAACATGCTTTAAGTTGGTCACCCCTGAACTGGTCAGGCAGTTGGACTAGATAATTGTTGTAGGTCCCTTCCAAATGAAATGGTCTGTTTATTCTATTCTATTCTAATCACAAACATCAAATCTTATAAGTAAAGTTTCTTGAGAAGATTTACTTGTTGCTTGATTTCAGTCTGTGGCACCCAGTGGTATGAGAAGCAGCAGGTATATTTTGTCATACAGTCTCTAGTCAAGAAATCAACAACTGCTGTTGACATTTGCTTGATTATTGCCCAGTGTATTGCTTGTCTTTTCTGTTCAATTTGCAAAATGTCATGGTGAAACACCTTGTAAAGCTGGTGGCCTCAGACTTACTGTTTCAGTAAGTCTCACACACTTGATTACAGTACTCAGAGTGCTTCAGTTGCTTCTGATGTTAGTTGAAGATTATGTGTAATATTACATCTGTGTGAACATACAGTATTCTACCAATGTTTTAAGGGCATTAACCTGTTTATTTTCTCAGCTTTATATTTTAATCCTCTTGCCTATAAGAAGACTAGAAACATAACTTGTTAAATAAGCAAATTGCTCTTATTTATCAATTTATAGTTGTGGTGGGTTGACCCTGGCTAGGTGCCAGGTGTCCACCAAAGCTGCCCTATCACTCCCCCTCCTCAGCTGGACAGGGGACAGAATATATAACAAAAGGCTCGTGGGTCAAGATAAGGACAGTTTAATAAAGCAAAGGTCGTGCGCGAAAGCAAAGGAAAACAAAAGTTTTTATTCTCTATTTCCCATCAGCAGGCGATGTCTGGCCACTTCCTGGGAAGCAGGGCTTCAGTACATGTAGCAGTTGCTCCAGAAGACAAATGTAAATAACGAATGCCCTCACTTCCTCCTCCCTTTACTTAGCTTTTATTGCTGAGCTGTCATCATATGGTATGGAATATCCTTTGGGTCAGCTGTCCTGGCTATGTCCCCTCCCAAGGTCTTGCCCACCCCCAGCCTGTCAGTGAGGGAGGAAGTGTTGGAGAGACAGCCTTGATGCTGTGCCAGCGCTGCTCAGCAGTAGCCAAAACACTGGTGTGTTATCAACACCTTTCTAGGTACCAATGCAGAGCACAGCACTATGAGGGCTGCTATGGGGAGAATTAACTCCATCTCAGCCAGACCCAATACAGTAGTAATCATTTTCATAAGTAGTTGGCAACCCTATCCATGAATGAATTGCAAATTCTAGGATCAATGTATAGACTACATTTGAGTCATTTTGCCTTAAACAGTCCACCTTATAATGCTCCCCACTGAATGGTAATGAGAACTCAGATCTAAACTGAAGTCAGATCTATCTAAAGTAAAATAGTAAATTAGTAAACTAATGAGAAATGTAGCTGTGAAGGAGGAGGAATTTATTTCCTCTAAGACTGATCAGACTAGCTGACTGCAGCTACTGTTGTAAATCAAAATGTTACAACATCTATAGAGCCAGTTATTTGTATAACACATTTTGCTGATAATAGTTATGCACAGTGTTTATAAAGACCTATTAAAAGACAATGTCATGTAAATGTGCTTTCATCTAGCCCTGCATTCAAAGTTTTTTTAGAAAACATTAGTTTCTGTTTAGCTGTAAAATTTCTGTCTAAAATCTCTGCCAGATCCCCCTTATCTGGCTTCCTGCTATGGTCTAAAAACACGTGATGTTCATGTGGGGACAAGGGGGAAAATATTAAACTTACCCTGTCGACAGCATGAGCATTTATGAGGTAATAATGACTAAAATAACTAAATGTACCTTATTAACTCCTCAGATGCCTTGGGTGCAAACCAAGCCGGCCACTTCCAAGGTGTATGGCTACGGCTGGGAGCTGCCGGGACTGAGAAGGAGCCGGGACTGGCGGCCAGCCACTCCCGGCCTACGGGGGGCCAGCTTGCCCCTGTTACCAGGTGGCGCTCGGACACTAGAACTGGGTGGACTGGAGAAGGAAGAAGCTCGTCGCTGTCGCTGGGGCTAGGCAGGACCGAGGGTACCTGTCATACACGAAGCCCGCGGTTACGGGGCCACAACCACCCCTGAGGGCAGTCCGTCCGGCGGGCTGCCAGTGCTTCCCTCCCGCTGCGGCCAGTAAGCGCCTGCGGTCATGGAGCAAGTCACGGAGTTACGGCTACAGCGGCGGGGCGTGCGTACGTGCCCCCGAAACGGTTTGCAGCGCCCTGAAGCGCAACCGGGGGCGGGGCGGGGTGGGGCGGCTGTTGGGCGCGGCAATTTTGAATGTATGAAGGCAGGAGGCTAGATGGGGGAGATGGGTATCTTCTTCTGAACTGGTTGTCAATAGGGGTGCTTGTTTTAAGGTCTACGTGGGCGGAGGGCGGGCTAGGGATGGTTGGGATCCCAGGGAAACCACCGCATGCACAGGAGCGTCTCAGTGCTCCTGTGGAGATGGACGGCTTCCTTAACGGTTCGAGTTCGCCGTGGCGCTCGTGGGGGAGGCGCGAGATTAGTGCCAAGGCCGGCGGCGCGCTTCAGCGGGCTAAGGCATGGTGGCTGGAGGAGGCGGCAGGTAGTTCCTGCGTGGTCGTGTTTGTGCGAGAGGAGAGGAGGGGGCTGGCCGCCCAGCTGGGAGCCCGCCGGGGCTGACAGAGACCCAGCCTGGGAAGGCGGGAGCGCGCGCGGTTTAGGGGGAGTGCGTATGGGGGGGGGGGGAAGCGACCGTCTGCCTCCTGGTCCCTTCTTTCGCAGTCCCGTGGCTGCTGGTGAACAGTTCATGCTGGTTTAATGCCGTACTTTGTTAGGGAAACAGAGCACTTAAGTAGTTCCCTAGGTAGGTGGCAATATTGAGCGGGTGCAACATTATAAAATATTTTATTTTACCAGGTATAATCAGAGTTGTTTATTTGTGTGTGTTCGGTGGGTTGCATACATTTACTTGCATACAGTGGTCCTGCAGGTCAAATAAAATGTTTCACCCCTGCAGGCCACCAGGAGATGCTCCTGGAGCAGGAGGTGATTTGGGGAGGAACAAGTGGGAAAATAAAGGGGTAAGAGGATAAAAAGGGACAGATAAATAGTGTAATGGCATGTAAATAGTTTGCTGGTCAATATACTTGTCTGGATATGCCCCATGCCTGATCAGGGAAGTCTGCCCTATCTTCTTATTAAATGAAATTCTAACGCTTTCCTGAGTGAGGGCTCTCTATTCTGTGTGCACATGTGTGTATGGGGGTCTGAGTGCCAGCAACTGGAATCAGATCACGAATTGAAGGGCCTGTGTGCCAGCAACTGGAGCAAGTGTGGGTCTGTGAGTGAAGATCAAACCAGACTAGTTGGTGAGTAAGTAAAGTGACCTGGGAGCCAGGGGGATGAGTAGGTCTCTAAGGGCCAGCTCTGGGTGTGAGAATGCCTGTGTGTCTCTAAGTGTGAGCACAGAAGTGTTGGCTATGAGACATGGGGAGTCCTGGTCAACTCTGGGTGGGCAGACCGAGCGTCCACCTTGTACATATTCTCACTAGTGGACCTCCATCCTGCCTCAACCAGAGAGGGGGGCAGGATGAAGCTGTTGGTGCTGTGTTCCTGTGAGGGCTCTGTCTGTCTGTGATCTGTATGGCCGGCCATGTGTATGTGGTGTATATGTGTGCTCTGTGTGCATGTGCCTGATGGGTATACATTTTCAACCTCCCTACTGGTTAGACCTGGGGATATGGAGCAGCAGCAGCCTTGCCTTTCTTGGGCTGTTGGATCCGGCATGATATATTTTATTCTAACAAAATCCACCTGGAGATGAAAGGCTAATCTGTTGTGCACTATTACACCACCTAAATCAGTGGTGCTTTACAAGTGAGGGTCACTTTCCATATCTGAAGTACTGGGTTGTAATTTATTTATTTCTATTCCTGTGACCACAATGTTCTCATTATCTAATGGTTGTAAATCAGAGAGGTAAAATAAAAAGGAGTAGAGGAACTAAGTGCAATGTTGCTACAGCTTCAGTCATACAAATATTTAAATGATTTTTTTCCTCAGTGATATTCTTAGAAATGACTGTCATCACATGTTTGTGTTTCTCCATTGATTCTTGTCCCATGCTGACATGCAGAGTGTTTCAAAGGATCATTGAAGCTTCCTAATCTGAAACAACATAAAAAATTTTGGTAATGTGAATCTTAATGTTTTGATATCCTGTGTGGAATACTTAATGCTGTCTTGAGCACACAAAAAAAGAGCAACTAAACCTTTTTGGGCTCTCTGTTTAGAGACAAATGTTACTGTCTGACAGTAACAAGTGTTACTGACAAGTGTTCCTGTTGAGGCCCTAGAATTATTTATTCTATTAATAGCTGTGCATTAGTAGCATTTAGAGAGTCTACTTGGGAGTTAGCACTGTTCTGCTACATGGGTACTAATCTGTAACAAAAACTTATGTCTTAAAGAGCTTTCCTAAATTTACTGAGACAAGTATATAAGGTATGCAAGAGCAAAAATTAAGGGAAACACTAATTTTATTCTATGTTATGAGAATTTAGATGCCTGATTGCAGTAGTAGAGAAGCTCACAAGTAGTTCTGGGGGTGTAAATAGTGTTTGGAGTAGTTCTTTGTATTCCTTGGTGTTGGGTCAGGGAGTGTCCAAGGCTTTCAGCAATCTGCAGACTTTGTATGTTACAAAATTAAGTTTTAAGAGGAAAACTTTACAGCAGTTAGTGTTTGAACATTGGGCTGGAGGGGGGGAATAAAAATGTGTCGTCCCCCCCCCAATTCATTCAGCTGCACTTAACACAGGTAGAGAGCATCACAAGACATTAATGTTATACCTACCACATCAAAGATGTAGGCTGGGGTTGCACAAGAAGTTGGGAGGGGACACAGCTGGGACAGTGTCGTGGTTTAAGCCCACGAAGCCGCTTGCTCACTCCTCCCCCCCAGCCCCAGTGGGATGAGGAAGAGAAAATATAAAGAAATGCTCATGGGTTGAGATAAGGACAGGGAGGGATCACTCACCAATTATGGTCATGGGCAAAAGACAGACTCAACTTGGGGAAGAAACAAAATCAATTTAATTTACTACAAATCAAATCAAAACAAGGATAATGAGAAGTAAAACCAAACCTTAGAACGCCCCCCTCCCTCCTTCCCAGCTCAACTCCACTCCTGGTTCTCTCTACCTCCTCCCCCCAGCAGCGCAGGGGGATGGGGAATGGGGGTTGGGGTCAGTTCATCACACGTTGTCTCTGCCGCTCCTTCCTCCTCAGGGGGAGGACTCCCCACTCTTCCCCTGCTCCACCGTGGGGTCCCTCCCACGGGACACAGTCCTTCACGAACTTCTCTGGCATGGGTCCTTTCCACGGGCCGATCTTCAGGCACAGGCTGCTCCAGCACGGGCTTTCCCATGGAGTCATGGCCATCTTTGGGGGCATCCGACTGCTCCGGCGTGGGGTCTTCCACGGGCTGCAAGTGGGCATCTGCTCCACCGTTCACCTCCATGGGCTGCAGGGGGACAGCCTGCCGTCTCACCACGGGCTGCAGGGGCATCACCTCCTCCGGCACACCTCCCCCCCTCCTTCTTCCCTGACCTTGGTATCTGCGTAGGTGTTTCTCTCACCTTCCAGTCTCCTCCCCCGCTGAAGGTTCCCCTTCTTAAACATGTTATCCCAGAGGCGCTACCACCATCACTGATTGGGTTGGCCTTGGTCAGAGGCGGGTCCGACTTGGAGCCAGGGAAGCGTCTAGCAGCTTCTCACAGGAGCCACCCCTGCAGCCCCTCCCCTGCTACCAAAAACCCTGCCACACAAACCCAAAACAGACCGCTGACCCCAAATGACCAAAGGGATATTCTATACCATATGACATAGTGCTCAGCATTAAAACTGGGGATTGTGGAGGTTGGCCAGGCCTGCCACTGCTCGGGGATTGGCTGGGCATTGGTCGGTTGGTGGTGAGCAATTGGGTTTTTTATTGTATCACTTATTTTTCTTGTTATTTTTTTTCTTTGTTGTTTTCTTTTTCCTCTTTTTTATTTATTAAACTGTCTTTATCTCAACCCATGAGTTTTCGCACTTTTACCCTTCCGATTCCCTCCCCATTCCACTGGGTTGGGGAGTGAGTGGGCAGCTGTGTGGTGCTTAGGTGCCTACCAGGGTTAAACCACGACAGTCCTTTTTGGCACCCAACATGGGGCATGAAGGGTTTGAGATAATGACAGATTTGATTGGAGTTTGCTAGACCAAATTTATAGCTGTTATAGCTGTTTAGCTATTAATTGGCAGGCTCCTGTGCTTGCCATGGGGCTTGCTTGCCTTACTGTATATTAGAGTCTAGTGCTCGTTAGTGACTGCTTTTTACTTTTGCTGTACTGCTTATCATCTTACTCTGCTGTGCCTGGGAACATTTTGGTAACAGCAATGGTCATGCACCTGGGCTGGCAGATGGCCAGGGCATTGCTAGTCTTCATGTACTGCTGTACTGGGCAGGATGGAACTCCAGTGTGAACTCAAATCAAAGCATCTGTGACCTGTGGATAAGTCGTGCCAGAGAAGGTACGCCTTAAGGCATCTGTGGTTGTAGATAAGTCCATGACACAGCAGGTACACCCCTGAAGGGACTCTGTGGCCATGGGTAAGGCCACGCTGGAGCAGGTACACTCCTGAAGGGATTGTGGCTGATGGATGAGGCAATGCCGGAGCAGGTACACCTCAGAGCAACTGTGGCTATGGATAAGCCCAGGCCGCAGCAGGTATACCCCTGAAGAGACTGTGGTCCATGAATTAGTCCATGCTGGAGCAGGTACTCCTCTGAGGGACTGTGGATAAGTCCATGCCAGAGCAGGGGCAAGGGGAGTTCATTGCAATGTTAAACCCTATAACTTTGTCCAAAGGGATCAGGGTGGAGATTGTAACAGATATACCTTTAAATTAGTGTAACCCATGATTTGAGTTGCATGTTATAGGAAGCACTATAGCAGGAACAACCCGAACTAATGGAGGACATGCCTCAAAAGGAGCAGTGCAAATGCAGCAGTGACCTGACCTGAGTTAGCTTCAGTGTGCAACAGTCCAACACAACACACCACCTCTCCTGTCCTGAGTGGCCCCCACAACAGATAGTGCCCAAAGTCATGGACTAAATTAACTCAATGGACATTTTATCGGCCCATAGACTAATGGAATGATATCTGTGTATATATATCAAAGGATGGGAAGGGGGGTGGTGGTTAATGATTGGATAGTGTGAGACCTGAGCATGATGTAAATGGTATGGAATAAGGGGTGGAGATTATACTGGTTTTGGCTGGGGTAGAGTTCATTTTCTTCATAGTAGCTTGTATGGGGCTATCTTTTGGATTTGTGATGAAAACAATGTTGATAACAGGGATGTTTTAGTTATTTTTGAACAGTGCTTACACAGTGTCAGAGACTTTTCTGCTTCTCATACTGCTCCGTCGGCAAGTAGGCTGGGGGTGCACAAGAAGTTGGGAGGGGACACAGCTGGGACAGCTGACCCCAACTGGGCATCGGTCGTTTGGTTGTGAGCAATTGGGTTTTTTTATAGCATCACTTGTTTTTCTTGGTTTTGTTTTGTGGGGTTTTTTTCTTCTCTTTGTTGTTTTCTTTTTTTCTCTCTCTCTCTTTTTTAAAATTTATTAAACTGTCTTTATCTCAGTCCCTGAGTTTTTGCACTTTTACTCTTCCGATTCTCTCCCCATCCCACTGGGTGGGGGAACAAGCGAGTGGCTATGTGGTGCTTAGCTGCTTACTGGGATTAAACCACAACAGATGATATAAAAAATTAGAAGGAGAATTCCAGCCATTTGATCAAAAGATTGACTATAGCCAACTATGCAAATCTGTCAAAGGCTGTGAGTATATCAGATGTAGTAAAAAACTTGGAACTGCAGCAGTTGCCTCTGACAGAGAGAGATGTAATACATTTAACAAAAGTGAGAATATATTAGTGTACAAATAAATGAAACCATGCTTAGAACCTAGAGAAGCAGCAACTCAATTTTATATGTATTTGTCACAGATGGAGATATGCCTGTTCTCTGAGACATTTTTGTATTCTTCCTCATATGACGGATTCTGCAGAAATACAGAGAGAGAGAGAGAGAGAAAGTTAGTTCAGTCTTGCTGAACTTGTAAACTTTCCCTTGCCCTGATTCATCAGGGCTTACGAGAAGGTTCTTACAGCATCTCTGCCATGTGTTTGAGGCATATAATTTATACTTGTGTGGCGGGTTGACCCTGGCTGAATGCCAGGTGCCCACCAAAGCCATTCTATCACTCCCCCCTCCTCAGCTGAACAGGGGAGAGAAAAATATAAGAAAGGGCTCGTGGGTCGAGATAAGGACAGGAGAGATCACTCACCAATTACCGTCATGGGCAAAACAGACTCAGCTTGGGGAAAATTAACTCAATTTATTACCAATCAACCAGAGTATGGTAATGAGAAATAAAACCAAATCTCAGAACACCTTCCCTCCACCCCTCCCTTCTTCCCGGGCACAACTTCACTCCCGGATTCTCTACCTACCCCCCACAGTGGTGCAGGGGGATGGGGAATGGGGTTTACGGTCAGTTCATCACACGTTATTTCTGCCGCTTCATCCTCCTCAGGGGCAGGACTCCTCACACTCTTCCCCTGCTCCAGCGTGGGGTCCCTCCCACAGGAGACAGTCCTCCACGAACTTCTCCAACATGGGTCCTTCCCACGGGCTGCAGTTCTTCACGAACTGCTCCAGCATGGGTCCTTTCCACGGTGTGCAGTCCTTCAGGAGCACACTGTTCCAGCGTGGGTCCCCCACGGGGTCACAGGTCCTGCCAGAAAACCTGCTCTAGCGTGGGCTCCTCTCTCCACAGATCCGCAGGTCCTGCCAGGAGCCTGCTCCAGCATGGGCTTCCCATGGGGTCACAGCCTCCTTCGGGCACCCACTTGCTCCGACGTGGGGTCCTCCACAGGCTGCAGGTGGATATCTGCTCCACCGTGGACCTCCATGGGCTGCAGGGGGACAGCCTGCCTCACCATGGTCTTCACCACAGGCTGCAGGGGAATCTCTGCTCTGGCGCCTGGAGCACCTCCTCCCCCTCCTTCTTCACTGACCTTGGTGTCTGCAGGGTTGTTTCTCTTACATGTTCTCACTCCTCTCTACGGCTGCCGTTTCTGTCTGTCCCAGCAACTTTTTTCCTTCTTAAAAATGTTATCACAGAGACGTTAACACTATCGCTGATTGGCTCGGCCTTGGCCGGCGGTGGGTCCGTCTTAGAGCCGGCTGGCATTGGCTCTGTCGGATACAGGGGAAGCTTCCAGCAGCTTCTCACAGAAGCCACCCCTGTAACACCCCCCCCGCTACCAAAACCTTTCCACGCAAAGCCAATACAACTTGTGACTGAAACTACTGTGCATGTACACAGAAGAGAAGCTGTGGGGCACCAAGCAGCTGTCCAAGGTGTGTGATCAGAACATTTTCTCCAGAATGCTCATGAGTGGCTTCTAGGAAAGGAGGTGCCTGCTTGTTGCCTGCAGGCTAGGGCTCATATGCTAAAAAAATCAACCAGCTTAAAGGTTCACTTCCCCCCTCTGATGTCTTGCAGGGAAGCAGGAAGTGTTCTGAGCAGTTTGGGTGTGTCAGTCTCTTCTCTATTTGGTTGTTGTTGTTCAAGTGTTCTCCTTGCTTTTTCAAGCCGGTTAAAACTTTATTTTTTTTATTTTTAATTTGAAGGGCTTGGCCCAAACTTCACCTCTGGAGAGTATCTCTTTAGTCCACTGTCCAATTGGAGGGAGATGGAGGATTAGAAAGTAAGTTAAAAACAAAAAAAACCCCTGTAAATATACCTCTCCTGTCTTTCCCACACCCCCCTGCCCTGCTTTAAATAAGTAAAAAAAAAAAAAAATAAAATCAGTTTTTCCATTCTTGTTTTAAACTTGTTTACAGTGATAAACCATGACAGAGTGTTATTTTAAACCCCAGCCAGCAACTAAGCACCACGCAGCCGCTCACTCACTTCCCCCTCCACTCAGTGGGATGGGGGAGAGAATTGGGAAAAGAAGTAAAACTCATGGGTTGAGATAAGAATGGTTTAATAGAACAGAAAAGAAGAAACTAATAATGATAATGGTAACACTAATAAAAATGACAATAGTAATAATAAAAGGATTGGAATATACAAATGATGCACAATGCAATTGCTCACCACCCACCGACCGACACCCAGTTAGTCCCCGAGCAGTGATTCCCCCACCCCCAGTCCCCCCAGTTTATTTACTAGATGTGACATCACATGGTATGGAATACCCCGTTGGCCACTTTGGGTCAGCTGCCCTGGCTGTGTCCTGTGCCAACTTCTTGTGCCCCTCCAGCCTTCTTGCTGGCTGGGCATGAGAAGCTGAAAAATCCTTGACTTGAGACTAAACATTACTTAGCAACAACTGAAAACATCAGTGTGTTATCAACATTCTTCTCATACTGAACTCAAAACCATAGCACTATACCAGCTACTAGGAAGACAATTAACTCTATCCCAGCTGAAACCAGGACATTATGCCATAATAAAGGAAAAAAATTCTGGTTACCAATGTAGATAATTATTTTCAAATTTATTGGAAGACTCCTTATATTTAAATGGCAGCTAAGACAAAGGAATATTGTATTATCCTAGCAGCCCTGTGTAGCTCTAGTATAGTAGATTATAATTGCAAATGATTGGGTATAATAGATGGTAAAGTTTTGTGCAGTTTCCAGGAGAGGCTGAATAGCTTAAAGGAAAAAATCCACTGAAGATGCCTACAAACCAAGATACTTTCATTGTCCTAGCTGAAGTACTTATTAAGACAGTGTTGAGAAATGACTATATGCTTGCTGTGCTTTTACTCAGGTATTGTACAACAGCAGTGTAGGGTGCGAGAAGACTTTGTCACCCTCATCCGAGTATGTAGAGTCCAAAGTACATCTTAACTTGTTACAGTAACCCAGGATAGTTCGCTTCTCCCCATCTGCACGTACCCTTGCAAGGGTGCCAACGTGGCAGTCAGCTGCGGATCTCAGAATTTGGACAACAGGACCTGCATTACATCAGCAAGTTTGCTAATGAGCAAAACAAGACATTGCATATGTATGATATGTTAATCAGTGCAAGTTTTATTATCCACCCCTGTGGTGCTTTCCCTTGAGCCTCACCCCAAGCAGAGCTCCGCTGCATCAGGTTTCTCCATTTTTACTAGCATCAGTGCCTGGGGCTCCCACTGTGGAAATGCTATGCTTTCAATATAGCCAAAGCTTTCACTCACTGAGTGTTGTGCCTCGTCCCTGAGGGATCCACACCTGCTTTTCACTTGTTACACCTAGACAAGAGGCATACTACTGGGCTAGATGAACTTTTGATTTAACCCAATATAGCTGCTGCTTTATGTGTGTAGGAAAACAAAATTAAGCTGTTCTTGATCTCAAAAATTTGTAGTTTAATTTTACTCTTTCCATCTTGTACTGGGTCTGGCTGGGATAGTTAATTTTTCTCAAAGCAGCTGGTATGGTGTTGTGTTTTGGATTTGTGATTAAAACAGTGTTGATAACACACTAATATTTTCACTGTTGCTGAACAGTGCTTGCACAACGTCAAGGCCTTCTCTGTTTCTCGCTCTGCCCCCCCAAGAGAGTAGGCTAGGGGTGGCAAGAGGCTGGGAGGGGACACAGTCGGGACAGCTGACCCGAACTGACTGAAGGGATATTCTAAACCATATGACATAGTGCTGAACAATAAAAGCTTGAGGAAAGGAGGAGAAAGCGGAGGATGTTCACAGCTATGGCACTTGTCTTCCAAAGTAACTGTTGCACGTGCTGAGGCCCTGCTTTCCAGGAAGTGGCTAAACATCTGCCTGCCAATGGGAAGTAGTGAATGAATTACTTATTTTGCTTTATTTGTGTGCACAGCTTTTGCTTTCCTTATTAAATTGTCTTTATCTTGAACTATGAGTTTTCTCACCTTTGCTCTTCCAATTCTCTCTCCTATCCCACTGTGGGGGGAGTGAGTTGGCTTTGGTGCCTAATAACACAGTATGCCACCTCTCCTGTCCTGAGTGACCACCATAACAGATGGAGCCCAAGTCATGGACTAGAATGAACTTGATGGACATTTGATGTATGTGGCCCATAGACTAAGGGAATGATATCTATATATATGTCAAAGGACAGGAAGGGGTGTGGTGGTTAATGAGGATGTATTGGATAGTGTAGGACCTGAGCATGACAGAAATGGTATGGAATAAGGGGTGGAGATTGTACTGGATCTAGCTGGGATGGAGTTAATTTTCTTCATAGCAGCCTGTATAGTGATGCATTTTGGATTTGTGACTAAAACAGTGTTGATAACACACCAATGTTTTGGCTGTTGCTGAATGTTGCAGCATCAAGGCTCTCTTTTTTCCCCCACTCTGCACCCTCCCCAGTGAATAGGTTAGGGGTGGGCAAGAAGTTGGGAGAGGACACAGTTGGGACAGATGACCTGAATTGACCAAAGGGATATTCCATACCATATGACATCATGCTGAACAATAAAAGCTCAAGGAAAGGAAGAGGAAGCAGGGATGTTCGTGGTTATGGCGTTTGTCTTCCCGAGTAACTGCTACATGTGCCGAGGCCCTGCTTCCCAGGAAGTGGCTGGACATCTGCACACTGTTGGGAAGTGAATAAATTCCTCTTTTTTGCTTTGCTTGCATGCACAGCTTTTGCTTCACCTATTAATTTGTGGCTCAAGATAAACACTTTTTTTTTCTTGCTTTTGCTCTTCTGATTCTCTCCCTCATCCTGCTGGAGGGGTGTGAGCAAGCAACTGGGTGGGTGCTTAGTTGCTGACCATATTGGGAGCCTTGTGGAACACATTGTATTCGAGGAGTTAGTGATCTTGACCAGGTCACATCTGTTCTATTGGACCTCACACTTATAGCTTGAGAAGCCCATATGTTATTAATATAATCTGTAATTTATAATCTTTGGGAAAGATAAACTGTATGTGGAAAAAGGGGTAGAATGCAGTGATCCTGACCGGGAGACCACTGTACATCAAAGAGTTAGTGATCCACATAACAGTTAACCTAAGTAAGCCCAGGCCTGTGCTGTGCTGCGCTATGCTGCACATACAGCTTGGCCTTTAGGTCTCTCATGCTGCACAAATTACTTGCCTGCAGGGTAAACTCAGCCAGCTCATTGTAACAGAGGAGCCTGCAGGCAGCTCCCACTCGGTACCGGCAATTATGCCACATGCATAGTCTTGTCTTTATCTAAAAGCACAGCAAAAAGGTGTCATGCGAACATCCTTTATGAATAGAATTATTTTCTTATAAGAAAATCATATAATAGCTTGAATGACCAAAAAGGAGGAGTTTCTCTTCATGGACAGAATCTGCACATCATGCTGTGGGGAAATCCATACGGGGTCCATTCAATGCTGCATGAATGGGGGGTTCCCAACATCTGAAGGGACATGAGATTTACTGTCTATCTATATTCCTCTTTTTATTCTGTCTTATTAAAACAGCTATTTTATTAAGCCATTTGTTTCTGGACCTTTCTTACTGAGATCCAGAAAGAACCCTGCACCATCTCAGTCTCTCACCTCACACCCCTACCCCATGCCCCCCAGTGCAGAGCACTGGCCAGGAACAACCCACCACACATCTAAAGATTTTTGTAGTTGAAAATGAAGAGTTTGCTTGTCTTGGGAGCTAGATCAAGCTATAGACCCAGTAAAACTTATTCAAGGATTATTGGAGTCCAAAGTTAGAAAAAAAAATCTTCCAAATGATAAATTTGGACTAAGGTTGAGTAGTTAGAGCACAGTAGTTTCATCTTGCTTAATCTTCCTCATGCATTTGGTGGGGGGCGGGTAGAAATAACTTCATCATACTGTTCCTAGTACTCTCATGTGGAGTTTAGAGCTGTCTGATTGAGATAAACTTTGCATTAATATCAACTGCATTTCTTGGGACAGCAGCTTCTGTAGTAGACTTTCTACTAACTGTAGCTTAATGCACACTAAAACCAAAGTGACAGTGTAACTTAAGAATATCTATGTGGAAGAATAATAATAATTTGTATTGGGGGAAGGGGAACCTTTTAAGAATAGAACTGTTACCGTAAGAAAACAAAGTTTGAAATACAGAAATTGCCTTTGATTATCACTATGTCTTAATTTTAGTTTGGATACTTTTACTGTGTAAGGGTGAATTTTCATTAGAGGCAGTGAAAATTACACTTCATATTTTTAAAAATACTTAGGTAATACAAAATCATGTTAGGGAAGTGTGGTGGGTTGACCCTGGATGGACACCAGGTGCCCACCAAAGCAGCTCTATCACTCCCCCTCCTCAACTGGACAGGGGAGAGAAAAATATAACGAAAAGTTCATGGGTCGAGATAAGGACAGGGAGAGATCATCCAGTAGAGAAAAATCAGGAGTGAAGTTGAGCCTAGGAAGAGGGGAGGGGTGGGGGAAGGTGTTTTAAGATTTGGTTTTATTTCTCATTATCCTACTCTGATTTGATTGGTAATAAATTAAATTAATCTTCCCCAAGTTGAGACTGTTTTGCCCGTGATAGTAATTGGCGAGTGATCTCCCTGTCCTTATCTCGGCCCATGAGCCTTTCGTCATATTTTTCTCCCCCGTCCACCTGAGGAAGGGGAATGATAGAGCGGCTTGGTGGGCACCTGGTGTCCAGCCAAGGTTAACCCACCACACTCTGCTACCCTGAAAAATATAGAAAACATAATAACCAATGCCATCCAAGCACTGCAGCAATAAGTTGTTCAACTACCACAGACTACCGTTCAAAACTATCCAGCCTTAGAGTACTTGCTAGCCACGCAAGGTGGCATTTACGCATTAGTAAATATTACCTGCTGTGTCTATGTCAACCAAGATCTACGCATTGAGACTGACCTTAAGAAAATCCAGGAACATCTAAAGCCCTTGCATCAGGTGGCAACCAAAAATATTGATTGGGGAATTGGCAAATTGTGGTCATGGTTCCTCTTGGTTCCCAGATCTCAGGGTAGATGTCAAGAGTTTGGCTGTACTTTTTAAAATTATCTTGTTTGTTGTCATTGTTTATGTTTTGTTTCGTATCAGTGGATGGGGTTGTAGATTGTGTTGTAAAGCATTTTCCCAGTCATGGTCAAGCCACTCCCTGACCCAGGTTGGGGCCGCTAGATATAACCAGCGGATGCTGGTTGTAATCTGTTTCACAGCCTCTCTTGTAGCAATTGGGAGGACACCATAGTAATCACCTCCCAGATGCCCGCACATCTGATACTTGATAGAGGTGATTCTACGGTACCCGTCTCATGATGCACCAGCTTTCAACCTCAGACTCAGGACGTTATCAGTGCCTAGTGTGGAGAGCATACAGCTTTGACTATGTAATTTATACCCTGCGGGTGTTAGAACACCAACCTCACCTAGCTAATTATATAGCTAATGAACTACCAAATAATATCCTAGCCATGACTCCATGTCAAGTGATAATTTGAGAGAATCGAGGGGTGGAAGCGACACCCTGCCTCCTGACACCCTGCCCCTTGACCAATATTGGCAGCTTAGACAGACTGCCAACACCTTGTCCCCTGACTGACATTGGCAGCGTAGGCAGGATGCCACCCACATTATTCATGTGAGGTATGATTCTCTCAAATCACACTGCCATTGGTGGAGCCAAGGAGTGGTACAACTCTTACCTGCATTCAAAAGGCATTTGCACGATTGGCTGTTGCTGCCAGATGACCTGGATACCAAGTGTCCCTGGCAGTCCACCGGAGCCATGGCATCGCTTATGAACCTGTGTTTGCTATTGGTGTTTGGGTGAGTGTCCTGGTTTGAGCTGGAATAAAGTTATTCTTCTTAGTAGCTGGTATAGTGCTGTGTTTTGGATCTAGTATGAGAATAATGTTGATAACACACTGATGTTTTCAGTTGTTGCTAAGTAGTGTTTAGACTAAGTCAAGGACTTTTCAGCTTCTCATATTGCCCTGCCAGCGGAGGCTGGGAGTGCACAAGAAACTGGGAGGGGACACAGCAAGGACAGCTGATCCAAACGAGCCAAAGGGTTATTCCATACCACATGATGTCATGCCCAGTATATAAACTAGGGGGAGTTGGCATGGGGACACCGCAGCTTGGGGATTGGCTGGACATTGGTCAGTAGGCGGTGAGCAATTGTACTGTGCATCACTTGTTTTGTATATTCTCTTAGTAGTAGTAGTATTTTCCCTTCCTTTTCTGTCCTATTAAACTGTTCTTATCTCAACCCATGAGTTTTACTTTTTTTTTTCCCGATCGTCTCCCCCATCCATTCCCTCCAGCCTTCTTGCTGGGTGGGCATGAGAAGCTGAAAAATCCTTGACTTGAGACTAAACACTACTTAGCAACAACTGAAAACATCAGTGTTATCAACATTCTTCTCATACCTAACTCAAAAACATAGCATTGTACCAGCTACTAGGAAGACAATTAACTCTATCCCACCTGAAACCAGGACACCATCCTAAACTAGGAACCTATACTAGTAAATTGATGATCACATCTATCCATGTGAAAGCTTAGCTTTTTGAATTGCTCCAGAAATCTGTCCATCTCAGCTATTAGGCCACTGAATGCTAACTAATTAAACAGTTGACTGCCCAGCACTTGAAAATTACCTGCCACATCTCTCCATGTTCATGACTGGGAGATCTGTTAGATGGCTTAATCTTTACCAGGAAAGGTGAATTTTGAAACTAGACTGAGCAGATCCCAGAACATGTGTGGTAAGAAGCAAATGTATATTGACAGGGAAATGGTGTGGGCTCTCTGATTTTTTTTTTGACTCAGTTTTTAAGCTGTTTGCAGAGATATTGTGAGATTTCCTCTCAAGTGCTAGGTATTTCAGTTTTGGGTACTTTCCATAACGAGATTGCTCTGAAATTTAGAAGCATATGTGGGATTTTAAGCTTGTTGGCCCAGGAGATGGGATACTTGTATTCTGTTCTCTTCTTTCAAGGGTTTCCAAACTGTCATCTCCCCACCATGTGTCCTAATGAACAGATGGCTCTGGAATAGGGAAGGCACTTTCAACTCCTTGTCTTGAAGCTCGTTACTGGACAGGATACAATTTGAAGTATGACCAATGTGTAGGAAGAAGAGAAAGGTTAACTGTAATTTAGGCATTGGGAACTTCTATAAGAAAGTCTGTTTCAAGGACATTTTACACGTATGCCTTATTTTAAGCAGTCACTAGATATGCATAAATAATTCTAGGAGTAGAAACCAGAACTTGGGTGTCCCTGCTCCTGCTAGTCATGCTCATTTTTCTTCCCTCTGATCCAAGTTATACCATGTGAACTGGGAAGAGTGGTAATAGAAAAGACAAAGAAGGACATTTCCCATATGAGTTAGTCTATTAACTGATAATTAGGGCACTCACTTGGGAGATGGGTTTATATCCTCGGAGGCATAGGATGGAAATGAACTTGCATCTTCCCCATCCTAGGGCAGCTGTAAATAAGGGGAGAGGCAATAGCAGCACTTCCTACTCCAGTGTTTTGGAGGGGAAAAAAAAAAAAGGCACAGCAACAATTTGTTTTACATGGAACCTGGTCTGTGCTGGCAGGGCATGTCCAGATACTGCCTGCTGACAGAGGTGAATGTTAGTTTTATAAATCCCTTGTGGAGTTTAAATGAGAGGTAGGTAACCTTGTGTTCAGCTTGGGCAAGACTGAAATGCTTCTGGGGATGCACAGAAACAGAGCGTTAGAGAACTTTACCAGTGAGAAATTGGATGCTGCTATGGTTACAAAGGCATCTGGAGGATTCTTGGATCCAGTGCCTAAATTCATATGTGTTATGTGTTTGTGTGGCATGGGGTTTTTTTGGTATTGGGGGAGGGGGCCGCAGGGGTGGCTCCTGTGAGAAGCTGCTAGAAGCTCCCCCAGCTCCAAGTCGGACCTGCCTCTGGCCCAGGCCGACCCAATCAGCGACAGTGGTAGCACCTCTGGGATAACATATTTAAGAATGGGAACCGGTAGTGAGTAGGGGGATTGGAATGTGAGAGGAACACCTGTGCAGATACCCAGGTCAGTGAGGGAGGAGGGGTGCCTGAGGAGGTTGATGCCCCTGCAGCCCGTGGTGTTACCGAAATCCGGAATAAAACTCCTTAACACCAATGTGAAGTTAAGAAGCAGGCACTTCATTTATTGCAGTGCTGGGGACACAGAGGATCGCTCCTCCAAAGGCATGTCCAACTTAGTATCAAAATCCATCAGTTTTTATAGACTTTTTCTGTCAGGTCATTGTTACATAAGCTCTTTACATAAAAATGCATACTATGCTCATTCTTAAATTTAACCTTTATAATGATTGGTCCTTTGATTATATAACCTTATCAATATTCTTATTTAAAAACAATCATTGGTCAGTTACACTTAGCGCTACTGACTGGAATCTTCGATACTCAAATCAAGATGGGAAGGGTAAGGGGGTTTCCAAGCAGCAAACTGGTGTCCACGATGGTTTCCTTAGTTTCCTGAAACAAAACAGAGAAAAACCAGCCACTTCCTAGTGAGGTTTCTAGGGTTAGCTATTTCCAACTTTAACAATATTAAGGTTCCTATAGTCACACATAACACAGTTCCTAAAGTTTCTATGGCTACATTTCAAACTTAACAATCCTACACATTATGCTTCACAATTTTACTTCTTAATCAAACCTAACTCTTCTATGTGATTAAATTTTGATTTCTTTACCAGAATATTTGCAACAGTGGTGAGATTGCAGGCTGTTCCCCTGCAGCCCGTGGAGGTGAACAGTGGAGCGGAGGCCCCTGAAGATGGCCGTGACTCCATGGGAAAGCCTATGCTGGAGCAGTGTGTGACTGAAGATCGGCCTGCAGAAAGGACCCACACCAGGAAAGTTTGTGAGGGACTGCAGTCCACGGAAAGGACTCACATTGGAGAAGTTCCTGAAGGACTGTCTCCTGTGGGAGTGACCCCACGGTGGAGCAGGGGACAAGTGAGGAGTCCTCCCCCTGAGGAGGAAGGAGGGGCAGAGACAATGTGTGGCGAGCTGACCCCAAGCCCCGTCCCCTGTTCCCTTGCACCGCCAGGGGGATGAGGTAGAGAGAACCGGGAATGGAGTTGAGCTGGGAAGGAGGGAGGGGTGGGGGGCAAGGTGTTCTAAGGTTTGGTTTTACTTCCCAATATCCTTGTTTTGTTTTGATTTGATTTGTAGAAAATTAAATTGATTTTGTTTCTTCCCCAAGTTGATCCTGTCTTTTGCATGTGACCATAAGTGGTGAGTGATCTCTCCCAGTCCTTATCTCAACCCATGAGCATTTCTTTATATTTTCTCCTCATCCCACCATGGCTGGGGGGGGGGAGGCGAGGCGAGGCGAGGTGAGCCAGCAAGCAGCTGCGTGGTGCTTTGTTACCAGCTGGGCTGAAACCATGACAATGTGAAAAAAATTTATTTTAGACCCCCTATGGCAGTGGTTTCCAGTTTGGGATTGCAAACCTGATGAGAATCCCTTGAGGAAGAAGGACTTCCAACCAGAAGGGTGTTTGCAAGCCTGATGATAGCTCACCACAGACCATTTTGAGAACACTGGCATATTTTTCTTGTAGATAACTTTATCTTGTTGCCAGGAAAATATAATGTTATGTTACATAACAAAATCAGTCTCAGCTTGTACTTGGAAGTCCAGTGTTCGAGTAAAATTACATGCAAGGAAAATTACTTGCCTTCAATGACCTTTGGTTTTCCTTTTTGTCTGTCTCAAATTCCTGACCTGAGCACTTGGAATCTTAATCCAGATGCATTTTATGTCTTTTACTGTGCTAATGAGACTGTTCATAGGGTGGAGTTTGACTTTGTACCTGATGTCAAAGGAGCAGTCTTGGTTTGTGACCTGTGATCAAACTTCCTGTCCTGACCTGTGTATGTTTACAAGGTACAGTATCAGAGACAGTGGCCGTGCAAAGCATTTTCAAACTTGCATATGCATATAATTAGGCACCTCTAAGTCTCTGGATGGCCAGAGATGCTGAGCAATGAAATCATTAAGGAAATCATATTTTGTTAATAGCGTATCTAATAATGAATATAAACACTGAAATATGAAATTTAACAAAACATGATTTCCAAGTTATCTATTGTGTTTTTCAATAAAAACATTGAACTATGAAATAGCACATGCTAATAGCTCTCCAAGATTATTTGTCTACTGCATTGTCTTCACTGATACTGTAGCTGGCAAAGGTATTTTCTAAATCATAGTCTATAGATAGTGTATATGGTTATAGCAGGGCACTGTGAATCAGAATTATTTTTTTGGTCCTGCCTCTGACATGGACAATCCGTAACCACTTTTAAGCCACTGAAGTTTCCTGTGCCTCACAACTACTGTCTCTGTTTTATAGATAATACAGAGGTAGAATATAGTACTTGCTTACATTTGTAAAGTATGCTATGAGCGGGAAATGTTACTGACTTGTGAACAAGGGAAGCAAAGCATTTGAACTTTCTTATCTGTGTAAGGGAAAAGAAGGGACAATGGTTAGTACATTCATTTTTGTGAAAAATGATCATGTCCAAACCAGGATTCTAATTAAAGTTTACAATTTATTACACGAATAGAGGCAAGCAAACAGCGCTGGGTGCACCGGGAGCCTCTGCTCTACCAAGGCACACACCGTCAGGTCTAATTGTGCAGGTTAAGTACAGGTTCTACATACATATTCACTAGATTTCTGAGAAATGTTATACATATTCATTAGTTTTCCGGGAAACTATTAGCATATGCAAATTTCCTTTACGCAGGCGCATTGAAGGTCTCTGGTGGTCTTCAGGAGTCCTCTGGTGGTCTTCCATAGTCTTCCTCACTTGTCCACTATTTGACCCTCCTCAGGTGATTCTGCGCAGTATGGTCCTTTACATGTTTTGATACATTAGTGCTTGTTAGTGTTCTTATTATCTAAGTTCTCATTAGTGGTATAGAACCATATGGTTAGTTTAAGCTAAATTATCTACAAGGATGGGAACAAAGGCAGGAGTTCTTATCTTTTGCGGCCCTGTCTATTCAAGCAAGGCCTCTACTTGTGCCTTCTTAACAAGATCGTAAATTCATCGAACACTTAATTAAGTCTTGTGATCGCTCTTGGTTCCTTCTTGCTCCTCATTCCCAAGTACCAGTCTCTGACAGGCTTAATCCTTGACAAACACCAGTCCTTGGTATGTAAAGTTACAGAGAGACAATCATTAAGCAATAAGCAGTTTGTTCTCTATATCAATCCCCCCCCTTTTCTTTAAACCTTTGCAAATTCTTTTGCAACTATAGGATTCCACTACTTCCGAGAGACTGTGTAAAGTATTTTTCGATTTCTACTTGATGTCTGATTTTATTTCGTTTCCAACTTTCGTAATTTCCTACTGTTATATGGCTTTTGCAGGAAGCAAGAACTATATACATACTCTCCTACTTCCCTTAGGCCTACGGTTATACAAGATCAAGCAAAAAGGTTAAAGATTACATATGCAGAGAGGGTCACATTTCACCATGCGGCCCTAGCATTGTTTTATATTGACACGAATCAGGTGAATATATTTCACAATTTTGGCTTTTCCTGATCTGCCTCTCTTTGAACAGGTGGATCATATGATGCCTCTTTTGAAATGCCAGATTAGTTGAAAAAATTGAATTGAAACTGAATTGACTGAAATCAGAATTTCTCCCAACTCCTCTGACCCACAGCTCGTTTGTTTTCAACACATTCTCCAAGCTGTTCAGTTTAGTTATAAGCCAGGCATACTATACAGTTCTAAGACCTAATAGCGACTGCATGTAGCAAGTTCTTCTTTTCTTCTTTCTGTTAAAGTTTGGCATGGCATGATTTTTGTGGGGGGCTCGGAAGAATGTTGGCTGTGCCATTATAATAGTACATGAGGACTTGCTGGGATTTGCACGGAAAGAATGCCCTATAGTACTGGATTACAAAACACAAGCAATGAATGGCTCTTTGTATAACACTCCACCATGCTACAGATAACTTACTCTGATATTTAATATAAATATCTGCTGCTATTGTTGAGAAAAGTTCTGACACTATATTCTTTTAGAAGTACATAAGGATCTAGTTCTCTGCTGTCCTGCATGAATACAGGTCTAATCAGTTGAGTGATAATGCTTCCATCACCACTAGTAGATAATTTGGCCCTTAGTCTTGCTTCTTGAACACTCAGTAGAGATTTGGTTTAATTTCTTCCTGAGCAAAGAAACCCAGCATCTATCTCATATGGGAAGACCCCAGAGGAGGGTGTAATCTCTGCCAACCCTTGCAAGGATCATGGGTTTATTATTTTTTTTAACCTGTCCAAGCAGTCAGGAGAACTGAAGTTCCCTGAGATATGTTCAAGCCTGTTCACCTGAACATAAGCCTTCTGCCTCTGCAATAAGCGTAGGCTTCCCTTTTTTTTCCAGCTACCCTCAGGACAGAACAGGCCATACAGTGGATTTTTATGGTTGTTGGGGAGAAAGTGCTTGGCATTATCAGCATGCTCCTACTCCCATTTCTTTAAGTGTCTAATGTCTGTATAAGGTCTAGATGAGATTAGGACAATGGCTGATCCCTTGCTGGGAAGTAAGAAAGAAAGGTTTGGGATCCTTTCGTACATAGAAGCCTGAACATATACTATACATAAATACATACGTACATGCATATGCCAAAGTTGTTCTTAGCATTCTGAATCTCCAGATCTTTCTGTATTTTCTTTGCTGGAAAATAGTAAATATCATTGTTATTAAATATTTAATAATATAAAATACTAGAAGAGTACATATTATTTTAAATACTTTTTTTTTTAATATTTTTTGTTATAGCTACATCATTCACTGTAGTGGGTTTTGAAATGGAACTAGAACATAAAGTTAAAAACAGCATTTTAGCCATTGGTTTGCTTTATTTTCTGGCACAGCTGTACTGGATCTACCTGGGATGGAGTTAACATGACAGGGACCCAAACCACACCTGAGGAAGCCATGGTTGAGATATGGACCCAAAACCCAACTACAGTAATCGCCCCAATAGTGAAAAAGAAACACTGGATATGGAGGTCGATGGGTCTGTATCATTAATTAGTATGGGAGGAGGAAGGGTCTGATCAAGAAGCTGGTCATTTGGCAAAGAAACAGGAGGAAGAAGTGAGAGGAATCACACAAGAGGTGGAACCTACCTGGTCCCTGACCTCAAGAGAACTTCAAGACCTGCAGAAAGATTACAGCCACCAGCCAAGTGAGCCGATTCCTGCCTGGCTGCTCTGATGCTGGGATAGTGGGGCCAACAGTCAGGAATTAGAAGGTAAGGAAGCCCAACAGCTGGGATCCCTTGCTAGGGACTGGGGAATTGACAGAGGAATTGGAAAAGAGGCAACAATCTGCGGTCTCTGGAGGCAACTCCTGTCAAGCAAGAAGGCAAGATATCCATTCAAGGGAGATCTTGTGAATTATCAAGGAAAGTGGACTACCGCCAAGGAAGGCACCCAATACCTGAGAGAACTGGCAGTGCTGGAAGTCATCTACAGTGACCTGGATGACAACAAGGTCTCCAAAGACCTGAATGGGCCATGTGGAGGATGGTGGTCCAAAATGCACCAGAATCATATTCCAACAGCTTGGTGACAATGTATTGTCCAGATTCTGATACACCAACTGTGGAGATGGTGTCTCACTGGCTCCGACATTTTGAAGAAAATCTTTCTCCCTCCTGATCCCCACAGGCCAGCATATCAGCTGTCAGGGGTGTCCCACAGAGCCAGCCCCCTCCCCCCCAGCCAAAGGGAAAGGGAACCCCAGGCATACACTGTATGGCACTCTTTGGTTCCTCCTGCGTGACCAGGGGAGGATGTGAGAAAGTGGGATGGTGAGCCCACCTTTGTTAGAAGCCTGTGTACATGAACTGAGGGGGAAGACGGCTGCTAAGAAGGGGTCACCCAAGAAGGCTGTCAGTTTAGTCACTGTTGAGACAGAAGGTGGCAACCAGCAATCCCCCAGACATAGAAGAAGGACTAAGATTCCCTCTCCTGATTTTGGTGAAGGGACTTCTGGTCTGGCACTGCAAGGGTCAGTGAGTCCTCCAACTGTGAACAGAGGGACCCTACCTTTGGCCAGGAGGAGGAAAGGGATGACCGGATATACTGGACTGTGTGGATTTGATGGCCTGGCACATCAGACCCACAGAAGTATAAGGCTTTGGTAGACACTGGTGCACAGTGTACGCTGGTGCCATCAGGGTACAGGGGCACAGAACCCGTCTGGATCTCTGGAGTGACAGGGATGCCAAGAATTGTGTGTATTGGAGGCTGAGGCGAGCTTAACGGGACAAGTGGCAAAAGCATCCTACTATGACCAGCCCAGAGGCCCCTTGTATCCTTGGCATAGACTACCTCAGGAGAGGGTACTTCAAGGACCCAAAGGGGTACGGATGGGCTTTTGGTGTAGCTGCTGTGGATACAGAGATTAAACAGCTGTATACCTTGCCTGGGCTCTTGAAGGATCCTCTGTTGTTGGGTTGCTGTATGTCAAAGAACAGCAGGTGCCAATTGCTACCATGACAGTGCACCGTCATCAATATTGCACCGACTGAGACTCCCTGGGTCCCATACATGAGCTGATTCATCAGTTGGAGAAGTGACACCCTGCCCCTTGACCAACATCGTCACATAGGCAGGATGCCACCCACATCATCCAAAATGATGTATAGGACGTGGTACTTCCATGTGAGGTATGAGTCTCTCAAATCACACTACCATTGGTGGAGCCAAGGGGTGGTGCAACTCTTAACCACATTCAAAAGGCATTTGCACGATTGGCTGTTGCTGCCAGATGATCCAGACATTAAATGTCCATGATAGTCCACTGGAGCCATGGCATCGCTTATGAGCCTGTTTGCTATCAGTGATCAGGTGATTCGCCATATGGGCGCATCGTTGCTCAACTGCCTCAGTAAAGTTTGGTTTATAACGTGTTGTCAGGCTCCATTACTGTTCGGACCACACTAATTGGTGTCATGGACAGGATGGAATCTCTCTGGCAACTACTGGAGGATTTAGGAAAGGAGCAAGGTCAGAGCTCCCCGCCTCGGATGGGTGGAGGATTGTGTCCAAGATAATTGGATGAACCCCCAGGCTACCAGGAATGAATTTGAATGGTGTCATAAGGCTGGCTGTTGTAAACAGGATAAGAGCAAAGGTGCCTTGATCAGCCTCCCAAATTGCACCCTAGATGCTGCCCTGGCTGAAATTACCAGGCTGTGTAGTGCCCTTGAATGGGCAGAAGAAGCTAAGCAAGGGGCCAAGAGGAATGCAGCAGCATGGCGATCCAATTGCTTGGCCTCTTAAACCCAGGTATTGATACTAGAGCATAAGTTAGCCCCCTTGGCCCAGTGGGCCCTCGAAGCCCAGAGCAATCATCCCCGTACAACAGCCCAAGACAATGATAATTGGGACAGGGATGTTTTTGGCCCCGGACCAGACCCTGACCCTCTTCCCAACCTTGTGGAAGATACACCTGACCCTCCATATTCCCCTCTACTCTTATATCCTGTGATTAAGGAGGAAATTGCTGACCCCACTCCTAGGCCTTGGTGCGGTTGTAGCCTAGGAGCAGGAGCCCCTGCCCTCCCCGCCTCAAGCTCTCGCCCAGTGCAAGCCTATACCTAGGAACAGTTATACTCCCTGGATGACCGGTTTCATAAAAAGCCAGGGGATGGCTGGTGGAGTGGCTCGGGAAGATCTGACACACCGAGGCAGCTCTAACTTACCTCAGTGAGGGGGACCGTGGTGGTGCTCAGGGGCTGCCCTGCATCCCTGCAAGGCTGCTGCACTGTCTGCCAGGTTATTGGCTGGGGGGTGCCCACAGGTGTGGGACACTGGGGCTCTGCACAGCCTGGCTACAGCGGTGGGTGCTGTGGCAATGGCTTCTGTTCCCAGGAGTCAGATGCAGAGGAATTGTCACCCGGTCAGAGGATGGGGCACCTGTGCTGGCCAGAGAGGGGCTGCCTCTGGCAGCTCCTGCTTGAAAGGGGGGTTCCATCCCTGCCCCCTCCCCTGCAAAAATTGATAAATCGCCAAACAATGTTTTGTTATAGCTTTTGAATGGCCTTCAGCAAGTGGCCCCCATGAGCCACATAATACGTCCCAGTGCCCCAGTGTTAACCCCTTCAGCCCCTCCCTCTCTCTCTAAGGCGCTTCCGGAAACTGGTGGGCATGTATTCGCTGCCAGAGATCTGCCTCCTAGCTCAGTTTTCCGTCAGACTCTTTTCCTTACCCCATGTCCTAGCCCTGATTAGAAACTGTTGTGAATGACCATCACCTGGTCACCTTTGTTATGGACACCAGGGGCCAAATCTTGTTATTGGATCCACAGACCACCCCTTTGGACTGTCCTAGAAGTGATTTTGTATTTCAGGAAGTGATAATGTCCATGATGAGAGCAGAGCTGCTGACTCGGCCCAACTACTGGAGCACCCTGGATGGATGACGTGATCTGGAAAACTCCTCCTGCTATATTGCTGTTTATTGTAGTTGTTTTACTTGTACTACCGTCATTTATTCCAAGCAAGCCCCTCTTTTGAATATGCTGTGGATACTGTTCTTAGGGACAGTCCACCAGGGCCTTGCTGGTTGGGATCCTAACTTGTTAATTCTCACATCTCAGGCGCTGGCAAATGTCAGAAAGGGAACTGATTGTTGGATTTGTACACAACATCCTGCATCTGGGCACCAAGGGGTTCCTGTGGTGGGAATGCTGGTATTGGTAGAATTGTTGGGCCATGCACCTAAAATTTTTGTCAGATATTACTCTATTTGGGCTAATCTCTCAAACACCAACTACCCACTGCCGCCTTGGTAAAGAATGGATCAGAATTCTACGTCCTCCAGAACTTTATGGGCTATGCTCTGTCCCATGATCAACTACAAACCATGCGGCAGGGTCCATCCTACACCATGCAAACCTACCATGCCAATATTGACAATTGCCTGAAAGACACCACTTGCTGCCGTGACCTTAGCACAATAGGTGCCCCCAGCCTATACTGGCTGTGCAGCAGCTGTGCTATGAAAACCCTCCCATGGAGCGAGAGGGAACCTGCGCACCCAGACTAATAGTGCCTAGGATGCATGTTGAAGAAAACCGCTATGTGACTCATGTCCACAATTATCCTGATGCCCTGCGACACTGGCATGGTATTAACCCTTTGGTAGAATGAGGATCCAGATTTCACCAGTTTGCCCAGACCCTCCTTCCTTGGCTAGGGGTCTCTGAGCTGGAGAAAGCAATGACAGTCTCTCTGTGTATTGGGTTTGCATGGCAAGGTTTTGGTAGCGGGGGGGCTACAGGGGTGGATTCTGTGAGAAGATGCCAGAAGCTCCCCCCCATGTCTGATAGAGCCAGTGCCTGCTGGCTCCAAGACGGACCCGCCGCTGGCCAAAACTGAGCTAATCAGCAACGGTGGTAGCGCCTCTGTGATCATTCTCTCTCATCATTTCACAGGACTGCAAGGTTACAGAAAGGTCTAATCAATTGTCAAACTCTCTTTTATCTCCGAGAAGGTGGTAAAAAAACCTAACTTCCCTGCTGTACAGGGGTCTTCTGACTACACAGCACCCTTTTTCACATACAATGCTACCATGATTAATGACCTCTCACCTCAGACCATGCTAAAACCTGTTCTTTAAAGCAAGCTGGTGTACCACAGTGAGAACAAAAGCAAGTTTGCACAAATTAATGAGTTCTCACAACCTCCAGCATGTCAGCTGTCATTATAGATGTCATCTGAATGACTGGAAGATAGAGAAAAATAAATATTGCATTCTGTGACCTTTTGCTTCTAATGACCACTTTTCAACATTTTTGAAGGCATGATTAAGTTTTGATAACTGGGGAAGTCACTCTGAGCAGGCTGAAATAGAGATAATTTGAGTGAGGGTCTCACATCTCAGCGGAGAGCAGGGAACTTCTTAGTGTGTGAATCGCACTCTGAAAGAGATGTAAAAGGGAGGCTGGTTTAACCAGAGGAGCTGCTGAAGCACAGGAATAGTCAGGGATAATTGCAGCCTAAGTAGAAATCAAAGGCTCAGCAAGCAGCTTTTTCTGTCTGCTTGATTGGCAGCTGCTGACCTGATGTCCAAAACCTTTGAACCCTTACAACAGTAATACCATTGTCAAAGCAATTTGCTTGCAGCTTTCTATGACCAGTTATTTCATCTGTGGAACTGGGATACCCAATTTGAAAGGGTAGTTTGCTCCTTTGCTGCAGTAGAAGCTGGGCAGAACAGCCTCATTATTTTTTATTACTTTATTTTTGAATCCTTTACCTACACCCCACCCCATTTCCAGTTCCTCTCTTCCCCAGCACACTCCACATACCACATACATACCCTGTTGTATGGATGAAGTGTCAGATCAATTTAGCTGTTGATTGCAACAAGGGAAGCGGAGGAACCCCAAACTTTAAAACACCATGATTTCATTGCATGAATGGAACTTCCTTGATGCCTGAATTGGTAATGCCACAGGACACGTGAAACACAATTATGTTTGGAGTTCCTTTCACTGGATTTAGAGGATTCAAAGACAGCATATTCAAGCTCTTTAATGAGTGGTTGGAACAGCACCTCTTGTAGTTAAAAAAGAAGGATAGTATACCTGTGACAGAGATAACTAACATACTGCCATTCCCATTGCACGTTTCTATTTACTCAGTGTACAGATGTAGCATTTTGTTTGTGCTAGCAAGAATTTTGTGACTTAAACTGATGTTTAGGGGAATCATAATAATAATAATCCCCTGAATTTGTAGTAGCTGTTGAGGCAGATTTCATGTGGTGGTGTTTTTTTTTTTTTTCTTTTAGGGAGGTAGGATAGCTGAAGAGAGAGCAAGAAGACAGAGTGGAAAGCTTGCAGTCTTATTCCAGCTGATAGTGCGAATTAGTGTTGCTCTGCGGTTTTTGTTTTGTTTTTTTTTTTTCCTGGGAAAGACCACTTTCTCTTTTTAAACTGATCAGTCTCCCTGGGTCTAGTATTATACCAAAGACCAGGATAGCTGATGTGACTGGGTTTTTGTAATAGTATGGGGAAGGAGAGAGTGTCTGTTCCTTTAAGGGTATCTGGTCAAAAACCTTTTCAGTGCAAAGAGGATAATAAAGAAAGGAAGCCATAAACAAGAACATACAGAGACGCAAACCTGACAGGCAAACATAACAAAGGCAAAGACTAGAAACAAACCTCACTGAGGAGATTGAAGTAGACGGATGCTTGTGTATTGGGTCTGGCTGAGATGGAGTTAATTCTCCCCATAGCAGCCCTCATAGTGCTGTGCTCTGCATCAGTAGCTAGAAAGGTGTTGATAACACACCAGTGTTTTGGCTACTGCTGAGCAGCGCTGGCACAGCATCAAGGCTGTCTCTCCAACATTTTTGCCCCCCCTCAATGGCAGGCTGGGGCAGGGCAAGATCTTGGGAGGGGACATAACCAGGACAGCTGACCTAAACTACCCAAACAGATATTCCATACCATATGACGTCAGCTCAGATATAAAAGCTAAGTAAAGGGAGACGGAAGGGGAGGCATTTTTGTCTTCTGGAGCAACCACTACGCGTACTGAAGCCCTGTTTCCCAGGAAGTGGCCAGACATCGCCTGCTGATGGGAAGTAGAGAATAATATCATTTGTTTTTCTTTGCTTTCGCGCGTGGCCTTTGCTTTCACTTTATTAAACTGTCCTTATCTTGACCCACGAGCCTTTTGTTATATTTTCTCCCCCCTGTCCAGCTGAGGAGGGGGAGTGATAGAGCAGCTTTGGTGGGCACCTGGCACCCAGCCAGGGTCAACCCACCACAGCTTGTAAAGTTGAAAGCAGACGACAGACGACCCTTTATTGCTAAAACATACACATACTTATAGTCACATATTCTGCAAAGTCACTGTACACGCGCACAAGCATAAAATATGATGGGTTATACTAACTCTGTACACGTGCATAAACATAGGACAGAATTGGTTATACCAACTAAAACATGCGAAACTTGTCTCAGTCTAATTGGTCAAGATAAACTGCCGAATTGAGGTTCTTTGTGCCAAGTTCCCTTTATCGTGGAATGCGCACCTGTGTTCTTCTAATTGGCATCTTTCTTTTTTTGTCTTCTTGTTTATTCTGTTCAAGGTCTTCTAAAGGCCTCTGGAATGCTTTTGCAACCGTTAGCTAAATATGTGTCCACAATTCCCCTTTTTTTGTTTTTTGACAATTAACAACATGCTGTATTTCCCTTTGCAAAAACCTATGAACACAGTTAATTAAACACGGCAAAAGCAACATTATACCTAATAAAATACATAAGAATAAAAGACACACAAAAAGAGGTTTGATTAATAGCTTTAGCCAGTGTCACCCAAACATTCTTACTGTCCCATGGCGTTAAACAATGTGGATCAATCACCGGTGTCACTGTCACGCTGCTTACTACAGTCAGTGTGTTCCATATCAATCTCAGCATAAGGTTTCGTCCATTTAGTTGGAATCCACTTTGGCCCATTTTCTGTAATGACACAAGCATAACCTCGGCCCCACGTTATTACTTTAAAAGGTCCTTCCCATTGCTGACGCTCAATATTTTTAACCCAGACTTTCCACCCATTATCAATATTTTGAATCCCACTATTCATTGTTTGAAAATGCCGAACTACAGGGGGAACAACTGACTCTCCACGCAGGGTCAAAAAATTCATCACATATATTGCTTTCATGATTCTATTTGAAGGAGGTTCCCCTAATTCCCCCGTTTTTTGTTTTTCCAAAAAATCTTTTAATACTTTATGAGTACGTTCAATTATAGCTTGACCTGTGGGAGAATGAGGAATGCCAGTAATATGAGTAACTCCCCATTGCTGAAAAAATTCCTGAGTCCGTTGTGCTATAAAACATGGTCCATTATCTGTTTTTATCTGGGCCGGGACACCCATTACTGCAAATGCTTGTCGTAAGTGTGTTTGTAGATGTCGACTTGTTTCGCCCGCAAGTGCTGTGGCCCATATCATCGAGGAATATGTATCAACAGAAACATGAACATAACACAATTTTCCAAAAGCTGGTACATGAGTCACATTTGCAAGGATCGCAGACCCCTAGGATTTACAGCGCCATCTCCGTGCCCAGATAATTTCTGGCACTCAGCACAGGATTGAATGATGGATTTGGCATCTGCTATAGAAATTTGAAACTGTTTGGCTAATACTTTCGCTGGTTGGTGGAAAAAACTATGAGCTCCACGTGCCTGTAGAAGTTTATTGGGGGGTGGCCCAGTCCATACAGGATTAGCTAGTAAATCAGCTCGTTTATTCCCTTCTGTGATCCATCCAGGCAAACTGGTGTGACTTCGCACATGCATTATATAACACTTTGTCCGTTGGTTTAACAGAAATAGCAACATCTTAAATTTTTCAAACAATGTGATATTATCAATTTCTTTCAAATAAGCCCGTCTCAAGCGTTTTACTACACCTACCACGTATAAAGAATCAGCAATAATATTGACTTCAACATCCTGCCGCTTTTTAAATACTTCTATTACAGCTTGAAGTTCCACCACTTGGGGGGGAGCCTTCACATGTGATAATGTGATTTTTCCATACCTGACCTTCTTTCCAAATAACTACTGCCTTTCCTGTTTTTCCACTGCCATCCGTAAATACTGTAGGACCATCAGTAGGTAACTCTGCACACAATTCTTTTTCTTCTAGTTGTATATTTTGTAGCAAGGTAAACATTTTGTGTGCAGGAAGATGAATATCTATCTTTCCTTTGAAATCTGCAAAAGCAATTTGTAAAGTTAGACTATTCTGTAGACACCATTGTAAATATCCTTGAGTCAAAGGAACGACAATCGTGTGTGGTTCTTGTCCACAAATCTCAATAATCCGACGTCTCCCCTTTATAATTAATTCTGAAATCATTTCAATTCGAGAAAATATGGTTTTTCGGGCCTGATGAGCTAAAAAGATCCATTCTATTATTAACAAGTCTTTGTGACTCCCCTCCCATTGATATATGATCCCGAGGGGTTGTTTTTCTCAGTTTAAAATGCTAAGATTAATGTCAAGATTTTCTTTAATCCTAAAAGCCTGACTCTGGGATATTATATCTGCTATCTGTTGTAATGCTTGTTTACCTTGAGGGGTCAATTGTCGAGGTGCCGTTAAGGTAGTGTCGCCTCGTAACATTTCAAATAAAGGGGTCAGAAGCTCATTATCTGTTCCCAACAGTGTTCGAACCCAATTGATTGTCCCCAGTAATTTTTGCACATCATTCAATGTTTCAATCTTGTCTGTAATTTCCAGTTTTTGTGGAACTATAGTTTTTTCTAAAATCTTCCAGCCTAAATATTTCCATGGTTGCATTTTTTGTACCTTTTCTGGTGCTATTTTTAAACCAAAATCAGACAATTGTGTAGTCAATTCTTTGAGCTTTTCGGATAACTCTCTTTTCCCTGCTATCAAGATATCATCCATATAGTGATAAATAATCAAGTCTGGATTTTGTTGTCTAAACCCTTTTAGAGCTTGGGATACATAGGATTGGCATATGGTTGGAGAATTTTTCATTCCTTGTGGCAGAACTACCCAATGATAACGTTCCATGGGTTCCTGTTTGTTTATGGTGGGGATAGAAAAGGCAAAGTTTTCCGCATCCTTCGGGTCTATATATATTGTAAAGAAACAATCCTTTAAATCAATAATCAAAATGTTCCATCCTTGTGGAATCATAGTAGGCATGGGTAACCCTAATTGAAGGGCTCCCATATTTTCCATTACTTCATTTATTTTCCTTAAATCATGCAACAGTCTCCATTTCCCAGATTTTTTTGGAATGACAAAAACTGGTGTATTCCAAGGGCTTGTGGTATTCACCAAGTGCCCTTGTTCCAATTGCTCCTGTACTAACTGTTTCAAGATGGCGATCTTAGATTCAGTTGGCGGCCATTGATCTACCCAAACCGGTTCCTCTGTTTTCCATTTCAGTTTTAGGCATGGTCGCCTGTCAATGGCCACGCCACAAAATTGTCTCCTGTACTAAGCACACATCCCATTTGACTTAATGCATCCCTGCCTATCAGGTTCATAGGGATATTGCTTACATAAGGTTTTATATAAGACACTGAATTTTGACAAATCAATTGAACCATATATTTGCTTTGTTGAGTTTTTGATAATCCTCCCACACCGAACAGTTTCGAATCCATCTCAGAAAGCTCCCAAGTGACAGGCCAGTCCTCCCACGACAGAACCGTTACATCTGCTCCAGTATCCACTAATGCTTGTAATTTTATTTTTTCTGGCCTGTTCTTTGCATTTTGTAACTCTACTGATATACTAGGTTTTGTTTTATTGATCTCCATTGACCACATAATTTGAGCTTCTAATCCCGTAGATCCAAACCCTGCATTGCCACGCTGTTGATTAACCTTACATGGTACATTTGCTTTAAAAGGGACTAGCTGTGCAATTCTGCTTCCTTCCTGTATCGATACTGGTGGAGATGGCGTCCAAATCATAGCATAAATGCGACCTGTGTAGTCCGCATCAATCACCCTGGGAAGCACAAAAATTCCTTGTAATGTTATACTAGATCGTCCCAACAACAGGGCACTAAGCCCATTACCTAATGGTCCTTGTGCGTTTACTGGCACACGGTGTACCTGAGAGTTCCATAGTAGAATGGTTTCTATTGTTGAGACATCCACTCCAGCACTTCCAGCTGTTCGGGCTGGCAATTCTGCCAGACATCCTTCTCGGCGCCGTTCTGGGATCCTTTCGGAGCTGTTGGGGTCATCGCACCGCTCCTCGTGCTCTTCTTGTAGTTTCCCGGCGATGGGGTACCTCGAGGTGGCAGAGCTACACCTTCACTTGTAAAACGAGATCTACATTTGTTAGCATAATGTCTCCCTTTATGACAACGAGGGCATATATTAGGCCCAACTTCCACTTTGTTTCACCCTTCTTTACACTGAAATTGCAAATGTCCCGGTTGTCCACATTTATAGCATTTCTTAACATTTTTTGTATCCATTCGCATGGCTACAGCAAAAGCATTGGCCATTAATGTAGTTTTATGCTCCAAAGACCCAACTTTGTTACAGGCCTCTATCATATCTACTAGCGTCACTCTTCCTGGCGTCGATTGTAGTATTTTTTTACAGTCTGCATTTGCATTTTCCATGGCCAATTTTATTATCAATGCTTCTTTGGCATCAACATTATCTATTTGCTTTTCAATAGCATCTCACAGACGATCAATAAAGGACATATAAGGTTCCGTATTACCCTGCCTTATACTTGTAAATGATTGTTGTGGCTTTCCGGCTTCAGGCAAGGTTACCATTGCCTTCAGAGCTAAGGAAGCTGATTCTTGTAATGCTTCCACCGGTAGCCTTGCTTGCCTATTAACATCTGCAAAGTCACCAGTCCCCATCATTTGTGCAGTAGTGATCATATACTGCGGATCTCCTTCTGGGCGGTCCAAATTTCTTAGTGCCGCTAAATCACATAATTCTGCCCATTTCACCTTCCATAATAGACGCTGAGTCGGGGTTAAAATCATTGTAGCCAATTGTGTACAGTCAAAGCCCGTTAAAATCTGACCAGAAAATATATTCTCCAATAACGCCTGACTAAACGGAGCAGACAGTCCATTAGCCATTACTGTTTTCTGTACTTCTTTTATTAAATCCCAATTGAAAGGTTGCCACACGTTTGGGGCATTCTGCCTGACTGTAACTGGAAAAGCCACAGGATTTAGACCTTCAGTTAACATTTTATCATTTATGTCCTTCCATCGCTTTTTTATAGCTTCTCCTGGGGATGTATCTGCCTCATAGGGAGGTGCAGAGGGGATAGGTCCCTGCTCGAGAGGCAGGTTACTTAAAGGTTGATCGTTGCCTCCATTAATGACATCTCCCTCGGTGGTTAATTCCTCATCACTGTCCGAATTATTTACCACCTTGCCACACACACTTTTCTTTTTTTCTGGGGTATCTTCAATTGAAATTTTTACAGCAGCAGCCACCTCCTTTTCTGCCTTAAGGGCTTTCAACGTTTCCAGCACCAATCTCCACGTAGCGGAGATTTTCTGAGCCTTCACATCCCCACGTGATACAAAGTCCCAAATTACTTTTCCCATTTCTTCCCAATTTTTAATTTCAAAGACTTCTACATTCGAAGTGGGGGCACCATGGTCCTTAAGCCACTTCAGCATCATACGTAAAGTATTTGAATCATACTTAACCCCTCTCATGGAGAGGATATGCGAAAGCATTTGTACAATTGCCCCTTCTTCCACAGACATCTGGGCACCCATTTTAATCCTTCTAGCTGCTCACCTTCCTTCCAAACGAGCAGGGTGATTGATCTCCCGGGAGAAGGTTGTCCGCTCAGTCCGGCTGGCTAGACGATTGTTCCGCTAGAGTCTCCTCCGGACGCACTTCCAGCAATTCCAGTGTTTTCTCGGCCCACAATCATGTTGGGGTCACCATTTGAGGAGATTGAAGTAGACGGACGCTTGTAAAGTTGAAAGCAGACGACAGACGACCCTTTATTGCTAAAACACACACATACTTATAGTCACATATTCTGCAAAGTCACTGTACACGCGCACAAGCATAAAATATGATGGGTTATACTAACTCTGTACACGCGCATAAACATAGGACAGAATTGGTTATACCAACTAAAACATGCGAAACTTGTCTCAGTCTAATTGGTCAAGATAAACTGCCGAATTGAGGTTCTTTGTGCCAAGTTCCCTTTATCGTGGAATGCGCACCTGTGTTCTTCTAATTGGCATATTTCTTTTTTTGTCTTCTTGTTTATTCTGTTCAAGGTCTTCTAAAGGCGTCTGGAATGCTCTTGCGACCGTTAGCTAAATATGTGTCCACACCTCACCAGTCACACTAATTAATGGGCTATCAAGAAATTGCAGGAAAACCAGGACTTTGTAACTCATAAGGATGAAAACCTGAGGGTCCAGGATGTTGGAGAGGGTTTGGTGGAACTATGCAAGCTTATGAAGGAATAAGTAGGGGAAGGGAATTGGAGAGGAACAAAAGATGGGGGCAGACAGAAAGGGGTATAAAAGGGGCTGGTTGCATGTAAAACAGGGCCAGTCAGTACGCTTGTCTGACTGAGCCATGTGCCTGATCACCACAGTCTGTCCTATCTTCTTATTAAATCCTTTAACTATCTACATAATCTCACTCTCTATCCTATGTGTATGCATGCTGCAAGGACTAAGGGCCAGCTACTGGTGAGGCTAACATGAGTGGATTTGGGGCCAGCGACTGAAGTCAGACCAGGGGTGTAGGCACCCTGGGCCTGTGGTTTCACCAGTTGGAGTGAGTGGAGGTCTCAGTGCCATCTGGAGCAGGTGAGGGTCTTGGCCACCAGCCACTGGGGTGGGGACAGTGTGTGTGTGTCTCAAAAACCAGTTACTGAGAGGGACAAGCATGAGTGAGGTTATTGAGGGGGCTTAGCGCCAGTGGCTGGAGTGGGACTGTGAATCACAGGCCCATGTGCCTGGTGCCAACTCTTGATGTGGGACTGAATATCTGTATCTTCCCCAAACTTGGTGTGCATGCGTGTGTGTGTGTAATTCACTAACAAACTTCAAGCTGGCCTAGCTGGTGAGTAGGAGGCCCTGGGTCTGGGCAGGGGTATCAGGTGGTCAGAGGGTCTGTGGTGGTAGTCAGGGGGGACCTGCGAGTGTAGACTACCTGTGAGAAGAGTGTGTACATGGTTGCTAGTGAGCATCAAGCTGGACTAGCCAGAGAACAGGAGACTTGTGAAGCAGATAAGATGGCAGGGGTATTGGACAGACAGGGGGGTTGTGCTGGTACTTGAAGAATCCATGAATGTGCATGTGCTTCTGAATCTAGAGCGTCGTGTGTGTGCTTTCACTAGTAAACTTCTATCTCTACCAGCCGAAGATGAGGAAAGGGACTTGTCTGTCTGTGTTCATGTTTTATGTGAGTCCTATATGTAGGTGCTGTTGAAGGCAGCGCCTTGCTTGTGGAAGTCTGTGTAGCCAGCTGTGTCAGTGTCCTCTCTGTGTGTCTCTAGGATATGTGCTTAACTTTGCTACTGGTTGAACCTCAAATGGGAAAGTAGCAGCCATGTCTCTCAGTCTGGGCAGAGGCCCCCAAGTACACAGGCCTGGGCTCCAACGGCTGGGCAGGAGGAAGTCCTGAGCCCGAAACAGCGGGAGGTGGTGACCACTCCTAACATCCCTTTAGAGTTTTGATGTGACAGTGTACTATTTCTGCAAAGCCTTCATCTAGGATTTTATAAAAACAATTTTTCACATGGAAATGAGGGTCAGTTGTTACTAGTTAGGCATAATTAGGCACCTGCTGAATATTAATACTTTTTTTATTAGGTGATTTAGTCTAGTGGCATCTTGGAGCATGGCTAGAAGAATAAGATAAGCTCAGCTGTGGATTGATAACATGCTGACTACTCCATGGTCCACACTCTTACCTTCACTATATGACTGGAGCCACATTTATGCTCACACAAATCTTCAATGCAAGCATTCACTTGGGAGGAGGCATTGGATGAGAAAACAGTGGACTAGGTGAAACTGCATTTGGGTAAATTGCTCTGTTTTGGGAAACAGAAAGAAACTTAGCAGGCTGTGCTCAGGGGTGATGAGGCCCTGGTGAATTTAAGGTCAAATGTAGTCAGGATGATAGTGATACTCTCAGTCTGTCTTCTAAGGGCCAAGGTATAATGCCCCCCAAAGGGGTAAGAGCTGTCTCTGCCAAAAGTTCTGTTAGCTTAGGTGAGCATCTGCCACAAGTCTAAGGACCATGCCAGAAAAGCAGCAGAAACTGGCTGCCTATGTGTAACAGAGCACTTGGTCCATTTCCATTATCAGCATCTGCAGTAAGGTGCAAAGAATTCATTGCATTCGACAGAACTAAGGGAAATGGGGATTTTAGAGTCTAACATTAACATATATACATTATCAACATTTTCTCTAGTTGGGCTTTAAAGCACCTATCTAATCATTTACATATGCAGTTACCTAATATTGGCACACAGTCACAGTGCATATAAAAGCAAAAATAGACATACAACTTATTAGTTCCTGAGTGAATTTTGGAAATGTAGGCCCTGGAATGCCTTCCTTGAGGGAGAAAGATGGTTTAACAAGTTACTTGAGAAATCTGTAGGATACAGCAAATCAAAATAAAACATAACTTTGCAAATGTCTAACAAAGAGCAGGTATGAAGGAATTTACAAATGTTATAATAAACTGAGAAGGAAAACAAGTGCCCATGGCTTTAGACAGTTAACCTGCTGTTATACTGATTCTGAGAGTACAGGGGAGGATTTAGAAAGAATTGAAGTTTTTCAGGATTCAATGGGATCTGTCAGTCACAGCTCCCATTCTGATTTCTGTTGCCCATTTCTTATCAGTACTTAAACAGGCACTTTAAAACCAAAATACAGCTTCTAGAGTTTCAAAAGCAGCCAAAAGATCCCTTCCTTTGGACAAAGGAATTTTAAAAAGCAGCTACAAGTTATGCGCAGCACTGTGATACGAGATTGCCTAAAGCCCATGGAGTCTACTACCCTTTAAAGCTATGGCACCATACAGGATTCTTTCAGATGAGACAGAGAGGTCTATTTGGGTGGGATTCAGCTCTCATTTAAGAGTTAAGGCATTTAAGATGTATCAGGTCTTAAAATGTGTGAGGTATTTCTCAAATACCAAAGCTGAAGAAACCCTGCTTTAAGAAAAATAAGTGAAGATATGTGGAAAGTAGAAGAAAGGGATACAAACACCACACAAAAAGATCAATCTGATGGCTGATACAAATTAATTTGCTCATAATTTTATGAGTTAAAACCCCTTATTCTCCATCCTCCCTATAACTATTCAGCACCCCTTATCTTGGTCTACATTCACTGTCTTGTATTTTGCTATCAGTTTGAACTCACTCCCCTTATATCTATCAAACTGTTTCCTTCCCCTCTTATAAATGAACAGAATAGTAGGATCCTAAAAATAGATAGATAAATGGATCATTTAGCCAGCTAGTTTCTCCTCATCAACAAAGAAATGGTCATTTGGGGGAGATTTTACTGAGTATCTTTGCAGACCAGCTTAAGAAGGGCATGCCCAAGAGAAAAATGTGGCCAAAAATCTGCGTGAAAGGTGTAGGGAATGACAAAATAAGAAAGTGGAGAGGAGAAGTGAAGGTAAATGAGATCAGAATTAGGCCTTGTTTGTTAAGAGATGTGAATTTAACAGTGCAGCATGTAGCTGTTAGCAGAATTACATTAAGGTCTTATTTACCCTCTTGCAACTTAAACTTCATACTTGTCCATTATTGTAAATCTCATCTGCAGGTTTTAAAAACCTTCAAAGTGTGCTTTCTTTAAAGGGAAGTGTTTTGGCATGCATTTTGTTAGGTTAAAAACATAACAGCCACAGCTGTTATTATACAGTTATATATGACTTCAATAGAGAGATGACTATTTATAGCAGCCAAGAGTCTGCCCCATCATACTTAACTGTATTGGAGTTTTGATGATACCAGAAGTCAAATAAGCTTTGTTCTCATGGCCAGTTACTGCATAATAACTGGAGATCCAAAATGGCCCAGTTTCTGCCATCAACCTTTTCAGTTACATAGCAAACAGAGCCTATATTTGTACAGCTCTCTGGCTTCAAATGATGACTTATGTAACATCTTCTCACACTGAATTAAATAGTACCCTAAAAGTCTAATCCTTATTTATTATAAGAACCTTTTCACATATATTCATAAAGCATGTTTCCCTCTACTCCCTGTCAGAGTATAGAGGAGACTTAGCGCAAATCAAAATCTATTCCTAAATACACAAAGAGATGAAATAACTGGGTAATGTACTGAAATAATTTCCTCAGTGCTGCAGAAGATATGTGCCTATAAACCCTTCTCCTTGCATGTCTATTTCTACATGTATGGGAACATTTATTTGAATGCCGTTCTTCTTTAAAGGGCTTCCTTCATGCTTATCATATAGATCATAATTAATAGCTGAGGGAGACCAATAACAGTGTCTGTCCTCATAGGCCAACATGAATAAAGACAAGGGTGGAAAATCAATAACATCATTAGGTCAAGGGCACTTGGTAGTACAGAGCCAATAAATGCCTCTTACCCATATATGCACTGAATAGGTGAAAAAAAAGAAAGATTTTGAAAAATATAATCTCTGCTCATGTGAAAATCCTGAGCCTTTGTGACTGTGGAAGTTACTATACAGTATGTATTTCTACAGTCAGACTTCTTCTGTTAGTACATTTAAACCATGAAGTGCTTTTGCTGCTGATTTGCCTATTATTGGAGGAAAATGACCTGTAAAGCTGTTTCAAGAAGCTAAGTGCTTTGCATACATTATGGCAATGTGAGACATAAAGAAAAGTGGTAAGAAAGAAATTTAGTAAAGTTGCTACAAGCGAGCTTATTCTCCATATCACAGTAAGGACGTCATAATCTTCTAAACTAAAGGGAAACAAGTCTGTAAAGATAAACACTCATAGAATTTGGGATTTGCATAATCAGTTTGGAAAACATTCCCTACCTGTCAAGATAAACACTCACAAAATTCAGGATTTGGAGAATCAGTTTGGAAAATGATCCCACCTGGAAAAAAAACCCACACAACTTTTAAAATTACAAATGTGAAACATTCAGCTGTGTTATTAGACAATGTTGCCAAGCAGGGAGCACAAGTAGTATAGGGACAACTTTAATTCAGTATAAGAAGACACGAATCTTCAATGCAAACTACCAATGGAGGATGGCTTCTGACCCTTCAGAGCTGTGATTGTCTTACTTGCCATTTCTTTCTGAATGGAGGAAGGTTTATTTATCAAACACATAGAAACACTTTGGGCCCATTTACAGACCACTGGTGTAGGTCCCCAGAATAGATATTTATCGACTCACAGGCCTCTGGCCACTCATTATGGAGTTATACATTGGGGAGCATCTGTGCTCCAAATATTCTTATAATCTGGAGCGGCAACTTGGAGGTCCCTATCAGAAATATGAGTATAATAACTTCCATGGGGTGTCACAAACTTGATCTATGTTTAATTTTAAATTGTCCACAAAGTGCTATGAAAGTCAATCTGTGTAGGTATGTTTGGATCAGGGTCAAAGTGCTCAGCGCTTTGACTTCTGTGGTCATGATATCGCTGCTGTTTAAAACAGACAGGAAAACCAAGGTTTCCCTAACAGAAAAGTTAAGCGCTTTGTCTAAGGCCAGGCATAAAGTCAGGCATAAAGCAAATCATTATGGCCTAATTTCTGGCTCCTTTTCCTGATCAACATTAAGAATATTGAAAAGAAATAATGAAAGCTTCAAATTGCTAACTAGCTATTGGGTGAACAAATTTCAGTACTGTTCAGATTCAATATGGGGCTTGTGCTAAAAGCCACCTTATGACTTTGTTGACCTGCTGTAAAGTAGTGACAAGCACTCTGCTTTGGACTAGGGAGCAGCAGCTGCAGCAATGGAAAAGAAAGAAACACCCACTAGGGTAATAAACATTTTCAGGGAAAGTTATTTATGCATCAGGACTGTGGCAGCTATGAAAAAAAGAGATGCGGCATGCCAGAAAGATGGGAATCTTGCATAAATACTGCTCATAAACAAATCAAGAATTAAAGAGTAAGCAGTAGTATAGGCACAACTTTTATCCAAGATAAAAAGTGACAGGTGCCCCACCCCCAGCTTCTGGCAGAAGTTCTGCCTCCCTGCATGCAACCTCAGGGGGCATTTGCCCCAGAAGTCACTCCCCTCTTCTGGTCACGTGGTCTGTTGTGATTGGCGCCCCTTCCAGTTTATCCAGAAGTACATTAGACCGGGAAGTCCCTTCCCCTACATACACAGGAGACCAACATTTTCTTTCAGGCGCCATTTTATGTCAGGGGAGCCAACATTTTAAAGCAGGGAGCTGCCATTTGGTTAAAGATAATAGCCCATGTGTTTTCATACTGCTCTGTGACTGGTTGATGGTAATTTCTTGACACTGTCATACCCAAGTGTTCTCAGGCAGCCCTGTGATTGGCTGGCAGGACTAGCCGCTCCTACCAGTGTACCCAGAAAAGGAAGCCCCCACTGACTACTTAGAGGGAGGCTGCCATTTTTGATAGCATCATTCCCCATGTTTTTTCATACTGCTTTGTGATTGGCTGTTGTCCATTTTTGACACTATTATACCCATATGTTCTCAGATCTCCTTATGATTGGCTGCCTAATTCCTTTGGATCAGGAAGTGCTCAGAAATAAAAATATATACATTTATATACAATATATACTGTAAGGGTATGTGGAAGGAGAGTGTCTGTTCCTTTAATGGTATCTGGTCAAGGACCTTTTTCAGTGCAACAAGGGATAATAAGAAAAGGAGGAAGCCATAAACAAGAACATACAGGGACACAAACCTGACTGACCAACAAATGCTAATGGAGGCAGTGATGATAACCAAACCTGGTCAGTCACACTGATTGATGAGGGCATGTGAGAGTGTGAGAATGTTTATTACAGCAAGGTTATCTGATCAGGGACCTTGTCAGTAAAGAAACTAAGGGAAAAAGGGGGAAACCAGAAGCAAAATATGCAGAGACACAGACCTGACAAAGCAAACATGGAGAAAATGACAAGAAACAAACAGATACCAAAAAGCCGGTCGAAGAAACTCTCTAAGACTCGTTTTGGAGTTTTAGAAAGCAGGCATTCTTTATTGCAGCGCTGGATGCACGGGGGATAATTCCACCCAGTGTGCATGACACAGCTTTAGCACAAACAGGTTATATAGAATAACTAATTGCATATTAATCAGATTAGTATACATATACATAAAAATTATTATAACTGATTATCATAGTACTGCCTACATCCGATCATGCGCAATGAAGGATCCATTTGAGTCGAAGGGCTGCTTTTGCGACCACTGACCCATTTGAAGTTCTTGCTGGCTGTCCTTGAAGTCTTTATTCTTGTCCTTGTTCTTTGATCTTGAAGCTTAATGCAGTTTCAATCAGATGTGGTCAGTCTCAACATTGTTCTCATCTAGCGTACAGGAACATCTAGTCATAAGAGTAAAGAACTGCAAAACTTATGAATAATTACTAGTTAATCACTTGACTAGACTTTGTAATTATCTCCCCGGTTACCCTTTGTCTATTGTTTCAACCATAATGTTAATATATGATCATTTATCAAATCTCACTTGCACAGTCACCTAGCAGCAAATCAGTTTTCATAGAAGCTACAAAATATTAAAACCATAAAAGTTTGAACAAATCACATGAAATGTATGGACATATACTATCAGTTTCCCCCTTTCTGTTTGAGGCTACTAATTCTTTTAGTAGTCTCACCTGAATACAGATCGTGTCACAGCTCGTTTAAGACAACTAAAGGCGACACAGATTATAATAATGACGATAACAATCTCAATTATATTTTGTAAAAGCCCAGCTAACCATCCAGTCAGAGAAAATCCAAAGTTTTGAAATATTTTGTTTAGCCAAAAACTTTCTATGTTTGATCTCAATTCCCTACTACTTTGAGCTACATGTCTTATTCTGTCTATCTGATGGTTTAAATCATCTGTCACATTTGGTATGTGGATACAACACGAATCATTTGAAAATCCAATGTATCCACATACCCCATGTTCTTTTAGTAGTAGTAAGTCCAAAGTTAACCGATTTTGCAATGCCATTTTACTAGTAGCCTGTAATTGTGCATTGAGTTCATTTAGCCCAGTTTGAGTAGCATTAGCTAATGTTTCTACTTGGAGTGAAAGATTGTGGAGAGTAATTTTATTTTGAAGAGTTGTTAACTGTGGTAAGAAAATAGATTCCAATACCCATCCGATTTTGGTTCCAGTACTTGGTGATTGCCAGGAATCATCTTCTCGTTTTACCCGATTCCACCATCGAGGCTGTAAAGGGGATTTCTTCCAGAGAGGGCATAAAGTCAGTAAGCCTAAAGTCCATTGTTTACTCTTGTCCTTCATGGGAAGGTGAGTGGACCAGGTACCATCACTACTCACCCAGTTAGTCCTAAACTTTCCACCTGTCCTTTAATACAGTCAATCCCAGGCCAAATTCTCCTTCCATTATTAAGAGGGGACCAAGTATCATTTAAAATATTGCTATAATTTCTACAAGCACATCCCCATCTTAGAGCTTTAGCTACTGAATAAAGTCTCTGAACTTCTGGGTCAGAAGAATTACAAGTATAGACTTTCGTACAGTTCTATTTAGGATGTGTGATTTTCTCTGTTTCTCTAGTCCAATCCAAATTCCCATAAATAGTTCTGGTTCTGGGTGGATCTAATAAGGGTCCTGTAACTCCAGTAAATTCCAAACACCATTCTATATTTTGAATATGATCCCAAGTTCCTCTCTGCACTTTTCTCCATGGTTTTGGCAATTGGCAGCCCCAAGGGAGTGTTTGTACAAGTTTCTCCTGAAGGACGATAAATTAATTCTTTTGCCCACAAGGTGGATGGTTTGGTAATGTTACAATTCAAAATGCTATAATTCCTCCTTTCAAAGTTTAAAGAATAATTGCCATCCAAATCCGTCCAATTTAATCTGCTAAACTGATTCTCATTGTCCCACATCTTTTCCCAAGTTTTGGTTAAATTCAATGTCAATATTCCCCATGGAACTGGATTTTCAGCTGACTTTGTGTGATGGGTTGACCCTGGCTGGTTGCCAGGTGCCCACCAAAGCCGTTCTATCACTCCCCCTCCTCAGCTGGACAGGGGAGAGAAAATATAACAAAGAGCTTGTGGGTCGAGATAAGGACAGGAGAGATCACTCACCAATTACCGTCATGGGCAAAACAGACTCAGCTTGGGGAAAATTAACTCACTTTATTACAAATCAACCAGAGCAGAGTAATGAGAAATAAAACCAAATCTCAGAACACCTTCCCTCCACCCCTCCCTTCTTCCCGGGCACAACTTTACTCCCGGATTCTCTACCAACCCCCCCAGCTGCGCAGGGGGACAGGGAATGGGGTTTACGGTCAGTTCATCACACGTTATTTTCTGCCGCTTCATCTTCCTCAGGGGGAGGACTCATCACACTCTTCCCCTGCTCCAGCGTGGGGTCCCACCCACGGGAGGCAGTCCTCCACGAACTTCTCCAACGTGGGTCCTTCCCACGGGCTGCAGTTCTTCACGAACTGCTCCAGCATGGGTCCTTTCCACGGTGTGCAGTGCTTCAGGAGCACACTGCTCCAGCGTGGGTCCCCCACGGGGTCACAAGTCCTGCCAGAAAACCTGCTCTAGCGTGGGCTCCTCTCTCCACAGATCCGCAGGTCCTGCCAGGAGCCTGCTCCAGCGCGGGGTTACCACGGGGTCACAGCCTCCTTCGGGAACCCACCTGCTCCGGCGTGGGGTCCTCCACGGGCTACAGGTGGATATCTGCTCCACCGTGGACCTCCATGGACTGCAGGGGGACAGCCTGCCTCACCATGGTCTTCACCACAGGCTGCAGGGGAATCTCTGCTCCGGCGCCTGGAGCATCTCCTCCCCCTCCTTCTTCACTGACCTTGGTGTCTGCAGGGTTGTTTCTCTTACATGTTCTCACTCCTCTCTCCAGCTGCCGTTTTCTGCCTGTCCCAACTTTTTCCTTCTTAAAAATGTTATCACAGAGGCGTTACCACTATCGCTGATTGGCTCGGTCTTGGCCGGCGGCGGGTCCGTCTTAGAGCCGGCTGGTATTGGCTCTCTCTCGAACACAGGGGAAGCTTCCAGCAGCTTCTTACAGAAGCCACCCCTGTAACACCCCCCCCGCTACCAAAACCTTGCCACACAAAGCCAATACACTTTGGAATCAGAAGGCAGGCCGTTATTGAGGTTAAATTTTGTACCTTCGCAAAACCTTGAATCAATTGCAAAACTAGATTGTCTTTTATCAAAATGACATGGACAACTAATATCAGGATTAGTAATTCAGACAATAATTGCTTAATTTTGTTTATCTTATACTACAGATTCTCTTATCATGTCAATTCGTGATTCTGCCTTTGTAATTTTACATCTGCTATTATTTATCTTATGTTTAGAACAACTTAAAAGAAAATATTTAAAACCTATAACACACAAAAGGATTACTGCCCCTGACAATATTCCTAATAGCAATTCCAATTTTATAAGCTTTACACAATTGTTCTCCCAGGTACATAGCATGGAACTCATTTATAGATTTTTAATTTCAAAGGACCAGTTTCTTGAGACTTCCAATTCCCTGTTGGTGCTTTCTTTATTCTTGAATAGTGAAGCCAAGGTCCTTTTCCCCAGACCTTTACTGCTGTATATGTTGTTAAAATGACTTGATACGGTCCTTTCCACTTCTCAGCTAGTGGTTCTGAAGTCCACGATTTTACATATACCCAATCTCCTGGTTGGAAGGGATGGGCTGCTGTGTCCAATTCTAAGGGTCCAGCTGTGGAGACATACTGACAAAGTTCTTGAAAAGAGTTTCCTAAAGAAATCATAACACCCTTTAAAGTCATATCCCCAAAAGCGCTCAAGGTATTTGGAACATAGGACCCTTGATATGGTTTTCTATATTACATTTCATAAGGACTTAAATTTCCTTTCCCTTTTTGGCTCTACTCTGATTCTTAATAGAGCCATGGGGAATGCTTTAACCCATGTAAGTGAGGTTTCCTGACAAATTTTACTCAGCTGTTGCTTGAGAGTGTAGTTCATTCTTTCTACTTTCCCACTTGCTTGTGGTCTATATGGGGTGTGATAGTCCCAATCTATAGACAATACCTTGCTCAACTGTCTTACAATCTTTGCTATAAAATGAGGGCCATTGTCAGATGACATTCCTACGGGGACCCCAAATCTTGGTATTATCTCTTTGAGAAAGATTTTAACTACTTCTCTTGCTTTGTTGGTGCGACAAGGGAAAACCTCAGGCCACCCAGTAAAGGTATCAACTAGAATTAGGATATATCAATATCCTTCTTTTCGGGGCAATTCTGTAAAATCAATTTGCCAATATTCTCCTGGAGAATTTCCTTGTTTAGTAATTCAAAAAACGATTTTATTACTGGTTTGGGGATTATTGCGTATACAAATTTCACATCCAGTTGTAATTGTTTGAATAATCTTTGTCATATCTCTACTCAAAATACACTTTTGTAATGCTTAACAAGGTTTTCTGTTCCCCAATGTACTTTGTTATGTTCAGCCCGGGCAATTTCTCTCATTATTGCAGGTGGGACTATTGTTTGGCCTGTTGGTGTTACAGCCCATCCTGTTTCGTTTTTATTAGCCTGCAATTTAATAATTAATTCTTCATCTTTTTCGTTATAATTTGGAGCATCTTCAGGTAAATTTACACTTTTCTCTAGAACTAGTGCTAGGATGCCTTTTTCTGCAGCCTCTTTCGCAGCTCTATCAGCCAATCGGTTACCTGTTTCAGGGACAGTCCTACCTGACTGATGTGTTTTACAGTGTATTATCACGACTGCTGTTGGCTTTTGAATGGCTTCTAACAATTTCAGTATTTGTTCTGCATGCTGAATGGTGGTTCCTTGTGCAGATAACAGTCCTCTTTTTTTCCATATCGCTCCATGTGCGTGTACTACTCCAAAAGCATGCTTTGAGTCTGTCCAAATGTTGACTCGCTTTCCTTGACTTAGTTCCAGTGCTCGAGTAAGAGCTATCAATTCAGCCTTTCGGGCAGATACATTCGAAGGCAAAGCTCGTGATTCAATTGCCTTCTCAGTAGTAGTTGTTGTATATCTTGATAAACGCTTTTCTTCACAGATGAAACTGCTTCCGTCGGTACATAGCTGACTTGGTCCCAGATATTGGACCAGGACACCCAGAGCTATACCTTTTCTTTCATGAGTAAAGAGTTCAAATGTCTTTGTGAGATCTGGCAGGCCTAGGGCTGGTGCCCCCATTAGAGCCTGTTTTAGTTCTTTGAAAGCAGCTTTTCCGGCATCAGTCCAATCTATAAATCCGTTGTTTGAGGTTTTGAGCTGCTCGTATAAAGGTCGGACCAGCAAGCCATAATTTGCAATCCACAGGCGACACCACCCGACCATTCCCAGAAATGCTCGCAACTCTTTTAGAGTCTTAGGTTCAGGGAGATGACAAATTGCCTCCTTTCTCTCAGTTCCTAATTGTCTCTGTCCTTTCAGGATTTCAAAACCCAAATAAGTTACTTCTCTCTGGGTTATTTGGGCTTTTTCTTTTGACACTCGATATCCACTGATTCCCGAAAAGTTCAAAAGGCTAATAGTTAACTTTGTGCATTGTTCTTCCGGCTCAGCTGCAATTAACAGATCATCCACATATTGCAACAAGATGCCTTGATTATTTTCTTTCTTCCAAATCTCTAGTTCTCGTGCCAATTGACTTCCAAAAATGGTAGGGCTGTTCTTAAAGCCTTGAGGCAAGACTGTCCATGTATATTGTGTTTTCCTCCCAGTCTCAGGATTTTCCCATTCAAAAGCAAAAAGCTCTTGACTATTGGGATCCAAAGGAATACAGAAAAAGGCATCTTTTAAGTCTAACACTGTGAACCACTCTTGTTTCTCTGTTAGGGTTGTTAACAAAGTATAAGGGTTTGCTACTACCGGATGAATATCTTGTACTATTTGATTTATTGCTCTGAGGTCTTGAACCAACCTGTAATCTTTTCTATTAGCCTTTTTTAACAGGCAATATTGGGGTGTTTTATTTGGATTCGCATTCTATTAACAATTTATATTTTAGAATTTTTTGTATTATTGGTACTAACCCTCTCCGACTTTCCAGTTTTAGGGGGTATTGTTTAATTCTTACCGGACTCGATCCTGGCTTTAAATCAATTCTCACAGGCTCTGCTCTTTTGGATTTACTAGGAACTTCCCCAGCCCAGACGACTGGAATTACAGCATTATCTACTTCGACTGGTATGATCTTCTGCTTTCGGTAACCGTCCTGTAACAACAAAGCCACTGCTTCGATATGTTTAGTTTCTGGTATTAGAATTTTAATCTCTCCATTTTTAAATTTAATTTCTGCCTCCAATTTCTCAAGTGGGTCTCTCCCTAACAGGGGTTTAGGAGAATTTGGCAAATATAGAAACTGATGAGTGACCCATTGCTTTCCTAATTTAATTGCCAAAGGTTTAAAGAAGGGTCTAGTCTCTCGTTCACCTGTCGCACCAACACCACTAATTTCCTCAGAACTTAACTCCCCCTCTAAGGTATTTAAAACTGAAAAGGTGGCTCCAGCGTCAACTAAAAATTCAATTTTCTGTTCTCCCAGATTAGCTGCAACCAGAGGTTCTGCTGGGAGACTCCCCTCCGGTCCCCGTCAAATACTTTCACTCAACTTTCCCAAGAAAGGGGGAACTTGCTGAGGTTGCGTGGTCGGAATTAGGATCACTTGTGACCTTGTAGGTCTTAAGGGGCATTCCCCTTTCCAGTGTCCTTCTTGTTTACAGTATGCACACTGATTTGGTCCCAGGGGCTGATTTGATCTCACTGGCGAGCCCAATCCAGTTCCTCTCCCTCGTCCCATTCCTCGACCACATCCCCTTCCTCGGGGGATAACTCCTCTGCCTCGTCCCATGCCAGCTCCTACTTCTAGAGCAGCCACTAACCTTGCATTCATTTTACTCTGTAATTCATCTCTATTTCTATATGCCACCCAAGCAACTTCTAATAATTTTCCCCAGTCTCGAGAATCTGCTCCTTGTAATTTTTGTAATTTTCTTCTGATATCATCAGAGGATTGTCCTATAAATAAAGGAGGCAATTGAGCTTTTCCTTCTTCAGACTCAGGATCCAGATTAGTATATTTCCTAGCAGCATTTTTTAATCTACTTACTTAGAAATTCAGTGGGGGACTCTTTTCTATCTTGTTTAATTTCATATAATTTAGACATGTTAATTGCCTTAGGCATAGCAGTTCCAATTCCGAATAGAACCCATTTTTTATATTGATCTAACAGTCTTCTCTGAGCCAAATTGTTAGGATCACATCTGGGATCAGCAGATGGAAAATTTTGTTCCACTGTTCCCTGTAATACTCCAGAAGCCACTTGTGCTTCTACCTGGGTTCTAGCAGCCCTCCGGATCATATCTCTTTCTGCACTATCAAAAAGTACATCCATTATTATTTGTATGTCTTTCCAATCAGGATCCTGAGTCTGAATCGTTTCAAAAGCGTGGGCTGTTTGATCAGGGTTTTCTCAATAGCTCCCCGCTGCTACTTTCCAATTATTTAAATCCACAATAGAAAAGGGTACTTTAATAGTTGCCACACCCTCAGTCCCAAGCGCCTGACGAAGAGGAGCTTGAACAACTTTGCTCTGTTTAGCTCGTTCGCCCTGCGACAGGACTACTCATGGGCTCTCTTTCATCGCTATTTCTGGGAACAGCTCTAGATGGGGCCCTTCGGGGTCCAATTATCATTTCAGTATCATCCTCTCGTTCTTGCTCATATAACTTTAAACATCTTTGTCCAATACTACACGTGGAACAACACCTTTTGAGCTTATTTGTCACCTTTTTCATTTCTTTCTCATTTCTCATTACGCTACTCTGTTTAATTGGTAATAAATGAAATTAATTTCCCCAAGTCAAGTCTGTTTTGCTGGTGACAGTAATGGGCAAGTGATCTCCCTGTCCTTATCTCTACCCATGAGCTTTTTGTCATTTTTGGTTTTTTCTCCCTCTGTGTTGTTGATGGAGGGGGAGTGATAGTAATAGTAGATGTAAAATTACAGAAGCAGAATCACGGATTGTCATGATAAAAGAATCTGTAGTATAAGATAAACAAAATTAAGCAATTATTGTTAGAGCTACTAATCTTAATACTAGTTGTCCCTGTGATTTTGATAAAAGATAATCTAGTTTTGCAATTGATTCAAGGTTTTGCAAAGGTACAAAATTTAACCTCAATAACAGCCTGCCTTCCGATTCCAAAGTCAGCCGAAAATCCAATTCCATGGGGAGTATTGACATTGAATTTAACCAAAACTTGGGAAAAGATGTGGGACAATGAGAATCATTTTAGTAAATTACATTGGACAGATTTAGAAGGCAATTATTCTTTAAATTTTGAAAAAAGGAATTATAGCATTTTGAATTGTAACATTACCAAACCATCCACCTTGTGGGCAAAAGAATTAATTTATCGTCCTTCAGGAGAAACTTGTACAAACACTCCCTTGGGGCTGCCAATTGCCCAAACCATGGAAACAAGTGCAAAAAGGAACTTGGGATCATATTCAAAATATAGAATGGTGTTTAGAATTTACTGGGGTTATAGGGTCCTTGTTAGATCCACCCAGAGCCAGGGCTATCTATGGAAATTTAGATTGGATTACACAGAGAAAATCACACATCCTAAATAGAACTGTATGAAGGTTTATACTTGTAATTCCTCTGACCCAGAAATTCAAAGACTTTATCCAGTAGCTAAAGCTCTAAGATGGGGATGTGCTTGTAGAAATTAAAGCAATATTTTAAATGATACTTGGTCCCCTCTTAATAATGGAAGGAAAATTTGGCCTGGGATTGACTGTATTAAAGGACAGGGGGAAAGTTTAGGGTTAACTGTTTGGGTGAGTAGTGATGGTACGTGGTTCACTCACCTTCCCATGAAAGACAAAAGTAAACAATGGACTTTAGGTTTGTTAACTCTATGCCCTCTCTGGAAGAAATCTCCCTTGCGGCCTCAGTGGTGGAACTGGGTAAAGCGAGAAGATGATTCTTGGCAATCATCGCCAAGTACTGGAACTAAAATAGGATGGGTATTAGAATCTATATTTTTACCACAGTTAACAGCTCTTCAAAACAGGTTGACTCTTCACAATCTTTCACTCCAAGTAGAAACATTAGCTAACACTACTCAAAGTGGGCTAAATGACCTCAATGTACAAGTACAAGCTACTAGTAAAATGGCATTGCAAAATCGATTAGCTTTAGACTTACTACTATTAAAAGAACATGGAGTATGTGGGTACATTGGACTTTCGAATGATTCATGTTGTATCCACATACCAAATGTGACAGATGATCTAAACCATCAGATAGACGGAATAAAACATGTAGCTCAAAGTAGTAGAGAATTAAGGTCAGGCATAGAAAGTTCTTGGCTAAACAAAATATTTCAAAACTTTGGATTTTCTCTGACTGGATGGTTAGTTGGGCTTTTGCAAAATATAATTGTGATAGTTATCATCACTGTTATAATCTGTGTCGCTTTTGGTGTCTGAAACGAACTGTGACACGATCTGTATTCAGGTGAGACTACTAAAAGAATTAGTAGCCTCAAACAGAAAGGGGGGAATTGATAGCATATGTCCTTACATTTCTGTATGGTATGTCTAAATATTTTGATGGTTTTAATATTTTGTACCAGCCATGGAAACTGGTTTGCTGCTAGATGACTGTAAAAGTGAGATTTGGTAAATAATTATTAGAAATCTTATATTAACACTATGATTGAAACAATAGACAAAGGTGTAGCCAAGCAATTAACTAGTAGAGGTAGCTACTCATAAGTTTTACAGTTCTTTGCTCTTATGACTGGATGTTCCTGTACATTAGATAAGAATAATATCGAAACTGACTGTATGTGACTGAAAACATGTTAAGCTCCAAGATCAAAGAATAAGGATGAAGAACAAAGACTTCAAGGGCAGCCAACAGAATTTCAAACGGGTCGGTGGTCACAAAAGCAGCCCTTCGACTCAAATGAAGGACCATTGCGCATGACCGGATGTAGGCAGTACTATGATAATCAGTTACAATAATTTTTATGTATATGTATACTAATCTGATTAATATGTAATTAGTTACTCCATATAACCTGTTTGTGCTGAAGCTGTGGTATGCACGCTAGGTGGAATTATCCCCTGTGCATCCAGCGCTGCAATAAAGAACGCCTGCTTTCTAAAACTCCAAAACGAGTCTTAGAGAGTATTTCTTTACAGGCCATGAATTTTGGTGTCTATAGAGTGGTTTGTTGGGCACCTGGTGGCTAGCTGTAAAAGGAACTAGGCCTTAAGCCTTATTGTTTCTAAGACTATTCATATTAGACATATAACTAATGATTAGAAATTGGTTTAGATATGATTAATAGAATGCAGGTGCTTATAAAACAATATGCATAAGCTGCTTATTAAGCCTATGTGTCTCCCCCTCCATGGCTGGCTTGAAACCCAGTCAAGCTGAATCAATAGAAGAAGGATCATACATCTTAGACCTAAGACATGGGAGTAAGTGATTAACTTTAGAACAAGATAAATTAATAGAATAGCATGAATGATTTTCAGAAATTCAAAGGTAATCTTTGATGTGTAAGAAGATAAGTGATCATGGTGACCCAAGACCTTCTGCCTACGACCACTAACTTTAGAAGAACCGACACACGAGAATTGATGAGATAAATTGATAAATGATAACGACATGGGAACCGAGATCAACTAGAAAATTACAAAGACTTTAGACTGGGACAATAGGTGGTAAAAAGGTATATAAGATTAGGAAATTTTTGGAAGGTTGCCATTCACTGCGGTGGTGGCCCAACTCTGAGTTGTTAATAAAGCAAACCTAGAGAAACCCACGTTTGAAAAATTCTTTAACACTAGCCAAGGTCAACCCACCACAGATGGATGAAAAAAAAAAGCAGACCTGCAACAGAAAATGTTCCATCAGAGTGAGATTACAATCTGCTCATAACTAAAGAGTAAGGTAGCAGTGTACATTTATTACAACACTTTATGAATATCCAGCCTGGTAGGTGTGGAAGAAGCTAGGCCTCCACAAGAACCCTGCCCACTCTCTAAAAAGGTCCACCAGTAAAGTGACAGAAGTAATATCTCTTCCATCCAGATCTCACTTGGAACTCATCCATGGCACAACTGCATTTAGTGGAAATGGCATTTCTTCTTTAGATTCACACTTTACACTCTGCTTATATTTATACTTCTAGTATTTTGCAATAACAGTCAAGACATAAAAAGTCGTGGCACTTGTCTTTGGTGGAGAGTTCCTAATGTGCTCCTCAAATGAGTTAAGAGGTTTCCCATTCCCATGGCAGAGCTTGCCCTCTCTGTGGAATTTCTCAGGTCTCCCAGGATGATTCCTTCCCCACCACTTAAGAATTTAGCTATCATGAGTAGGACATCCATCCCGCATTCTCCCCTGTATGGAGCCATTTCACACCTTGACCTTCTGAGGCTCACCACTCATTCTGACTGTTCATGAAGAAGCGGGAGATGGTCTCCACCAACTTCAGGCATCTGCAGTGAAGGTAGTCTGAGCTTGTCTATCTTCTTTCAGGATATGGTCCTTGCTTGGTAACACCAATGCCTCTCCCCAAACAAAATGGGAGATTCTCAAAATAAAAACTCCTTGTGGTTTTATGCTAAATTAGCAAGGTTTTTCTCCCTGTTAAGCTGAACTACAAATAAATACATCATGTTTTCCAGTAAATTGCCTTCCAAGGTCTGCTTAATTCCATTAGACAGTGTGAAACCATGCATTCTAGCTGTACAGATTGGTAAACAGAATGAGAAGTGTTTCTGAGAATGCTGCAGATGGGGTAGGAAAATCAATAGTTTGTGAGGGAAAGCTTCCAGCAATATAGATTGTTTGAACTACTTACCATTATGTCAAATTCACTGTTAAACATCAGCAAACAGACACACCGAAAGATGAATATTGAGAAAAACCACTATTTCTACTATTTGCATTTAAAAACTTCAAGTTGTACAGATTTTTATAATCATGTAAGTCTTTATAATTCAATAACAATGCTTTTATTTAACCCTTAAACAGTTGATGGTCTGAATATTTTTTTCCAATTTGACTCCCTCCCTCAGAAGCCCAGTACATTTTTTAGACGCAAAGTTTTCTTTCCTTTATTTGCTCTCCTATGTATTATTTGTAATTTTTAGAATACCCTTCTCTGTGGCAACCCAAATCTTTTTTGGCAAGAAACCTTCCCTGAAAGCAGGTTACAAACTGAAAGCAAATAAACACTCCCCACCTTGAAAAAAAAAAAAGAACCTAGTATCATATTTGGTTGCTAGCTTCCTTGAGGTTGTCGTGGTTTAACCCCAGCTGGTAACTAAGCACCACGCAGCCACTCACTCACTCTCCCCCCAACCCAGTGGGATGGGGGAGAGAATTGGGAAAAAAAAAGATAAAACTCGTGGGTTGAGATAAGAACAGTTTAACAGAACAGAAAGGAAGAAACTAATAATGATAATAATAACAATAATAAAATGACAGCAGTAATAATAAAAGGATTGGAATATACAAAACAAGTGATGCACAATGCAATTGCTCACCACTCGCTGACCGATGCCCAGTTAGTTCCTGAGCAGCGATCTGCCCCCCAGGCCAACCCCCCCCCCCCCCCCCCCCCAGTTTATGTACTAGGCATGACGTCACATGGTATGGAATACCCCGTTGGCCACTTTGGGTCAGCTGTCCTGGCTCTGTCCCCTCCCAACTTCTTGTGCCACTCCAGCCTTCTTGCTGGCTGGGCATGAGAAGCTGAAAAATCCTTGACTTAGTCTAAACACTACTTAGCAATAACTGAAAACATCAGTGTGTTATCAACATTATTCTTATATTAAATCCAAATCGTAACACTATGCCAGCTACTAGAAAGAAAATTAACTCTATCCCAGCTGAAACCAGGACAGAGGTAAATATGATTTTTTTTCTAAAAGAGATATAGTCAGCATGTTCTTAAACTGTTGAACAGAGATGGAATTAAGCATCCATTTTAAGTACTTTGTTCCAACAAGGGCTTGAAATAAGCATGCAATTGATTTCACTTCAAAGGACAGATACCATGGTTTCCAGTCAACTGGTTTACCAAAACTAAGACCACATTATTTACATAAGGAGAAGAAATGGCATGCATTCACCCAGAACTCAGAAATCCATTTTATATTATGATTCATACAGGCTGTCATTAAAAAAAAAAAGTTGTTGTAGTTAATCAATCCTTGGACCAAGCCTCTAGTTTAATTCACAGTGATCGTTCATGACATTGTCCATTATCTATTGTGACTGAGGAGATAAAAAATATGAGATTAAGAAGTGAAAAGAAATTGAGGTTATTGGACCACAAATGAAGAAGGGACCTGTGTATAAAATGATAGATTTACATACTTGGCTATCATCTAAACCTTTCTTATGTGTCTTTTTTAAGCTTCCTAGCAAGAGCCTGACTTTGTGCACACATTGAGGGAAAAGGAGGGCATTACTACCTTGAGGAGCATTGGCTCTGTATCATTAATATTTCCAGCAGAATATCTCAACCAGCTGATAGGCAGGGCCAGACAGCTCACTTTCCCCAGGGACTGTTTCCCCAGGGATTATTAGACACCTAACTTGTTGCCTCTTGTGCTCTTGAAATAATATAACTACCTATTCAAGTTGGATTGATGGCACTTTTGTTAAGCCTTTCTTATAACTGGGAAATATGTAACACTTCCAGATACAAAGCTTTCCTTGCTGGCCTTCTGCCTATGGTGCTCAAAGTTTCACCAAGGGAGCCAACTTCTGCAGTATATATGATGATATGGGGAAAAGCCTTTTTTCATTAAGTCTTATTAGTGGATTGTCACTGAATTCATTCATGTTGAACTCAAGGCTGTCACAGAGCCAGTCTCAATAAACAGGGAAAGTTAGAAAAAAAGTTTTATATTACATCAAAGGGTTTGGTGTTAAGTCAAAAATGTACGAGGCTGCTCAAAGTCCTGTCAGATTGTTTACAGGATGGAGCTGAGGACATGTAGGAGAATCATAGAACAAGAGCACCATCATGTTTAACAAATTATAAACACACTTAAATGACTGTAATGGTGACATAAACATTATCTTAGCAAAACAGCAAATGAACACTAAGCTCAGATGGCAATTAATTTGCTAACATTTCCTTATATTGCAAAGCAGCCGTGTAGCGCGCTCACAGATGCAAGCTCAACAGAATTCCCTTATAAACCAATGTCTTCAGGCCACCTACAAACCCAGGATGCAGTTGCCAGTGAATGTTTTTTGAACAGCCTCTGCCATACTTAGATATTATTTGAGTGCTATTTTTAAGCTTATTTTTAGGAGAGGCAAGTGTTGAATGCTCCAAGATGAAAAAAAAAAAAAACCAGAACAGGCTTTTTAAACTGGCTTCCTCCCAAGCTAAGGCATCTTCAAACACTCCGCTTGCAGAATGCACAGCATGGGTCATGAAGCATTTGATTTGCTGAAAGCTACTGCAGATTTTAATAACAGATCTGGATTCTTTTAAAAACAAAGAAAACAAACAAAAAAAACCCCACAAAAGAATATGGCAACATTTCAGTGTGTGGTTGCTTGACCTTGGCTGGATGCCAGGTGCCCATCAAAGCCGCTCTATCACTCCCCCTCCTCAGTTGGACAGGGGGAGAAAAATACGATGAAAGGCTCGTGGGTCGAGATAAGGGTAGGGAGAGATCACTCAGCAATTACCGTCATGGGCAAAACAGACTCGACTCAGGAAAATTAATGTAATTTATTGCCAATAAAATTAGAGTAGGATAATGAGAAATAAGAACAAACCTTAAAACACCTTCCCCCCACCCCTCCCTTCTTCCCAGGCTCAACTTCACTCCCGAATTCTCTACCTCCTCCCCTCGAGCGGCGCAGGGGGACGGGGAATGGGGGTTACGGTCAGTTCATCACACGTTGTCTCTGCTGCTCCTTCCTCCTCACTCTCTTCCCCTGCTCCAGTGTGGGGTCCCACCCACAGGAAACAGTCCTCCATGAGCTTCTCCAACATAGGTCCTTTCCATGGGGTACAGTCCTTCAGGAACAGACTGGTCCTGTGTGGGTTCCTCTCCACAGGCCACAGGTCCTGCCAGGATCCTGCTCCTGTGTGGGCTCTCCATGGGCTACAGCTTCCTTCAGGGCATATCCACCTGCTACAACATGGGGTCCTCCACAGGCTGCAGTGTGGATATCTGCTCCACCATGGTCCTCCATGGGCTGCAGAGGGACAACCTGCTTCACCATGGTCTTCACCACTGGCTGCAGGGGAATCTCTGCTCTGGCGCCTGGAGCACCTCCTCTTCCTCCTTTTTCACTGACCTTGGTGTCTGCAGGATTGTTTCTCTCACATTTTTCTCACTCCTTTCACATCTGCTGAGCAGCCTTTTTTACCCTTTCTTAAATAGGTTATCACAGAGATGCCACCAGCATTGCTGATTGGCTCAGCTTTGTCCAGCAGCGGGTCGGTCTCGGAGTTGGCTGAAACTGGGTCTGTCTGACATGGGGGCAGCTTCTGGTGTCTTCTTTAAGTCACCCCTGCAGCCCCCCCCCCAAAAAAACCCTTGCCACATAAACCCAATATACAGTAATAAATACAATTGACATTCTAAGCATCCCTCAGATTGGTTTAAGCCTCTGTTTCGCCACAAAAGCTTGATGATTGTATTGTTTAATTAAAAATTGCAACATGCCATTTTTCTAATGAGAAGACACCTCAGAGGGCGATGTGACAAAAACAATCATTTTCTAACTACTTATATTACCTAAGTATTTTCCTCAAAATATGTATATGACATGTACATGTTGCCATGCTATCTGTGCATGTTACTGCATAACTCTTGTCACACTGTACTTGACCGCCTTCCAGAAGAGTATTAAATGGCATAGCTAATACTGGTTATCTGTTTCTTATCCTGTTTTATTTTTATCTGATAGTACTTCATTTTATTAAATGTTTACACTGCTGTGTGTTTATGCTAGTTAATACTAGAGGGAAGAGGTATACTTTGCATTAGAAGCAGAAGATAATGAGGGTCAATGATCCTGAGCTGCTGTGGAAGTCCAAGGCTCAAACTAGCCTTCCAGATTGCTCCAGCTGCAATGAGCTGATGGAGATGGAGAGTTCTGCTGAGTCTGAGGAGCAAAGTTATGGACCACCATCTTCATTCCAGAGGTACTGGCAAGCATTTCTTCTTGGTCCTAGAACATGGGCCTTACTGCAACAAGCAATGGACTCATCCAAGAAGAGATCCTTCTTGACAGTGCGAGTATGCACATATGAGCTCTTACAGCTGTTATTCACCTGAGTCCATGTCAGCTGAGTAGTTCCCTTGATGCTTGCATACAGATGTTGAATAGGACTGGGGGCAAAAAATGGATGTTTGTTGGACTCCTGAAGTAAATAGTCTGATAGCAAGAGTTTCTCTTGTTCTGTAATATCACCGCTAGTACACTTGTTCTTTAATCAACTTCTGAGCTGTTCAGAGGCTTGTATTATGGTGTCAATAGTTGATCTGAAGCAATATGGAGAAGCCTATTGTCATTATAATAGGCAACTCTCCAGTCTCATTGTCGTGGTTTAACCCCAGCCAGCAACTAAGCACCACACAGCCGCTCACTCACTTCCCCCCCACCCAGTGGGCTGGGGGAGGGAATCAGAAAAAAAAAAAACCAAACTCATGGGTTGAGATAAGAACAGTTTAATAGAACAGAAAAGAAGAAACTAATAATGATAATGGCAACACTAAATAAAATGACAATAGTAATAATAAAAGGATTGGAATATGCAAGTGATGCACAATGCAATTACTCACCACCCGCCGACCAATGCCCAGTTAGTCCCCGAGCGGTGATCCCCCCACCCCACTGCCCCCAGTTTATATACTAGATGTGATGTCACATGGTATGGAATACCCCATTGGCCAGTTTGGGTCAGCTGCCCTGGCTGTGTCCCCTCCCAACTTCTTGTGCCCCTCTAGTTTTCTCGCTGGCTGGGCATGAGAAGCTGAAAAATCCTTGACTTGAGACTAACCATTACTTAGCAACAACTGAAAACATCAGTGTTATCAACGTTCTTCTCATACCTAACTCAAAAATAGCACTGTACCAGCTACTAGGGAGACAGTTAACTCTATCCCAGCTGAAACCAGGACATAATATTTTTTGCATCAGTATTAATAATTATTCCAGGGTAGTCACCATATACCTGTGTGGGAAATCACATTCATACTGTCCTTAGGGAATGTATTATACCTCACTCGTTGCCATTGCCCACCCCAAACCCAGAGTGAGTGCCCTAGAATTTGGGGATGTTCATAATATCATAGTATGTTCACCTCTCTAGCTGCATTGTTCCAGGGGTAAAAGTTGCTTTCTGAGCCATGAATTTAAAAAAAGCTATGGCCTACAATGTGTAGGTGATGTCAAATTTCTGAAATGATTGTGATACATTCAGTAAGAGCTGCGTTGATTTCCTTTCACATAACAACTGGAAGAAACAAATTTGCCTACAAGAATGCTACTGTATATTTTAAGATTTTAAGATCCTTTGGTTTTCATTAAATTAGGTGAATTACATTAAATTAAGAAAAATCAGTGACATTGCTATATGCTGTTTACTTTTCCAGTGTTCAAATTTGAAGTTCCTGAAACTGTATCCTATGTGCTTGGTGAAAAAATCTACTTGGATGTTGAGCGTGTAGATCCACAGAAGCAGTCTAGATAAGTTACTTCATACCAGTGCAAACAGGATCAGTAGTGCTGTCAAACCCCAGAGCAAATATTGGGAGTTCGAAGTCTGTGCTTTCAAAGCGCTATGGATAAGAGAGCAGAGCTGAAAGCTCATTAATATTCACATAATTCCCAGCCTCATTATCTCATGTCCTTTTAAATAATTCCTGCCTAAATTTTATTTACATTTATTCAGCAATATTGATGTTTAATTAATAAAGGCAGTATGCTGTCATTACTGGAGACTAATTACATTTTTGTATGAGCCTGAGAACCTGACTGAAAAATCTGCAGTAACTAAACTGGGTTTAAATAAACACTGTAGCATAGTGCTTTAATTACACTTTAGTTTGTAATGTAATTTTTGGCTATTTAAACTATGATTTAGAGAGATTTGTATAATTTGTAATTATACAAATTATTTTCTACTCTGTAATTAATAATAACAAAATTGTATTTAGCTGCTCTGGATCAGGGTGGCAGTTTGTGTGTGCTGACTCATGATCAGGCTGGCAGATAGACTGCATTTGGGGACTGGGACATACTGCACCTTTCTGTGCTTTGTTTTCAGTCAGAGGAGCTGTTTTGGTTGGGAAGGTTCCAAAATGCTTAATGTTTTTGAGGACTGAAGTTTGAAATTTGCAGTGGGAATTTCCTGTGCTTCTGGCACTTCTGAAGGTGGGTTATTCCACCTGCACTTGGTAGAGATGGCACATTTTCCTTTCTCTTGCCCAATGGGGAAAAAATACCAACTTTAGGTTTCTCTGCATACTACTGCATTACCATGAAGTACCCTTCCTCGTACCAAGACGACCACTAGCATCAGAGGCTTTTTATCCATCACCTACTTGAAAGCTACATGCAATATAACAAAGCAAATGTAAGTTAGGGCTGATACTTCCATATTTCAGCATCTCAGTAGATGGTCTGTGTTCCAGAAGTGTTTGGTCACAAATCATCCTTTCAGATACTGACATCCTTCCTTACTTCAAATACTGCAGACTGAGTGAATGGGGCTGATCATGCAACACCTCAAATGGCACAGCTGAACTTCTGCTGGTTTGTAAACTTCTTCCTTACTATTTATATTCATTTGGCTCTGTAAGATAAACAGTGACTCACTCTTCAGACTTAAAGTCAGATACCAATTTCATCCATCCCATAACCACCAGGTATCTTTGGCACCTCAACAGATGCATGAAAAGTGCCAAGCACCCACTGCTACCTCTCATGTCACTTTGGGATTTCACAGTTGATTTCTAGCATTGACTCCTTTATTGCTTAGACTGTGCTACTGATGTTTCTCATTTTGAAAATACAGTAACATTTTTGAAATTTTGATCAAAAAACCTTAAAAGGTTTTAACAGGCTGGCTGGAGGATACATTTTGTGTCCTCATTTATTTCATCTTATTCATAGTAGGCTGTAAAGTGTACATTTGTCCAAAATTGAAGAAAATCCCAAAAATTCAGTCAGCGGAGGCTCTTTAGAAAGTTATTTCTGCCAACAACTGAGTTGAGCTTTCTTTTAAAACTAATTTGAACAGACCACCAATCATGTTTATACCACTTTGCTAAAAGTAATAAATGAACACTGTGTGATACACTGAAGACCACCCTTCACATGACTTAGGATCAGAATCTGGTATATCATATGATGTTGTCAGCACATAGATGATGTATAACTAAAGTGAGACTTTGACTTAATTGCTTTTACATATGTTTAAATACAGGCAGGGTTGAATCACTGAAGGATCTTAAATATCTATTGCTACCACCTCATCAGTTAGAGCAACCTCATGTCCAAATATATGAGTTACTAGCAAATTTGTTGCATCTCTAATTGAAAAATCCACTTAAGAATTCATTAATCACCAGGAACATTTGTGCTAAAATGTAGCCATATAAATGTAGTCATATGAATAGGAACCATAATACCACTTCCAGACTATAATTATGTAAGTAGTTTGAGCAACATATTGTAGCTCATGTTTTATTTAAAACACTTAGTTCAAAGTGTGTTGCTTTGTAACATGGTATAACCATGTATTTTACAATGTCTCCATGAACCATTCACAGAGGAACAGAAGAACAATTTTGGTTTTAATGGTCTAAGTCTAAAATGTAAATCCTCAGTCTGTCCTAACTCAGGGCAGGATAATAAAATAACGAAATTACAAGTCTTTGGACACACACAAAAATGTAGGGAATAGTGCCTCTCTAAACACTGTCTCATTTCATGGGCTGCAGAGAACAAGATAAATCAATATCAATATAGATGTTTAATTAAAAATCATCAGTGTATCCCTTTTCTGGCTATTTTTGAATGCTTTTCTCTTAAAATTGCTCTCAGCCTTTTTTTTCTGGTAAGATTCATTGAAATACTTTTTGTAGGCTCATATTTCATTCCTTTATGCTTTGTGATATATTTCCTTATGCAACTTTAAACTAAGATTTCTAATCTTAAGTAACAGCTCTTTCTCTATTGGCATCTATTTTAATGTTTCAAGTGAAACTTGATAAATTAAAAAGGTAAGCTTTTGTTTTTTCTTGGCTTCCTAAATTTTTATTAGCAAGAAAAGTATGTCTTCAGAAAATAAATAATGCAATTATAGTCACTTCATAAGTGAATTAAAAGAGAGACCTGTTTTTAAATGAAACACTAATTTTTGTGGGTCATTTACTCCCACCTACTGCATCTAGGCCAGCTGGTAACATTCTAAAAGTAATTATTGAACAAATCTTTGGTCCTCAAGGCAAATACAACATAATCTCTGGAGATTTACAGAGATCACTAAATTTCACGACCACTTACCTTAGCAAAAATATTTCACCCGTAATTTTGATGTACTTAGTTTGATTACAACATCAAAGTTTTAATTCACATGCCTGTTATACAGCAGAAAAGAACAACATGAGCACCTAGTGAGAAGATTTAAAATTTGCCAAACGCTATTTTAAACTTTTCTTTATGGTATCTTAATGTATAAGCAGGGCATAAACTTTCATTTGAAAGGAGACAATGTGTACTGGAACAATAACTAAACAATATATTTCCTTTGGATATTCTCCGATTTTTACTATCCAGTTTTTCCAAACTAAGAAGAAATCCAGACTGAAGTTTTATGCCTCCTCAGAAGAGTAAAGGCCAATCACATTAATCATTAGGATTACTAAATGGTCAGTGAAACTATGTAAAATCAGATTTAAAGCTTTTGAGCTTGTTCATGTATTGAGTCTTATAGTAATTTATGGCTGCAAATTCTTTACTGATTTTTTTGTTTTATTTTGGGGGTTAGGGATTTTTTTTTTCAGTTGGGTACAGAGTATCCTGGCAGTAACTGTGAACTCTTTATCTGCCCTGAGAACTTCTGAATTCAGCTTCAGTACTTTGTGCCTCAGTACTCCGCTCTACTGGTTCTGTGGTTTTGCTGCTTAGTGTTAAATATATAAAATAACTTATGTTGATCCATCTCTCTCTGATCTTTCTCACAGAAAGTTATGGGCAATAAGGTCCTTTGTCTTGTTTTTATGGTCCTGTTTTTTTCAGTAAAGCCTCCATACTCATACAGCACCATAATTGTGAAACTTCATACTTTTAAAATAAGACTAAGGAATATTAAATCCTTTCAGGAAAAAAAATAGCAGGATGTGAACACTTCACATAATCAAGGAAATCATCAATTTCCTGGATCTTTACGAAGAAAATGCAAATCAGAAAGGAGAAACACTCTAGTATCTTTCAGAAGACACCATTTTCTTGTACATTTCTTCTATGTTTGTCGTGGTTTAACCCCAGCCAGCAACTAAGCACCACGCAGCCGCTCACTCACTCTCCCCCCACCCAGTGGGATGGGGGAGACAATCGGGAAAAGAAGTAAAACTCGTGGGTTGAGATAAGAACGGTTTAATAGAACAGAAAAGAAGAAACTAATAATGATAATGATAACACCAATAAAGTGACAACAGCAATAATAAAAGGATTGGAATGTACAAATGATGCGCAGTGCAATTGCTCACCACGCGCCGAATGACACCCAGCTAGTCCCCCAGCGGCAATTCCCCGCCCCCACCCCCCAGTTCCTAAACTAGACGTGACGTCCCATGGTATGGAATACCCCGTTGGCCACTTTGGGTCAGCTGCCCTGGCTGTATCCTGTGCCAGCTTCTTGTGCCCTTTCAGCTTTCTCGCTGGCTGGGCATGAGAAGCTGAAAAATCCTTGACTTTAGTCTAAACACTACTGAGCAACAACTGAAAACATCAGTGTTATCAACATTCTTCTCATACTGAACTCAAAACATAGCACCGTACCAGCTACTAGGAAGACAGTTAACTCTATCCCAGCTAAAACCAGGACAATGTTTTATTATAAAATGATAGATCAATCCATAAATAATTCCTCGCATTAAAAATTAATGGGTATTATAGAATCATAGAATCATTTAGGTTGGAAAAGACCTTTAAGATCATCAAGTCCAATCGTTAACCTAACACTACCAAGTCCACCACTAAACCATGTCCCTAAGCGCCATGGCTACTCATATTTTAAATACCTCCAGGGATGGTGACACAACCACTTCCCTGGGCAGCCTGTTCCAATGCTTGATAGCCCTTTCGGTGAAGAAATTTTTCCTAATATCCAATCTAAACCTCCCCTGGCGCACCTTGAGGCTGTTTCCTCTCGTCCTATCCCCTGTTACTTGGGAAACGAGACCGACATCTACCTGCCTACAACCTCCTTTCAGATAGTTGTAGAGAGCGATAAGGTCTCCCCTCAGCCTCCTTTTCTCCAGGCTAAACAACCCCAGTTCCCTCAGCCGCTCCTTGTAAGACTTGTGCTCCAGGCCCCTCACCAGCTTGGTTGCCCTTCTCTGGACACGTTCCAACACCTCAATGTCTTTCCTGTAGTGAGGGGCCCAAAACTGAACACAGTACTCAAGGTGCGGCCTCACCAGTGCCGAATACAGGGGAACAATCACTTCCATAGTCCTGCTGGCCACACTATTTCTGATACAAGCCAGGATGCCATTGGCCTTCTTGGCCACCTGGGCACACTGCCAGCTCATATTCAGCCGACTGTCAACCAATACCCCCAGGTCCTTTTCTGCCAGGCTGCTTTCCAGCCACTCTTCCCCAAGCCTGTAGCATTGCATGGGGTTGCTGTGACCCAAGTGCAGGACCCGGCACTTGGCCTTGTTGAATCTCATACAATCGGCCTCAGCCCATCGATCCAGCCTGTCCAGATCCCTCTGTAGGGCCTTCCTACCCTCAAGGAGATCAACACTCCCGCCCAACTTGGTGTCATCTGCAAACTTGCTGAGGGTGCACTCGATCCCCTCGTCCAGATCTTTGATAAAGATATTAAAGAGAACTGGCCCCAATACTGAGCCCTGGGGAACACCACTTGTGACTGGCTGCCAACTGGATTTGACTCCATTCACCACAACTCTTTGGGCCCAGCCATCCAGCCAGTTTTTTACCCAGCAAACAGTACACCCGTCCAAGCCATGAGCAGCCAGTTTCTCCAGGAGAATGCTGTGGAAAACAGTGACAAAGGCTTTACTAAAGTCCAGGTAGACAACATCCACAGCCTTTCCCTCGTCCGCTAAGCGTGTCACCTTGTCATAGAAGGAGATCAGGTTAGTCAAGCAGGACCTGCCTTTCATAAACCCATGCTGACTGGGCCTGATCACCTGGTCGTCCTGTACATGCTGTGTGATGGCACTCAAGGTGGTCTGCTCCATAACCTTCCCTGTCACCGAGGTCAGACTGACAGGCCTGTAGTTCCCCGGATCCTCCTCCCGGCCTTTCTTGTAGATGGGTGTCACATTTGCTAACCTCCAGTCAACTGGGACCTCCTTGGTTAGCCAGGACTGCTGATGAATGATGGAAAGTGGCTTGGTGAGCACTTCTGCCAGCTCCCTCAGTACCGTTGGGTGGATCCCATCCGGCCGCATAGACTTGTGTGTGTCTAAGTAGTGTAGCAGGTCGCTAACCATTTTCCCCTCGGATTATGGGGGCTTCATTCTGCTCCCCATCCCTGTCTTCTGGCTCAGGGGGCTGGGTACCCCAAGAACAACTGGTCTTACTATTAAAGACTGAGGCAAGGAAGGCATTAAGTACCTCAGCCTTTTCCTCATCCTTTGTCACTAGGTTTCCCCCCGCATCCAGTAAAGGATGGAGATTCTCCTTAGCCCTCCTTCTGTTGTTAATTTATTTATAGAAACCTTTCTTTATTGTCTTTTACAGCAGTAGCGAGATTAAGTTCTAGTTGGGCTTTGGCCCTTCTAATTTTCTCCCTGCTTAACTCACAACATCCTTGTAGTCCTCCAGAGTGGCCTGCCCCTTCTTCCAAAGGTCATAAACTCTCCTTTTTTTTTCCTGAGTTCCAGCCAAAGGTCTCTGTTCAGCCAGGTCGGTCTTCTTCCCTGCCAGCTCGTCTTTCAGTACATGTGGATGGCCTGCTTCTGTGCCTTTAAGATTTCCTTCTCAAAGAATATCCAGCCTTCCTGGACTCCTTTGCCCTTCAGGACTGCCTTCCAAGGGACTCACTCTGTCAACCAGGCCCCTAAACAGGCCAAAGTCTGGCCTCCGGAAGTCCAAGGTGGCAGTTCTGCTAACTCCCCTCCTTCTCCGAGAACCGAAAACTCTATCATTTCATGATCGCTATGCCCAAGACAGCCTCCAACCATCACATCACCCACAAGTCCTTCTCTGTTTGGAAACACCACGTCCAGCGGGGCACCTTCCCTAGTTGGCTTACTCTCCAGCTGTGTCAGGAAGTTATCTTCCACACACTCCAGGAACCTCCTAGACAGTTTCCTCTCCGCTGTATTGTATTTCCAGCAGACATCTGGTAAGTTGAAGCCCCCCACGAGAACAAGGGCGAGCGATTGTGAGACTTCTCCCAGCTGCTTATAGAATATTTTGTCTGCCTCTTCATCCTGCTTGGGTGGTCTGTTATAGACTCCCACCATGATATCTGCCTTGTTGGCCTTTCCCCTGATTCTTACCCATAAACGCTCGACCCTATTGTCACCATTGTCAAGCTCTAGACAGTCAAAACACTCCCTAACATACAGGGCTACCCCACCGCCTCTCCTTCCTTGTCTATCCCTTCTGAAGAGTTTATAGCCATCCGTTGCAGCACTCTAGTTGTCTGAGTCATCCCACCATGTTTCCGTGATTGCAACTATGTCATAGTTTTCCAGCTGCACAATGGCTTCCAGCTCCTCCTGTTTGTTGCCCATGCTGCGTGCATTGGTGTAGATGCACTTCAGTTGGGCTATTAATCCTGGCATTATCACCAGCATACTCCTGGCTACTTCTCTGTACCAGAAAATAATTAGGGTCTTTCAGCTCTGCAACACTTTTCATTGCTCTTACTAATCCACTTGCTCTTCCTGAAGTAGCTGTGGGCTGCAGTCTGTATTCCAAAGCTTGGGTCTTCTTGCTTTGGAAGTAATCAGGACAGTCTAACAGGACAGTCTTGATTGCACGCTCGGTCCTCTGCCTCTTATTTGCAGCATCGACCTAAGCACAAAGAAGCACATATAGCACCACCCTGCACTCCACAATGGTCTTACAGGTAGCAGTAAGATTCCACAGAACCATGAGCAAAGAAAGTTCCCCACCACCACCTGCACTCTTTGTGACACCTCGAAAACCAGTTTGCAATTCATAGGCCCATTGGCTGGTTTTTCTGGTCTTCTGGTGGTCTTTTTTGGGATTCCCTTAGGCTGGAAAGACCTATCGCACAGGAGAGGGAAGGGGAGGTGCCATTCTTCAATCTCTCCACAAAAAAAAGAATTTTCTTTCTCGGAGGAGAAAAGGGGGAAAGTATAGTTGCTGATTTTCTCCATGAGATGGTTGGAGTACTGGCACAGCAGCAATGCAGAGGCCACATACCAGATTAGGCTCAAGGCCAGTGCTTTTGTATTGGGTCTGGCTGGGATGGAGTTAACTTTCCCCATAGCAACCCTCATAGTGCTGTGCTTTGTATTGGTAGCTAGAAAAGTGTTGATAACACAGCAGTGTTTTGGCTACTGCTGAACAGTTAGCGCACAGCATCAAAGCTGTCTCTCCAACATTCCCCCCTCACCCCCAAAGGCCAGTAGGCTGGAGGTGGGCAAGAGGTTGGGAGGGGACATAGTCAGAAGAGCTGACCCAAGCTGACCAAAGGGATATTCCATACCATATGATGTCGTGCTCAGCAATAAAAGCTAAGAGAAAGGAGGAGAGGAGCGTGCATTTGTCATTATGGCGTTTGTCTTCCAGAGCAACCGCTACGCGTACTGAAGCCCTACTTCCCAGGAAGTGGCTGGACATCGCCTGCTGATGGGAAGTGGAGAATAAATCTTTTGGTTTCCTTTGCTTCTGCGTACGGCCTTTGCTTTTCCTTTATTAAACTGCCTTTATCTCAACCCACGAGTTCTTTTTTTTTTTCATCTTATTTTCTCCCCTCCCTGTCCTGCTGAGGAGGGGAGTGACAGAGTGGCTTGGTGGGCACCTGGAGTCCAGCCAAGGTCAAGCCACCACAGTCCTTTTGGTGCCCAATGTGGGGCCCGAGACAACAGCAGTTTTGTATTAAGCATGCTATAGTTATAGTAGTTATTAAGTGGCAAGCTTCTGTGCAGGTGTCGCGGATGGAGTGACGCATTCACTCATATAGGGAGAAGTAGCAATATGTTCGGTATAAACCAGCGATTTAACAAAGTTTGATAGTAAATGCGACAGTGGTTTAACAAGATTCGATTGCAAGGTACACTTGAGTATTTACTGCATAGAGGACAGGGTGAGACAAAACTGTCAGGGAGACCCTCTGTTTTGGATTTGTATGGCTGCTAGAAGCTTCCCCGGCTCCAGGTTGAACCCACCTCTGGCCAAGGCCGACCCAATCAGCGACGGTGGTAGCGCCTCTGCGATAACATATTTAAGAAGGGAAAGGTGCAGCGGGGGAGGAGACTGGAAGGTGAGAGAAACACCTACGCAGATACCAAGGTCAGGGAAGAAGGAGGGGGAGGAGGTGTGCCGGAGGAGGTGATTCCCCTGCAGCCCGTGGTGAGATGGCAGGCTGTCCCCCTGCAGCCCATGGAGGTGAACGGTGGAGCAGATGCCCACTTGCAGCCCATGGAAGACCCCACGCCGGAGCAGTCGGATGCCCCCAAAGATGGCTGTGACTCCATGGGAAAGCCCGCACTGGAGCAGCTTGTGCCTTAAGGACTGTGGCCCACGGCAAGGACCCATGCCAGAGAAGTTCATGGAGAAGTGTCTCCCGTGGGAGGGACCCCATGCTGGAGCAGGGGAAGAGTGTGATGAGTCCTGCCCCTGAGGTGGAAGGAGCGGCAGAGACAATGCGTGATAAACTGACCGCAACCCCCATTCCCTGTCCCCCGTGCCACTTGGGGGAGGAGGAGGTAGAGAAAACCGGGAGTGGAGATGAGCCCGGGAAGGGGGGGGGGAAAGGTGTTCTAAGGTTTGGTTTTACTTCCCATTATCCTTGTTTTGATTTGATTGGTAGTAAATTAAATTGATTTTGTTTTTTCCCCAAGTTGAGTCTGTCTTTTGCCTGTGACCATAATTGGTGAGTGATTCCTCCCTGTCCTTGTCTCAACCCACAAGCGTTTCTTCATATTTTCTCCTCCTCATCCTACCAGGGCCGGGGTGGGGGAGGAGTGAGCAAGCGGCTTCATGGTGCTTTGTTGCCGTCTGCGCTTAAACCACAACACTCTCCCGTTGAGTCACGAGGTTCAGAAAGGACTCCCTTGCATTCTAAACTCCTTCTCAGAGAGGAGTCTAGGTGCGGCTGGATCCACTCCTAGTCCCAGAGTTGGTCAACAGTTTATGTCAAAAGGATAACATATGCGCAACCAATCCTTTATATCACTTAGCTAAGATTTTAAAGTTTAGCATGCTATTAATCACTTACCAAGAATCTGTTGCAGCAAGGAATCTCTCAGCCTCAAGGAGTAACCTTGAGAGGTGTCCCTACTCAAGGGGAGATCCTGGCGTGCAGCCTGCTGCTGTACAGGAGAGCTCAATGGGCCCTGGGCTGTCCACTATTTATGGAGTAAGATAATTGACTCAGTCATATTTGCATACCAACTACAGATGTTAGTTTCTTCCAAATTTGGCTTGAGTCAGACATTGACCAGCACTGTGGTTAGGTGGGCACATTGCTCAAATTAGCCCTTGGCTATTGTATTGTTATCTGTCTCCCCTGAATCCACTTTGAGCCAGATGCAGTCATCATGAGCAGACACATCCATTACAACCGCCACTGGTGGTTATCACTTGAGCAGGATTATGGGAAATACAGGTCAGGTTGGCGGGGAGGGAGCACACCACCACAGCGGGTCACAGAGTTTGCTGGCTGCACTGCTCATCTCTTTATTTTGCTGAGCTTGGGAACATGTTAATACAAACAATGCCTATTTGCTTTGCCCTGGTATTGATGCCTTTACTGTGCTGGGGGAGTGATCTTGTGGAGAGGAGGAGGGAATACATCTCCCTCTTCTTATCTGGGACTGATGCATGTGGTTTTATTATGCAGGTTCCCGAGGTCCTTGTTCACCCTTACATGAGCTGTTTAATACTACTAATTAACACTGTTGGCATAGTGTGGGGTTTGTGGAATCTGGTGTCGTCCTGCCAAGTAACTCACTAAACCAAGTAATTCAGCTAAAGAGGTAATCACATTTATAAATTCAGCCTAGTACACTCCAATCAAATCTCCCATTACCTCAAACCCCTTTGTGCTCCATGTTGGGTGCTTAAAAAGATTGTAGTGGGTTGACCCCGGCCAGCAGCTAAGCATCAGCCACTTTCTCACTGTCCTCTGCAGCAGGACAGGCAGAATAGGAAGAGGAAAAGTGAGAAAGCTTGTGGATTGAGATAAAGACAGGTTAATAAGTGAAGGAAAGAGGAAGAAAACCAAGCGATGCAAGGGCAATCACTCACCACCTCCCACCAGCAGATCAATGCCCAGCTAGTCTCCGGGCAATGGCTGCCTTGGAAGACCACTCCCCCCCCCCCCCCCCCCCCAGTTTTTATTGCTGAGCATGACAGTATTGTCACGTCACAATTTCTCAGGACGACGACTCAGGTTTGCTGATTCCCAGGTCAGGATTAAGGTGAAACCACCAGGGATCCTTTAACTCACAAAACTCAACTTTTATTCACTCGCAACAAGAATTGGCATGCTCACAACAAAAAATGGCATGAGACTACATCAGTAAACCATATAACATGTGCTAACCATACATCACCAAAGATATACTACAGGCCTTGCTTATCTGGGGATCAGTTCAGGGAAGACAATAAGGAGAGCCCTCCCATTGAGTCACGAGGTTCAGAGTGGACCCCCTTGCTTTCTAGACTCCCTCTCAGAGAGGAGCCTAGGGGTGGCTAGATCCACTCCTAGTCCCAGACTTGGTCAATGGTTTATGTCTTAAAGGGATGAGCTGTAGGGATTACCGAAAAAAAAAGAGAGAGAGAAAAAAAAGAGAAAGATTTCACCGGTCCTGGGTCCAGCGTTGGTCCAGTCAGCCTAGGTCCAGTTCCGGTGGGCGCATGCACGTGGGGCTTCGGTTTGTGTCCTTTTATAATCTCCTTGCCCCTCCTTCAGGCAGGCACTAGAACTCGTTAGGCTAATTAGGTGTCATGCACAGTTTGTGCTTTCAGAACCTTCGGGAAATGGGTCGGTGGGCTTGGGGGTCATTTGGGGAGTAACTTCTCCCTCCCTGCAAGTACAACCGTTCTTTGACCTTTGGCCATCTATGGTGAGCTGCCCTGCTCAGCATAATGGAACAGGGAACTCCCTACCCTCCAGCATGACCTCAACTGACTGCTTCCGGTTCGTTGCTATGCAGGGTTCGTTGTTATGCAGAGTGTGCCATTAAGCAGAACTTGCCCCACCACAATGTTTGAGACATTAACTCCTTCAGTCTCTGACAAGTATATGGCATGTGTAGGGCACAAGAAGACTTTGTTATGGTAACCCAGGATAGTTTGCCCCCCCCCACCCACCATCTGCACCTACTTTTGCATGGGCACCAACATGAAGGCCAGCTGCGGATCTCGGAATTCGGACAAGAGCACCTGCATTATATCAGCAAGTTTGCTAATGAGCAAAACAAGCCATTGCATATGTATGATATGTTAATCAGCGCAAGTTTTATTATCCACCCCTGCAGTGCTTTCCTTTGAGTTTCACTCCTGAGCAGGGCTCCACTGCATCTGGTCCCCATTTGATTAGCATCAGTGTCCTCGGGCTCCTACTGTGGTAATGCTATGCTTTCAGTAAAGCCAAAGCTTTCACTTCCTGAGTGTTGTGCCTCATCCCTGAGGGATCCGCTCCTGCTTTTCACTGGTAACAGCATGTAGTATCCTTTTGGTCAATTTAGGTCAGCTATCTCAGCTGTGTCCCCTCTTACCTTCTTGCTGGGGCGGCAAGTGGGCAGAGTGAGAAAAAGTCTTGATGCTATGCAGGCACTCTTCAGCAATACCCAAAACATTAGTTTATCATCAACACTGGTTTAGTCACAAATCCAAAACACAGCACCATATAGGCTGCTATGAAGTTAACTCCATTCCAACCAGACCTAATGCAGTATGGTTGTGTACACATTAGTTGTAGGATACTGTTTTGCACCAGGAGGTGCTGGTTCATTATGATCCCAGTAAGCAAAGCACTCGGAATCTGTAAAGTATCATTTAAAATGCTATTTATTAGAACTAACACTATAAAAAAGAGAGAATAGTGTAGATAATCTTACATCCTTTAGATACTGGGAACCCTGAGCTGTGCAGAATTGAATGGGCCTCCAATCAGCACGCAGCACGCTGTGCATATCCTGTCTGTGGTAGGGTTACGCCATTTTGATCATTTGAGCTACTATAGGATATTTTTACAGGAAAAGAAGTCTATTCATCATTTCTACTGTCAAACAGAAAGCATGTTCACATGAGAACTTCTTGCTACACTTTCAGATAAAGGCAAGGACATGCAGGTGGCATAATCGCCAGTACCAGGTGAGTTGCCTGCAGGATCCTCTATTACAATCAACCAGATAAGTTTATCCTGAGGCCAAAGGATATGCATAGCAAAACATAGGCCTGAAGGCCAAGCTGTATGTGCAGCATAGCACAGCACAGGCTTGGGCATATTCAGGTTAACTGTTATGTGGATCACTAACTCCTCAATGTACAATGGTCTTGCAGTCAGGATCAATACACATAGGTAGTTCAGAATGAAATTATCTTACTGTCAGAAGCAAAAATAATTAGTAATTTCAAGGCCATATCAGATTCCATATAGTTACTGCATACCTTCTACTTGTTTCCTTTATGGAAATGAGCACACATTTCCTATCACTCTGTAATGGAGATAGATACACAGAATGACAGTTGCAAAGAAAGACACCCACCCATATGCAAAGTCTCAGAAAGAATGACACATGTCTAGAGATACAGGCTCACATGGCTTCATCTAGTACTAAGGAAGCTGACACAATAATAAATGTTCAGTCCAACAGGTTTCAGTTGTCAGTAGCATGACTGTATAGGTTACAGTGAGGCAGACAAGCAGAAGAATCAGCTAAGCACTTAATTCCTATCTCATTTACAAACTTTGGTGCAGCCCAGAAGCAACTTAATCATCCATTATATTCCTTCAGCCTTGTTGGAGAAGGGAAGGCTAATGAGAGAGGACCTAACTGATTACATTGACTACTCAGTGGGTAGTTATAGACAAGACAGAGCCAGACTCTTCTCAGAGGTACACAATGAAAGGATAAGAGGCCATGGACACAAGTTGCAGCAAGGGAAATTCTGATCAGATTTGAGGAAAAAAAAAAAGGCTTCACAATGAGGATGGTCAAACATTGGAACAGGGTTCCTGTAGTGATCCTTACCAAGAGACTTTTGCATGTTCTGGAGTTAGTGATCCACATAACAGTTAATCTGAGTAGGCTCGAGCCTGTGCTGTGCTGCACAAATTCCTTGCCTGCAGGATAAATGTACCCAACTCAATGTAACAGAGGCGGCTGCAGGCAGCTCCCACTTGGTACCGGTGATTATACCACCTGAGTGGCCTTGCCTTTATCTAAAAGTGCAGCAAGAAGTTCTCATGAGAACATCCTTTAGGGATAGAGTTGTTTTCTTGTAAGGAAATCACATATTAACTTGAATGACCAAAAGGGAGAGCTTGTCTCCGTGGACAGGATCTGATCTGTGCAGCATTCTGTGGGAAAATTGATCCAAGCTCTGTCTGATGCTGCACGCATGTGGGGTGCCCAGCATCTGAAGGGATGTAAGATCTACTTGCTATCTGTATTACTCTTCTTATTTTGCTTTATTAAAACAGTTATCTTATTAAGCCATTTGTTATTAGGCCTTTCCTACTGAGATCCAGAAAGAATCCTGAACTCTCTCTCACCTCAGCCCCCCCCCCCCCCCCGACCCCCACCGTGGTGCAGAACAATTGCTCAAAGCAGTTGTGGAATATCCTTGGAGATATTCCAAATTAGAATGGACAAGCAGAGTAACCTGAACTAACCTTGAATTTGGCCCTGCTTTGAGCAGGAGACTGGACCAGATGACCATATATATTTGAGACAGGTACCTCCTGCTCCTGACCCCTGGTAATATGTTTAGCATAACTAATACCATTTTATAAGGCAAACAGCCATTCTCTGTTACCAAGCTGGTCACGTATCAGTCCCCTTTCCCCTCCTCATCAGTCCTTGAAGGTCCTGTGCACCAGGCAGGCTTCTTCTCTCCTTCCCTATCAGCCTCAAGGTTCCTGGACACTAGGCCGACTTCTTCCCTCCTTACCAGCCTTGAAGATCCCAGGCAGCCGGCCAACCAGGTTGTGATGACCCCGTCACAGAACAGGGAAGCATAACAGCACACAGAGCACTGTCTATAAAATCAAGCAGTTACAGGTCCTAAGTGGGACTTGGACCGGAACTGCTGCTGGACGGCAAAACCTGTGATCCCATGGTGGTCAGGGACGCCTCCACCATCATCTTCTTCCTCCAAGGATTGAGTGAGTGACTCATATTCTTTTACGTGTTTTGAGTCTAGATTATGATCACTATATTGATACTGCAAGCCAAGTATTAAGATTTGACCCAATCTGCAGAGGGTCCAGGTGATTAAGAACCATAAACTAAGCTGTGCTATAAAATTCTGTGCTACACTACTTATAAAATTGTGCTACACTGATTCTGATTATAAAAATCCTGTGCTACTCTGATCATAAAATTCTATGCTATGCTGATCATAAAATTCTGTTAAAAAAATAAAGCTTTAATTGTAACTATAACTTAGTGCCGTCATCATTCTGCCCTGGATCCCCGAAAGAACTTGACTGTCCCTGTAGTGTTGGGTGACAATATTCTGTAATTTTATGATGGTAAAAATTGCATAACCTTGGGTGGCTTGATAGCAAGGAAGCACATGGTACAGCCCAATTGTTAGTGTCCCACTGAAAATGCCGTTATGTTTCCAGTATTTCAAAAAAGGGCCAGATGTTTAATAAACAATGTCAAGAAAACAGGCACTCAAAGGTGATTTAATGGATGTTAAAAGTGTGGCTGCCTCCTCCAGCCGCTCCAGCCCAGGACTCCTTCCAGCCCAGCCACTGGAGCCCAGCTCGGTGCTCCCCAGGGACCCTGGGTCTCTTCTCAGGTTGAGGGACGTGGTTGCTGCTTTCTCGTTTGTAGGTTCAACCAGTAGCAAAGCTGAGCATGTATCCTAGAGACACACACATGCATGACACTGACACAGCCGATCACACAGACTGCCACAGACAAGGTGTTGCCTTCAACAGCACCTACATATAGGTCTCACATAAAGCATAAACATAGACAGCCAAAAGTCCCCTTCCTCCTCTTTGCCTGGCAGAGGTAGAAGGTCACTAGTGAAAGCGCACACACACACACACACCACTCTAGATTCACAAGCACACACATGTTCACGGATCCCTTAAGTAGAGGCACTGTCCCCTCTGTCTGCCTAGTACCCCGCCCAGATCCCAGGCCCTTTTACCTGCCCCATGGGTCCCCTTCTCGCCGACTAGTCCAGCTTAATGCTCACTAGCAAACGCGCATGCACTTACACATTCATCCCATAGCCTCTCCACATTTGCATGTCCCCCTTGGCATACCAGCACAGACCCTTGCCTGTCTGATATGCTTGCCCAGACCCGAGGTGCCCCCACTACTCACCAGCTAAGCCAGCTTAAAGTTTGCTAGCTAATACATCCCCCCACCCCCACCCCCCCCCACACCCATTTACAGCAGGTTTGGGGAAGATACAGTCATTGGCTTGCCCCCCCCCAGCAGCTGGCACCAGGTACGCAGGCTGTGACTTGCAGTCCTGCTTCAGCCGCCAGTGCTGAGCCCCTCACTCACCTCACTCACACTGGTCCCCTGCCCCATTAGCCGATTTTTGGGACACACACCGTTCCCACCCCAGTAGCTGGAGGTTAAAGACCCCACACACACTTGCTCCAGTAGCTGTCACCACTGGCCAGGGGCGCCTACACCCCTGGTCCGACTCCAGTAGCTGGCACCAAATCCATTCACGCATTTGTATTTTTAATATTGGGGTAGGGCACAATCCTCAGTCTCTTATTTTCTTCCTTTCCAATCCTACCACACACAAAAGTGCATCAGGCTAATATTTTAATGACTAATCCTTCTGACTTTCATTTGAGGCAGATAAAAAGTGCTAGTGAGTGTGCCATTGAGACCCATGAGGGGAGCAAACTTTTAAAGGTTTGCCATTTTACCCCATTACTTAGACTTTCATGCTGCTTTTAGTAAGTAACCCTTGTCCTTGTCGTATTCAGCCCTTGTTTGAACAGGCAAGTGGGATATGCAGGTAGGAATGAGCATCTCAATAGATAGAAGGGGAACAGGTTGGGAGTAAGGGAAATAACTTAAAAGTAAAGATAAGCAGTTTATGGTTGTGTTGTGGTTTAACCCCAGCCGGCAACTAAGCACCACGCAGCTGCTCACTCACTCCCCCCCGGTGGGATGGTTGTCGTGGTTTAACCCCAGCCAGCAACTAAGCACCACGCAGCCGCTCACTCACTCCCCCCCCACCCAGTGGGATGGGGGAGAAAATCGGGAAAAGAAGCAAATCCACGGGTTGAGATAAGAACAGTTTAATAGAACAGAAAAGAAGAAACGAATAATGATAATGATAACACTAATAAAATGACAACAGCAATAATGAAAGGATTGGAATGTACAAATGATGCGCAGTGTAATTGCTCACCACCCACCGACCGGCACCCAGCTAGTCCCCGAGCGGCGATTCCCCGCCCCCACTTCCCAGTTCCTATACTGGATGGGACGTCATATGGTATGGAATACCCTGTTGGCCAGTTTGGGTCAGGTGCCCTGGCTGTGTCCTGTGCCAACTTCTTGTGCCCCTCCAGCTTTCTCGCTAGCTGGGCATGAGAAGCTGAAAAATCCTTGACATTAGTCTAAACACTACTAGCAGCAACTGAAAACATCGCTGTTATCAACATTCTTCTCATACTGAACTCAAAACATAGCACCGTACCAGCTACTAGGAAGACAGTTAACTCTATTCCAGCTGAAACTAGGACAATGGTAGAGGGAATCGGAAGAGTAAAAGTGAGAAAACTTGTGGGTTGAGATAAAGACAGTTTAACAGGTAAAGCAAAAGATGCACACACAAGCAAAGCAAAACAAGGAATTCATTCACTACTTCCCATTGGCAGGCAGTTGTTCAGACATCTCCAGGAAAGCAGGGCTTCATCATGCATAACGGTTACTTGGGAAGACAAATGCCATCACTCCGAACGTGTCCCCCCTTCCTTCTTCTTCCCCTGGCTTTTTATTGCTGAGTATGATGTCATATTGATGCCGGAAGGACAATCTGTTATTGAAACCATAGGAACAAGAATGGAAGGTACCTGCATTGAATCCATTGAAGCAAGGAGGTGAAACAATGAGGTTCTGTCAACACTATTGCCTTACCTCTGATTTATATCACAAGTGCCCACTTCTGGAGTAGTGTCAAGAAAAAAGTGTGTCCTTCGCTAACTTAGCTTGATTTTAATATTAAAAATGACACCCACTTGTGCATAATGACTATGTAAATGTAAGACCACCTTAATATAATGAGTTGGGTAATTATTTAGACATGCGTAGAAGTGCTTTTGTTATATAAATTGTTTGTAACCAATCATGTATTTTGTTAATATTTTTTTCTTGATTCTGATGTGTATATAAGACCGTTTGCATTTCAAGTGCATGCTAGCTTTGTGGAATTACTACCTAGCACCCATCTCTGTGCAGACATGAAATAAACAAATATCTCGGCTCTGTGTGTTATTGGCTCTTCGCACACTGGGTGAAGAACCCCATTTTGGGACAACACTATGGCCCCTCCAACTACTGATGCTGAGATCCTCACCTGCTCCAGTAGTTGACACCACAGGTCAGGGGTGCCCACACCTCCGGTCTGACTCCAGTATCTGGCCCCAAATCCACTCATGCTGGTCTCACCAGTAGCTGGCACTTAGCCCTTGCAGCACACATATACACGGGATAGAGAATGAGATTACATAGAGAGCCCCTTTTATACCCCTTTCTCTCTACCCCGTCTTTGTTCCTCCCTGCTCCCCCTTCCTTTGCACATTGCCTCATCAGCTGGCATAGTTCCACCGACCCCCTGCAACATCCTGGACCCTCAGGTTTGGTTTCAGTTGCAAAGTCCCGGTACGCCCACAGTTTCTTGATAGCCCATCAACTAGTGTGACTGATGAGGTTTGTTTCTAGTCTTTGTCTCCATTATGTTTGCCTGTCAGGTTTGGTTCTTTGTATATTTTGTTTATGGCTTCCCCCTTTTCCTTAGTATCCCATTTGACAAGGTCCTTGATCAGATAAACTTACTGAAATAAACATTACCCCATTCCACCTATCCTTATCAATTAGTGCGACTGACTAGTTTTGGTTCTTGACACTGCCTCCCTTATAATTTTTTGGTCAGGTTTGTGTCCCTGTATGTTCTTGTTTATGGCTTTCTTCTTTTATTATTATCCCTTTTTGCATTGAAATGGTCCTTGACCAGATACCCTTAAAGGAGCAGGCACTCTCCTTCCACATACCCTTACAGTGATCAACCCATTCTTGGTCTGGAGACTGGTCAAAGGTGAAAAGGGTATAGCCACAGATGAACTCTTCTCTGTTGACCAGCAGGGAATGATCTTTCATATGGATGCTAATTGTCTGAACAAGCTGCATGTATTCTCTCACACAGCAGCCATTCTCAAAATCAGGCTATCAGCAGTTTCGCTGGCACTTGTTCACCATCCACATATAGGGCCACATAATTTACATCATAATGTTTAAAGCTGAAAGGGTTCTTAGCATAATTGCCACTAGAAGCATTGTTATCTATGAACACAATAACAAGAAGCTTGGGCAGCTGTCCCCAAAACAAATTTTCCTGGTTGCTGATACTATTGCCAGCTGGTATGCTGAACACTTTCATGCCCACCCAGTCCACCAGGTATTTAGTGTTGTCCGTGAGTAATGCCTCAAATGCACTCCAGGTGCCACCCCACACCTTCTTCACAAACAGTGAGGCATAGTTAATAACCAGCTTGCAGGCTCGCTGGGGAGCTCATTAAACAAAAGCTGTTTTTTCTGTGTGCCAACTTAATTTTTACATCCACACCATTCAACAAAAGCTTGTCTCGAAAGAACAGATCGCTGTGGAGGGGTCCCAATACCTGGATCTTCCTATTCCAGGTGTTCAGAGCTGAGCTTTGCCTGAACCCCTGATTACTGATTGTCGTAGTTTAATCCCAGCTGGTAACTAAGAACCACGCAGCGGCTCCACCAGCAAGTCAGCCACAGACTCTGTTGCCAGTTTCCAAACTGGCATTCAACATTCTTCTAATACTGAACTCAAAACATAACACTATACCAGCTACTAGGAAGACAATTAACTCTATCCCAGCTGAAACCAGGACAACCGTTCAGCCTGGTTTGCTGTTCTGTTCTTCTTGTCCTGGCCAGAATGCTCCCTGGCATCCCCCTTCCTTTTTCTTTTAAAGGGCTGGGGCAGACCTTCCCTCCAGGGGCATGACATGGGTCTCTTTCTTTTAAGGCTTTTTCTTTGAATATAAGCAAGTCCCAAGCCCTCCTGATTTGATGGTGTTTCCAATTTGTCCATGACAACTTTGGAAATATGTCCAAACATGTTTTTTGCAATATCTTGAGCGGCGCTTTTAATGTCTGGCTTAACAATTTCCAACCCCCTTTTCAAAAGTGGGACAGCCTTTCTACATGAGCTACGGAATACCCACACCGTACTTCACAGGAATGCCTTGAAAACTAGGGACACCATTGCCTGCCTTGGGCTCTATAATAATTCACATACAACAATGAGTTCCCATAATTTTTTACCACCACCCCTGCTACATTCGAGGCTGGGGGTAAAGCTGGGATTTCAAATGCCCCCTCAGGACTTAGGAGTGCAGCAGGTGCCCCCCCATCCCAGGGAAACATCCTCATTGTGTTCAACAGCTCTGTAGGGGGCTGCAGTAACCAGGAAGTCCCTTCCCAGCATTCATTTTCTACCCAAAATCAGTTTGCATTTAAGGTCCCTTGAGGTTCCCATAACCCCTTGCCAACAAGATGTTTGCAGCGATACAAAATTCGTTCAGCTTTCCTAATTAGCAGTCTTTGTTGTAACAGTTTTTTTCTGTTTCACTAGCCTGTAAACCAAGACCCCAGAACTAACAGCCTCACCAACCCTTTTATCACCACCATGTCACGTCACAATTTCTCAGGACAATGACTCAGGTTCACCGATTCCCAGGTCAGGATTAAGGTGAAATGACACCAGGGATCCTTTTAACTCACAAACCTCAACTTTTATTCGCTCGCAACAAGAATTAGCATGAAACTATGTCAGTAAACCATAACATGTGCTAACCATGCATCACCAAATATATACTACAAGCCTTGCTTATTTCGGGATCAATTCAGGGAAAAAAATAATGAGAGTCCTCCCATTGAGTCACAAGGTTCAGAGTGGACCCCCTTGCTTTCTAGACTCCTTCTCAGAGAGGAGCATAAGGGCAGCTAGATCCACTCCTAGTCCCAGACTTGGTCAACGGTTTTATGTCTAAAGGGATGAGGTGTAGGGATTATGGCGGGGGGGGAGGGAGAGGGAGAGAGAAGAGAAAGATTTCCCTGGTCCTGGGTCCAGTGTTGGTCCTGCCAGTCTAGAGATCCAGTTCCGGAGCACGTGTGCACATGGGGCTTCAATTTGTGTCCTTTTATAATCTCCTTGCCCCTTCTTCGGGCAGGCACTCGAACTCATTAGGCTAATTAGGTGTCATGCCCGGTTTGTGCTTTCAGAACCTTCGGGAAATGGGTCGGTGGGCTTGGGGGTCGTTTGGGGAGTAACTTCTTCCTCCCTGCAGGCATGACCGTTCTTTGACCTTTAGCCATTGTTACGGATGCACGACTAACCAAATCCAACAGGTGTTAAAACTCAGATTTATTCTTCAGCAAAAGTTAGTTAGAGGTCCAGTAACATTTTATAAAACCACAGGCTCAATGATGTAAAGAGAATTAATACTACACGGCCGACCCAAGAATCTCCAAGATTCAAAGTGATGGCTCAAAATGCGCGTATCAGTCACCTAAAAGCTGAGGGCTCTCTCCCTCGAGGAGTTACCTCGGGCGGTGCCCCGGCCCGAGGGGGAGTCCCCGACTGCAGACCCGCTGCTCCGAGAAGGACTGCCAACGTGTCCTCCGGCGGGACCCCGTTTATACCCCTGTCAAATCTGACCTGTGGTCGTTTAATTCTACTGGCTAGGAGGGTCACCTCGGTGTACCTGGTGCATCTCGATTGGCCAGATCAAATTTCAACCTGCAGCCTCCAGGGTTTCCTTCCCCTTCTCCCTACCTGGAGAAGTTTCGTTTCCTGCTGGCAGGATGGGGGGGGGCGGGATGTACTGCCACAATCCACCCCGTGACCACAGTCATGATTCGACTGGTTTCTTTGGAGTGGTGGTACAGTCACCTCTTGCCTCCAAAGTTAAAAGGGGGTGCAGTTTGGCGAGTTTGACGCTCACTGTGGGTCATCGTTCCCTTCTGGTCTAGAACTAAAGTGGAATGTCGAACACAGGAATATTCAGTATATGGACAGTTTAAAGGAGTATACTTAACTGTTAGTATGGGCTTTACTACCAAGCATTTGATAGAACTTATTGCAATACAGATTACAGTAGTCATAACTACAAGCATTATTAAAGATTAGAGAAGGCTGGTCACCCACCCCGTGAAAGAAAATCTGAACATATCAAAACTTTTCCCAACCAGTTGGTCCCTGGTGCAGAAGCAATTGCCTCCGAGTCTCTTGCCGTATTCTCTCCTTAATTTAGTCTTGAAGCCACATTGACACATTTGGAGTGAACACAGCAGTTGTCCATTGACATGTTCAAAACTTCACATACACCCTTCTCTTTCTTTGGCATCTAATCCAATACAGCCCACTTTTGATAGTCATTTTACCGATATGTTATAACCAATTGTTTGAGTCCCCAAATTGTTAGATGTAACATTGGCTCAGGTTGATAGCTGTAAACTCAGTTCTAGGGTGCTCTGTCGATGTTCCTCGAGTACCATACACAGTTGCCCCCATGGAATTTCAGGGCATAGCGTAGTACCATTCCAACTCCACCCCGTGATCCCATGGGTTAGTTGGAGGATATAGTCACATCTGGTGTTTCATACTGAACTAGCATTTACTGCACCTGGTGACCAACTATAAACAACATGAGTATAACCTCCCCCATCCAATCTGAACCTCCAACTATAATTGTTACATTGCTTTCATGCAAGGTCAAGGACTCGCGATATATTAATGTCCATCATTTTGCCACGACATTATCATCCAGATCTTCACCATCCACGCCTGTCACCGTCATCACTGTCAGCAAAAGGACTGGAATGACTCGTTCCTTCATGGTCCTGTAAGAAAGCACAAACTAGGCCTCGGTCTTAAAACCGGGTCACAGGGTTAGAAGTCCGGTATTATCCACCGGGCACTGATACAGTGAGTCTTTCCACTCCCATGAGATGGTCTCAGAAGACCAATCTGCCACGTGCTCCAAAGAGCCTTGCCTTGTCTGATATGCTGGGCCAGAGCTTGGTTTGGGTGATTAGCCTTAAGCCTTATTCGGCATTGCGGGCAAGCTGTAAGAATTGCTTCACAGGTTTTCATAGACACTGGCCAACCCCTAGATCGGCATTCATAATAGAGATCTGCTTTCCCTGAGGGGCCTAGTTTGATATGCAACCATTCTGCTAGTCTGTCCCAATCTTCCTTCTCACTGGTGACCATCCTGATTTGGGCCAGGTGGTCCACCTGTTGATTCCATTTCGCAGCTGGGGTTCCATCCTGAGCATGTCCCTTCACCCATCCCACCTTTAAAGGTCGGGATCTCCCTATTGTCAGGAGACATTGCCAGTCCTCTGTCCTCCACACTTTCACATGACCTACTTCCCACTTACTAGATTCCCACTGACATAACCACTCTGTAGCACCCTTAAAGGTTGCGTAAGAGTCAGTATAGATGATGGTAGCACCATTCTCTACGGCCAGTAATAAAGCCCATAGTTCTCCTACTTGTGCACTACCTTCACCCTCTTCTTCGACTTTCTTCCCAGTACCAATCTCCAATGCCACTGCTTTATATTGCCATTTTGATCCCACTCGATGGGCAGATGCATCAGTGAACCACACTCCTTGCACATCTGAGCCTGCCACGAATTCGGGTGCCTCCTCAGTCGGAGAAGGTTTATACGGTTGACCCAGCAAGGCTGGGTCAGGGTTCACAGGTTGCTGTAGTTTGAAAACCTTAGTCGGACCCTCTTTTAGTGGGAGCAATTGGCTTATCCCTTCTAGGTATGCATACCATTTCCTTACTGTGGCCTTTTGAACTACTCCCTCTGGAGGAGGTGACCCATTGAGGACTGAATTTAAGAGAGGGAAAGGACCCTGTACTATAACATCCTGTGAAGTACGCAGCTTTTCAGCCTCTTTAACTGCTCTAGTGAGGGAAAGAGTCCCCTTTTCCCAATCTGAATATCATCACTCCATTTCTTTGAATGCAGTGGAAGAGAATAATAAAGGCCTGGCTGGTCCCTGTGGCCCCTTTTGAAACACGCCACAGTATGAGGCATGTTCAGCAAATCCCCATTCCACCCTTAAAGGATCTCGTGGGTGCAATGGACCTAGTCTCTGATAAGCCTTAAGCTCATCTTTCAGAGTGTTAAGGGCTTCCATATGTTGCAAAGTCCAATCCCATTTTCTGTTTTTTCAGAGCAAGTCATAGAGAGGGTGGGCAATCACTGAGGTAAAACTTGGGATGGCAGAAGTTAATGGTGGGGTATTACTGTTCAATCTTTTATAATCAATTGTTAGTTGCCACCTTCCATCTGATTTACGGACTGGCCAAACAGGAGAATTATAAGGAGAATGTGTGCAACTGATCTCTCTTTTCTCCAGATCATTAATTACTTCCAAAATGCCCCATTTGGCCGTGGCTGGAAGTGGGTATTGAGGGACAGGGGTTACCTTAGATTGCGGTAGTGCAGGAGCAATCTGCAATGTTCTTACATGAATAGCCTCTGCCTCCCAAAGCTCCACACCCTACCATTGGGTAGATACCATTGTCTGCCTGCCAGCACATCAAATCCCAGTATATTTCCCTCATAGGGGCTTAAAGCCACCTCCACAGCTGTCATTCTTTTTCCCCCCAGTAGCCAAAGTTGGGTTCGAGCTATGGGGCATTCTTCTGTCGCCCCTGTTACTCCTCTAATGTTTATAGCCTTTCTTGATGGCCTAATTCCCAGCTCACTAGCTTGTAGATCATTTAAAACACTAATTTGGGCTCCTGTATCGATTAAGAATTCCAAACTTATCTGTTTTGGGCTCACAGGAATGTGTATATAAGGCTCTTTATCAGCAGACCATTGGCAGGTATTCACTATGCAGATTGGGTGGCCTGAACCCCAAACCGCAGCTCCTAGTTTTTTAGCCCTTCCAGTTCCTCTCACAGTGCCGCGAAAGGGTCCCGTTTCTCTTCCCGAGGGGGCGGGGTTGCTGGCGCTTCCCTTTGGTCTCCAGCTTTCCCCTCCAGCAATCCCACTCCCGGACGCCGCCGGCGGACTGCCCGTGCAGCACGGCTCGGGGTGCCCCCAGTGCCGGTGCCTTCCGCCAGAGAGCGTCCCTTCCGGGATCGCAGTTCCGACCCAACCGATCACCCGCGAGTTCGAGACCGCTCGGGGCGGGGTTTACAACCGGCTGGGCGGACCTTCCTGCTGCCCTCCGTTAACTCCGACAGTCCCTTTTCCCGGATAGTATCAGATTCTCCTCTCTCCTTGGGGTCCACACCCCCAGCCCAGTAAGCTACTCGGGACGTTATTGACCGATCCCCCGTTGGTCCATCATTCAGAAATACTCCCGGTCCCCAGTAATTTCTTGCTTCATCATCACTCAACAGTATCCGATCCTCCCCCGTTAAACTCTCCACAAATACTCAGGTTCGGTTTTGTCCGGCTTGCGCAAAAACTTAGCTTGTAACTAGCCGAGTTCGGGTCCCGACCGAGGGGCCGTGCAAACAGCGCTCCGGGGGCTCCCACCGTGAGGACCCGCGTGTCCTTCTGTTTCAATAAGGGGCTGCACGTCCCTTTCCTCCAATTCCACCTTCAGACAATCTATTTCCCCTTGCCTTTTAGCAGAATCACTCTTTCGGTTCTGTGCTTGAATCAAGCAGGCGCCCAGGAGGGCACGCACACTGCCTTTGCTGTCTCGCGGACTACTTCCGCGGCACAGTTCTACTCTCTCCACGACCGCTGCCGGGTTGGACCACTTCTCCTTTGCCCAGTCCAGACCTGGGGGAGAAGGGCTGCAGCCGTGCCTCCATAATAATTCCTCCATTAACACCATCCTGCCGACTACGCCAATTTAAAATGTTACGGATGCACGACTAACCAAATCCAACAGGTGTTAAAACTCAGATTTATTCTTCAGCAAAAGTTAGTTAGAGGTCCAGTAACATTTTATAAAACCACAGGCTCAATGATGTAAAGAGAATTAATACTACATGGCCGACCCAAGAATCCCCAAGATTTAAAGTGATGACTCAAAATGCGCATATCACTCACCTAAAAGCTGAGGGCTCTCTCCCTCGAGGAGTTACCTCGGGCGGTGCCCCGGCCCGAGGGGGAGTCCCCGACTGCAAACCCGCTGCTCCGAGAAGGACTGCCAACGTGTCCTCTGGCGGGACCCCGTTTATACCCCTGTCAAATCTGACCTGTGGTCATTGAATTCTATTGGCTAGGAGGGTCACCTCGGTGTACCTGGCGCATCTCTATTGGCCAGTTCAAATTTCAACCTGCAGCCTCCAGGGTTTCCTTCCCCTTCTCCCTTCCTGGAGAAGTTTCGTTTCCTGCTGGCAGGATGGGGGGTCGGGATGTACTGCCACACAGGCTTTGCACAGGGAGCCCCCCTGGTGTGCATCCTAGTAGGGGTCAGGCCTGTAGCCCTTGAGCATGTTCCGACTTATTCTTCCTCCCACACACCCTTTTGGTGCACCTCCACTGTCTTGAAGTTCCCCTCCAACCCCAGACATGTTAGGGTTTGTTCTGCAGCCTTGTTAGTGGGTGACCCCGAACCTGCCTTTTACTTTTTTCTAATTACTTTCTATTCCCATTTAAACTTCAATTTTTAATTCCATTAGCTCTTATTAAACAATATTTTATCCATGTGTCGCGTCCAAAAGTTGGAGCGACTCAGGTTCGTGGATTTCCTTTGTCAGAACTAAGGTGAAACGACACCAGGGGAGTTCAAACAACAATCAACATTTAGTCAACCTAGCTAACCTTGCCCAAGTACAAGTGAACTTATCAATATGAACCTTGCAACATGTTGTTAAGCCACTGTTTGAAAAGACAAGGGAGGTGTAGAAAAAGAAATGGAAAAAGGAACATGAAATGTATCAGAAGGAGAGCCCTCCCGTTGAGTCACGAGGTTCAGAGCAGACCCCCTTGCTTTCTGGACTCCTTCTCAGAGAGGAGCCCAGGGGCGGCTAGATCCACTCCTAGTCCCAGACTTGGTCAACGGTTTATGTTTAAAAGGATGAGGTGTAGAGACTGTGGAAAAGAGAGAAGGAAAAGAGGGAGGGAGAGAAAGAAAGAAAGAAAGAAAGAGAGAAGGAAAGGGTTTCACCAGTCCTGGGTCCAGCGTTGGTCCAGCCAGCATAGAGATCCAGTTCCGGAGGGCACGCACTGAGGACTCGTTCTCCCTTCTTTTATAGTGTGTTAGTCGATGGTCTTGACATGCGCAGTCCCATTCCCGGGGTTCTCTAGAATCAGTCGGAGAGCTTTGGGGGGAGTTCATTGCAGAGTTGCCTCTCCTTTTCTGCTGGCATGACCGCTTAAGATAGAAGCACAGTCCCATCCTCCGTGGGGCCTCCTCCTCCAGGCGCATATGCTGTGCTCCTTCTCCTGGTCACTTAAGATAAGGAATTGCGGCTTTGGAGAAGCGTGATCCCACCCTCCGGGGGGCCCTCTTCTCTGGCCACATTGTCCTGTTCACAAAACTCCAGCACTTTTACAGAGGCTGTTTTCTCCACCAAAGTTCTTCAATGAATGTTTGAGACATTGACTACAATTTGTCAGACCGTCATACCATGTTATATCTATGCTTTTAGGGATATATTTATTTATCTTCTAAATCTTTATAAATGCATATAAAATAGTGTATCAATGTATAAATAATATATATTTATACATATTTCTACACACATTTCTTTATATTGTATATAAATGTATATATTTTTATATCTCAGCACATCCTGGTACAAAGGAAGTGGGCAGCCAGTTAGAGGGAGATCTGAAAACACATGAGTATGACAGTGCTAAAAATTACCATCAACTAATCACAAGGCAGTATAGGGAATGACACTGTCAAAAGTTGTGTCCTCCCTGTATGTAGTGAGACGAGCTTCCTTTTCTGACATGCTTCTGGGTACACTGGTAAGGGCGGCTAGTCCTGCTAGCCAAACACAGGGCTGCCCAAGAACATGTGGATATGTGTGGTGGGTTGACTCTGGCTGGATGCCAGGTGCCCACCAAAGCCGCTCTATCACTCCCTGCCTCAGATAGACAGGGGACAGAAAATATAACAAAAGGCTCGTAGGTCGAGATAAGGACAGGGAGAGATCACTCAACCAATTGCCATCACAGGCAAAACAGACTCAACTTGGGGAAAATTAACTCAATTTATTGCCAGTCAAACCAGAGTAGGGTAATGAGAAGTAAAACCAAATCTTAAAACAACTTCCCCCTACCCCTCCCTTCTTCCTGGGGACAGCTTCACTCCTGAATTCTCTACCTCTTCCCCCAGTGGCGCAGGGAGATGGGGAATGGGGGTTATGGTCAATTCATCGCACGTTGTCTCTGCCACTCCTTCCTCCTCAGGGGGAGGACTCATCACACTCTTCCCCTGCTCCAGCGTGGGGTCCCTCCCACGGGACACAGTCCTCCACAAACTTCTCCAATGTGGGTCCTTCCCACGGGCTGCAGTTCTTCACAAACTGCTCCAGCGTGGGTCCCTCCCACGGCATGCAGTCCTTCAGGAGCACACTGCTCCAGCGTGGGTCCCCCACGGGGTCACAAGTCCTGCCAGAAAACCTGCTCCAACGTGGGCTCCTCTCTCCACAGGTCCACTGGTCCTTCCAGGATCCTGCTCCAGCACGGGCTTCCCATGGGGTCACAGCCTCCTTCGGGAACCTGCTTGCTCCGGCGTGGGGTCCTCCACAGGCTGCAGGTGGATATCTGCTCCACCGTGGACCTCCACGGGCTGCAGGGGGACAGCCTGCCTCACCATGGTCTTCACCACAGGCTGCAGGGGAATCTCTGCTCCAGCACCTGGAGCATCTCCTCCCCCTCCTTCTTCACTGACCTTGGTGTCTGCAGGGTTGTTTCTCTTACATGTTCTCACTCCTCTCTCCGGCTGCTGTTTTCCGTCTGTCCCAACTTTTTTCCTTCTTAAAAATGTTATCCCAGAGGCGTTACCACTATCGCTGATTGGCTCAGCCTTGGCCGGCGGCAGGTCCATCTTAGAGCTGGCTGGTATTGGCTCTGTCGGATACAGGGGAAGCTTCTAGCAGCTTCTCACAGAAGCCACCCCTGTAGCCCCCCTGCTACCAAAACCTTGCCATGCAAATCCAATACATCATCAGGCAGTCACAGAGCAGCATGAAAACATGTGGGTTATGTTTAATAAAATGGCAGCTCCCTTCCATAAAATGGCATCTGAAACAAAACATTGCCCCCCTGTGTAAGTAGGGGAAGGGACTTCCTGGCCTGATGTACTTCCAGGTAAAATGGAAGGGGGTTGCTGGTCCTGCCAGCCAATCATATTAGACCACATAACCGGAAGAGGGGAGTGATTTCCTGGGCAAGTGGTACATGTTGCTGGCTGTAGGGGGGAAGGATTTCTGCCAGAAGCTGTGGGCGGTGCACCTGTCACTTCTTATCTTGGATAAATGTTGTCCCTATACTGCTCACAGATTTTGCTTTCCCTCATAAAACATCTTTATCTCAATCCACAAGTCTTCTTGCCTTTCTTCTATTTTCTTCCCATCTCTTTGGAGAGGGGAGTGAACGGGTGGCTATGTGGGTGCTTGGCTGCTGGCCGGGGTCAACCCACCACACCTGTGAATACAGAATTAATTTTTGCAAACTGAGGCTTTCTTTGAGCAGAGATTTTTCTGGGCTAATTGTCTGTATCAAACACAACTGAGGTATGTCAAAACACACTCCATATCATCCAGTTCTCAGGTATGAAAAATGGTGAGAGTATGTAACAAAGGAGGTCAAGCATTTCAGAACATGGAAAAAATTGCAAATAAACAAAGGTGAGCTATTTGACCCTGACTTTATAGGCACTGAATGGTTACAAAGAAGACTTACAACCCCTCTGGGAATATCATGTGAAATCTTGTGTCATTTAGGAACCCCTTAAAGGTAGGAACCCAACACAACGAGCTCTGTATCAACTTTCTACAGAGGTACTCCAGCCCAGTGGCATTGCAGCTGCTGGGTGACCACAAAAGGCCACTGTGAGCATCAGCAGCAAGAAAGACAAGGGCTGGAGAAACTGTCCAGTTCCTGGTCCTCACTTCCCAAAGCATTAATACAGTGTAGGTGAACTGGAGGATTCAGCTCAAACTGAATAATTTATTATCTCCCACTGTGAGTTTTGATGCCTAAATAGTATTCTGAGTGTGACTATGTGACTTCAATAATTACACAATCCAAGGTGCATAATTAGTTTTTTTGAGTCATAAATGGTTAAAAGCCTTCCAGCACAGTTCAGTCAAGAGACCTGCATCTTTCTCTTTCATAACTACCTTAAATAGGAATGTGTTGGTATCAAGTTTAGCAATGTATTCCTTTCCTTACTTGTGTCGTGGTTTCAGCCCAGCCAGTAACAAAGGACCACGCAGCCGCTCGCTCACTCCTCCTGCCCCGCTCCAGTGGGATGGGGATGGGAATCAGAAAGGAGAAAAGACAAAAAAACCTGGAACCTCGAGGGTTGAGATAAGGACAATTTACTGGGACAACACAAAAAGAGAAGTTACAACAACAACAATGGTACTAATAAAAGAATATACAAAACGAGTGATGCACAGTGCAACTGCTCACCACCCGGAACCCGACACTCCACCACTTCCCCCACCGAAAGCCAACAGCACCCCCCAGCCCTCTCCCCATTTATATACTGAGCATGATGTCACATGGTATGGAATAGCTCCTTGGTAGTTCAGGTCAGCTGTCCTGGCTGTGCCCCCTCCCAGGTTCCTGTGAAAATTAACTCTATCCCAGCTGAACCCAGGACAACTTGCTAGGACAGCACTTTGAAACATCTGAAAGAAACAATGGGAGTCCTTAAAAGATATCTTTCAAGCAATTTCTCTGCAGGATCAAGTCCCAGATGAATACAACAAACTAGCTGAAAATAGTTATTCTCAATTTCCTACTATTTTAACAGTATTTTACAGTCAAATTTTACATGCTCACTAAACATCCATTTCCTCCTTCATCTTTTTCTGGATTGCAATTCTAACTGAAATATTACTTATAGATAAGATATAGTCCGCGTAAAAAATCAGTCATACATAGGGTTTAACAACAGAGTTTTTTTAAGATATTACTTATTTTACAGAAAAATTCTTAAACAAGCAAAATTTAGTCATTACAATTTTAATTATGATGTTCTGTAGCTTGTACTTAATTATAAAAATGTTACATTGCCTGGGACAGAGAGAGAGAGAGATGGTGCAGGATTTTTTTCTGGACCTCAATAAGAAAGGTCTGACAACAAAAGGCTTAATAAAATAGGAATATAGATAGCAAGTAAATCTTATGTCCCTTCAAATGCGGGGAACCCTGCATTTGTGCAGCATCGGACAGACCCCAGATGGATTTATCTCACTGTATGCTGTATAGATCCTATCTGTGGAAGGGTTAACCAATTTTGGTCATTTGAGCTTTTATAGGATTTTCTTACAAGAAAACAACTCTATTCATAATTTCTACTGTCAAACAGAATGGATGTTCACATTAGAAATTCTTGCTGCGCTTTTAAAGTCAAGGCCATGCAGGTGGTGTAATCGCTGGTACCAAGTGGGAGCTGCTTGCAGGATCCTCTGTTACAATCAACCAGCTAAGTTTTTCCTGTGGCCAAGGAATATGAACAGTACAACACAGGTCTGGAGGACAACCTTTATGTTCAGCATAGTGCAGCATGGCAGAAGGTTAGGCCTACTCACAATGAATGTTATGTGGATCACTAACTCCTTGAGGTACAATGGTCTCCTGGTCAAGTTAACTACACTCCTACACTATCTAATACATTCTCTTTAACCACCAACCCCCTTTCTGTCCTTTGACATATACACAAATATCATTCCCTTAGTCTATGGGCCACCCCAATCAATTATCTATCAAATGTCCATAAAAGTCCATTGAGTTCATTTAGTCCATGACTTGGGTTTCTTCCATTATGGTGGCTGCTCAGGACATGAGAGGCAGCATGTTGTATTGAGTTATTGGGCACCAAAGCCAGCTCAGATTCGATCACTGCTGCACTTGCCTGGTTTCTTGTGAGTCTCCTCCTCTATTGGTTCTGGTGGTTCCTGCTATAGTACTTCCTATAACATACAATTCAAATCATCAGTTAGAAAAGTTTAAAAATATACCAATTACAACTGCTACCCCTTGTACCCTTAGACCAGACTATAGAGTTTAACACTGCAATAAACTCCACTCCTTGCCCCTGCTCCAGCAGGGGTCTTCCACAGGCTACAGTCCCTTTGGGGTTGTCCCTGCTCCAGTGTGGGCATATCCATAGGCCATTGTCCCATTGGGGAATTACCTCTTCCAGCATGGGCTTATGCAGAGTCTCCAGTCCCTTCAACTCTAATTCATATTTGAGTTCTATCATATTTGGTATGGCAGCACAGGAACATCAGCCATATGCCAGCCTAGCTGCAAGGCCATTGTTGTTATCAAAATCATAGAATCATAGAATTGTTTTGGTTGGAAAAGACCTTTAAGATCAAGTCCAATCGTTAACCAAACACTACCAAGTCCACCACTAAACCATGTCCTTAAGTGCCACATCTACATGTCTTCAAAATACTTCCAGGGATGGTGACTCAACCACTTCCCTGGGCAGCCTGTTCCAATGCTTGACAGCCCTTTTGGTGAAGAAATTTTTCCTAATATCCAATCTAAACCTCCCCTGGCGCACCTTAAGGCCGTTTCCTCTCATCCTATCCCATTACTTAGGAAAAGAGACCGACATCTACCTGTCTACAACCTCCTTTCAGATAGTTGTAGAGAGCGATAAGGTCTCCCCTGAGCCTCCTTTTCTCCAGGCTAAACAACCCCAGTTCCCTCAGCTGCTTCTTATAAGACTTGTTCTCCAGCTCACAAGCTTCATTACCCTTCTTTGGATGCGCTCCAGCACCTCAATGTCTTTCTTGTAGTGACGGGGCCAAAACTGAACACAGTATTCGAAGTGTGGCCTCACCAGTGCCAAGTACAGGGGGACGATCGCATCCCTAGTCCTGCTGGCCACACAATTTCTGATACAAGCCAGGATGCTATTGGCCTTCTTGGCCACCTGGGCACACTGCCAGCTCATATTTAGATGGCTGTCAACCAATACCCCCAGGTCCTTTTCTGCCAGGCTGCTTTCCAGCCACTCTTCCCCAAGCCTGTAGCATTGCCTGGGGTTGTGTGGTGGGTTGACCCTGGCTGGGTGCCAGGTGCCCACCAAAGCTGCTCTATCACTCCTCCTCCTCAGCTGGACAGGGGAGAGAAAATATAACAAAAGGCTCGTAGGTCAAGATAAGGACAGGGAGAGACCACTCAACCAATTACCATCACGGGCAAGACAGACTTGACTTAGGAAAAATTAAGTTAATTTATTGCCAGTCAAACCAGAGTAGGGTAATGAAAAATAAAACCAAATCTTAAAACACCTTCCCCCCACCCCTCCCTTCTTCCTGGGCACAGCTTCACTCCCAAATTCTCTACCTCCTCCCCCACAGTGGCACAGGGGGACGGGGAATGGGGGTTGCGGTCAGTTCATCACACGTTGTCTTGATACCGAAAAGCCAGTCGAAGAAACTCTCTAAGACTCGTTTTGGAGTTTTAGAAAGCAGGCATTCTTTATTGCAGCGCTGGATGCACGGGGGATAATTCCACCCAGTGTGCATGACACAGCTTTAGCACAAACAGGTTATATAGAATAACTAATTTCATATTCATCAGATTAGTACACATATACATAAAAATTATTATAACTGATTATCATAGTACTGCCTACATCCGACCATGCGCAATGAAGGATCCATTTGAGTCAAAGGGCTGCTTTTATGACCACTGACCCATTTGAAGTTCTTGCTGGCTGTCCTTGAAGTCTTTGTTCTTGTCCTTGTTCTTTGATCTTGAAGCTTAACGCAGCTTCGATCACGTGTGGTCACTCTCAACATTGTTCTCATCTAGCGTACAGGAACATCTAGTCATAAGAGCCAAGAACTGCAAAACTTATGAATAATTACTAGTTAATCACTTGACTACACTTTTGTAATTACCTCCCCAGCTACCCATTGTGTATTGTTTCAACCATAATGTTAATATATGATCATTTACCAAATCTCACTTGCACAGTTATCTAGCAGCAAACCAGTTTTCATAGAAGCTACAAAATATTAAAACCATAAAAATTTGAGCAAACCACATGAAATGTATGGATATATGCTATTAGTCTCTGCCACTCCTTCCTCCTCAGGGGCAGGACTCATCACACCCTTCACTTGCTCCAGCGTGGGCTCTCTCCCACAGGAGACAGTTCTCCACGAACTTCTTCAATGTGAGTCCTTCCCATGGGCTGCAGTTCTTCATGAACTGCTCCAGCATGGGTCCCTTCCACGGTGTGCAGTCCTTCAGGAGCACACTGCTCCAGCGTGGGCCCCTGTGGGGTCACAAGTCCTGCCAGAAAACCTGCTCCAATGTGGGTTCCTCTCTCCATGGGTCCACAGGTCCTGCCAGTAACCTGCTCCAGCGTGGGGTCCTCCACGGGCTGCAGGTGGATATCTGCTCCACCGTGGACCTCCATGGGCTGCAGGGGGACAGCCTGCCTCACCACGGTCTTCACCACGGGATGCAGGGGAATCTCTGGAGCACCTCTTCCCGCTCCTTCTTCACTGACCTTGGTGTCTGCAGGGTTGTTTCTCTTACATGTTCTCACTCCTCTCTCCGGCTGCAATTGCTGTTGCGCAGCAACTTTTTTCCCTTCTTAAATATCTTATCACAGAGGTGCTACCACTATAGCTGATTGGCTTGGCCTTGGCCAGCAGCAGGTCCGTCTTGGATACGGCTGGCATTGGCTCTGTCAGACATGGGGAAGGTTCCAGCAGCTTCCAACTGAAGCCACCCCTGTAACTCCCCCTGCTACCAAAACCTTGCCACGCGAATCCAATACAGGTTGTTGTGTCTCAAGTGCAGGACATGGCACTTTAGCCTTGTTGAACCTCATACAACTGGCCTCAGCCCATCGATCCAGCCTGTCCAGATCCCTCTGTAGAACCTGTTCCCAGGCACAGCAGAGTAAGATGATTAGCAGTACAACAAACAGCAGAAGACAAAAGCAGCCACTCACCATCCCTAGACTGATATACAGCTGTGAGAGTGAATTGTTATCTCGAGCTATTTGTCTCAAAGGTTGTTTGTTGTGAGAAACTGGACTGTCATCTCAAGCCATTCATCTCAAGGTTTGTTTGCTGTGACGAGCCACTTATCCCAGAGATGGCTTGTTTAAGCAGAGTACTCCTCTGTCCAAAGGGATGATTATCAGGCCACTGAGGCATCCAGGGGAGGAGACAGGCCAGAGCCAGCAAAGAATGTGGAGACTACCATTCTCATGGAAACTGTAGTCTTTGAGATAAGGTACTGGTTTCTGGTGTTGATCACACCAAGGTCGTGTGATAGACGAAACCTGCAGCACGTGAACAATATGTATGTGCATGCATCATCGAAATATGCCCTATAAAAAATCATGGAGACAAGCCGTGGTGTGCACCCATCACTGAAGAATTGAAGACTGAGGACCAACGGGACGCCACTGGATCCATGGTGGTGACTATCCTTGCAACTCTATCCCGACTGCTTGCTTGATTTCTACCTTTTCTTCCATTCTATCCTATCGCTACTATTTTCTACTTTTGATACTTTTGATAATAAAAGCTCTTTTGGGTATACGGCATTTGACCTCGTTTGTGTCTTAATCTTGCTCTTGGGATCATATCGAAACCTTCCCCAACATTGGATCGGGACATTTAAGTTGGCGTCATGGACAGGATCCCTTGAGACGAGAGTGCCGTACTGTTTTTCAAATATGTGAGACCTCTCAGGAATGTAAGGGGAGCAGGCCTGTGTTGTGTTTGAAACTTTACGTGCTGCCTTCCTGAGATGACTGCTTCCCCGCTTTATACAAGATGAGTCATAGTATAATTGCCCCTTTGGGGAAAGAAACTTTGCTTGATTTTTTTAAGAAAACATAAAGCGAGCCCTCTGTGCCCGGGGTAGAATGGGTTCAGAGAGACTGGTATATTTTGCAGAATGTGGCTGACCAAATGTGTGCTTTGCAGAAGGATGTGAGAGTAGGATTAGGGAAGGAAAAATCGATTTTTTGTGCAGGCTTTGGCGTTACTTTGGCTGCTGCTGTAGAAGGTAGGGAGAGTGGCTGTACTGCAAAATTCCAAATTATTGAATCCCTCCAAAACCTCACTTGGTCCTTTCTGGGACAAGTGGTGGAATTAAAAGAACAAATTGAAGCAGAAAAGGGTTAGGTGGAATTTTTGTAGGCTGTTCTTAAGGGACGACTCCTTGTAAGTACTGCTTGTAGTGATAGTTTTGCAGGACCAACTAGGAAATGAGACAAGAGGTTTTGTTGTTGAGCAAGTGCTGTGATGTGTCTAGCTGTGTATTTAATACCTTTTATTGTGTGTGTTTGTCTGTGTATGTTTATTGGATATGGTGTATGTAGTATTGTGTTATAGTGAACATGGTATATGCAGTCTGTGTTCTAGAATTTGTGTTGTATAGTGTGCAGTGTACTGTGTAGTATGTTGTGTGTTGGTTTGTTGTGTGCCAGCACATGGATTGTAGGTTGTGTGTGTGCTATTTGTTGCATATGCATTGTGTTTATATATATGTATAAATACATATTTTGTGTATTTATACAGCTGCATTATTTTATTAATATGATATAATACGCATTATACCTAATATACCTACAGAGTTAATAAAAGTTTTTATGAAACAATATTGTTTAATTATATACTGTCACATATTGATAGTAATATGTGATGCATTTTAGGTATGATACAATTCATAATATATAATATATATTGGTATAATTATATGTATGATACATGCATCTTCTAAACCGAGGCTGTTTGTAGCAGCAATAATCAAGAGTGCTTAGATGCCCATTTAAAGTAATCAAAACAGTTTTAGCAGGAACTCTGCCCCCTAAAAGGGTGGCCCAGAGAGCCTCTGTGTGGAACGGTATCCATCAGGCTTAATTGAACTCCCCACAGTGAGGGCCGTACCTCTGGTACTGGAAACCCCAATGAATAAATATGCTTGGAAAGCAAAAGATGCTCATGGAAAAGAACATAAGATCAACACCAGGTGGATTATTCCATCCTTCTAATATCAACTTGTTTCCGGTTCCTTAGAATGAACTGAGTCTGTTTTTCTTTTCTCTTTCAGGTGAAGACTCTGGAGCCTGCCTGAAGGAATACATGAAGCTGTTAATTATCTGTGTAGTTTTGTCAGTGATTGCTTTGTTAATATTTATAGGATATTTGGCATACCACCGCAGATGTTGTTTTGGTCGACCACTGTCGCCGCCTTTAATATCTGGGGAAACTCCTGTGCCCCCCTCTTCAGCTCAGGGTGGCAAAATGAATTTATGGCTCTAGGCCAGCAAGTGGCCAACACTTTTAATCTGACTAATTGTTGGGTATGTGGTGGGCCTTTAGGTTTGGAAAGCTGGCCATGGACTGCTGTCCCTATTTCCCTTGAATGGTTAGTGAGTAATTACAGTGAGGTCAAAAATTATTCTTATTGGGGTGAAGACACACAGCCCTGGACAATACGATACCCAGCCCAAGGCGAATATTGCTTGAACTGAACACAGAAGAGTGGTATCCCTGTGGGAAATAGCAAATGTAACTGGACCTATACGTATGGAAACCATTGTTATAGTTTTTCTGACTGTGCTCATACTAGCACACGGTGGGCATGGGTGGGTGAAGATGGAAATGAGAAGTTGTTTGACACCTTTTGGTCACCTACGGATCAAACAGGCCCCACTCCATCTTTGAGGCATTATGGACAGGCCTTAAACACAATGACTTATTGTCTATGGAAAAACAAAACAGGGGCATGGTTTTGCCGTATCTCAGACACATGAAATCGAACAACTTCTCTGTTTCATCCCCTTGGGATAGACAATACTACGTATTTTCAAATTCCCAAAATATCTCTAGGTCCATTTGAAAATGGTACTTGAGCCTTAAACGGTCACTGTTGGGTGTGTGGCCAACGTGCCTACAAACTGCTACCAGCAAATTGGACTGGAGTGTGTTATATGGGGGTAATTCGCCCCTTGTTTTTTCTGCTCCTGGAGGATGAAGGGGATGGACTGGGTGTTAAGGTATATGATGATAACAATCGATATTGGCGGTCCATTGATACCTCTATAGCAGGTGGGAGTGGTCAAACCTGGGGCAAGGACGAGTGGACCCCTCAATGTATCATACAACATTATGGACCTGCCACCTGGAACCCCAACAAGGGGGTTAGCAGTGCTCGAGAACCTATGTATAATCTAAATCGCATCATCCGGTTACAAGCTGTCCTAGAGATCATTACCAATGAGACAGCCCGTGCCCTTGACCTATTGGCGGATCAAGCCACACAAATGCAAACAGCAATATTACAACATCGCATGGTTCTCGATTACCTGCTAGCCGAAGAAGGAGGTGTTTGTGGTAAACTAAATGATTCTAACTGTTGTTTAAAAAATGCTGACAGCAGGAAAATTGTTAAGCAAATTACTGCGGGAATACAAAAGCTGGCCCATGTTCCTGTCCAGACATGGAAAGGCTGGGACATTGGTATGTTTTCCTGGCTTCCTGGTGGTCCATGGGTTAAGCGAATCCTATTTTACTTGTTGTGTGGTTTTGCCATGTTGTTGTTTTTACCATGTATCGTTCCATGTTTTATACAATTGATTCAACGTGTTGTAACTAATATGCAATTTGCAACTACTGTTTCACCTGACGGTGTTAAACGAATTCGCACTGTGTGTCGAACCACGCCATCGGTAGTACGGATTGTATGAAATGCTCTTTTCTGTTTTTTTTCTATATAGCTATCTTTTCTCAAAACCACCATGGGTCCCGAAGCAATCTTTGAGCCATGGGGTGGTCTTGTGAGAGACTGAATTGTTATCTTGAGCTATTTGTCTCAAAGGTTGTTTGTTGTGAGAGACTGGACTATCATATCAAGCCATTTGTCTCAAGGATTGTTTGCTGTGACCAGCCACTTATCCCAAAGATGGCTTGTTTAAGCAGGGCACTCTGTCCAAAGGGATGATTATCAGGCCACTGAGGCATCCAGGGGAGGAGACAGGCCAGAGCCAGCAAAGAATGTGGAGACTACCATTCTCATGGAAACTGTAGTCTTTGAGATAAGGTACTGGTTTCTGGTGTTGATCACACCAAGGTCGTGTGATAGACGAAACCTGCAGCACGTGAACAGTGCATGAACAGTACGTATGTGCATGCATCATCGAACTATGCCCTATAAAAAACCGTGGAGACAAGCCGTGGTGTGCACCCACCACCGAAGAATTGAAGACTGAGGATCAGTGGGATGCCTGTGGCAGTACACTTTCCCCCTGCCCCATCCCACCAGCAGGAAACGAAACTTCTCCAGGCAGGCAGAAGGGGAAGGAAAAAAAAAACCCTAAACCCTAGAGGCTGCAGGTTGAAATTTGAACTGGCCAATCGAGATGCGCCAGGTACACTGAGGTGACCTTCTTGGCCAATAGGGATTAAATGACCACAGATCAGATTCGACAGGGGTATAAACGGGGTCCCGCCAGAGGACATGTTGGAATCAGTCCTCCTCGGAGCAGCGGGTCTGCAGTCGGGGACTCCCCCTAGGGTTGGGGCACCGCCCGAGGTAACTCCTCAAGGGAGAGAGCCCTCAGCTTTTAGCTGAGTGATATGCGCATTTTGAGTCATCACTTTTAAATCTCAAGGATTCTTAAGTTGCCTTTGTAGTAATTCCCCTTACACCATTGAGCCTGTAGTTCACTACTGTTACTGGAGCTCTAACTAACTTTTTACTGAAGAATAAATCTGAGCTTTAACACCTGTTGGATTTGAGTGTGCGTGCATCCGTAACAATGCCGCTGGATCCATGGTGGTGACTATCCTTGCAACTGTATCCCGACTGCTTGCTTGATTTCTTCCTTTTCTTCCATTCTATCCTATCACTACTATTTTCTACTTTTGATACTTTTGATAATAAAAGCTCTTTTGGGTATACAGCATTTGACCTCGTTTGTGTCTTAATCTTGCTTTTGGGACCATATCGAAACCTTCCCCAACATTGAATTGGGACAACAGCAAAGTAAGGAAGCGCTGTGGCAAGCACAGGAACCTGCCAATTAACAGCTAAACAACTATAAAGGCTATAAATTCCGTCTAGCACAGTGTGATCAAATCTGCTTTTATCTCAAACCCCTTGAGTCCCTGTTTGGGCACCAAAAAGGACTGTGGTGCATTTACCCCAGCCAGCAGCCAAGCACCCACACAGCTGCTTGCTCAGTTCCCTCGCCCACAGGACAGGGAGAAAATAGAAGGAAGGCGCATAAACTTGTGGATCGAGATAATTACAGTTTAATAGGTAAAGCAAAAGCTGTATGTGCAAGCAAAGCAAAAAAAGCAATTTATTCACTACTTCCCATTGGCAGGTAGATGTTTAGGTACTTCCTGAAAGCAGGGCCTCAGCGTGCATAATGGTTACTTGGGAAGACAAAGACCATAATGTCACAGATGGTGTGATGCACTTCACTCACAAGAGCGAAGCAACGATATATTTTATTGACATGAGACAATGAGTTAAGAAAGTTCAATGGTAAATGCGACAGTTGTTTAATGAGTTTTGATGGCATGGTATCCTTGAGTATTTACTGCATAGAGGACAGGGTCAGACAAAACTGTCAGGGAGACCCTCCCGTTGAGTCATGAGGTTCAGAAAGGACCCCCTTGCATTCTAAACTCCTTTTTTGAGGGGAGTTTAGGTGCAGCTGGATCCAGAGTTAGTCCCAGACTTGGTCAATGGCTTATATCTAAAGGATTATATATGCACAATCAGTCCTTTATATCACTTAGCTAAGATTTCAAAGTTTCAGTGCTCTTATTCCCAATTCACTTACCAAGTATCTGAGGCGACAAGGATTCTCTCAACCTTGAGGAGTAATTTTGAGCGGCATCCCTACTGAAGGGGAGATCCTCATGTGCAGCCCACTGCCATGCAGGAGAGCTCAATGGGCCCTGGGCTGTTGACTATTTATGGAGTAAGATGATTGACTCATACTCATATTTGCATACCAGCCATATTTTGGTTGGCGCATGCTCAACTAGCCCTTGGCTACTGTGTTGTTATCTGTCTTCCCTGAATCCACTTTGAGCCAGATGCAGGAGCTATCATGACCAGATGCATCCATTATGACTGCCACTGGTGGTTATCACTTGAGCAGGGAAATAAAGGTCAGGTTGCAGGGAGGGAGCACATCATCACATATAACCACAACTGCCACTGCATCCTCCCCCTTTCCTTTAACTTTTATTGCTGAGCACAACATCATATGGTATGGAATATCCATTTGGCCAATTTGGGTCAACTATCCTGGCTATGTCCCCTCCCAACTTCTTGCTCACCCCCAGCCTACTCTTAGGGGCAGCAGAGCGAGAAACAGAGGCAGCCTTGATGCTGTGCAAGCACTGTTCAGCAATAACTAAAACACTGTTGTGTTATCAACACCGTTTTGGTCACAAATCTAAAACACAGCACCATATGGGCTCCTATGAAGAGAATTAACTCCATTCTAGCTAGACCCAGCACAACAGGCCATGCCATGTCTTTGTCCACATAAAATCATGCATCAGGAGTGGCAGATTCTACCTCATGAAGATAAAGTGGTTATCAGGCCAGGGCTAACAGACTTGCTGGTAGTGACTCCTGAGTCTGAATTTGTTGCTTGGCGATACACTTGCTTGTTATTAGATCATTTAGTAGAGTCCCAGGAAATCCTAGATGAAGGTCAAATGAAGATGCCCATTTGCTTAGCAGGATTAGAGTTATAATAATAGCTTCCTAAGTACTAACTGCAAAATGTAGAGCTTGTGAACAGATGATAAGGTGTTCATCCTCATAGTGCACATTGTTCTCAGAAGCTGTAATTGGTGTAAAGTACTATCATTTTTACATATATATTTATTATGCTGTGATGATGGCCTAGAGGACAATCTTCTCTCCATTCTTCATCCATATTCATCCACCATATTCATCCTTAATATCCCTCCATTATTCATCCATAATATTCATCCATGTTCCTCATACAATTCTTCATCCACATCTTAGGGAAGATGTAGACTGCCATGAATTACTGCCCTTTAAAAATATTTCCGTTGCAGGATTACAGCACAAGGAGTAACTGACAAGCATGGAAAACCCTTTCTGGAGCACATCACACCTTGCAGATTCAGGTGGTCAGCTGTCGTGGTTTAACCCCAGCCAACAACTAAGCACCATGCAGCGAGCACAGCTCGCTCCTGTCAGGGAATGTAGCGAATCTGCTGAATGCCTGACAGTGCGTGAGCAGCGTGACCTTGAGCAGCTCGTGGTGTATCCTTGAGAGTCTGGAAAGTCCCGAGCAAGAAAATGATAAGAAGAACCGTCTTGACGAATCTGCAGCAAAACTGTTACCCAATCATGAATTGTTAGTTACTAACTAAACCAATCATATATGAACACATACTCTGAAGAAAGTTATAAAAAGGCTTGTTAGAACAATAAAGTAGCCATTTTGGCACAATCTGATGTTTGTCGTGTCCGTCTCTACTGTGACAAATGGTGACCCCGACGTGATCGGGCGAAGTGATCATTTAAAGAACATATTTTGGTACTAGATAGAAATATTGCGGCGGCGGGGAGAGCTGCTGAGAAGTATTGTGGCAGCGGGGAGAGCTGCGGAGACGGAGCCTGGTGAAGCTGAGAGCAGAGGGAGTCTGCTTGGTCCGGACCTGAACTTCGACACCTAAAAAGGTGAGCCACCGGGGACTAAACTGTTAGAATGGGGCAGCAATTAACAAAAGAAGAGGAGACAATTTTGTCTACCTGGAAAGCCCTATTAAAAAGAAAAGGGGTTAAAACCACCGAACAAAACCTGGAAAAGATTTTGATATGGAGTAAGATGCAAGGCTTTGAAGCCACAACAGTTACTGTATTCAGTGTGAGTGCATGGCAAGCAGTAGGATGGAAAATATTGGATGAGATCTCTAAAGGACGGAAAGAGGCATGTGAGTTGGCGATTATATGGCGTCTATTAAGCGAGACCCTGAAGGAATAGAAAGCAGAATGTGAGGTGAATGATGAGCAAAAGAAAGATGAAAAACCAGAAAGTGTTAGGAAGGGGAAAGTTTGTGGCCAAGGAACAAATGAAGCCGATGCCGCAGCATCAGCGGTAGCAGGCAGGAAACCCCTCACGGGCAAAAGCAGATCATGCCCTCGTCCACCTTCTTCTCCTCCGCCATTAAATATTTTACAGGGCGATGAGGGGCCCTCCCCACCCAGTGGTGCAGCAGCGGCACCTAGCGGTGCAGCAGCAGAAGGGGTGACCCCATCGGCTCCCCCCCGAGGAGGAACATACAGCGAATCCGGCGAATAACACAGAGCCGGAAAGTGAGAACAAAAATGAAAGTGAGGGAGAAGAAGCTTTAACTGCCGCTATGCAAGCTCTGCATCTTATAGATAAAACCATAGTGAAAAAAGCCCCGCCATGGACTCTCCCTCCATCCACAGTAACTGTAGTCCCAAGATCCCCTGATCAATTTTGGGAGGGAGTTAAGAAATATTCTGCCGAAGCTGGCAACTGGGATCTAGTTGAACGCCTCAGCCCGTGCTCTCCAATACCAGCATGTCCGAAGCCTGTAAACATAACAGCAGAGGCTCCTGGTACATTTCCTGTTTTCAAAGCTGCTGCAGGCACAAACCAGCACAATGAGCACAATCCAATTAGATGGAAAGTGGTGCAGGATTTGCAGAATAAAGCACAAAAATTTGGAATCAATTCTCCTGAGGTGATGCAACTTATTCGAATAATCAGCACGGATCTGCTGTGTCCATATGACATTACACATCTCGCACAAGTGCTGTTTCAGGCCCTATCTTGGACTGACCAATTTGCAGTTGCAACCTTTATTGGAATTATTAAAAAATTCCACTGATCCAACAGAACCCAGAATATTAAATAAGGAAGCGTTAAATGTAATTCACATGGTGGAACAATGCATATACAAGAAATTTGTTTCTTGAATAGATCTGTCTCAATTGGTACAATTCTTTGTACTAATTGACAAAACTGTGCCATTTGGTGCTTTGGTGCAGTGGAATTCTGAGTGGGATGACCCATTATATATTTTAGAATGAATGTTTTTATCATTCCGGCCACGAAAAACTGCTCCTGGATTGTTTGAACTTATTGCTGATGTAATCATAAAAGCCAGAAAACGATGTTTAGAACTAACAGGACGTGATCCAGCTACGATTGTTTTACCTGTTCAAAATTGGTATTTTGAATGGTGTCTGGCAAACAATTACGAGCTGCAAGCGGCCATGGCGGGTTTTCAAGGGCAGATATCGTATCATCTACCGTCACACCCGTTACCGAACTTTGCTCGAGAAGTACCATTTGGTCAGAAAAATCTAAACCAGCCAGAACCTGTGAAAGGCCCCACTGTCTTTACAGATGGCTCGGGAAAAACAGGTAAAGCAGCAGTAGTATGGTATGACAACAACAACTGGAACAACAAAGTAGTATATCAAAATGGTTCTCCACAAGTAGTAGAGCTGCGTGCAATGGCTGTTGCTTTTTCTATTTTTTCTACTCCTGTAAATATTGTAATTGACTCAGCATATGTAGCTAACAGTTTCTCGCCTAGACAAAGTGGTTTTGACGATGTTAGACAATCAATTATTATTTGATGTGCTTTTAGAACTCTGGAAAGGTATTCAACTACGGACAGAACCTTATTTTATCATGCACATCCGGAGTCATACCACTTTACCAGGATTTTATACGGAAGGTAATGCCAGAGCAGATGCTCTTGTTTCTGCTATGGCTCTGAGTACTGTTCCTAACCTGAAGCAACAAGCTGTATTATCACATCAATTTTTTCATCAAGGTTTTCGAGCTTTACGACAGCAGTTTGGTTTGTCCCATACTGAAGCTCGCTCCATTATAGCTGCCTGCCCTGATTGTCAAGGAACTCACACTCCAGTGTATTTTGGTACTAATCCCAGAGGTATGCAGGCTTTACAGATTTGGCAAACTGATGTTACTCATATAAATGAATTTGGCCAACAGAAATATGTTCATGTTTCTATTGATACTTATTCTCATGCTTTGGTAGCAACAGCACATACTGCAGAAACAGGAAAAGATGTGATTCGACATTTGCAGAAGGCTTTCTCTATGCTTGGCGTGCCACGCCAAATTAAAATGGACAATGGCCCAGCATATGTTTCACAGAAAGTTCGAACATTTTTTAATTCGTGGGGTGTTACTCATGTTACAGGAATTCCCCACTCCCCGACAGGACAAGCAATTGTTGAGCGTGCACATGGCACGTTGAAGCGGCAGCTTCAAAAACAAAAAGGGGGAATGATTGGGGAATCACCACAGGCATGTTTAGATAAAGCAGTTTATGTTCTTAACTTTCTCCATTATGGGGATAATTCTTCTCTACCTCCTCTTTTTCAACATTTCTCTTCTCTTTTTTCAACACAGAATTTACAAAAAGGCATCAAAGTACATGTTAAAGATTTAATTACTGATCAGTGGGGTGGACCATGTGAGCTATTAACCTGGGGAAGGGGTTATGCTTGTGTTTCCACAGACGCCAGTCCTCGCTGGGTTCCTGCTCGGTATGTTCGGCCTGTATTGGAACCTGCCTCAGGGTGAAGGATGGATGGTCTCACAACCTAAACAAAATGTTTGGGTCACTTTAGCAAGCATGACACATCAGGACACCATGTGTCTCGCCACCGCAAGCCCTGAAAATCCATTTTCTACATGCTTGGTAGGAATACCCGTGGACACATGGCCGAACTCACTGCAGATCCCGAATCTCTGTAGTTCTCCAGAAAATTGTACAAAAAACTGGGATGGTGTGTATGCACACCTCTCGCAGGTTACCCAGGAACCCCAAGAGTTAGAATTACTAGGATCTGTAGTGATGGATGCTTGTGTATTTTTTAATTACTCTTATAACAATAGTGCTTGCCGAGGCCAAAATGTTAATGCAACTAGTATTCTCTATCGCAATGCAACTGCGTGGTGTAATTACACGGCACCTAATGCTTCACGATCCTCTGTTGTTCCTCTTGCGCTACCTCCTGGTGTGTTTTTAATCTGTGGAGATCGTGCCTGGGGAGGCATTCCATCTAAATTGAATGGAGGCCCGTGTAGCCTCGGACACCTCACGTTATTAACACCAAATGTGTCAATGATTCTGAACATGACTCGAAAACATAAGTGAGTCCAAAGGACTGTTCATCATTTTAGCACTTCCTGTCAAGATAACCTTGAATTCTGGAATCGAGGCCAGATAATAGCAGCCTCCATACTGGCACCAGGAGTTGGCGTTGCAAATGCCTTAAGAACTTTAAATAAGTTGGGATGTTGGCTTAGCAAACAAACTAATGCTACCTCTTTAGCTTTAAGTGTCCTTCTAACTGACGTTGATAATGTTAGACATGCTACGCTACAAAATAGAGCTGCAATTGATTTTTTGCTATTAGCACAAGGACATGGTTGTGATGAGTTTGAAGGGATGTGTTGTATGAATCTATCCGATCACTCAAAATCCATTTACAGTAGTATTCAACAATTAAAGAAGGAAGTCAGGAAGTTGACAAAAAGCGATGAGTCAGCTTGGCTAGCAAAGATGTTCGAGGGTTGGGGATTGTCTGGATGGTTGATATCTCTGCTCAAGACTGTGGGGGTAGTGATCTTGATTGTGATAACTGTGCTCCTAATGTTGCCCTGTCTTCTCAGCCTTCTGCAAAGGGCCCTGCAGAGGGCCGCCGGAGCAATATTTTTAGCACAAATACAAAAAGGGGGAATCGTCGGGGAATGTAGCGAATCTGCCGAATGCCTGACGGTGCGTGAGCAGCGTGACCTTGAGCAGCTCGTGGTGTATCCTTGAGAGTCTGGAAAGTCCCGAGCAAGAAAATGATAAGAAGAACCGTCTTGACGAATCTGCAGCAAAACTGTTACCCAATCATGAATTGTTAGTTACTAACTAAACCAATCATATATGAACACATACTCTGAAGAAAGTTATAAAAAAGCTTGTTAGAACAATAAAGTAGCCATTTTGGCACAATCTGATGTTTGTCATGTCCATCTCTACTGTGACACGCTCCCACCCAGTGGGATGGGGGAGACAATCGGGGAAAAAAAGTAACATTTGTGGGTTGAGATAAGAACAGTTTAATAGGACAGAAAGGAAGATAATAATAATGCTAATAACAATGATAAAATGACAATAATAATAATAAAAAAATTGGAATATACAAATGATGCACAATGCAATTGCTCAACACTTGCCGACCAATGCCCAGTTAGTTCCCAGGCAGTGATCCACCTCCCAAGCTAACTCCCCCCAGTTTATATACTAGACATGACGTCACATGGTATGGAATACCCCGTTGGCCACTTTGGGTCAGCTGCCCTGGCTGTGTCCCCTCCCAACTTCTTGTGCCCCTCCAGCCTTCTTGCTGGCTGGGCATGAGAAGCTGAAAAATCCTTGACTTAGTAGAAATGTGTCCTGGTTTCAGCTGGGATAGAGTTAACTGTCTTCCTAGTAGCTGTTACAGTGCTATGTTTTTGAGTTAGGTATGAGAAGAATGTTGATAACACTGATGTTTTCAGTTGTTGCTAAGTAATGTTTAGTCTCAAGTCAAGGATTTTTCAGCTTCTCATGCCCAGCCAGCGAGAAAGCTGAAAGGGCACAAGAAGTTGGCACAGGACACAGCCAGGGCACCTGACCCAAAGTGGCCAACGGGGTATTCCATACCATGGGACGTCACGTCTAGTTTAGGAACTGGGGGGAGTGGGGGCGGGGGGATCGCCGCTCGGGGACTAACTGGGCGTCGATCAGCGAGTGGTGAGCAATTGCACTGTGTGTCACTTGCATATTCTAATACTTTTATCATTACTGCTGTCACTTTATTAGTGTTATCATTATCATTATTAGTTTCTTCTTTTCTGTTCTATTAAACCGTTCTTATCTCAACCCACAAGTTTTACTTCTTTTCCTGATTTTCTCCCCCATCCCACTGGGTGGGGGGAAGTGAGTGAGCGGCTGCGTGGTGCTTAGGTGCTGACTGGGGTTAAACCACTACAAAATGCTACTTAGCAAAAACTGAAAACATCAGTGTGTTATCAACATTCTTCTCATACTAAATCCAAAATATAACACTATACCAGCTACTAGAAAAAAAAAAAACCTCTATCCCAGCCAGAACCAGGACATCAGCTGAGAAGTTTCAGGGTGGACAGGAGTTCAGGATGTTGGGCACATATTGGGGAAAGTTATGCTGTGACCAGATGGAGAAGCAGAAAGAGTGGAGGCTTGGTGACAAAGAAAAAAATGGTCAAATCTCCCTCACCTTTGAGATGCTGGTGCTGTTGCTCTCTTGGTAGAAAGAAGCTTCTCTTCACCTGCCCCAGTTGTATTATGACAGCAGTGATTTATGTTTTATATTCATCAACACAGTACACTCAGACAATTGTACTGTTGCTCTCCTCAGAAGCAAAAAGGCTGACAGCCTCCTTTATGCAGTTCTGGGTTAAATTTCTGTTTACCATTTTCCCTGGACTAGATGGAGAGAATGAGGTGGGAGCAGGGTACAGCAGAGACATGGGGAGAAAGATTTTTTTTTCCAGGGTATTTGGACCATGAACCTACAATCATCTCTGACCTTTGAATAAATAGAGGATTCCACTTTGAAGTGCTTGCACAGTCCTTCAGTGTTCACAAGCATAAATAAGATTAATTTTAAAAAAAGGGAAATCCCTGTGTAAGGATAATTAAACAGTGACTATTAACCCCACCGTAACAAAGCTCTTCAATGCAAAATGAACTTTGCCACCTTTGTGTCTGTGTGTGTATGGCTGTGGAAAAGTATTAATCATAAAAACACATTGACAAATTTAGTCTTTATTCACCTCTGTTAATTTTCATCTTTCACAGTAAGGTAGTACAATTGTCTTCCTGAAACTCAATATCCCTCTCTTCCACTCCTTTTTTTCCCTAGAAGGTAATTTTAAAATCTCTTCTGACACTTCCGATTGATCTTATAAATCGTCTAACACACACATGCGCACACAGAGCAGCTAATCAGGATGTTGCTGGCTAATTTAGCCCTCCTGCTTTGATATGGGGCTACATCTGGCTGGTGACCAGTCACCAGCAGTGTTCCTCAGGGCTCAATTCTAGGGCCAGTTCTGCTCAATATTTTTATCAATGATCTGGATGCAGGAGTTGAATGCACCATTAGCAAGTTTGCTGAGGATACCAAACTGGGAGGTGCTGTTGACTCTCTTGAGGGACAAGAGGCCTTGCAGAGGGATCTAGATAGATTGGAGCATTGGGCAGTCATCAGTGGCATGAAATTTAGCAAGAACAAATGCTGGATTCTGCACCTGGGACAGAGTAACGCCGGGCACAAGTATAGATTGAGAGAGGAGTGGCTGGAGAGTAGCCCTGCAGAAAGAGACCTGGGGGTGCTGGTTGACAGCAGGCTCAATAGGAGTCAGCAGTGTGCCCTGGCAGCCAAGAGGGCAAACCACATCCTGGGGTGCATCAAACAAAGCATAACCAGCCGATCAAAAGAGGTGATCATCCCTCTGTATTTAGCGCTGGTGCGGCCTCACCTTGAGTACTGCGTGCAGTTCTGGGCCCCACAATTTAAGAAGAATGTGGTCCTTGAATGCATCCAGAGGAGGGCAACAAAGCTGGTGAAAGGGCTGGAAGGAATGTCCTATGAGGAGTGGCTAAGGACTTTGGGTTTGTCTAGTTTAGAGAAAAGGAGGCTGAGGGGCGACCTCATTGCTCTCTACAGCTTCCTGAGGAGGGGAATTGGAGAGGGAGGTGCTGATCTCTTCTCCCTGGTATCCAGTGATAGGACACATGGGAATGGTTCAAAGCTGCACCAGGGGAGGTTTAGACTGGACATTAGGAAGCATTTCTTTACCTAGAGGGTGGTCAAACACTGGAACAGGCTTCCTAGAGAGGTGGTCAACTCCCCAAGCCTGTCAGTGTTTAAGAGGCATTTGGACAATGCCCTTAATAACATCCTTTAACTTTAGGTCAGCCCTGAATTGGTCAGACAGTTGGACTAGATGATCATTGTAGGTCCCTTCTAACTATTCTATTCCATAACTGGATAGAATTTTATGATACTCTGTGACTGTAAATATGTCTGCTCTCATTCACATCCTGAGAAGGCTAGATGGCCATTACATCTTAATTGGTTAATTTTAAATCTCTGTAGGCTGGGTTGCTGCTTCTGCAGCAGCCTGGGACAGGGTGTAGATCTCATGCATTGTGTGTTTGCAGAAAATTCTTGGAATATGTCTCCCACCCATTTCTGGAATTTTGATTTTAAGGTCATCAAAAGGCTCTAATTGGCGTTTTTGGAATATACAACGTGGGAGTGGGGAGAGCAGTCTGGAAACCTGTGACATTCATATTTAGATAGAAAAGCCCTGCAACTGGGCCTTGAGGGCTGAGGGATTTGGGTGGACTGAGCAGTCTAGGTGGAGAAATTCATGGAGAATGCAAACCTGCCAGTGAAAGACAGTTTGAGTTTATCTTCACATTTTCTCATTACTAGACCTTTAAAAGATATTGAGCTTGGCTTTCTGTACTGGAAGGAGGACAGCAGTTATTGACCTACATGCCTCTAAAACAGTTATATTGCCTTTGGAGATAAACATAAAAGAAAATTATCTGGTTATTTATATATATGTATATGTGTACATGCCCATATATGCATACACTTTCACATATATATTTTTCTTTTCTTTTCTTTTTGGCTGCATTTAACAAATGTTTACCCAGAAAAGAATAGAGGAAGCCAAAGATTTATCACAGTTGCTATGTCTCAGGTCACTTTTGCAGAAATTGTTTTGGTGACATTTCCATGCTGAACATGGGCTATGTAAAATAATTTTTTACTGTAAGTATGATCAAGAAATGGCAGGATGGTTAGTGATGAAATACATAATATGGCTTCTTTAATTCATACACTTCCAGATTAAATCTATGCCAGGTTACCAGTGTTGTCCTAAAAGCAGATTTGTTACCCGATGTGCAATAGACCAATCTCACATACTCAGGAGGCATATTGCTTTTTATTCAGGCCTGGGTGCTCGGTGGACTTTCCACAAATCAAGCACATCAGATTCATCAGGTGTGTCTCTTTTATACAGTAACAATTGCATATAATTTATTAAACTACTCCTACCTAGTACATATTCAAACTATCTAATGCATATGCATAGGATTATATAACCATGACACATCAAATGTCTTCTCCGCACGCACGGGGGTTTTGTGTGGTCTTCATTGGTCATTTGGGGAGGTATCCCCTCCTCACTTTGACCACTAAGTCAGTCTGTGTCAGGTCAATGGTTCGTTTTCCTGCCAAGACGGATGTATCATCAATCAGGAAGAACAGAAAGGGTCAGAATGATCTTGGCTACTTCTCTAGGTATTATTAAAATTGTTTGAAGTTGAAAATGATTAACTAACTTAATTTAAAACAGGATTTTCTAATCTACAACAGGATTTTCTGTATCTGACATCAATTTTTTCCCCCTTTGAGACTTATGATGGTATTTAATATCCATCCTCAGTCTCACACCATTCCTTTGTAAATTCCTGGTCTACATAATGGCATGCAGTGTATCATACAACAAGTTATCAAAATCAGAACTACAAACAACACGATAAACACAAACAATTGTCTTAACTAACTCATATTTGGGAGCCATGAAGTCAACCACAAAAAGTCCAGTCCTTCTCATTCTGAAAAATCAGAGGCTAATTCTTTCAGTTGCTGTATCTTTTTCTCCACCAACTGTGAATTATCAGAAAGATTAAAACAGCACATTCCCTTAGATTCCTCACAGCCATGATTATGTCTTAATAATAGATAATCTATAGCTGCCCGGTTCTCTAGGGTCACCTCTCTAATCTGGGTCATTTCTGTTCCAAGAGCTGTCGGAGCTTGTGATGTATAATTAATGTCTTTGACCAAAGCACAAGCAATTCTTTTTAAGGTATGATAATTCATGGCGACTCCTACTCCAGGTGTTAGCATTGCTGCAGCTGTTATTTCACTTGCGCTATAAAGAGTAACTTGGGAGTCACAATCTTCAGGCAATTGATGAGTTGTTCCTTTTTGCCTTTCTTCAGTTCTTAAATCCTCCTTGTTTAGGAGCAATGGGGCTAATCTCCCAATTGAGCAAGGGCCTCCAGTGATGTTGGCTGGGACATAAGCATAAGCTAATTGCCTGCAAAGTAAAAACCATTCCAGAGGTAGTTGAATGTGGGTCCAAGCATAACTTACATTTTCTGTTTCATTACATGCTAAAAGGGGTTGCAATTGCGTTAGATTGTCACACTTTGAGGAACAATTCACAAAAGTAGTGCAATGTTTTGCAGGTAGAGTTCCTCGTACTTTTACTCTCAGCATTCTCCTTTCTTTAGTTTTAGTAGTTCTTCCCATATTGTACAAATTACTATATGTCATTTTGAATCCAAATGCTCTTAACATAGTATAATTTTTCAATATTTCTAATGGGGTTGGAATCCCAATTAGGCAAGAACCATACATTTCCCCAACTGAATTTTCTGATCCTAAAGAGAAGGTGGACATAGAATCATAAAATCATTTAGGTTGGAAAAGACCTTCAAGATCATCGAGTCTAACCATCATCCATGCCCACTAAACCATATTATGGAGTACCTTTCTACGTGCTTTTTGAATACCTCCAGGGATGGTGACTCAACCACTTCCCTGGGCAGCCTATTCGAATGTCTGACAACCCGCTCAGTAAAGAAATTTTTCCTAATATCTAACCTAAATCTCCCTTGCTGCAACTTGAGGCCATTTCCTCCTGTCCTATCACCAGCCACCTGACAGAAGAGACCAACACCCACCTCACTACAACCTCCTTTCAGGTAGTTGTAGAGAGTGATAAGGTCTCCCCTCAGCCTCCTTTTCTCCAGACTAAACAGCCCCAGCTCCCTCAGCCACTCCTCATAAGACTTATGCTCCAGGCCCCTCACCAACTTGGTTGCCCTTCTAGACATGTTGGTGACTTCTCTGGCAAAGAGTTCCGAAATATTGCGATTTCTATCCCACTGTGGCAACAGAAATTGAGGATTATTATTCACCCAAATTATCAAAATATTTACAACTAGCAACTTCATTATTATTTCTGCAAGAATACTATACTGTAACTTAATATTGGTTTTTCTTTAGTTTTAATTTCAAAGGTCCCTTTGGAGTGGAAGTCCACAAGGGGATGGTATCTTCTTTATTCTAGTATAGTGAATCCAGGATTCAACTCCCTGGAGCTTCACTGCAGTGTTTGTAGTCAGTAGCACTTGATAGGGTCCTCTCCACTTCTCCGTGAGTGGTTCATCTTTCCACGTCTGCAGATATACTGAGTCTCCCGGCTTGAAGGGGTATACTGGCGAATCCAAAGGCACAGGAGCTTTAACCTGGATTTATCTATGGAGAGAGTTAATTACTCTGCCCAAAGATATTAAATAATGCCCCAAGATTTGTTCTCCTTTCAGGTGCATCTGACTATCTTTTCCTGTCAAATTTGTAACATAAGGCTTTCCATGCAATATTTCAAATGGACTAATCTTCTCTTTTGTCCTAGGTGTTATTCTGATTCTAAGTAATGCCAGAGGCAAGACTGCAATCCATTTCATCTGAGTTTCCTGACATAATTTCCTAATTTGTTGTTTAATTGTTTGATTCATTCTTTCTACTTTCCCACTAGACTGTGGTCTCCATGGAGTGTGTAAATCCCACTTTATCTGTAAGAATTTAGAAATTTCCTGTATGATTTCTGCTACAAAATGGGGTCCCCTATCTGAAGAAAATCCTTTGGGAACTTCAAACCTAGGTATTATTTCTTTCAAAAGCATTTTTTTACCACCTCTCTGGCTTTGTTGGTGCTACACGGGAAAGCTTCTGGCCAACCTGAGAAGGTATCAACAATTACCAATAAATATTTATATTCTTTACACTTTCATAATTCAGAGAAATCAATTTGCCAATATTTCCCAGGTATAAAGCCTTTTCTTATCTCTCTTGGTAAGGGTCTTTTTTGAATTTTGGAATTATTCTTCAAACAGATTTCACAACCTTGTGTAATACTTTTAGAAATTTTTAGCATGTTAATGCCTATTGCATGTGTTCTCACCATTTCTACCAGGGCCTCAGCTCCCATATGAGTGGTACCATGTGTTCCTTTCATAATTTCCCTCATTACTTGAGGGGTAACTATACATTGTCCATCTGGAGTTTTCCACCATCCTTCAGAAGTCTTAATACATTTTAGAACTCAGGCAATTTATCTTCTTTCTCTGTATATTCAGGGTCATTAACATTAAAAGCACTTTCAGGAACTAAGACTGCAATTTTTGTAAATGAAACAGCTTTTTTGCAGTCTCATCGGCCTTTTGATTCCCTTTGATTATATCTGTCTGTCCAGATTGGTGTGCTCTGCAATGTATTACTGTCACTTCCTTTGGTTTATTGACTACTTCGAGTAACCTCAAAATTTCTTTGCTATATTTTATAGGATTTCCTTGTGGTGATAATAATCCTCTCTCCTTCCAAATTGCACCATGTGCATGTATTATTCCAAGGGCATACTTTGAGTCAGTGTAGATGTTGGCCTGCTTTCCTTCCGAAATCTCTAAAGCTCAGGTCGATGCAATTAGTTCAGCCTTCTGAGCAGAAGTGTTCACTGGCAGCGCTGTTGCCTCTCTCTCTTCCAGCAGCCGTGTCTGCCCCCAGCAGTATGTTGTCTACATACTGTAACAAGGTAACATTAGCTTCCTTACCTTGCCACTGCTCCAGTTCTTTTGCAAGTACGTTACCAAAAATCGTGGGGCTATTCTCGAATCCTTGGGGAAGCCCTGTCCAGCATAACTGCATCTTTCATCCTGTTGAGGGACTTTCCCATTCAAAAGCAAACAGTTTCTGACTTTGTTCTTCTACAGGGATGCAGAAGAAAGCATCCTTCAAGTCCAGTACTGTAAAATAAACATTAGCATCAATAATAGTCCTTAGCAAGGTATAGGGATTAGGTACCACTGGATGGACATCCACTACTATTTCGTTGATAGCTCTTAGATCTACTATATTTTAACAGGTAGAATTGGAGTGTTATATTCTGACTGGCACTCTTGCAACAGTCCGTACTTGAGGAAGTTGTTTATGATAGGTTCCAATCCAACACAGGCTTCCAATTTTATAGGATACTGTTTTCGTCTTACTGGCTTAGCTCTTGTCTTCAATTCTGTTTTTACCAGTTCAGCAGATATAGCTCTTCCAGGTTTCTCAGTTGCCCGTATGAAGGGAGTTACAGCATCTTCTATTTCTGCAATGGAGTTGACTTCCTTTTCTTTGTCTTCTGCTGTCCCAAGTAGTTCCTGTAACACATATATCTGCACTTCCCAGGCATTATTTTGCAGAATATGGACTCTTATTTTAGTTGCATCAAAAATTATTTGTGCCCCTAATTTATTCAACAAGTCCCTTCCCATTAGAGGTAACGGGCATTCTGGCATGTATAAAAACTCAGGTACAAACATCTTGTTACCAATTTTACACTCAATCAGTTGGAAAAAGGGTCTAACCTCTCATTTTCCCATTGCACCAACAACAGCCATGGAATATTTACTCATGAGTCCTTTACAACTATTTAATACCAATAAATTGCTCCTGTGTCAACTAAAAACTTAACTACATCATTCCCCATTTTATTTTCAACCAGGAGTTTGTATCATCAATCAGGAAGAATAGAAAGGGTTAGAATGACTTTGGCTACATCTCTAGGTATTATTAAAATTATTTCAAGTTGAAAATTATTAACTAACTTAACTGAAAACAGGATTTTCTGTATCTGACATAACCAGCAGCCATTGTCACTTTGTCTGGAAAGTTTTTTTGTGGTTTCAGTCCAGTTTCAGCTAGCAAAGGAAATGCTTTCCTCCAAGGACCTCATCACAGTTTGCATTTCAGATTAAGAGGCTAAAGAACAAGAAGCAGCAGTAGTTTGATGACTATCTCATTCCGTGATGTGGTGCCTCAGAGAAGAAGAGGCACACCATTGAGTCAGGATTGGGAAAAATGCCATGGCAGAAAATAACACTGAACCTGTTTTATGGACAACGAAAAGTAAAGCCTGTCCAACTGATATGTCACTACAATTAAATTCCTCTACATCAATGTTAATTTTAAAAAAATTGTGGCTAATTACCTATTTTAGATTAAATGACAAAATCTAGCCTCATTAATGCCTCAGGTTATGTGGTGGCAATGCCAAAATATGAGCAGGAGAGTGCATCACTGTTTTTATAAGGAGAAAAGGAGACCAGGGAGTGGGAAATCATGGGGTGTGATTCCCACAACCACTGAATCTACTTAGTAATTTATTTCTTTTTTAAAAAGAGACAGCAATCAGTGCTCATTGAAATAACTTTGAATGCAGTTATAATGAAATTCCATTTCTCATCCATACCAGAGTTGCAGCCATTGTTGGTAATGGTCTCCTTCAGAGAAATAGTCATTGCTGCCTTGTGAGGTACCATGGGAATCAACTTAAAAATGTTTCCTGTAGAGTTATTGCCAGGGCTTGTCTGCCTGCTTTCTGGATCTGTCTTGGGGAAGGGAGAAAAAGCTACCCAGATCCATCTTATTGTACACTTATAATGTTTAATTGTTTTAGACATTGATTGTGTTGGATTGTAACTTGCTTTGTGGCAGGTCAGATCAAACCTGGTTTTAAATGATGCGATATAACCTTGTGGATGAATCAAAAAACACCTGTTGCTTTAGAGGAATACTGAGTGAAAAGCAGATGTGTTACTGTAATCACTCAAAATAATTTATTTGCATTCAGTGTTGCTATTGACCTGCAGTAAGTAACAAGTTGGGTGGGGTTTTTTTTTTTTTGTTATTGGATAGGATGAAATAAAGCATGCCCTTTCTTCATTTAGCTTCAGTTTAAAGGTTATTGCCTGTCAGTAGGATTTCTTAGCTTCCTATATGATTAGAAACACAAAATAGCTTTGGAAGACACTCTGTGAAAAGATATATCTGTCTGTCATGTTTTCAGCCCTGAAAATATGAGGTGCTCCCTGCATCAACTCCCAGGGTCACTTCTCTCTGTTCCATGAAGAGGTTTACCTGAGCCAGTGATCTTTTGTCTCCCTCCAAATGCAGTTACTGAAGAAGGAATACATACAGATCTCTTTGCTTAGTAGTTTTTCCTAACTGGGTGAATGCATTTCTTACTTGGAAAACATTCTTCATAATCTTCCTCTCTGCTTTAAAATGAGGGTCCCTGATGGACTATGATAGTACCAGAGTAACCCGCTCAGCTGCAGGCGCTTGGACCTCACAGCGGGCTGCTCCCTATCCCAAGGAGCTGCAGGGGAAGGGTCAGTGATCACAAAATTTGGGATATGGTAAAAATCAAAATCCATGTATCAGCCATAGGGTACCTCATGAAACAGAAAGGCATTGATCCCTGACTGGTTGGTGCTGCTACTCTGCTACAGTTGTCTGAAAAAGTTGGATACTAGTAACTCTAGGGTAATTCTAACTGAGATAGAAGCAGCAGGATTCATGCCATATAACAATAGGCATCTATAGGGTGGATGCCCACAAACCAGTGAGGTATCCTTATGAAGGTCAGTGGAGAGAAAGAGGCATTTATCTGAGACTATTCATCTCATTTCAGTGAAGCTTAAGTCAGGTCAGAAAGATCATTCTTTATATGTGCCACCTTCTCTCCAGAGACTGTAAAAGGAGTTCAGAGAACTAGTTCGGATGTAAACATGTAGTTTGCAAACATCTAGTTTGCAAACATCTAGAGTTACTGAGGTGAATCCACCAAGGTTTTTGATGAGTGGTTCCACTTAAAGTCAACAGGAGTCACATGGCAGAATCTTGTCTTGACAATGCGTTGCTCTAAGTGCTGTCAGAGTAAATTAGTGGTAGGAGAAAATATTTTCTTAGCAGTTATATGCTGTCTAAAATATTGTGTGCCTTGAAAAACACCACCTCAAACAATAAAGGACAAACAAAAAATTTTATATTGGCATATGCATATTTTAAACTAGTGCTGCTATAGTAACATTTGGCTGTACAAGCTTAAGTAATCCTTACAGAAAACCAGGCAAATGAAGAGTTTCCTAACTAATATTCCAGTGACTTCAGAAAATCTCCTGGCAACACTTTTATGTTGTAGTGGTATTTTGTTTTTCCATTTGAGTAGAAGTGAAAGCTTTTTAAATTACATGAGCATTAATGAATATGTCTGGATCCAGGACAGTGACTGTCCCTTCTGCATTTCAGTAATCACAGTTAAGGAGAGAGCTCAAAAGTCCTTGGATTTTGTTCATGAGACAATGTCCTGCTTGGCCTTAGAGAAAAGCAAAACAAGAACTCATGGCTGGAACCTGAAGCAATTTCAAACCAGAAAGAAGTCGCACATTTTTAACAGTGAGGATGATTAATACTTTTAGCAAAACACGTTATGCTTCAGTTAGACATAAATTAATGGGCTCAATACACAGATAACTAGATGACATTTGAAAGTGTGTGACATACAAGAGATGAGATAAGACGATCTAGTGGTTCTTTCTGTCTGTGTTTCTCTGGAGGTGTAAAACTAACCATTGAGGCACAACTTCTGAGAAAATTTTGTACTTCTTTCCTTGAACTCCTTTCCTCTCTGTCCATAGTGTCTTGCAAAACAGCAACTACCATATTTTATAATAACGGACTCATCATCTGATTCTGCTCCTAAGGCAGCACAGCAATTGGAAGTAGGTGACATTTATTTTCCATGTTCTTTCTTCAAGGAGCCTGCCACATGATAGCCAGCCAGCCCTATCTGATGGTATTGCCAAATTGCCTGTGACCACGTGTTGGCTCTCATAATACTGAATCAGAGCTTCTAGAAGCAGCACATTGTTTCTCAGCATACATAATTTCCTGAGATACTTACTCAACAAAGTTCAGGACATTAGATAGAAACCTATTGACCCCTCCCCATTACTCTGTGATGTTTCATTAATCATACATGGATGACTGAGCTGCTTGTGCCTTGCAATGTTCAGCTCCTGCACTGTTTTCAGATTTATGTGATCCAGTATTCAAGTGCCAGGAGTCAATTTCCTGCAAAAGAAGAGGAAGTAATGGAGTTGCATATCACTGCACTGCATTTGATTTCTTAGTGTTAGTAGAGGAAAATATTGGGCAAAATTTACATCCTGCCTTTAAAAAAAAGCTAAACAAACAAACAAAAAGAACAATTCTGTAGCTCATTTATCAATGAAAAAGGTCCATTTAAGACACAAGCATGGTGACACTCAGAATTTCGGGCCTTATCCACCTTCTGCTCTCAGACTCAAATTGGGGAGATCACAAGAATAGCATTAAGAGATGGAATTGAGTAACAGCACTTGAACAAAAAAGTTCTTAAGACATAATTTGATTAATTTTGTAGTCCAGCTGTTTCAAGTCTTCAAAGAAGTCATCTTTAGTCTGAAATTATGGAAGAGATTTAAAGATCTGTACAATTTATAGTTGTCCTTATTGAAAGCCACATCATCCTTTCCCACAACAACTAGCAAGGGAGAGAAAACCTGTGCGGTTTGCTTTCTGGAGTAAAGCCTTCCATCAAGCCAGCAGGTTTTGTGTTTGTGCTATTGGTCAGATTCATATTTAAGGTATTATCAAAAGATGAAGGCCATTTTAATGAAGAACTTTTGCTTCTGTAATGACTTTGTGCCTTTCTCAGTTCTCCATATGTCCTGTGGGAAATAGCTCGCACATCTACCCTTTTCTGGATAATTGCCTAAAGCTGGTCAAGGCCGAGAAGGGAACCACAGTTCCAAATTTCTCATGGAGTCTGTCCTTCCCTACACACAGCTCCAACCCAACAGAAAACACTCCAGGAAAGTGTGCTAGATGTCATTGAGCTGAGTCGCTTGTTTTCCAGGAACTAATCGTGTTTTCATAGAGTCCCTCTCTGTGCAGATCTGAAGATGCAGTCTGGCCCTGAATCTCTAACTAGTCAGAATACAGTTCTTCAAATCTCATTTCCTGACAGGCTTCTGTACTTATTAGCCAATGTGATGCCAGCTGTAGTTCCTTAAGTATATCAGAAACAAAGGGCTATTATTTCTAGCTAAATTCCAGTAGGCTCATTACCTTCTGCCTTTTAAAATTCCTTCTGCAATTATATTGGATAAAATTATTTGGGTTTTTTTTAATCCTCCTTGTACTGTGCTGTATGTCAACTTCCACACCAGAAGCGGCTGCATTTCAGCAAGAGTTTTCTGTATTCTGTGGGGATCTGTAGTGTTTTTGAAAACATTTTGAGTTTTGCCATTGATGGTAGTAGACCCAGGCTTTTATCATCTATGTATAATCAGTTTATAAGATCTGCCCCACATTTTGGACTGCTCAGATGAAAGGTCTTTTTCTAAATGTCATCAGATACAAAAGATACTTCTGGAGGTGGATGTCTGAAATATCTAGAAGAGTGAGCCTTTTAAATTAATCTTTTGACAAATTAGCTTCTCTGACAAGATCTGGTGGTCAGTACAGTATGTCCCAAGAGAAGATATACCTCCCTTGCAATAGATGGATCCATTTCCCTCTATTAAAAGATATTTTAAAGTAAAATGCCTGAATTAGATTTTACAAGAGTGAGGCACACCATGAGTAATCGTATTGCTTCAGACATAATGGATAGTGCTTCATTCAACATTATTTTCTTCAGCTTCACATACTGTGTACAAGAACACAAATCAGGTATTTGTCGTGGTTTAACCCCAGCCGGTAACTAAGCACCACACAGCCACTCACTCACTTCCCCCCCCACCAGTGGGATGGGGGAAAGAATTGGAAAGAAAAAAAAAAGTAAGACTTGTGGTTTGAGATAAGAACAGTTTAATAGGACAGAAAGGAAGAAACTAATAATGATAATAATAATAAAATGACAATAATAATAACAAAAGGATTGGAATATACAAAACAAGTGATACACAATGCAAATGCTCACCACCTGACAACCGACACCCAGTTTATATACTAGGCATGATGTCACATGGTATGGAATACCCCTTTGGCCAGTTTGGGTCAGCTGCCCTGGCTGTGTCCCCTCCCAACTTCCTGTGCCCCTCCAGCCTTCTTGCTGGCTGGGCATGAGAAGCTGAAAAATCCTTGACTTGAGACTAAACACTACTTAGCAACAACTGAAAACATCAGTGTGTTATCAACATTCTTCTCATACTAAATCGAAAACATAACACTGTACCAGCTACTAGGAAGAAAATTAACTCTATCCCAGCCGAAACCAGGATACATGTGAAAGGTTTTGTTACAAGGCTAATATGGTAATGAGTATAATCTAGGAGTTTGTTGGAAAAATGGTATAGGAATATTTCTTGCATTTTTGGTGGCTGGAGGAAAAAAAAGGGAGGGGAAAATACTCCTTAAGTATGTTTTTAAGGTAGATAATGTTTCCTCACCCCTTCTTTCAGACAGTTTCTGTGCAGCCAGATTATAGTTTGCAATTGTGGTTCTTAAGGTTGAAATGGACAGAGTGATGGTTCAGGAGACAGCAGAGAGCAGTACAGAGCTAAGGCTGACTGTAGCCTAAGTGATGGGAGTAAATTTTGCTTTTTATTAAATAAAAGCATTGGGCTAATTTACCTCAGAGGAATTAAACTGCTAATTACATGTATATGAACCACCATGGCACAGTTATTTGCATTAAAAAAACAAACCCACAATCAAAATTGCCCAACTTTATTTCTTGTATTTAAAATATGTAGTTATGTTAACAGGCAGGACTTTGAGGAGATTTTTGTATGGGTTTTATGCATGCATATGTCTCTGTGTGTGTGTATATAAGGTTGTGTGTCGGTATGAGAGAGTAATCTAACCATTTCCACAGACCATCTCCTGCTGAGTAAACAATAGTGCTTTTTTTCTCTTTCATTTATCCAACCCAATATCTTTATAAATGCTGGATAATATGCCTATGGGTAACATAAGGGTAAAGCTCTAGTTGAATCAGGTCAAGACTGCATATATTATCTCTGACAGCACTTCTAAAATGTAGCTTCCTTCATCAGATCATCTGCCTCTGAATCACTGAATTGGAGGTAATTCTGAGGTTAAGAAATTAGCATCAGGGATCTTATAAATATACAGTTTGAAGAATTATTGGTTAATGATGTCATACTTGTGCTGATCTGTTAATAATCCTGATAGTTGTTAAAAACTATCTCAACGAGATCAATTGGGTGTCTTATGACTTATAAATGTGTCTAAGCCATAAAGAATAAACATGTAGTGGTTTAGATCAATGGAATGATCTAAAAGTCCTTAGTACCATGAAATGACTATTTCTTTCATATGTCTGTTTCTTTAAGATAATTGAAAACTGAGCCCAAACCACCACTCAAAGGACCAAAACAGATAATGTTGTTATTGTGGCCCACAGATTTAGCAGCCTGCATGGCTAAAAGGTTAGGCATTAAAACACAAGTGGGTGCTCACCCTCACATCGATATTGCAAAACTTTGATGATCTGTTTGGAATCACCTGCTTCCAAACAAAATGACTGAGGGCATCCTTCTGTCTTTACAGCAGCAGAGGATTTCTGGCACTGATGTTCTTGTTTTCCCATATGTCACCATTAATGCCTCTTAACAGTTCCATGTCTGGAAAGATCTACAAGCAGAACTGGAGAGTCACACTAAAAATGTTTAAATGTGTGGAAATACATCAGGTTTTGGTAGACTAACCAAGGCATTCCTCAGAGTCAGTCAGCAGTGCAGTCAAGCTAGTAGCAAGAGACAAAAAGAAGAGTAGCAAGAGCACCAAAAGAATGTCAGGGATATGTCTTAGATTAAAAGATTAGCATTTAAGAATGTTTTGATCTCAGGTTGAGAAATTCTATCATCTGAAAAAACAAAAATTTGATATATGTTTAGACCAAATTTTGAAGGTACATCTCTCATATATTTCCCAGTTTATTCTACTAAGTCTTTTAAAGGTTTTTTGAACAGATAATAATGATCTGTTTTACTTATTCGTCAAGAGCTTTGAACTGAAGGCTTCTTTCTTGAGTACATAGTGAGAACAGCCAATCAGAGTAATGAGTCTCCACTGCTTGAGAAAGCAAGAGTAATCTAAATCAAATACTTTCCAGTATGGCAAATTTAACTAATTCCTTCATGAAGGTCAATATAAACCTCCTGGTAGGGCTAGACAGATAATACCTTTTAAGCTTGTTATTTTCTTATCCTGCTGGTTTCTACAACTTACTCAAAGACTGAGTACTTCTCGACCTGTCATTACAGAAGAAAGCAACTTTCAGCATGGAGATGGAAAGGGCGATGCTGTGATTTATATACCATAGCTTTCACTATGACACTGCAATGACTGCTGTTGTCTGGACTGATGTAATTAATGCCCTTCTTAATTTTCCCAATACATTTACAATATTTAGACAGAAATAATCAGAGAGGAAATTATCTCAAAAATAAAGGTTTATTTATTTATTCATCATTCAGTCAAAGGTTTCTCTTGAAATTCTTTAGGCTTAAGATGGGGAGAGCACTTCACAAAGGGGCCTATAGGCACACCTGGTCTGCAGAGTAACAAGTGATTTAAGGGATGAAGATGGAAGTGTTACCTTGCAAGCTGAGGTAGCTTAGTTGCAGCTCCTTCTAAGTTTTGCTGGAAGAGTAATTGCTGAGACAAAAATTGCATTGTTTTCACAATTGTAGTATTTTATCAGTTCTATGTACCAGAGACTCGGCAATCGTACAACAGCAAAAGTGGAGCTATAGTGATTTACATCAGCTGAAATGTAAATCACATCAATATTTCCCTCTTAGGGTCCTCTAATCAGTGTTAAATACTCATATAAAAACCCCTATATTATTAATGCACTGAAAAGTCCTTGCAAATCTGAACATTATGAATGGAGGCACAGGAGAGAAGAAAGGTTTAAAAAATATATTTGGAATCATGTAGCCAGCAAAATTAAGAGCATATCTTTGATCTCCTGATTCTCCCTATTCCAGAAAAATTAAATCAGGATGCCTGTCCAAAAGAGAAGCAGCACAGAGGATCTGACAAACAGCAAAGGTGCTGCTTTCCCCCAGGTAGAAATTTCTCACATCCTCCTTATGATTTGCAGTTGCTTCCTTGGTTTGCCTCCAGTCCCACTGCAACAGAGCCGCTCCCTGGTGGCCATGACTCTCTGATGCTACCAAAGGGTCCCTCCTACTAATAAAAGCTGCTGGGGCAATATATAAAAGCCACGAAAAAAGTGCACAAATGCTGGCTTACATTTTATTTATTATTGCTTTGAGTTTAAAAGGGAAAATGTGCTTAGATGAGAACTGAAATATTTTCTCCTATTAGCAATGAATGATGTTAGCCCCAGGTTTTCTAATTATGTTTCTATGACACAAAAGCAATTCAAGTAGAGCTTTATGGAATTTTTGGTTTTTTTTTCTTACTGTTTTTGTTAGAGACAATGTCTTGTGCGCTAAAAGAAACTTCTGTGCTAAAAGAAAAGGTATTAAGCACCTAGCAATTTATCATGGTAAACTCTCAACTCCTGGATATTGTATTAGTGTTTTGCAGAAGAGAAGATTTAGCAATGAAATTTTGAGAGTTTTTTTTAATCTATCAACAAGCCTGATGCTTGCAAAGGTGTAAAATAAATAGCTCTTTGATTCTTGGAGGCTATCACTAGACTATATACAGTGGGATAATTTTAAAATTTTAACCTACTGATATATATTCCAACTCTATTAAGAATTCATACTTTTTCCCTTCTTACTGAGTGTATTGGGTGTGGCTGAGATGGAGTTAATTCACCCTATAGCAGCCCTCATAGTGCTGTGCTCTGCATTGGTAGCTAGAAAGGTGTTGATAACACACCAGTGTTTTGGCTACTGCTGAGCAGTGCCGGCACAGCATCAAGGCTGTCTCTCCAACATTCCCCCCCTACAGGCAGGCTAGGGGTGGGCAAGATCTTGGGAGGGGACATATAGCCAGGACAGCTGACTCAAACTGACCAAACGGATATTCCATACCATGTGATATCTGCTCAGCAATAAAAGCTAACAGAAAGTAGGAGGAAGGGGGACATTTGTTATTACAACATTTGTCTTTTGGAGCAACCGCGATGTATAGTGAAGCCCTACTTCCTGGGATGTGGCTGGACATTGCCTGCTGATGGGAAGTAGAAAATAAATCTTTTGTTTTCCTTTGCTTCCTCACTTGGCCTTTGCTTTTCTTTATTAAACTGCCTTTATCTTGACCCATGAGGTTTTTTCCATCTTATTTTCTCCCTTCTCTATCCTGGTGAGGAGTGGGAGTGATAGAGCAGCTTGGTGGGTACCTGGCGTCCAGCCAAGGTCAACCGACCACAGTCCTTTTTGGTGCCCAATGTGGGGCTTGAGACAAGGGCAATTTTGTATTAAGCGTGCTGTAGTTATTAAGTGGCAAGCTCCTGTGCGGGTCACGGAGCTTGTTGGCTGCACTACTTATTTTATTTTGCTGAGGTTGAGAACATGTTAAAACAAATAATGGCTATATGCTTTGCCCTGGCATTGATGGCCTTGCTGTGCTGGGGGAGCTATCTTGTGGAGGAGATAAGGGAATACATCTCCCTCTCCCTACCTGAGATTGGTGTGGATGGTTTTATTATGCAGGGTCCCCAGGTCCTTGTTCACCCTTATGTGAGCTGTTCAATACTAATAATTAATAATGGTGGCATATTATGGGTTTTGTGGAATCTGGTCTCATCCTGGTATAAGAGAAGACAAGTTTCGGGTGAGGCAATACTGAAATGTGCCCTCAAGCGACTGGTCCCTGGGTGGCAGGGTATATGGAAGGATTTGGGCAGATTCCTAGGACGGTTATCACCTCCCATAATCTGGGACTTTACACCTGAACAGGCAAGTAACCCTGGCAAACTGACGCGCCACCTGATAGAAGGGTGCCTTGCCTATCCCAATGAAAACCAGCAGCTTCTCGCACTGTACTGGGGCTTGGCCTATGTCTACCGAGCCATAGTTCAACACTCTCAGAGGACCACGGTTGAGGCAGGGACCCAGACTGCATCTGAGGACACCATGCTCGAGATAGGGACCCAAACAACAACAACAACTACAGTAATTGCCCCAATAGTGAAAAAGAAACAGTGGACAAGGAGATCAACAGGTCCATACCATCGATTAGTGAGGGAAGAATAAGAAGAGGAAAGGCTTAATCTAGAAGCTGGTCCTTCAATAAAGAAATTGGAGGAAGGAGTGAGAGAACTTAGACAGGAAGCGGAAACTACCCGGTCCCTGACCTCCTCAGAACTTCGGGACTTGCGGAAAGACTACAGCCGCCAGCCAGGTGAGCGGATTGCTGCCCGGCTGCTCCGCTGCTGGGATAACGGGGCCGACAGTCAGCAACTGGAAGGCAAGGAAGCCAACAGCTGGGATCCCTCGCTAGAAACAGGGGAATTGAAAGAGGAATTGGAAAAGAGGCAGCAATTTGCAGTCTCTGGAGACGGCTCCTCTCAAGTGTGAGGGCAAGATATCCATTCAAGAAAGATCTTGTGAACTCCTCAGAAAAGTGGACTACCGCAGATGAAGGCATCCAGTACCTGAGAGAATTAGCAGTGGTGGAAGTGATCTAGATGATGAGGAGGTCTCCAAAGATCCAGAGGATGTCCTGTGCACACAGGCCATGTGGAGGAAGGTGATTCAAGGTGCCCCAGCAGTTCTAACAGCTTGGCAGTGATGTATTGCCCAGAAATGGAAACACCAACTGTGGAGAAAGTGTCGTCTTGGCTCCAAAACTTTGAAGAAAATCTCTGTGTCTCCTCATCCCTACAGGACAGTGCCTTGGTTGTTAGGGACGCCCCAAGAAATCAGTCCTCTCCTGCCCCGGTCAGAGGGAAAGGGAGCCCAAGGCGTATGCCGCGTGGTACACTCTGGTTCTTCCTGCGTGACCAAGGGGAGGACATGAGGAAGTGGGATGGTGAACAACCTTTAAGCTGGAAGCCCGCGTACGTGAACTGAGAGGGAAGACAGCTGTTAAGAAGGGGTCACCCAAGAAGAAGGCTGTCAGCGTAGTTGCTGTAGAGGCCCAAGAAAGCAATCAGCGATCCTCCAGGCATAGAAGAACTGAAACCACCTCCCTTGATTCTGGTGAGGGGACTTCTGGTCTGGCACCGCAAGGGTCAGACAGTGAATACTCTGACAAGGAACAGCAATAGAGGGTCCCTGCCTTTGGCCAGGAGGAGGAAAGGGATGACCGGATATACTGGACTGTGTGGATTCGATGGCCTGACACATCAGACCCACAGAAGTATAAGGCTTTGGTAGACACTGGTGCCATCAGGGTACAGGGGCACAGAACCCATCTGGATCTCTGGAGTGACAGGATGTTATGGCTTTGTGTGGCGTGGTTTTTTTTTTTGGTAGCGGGGGAGGGGCCGCAGAGGTGGCTTCTGTGAGAAGCTGCTAGAAGCTCCCCTGGCTCCAAGTCAGACTCGCCTCTGGCCCAGGCCGACCCAATCAGTGACAGTGGTAGTGCGTCTAGGAGAACAGATTTAAGAATGGGAACCGGTAGTGAGTAGGGGGATTGGAACATGAGAGGAACACCTATGCAGATACCGAGGTAAGGGAAGAAGGAGGGGGAGCAGGGGCGCCTGAGGAGGTTGATGCCCCTGCAGCCTGTGGTGAGATGGCAGGCTGTCCCCCTGCAGCCCATGGAGGGGAGCAGGGGAGCGGAGGCCCCTGAAGATGGCCGTTACTCCATGGGAAAGCCCTTGCTGGAGCAGCGTGTGACTGAAGATCGGCCCACGGAAAGGACCTATGCCAGGGAAGTTTGTGAGGAACTGCATCCTGTGGAAAGGACTCACGTTGGAGAAGTTCCTGAAGGACTGTCTCCTGTGGGAGGGACCCTGCGGTGGAGCAGGGGACAAGTGACGAGTCCTCCCCCTGAGGAGGAAGGAGAGGCAGAGACAATGTGTGGCGAGCTGACCCCAACCCCCATCCCCTGTTCCCCTGTGCTGCAGGAGGGAGGAGGTAGAGACAACCGGGAGTGCAGTTGAGCCAGGAAGGAGGGAGGGGTGGGGGGAAAGTGTTCTAAGGTTTGGTTTTACTTCCTAATATCCTTGTTTTGTTTAGATTTATAGAAAATTAAATTGATTTTGTTTCTTCCCCAAGTTGAGCCTGTCTTTTGCACGTGACCATAAGTGGTGAGTGATCCCTCCCAGTCCTTATCTTGACTCACGAGCCTGATAATATTTATATTTTCCCCTCATCCCACCATGGCCGGGGGGGCATGGGGGAGGGTGAGCGAGCGGCTGCATGGTGCTTTGTTACCGGCTGGGTTTAAACCACGACACAGGGGGGATGCCAAGAATTGTCTGTATTGGAGGCTGAGGTGAGCTTGACAGGGGACAAGTGGGAAAAGCACCCCATTGTGACCGGCCCAGAGGCCCCTTGTATCCTTGGCATAGACTACCTCAAGAGAGGGTACTTCAAGGACCCAAAGGGGTACCGATGGGCTTTTGGTGTAGCCACTGTAAACACAGAGAAGATCAAACAGCTATCTACCCTGCCTGGCCTCTCGGAAGATCCCTTCATTGTGGGATTGCTGCGAGTTGAAGAACAGCAGGTGCCAATCGCTACCAGGACGGTGCACCGCCGGCAATACTGCACAAACCGAGACTCCCTGGCTCCCATCCATGAGCTGATTCATCAACTAGAGAGCCAAGGAGTCATCAGCAAGACTCATTCACCTTTTAATAGTCCCGTATGGCCAGTGCAAAAGTCTGATGGAGGGTGGAGGTTAACAGTAGATTATCGTGGCCTGAACCAAGTGACACCACCACTGAGTGCTGCTGTACCAGACACGTTAGAGCTCCAATATGAACTGGCATCAAAGGCAGCCACGTGGTATGCTACAATTGATATTGCCAATGCGTTTTTCTCCATTCCTTTGGCAGCAGAGTACAGGCCACAGTTTGCTTTCACGTGGAGAGGTGTCCAATACAGCTGGAATCGACTGCCCCAGGGGTGGAAGCACAGCCCTACCATTTGTCACGGACTAATCCAAACGGCACTGGAACAAGGCGATGCCCCTGAACATTTACAATACATTGATGACATCATCGTGTGGGGCAACGAGGCAGAAGAAGTGTTTGAGAAGGGAAAAAGAATAATTCAGATTCTTCTGAAAGCTGGTTTCGCCATAAAGAAAAGCAAGGTCAAGGGACCTGCACAGGAGATTCAGTTCTTGGGAATAAAATGGCAGGATGGACGTCGTCATGTCCCTATGGATGTGGTTAACAAGATAGCAACTATGTCTCCACCAGCTAACAAGAAAGAAACACAGGCTTTCCTAGGCCTTGTGGGGTTCTGGAGAATGCATATTCCAGGTTATAGTCAGCTTGTGAGCCCTCTCTATCGAGTAACGCGGAAAAAGAACTATTTTGAATGGGGCCCTGAACAACAACAAGCCTTTGAGCATATCAGACAGGAAATAGCTCGTGCAGTAGCTCTTGGGCCTGTCCGGACAGGACCAGATGTACAAAATGTACTCTACACTGCAGCTGGGGAGCATGGTCTCACCTGGAGCCTCTGGCAGAAAACTCCAGGAGAAACCCGAGGTCGACCATTAGGGTTTTGGAGCCGGGGGTACCGAGGATCAGAAGCCCACTACACCCCGACTGAAAAAGAGATACTAGCAGCATACGAGGGGGTTCGAGCCGCTTCAGAAGTTGTTGGTACAGAAGCATATCTCCTCTTGGCACCACGATTGCCCGTGCTACACTGGATGTTCAAAGGAAACATCCCCTCTGCACATCATGCAACCAGCGCTACATGGAGTAAGTGGCTAGCATTGATCACGCAACGGGCTCGACTGGGGAAATCCAACCGCCCGGGAATTCTGGAAGAGATCATGGACTGGCCAGAAGGCAGTGTCACGACCGAGACTGGACAGACCAGGGAGTCATGTTAAATTTGAATTCCCTCGGGCTAAATTAAGGTGAAACAACACCAAACGATCAGTTAAAGATTTTATTTATGACAGAAGCAAACTGAACTGGGGAGGCGTGGTAGTAGGTGGCAGGGTTTCTCACAACAGAAATTGCTGTAAGACTACTTCTGTAAACCGTGTAACCCAGAGTAACCATATACATCAATTCAGGGAATAAGGAGATCCCTCCTGTTGAGTCATGAGATTCAGAGCAGACCCCCTTGCTTTCTAGACCCCTCCTCAGAGAAGGGTCTAGGGGCTGCAGGATCTGCTCTTGTTCTCAGACTTGGTCAACAGTTTATGTCTTGAATCAGATGAGGTGTAGGGATTATGGAAAAGGAAAAGGAAAGAGACAAAAAGGAAGAGAGAAAGATTTCACGGGTCCTGGGTCCACCATTGGTTCAGTCAGCTGAGGGGTCCAGTCAGCCAAGGGCTCCAGTTCCGGTAGGCTTGTGTGGCAGTACATCCCGCCCCCCATCCTGCCAGCAGGAAACAAAACTTCTCCAGGAAGGGAGAAGGGGAAGGAAACCCTGGAGGCTGCAGGTTGAAATTTGAACTGGCCAATCGAGATGCGCCAGGTCCACCGAGGTGACCCTCCTAGCCAATAGAATTAAATGACCACAGGTCAGATTCGACAGGGGTATAAATGGGGTCCCGCCGGAGGACACGTTGGCAGTGCTCCTCGGAGCAGCGGGTCTGCAGTCGGGGACTCCCCCTCGGGCCGGGGCACCGCCCGAGGTAACTCCTCGAGGGAGAGAGCCCTCAGCTTTTAGGTGAGTGATACGCGCGTTTTGAGCCATCACTTTAAATCGTGGGGATTCTTAAGTCGGCCGTGTAGTATTAATTCTCTTTACATCATTGAGCCTGTGGTTTTATAAAATGTTACCGGACTTCTAACTAACTTTTGCTGAAGAATAAACCTGAGTTTTAACACCTGTTGGATTTGGTTAGTCGTGCATCCGTAACAGCTTGGGCACCTGGAGCTTCAGTTTGTGTCCTTTTATCATCCTTGCTCCTCCTTCGGGCTGGCACTCGAACTCGATCAGGTTAATGAACAGTTTGTGGAGTAACTTCTCCTTCCCTGCAGACATGGCCATTGTTTGATCTTTGTATCATAACAGCTTATCAGAAAAGGGAGCTGGGTACCCTCCAGCAAGCCCTCCCCCTCCTGTTGCTGATGTCTGAGCTGATGGGCTTTTCACCTTGGTTCCTTGCTGTGCAGGGTTTGTCTTTAAGCAGAACTTGCCCCACCACAATGTTTGAGACATTAACTCTTTCAGTCCCTCACACGTTCCTCCTCTCTTAAGCCCTTTTATACTATTTTCTTATTTTTAGGTGGCGGTTGAGTGACACTAGTCATACATACCTTTATTATGATTGGTATAAAATCTACTCGCTTTACTTTTAAAGGTATATACTAGAGAAAATTCAGAGCGCATGCTCAGTGAGGGGTGGTCACACCTTGAAGGCGAGTAGCCTTTGGGATGGAGGTGTGTTTTGGTATTATAATGAGATTATAATGAGCAAAGTTTGCCCAGAGAACATGATTTTGTGTGTCACTACTCCAGAACTGGGTGTTACCGAAATCCGGAATAAAACTCCTTAACACCGATGTGATGTTAAGAAGCAGGCACTTCGTTTATTGCAGCGCTGGGGACACGGGGGATCGCTCCTCCAAAGGTGTGTCCAACTTAACATTAAATTCATCAGTTTTTATAAACTTTTTCTGTCAAGTCATTGTTACATAAGCTCTTTGCATAAAAATGCATACTATGCTTGCTCTTAAATTTAACCTTTATAATGATTGGTCCTTTGATTATATCACCTATCAATAGTCTTATTTAAAAACAATCATTGGTCAATTTCACTTAGCTCTACTGATTGGAATCCTCGATACTCAAATTGAGATGGGAAGGGTAAGGGGGTTTCCAAGCAGCAAACTGGTGTCCATGATGGTTTCCTTAGTTTCTTGAAACAAAACATAAGAAAACCAGTAATTCCTGATGAAGTTTCTATGGTTAGCTTATTTCAAACTTAACAATACTAGGGTTCCTATGGTCACACATAACACGGTTCCTAAAGTTTCTATGACTACATTTCAAACTTAACACTCCTATACATTATGCTTCACAATTTTCTACTTCTTAATCAAACTTAACTCTGTTATATAATCAAATTTTAATTTCTTTATCAGTATTTGCAACATGAGCACTTATGATATAAATCAGAAGTAAGGCAATAGCATTGACAGAACCCCATTGTTTCACCTCCTTGCTTCAGTGGATTCAATGCAGGGACCTTCCATTCTTGTTCCAGTAGTTCCAGTTCCCCATCCCTGCAGTGATATCACAGAGCCTGGCTGCGGTGCTTCCACTCCGCTCCACCCTCCGTGTTGCTTCTCTTAGATTCAGCACTCCAAGCTCCCCTGGTGTTGCTAACATCTAAGGTTGCAGGTTATGTTGCTTAGGGAATTATTATGGAACAGATTTCGTGTATATCCACTGCATTCCACCCTGGAGGTTTACCTTCCCTTAAAAGGGGAACATATCAATAAGTCACCTCCAGCAATTATTCCACAATGGTATGATGGACAGTTGTCAATATTTTACAAAGTTTCTTCTGACTCTAGCCCCTCTGCTTGGAACCTGGTGACAATTCAAGTTAGCAAAACAAACTCAAGAGACTGCAAACACAAGGAGGGAAACAAAATGATAAACCTCTTTATCACACAAGTATTAAAATTGCAAAGAAGAGCTGCCCATATTCCCCTCAAATATGGAATGTTGAAGAAAGTTTGAGAGGGGAAAAAGCCCTGTTTTTCTGTGCAAAATGTTCTGTGCAGTGGTCTTAAATCAAGCAACCCTAAAGATTAGGAAAGGCCCTTCATAAACAGCTTCTAAAATACACAGCCTCTGTATTTTATATTAAGTACACAGAGATACCACAAAAATTACTGAAACTTCTGCTAGAATAAAGCATGAGGTCATCGAGGCCATCTCCCTGCCCAAAGGCAGAATCTACAGTATCTGTGTCACTCTCGGTGATACTCGTCTAATTCATTCTTAGTTTCACTGATGGGGATTCAACAATATCCCAAGCAATTTAATCCAGAGACAGACTAACTAAACTTTACCTAATGCTTCTAGCACATATCTCCATTGTTGCAATTCATACCCACTACTTCTTGTCCTCTCTGCAAAGGACATGGAAAAAAATTTTATTCCTTTCCTCTTTTCAGCAACATGCAACATATTTGAAGCCGTACCATGCCTCCCCACAGTCTTTTCTCCTCCAGACTAAACAACCACCTTTCTTTCCATCTTTCCTAACAGGTCATGTTTCAGACCTTTTGACCTGTAACTTTATTGCAGTACTAATCACTCAAGGACAATATTCCCTGAAATGATGCAACTCAGATATACCAAGGTTAGGCAGGTTGCCCAGTGGAAGCAACTAGTCATTAGGTTAAAACCATGCTCATTTGCTGCTGATTCCTCATCCCCAGCCTGTCAGTTTGTTTGTTTTAATCATCTGTTGCATCTCATCATAAACTTCTTAATCCTCTTCTCAATACATCTGAGCAGCATGTAGTACAGTGAGGCCACACACCTCCTACTGGACTTCCCATGCTCTTTTGTGTAGACATCTAATAGCACTCAGAGTTACAGCTGAAGCACTTTGCAGGCTTGATAGGTGCCAAGTACCTCCTGACCTCCAACGTTTGTGTAAAAGTGCTCAGCAGCTCTCAGGTGGAAAACCTGATCAAAGGATCTGTTGGGTTTTTTTATAATTTCTCCCTGGCATCTTCCCAGCTCTCCAAGAGAAAAGTTCAACCTCACTGCTGTGGTTTGTCAAGTTCAGCAGTTTTTCCTGCAACCCTTGTCCTTTTCCATATTAGCACACTGACATTTCTCATTATGGATAGAGATCAGAGTTGATCACTGCTATCAGTGTTAGGTAGTTCTAGTCAAGCATGCAATGATTTGAAAGCAGTTGAAGAGGGGAAAGAGAAAGACACACAGTTATGAGGATGAAGCATAGGTAGTGCTGCACGATAACTAAAGTAATGGATTTGTGGAGGGTGTTGGATTTAGCCTTTTGGCTGCTCTAACAGAACAAATAGCAGAAACTGTGCACAGAGTAGAACCAGGACCAATACATGTGGGGACTTTATGTTGTTTCAAACACCACCTTCTGATTCGTGTATTTTAGGTCTGGCATTCAGAAAATGGGAAAACTTCTCCTGACTTCAGTGGTGGAAGACATTGAGATCATTGGAAGAGTAGGCAGATAGAAGATATTTCCACCTCTGCTGCACAGGTGACATCCTACTTGTGCACTTCTGTGCTCCAGTACATAAATGCAATACAAAGCCAAGTAACACTGCTCTGAGACAGTCAGCTGCTTTTCCTTACCACTCAGCTGCACTGTAACATTCACTAGAGGGAAGTCAGACCAAAGGAAAGGAAATGTGTCATTATACATTAAAACAGTGTTTGCTTTCAGTGGCTGGAACAAGTCTTTCCCAGGAGACCTTCCCACAAGATTTCTTCTGTCTTACAGTGATCATTTACTCATGACTTTCACTTGCTTTGTCTTGGAATTTCTAAGCAAATTATTACTTTCAGGTTTTCAAAAAAGAAAACTTGTTTCCAAAGGGGATGTTACTCGAACCCTCAGACTCAGTTCTCTGCCAGTCCAGAGGCAGAACAAACTTGGATAAAGCTCTAGTTATCCTAAAGGCAAATGAAGATGTTCCCATATGGTGGCTACACCATATTAAACATACTTAATAATATATTGTAATGTTTCTATACAGCAGAAAACAGCCTGTTTTATGGACAGTTCTGAATTTCTTCTAGAAGAACAATAACCTACATGTCTGAGCTTTCCAGAGAAAGGAAAAGGTATTGAAAAGCTCTAGATATCTTACAAGCAAAGCTCTTCCTAGCTTTACTGTGTGACAGCTCTGACAATCTTGCTTAAGAACAGTTCTGCATGTTTGGGAAAACACCTGAAGCTTCATGCTTTTGGAGGGATGTCCCATCCCACTCGGTGGGCTCAGGGGAGGTGATCTTTTAGATAGTCCGTTGCCACACACAGGAGTCACGACAATGACTCAGGAGGGACAGGGAAAATTTCAACACCCCGTTTCGCTTGGTGAATCCCAGGGCAGGAGTCACAACAATGGCTCCTAAATACTCGAAATATGTTTTATTTAACATTGACTTATAACACAAGTGTGGCTAAATTTGGCACAGCAAATATTTCGAATAAAAAACTTGACACCTAACAGCCCTAGCAAAATATTCCTAACAACAAGGTAGGAGGAAGAGAAGAGATAAGAGACAGAGAGAGAGGAAAGAGAAAAAAGGAGAGGTAAGTATCACCACCCTTGGATCCAGCAAGGAAAGAGTCTCAGTAGTAACTGTCTGGATTCCTCAGGCGGTGAGCACGCACCTGGGGGTTGGTCTCCCCCCTTTTATACCCTCCTCCGAGAGCCCTTTGTGCAAGAGTTGTGGGGTTTTCTCGAAAGTTCTTGGGGGGGGGCAGGGGTCACTGATGCCCCTTATCCCATTTAACTTGTTTACACAACTGCTGTGGTAAAACTCCGAACCTGTGACAAAACATCCAAAGTGCAACCACTAGAAAACTTCCCAGAAAAACAATCGCCAGAAAGCCTTTTTGAGGCACAATTGCTAGAAAGCCTCCCAGAAACAGTTCACTACCCCACCTCCGCAGGGCACGTCCTGTTTCGGCTGCTTGCAGCTACCTGCTTGGCTGTTTGAGACAAAATGGTTGCCAGTCTCTCACAGTCTTTTGGTCCCTCACACCACCCCGTGGCTCAAACAACCAAAGGTGGTGTAGAAATCGGGTCCTCGTCTTCTTGGGTGGTGATTTCAATATAGCGGACAGAAGGAGAGAAGAGAGAAGATAGAGAAAAAAGAGCTTGAGTAATCATACAGCACATTATAGCCACGGCAATCATTAGAAATATAAAACCACCTAATAACATCAAACCTACTCTCATCAGCCATGCCCCCCATCCCGTGAGTCCCAAAGATCGTAGAAGTGAGGTAAACCAGGAGTCAGGGGAGAGTCCGCTGAACCAGTCCTTCGGCTGCAAGGATTGGAAGAGTTCGGCGGTTTGGTCTGCAACCTCTTTCATCTTCGCTCGAGCTTCCTCAATAGAAGTAGTTGCATTGTGAATAGTGATGCAACATTCAGCATCTGAGAGGTTTAATATCCCACATACTCCTTGTTCTTTTAATAACAACATGTCTAGGGCTAAGCGGTTTTGGAGTGTCATCTTGGACACTCGTTGGACTTGCAAATTCAACTCTCCAAAAGCGTATCTGGTCCAATTTGACAATACATGTACTTGCCAAGTGATATTTTCTAAAGCCCATTGATGCTTGACTATTAGTCCGGGCACACTGAACAAAGCATGTAAATTAAGAGACATTCTCATGCCCAAATATAATAGTCAGGTTCACTCACAGCGTGTATCCAATCATTTGCATGCCTGGGTGCATCTAAAGACCGTTTTGCTCGTGAGTTTGACTTGGTGAAATTGAACACTCGACGTGGGCACAATGAGGGGAGTACAATCCCGCATTTGAGACCAGCATGTGCCTGCAAATTGAGGTGTGAATAGAATTTTTCCATTCAAGCACCCCCCAGGCTAAACTAAAGGGTGTCAGCTAAGAACTTGTTTCACAAGTCCAATCATCCGAATAGTCTATTAAGGAGATGGTAGCAGATGTTGGAAGGGGTACATGTTTTAAAGGGTAATGGGTACATGGCACGCCACAGTACTGATCTATGTGTTTAATATTGGAAAGTTTATTAGTACACAGAGGGTCTTGATTTAGGTATCCTTTAGAAGAATACCCCCAACATATACACATATCCCATATTAACATTCTAATTCTTTCCACCAACCATGTTTCAGTAGGATCTCCTGGACCTGTGTTACAATCGATTACTTTACTACAAGAAAAGAGGTTACTATGCGAATGGTGAGGAACATTCACATATCTCAAAGGTTTTAGGGTTGGATTTTCTGTGGACCACATCCATTGAACATATGAAGGATTCTGGGGCTCAGTCCTCATGCTATTTGGGAGTAAGATGCACCAGGGGAGGGTAACATTTAAGGAAAAAAATGCTTCATAGTAGTCAGGCTGTTTAAGAGGATGGAAATCGGGATCAAAAGGAAAATATGAACAAGGTATGTGGAAGGAATCAACAGGATCGAATTTGTACGTTCCCAGTAGGAGAGTCATGCTTCCCTCCTGAGAACTCAGTGTCTGTCCTACTTGTCCTGCAGGTAAAGCAAAGGTCATCCCTGGGTGAGATGCATTGCAAATGTTCCATCCCTGGTACCTTTTATCAGTGGGGTTGTAAAACACAAAGAAGGAATCATTTTGACCAAAAGTTTTGTTCCAATAGGGGTGGTGGATTTCTTCCACATAGCCATTCACTAACAGATGACGAGCCTTCCATTTTAGCCAGGTATTATAACGCGGGGCTACTTGAGAAAAGAACCATAATGTGGAAAAAATGACATAGGGTTGCCGCACTGTTTATGTGGCAGTCAGATTGATGGTAAGTATGTTTATGGGGGTTACAAAAAATCTCAACCCTTGTTCAGTGGCAGAGGGAAGAGTGATACAAATTCCCTGATCGGTGTGGTTCCATATCCGCACAAAACCTCGGATTAATTCCCATGCCACATGGAATCCTCTGTTGCGACTACAGACTTCAAGAAAAACGCTTTAAACAGGAAAAACCAAACATATGCTTTATACATCATAACTAACCAAACTGCAACAGTATGGGGTTTCCCAAAACACCCTTCTCAATAAATATATACACCTACAGCAAAAGCTATTAAGGCAACAAGGCAAAGAACTATGATAAATATTAAAAATTCCATGTATCTTCTTTACGCAGCTTCTGTCTGTGAGTGAGGATAAGAAAGAGTCCTTTTCTATTCTTCCTTATCCTTTTTTTTTTTTTTTGCACCTATAAGAAAATACAAAAGAGAAAGGGAAAAGAAAACTCGTTTCTATTGAACCGGTTAGAAAGAAGGCATAATCCATTGGGTATTTATCTGGTGCTCTTTGCCATGGGCATCTGTGGCAACCCACGCATAAATATTAATGGGGGTTTTCAAAACCAAAGGTACTTCCCCTATGGTGGGCAAGTTAACAAGAACAGGCTGACCTGGATAATGGAGAGGGTTTTTGGGGTTCTTCTCTTCCCTTCTCCCAGGAATGATGGAAGCGGGTTTTGGACAGAAAGCTGTAAGTCTAGGACACCCATTTACTCCCTATTGGTCATTTACCTTCGTTACCACCTCCCAGAGATGATTTGGCCATCCTAGTTTGTGGGGTTTGAGGAAGTATTTCAGGAGCCCATTTGTCCTTTCAACTATCCCATTACCCTGGGGATAATAGGGTGTGTGGAATACCCACTGTATCCCTTCTTCTTTGGCCCACTCCTGTACCGTTATTGCAGTAAAATGGGTCCCATTATCTGATTGTATAGTTTTCGGTTTGGGGAAGGAGCTAAACCAGATCCGTAAGCCCTTCACTGTAGGAACATATTTAGCTAACAGTCACAAGAGCATTCCAGACGCCTTTAGAAGACCTTGAACAGAATAAACAAGAAGACAAAAAAGAAGAAAGATGCCAATTAGAAGAACGCAAGTGCGCAATCCACGATAAAGGGAACTTGGCGCAAAGAACCTCAATTCGGCAGTTTATCTTGACCAATTAGACTGAGACAAGTTTCGCATGTTTTAGTTGGTATAACTAATTATGCCTTATGTTTATGTGCGTGTACAGAGATGGTATAACCAATCATATTCTATGCTTGTGCACATGTACAATGACTTTGCAGAATATGTGACTATAAGTATGTGTGTGTTTTAGCAATAAAGGGTTGTCTGTCGTCTGCTTTCAACTTTACAGGCGTCCGTGTATGTCTACCTCCTGCAAATGGTGACCCCAATGTGGCCCTGAGAGCACAGAAGACGCGGCAGGAGAAGCCCTGGTTGGAGGTACTGCTGTCGGCGGGACCGAAGCAGGGAAGCTGAGCCTAGGCTAAGAAGACACCTGAAAGGAAGGTGAGCAACCAGGGGCAGTATGGGGCAGAACATGTCCTCGGAGGAAAGGGCAATAGTCAGACTCCTACTGCATATACTCTCTAAGAGAGGAATTCAATGTACTGAATCCTCCGTGAGAGGGTTATTGAAATGGTGCCGAGTTCAGGGCTCTCCTGTTGAAATGGCTACCGCATTTGAGCCTGATATTTGGGCAGAAATTGGAACAAAATTACAGGATGCGATCTCTAAAGGGGATCGACATGCTGAAGACCTGGTTATTACTTGGCGGTTGCTTTTTGACAATATATGATCCTTACAGGCAGAAAGAAAGGTGGCAGCGAAGGCAAATTCGATTTTGAATCCAACAGTATCGGTGTTGGTAAATGGCGATGAGGACAGACACGATACCAATGAGTCATCTTGTTCGCATTGTCCCTCTGACTGTACTTGTCATAAAATGACATTACCGGATGGTTCAGTAAAAGATACACCGGAGCCAAATAAGGCATCGCCACCTATTCTACCACCAAACCCTGAGAAAGAAATACGCCTGATTAAGCCGTCTACGGGTTTATATCCACCTTTACCTGACAATGATGATAATTGGCCAGAACCTCCCCAAGACGATATTTCTTTAGAAAAAGAAAAACCGCTGCCAAGTTATGATGTAGCTGAAGACTTGGGCTGCGACCCGCGAAGTTCCTGGAGAGAAATACATAAGAAAGCAGCAAGCGAGGGAGTGGTCGTTCCTCATGCTTATCCTGTTATAGTGAGAGCAAATGATACAAATGAATGGAATCCTTTTTCATGGGATTTGATAAAAGAAGTGCGCAAGTCAGTCCATAATTATGGGCTGACGGCTCCTTTCACCGAAGCGCTGCTCGACAATATTTTCGGAGCTCAACTTTTGACTCCGTATGATTGCGATCAATTAGCCAGCATGCTATTAAAGCCAATTCAGAAAATGTTGTGGAGAGATAGATGGAGGGGACTGTGTGAAGAAGTTGCTATAAAAAAATTTGGATAGACCCGATGATGACCCCATGAAGGCAATAGGGATAGATCACCTTATTGGGACTGGCAAATTTACTGATCCAAGATTACAGGCAAGGTTTCCCATAGAAGCCTTGAGAACTGCTTCAGTAATGGCATTTAAAGCAATGATGACTCTGCCAGAAGAGGGTAAAAATGTTATGTCATTCACGCAGATTAAGCAGGGTCCCCAGGAATCGTACATGTCCTTCATTGACAGACTGAGAGATTCAATAACTAAACAAGTATCGAGTGTGGAGGCTCAGAATGCTTTGGCGCTAAAATTAGCAGTAGAGAATGCAAATGCTGACTGTAAAAAGGTTTTGATGGCGTTACCCAGAAATGCCAGCCTTGTCGATATGGTCGAGGCATGTAATAAGATTGGAACTACATCATTCCAAATGAATGCATTAGCAGAAGCGTTTGCAGTTGCACTTAGAGGGGATAAAAAATGTTACAATTGTGGAAAGCCCGGCCATTTAAAAGCACAATGTCGGGCTAAAGGGAAACCGGGACAAAATCATTCGCAGTATCGACAACAAACTGTAACGCCAGTTCAGGTTTGTGCAAGATACCAGAAGGGTGGCCATACGGCTCGTGTTTGCCGTTCTAAATATCATAAGGATAGCTCTCCGCTACCACCTATGGCGGGAAACGGCCAGCAGAGCGCGCCGGTGAACCGCGCGACGACACAAATAGCACCGGCCACTCCGGCTGCCTGGCAAGCCTCTCCGCCCGGACAGCAGGCAGTGCCGGAGCGGACCTGGACACAGCAGTAGAAACAACGCTTTGATACAACCGTGCAGTGTATTCCAACAACTGCATGTGGACCATTAGGATTTGGACTAAGTGCGTTATTAGTAGGACGGTCATCAACAACTAGGAAAGGATTGTTTGTTTTGCCAGGAGTAATTGACTCTGATTTCACAGGACAAATTCAAGTTATGGTATGGACACCTATGCCACCGGTTAACATTCCAGCTGGAAGCAGAATTGCACAACTCGTTCCTTTTCAAGCGCAGGTTCCCAATGCTCTAAAACAACATAGGGGGACAGAGGGTTTTGGTTCCACGGGAGAACCGGAGATTTTCTGGGCTCTAGACATTGGACAAAGAAAGCCAACTTTGTAAATTCATTTTTTACACCCTCAAAGTCAACTTAAATTCTGGACCTGTCAGCTATTAGTTGATACAGGAGCAGATGTGACGATAATTTCAAGCACAGACTGGCCATCAAGTTGGCAGCTGGTCAATCCAGCCCATGGACTTGTGGGGGTGGGTGGAACATCAACCACCATGCAAAGTGCAGTAACATTAAAATGCAAAAATCCCGATGGTTATGTTTGCTCAGTGCGTCCCTACATTGCTCCTGTACCAGTTAACTTGTTGGGGTGGGATGTATTAGGGCAGATGAGTTGTACCATTGTCAGCAATCCTAAGCATTTTGTGGAGCGGCCATTGAAGAGCGACCAACCCTTAAATTAAAATGGAAAACTGATGATCCGGTTTGGGTAGATCAGTGGCCGCTAACCCAGGAAAAAGTCGCTAAACTGCAGGAGCTGGTACAGGAACAATTGGAAAAGGGACATATTAGACCGACAACAAGTCCGTGGAATACACCTGTGTTCGTAATCCCAAAGAAAAGTAGAAAGTGGAGACTTTTACATGATTTAAGAAAAATAAATGAGGTTATGGAAGACATGGGAGCCCTTCAGCCTGGGTTGCCATCCCGGAGCATGATTCCACAAGACTGGGACATTTTGATAATTGATTTAAAAGATTGTTTCTTTACCATTCCTTTGCATGAACAGGATGCGATGCGATTCGCCTTTTCGGTGCCATCTGTTAACAAGGCTGAACCAATGAAACGATATCATTGGACGGTATTGCCACAAGGTATGAAAAATTCCCCAACGATGTGTCAAATTTTTGTGGATTGGGCATTAAAACCAGTACGAGAGAAATGGCCTCGGTATATAATATATCATTACATGGATGATATATTGCTTGCTGGAAGCCAATTAAATAAACCTGAACTGATCAATGAGTTAACAATTAAGCTAAAAGAAGTAGGGCTACAGATTGCACCGGAAAAGGTTCAATGTCAATCTCCCTGGAATTATTTGGGTTGGAAAATTACGCAAACAGCTATTTTCCCACAAAAACTGCAATTGAGAACAGAAATCAAGACATTAAATGATGTTCAAAAGTTGGTAGGAGATCTAAATTGGGTGAGAAACATTTGTGGCATTACAAATGAGGAAATGAGTCCATTATTAACATTGTTGACAGGAGAGGGCGATTTACATTCCCCTCGAACGTTAACAGAGGAAGCCGAATTAGCTTTACAGGGGATAACCGAAAAATTAGAAACAGCATATGGAGATCGACGGGTGGGAGATGTTGAACTTCAATTAGCCATAATAAATCATGACCAACATCCGTATGCTATTATATTGCAGTGGTTGGAAGCTGAAAAAGATCCTTTACGAATTTTAGAATGGGTGTTTGCACCATTCCAGCCCAAAAAGACAATTACCACCAGATTGGAAATGTTTTCATTGTTAATAATCAAAGGAAGAGCACGTATAATTGAAATAGCCGGTGAGGAACCAGGAAAATTGTTAATTCCCTTACAACAAGATTATTGCGAATGGGGTTTGCAGAATTCTGTAGCACTTCAAACTGCAATAGAGGGCTACACAGGGAAACTAAGTATTCACTACCCGAGTCATCGAATGTTCACCTTTTGGAAAAACACAGGGCTAGAATCAATACCTAAACTTAGTCAGCACCCTGTTAAAGGACCTACAGCATTTACCGATGGAGGAGGCAAATCGGGAAAGGCCGGTGTAGTATGGAGAGAAGGCAACGAATGGAAGACTCACGTGGTTCATTGTGAAGGCTCGGTGCAAAAAGTAGAGTTGCAAGCTGTAATTGAAGCGTTTAAATTATGGTCGAATGTTTCCGTAAATATTATTTGCAATTCGCTTTATGTTGTTGGGGTAGTACAACGAATGGAAAGAGCTATTTTGAAACACTGTAAACAAGAGGATTTATACCAACAGTTTAGAACATTGTGGTACCTGTTAAGTGACAGGTTACACCCCTATTTTGTGAGTCATGTTCGAAGTCACACGAATCTGCCAGGAGAAATAGCACAAGGAAATGCAACAGTAGATCGGTTGGTAGCTCATGCATGGACGGGACCTTCACCAGATAAGCTAGGACAAACTAGAATCTCACATGGGTTTTTTCATCAGTCAGCAAAGGTACTTGCAAAACAATTCGGTATAACCATTGGAGATGCAAAAGCCATTACACAGACATGTTCCGAGTGTCAACTTGTGGGAACAAATTCACCTGGAGCCGTAAATCCACGAGGTTTGCATTCTTTGCAATTGTGGCAAATGGATGTAACACACGTACCTAAGTTTGGTAAACTGAAATATGTTCATGTGTCTGTGGATTGTTTTTCTGCAGCTGTATGGGCAACAGCGCAGACGGGAGAAACAAGTCGACACGTCCAGCGACACCTGCGTTCAGCTTTTGCAGCACATGGCATTCCACTTCAGATAAAAACTGACAATGGGCCGTGCTACATCGCACAGCCAACTCAAAAGTTTTTTAGTCAATGGGGTATTGTACACACCACAGGTATACCACATTCCCCTACAGGCCAGGCAATTGTAGAACGCATGAATCAGACGTTGAAACGCCAACTGCAAAAACAAAAAGGGGGAGAGCAGATGGCTACTCCTCACGAACGATTGAACAAAGTTGTATATGTGTTGAATTACTTGAGATTGACAGATGGCGAAAGTGTACCACCAATTGTAAAACATGTGCAAGGCATGGTAGGAGATTTGTTTGACATTAATAGCAATGTTCAAGTTAGGGTTAAAAATGTTGAGAAAAATGTATGGGAAGGACCATTTCAATTAATAACCTGGGGACGAGGTTATGCTTGTGTTGTTACAGATCACAGAACAAGATGGGTACCAGCAAAGTGGGTAAAACCCTGGACAGTCATTACATCCTTGGAAAAACACTGAACCTAAAAGGACTCCTCCTTGCTGTTATGGGTGACACACATAAGGGAAGAATGGATGATCCAACAACCAAAACAGAATGTATGGGTAACCTTGGCGAACATAATGCATCAAGAAGCTATCTATTTTGCTTGTATATAGAAATGCTACAGCTTGGTGTAACTATATCTATTCCAGAATATCACGCTCTTTTTCTATTCCAGCTGTTTTACCTGCGGGGATGTTTTTAATTCACGGGGATAGAGCGTGGGAGAGGAATTCCATCGAAACTTAACGGGAGGCCATGTAGCCTTGGACAACTTACGTTACTAACACCCTATATCAATATGATTCACAGTAAAAAGGCTCACGATAACTGACACAGGGTTAAGTGGATAGCTAGCAAATTTGGGAATTATGGGAGGGTTGAAAGATTTGCTTATGCATGGCTTAGTTATTTTAATTGTAATATTAGCAGTTGTAATGATTGTACCACGTGTCATAAAAATAGTTGAATGTATGATTGCAAAAGCATTTCATGTAACTTGGCTTGCACAAAAACAAAAAGGGGGGAATTGTGGGAGATTTCATGGAAAATGGGGGACATTTCTTTGAGCCTGATTATTTAGAGTTAGCATAAGTAGGCCGCAGTTAGCATGAGTGGGCCGGAGTACGTGACAGCTGCAGTATGAACAGACTTTGAACCACCAGAAAAACAACAGACATGAGGAACTTGGACAGTGGAGCAATTAATAAACAAGATAACAGAACTGCAGAGGCAAGAAGGAGCTGCAAGAGCTTTAAAGCAATTAAGAAAGCTGTCATTTCAGCTTAGAGCATTCAGCTGCGGGATGGGGACTTAGGAGTTGGTTTGTATCTTTGTTAAAAATCGGGGTTTCTTTTATTCTTGTGTATTTTATTAGGTATAATGTTGCTTTTACTGTGTTTTAATTAATTGTGTTCATAGATCTTGTAGGTCACCTTGGCCAACATAACAGGTCAAGATTCTCTGTGCCTTGCAACCGCATCACAAAGCCCATGAACCGATAGACAGGATGGCTATGACTCGTGCAGTGAGCCTGGCCAGCGAGCACATGCGTCATAGGCTCCCCATGTTGCAACCGAGGCGAATTTTGGCACCCGCTGGCCACGTGTGCTGAAATCCGTTCCTCTGCAAATGTATAAATACCGGGATTTTCCGAAGAGCATCGGGCTAGTGTACGGCAAGGCCATCGTTGCCTCTGAGGGGACACACACGTAAAGCTGGCACCTACCAATTGCTGGGCTGAGTTCGCAGAACAAGACACACAAGAATGTACGGATGGTCCATCTTTTTCACAGTCCTCGGAGGGACGTAGTCATGGATACCGCCGCAAGCCAAAGAAAACATCTGGATGACCCTGGCTGACATGACCGGACAAGATTGCTTATGCCTCTGTACAGCAACACTAAGCAATCCTTTTTTTCACAGGTTTAATAGGGGGTTCCACTGGCATCAACGAAGTTTAAGAACTTATTGATGGAGACCCCTGTGCAGCAGGTCATGGACTCAATGGATGGGAGTGCCTGGTTTCCACAGATCAGGCATTCACCCTCATTGCCACCCCAGGAATCACAAATTCTGGGATCCCTGAATACAGATTGGTGTAGTATTATCTGATTTACTGTTAGATGTAGATAGTATTAGACACACAATCTTGCAAAATAGAGCTGCTCTTAAATCATGGGTTAAGATAGTTTTGATTTATCTCGTAGTGGGTTTTTTTGTATTTTAATTTGTGTGCCTTGTATGTTGCAACGTGTTTAGGAATTAATTGATGGATCAAGTAAGGCTGTGTTAATTGACAAAAAACAAAAAAGGGGGAATTGTGGGAACATATTTAGCTAACGGTCGCAAGAGCATTCCAGACGCCTTTAGAAGGCCTTGAACAGAATAAAGAAGAAGACAAAAAAAGAAAGATACCAATTAGAAGAACACAGGTGCGCATTCCACAATAAAGGGAACTTGGCACAAAGAACCTCAATTCGGCAGTTTATCTTGACCAATTAGATTGAGACAAGTCTCGCATGTTTTAGTTGATATAACCAATTATGTCCTATGTTTATGCGCATGTACAGAGTTAGTATAACCAATTATATCTTATGTTTATGCGCGTGGACACTATATGCTTGCATGCAGCAACCAATCAGAGCTTTTAAGGAACTTAGAGAATAGTATAAGAATAATCAGCTATGACTAATAAACTGGCGACTTTGATCATCATATTGGTGTCCTGTCGTCCGTCCCTGCATGGAATTTCTCTACAAGGACCTTCAGGTCCACGCTGCCACATATGTATAGATAATCCATGAATTGCAAAACCTCATTCTATGTGGAGTGGGTCTGTTGGATGTATCGGCCCTAGGGCCTGGTAAATCCCTGCTTCAAAAATTAATAATTTCAGAGCCTCTTCATGGACAGGTGTCCATATAAAGGGCGAGCTATGATAGAAAAGTCGGGGATGTGTTTTCTCCAAAACACTAGCAAGCCTCGGGCATGCTGCAATTCTTTCTTATTTTCAGGCATTTTTACTTGTTCGAGGGTGGACAAGGTTTCGGGAGGTATACACACAGTCCCTCCTTTCCACCAGATACCTAAAAATTTTACTTCAGGTGATGGGAGTTGCACCTTTTCGGCAGGAATTTGGAGCCCTAAATTCTCTAGGTGGTTAATAATTTCTCTCTGGGTTTGCCCCACCACAGTGGCATCTGGTCCTCCAATTAGCACATCATCAATATATTGATATACTTTTACTCCATCTTTAGGAGTGATCTGATTTAGTTCCTGGGCCAATGCATAGCGAGCAATGGTTGGTGAGTGGCAATAGCCTTGGGGAAGCCGTGTAAATGTATATTGTACACCTTCCCAGGTAAAGGCAAAGCGGTCCCTATCTGCTTCTTGCAAGGGAACCATAAAGAACATGCCTTTCACATCAATGGTTGCTAAAATCTGGTGACCCTGTTCTTGTATGGTTGCAATTAATTCTGCTATATTGGGGACTGCAGCTGTTAATGGGCCAGTATTAGCGTTCAGGCATCGATAGTCAATTGTCAGTCGCCACTTCCCATTTGGCTTGCGGACCGGCCATACTGGGGAATTATAGGGTGAATGCGTAGGAATAACTATCCCCTGTTCCCGTAACTCAGTTATCACTGAAGTGATCCCTTCCCTTGCTCCCAAAGGCAAAGCATAAGGCTTGACATTAACTATCTTTGAAGGGGGGAGAGTTGGTGCAGACTGCAAAAGCCTCACAGAGATTGCGGGACACCCAAATTTCCATTCTCTTCCCTTAGAGTCTACCCATGACCGGCCCTTTAAGAGGTCAAGTCCTAGAATATTGGTGGGTAGAGGACCTAGTATCATAGTAACCTCAACAGGGGATGAATCCCCTGGCAGCCAGCATTTAACTTTAGCTGTCGGCTGCGGTTGGGAGCTTCCGAAAACATCTGTGACCCATATCTGCTTCTTATCTGCAATTATTCCATTGCGGTTAGCAACATCCGCCCGGAGTGCTGACATCTGAGCACCCGTGTCAACTAAAAAAGTTACTGGGGTCTTAAAGGGACCAAGGGGAAAAGTAATCAACAGGTCTCCTGTCTTATTTTCAGTGAGCCTTCTTAAATGAACCCACTGGCCGTCCCCCGGCTCACTTACTGGGGACGGCCTGTCTAGTTTCCCGTCCTGCGGACAGTAATACCTTCCTCTGGGGCAGTAGGTGTTTGGGGAGTGGGAGTTGCCAGCAACTGCGGATTCGCCCCTTTATAGCCTCGAATGTTTAACTCAGTATGAGGAGGCTCCTTGTTCTTGTCTTTCCACCCTAGGACCAACTTTTCTAGGACAGAGGTGGGCAAGCCATCCATCACGTCCCGGGGAATTCCCTTTTCTATCCCTTCTGCCCACAACAAGTTCCGCTGACCCCCATACGGCTTTTTGGTGTTTGCAGTCTTAGATGGGGGAGGTCGGCCAGGTCCTTCTATTCGGCGGATAGCAGGCTTAGCCCTGCTTTCTTCCCTTGTGAGACCCATTCTCCGGCCATAGTTAACCAATTCCTGTGCCACTTCTCCCCAGGTCAGGACCCCTCCTGCATTCCGCCTGCCTCCTCTAGGTGCTATCGCATCACGTAATCTATCCTGCAGCTGGACAGCATATAATTTCAAAGAATCTGGTAAACCTCGGATTAGAGGAGTCATTCTATCGGGATTGGCATTTAACAACATCGGAGAGGGCTGTTGTGGCACTAATCGCCTATCATGCATTAATTGGAGACAAGCAGTTTTCTGTAAGCTCTCAGTCAACTGATTTATAGAAGGGGTGTCTATCCGTGTTGGTTCTCCTCGTTCCATTTGGTCTATTCCCCCTGCCCAGTAAGCTGCCCGCTGCGTCAGAGACCATGGTTCCCTAGGATCATCGGTAGTTAGGAACACTCCAGGCCCCCAATATCCTTGGGCTTCATCTTCTGACAATAAAAATCCGGTCGCCACCAGTTAATGACACCCTCCACACATATTCTGTTTCAGTCTCCTTTGCTAGTCGGATATACTTTTCCTGAATTTTAGATAATTCAGTGGCGGAATATGGTATCGTCTTAATGGTCACGTGTGGTGCTCTGCCATTTTGGCCATTGTCTATGGTTTCTGTTTTAATTAATGGCCTCATTGCTATCCCTTCATCCTCAGGGTAAAAAACTTTTCTGGTACATTCTAACTCTTGATTTGGGTATAAAGATTTTTGCTGTTTCACCTGAACTACCTCTAGACCTTCCAGGTCTAAGTCTGGGTCAGATTGTTCGTCCGCATCGGCTCGTAAAATTCTTTCCCGATCTAATGCATCAGACAAGGCAGCATGAAGCCGCTGCGTTGTATTACACTCAGCAGTTAACTGCTCTTGCAGGACTTTAACTAAATCCTGCAGGGTCTGAATCTTCTCCTTATCTGCCTGCTCAGTTCTCATTGTTTCCTGTCTGTCTTCCTGGGCTGCTGCGAGTGCGGCCCCTAAAATTGCACACACAACAGCCTTCCCTTTTCCCGGGCGACACCTGCCTTCTTTTGCTAGCTTCTCAATTCTTCCTACAATGGCTTTTGAGTCATGCCAGTGGTCTCGTGCCCAGGCTACTCCTTGTGGGGAAGGGTGGGCTTTATAGGCAATTAGCTTCTCTAAAACAGGGGAACAGTCAGACACAGATGTTTCCCGGGTCACCATGCCTGCCACTGCTCGGATCCCTCCCAACTTATTGTTGAGAGATCCTTCCCAGATCCTCCCCGCCCGTTCTCCGGGTGGAGGTCTGGTATCCCATTAGAAACTCCCTTCCAACAAGGGAAATCCTGTCCGTGACGCCAATTAAGATGTCACGTCCCAAAGTTGGAACGACTCAGGTTCGTGGATTTCCTTTGTCAGAATTAAGGTGAGACGACACCAGGGGAGTTCAAACAACAATCAACATTTAGTCAACCTAGCTAACCTTGCCCAAGTACAAGTGAACTTATCAATATGAACCTTGCAACATGTTGTTAAGCCACTGTTTGAAAAGACAAGGGAGGTGTAGAAAAAGAAATGGAAAAAGGAACATGAAATGTATCAGAAGGAGAGCCGTCCCGTTGAGTCACGAGGTTCAGAGCAGACCCCCTTGCTTTCTGGACTCCTTCTCAGAGAGGAGCCCAGGGGCAGCTAGATCCACTCCTAGTCCCAGACTTGGTCAACAGTTTATGTTTAAAAGGATGAGGTGTAGGGACTGTGGAAAAAAGAGAAGGAAAAGAGGGAGAGAGAGAAAGAGAGAAAGAGAGAAAGAAAGAAAGAGAGAAAGAGAGAAAGAAAGAAAGAGAGAAAGAAAGAAAGAAAGAGAGAGAGAAGAAAAGGGTTTCACCAGTCCTGGGTCCAGCGTTGGTCCAGTCAGCGTAGAGATCCAGTTCCAGAGGGCACGCACTGAGAACTCGTTCTCCCTTCTTTTATAGTGTGTTAGTCGATGGTCTCGACATGCGCAGTTCCCATTCCCGGGGTTCTCTGGAACTGGTGAGCTTTGTGGGGAGGGGGTTCATTACGGAGTTGCCTCTCTTTTTCTGCTGGCATGACCACTTAAGATAGAAGCACTGTCCCATCTTCTGTGGGGCCTCCTCCTCCAAGCACATATGCTGTGCATCTTCTCCTGGTTACTTAAGATAAGGAATTGCGGCTTTGGAGAAGTGCGATCCCACCCTCCGTGGGGCCCTCTCCTCCGGCCACATTGTCCTGTTCACAAAACTCCAGCGTTTTTACAGAGGCTGTTTTCTCCACCAAAGTTCTTTAACGAATGTTTGAGACATTGACTATAATTTGTCAGACCGTCACACACTACCATTTCATGGTCACTGCAGCCAGGCTGCCCTTGAGCTTCACATTCCCCACCAGCCCCTCCTTGTTGGTGAGAGCAAGGTCCAGCACAGCACCTCTCCTCCTTGGCTCCTCCATCCTCCATCACTTGGAGAAGGAAGTTGTCATCAATGCATTCCAGGAACCTCCTGGATTGCTTATGCCCTGCTGTGTTGTCCCTCCAACAGATATCGGGGTGCTTGAAGTCCCTGTGGTGGGTTGACCCTGGCTGGATGCCAGGTGCCCACCAAAGCTGCTCTATCACTGTGGCAGTACACTCCCCCCCCCATCCCACCAGCAGGAAACAAAACTTCTCCAGGCAGGGAGAAGGGGAAGGAAACCCTCGAGGCTGCAGGTTGAAATTTGAACTGGCCAATCAAGATGCGCCAGGTACACAGAGGTGACCTTCTTGGCCAATAGGGATTAAATGACCACAGGTCAGATTCGACAGGGGTATAAATGGGGTCCCGCCGGAGGACACGTTGGCAGTCCTCCTCGGAGCAGCGGGTCTGCAGTCGGGGACTCCCCCTTGGGTCGGGGCACCGCCCAAGGTAACTCCTCGAGGGAGAGATACACGTGTTTTGGAGCCATCACTTTGAATCTTGGGGATTCTTAAGTCGCCCATGTAGTATTAATTCTCTTTACATCGAGCCTGTGGTTTTATAAAATGTTACTGGACTTCTAACTAACTTTTGCTGAAGAATAAATCTGAGTTTTAACACCTGTTGGATTTGGTTAGTCATGCATCCGTAACATTTTAAATTGGCGTAGTTGGCAGGATGGTGTTAATGGAGGAATTATAATGGAGGCACGGCTGCAGCCCTTCTCCTCCAGGTCTGAAATGGGCAAAGGAGAACTGGTCCGACCCAGCAGCGGTCGTGGAGAGAGTAGAACTGTGCCACGGACCTTGTCGAGACAGTAAAGGGAAAGGCAGTGTGTGTGCCTTCCTGGGCGCCTGCTTGATTGAAGCGCAAAACCAAAAGAGTGATTTTCCTCAATGGCAGGGGGAAATGGATAGATTGAAAAGGGATAATGCTAAAAAGCAAGGAGAAATAGATTGTTTGAAGGTGGAATTGAGAAAAGGGAAGGAGCGGACGCGTTTTTTTGAGAAAAAGATTGAAAAGATGCTGGCACAAGCAAAAAAAAAAAAACCCAGCATCACTCAAAAGTTAATCACAGATATGGACCCTGAGGATTGGGATGGGAACATTTGGGGAGACTCTGATGGAAACATCTCTGAAGAGGTAGAGGAATTTCAAGAAAGGGATGTGCGACCCCTTATTAAAACAGAAAGGCACACGGGTCCGCACAGTGGGAACCCCCGAACCACTATTCGCACAACCCCTTGGTCAGGACCCGAACTCAGCAAGTTACAAGCTAAGTTTTCGTGCAAGCCGGGCAAAACCGAAACTGAATATTTGTGGAGAGTTTCTTTAATGGGGGGAGATGGGATACTGTTGAGTGATGATGAAGCAAGAAATTACTGGGGACCGGGAATATTTCTGAATGATGGACCGCTGGGAGATTGGTCAATAACGTCCCAAGTAGCTTACTGGGCTGGGGGTGTGGACCCCAGGGAGAGAGGAGAATCTGTTACTATCTGGGCAAAGGGACTGTCGGAGTTAACGGACAGAGTGCAAAAGGCCGCCTGTGTTCAGGCTATGTATGATAGAGGGCAGCAAGGGATACCGATGACTGCACCGGTGGATCCCTGCCACCTCAGACCCCTTATTAGAGGTCTGCCGGACGCTTTAAAAATACACGTCCAGTCCCTCAGAGAAAGAATCCAGGGGGCCATTGATCATAACCAGCAGAACCCCCAGAGGCCGCCCGCGCACGTGATGACTTGGGCGGAAGTACTGCACAGCATAGTAGTTTAGGGGCGCGAGATGGGATGGGCGGAGCCGAGCGGTGGCACGGAGGGCGGCAGGAAGGTCCGGGCAGCCGGTTGTAAACCCCGCCCCGAGCGGTCTCGAACTCGCGGGCCGTCGGGTCGGAACTACGATCCCGGAAGGGACGCTCTCTGGCGGAAGGCACCGGCACTGGGGGCAGCCCGAGCCGTGCTGCACGGGCAGTCCGCTGGCGGCATCCGGGAGTTGGAATTGTTGGAGGGGAAAACTAGAGACCAAAGGGAAGCATCAGCAACCCCGCCCCCTCGGGAAGAGAAACTTAACCCTTTCGCAGCACTGCGAGAGGAACTGGAAGGGCTAAAAAACTAGAAGCTGCGGTTTGGGGTTCGGGCCAACCAGTCCGCATGGTGAATTCTTGCCAATGGTCTTGCTGATAAAGAGCCTTATGTACACATTCCTGTGGGCCCAAAACGGATAAGTTTGGAATTCTTAATCGATACAGGAGCACAAATTAGTGTTTTAAATGAACGACAAGCTACTGAGCTGGGAATTAGGCCATCAAGAAAGGCTATAAACATTAGGGGAGTAACAGGGGTGACAGAAAAATGCCCCATAGCTCGAACCCAACTTTGGCTACCTGGGGAAAAGAGAATGACAGCTGTGGAGGTGGCTTTAAGCCCCTATGAGGGAAATATACTGGGATTTGATGTGCTGGCAGGCAGACAATGGGACCTACCCAATGGTAGGGTGTGGAGCTTCGGAGGCAGGGAGGCAGAGGCTATTCATGTGAGAACATTGCAGGTTGCTCCTGCACTACCACAATCTAAAGTAACCCGTGTCTCAATACCCACTTCCAGCCGTGGCCAAACGGGGCATTTCGGAAGTAATTAATGAGCTGGAGAAAAGAGAGATCATCAGTTGCACACATTCTCCTTATAATTCTCCTGTTTGGCCAGTCCGTAAATCAGATGGGAGGTGGTGACTAACAATTGATTATAGAAGATTGAACAGTAATACCCCCACCATTAACTTCTGCCGTCCCAAGTATTACCTCAGTAATAACAGCAATACAGACTGCGGCCCACCCATGGATGGCTGCTTTAGATGTCAAAGATATGTTTTTATGGTTCCCTAAGGGAAAAGGACAAACCCCAGTTCGCCTTCACTTAGGAAGGGACCCAATACACTTTCAATCGACTTCCCCAGGGATATAAGCACTCCCCCACTATTGCTCACGATGCTTTAGCCAAGCGCCTTGATGCTGTGGAAGTACCATCTGGCATTCACATATATCAATATATAGATGATATCCTAGTTGGTGGGGATAACAAGGAACAGGTAGGGCAAGTGGCTGAGGCCATCTGGAATCTATTAGTCAAGAATGGGCTAGACATTCCATCTTCTAAATGTCAAGGTCCGGGACAAGAAGTCAAATTCCTGGGGGCATGGTGGATAGCTGGAGCAGTTGCGGTACCTGACGACACTGTATCAGCTATTGATAAAAGGGACAGACTCCAGGCAATAAAAACAGAATTACAACAGCTGTTAGGTACTTTGGGCTACTGGAGAAAACATATACCAGGGTTTTCGGTGATTGGCCGCCCACTCTATGACTTGCTCCAAAACAACAGAAAATGGGATTGGACTTTGCAGCATATGGAAGCCCTTAACACTCTGAAAGATGAGCTTAAGGCTTATCAGAGTCTAGGCCCATTGCATCCACGAGATCCATTAAGGGTGGAATGGGGATTCCCTGAACATGCCTCATACTGTGGTGTGTTTCAAAAGGGGCCACAGGGACCTGAAAGGGGAGTCAAAGGAACCTTAGTAGATATAGTAGATATATGGATGTAGATAATAACTGTTTAATAATTATCTAGCTTATAATGAAGTTAAAGAAATTTCAGTAGAGGTAGACATGGCCCAAGAGGATGAGAAATGATGCTTAATGTTTGCATTGTTGAGGCTGGCTGGCTGGGGCAGGAGATAGTCCCTGATAAGAAGCAGCAGTCAACCCCAAAAACCAGCCAAGACCGGCCTTGCGACTTTTGGAACTAATTTTAATATGAAGCGGGGACAGGCTATGCAGATGTACAGGCGTATTGCAAAACCTGATGTATATGTAACACTTGACTGTATAAATTTGAAGCGAACTGCCGAGTCAGGCGCGCACGACTTTGGTGGGACTACCCCCCGTGCTGCCCAGCGCTGAATAAACATACCTACTTTACAATCTCACTGATTGTGGAGTCTGTTTCCGCACGTCAGACCAGCTAGACCATTATTATTCTCTTCCACTGCATTTAAAGAGACTGAGCGACGATATTCAGATTGGGAGAAAGGGGGTCCTCTCCCTCACTAGAGCAGTTAAAGAGGCTGAAAAGCTGTGTACTTCACAGGATGTTATAGTACAGGGTCCTTTCCCTCTCTTAAATTCAATCCTCAATGGGTCACCTCCTCCAGAGGGAGTAGCCCAAAAGGCCACAGTTAGGAAATGGTATGCATACCTAGAAGGGATAAGCCAATTGCTCCCACTAAAGGAGGGTCCAACTAAGGTTTTCAAACTACAACAACCTGTAAACCCTGACCCAGCCTTGTTGGGTCAATTGTATAAACCTTCTCCAATTGAGGAGGCACCCGAATTCGTGGCAGGCTCACATGTGCAGGGAGTGTGGTTCACAGATGCATCTGCCCATCGAGTGGGATCAAAATGGCAATATAAAGCAGTGGCATTGGAGATTGGTACTGGGAAGACAGTCGAGGAAGAGGGTGAAGGTAGTGCACAAGTAGGAGAACTATGGGCTTTATTACTGGCCGTAGAGAATGGTGCTACCATCGTCTATACTGACTTTTACACAACCTTTAAGGGCGCTACAGAGTGGATATGTCAGTGGGAATCTAGTAAGTGGGAAGTAGGTCGTGCGAAAGCGTGGAGGACAGAGGACTGGCAAAGTCTCCTGGCAATAGGGAGATCCCGACCTTTAAAGGTGGGATGGGTGAAGGGACATGCTCAGGATGGAACCCCAGCTGCGAAATGGAATCAGCAGGTGGACCACCTGGCCCAAATCAGGATGGTCACCAGTGAGAAGGAAGATTGGGACAGACTAGCAGAATGGTTGCATATCAAACGAGGCCACTCAGGGAAAGCAGATCTCTATTATGAATGCCGATCTCGGGGTTGGCCAGTGTCTATGAAAACCTGTGGAGCAATTCTTACAGCTTGCCCGCAATGCCAAATAAGGCTTAAGGCTAATCACCCAAACCAAGCTCCGTCCCAGCATATCGGACAAGGCAAGGCTCTTTGGAGCACGTGGCAGGTTGATTACATTGGTCTTCTGAGACCATCTCATGGGAGTGGAAAGACTCACCACATCAGTGCCCGGTGGATAATCCCGGACTTCTAACCCTGTGACCCGGTTTTAAGACCGAGGCCTAGTTTGTGCTTTCTTACAGGACCATGAAGAAACGAGGTATTCCAGTGCTTCTACTGGTAGTGATAATGGTGAAGATCTGGATGATAATGTCGTGGCAAAAATTATGGACATCAGTATCGTCAGCCCTTGAGCTCACATGGGAGCAATGTAACAATTATAGCTGGAGGTTCAGATTGGATGGGGGAGGAGGTTATACTCATGTTGTTTATAGTTGGTCTCCAGATGCAACTATACTCTCCAACTAGCCCATGAGATCATGGGGTGGAGTTGGAACGGTACTACACTATACCCTGAAATTCCATAGGGGGACTATGTATGATACCCAAGAAAACACCGACAGAGCTCTCCAGAACTGAGTTTACAACTATCAACCTTAGCCAATGTTACATCTGATAATTTGGGGATTCTTGAACAATCAGTTATAGCACACCTGTAAAATGACTATCAAAATTTGGGAAAGAGAAGGGTGCATGTGAAATTTGAATCTGTTGGTGGACAACTGCTGTGTTCACTCCAAATGTGTCAATGTAGCTTCAAGATTAAATCAACAAAAAAAAAAATGACAAGAGACCTAGAGGCAATTGCTTCTGCACCAGGGAGTAACTGACTGGAGAAAAGGTTTTTGATATATTCACATTTTCTTTCACGGGATGGGTGACCAGCCTTCTCTAATAATGCTTGTAGTTATGATTACTGTAATCTGTATTGCAATAAGTTTTATCAAACGCTTGGTAGTGAAGCCTGTACTAACGGTTAAGTATACACCCTTAAAACCTGTTCATGCACTGGATATTCCTGTGTCAGATATTCCACTTTAATTCTAGACCAGAATGAAATGATGGCCCACAGTGAGCGTCAAATTCATCAGACTGCGCTCCCTTTTTAACTTTGGAGGCAAGAGGTGACTGTACCACCACTCCAAGGAAACCAGTCGAATCATGACTGTGGTCATGGGGTGGATTGTGTGGCAGTACACTCCCCCCAGCAGGAAACAAAACTTCTCCAGGCAGGGAGAAGAGGAAAAAAAAACCTAAACCCTAGAGGCCACAGCTTGAAATTTGAACTGGCCAATCGAGACGTGCCAGGTACACAGAGGTGACCTTCTTGGCCAATAGGGATTAAAATGACCACAGATCAGATTTGACAAGGGTATAAACAGGGTCCCGCCGGAGGACATTTTGGAATCAGTCCTCCTTGGAGCAGTGGGTCTGCAGTCCGGGACTCCCCCTTGGGTCGGGGCACCACCCGAGGTAACTCCTCAAGGGAGAGAGCCCTCATCTTTTAGGTGAGTGATATGCACATTTTGAGTCATCACTTTTAAGGATTCTTAAGTCGGCTGTGTAGTACTAATTCCCCTTACATCATTGAGCCCTTGGTTTATAAAATGTTACGGGAGTTCTAACTAACTTTTGCTGAAGAATAAATCTGAGCTTTAACACCTGTTGGATTTGGTTGTGCATGCATCCGTAACAGCTGCATCTGACCTGGTGATAGGCTATGCTAGAGCCAAGGCTGCTGACTTGTGCAAGAGCTTGTGTGAAGAAAGGAGGCCAAATTCTACTCAAATCCAAATTCCAGTACCACTCAATGTACTACATTGTTTTAATGTGTGAGCAAAAAAAGCTGAATCTTTTAGTCTACTAGCTTAGGAAGATAGTCTCCAAATTAAAACAATGGCTGAAGCATTGCTATTATTGCCAGCAAAAAAAGAGTTGGTTAGTGCTTAGAGATTAAAGAGTTCAAAATGGATTCTTGATTTGATGTTGTCTCTTCTGAATTGGACTTTACCATTAATGTCACCAGCAAATTAAAATCTAGCTTTGTACTAGAAAAAATAAAACCGATATTGCAGCCTTGTTTTGCTTACACAAGACAGTCTCCCACAGACTCCACTGACTCCAGATTTTTTATGCTTCTGCTTTGCTCCTGATTCTCAGAGTGTGACATACACTCCAAAGGTAAGTCTGAATCCCATATCCAATGAAGAGGCTTTCCTGATTTATTCAAGTGTGACGTTATGAAACTCCTACAAACAAAGGCCAGTAAGGCAAAAGTATTGAAAACACAGCAATGTGTAGATACTTTGGAAGTACAATCAAAAGCAGAGAGAGAGAGAGAGAGGTCTCAAAGGAGGAAAATGCTTTTGAAAAAATGAGTCTCTGAAATCCTACCTGCTACACATGATCTCGCACTAAGTAACTAGTAAGCTGAGTAACTGCTCACAAATCTGCACTAGCAGTGGTGGAGTGACTGAGATGCTGGCAACATAGTTGTGAGTCAGGTCCTGCTTCTCAAGAAATGGATTAACTCTCAGAGACTTTCAGTGGGTTATTTGTGCCTGCTATTATATCAGTCTGCACACATGCCTGCTACTATATCAGTCTGCACACATGCTGCTGCCTGCAGGTGCACCTCATCTGATGCTCTGGGTTAAATATCTCTGACTTTGGATTACAGCAGCCATCTGCACTGGCCAGTAAGGAATTATGCAGATATTATCTCAATCTAGTTCTGAGGCACAGCATCTGAGGACAGCACTACCATCAGTGACAGGCAGAGCAGGAAAAATAGCTACTGATTTCCCCAAAATACTTGACCACTGTAATGCACGCATGCAAGAAACATGAAAAAAATACATTTGAAAGTATTAGAGCTCCATGAAAGTAACAGAAGAAGGATGGCCTAAAATATAAAATGCAGTTCAAAAATCATGAGAGCAAAATGCTCTGTAATTTGGCAATCATCTTTATATCAAATCACATAAATGGAGACAAACAGCAAAAAATATAAAATGTTCTGCTGCTCTTTAAGAGAAGATATCCTACAAATTTTTCTCAGCATGTGCCTACTAAGGCGTACTTGGGCACTTAGTGGGCTGTACTAATACATGGCACTGCAGCTCAAACTAACCAGGGCACCGTGTAGTCACACAGACAGACAGATGAAAAGGTACCCCAAGCTTGAATCTCCCCTGGCATGAGAGCCTATAAGAAGCAGGAAAAAAATAGCTCAAAAATCATCTGTAATTATGAATACATTTTACAACAGAACATATATTTCAGTTCTTCTTAAAGCAACTGTACCAGATTCTCAGCATGTAGATCTGTGCTGCTCCAATGATTTGCACCAGAGCCCTGACTCACACTGACAACTAGAGAACTGCTCTCCATTACTGCTTTCCATCAGCAACACCTACACTTTCATAATACCACCACTCTGAGAAAAACTCTGCAATCAGTTTACAATTTAATTTCTCAGTTATAGCACTGAGGAATGTAGTCACTGCTTTGGAAGTTATATAGACTGTTGTGGTGGGTTGACCCTGGCTGGATGCCAGGTGCCCACCAAAGCCATTCTATCACTCCCCCTCCTCAGCTGGACAGGGGAGAGAAAATATAACAAAGGACTTGTGGGTCGAGATAAGGACAGGAGAGAGATCACTCACCAATTACCATCAGGGGCAAAACAGACTCAACTTGGGGAAAATGAACTCAATTTATTACAAATCAACCAGAGTAGGGTAATGAGAAATAAAACCAAATCTCAGAACATCTTCCCTTTACCCCTCCCTTCTTCCTGGGCACAACTTCACTCCCGGATTCTCTACCAACCCCTGCCAGCGGCACAGGGGTACGGGGAGTGGGGTTTACGGTCAGTTCATCACACGGTGTCTCTGCTGCTCCTTCCTCTTCAGGGGGAGGACTCATCACACTCTTCCCCTGCTCCAGCATGGGGTCCCACCCACGGGAGACAGTCCTCCATGAACTTCTCCAACGTGGGTCCTTCCCACGGGCTGCAGTTCTTCACGAACTGCTCCAGCATGGGTCCTTTCCACAGTGTGCAGTCCTTCAGGAGCACACTGCTCCAGTGTGGGTCCCCCACGGGGTCACAAGTCCTGCCAGAAAACCTGCTCCGTGGGCTCCTCTCTCCACAGATCCGCAGGTCCTGCCAGGAGCCTGCTCCAGCGCGGGGTTACCACGGGGTCACAGCCTCCTTCAGGAACCCACCTGCTCCAGCGTGGGGTCCCCCATGGGCTGCAGGTGGATATCTGCTCCACCGTGGACCTCCATGGACTGCAGGGGGACAGCCTGCCTCACCATGGTCTTCACCATGGGCTGCAGGGGAATCTCTGCTCTGGCGCCTGGAGCACCTCCTCCCCCTCCTTCTTCACTGACCTTGGTGTCCGCAGGGTTGTTTCTCTTACATGTTCTCACTCCTCTCTCCGGCTGCCGTTTCTGTGTGCCCCGCAACTTTTTTTCCTTCTTAAATATGTTATCACAGAGGCACTACCGCTATCGCTGATTGGCTCGGCCTTGGCCAGCGGCAGGTCCTTCTTAGAGCCGGCTGGTATTGGCTCTGTCAGACATAGGGGAAGCTTCTAGCAGCTTCTCACAGAAGCCACCCCTGTAGCCCCCCAGCTACCAAAACCTTGCCACACAAAGCCAATACAACTGTACGTGTTTTGGTATGAGCAGACGCACAGAGTTTCTTTATTGGTACACATTCTTCAGAAAAAAACACAGAAGCAAATACATTCCTGTGTGGCAGTGACATCCAAAATATCCTGTTTATTTTCCTTGTCTTGTTTATTATGACTAACAGTACAGACTACATCCTTGGATTTGAAAAAAAATAAATCTATCTTTCTTCCAGCGAGTTAACAAGAGTTTGTTGGAAGGATGCTCCAAAAACCCACTTAATTGTTTGGAGCTATATAGCCTCAGTTTCGGACTTCAGGGTTAGATCTACTCATGGGGTGTTAAAAATCCCAGCCCATGTATAAAAGTTGTCAAAAATCTTCTGAACTGCATAGACTTCATCTGCAGTGAACATATGGTTCTTCAAACTCTGAGACAAAATACTACCAACTTGGCTGATCAGCAGTAAGTTTTGACTCTTAACAGTGCCCATCTTATTTTATTGACTCCTGGTTTCAAAGAAATAAGCCCTCCTCTGCTTTATGTGCTTTCTCACAAATAGCAGCTTTAAATGAGTTAGAACAGTTTTGCAATTTTACTAAGTTTTAACATGTGCATTTAATATTCTTCCATAGTTCAATCAGCAGATGACTCATAATAAGATATAATATCCCTAAGACATGCATTTAGTTCCCAAAAGATTTTGTCAGATCCAAAGGAGAGGAAATTTTCTTGGGAGACAAAAGTTCTCACACTGAAGTCACAGACTGGGGAAAAAAATCAGGAGCAGGCCTAAGCCTATGATTTGGGTGATATCTCCACCTCTTCAAAAAAATTTGGCTGGTTTAGGTGTTAAGGAAAACTAGCAGGATAGGGACTTTGCAAAAGAGACATCACTACCTTCTTCCCTAACTGGAAGAGGTGGTGTCCTGGTTTCAGCTGGGATAGAGTTAATTGTCTTCCTAGTAGCTGGTACAGTGCTATGTTTTTGAGTTCAGTATGAGAAGAATGTTGATAACACTGATGTTTTCAGTTGTTGCCAAGTAATGTTTAGTCTAAAGTCAAGGATTTTTCAGCTTCTGATGCCCAGCCAGCTGGTGGGGTGGGGTGAGAAGCTAAAAAGTCCTTGACTTAGTGTAAACACTGCTTAGCAATAACTAAAACATCAGTGTATTATCAACATTATTCTCATCCTAAATCCAAAACTTAGCACTATACCAGCTACTAGGAAGAAAATTAACTCTATCCCAGCTGAAACCAGGACAGTATCCACCCTTTATTCTATACTATTTACATCATGCTCAGTTCCCATACTTTCCAATACAGCCATTCCTGTCCTGATATATATATACACTCAGATATCATTCCCTTAGTCTATGGGCCATCCCTATAAAATGTCCGCTGAGTTCATTTAGTCCAGGACATTGGGTGTCCATCTGTCATAGCAGTCCTTCAGGGCAGGAGAGATGGTGTGTGGTGTTGGATTGTTGCATGCTGAAGTCAGTTCTGGTTCTATCAATGCTGCACTTTGCCGACTTTCATCAAGATTCATTCTTCATTAATCTGGGTAATTTTTATTGTAATACCGTTGATACAGCATATAGGAACCATAGTACTGATGACATACAGTATTATATAGCAATTAACATCATACAGTTCAAATCACTCGCTATTCCCACCCAAAATCAAATCCCCTTGAGGCACACATCGGACTTCCCCATCCTTTCGCATCACTCACCAATTGCACCCAGGTCCTTGAGCAAAAGCATCCCATGGATGGGTTTGCCTTTGCCTGAGGCAGGAGTAACCCAGACTGTCTTCCCTAACATATTTTTTAATGTGCACCACAGGGACTTTATCCCCTTCTACAGTACATAAAAGTTCTGACTGGGCAGGGCCACCCCGATTGGCAGATCCTCTGGTGTTGACTAACCAGGTGGCTGTTGCTAAATGTGTATCCCAATGTTTGAAGGTTCCAACCCCCATTGCTCTCAGTGTAGTTTTCAGCAGCCCATTGTATCGTTTGATTTTCCCAGAGGCTGGTGCATGATAGGGGATGTGATACACCCACTCAATGCCATGCTCTTTGGCCCAGGTGTCTATGAGGTTGTTTCGGAAATGAGTCCCGTTGTCTGACTCAATTCTTTCTGGGGTGCCATGTCGCCACAAGACCTGCTTTTCAAGGGCCAGGACAGTATTCCGGGCAGTGGCATGCGGCACAGGATATGTTTCCAGCCATCCGGTGGTTGCTTCCACCATTGTAAGCACATAGCGCTTGCCTTGGCGAGTTTGTGGGAGTGTGATATAGTCAATCTGCCAGGCTTCCCCATATTTATATTTCAGCCATCGTCCTCCATACCACAGGGGCTTTAACCGCTTGGCTTGCTTAATTGCAGCACATGTTTCACATTCATGGATAATCTGTGCAATAGTGTCCATGGTCAAGTCCACCCCTCGATCACGAGCCCATCTATATGTTGCATCTCTTCCCTGATGGCCTGAGGTATCATGGGCCCACAGAGCCATAAATAGCTCACCCTTCTGTTGCCAGTCCAGGTCCACCTGAGCCACTTCAATCTTGGCAGCCTGATCCACCTGTTGGTTGTTTTGATGTTCTTCAGTGGCCTGACTCTTGGGTACATGAGCATCTACGTGACTACTTTTACAACCAGATTCTCTAGCCGGGATGCAATATCTTGCCAGAGTGCGGCAGCCCAAATGGGTTTGCCTCTGCGCTGCCAGTTGCTCTGCTTCCATTCCTGTAACCACCCCCACAGGGCATTTGCCACCATCCATGAGTCAGTATAGAGATAGAGCACTGGCCACTTTTCTCTTTCAGCAATGTCTAACGCTAGCTGGATGGCTTTCACCTCTGCAAACTGACTTGATTCACCTTCTCCTTCAGCAGTTTCTGCGACTTGTCATACAGGACTCCATACAGCAGCCTTCCACCTCCGATGCTTTCCCACAATGCGACAGGACCCATCAGTGAACAGGGCATATTGCCTCTCATTTTCTGACAGTTTATTATACAGCGGGGCCTCTTCAGCATGTGTCACCTCCTCCTCTGGAGACATTCCAAAACCTTTGCCTTCTGGCCAGTCCATGATCACTTCCAAAATTCCTGGGCAACTGGGGTTTCCTATGCGAGCCTGTTGTGTGATCAGTACAATCCCCTTACTCCATGTGGCATCAGTCGCGTGATGTGTAGAGGAGACTTTCCCTTTGAACATCCAGCCCAGCACTGGCAGTCGGGGTGCTAAGAGGAGCTGTGCTTCAGTACCAACCACTTCTGAGGCAGCCTGAACTCCTTCATATGCTGCCAATACCTCTTTTTCAGTTGGAGTATAGCGGGCCTCGGATCCTCGATATCCTCGACTCCAAAACCACAGGGGTCAGCCTCGGGTCTCCCCAGGTGCTTTCTGCCAGAGGCTCCAGGTAGGGCCATGGTCCCCAGCTGCAGTGTAGAGCACATTTATAACATCTTGTCCTGCCCGGACTGGTCCAAGGGCTACTGCATGAACAATCTCCCGTTTAATTTGTTCAAAGGCTTGTTGTTGCTCTGGGCCACATTTAAAATCATTCTTCTTCCGCGTCACTTGATAGAGAGGGCTTACAATCAGACTGTAATTTGGAATATGCATTCTCCAAAAGCCCACAACGCCTAAGAAAGCCTGTGTTTCCTTTTTATTAGTTGGTGGAGACATAGCTGCTATTTTGTTGATCACATCCATAGGGATCTGACGACGTCCATCTTGCCATTTTATTCCTAAAAACTGGATCTCCTGTGCAGGTCCCTTGACCTTTCTTTTATGGCAAAAACTGGCTTTCAGAAGGATTTGGATTATTTTCTTCCCTTTCTCAAAGACTTCTTCTGCCGTGTTGCCCCATACGATGATGTCATCAATGTACTGCAGGTGTGCAGTACTGTGGCCTGCACTCTGCTGCCAGAGGGATTGAGAAAAATGCATTAGCAATGTCAGTTGTGGCATACCACTTGGCTGCCTTTGATTCTAGTTCGTACTGAAGTTCTAGCATATCTGGAACGGCAGCACTCAGCGGTGGCGTGACTTCATTCAGGCCACGATAGTCTACTATTAGTCTCCACTCCCCGTTAGACTTTCGCACTGTTCATATGGGACTGTTAAAGGGTGAGTGAGTCTTGCTGATCACTCCTTGGCTCTCCAATCGGCAGATCAGCTTGTGGATGGGGATCCGGGAGTCTCAGTTGGTGCGGTATTGCCGCCGGTGCACCGTCGTGGTAGCAATTGGCACTTGTTGTTCTTCAACCCTCAGCAACCCCACAACCGAAGGGTCTTGAGAGAGACCAGGCAGGGTAGAAAGCTGTTCAGTTCCCTCCGTCTCCAGGGCAGCTATACCAAAGGCCCACCAATACCCCTTTGGGTCCTTAAAATACCCCCTCCTGAGATAGTCTATGCCAAGGATGCACAGGGCCTCTGGGTCAGTCACAATGGGGTGTTTCTGCCACTCATTCCCAGTTAGACTCACTTCAGCCTCCAATACAGTTAACTGTTGGGATCCCCCTGTCACACCAGAGATACAGATGGGTTCTGCCCCTTTATAACTTGATGGCATTAGAGTGCACTGTGCACTGGTGTCTACTAGAGCCTTATACTCCTGTGGGTCTAACGTGCCACGCCATCGAATCCACACAGTCCAATAGACTCATTTATCCCTTTCCTCCACCTGCCTGGAGGCAGGGACCCTCTAATTCTGGCCAGAGTATCCAGTATTCACTTCTCGTAAAATTGGCTCAGGAGTCCCTTCAAGAGGATCAGAAATAAGATCGGCCCTTCTACTCTGTTTGGAAACTGGAGCAGCATTTTTCCTGGTAGAATCCCCTTTTGTGGTGGTTTTTCCTCGCAACTCACGTACCTGTGCATTTAGGACCGAGGTAGGTTTTCCATCCCATTTCCTGATGTCCTCTCCATGATCACATAGGTAGAACCACAGGGCACCTCGCGGTGTGTACCTTCTATATTCTCTCTCTTGGGCAGAGGAACGCTCACTCCTAATAGCTGAGACATTGGTCCTTACAAGTGGGGAATAGGACATATCCTCTTTGATTGCTGGAAATCCTGGGACAGCTTCTCCACAGCCAAAATGCAGGCTTGTAGGGAGGAGGAGAGATTTTCTTTGTATTGACGGAGTTGGCGAGCCACTTCATCCACTGTTTGTGCCTCTTCATCTTTCCAGGTTGTTATTGCCAGTGAGTTGGCATAGGATGATGGTGCGCTCCGTACAAACTTCCGCCACATGGGTCGTGTGCATGTGACTTCGTCTGGATCTTTGAGTAATTGTGGGTTGTCCGGGTCATAATGAATCGTCTCTAGCACAGCTAATTCCCTCGGATATTGCATACCTCTTTCCATGGTGGTCCACTTGCTTGATTGACATAGAACATCTTCCTTAAAGGAGTACCTTTCCTTCACACTTGACAGGAGTCGCCTCCAGAGGCTGATGGCTTGTGCCCCTTTTCCAATTGCCTTGTCAATGCCCCCTTCCCTGGCAAGTGATCCCAGCTGCTTGGCTTCCCTACCTTCTAATTCCAAGCTATTAGCCCCATTGTCCCAGCATCGGAGGAGCCAGGTGATAATATGCTCACCTATACAGCAGCTGAAATCTTTTCACATATCCCACAGCTCACTCAAGGATAGGGACCGGGTTATTACCTCTGGTTCTGCCTCTTCCTCCTGTTCCTGTGATGACCCTGGTTCACCTTCATCCTTCGCTAAGCGAACTGATTTTTTTGTATATTTCTTTTTCTGTATGGGGGCAATTGATACTGGTGCAGGTTGGTCTGCTGGTTCAGTTGCAGTACCACTCGCTGGGTTTTGGATAACCACAGTGCCTGTTGCCAAGGTTTGGGTAGCTGCTGTGCTCGTTGCCGTGGCTGGAGGGGCTGCAGTGCGTGTTGCTGAGGTTTGAGTGACCTCAGTGCTCATCTTTTTGTTGTTAGGTCCAGAGACCTTCTCTTCCCCTTGAGGGTGCGGAGTGGTGTTGAACAGGGCTCGATAGGCATGGGCCAGGCCCCAGCACGTTGCAGTGATTTGTATCTCTCTGGAGCTGCCGGGGTGACAGCATACCTTTTCCAAATATTTTACTAGTTCTTCCGGATTCTGCACTCGTTCAGGGGTGAATTTTCAAAACATTGGAGGTGCCCACTTCTCTAGGTACTTGCCCATACTACCCCACACACCCTGCCACTCATAATTATCCAGCCTCGGGGCAGACCTCTGGGTGATCTTCTTAAATAGTTGTTTAACCTTAAACAAGAGCTGAACCACATTCAGGAACATGCTAGTTCCTAGCAGTAGGGCTAGAACCGTGCTGGTCTCAACATCCCAAGAGTATTCAAATCTTTCAAAATTCTGAAACACCATTGTAACTGGACTGAAGGAGAGAGGGGAAGAAAGGTACCCCACCCATAGACTGGTTTTCCAAGGAGGAAAGGTAAATGGTGTAATTATTAATAGCTTCCCGGAGTATAGAGGTGACAATGCTGAGTGCAAGTACTGGATTAATCCCACAACCGATGACTTTATCATACCATAAACCAGTGTTATACAATACATCAAAGCGAAAACCTTAATCCACCTCCCACGGATGATAAGCAGCAGAAGAGGGACTACATACAGCAAGAGAGGTGATAAATAACAGAACTTTAAAAACCAGAGCAACAACTCTAAGAACACATAAATCAACATAATGACCAGCGACTATTAGACCAATATAATGAATGCTTGTAACAAATTTGTTTTAACAAGCTCTGGTCAGGTTTGCCGTTATCTCAACCCTTCGTGCCCCACGTTGGGTGCCAAAATGGACTGTCGTTGTTTAACCCCAGCCAGCAACTAAGCACCACGCAGCCGCTCACTCACTCCCCCCTCACCCAGTGGGATCAGGGAGAAAATCGGGAAAAAGAAGCAAAACCCACGGGTTGAGATAAGAACAGTTTAATAGAACAGAAAAGAAGAAACTAATAATGATAATACTAATAAAATGACAACAGCAATAATGAAAAGATTGGAATGTACAAATGATGCGCAGTGCAATTGCTCACCACCCGGCACCCAGCAAGTCCCCGAGTGGCGATTCCCCGCCCGCACTTCCCAGTTCCTATACTAGATGGGACGTCCCATGGTATGGAATACCCCGTTGGCCAGTTTGGGTCAGGTGCCCTGGCTGTGTCCTGTGCCAACTTCTTGTGCCCCCTCCAGCTTTCTCGCTGGCTGGGCATGAGAAGCTGAAAAATCCTTGACTTTAGTCTAAACACTACTTAGCAACAACTGAAAACATCAGTGTTATCAACATTCTTCTCATACTGAACTCAAAACATAGCACTGTACCAGCTACTAGGAAGACAGTTAACTCTATCCCAGCTGAAACTAGGACACCCCAATAGCAGAAGACTGGGCGTGATTGTTAGAATGGCTGCATGTAAAGAGGAAACATTCGGGGATCAAAGATCTCTGTTGTGAGGCCCAAGCTCAAGGTTGGCCAGTTACCAGGGAAGAATGGAAAACTTGTGTGTCCGCCTGTGAACAATGTCGTACCCGCTTGGAAAGACACCCCCTGGAAGGTGACCCCCTACACTTAAGGGAGGGGAAAGGGCTGTGGGAGGCTTGGCAAGTGGACTACATTGGCCACTTCCAAAAATCAGATGGAAAGCATTATATGTTAGTTGGAGTAGAGATAGTGTCAGGATTAGTCCAGGCTGAAGCTTTTGCCAGAGCTGCTAGGGAAAACACAGTGAAAGCTTTGAAAGAGTGGTTTGGCACCTTCCCCAAACCTCAGTCGATTCAGTCGGATAATGGTTCCCACTTTACTGCTAAAATAGTCCAAGATTGGGTGATCCAGGAAGGAATCTCGTGGGTACGCCATACTCCATATTATCCACAGGCAAACAGAATTGTGGAAAGAACGAATGGCCTACTGAAACGCTTCCACAAACCGCATAAGCCTGGATGGGCCAAACGGCTACGGGATGCAGTGACTAGTGTTAACAGTCGTTGGGGAGTGAATGGGTGCCCGAAAGTTACAGCATTTTGCCCGAAGGCCCCAACCATTATGCCAGCCCCAGATGGCCCGGATCATCCCAGAAATCCATCACATTTTCTGGGCCAACGAGTCTTAGTTGAACTCCCCACAGTGGGAGCCGTACCTCTGGTACTGGAAATCCCGATGAATAAACATGCTTGGAAAGCAAAAGATGCTCATGGAAAAGAACATAAAATCAACACCAGGTGGATTATTCCATCCTTCTAATAACAACTTGCTTCCGGTTCCTTAGAACAAACCGAGTCTGTTTTTCTTTTCTTTTTCAGGTGAAGACTCTGGAGCCTGCCTGAAGGAATACATGAAGCTGTTGATTGTGTAGTTTTGTCAGTGATTGCTTTGTTAATATTTATAGGATGTTTGGCATACCACCACGGACGTTGTTTTGGTTGACCATTGTCGCCACCTTTAATATTTGGGGAAACTCCTGTGCCCCCCTCCTTTTTGACTTGTCTTGGCAAAATGAATTTATGGCTCTAGGCCAGCAAGTGGCCAACACTTTTAATCTGACTAATTGTTGGGTATGTGGTGGGCCCTTAGGTTTGGAAAGCTGGCCATGGGCTGCTGTCCCTATTTCCCTGAAATGGTTAGTGAGTAATTACAGTGAGGTCAAAAATGATTCTTACTGGGGTGAAGACATGCAGCCCTGGACAATACGATACCCAGTCCAAGGTGAATATTGCTTGAACTGAACACAGAAAGATGGTATTCCCGTGGGAAATAGCAAGTGCAACTGGACCTATCCTTATGACAACCATTGCCTCACTGACAGTTGTAGACCAATTGATTGTTCAAACCATGGGGCAGCCGTGTCACTGCCAGAAGGGGACGACCAGGCATATTGTCGCCTTTTGAGTTCCAGTTCTCCAAATTTTGTACCTCGCTGCCTGGATGGGCTTGGGTGAATCAAACAGGGCACAGGAAACAGTTTTCTCATTTTTGGTCTTCCACTAATCAGTCTAATAACCGTCTTTTAATGTTACCTGCTTTTGGCACCGCGGTTCCGGTGCCTGGAAATGCAGACTCACTGATAAAACGTATTCTCGTCTCCCTGATGGGACTCAAATTTGGTGGTCAAGTGATAATAAAGACCACTGTCAGGGACATTTGAGCATAGGTCCGGATGAACTTCCTATCTGTTGGGGCACCACAGAGGAAGTGGGAAAAACCGTGGACAGGTTGTTGATGAACAGTCTGTCAGATCATCCTCTAGGAGTAGGTAATTCAACATATTTCCAATCACCACGGACACCTACCGGTTTGTTTGAAAACGGTACATAATCCTTAAAGGGTCACTATTGGGTGTATGGCCAACGTGCCTACAAACTGCTACCAGCAAATTGGACTGGAGTGTGTTATGTGGGGATAATTCACCCTTTGTTTTTTCTGCTCCCAGACGATGAAGGGGATGGACTGGGTGTTAAAGTATATGATGATCTCAATCAATATTGGCATGCCATTGATACCTCTATAGCAGATGGGAGTGGTCAAACCTGGGGCAAAGACTAGTGGGCCGCTCAACGTATCATACAACATTATGGACCTGCCACCTGGAACCCCGAGTGGGTTAGCGGTGCTCGAGAACCTATGTATAGCCTAAATCGCATCATCCGGTTACAAGCTGTCCTAGAGATCATTACCAATGAGACAGCCCGTGCCCTTGACCTATTGGCGGATCAAGCCACACAAATGCGAACAGCAATATTGCAACATCGCATGGTTCTCGATTACCTGCTAGCCGAAGAAGGTGGTGTTTGTGGTAAACTAAATGATTCTAACTGTTGTTTAAAAATTGATGACAGCGGGAAAATTGTTAAACAAATTACAGTGGGAATATGAAAGTTGGCCAATGTTCCTGTCCAGACATGGAAAGGCTGGGACATTGATATGTTTTCCTGGCTCCCTGGTGGTCCATGGGTTAAGCGAAACCTATTTTACTTGTTGTGTAGTTTTGCCATGTTGTTGTTTTTACCATGTATCGTTCCATGTTTTATACAATTGATTCAACGTGTTGTAACTAATATGCAATTTGCAACTACTGTTTCAGCTGATGGTGTTAAACAAATTCACGCTGTGCGTCGAACCACGCCATCGGTAGTACGGATTGTATGAAATGCTCTTTTCTGTTTTTTTCTATATAGCTATCTTTCCTCAAAACCACCATGGGTCCCAAAGCAGTCTTTGAGCCATGGGGTGGTGTGAGAGACTGAATTGTTGTCTCAAGCCATTTGTCTCAAAGATTGCTTGTTGTGAGAGACTGGACTGTCATCTCAAGCCATTTGTCTCAAGGATTGTTTGCTGTGACCAGCCACTTATCCCAAAGATGGCTTGTTTAAGCAGGGCACTCTGTCCAAAGGGATGATTATCAGGCCACTGAGGCATCCAGGGGAGGAGACAGGCCAGAGCCAGCAAAGAATGTGGAGACTACCATTCTCATGGAAACTGTAGTCTGAGATAATGTACTGGTTTCTGGTGTTGATCACGCAAAGGTCGTGTGATAGACGAAACCTACAGTGCATGAACTGTACATATGTGCATGCATTGGACTATGCCCTATAAAAAAACATAGAGACAAGCCATGGTGTGCACCCATCACCGAAGAATTGAAGACTGAGGACCAACACCAACGGGACGCCACTGGATCCATGGTGGTGACTATCCTTGCTACTCTATCCCAACTGCTTGCTTGATTTCTGCCTTTTCTTCCATTCTATCCTATCGCTACTTTTTTCTACTTTTGATACTAAAAGCTCTTTTGGGTATACAGCATTTGACCTCGTTTGTGTCTTAATCTCGCTCTTGGGATCATATTGAAACCTTCCCCGACATTGGATTGGGACACCCTCAGCCGTTCCTCATAAGACTTGTGCTCCAGGCCCTTCACCAGCTTTGTTGCCCTTCTCTGGGCACACTCCAGCACCTCAATGTCTTTCCTGGAGTGAGGGGCCCAAAACTGAACACAGTACTCAAGGTGCGGCCTCACCAGTGCCGAGTACAGGGGAACAATCACTTCCCTAGTCCTGCTGGCCACACTATTTCTGATGCAGGCCAGGATGCCATTGGCCTTCTTGGCCACCTGGGCACACTGCTGGCTCATATTCAGCCGTCTGTCAACCAGCACCCCCAGGTCTTTCTCTGCCAGGCAGCTTTCCACCACTCTTCCCCAAGCCTGTAGCATTGCATGGGGTTGTTGTGACCCAAGTGCAGGACCCGGCACTTGGCCTTGTTGAACTTCATACAATTGGCCTCGGCCCATCGATCCAGCCTGTCCAGATCCCTCTGTAGAGCCTTCCTACCCTCAAGCAGATCAACCCTCGCTCCCAACTTGGTGTCATCCGCAAACTTCCTGAGGGTGCACTCGATCCCCTCATCCAGATCATTGATAAAGATATTAACGAGAACTGGCCCCAATACTGAGCCCTGGGGAACACCACTTGTGACCGGCTGCCAACTGGATTTAACTCCATTCACCACAACCCTCTGGGCTTGTCCATCCAGCCAGTTTTTTTACCCAGCGAAAAGTACACTTGTCTAAGCCAATGAAGTAATGTATTTGTAATGAAGCAGAACAGTTGGAATTGTACCTGAAAGTCTCATCAGATTAACATCCATATGTGCAAGGAACCCTTTGGTTTTGCCTAATTATGATGCTGTTCAATACAAGATGAAGAATTATACATGAAAGAACTGTCTGGAACATTTTGCAAATATAAGACCTCAACTTAGAGCAAAGAATAATCAGTTTTCAAAAAGGAAAAAAATTAAGTGTTTCTTAGAATTTGATCTTCAGCTGAGATAGTTTTTAAAAAATGCAGTTACTCTTCTTCCCTATGTTTAACTAGTTAATTACACTTCCTAAAAACTAAGCAGCTGCAGACAGAAATGAGTTTTGATACTGAACCACATGTAGATTTTATATTGTTGCTTATAGATATTATTGTAATGTTGATGAGCTGTGTTGCCACAGAAAAATACAACACAATTTTACATAGACTTTGGCTGAGACAAGCATTGACTGCAAGCAGAGGGAGAAGTCTTCAGGCAGACAAGAGTGAGGTACAAATGAAGATACAAACACACAGGTGGCTAATTGTGGTTAGAGGTATCCAGTCAACGCACACTGTGCTGTGTCCAACTGTAGGTTGCGCACAGATTTACTTGAGAAGTAGAAAAAAAAATATAAATGCAGTATGGCCTTCTCTTTCAGCCTTCACACAGTGGAGTAAAGAAACATGGTTGGTCACGTTTAGCTGAACTGCAGTTTGACAGAGGATAGGGAAGTAAGAGAACAGGCTGATGCTATTTGATAGAAATATCCCAGAGAAACTTTTCCTCCCTTTATGTTACTCTCCTTTGAGTTACAGTGAATTTGAAAGTTTGTTTTCTTTTTGAGTGCTGAAGACCACACTATCTTTACAACTGTCCTGGTTTCAGCTGGGATAGAGTTAATTTTCTTTCTAGTAGCTGGTATAGTGTTATGTTTTGGATTCAGTTTGACAAGAATGTTGATAACACCCTGATGTTTTCAGTTGTTGCTAAGTAATGTTTAGTCTAAAGTCAAGGATTTTTCAGCTTCTGATGCCCAGCCAGCAAGAAGGCTGGAGGGGCACAAGAAGTTGGGAGGGGACACAGCCAGGGTAGCTGACCCAAACTGGCCAAAGGGATATTCTATACCATGTGACATCATGCCTAGTATATAAACTGGGGGGAGTTGGCCAGGGGGGGCAGATCACTGCTTGGGAACTAACTGGGCATCAGTCAGCGAGTGGTAAGCAATTGCATTGTGCATCACTTGTTTTGCATATTCCAATCCTTTTATTATTATTACTATTATTGTCATTTTATTATTATTATTATCATTATTTTCTTCCTTTCTGTCCTATTAAACTGTATTTATCTCAACCCACGAGTTTTTTTGGTTTTTTTTTCTGATTCTCTTCCCCATCCCACTGGGTGGGAGTGAGCGAGGAAGCAGCTGTGTGGTACTTAGTTGCTGGCTGGGGTTAAACCACGACAACAACTTAGAAAAACATTTTGTTCTCCACAGTATTTAATCACATCATATGTACTTGTGTAGTTTAAAAGCTTTACTGCTGGAGAAAATTCCAAGCAAGCTGTTTTGCCACTACCAAAATAAAACCTCCTAGCTGTGCATTTCAAAAAAGGCCTGTTTGTTTAAAAAAGTTTGAAAGGTATCCTAAATCAGGAGTTACATGTCTAAGGAACTCTGATACAGAAGTCAGTCAAAGAAGTCAGACGCTTCCACAAAACATTTTAAATTTCAGCGTGCTGCAGTTCCTCATGCCAGAGGACAGCTGTAACAAGGCACAATTTCCTACATTTGAGCTGCTATCACTAGAGCTTGGCTGCAGTAATTTAGCCCAGGGAGTAAGTGGAGGGGTGGGTGGGGGTGATTGTAGCCAGTAGTGCCTTCTTGATGGTGGGGTGAGACACTTTGGCCTGGTGGGAGTTTCCACCTCAGCTCTGGCAGAGGCAGCTCCCTTGGTCTTTTCCTGGGGAGATTTTTGCACTGATGAAATTTCATTATCTCGAAGCAAGGAAACAGTTTACTTGGTGATGTGATGAGAAGGTAGCTCCTCTTTATCTATGAATCTTTCTGCTTGCTGGTCCTGACAGGTGGTGTTTCATGAAACTACCTGTGCTTAAAAGCACAGTCAAACAGAGGATTCCAAGGAGCATAATGCCAAAGTCAAAGGATGCAGTCCAGGCACTAGAACTAAAGATTAGAAAAGGATTTTTGCATGGCAGGGGCATGTATAATTTTTTTAAGACATCTGTCTTACATTAATGGTTGAATGATTTCAAAACTGAAAACTGTTTATTTCTGTCATTGTTTGTTTATAATTCAACTTTCACATCTGTTGTCAAAATGCTAACACTTAATGTGCAAACATCACATAATGGAAAATGATTCTCAGTATCAATACTCTAAATTTTTAAAATTTTAAAATAAAAATGGTGTACAAACGATGAAACTATTTTTATAAGATATCTTAAAAAGCATTAATGTAAATTATATTTTTGACCAAAAAAACAGTTTATTTGGAAAGCTTCAGGTTGTTCTAGTTAATTAGTAACTTACAAATATAAATAAAATTCCAACTCATTTCTAGTGCTGAGAGGTACATATGAGAGCAGAACAACTTTAAGAAGTTTAAGTACATTTTATTAACAATGCATCCCTTTGATAAGATTACGCTTCAGGAGGCTTTTAATGTGCATAGAGATGAACTGTACACACTATATAAAAAAGGAAAAAACACACAAAAAAAATCAAGGCGAGCAATACCATTTTGGGACAAGTCTCTTTAAATTATACACAGCTCAATGCAATATTCTTATGGAAAATATATAAGTACTTTTTCTTTCTATGTTACAGGTATACAATATAAATCAGATTTCAATGTCTGTTCAGTGACCTACAACCACTAGAACCTCCAAATATGTAGCAGCATATTACTAAAAAAAAACCAAACCAAAACCAAAAAAACACCACACAGGACCGGGAGAATAAGTCTTGAGATTTTCCTTGATCCCTTCCATCCTCAGAATGATTAATTTACATCATCTCTTGTAATGCAGTTTTAGGGATGCTGACAGCCCAGTATTGGAACAATTTTTCAATTAAATCTAGAAGACATCTGCCTTTCTCCCCCAAGACATTGCATCTTGTGCTAAAAGACCCTATTCAGTGGCAAAATGGCATGTTACACTTTTTGGCATAAATTACATTTCTCCAATAAAATAGTGTATTTTACAAAGCAGTTCAAACAAAATGTGCAATTTCTGCATGCTGTGGCATTGCTATCCATCTATGTTACAAAAGTAGTCCAAAGAAAATCCACATTCTTTACTGAACATACAAATCTGTTGAAAATAAAACTATCCAGGGAACCAGAATCAGGAGTTAAACAAAAACCAAGGAGATGGGCTTCTAGCAAAATACAAACATGGTTTCTAGCATGTCCCCAAAGGTCTTTTACAGTTCTTAGATTTTACTCTCACCAAGTATACCTTTAGTAAGCACATGATAATAGAAGTGTAACTGAAAAAAAAGTTATGGGACTTGCTTTCAACTGGCTCCACAGCAGAGCCCCAAGTAACAGGACTTCTGTGCAGCCCTGCCAGGAGGCAAGCAGAAACCTCAGAGATGCTCCGAAGCCTGGCAAGAATTCTTCCACTGCAATCGCTCAGCTTGAGCTCACACTTACAAGGTAACACCAGCTTCCTGAAGTCCAAAAAGCCAAATATGAAGACCAGGACATAGACTAAGAAGAAGCAACAACTCTTTCATCTCTCGCTAGGCTTTGATTATTACCTATTTCTCAAATAGCTATCTTTCTCTTCAGGCACCTAGTAAAGGTGCTATAGGTTTTTTTTCAGCTTCTCACTGCAAATTACAACTCTCTCGTTCAAGACTATTAGATATGTTTTGGAATAAAATGACAAAAAGATGAGCAGTATTCTCACTGCTGCCTTTTTAAATGTTTTAAGGGCAGCTTACCTCAGTGTGCCAAGCCACTGTTCCCTAAACTACTGAATACTTTAGCACTTCATTGTATCTTGGGAAAAAACACCACCACCACCCAATGAGAACACATTTAGGGTACATATGTCAGGTCAAATAAGAACTGTCAGATGAGGAAAAGCGACAAATACAACATGCCAAGGGCCCAAAATACAAGTTAGGGACCTCAAAGCCTGACCATCTCCAGCTCCAAGTGATGTCCATGACAGCTGGGAGCATTCAGCATCTCTGAATTTCAGACAGCTGAAAAGGTGTGCACCCAGCTTTGTCCTCCTCCCCACTCAGTGGAGAGAAACTGGCCCTCAGGGAAGTAATTGGGAGCCCTTTAGTTAGCTTTCTGCCCTTTGGAAAGGGCTATCCCTTTCCACTGACTGTGAAAGCAGACTAAGAAAATTAGCCAGCTAATTTAGTAGACTGAATGTGATTGGTTTCACAGCCAGCCTCTCCTTCCCACAAAGGCTTTTGCCTCATAGCAGTCAGAGTTTTCTTTGCCACAGCAACCAAATTGTATTTGTATATAGTGTAAATGAATGCTATATGCTTTACCATTTGTTCAACAGTATCACAAATAGTTATAATTGCAAAAAATACAAAGCGGGTGGTCTGTCAGCTTCCCTTGCTACCCTTTCTAGGGTAAGTGGAAGGATTCTTTGTTAGGGTTAATATAAGCACAATTTTTATTTACTAATGTTTTCTTTTGAAGTTTTATCATGAAGCAAATAAAACCCCAAAATAAGAACTCTGAAAGGGATATTTTAAAGAAGAAATTGATAGAATTAGAAATTCACAGTTTATAACCAGGCCAATATCAAATTCCTTCTATAACAGTCTCTCTTCATTTGTCAGTTAAAATTAAAGTCACGAGCTTAATGTCTAAATATGTATATTAATTCTAGAAATGTTGTATGTTATGTACAGTACAGACTTTACATCCTTGATGCATACTTGTTGAAATTGACTGACACTCATACACTTTCAGGAAAAAAAATTATGTTTTATAACAATTTGCAGCAATAATTCACACATCACGTTTCTGTTGTCATGGATCCCCACACAAGCGAGTACTTCAGAATACATAAGCATTTCAGGATGGAGAATCTTTCAAAAGTATATTGACATTGCTTTTGCTTACTTTTTTATAATCAGAGGCCTTCCTGTGGCACTTTCTACATTAAGTGCTATGGATTAAACTGGTAACAAATGAACAAAGGTGTTTTTGTTTTTAAATACAGGTGATAAAATTTGTTTATTTTGCTTTAACTGCAGAAAAATAACATGGAGTAGTTTGATGTAACCCCATCTAGTTATTAAAACAAATCTCATACTCTAGCCTAACTGAAGTAAGTGTTTGAAACTACTGTATGAGATATGCTAGCCCCATTTTTGGGAAAATTACATTATTTCCTTTGGAGTTTATACCACTATTGGTCTACTGTGATTGACATTTTGGCTTTACAGAAGCATTTATTTGTTATGACCAGAGAGGTCCAATAGTTACTGGTATGGTATGTTTTCAGAGCATTTCAAACATGCCTTGACACATAGATATATTATTTGTGTCACTGACCATAAGAGTTGAATCAGTTTCTTTTTGCTCCTTCTTTCAGTGGGAACTCATGAAAAGATAAATGTCAGGAACTAAATTTGACTACGAGCAGCAACTTAGAGATCTGCTTTACCAGAACCCTGATGATATGCAGTGCACATAAAAACTCAGTGAAGTGATAGCTGCAAAGCAGTGCTTATGTGGCAAGATGAAATTTCCAATAAGAGCAAGTAAATTCTACATTTCACTAGGAATCATGTTTTACTGTTCACAGGACTACTTATTGAAATCTCCAGTAGCACAGCTAGTAAGACCAGAGTTATGAGCATCAGGATAAATTTCACTTAAGTATTAATCCGACAACTACAAAAAAATGTAAAAGTGAATAAATAAAAATACGTTCTACCTTAGTACAGTCCAGCTGAATTATTCACCTATATCAAAATCAAAGGGTAATCCCTTGTATTACAGGCATTCTAACAAAGGTGGCCATGCTACTGTATATATATTTGCATATATTTATATTACCTTCATATAAAGGCTTCTGAATCTTTATATCCATGATAAAAGTGATGGGGATTCTTACTTTTTCTTTTTTTAAGCTTGCACTCATTAATTTAGAAACCTCACTAGTAACACGATAGACATAACTATTTCAGTCATTAACAGTCACTGTATCATGTAACTTTTGCAACAAGCCTCAAATACCAATATAAAATTATAATTAGTTGCTTCAAATTTGCTACTTAAGGCTTTTCGCTACAATTATTAGTACTATCTGATGCTTGATCACTAATTCATCGATAATTCAAATCAAACCTTTGTTTTTATAAAAGGCTGTTTCCATGGAACTTGGAAAACGCTCATATTATGTCTTCTCACAAAAGCAGCAATGCTTAAATGTCTTCAAGTTTAGTTTATACAATATTCATTTATCTGATACAAATCATGCTTTTTAAAGGTTTTTAGTTAAGAGTAAGACCAACATTCATACTATATGAGCATGAGTATAGAAACTGCAAACACATGCATATCATTCAGGGAAAACAATCTGATTTCAGCATTTTAAGTTTAAATGATTTGTTATTTTTAAATCGAACTGTAGTGAAAATCCTTAACTGGTTCAGATAAGATACATGTACGTAAGTGTAACAAAATTGGAGAGACTGCTAATAAAATTACTTACAACTATAGTAATATTAAAATAACTTAAAGGAAGCCTCAGATTAACAAAGGCTTTTCTTTCTGTTTGAAGTTACAAACCCCCAAGTAGTGTTATAAACAGTACAAAAACCAACAGAGAAGGGCTAACATTAATCCCCTGGTGTCCATGATTACAGCATGGCTCCCTATTGCTGGCAATGGAATGCACCCTCATTTCTCAGATTCCTGGTATCCAGGGGCTAAAAAGCAAGGCATCATTCTGCTTCTCTGGAACAGAATCGGAAGCCAATCATAAGATGTCTCTGTGTGTTGTCCTATTTTTTTATTTATTTTTTTTTAAATTTATGGTAAAAAATGAAATGAAAACTTGTGGAGGTGTTCAGTGCTCAGCTCTTGCATATACTGGTAATTACTATTATTCAAACTATGGTAATGTTTAATAACTCCCCAAAGGGCTCAAAAGACTGGGGCAGTAATTAGTTAAGGAAGAAAAAGTTTTCAGTTCAGTCTTCAGGTACCAGTAGCTTCTGGAACAGTCTAGAAAATGATGCTCCAAAGCTTTTTATCCAGTCAATCGGAGGTTGTCTGAGGACTTCAGAAAGTCTATATGTAACGCACTGCACGAGACAGAGGTCAGGATTCAGCTGATGTATCCATTACTGGCTGTTTTGTTGGTGTTGCTAAAATAGCCTCTGCTTCTTCATGCATCTAAAAGAAAAAGATAGATGAAGTATTAATGTCGTCAGAGATTTTACTAGAAAGACATCATAAAATGGTTCCCTTTAAGACATATCTGAAAGCATTCAGAACATGAAACCTGCACCCAGCTGGCACATTTTGGTGCATTCAATGCATCTGAACTCTCCACTTACTTGTAAGAACTGTACATCTTGAAATAGCTCCTGAATGAACCTTCGAGATGGAAGTCGAAACGTACAATGTGCTAACAAGTAGGACACCTCAGAGTAAAGGCATATGTCATCAAATGCTTGGGGATATTTCTCCTTAATTCTGATCAACAGGAAAACCAAAATTTTAAAAGTCTTGAACAGATTTCCATCATATTTTTAAAAACTGTTCAATTAAATTTTGATTGTCATCATTAACAAAGTAGAACTCTTCAGTAATAGGCATTATACATTCTGGATCTGATGAAGCAAGAAAATCAGAACAGACAGCATTATTTTGTACCAAACTAGAAGAAACCCATATTGAGATGAAACAGAATATATAATTTGAAAGTTGTACAGAATCCCTGAGATCACCTAGTCTTAAAACAATAGATGTAGAAAGAGAACAGTATATCAAAGAATAGGCATATGTACAGCAGTAATTAAAAATATGAAAAGCTAACTTAATTACCTGTAAGCATTTTTAAAACTAAAATGAGCATTTCTGCGTTTTCTTTTAGCAGTCGTATGTCAGTTTCCAACATCACTAGCCCAAAACCCTACATTTTTTATTATAATGTGTGGTCCCTGGATTTATATTCCTATATTTTAACATGAGTTTTTCTATAAATTAATTCCAGTAGTTGTACTCTTGCTTAAAGCAGATTTGTGTTTCTCAAGAAGTTACTTTCAGATTGTTATTCTGGTTATCTGATATATATTATTTGGCACAAATAACAAAAAATAATTATCATTTCTTTTTTAAAGATGCATGACATACTGGGTATGTAATGAAACATCACTACAGTTGAATTACTGATTTGAAAAATAATGGGGAAGAGTAAGAAATTAAAGACCAAACAAACATATTAAAAGGAAAATTATTTGCTTAGCTTTTACGTTACATTCAGTCATCCCCAGTAACCCACAATAATACCTGCTTGACAATTTTTTGAGAGGTCAGAAATAAGGTGAATCACTATCTCAGAGATCTTAGAAAATACATACAACTAAATGTTGCTAAAACATCTGAAGTGTATTTAACTTACGTCAGGAGTCCAGTTTCATGACCCTTAGTTCCTACTGAACTACTCAAATTGATTACTAAACGTAAGACTTCTTTCCGCAGAAGTATTCTGCACACTGGTGTATCATCTGGGATTGATTTTACTCCTGGAAAAACAAATTCAACAGTATGGAGTTTAAGCAGAATAGTCTTTGATTGTGCTAATCTTATGCCACATAAGTCTGTTTTAGCATTACACACACACACACACACACACACAAATACGTATTTATGTATGTATTCTGAACTACCAGCAAATATTCCCATTAAAATTAAAACAAACAAAAATATTATTTTCATGAATTGTAACATGGAAATATTTAAAAAAGGTAAACTAGCATTTCATAAATGTTGTGTGACATTTAGAAAAATCGGTGAGATTCAATTACAGTGCTGTCTCTATCACTAAATCATGTTGCAAACTGGGTGATTACCTGCTCTGTTTGTATCAGATACTGGCAAAGTTAGCAACCATCTACTTCATAAGAAATTATAATTTAAAATGTAAAACACAAACCTAAAAAAGAAATTCAGTAATTTTTTAAAAGTTACGTTTTGTTTGGTGGGTTGTTTTGTTTTTTTTTTAAACTAACAACACTGTGGGGGAAAAAAGGCAATCAATTTGATTGTAATGTTAGATACAGAGCTGCATTTACATTACCTGCAAAAATGCCATAAAGCTAAAGCAGAACAGTTTGAAAGTATGCCAACTGCCATAGTCATTGATAATGCAACTACCCTCCTGGATAATGATTAGGGCATCCAAAGAGGTTTTTTTTGTAGTTGTTTCTGTTGCTGTCTGTTTGTTTGTTTAAATAAAGAGCATTACTTTGTTGCAGTATATATAAATAAAATATTATTTTTCCACAATACCTAAAATATACTTTAAGAGTTATAGTGTCTAATAATCATAAGGCTTTCAAACTTACCTAGTACAAGCTCTGTACTCTTGGTGCTGCTAGCTGAACCACGGGATACTGCATCACTACAGCTTGAAATTCCAGAAAATTTGGAGGAATGCATATCTAAGTGATTGTGTATGGTCTGCCCACACCAGTCAGTATATGGAATGTCTGAAAAATCTGAGAGAAACAGGATGTTGCATATCTGTTATTCACACTTTTCCTCACTTCAAATGCTTTTCTTATTTTTTAACAATGTTAAGCATGCAAGACACTGATGCACTATGTACGGTAACTATCAGCATATAAACCAGCTGGAAACTAGATGTTTGATTTTAGACAAATCATACTCAAAACATCTAAAAATAATTTTTTTTTCAATCGTATAATACTCGAGTGAAAATAATCAACTCTCAAGCACTGACAGAAGCCTAAAAAACTGTAATCACATGTAGAGCTCATGTAAAATAGAGCATGGATATATCAATAACATAATAAAGATGCTCTTGCATATGCACAAGCTTTTTGTTCATACAATTACCACAGGTCTTGCAGAAGGGGCTCTGACTTCATCAACAGAAAGATGTGACAAGTAAGATTCTTTCGGGAGGTTTCACTATCCATAGCCTTTGGCATTTTGGATGTAAAGAGATAAATGTAAAATCCAAGCTTTTAATTGTTGCACAGTTAACAGAACCACAGAAAAACATAGGTCTGAAGGGACTTCGGGAGATCACCTAGTTCAACCCCTTGCTCAAAGAAGGGCTTACTTCAAAATGAGATCAAGTTACACTGCAAAGAGTTTTTCCCCTTATGTTTAACTGAATTTCCATTCCTACAGCACATGTCCATGGTCTCCTGTCCTTTGGCTTTGCTTCTGACAAGAGCCTGGCTCTGCCTCGCCTGTAATCCCCTCATGCTAATTGAAGACTACAAACGGGATTTTATTTGCCATCTCTTCTCGATACTGAACTTGAGCTCAAACTCAGCTCTCTCGGCCAATCCTCACATTTTATGCATCCGCACATTTTGTGCATCAACACAACAGTACTTGCCAACAGTACTCTTTATGTGTTACTACCTGAATGCATAATACTGTTGTTACTAAGTAGAAATTGGAATTTTCATTATGGGATTATCTTTTTATTATAGACATTGTAAAAAGGCATGTAACTGCAAGCTCTGCAGAGGAGGTTAGGAAGAAAATCATTCTGAATCCAATCTGAATCTCAAAATATGAAGAAAGAAGACTAAATCCCAGAAGTTACAGCTCAACTTCAACAGACTCCTTAATCAGATTTCCTTTGTTTTGTTTTATGGTAGAGACTTGCTTTGAAGTCAGACTTTTCATTAGTTTGACTGCAAACCTTAGTTTTCAGGACATCGATTTGCAAGTACTAAATAAGGTTTTGAATTTTATATTTTGATAAGCTTTTAGAAATATTTAACTACTAACACCACTAGGAAACAGAAAAGATGGAAACGACCATAGAAATACCATTGGTTACATAGCGAGCTTATTAAGGAGAATTAATTTCAAGGTCAATAGTCAGTAAGAAAAAAAAGAAAAAAAAACCCAAAACAACAAAAAAACCCCTTACAGATTCATCAATTTTAAAGATGAACAACTTTCAATATTTTCATTCAGTTTTATCACACTTCCCCACAAGGAACACTAACCTGTACGACTATATGAAGAGTTCTCTTTGTTGTTAGGCTGATAACCCAGTATTTGAATGCAGACACAGTAAAGGCAGTTCTCATCTGTGTGCTCCTGTAGCCCTGTATCCTCTCTATTTTCTAAAAATAGAGAGGCATCTGAACGGCTGGTATTCATTATTTCTGTGAGACTGATCTGCTGTCGGAGCATCTGAAAAGGACTTTTGACAACATCACTTGTACCTGATGGAAGACCTGTAGATAAGCAATTAGACATCAGAAAAAAAACCACACAACCAACAGTTAATAAAACATTATTTCAATTACATTTCCCCTTTTAAGGCTTGGAGGGGTGTGTGTGTGAAGATCTAGAAACTTTTTTTGAATGGTTAAGCTCCCAAGATTTGTTAGCATCCAGGAAATAAACATCACATTTTAGTCCTGGCTTATCATATATAACAAAACATTGCAAAGGACAGAATTCAACCTCTAAACACACATACTGTAAGAAGATATGTGGTAAATCCTGACATTATATCAACATTAGTAATAGAAATACCCATGTAACATTAATATGTTACGAATTTTCATAATATCAAACAAGATTAGTACAGTATACCAGATGTATAAATGACATATGCACCAATGAAAACAGAAACACAATTTAAAAACCTGTAACTTAGTGCTTGTAATAGGATGAACTAGACTCAACAATGCAGAAACAAGCCGAAGACACTTTAGTGACATGCTCTTCCCTGGGTGGAAAATACCAACAAATACAATTTTGAACAGGCGTTACTTTACACTAAAACTTAGTAAACTACAGAAACACACCTTCAGGAAAGTCATCTTTATATATTACATTAACAACACAAAAGAAAAAAAAAAATCAGTAAGATGTGTCTATTTGGATGTTCAAAGTGCTTGTAACAAAGTTCCAGTTAACTAAGAACCAAGACAACAGCTATCCTATACTACTTTAGGACCAGTATCAATGTTTCTTTTTCAGTTGTCCTACTGAAAAGATACATATTGATGCCCTATAGATTTCTGACTACTCTGGAGTAAAAAAAAAAAGTGCATTCCAGAACAAGCCAGGCATTACAGAGCACTTGCAATTTTCTTATACCATGTTCCATCACCTCCGCTGATCAACTGTCACAGAAACATCACAGAAAGACAAAATTTACTTTCTGAAATACACATCTAACACCTTTATTGGTTCCTATATATTAACATGTAATCAAAGGAGAGTCAAAATATAACAGCTCAATATATATGTGGCATACATATTTTAGCTTAGCTTAAATTTTGTTACTTTAATGCAGTATCACTACCAGTCTTCAATTAACATTAGCTCATATTATAATCAAAGATACATAGACTTTCCTTCTTAGTTTATTAGAGCTGGATCAAGCTTTGAAGCAACACCACATTATCTTAAACTACATAAACCAGGGAATTAATAGCGTGCTATCCTGAATCCAGAACACAGCTCTCAAAAATTAACAGCTAAATTAACAGTCTTTTCTGTAAAGAAAAATCAACAAATAAAACCCAACACCCAACCCAATGTACAAGCAAACAATAGAAAGGTACAGAATAGGAACAAAACTAATACCTTCTGCATCAGGTGCAAAGACCCTAGCTCCACGGTCATCAAGTGGAGGTGTGGTTTTCTTCTGGAAATATGGAGTTTCCTTTACCTGGAATATTCAAGTGAAAGTTAAAATTAGCACAGGTGATAATTATATACAAAGGAAAAATAGATATTTTTTACGAGGAAATAAAATGTTGTCATTTTTTTACTTCAGGAAAAAGATCTAAATGGAGGAAGAAATTAAGAATGGGCTCCTGAGTAGTAAAGAAAAGCCAATGAGAAAAACATACATTTGTGAATGAACATTTATTAAGCGAGGCTTATGAACAGTCAGTAAATGGTAAAACATAGTGGTGACAGGCTGTAAGGAAACCAGTGACCCAGAAGTGGCTATTAATGATCTGTCCACAATCACTCTACAACACTGGAAACCTCAGGAAAATAGAGCAAAACCACCCAGGACATCTAAAGCGTTGCCTGTAAGATGTTGCAGAGTCGAGACGTGTCTCAACTCTACAAAAAGAGTTGAGAGAAAAGAAGTGAGGCAACATAAACATGCCATAAAGACTGGAGGAGAGAGAAATAAAATAGTCATTTCATAAAGGGGAAATAGAAGCAGGTATGATGGAAAATCTTGCCTTTGCTCTAGCTTTAGTAATTTTTTGGAAATTAGTAAGAAAGGAATTTATGTTTGAAAGGCAAAGACTAAGTAAACTAAAGATAAGGAAGCCACTGATTTACCTTTGACACAGACCATGTCCTGTTTTTGATAATTAGGTAACAGAATATTAAACATTGTGATGCATCAGTTTGTTAGATGGGAATGTGCTTTAACTAAGTAGAGAGAGGAAGGCAATTGATAAGACACTTAAGATAATCTGTTTTAACTTAAAGAAATATATCTGTGAGGTTAAGTAAAGACAATATAATTTAATGTTATGATGATAGATATACAAATAAAGTAACATTAAATCAAGATCACAGTAGCAGAAATCATGGTAGCAGGAAGTTTACTGTGGGATTATGCACATCATTTATGGTTGACCAATGAACATATCAATTAGTTGGCTAAAGAGATATTAACAAATGTCCACAGACTATGCTCATTTTAGTATAAAAGCTAGCTGTCAACTAAAAATCTTATGACAGCATATTTATGCTACCACTGTTTAACACACTTCTAACCTAGTCTGTGTCATTATTTGCCCAATACAAAACAGACTAGCACTTTTCTGTAAACAGGGTTAGAAAAGTAACTCTTGTTCTCCAAAATGCATTCCTTGAAAGTACCACATCTTGTTTTCCTCATTTCTGTAGATCTAATCTATTCTGATGATAATGCAACAGTTAACTACATTCCAGTATGAAAATGCAAATGAATCCATTAAGTTATCACATACATACCTGAAATATTTCATTGATATCCACTGGGAGAGCAAGGCCAATGTAATCATCAGAGCTACCATATGTAGCATTAGAAACCATGGAGCGAACAGAGGAGGAACGCTGAAGTGTGCTTTGGTTAATAGGACTTAATAAATCTTCTTTATCTAATGAAGCATAACTTAAAGCTTTCATGAACCTGTAACATTGAAATAATAAATCACAATCTTGGTAAATCTCTCATTCTGGAACATTACAAGTAAGAAGGACTGCTGACACAAAGACTATCCTCATCTTCCCATTGTAGAACCCAGAGCTTGTTACTCTGTCAAATTACAGCTATAGGCTCATTGCTTTTGTTCTGTCTCATATTGTATTGCATGGTTTGGCAGTTCCTCAGGTAAAAATTTGTGATCTTTTTTTTTTTTTTGAAAGTCCTGGGACAGGGACTTGAAAGATAGCAGGAGGGAACTTCTGCTTAAGGGGTTGCCAACCCTGTAAAAACACAAATTTTCTCTCAACTTACCAGGCTTCAAAGATTTACAGCCCAGAGTCAGTAAAGATTTAGGTTTTTAAACTGCTAATGCAGAGCTTGAGCCTGCTAGTTACCAGAGATGCAAACAAGGAACATTTTTTTCCTGTATTCTAAAGGAGCCACCCACTGGGTCACCCAAGCATGGAAGAAGAATTTGCTCAACATGAACAGACAAAGAACAAATTTGAACCTGCACAGTGAGCAGAGCTGACTGTGACAAGCAGCCTAAGGAACAAAGAAAGAAATAGGTTGGGAAAGGAGACAGGAGAGAGGAAGGAGGCTGGTCCTCAGTGCTGATCAGGGTCCTGATGATGGAAATCTCTCATTTGGCCATCTCTCATTTTATTTCTCATTGAAGATAAAAACCTATGAATGCTTTCTGCTAATCAACCTAAGTAGATGGTCTATGCAGTAGATTAAAGCTTCCTAGTAAAAAGAGACACTCCTTAGGAACAGTAAATTTTTATTATATTACTGCAAATTATACATTGGAAGGTAAGTACAGTGAACATTTTATTTCTTGAGCTGGACTTTCTGCCTTAGAAATAATTTTCTATCATTTTTTTGGTTTAGATGGGCAATTAAAACATCTCATCCATAACAGCTTAACAGATTTATACCAAGATAAAAATAAATTATTATGGTTTGACTATGTGGTGTTCAAGACATTATTATGTGATGGGAATGTGCAGAACGCAGATTATAGGACATCAACAGTTTTCTTGCTACTAATTCTGACCAATATTAATTACAGTAGCAGTGGACTTGCAATAAAACTCAAGCCATACTTCAAAACCCAGAGTTACCAATTGCATTAGTTATTTCATAATAAAGCATTCTATAATTACTCTCAATATAAAGATATATGTATTAATCCTAAACATTTGTCCCTACTTCTCTTGGAAAAGCTAACATATATCATTAGTAGTGATAAACACTGATAAGTTTTCATGAAATCATGTCTGCAGGTGATGGGGTGAGAGCCACAATCAGGATTTGAGACATGCACCTTAACATTTTTGGTTGGTCTTTAAAGACAAAGGTGGAAAATTTAGCCTCACAAAATAATTTGTGCAAAGAAATAAGCTTTTCAGCCTTTTGAACAAATGGAACAACTAGAAACATCACTGAAGTCAATTTACAGCTGCTACTTGCTATGAACACCTGAATTTTTGAATGAAGCATGAATCAAAGAAAATTTTCTGAAGACTGACAGAAGAATGGCCTTAGAAGACAAAAAAAGACAGAATATTTCTTTCCAATTTATTACTTAAACAGCAGTTAAAGACAATATTTAGCTGGAAGTAGTAACATACTCTGAAATTAAAAGGACCACAATTATTCAGTGGAGACACTCAGCTGTAACCAGTAAGAAAAATACATATACTAATTAAATCATAGTTTTTTCCAATCAATTATATCAGTAACCAATACAATCTGACAATCTTTTGTAATATGTGCATCTGCAATTTTTTAACCTTCTCAGAGATACGAGTACTCTAGTCATTTCAGTTCAATGTTAAACAGGTCAGTTCAAATCCTTGCACCTAACCACTGATATGAGAGATCACGAACAGCTAAGCACCAGGAATGCCATTAGTATTATACTGCATGCTGAGTCTCAGGATTAAAGTCCACTGCAGGGAGGCTGCTTTGCATATCAAGGGCATGACTGCAAGGAACAGTACAGCATGACTACAGCCACAACAGAATCTATACTGCCACTGAAATGACACTGATTTGTTCCTGCATTAGCACAGAAAGCCAGTGACAGAGCAAGGAACAGCACTTCTGATTTTCAGGATGGTGCAGCTTAACTACTGAATCATCTTTAATTTAATCAGCACACTCAGTCTAGTTCTAACTTAACTGAACAAAGGGAACAAAACTTATCTTTTATGGCATCTTTGCAGAATCATGTGAAAATATAAAAAAATTAATGTTGCTCTTAATCAGGAAGGAAACTAATAGTAATAAACAGGCACTATAGACACTCAACTAGGTATGTGGATTGAAATTCAGGGACTGAGCATTTGCTCTTCGGTGCAGTAAGGAAGTGACTAATGAGCTGGTAACTTCTCCCCTTTCTCTCACGTGAGACAGGATATTTAGTTAAAAACAGAGATAGAAAGTGTCTTTTCCCTTTCAATAGTAATCTGAAAATCCAATCCACTAGCTAAAAGCTGATTTGAAAGGAAAAGTTTGGGAAGTAGAAGAGCTTTTAAGAGAAAGTTGTTAAGCACCAACTGTAGCTGCTGGGAACAGTGTCAATGTCATGAGCTAGACATCTTATATAACTATCCAATTAGTCTTCAGAAGAGCTAGTATTACTCAAAAATACAGAGGTGACACTGCAATCTAAAAATAAACCCTATGAGTAAAATCTTTGCTCTGTTGTAGCTAAGAGGCCAAACTCACATTCATATCAGTGGTACCAGTACCTCACCACTGGCCTCAGTGCCACAGCGAACAGTAATATAGCATATTGTCAGGAGTCCCTGTCCTAAAACCTCACCAAGTGACATTGAGAAAATTATCTTCTGAAACACAGCTCTGACTGCACAAGCAATTTTGTGTGATTGTAACTTTAGTAATGTTAGCAGTGCAATTGCATTTAAATATTAAAAAAGTTAAACAGAAAGCAAATGTGATAGAAGGAAACATACTCCTTTGTCACTAACAGCATTAAAGGCACCGAGGACAGCTATGAAAGCTGGGCTTCTCTGACAGCACTTACAAAGTTCAGAATTCTCATTAGCCTATTCGCCTCCTAATATTGGTACTGCTTTCAGCGAAGTTATGAATCATCCTGCAACAACTGTCACTTTTAGATGAACTTGGAAAAAAATATTAGAAAGATACTTTTCTTATTTAATTGCTCTTACAGCTTCGAAGTAAGAAACAAGCACATAATAATCTCTTACCGGCTTGGGGTCAGCCGAGAATCCAGGCTGCCAGACTTCATGGTAATAGTGTCAGTAAAAAGCACATCTTTTGCTGGAGATGCTAGGGCTTCTGAGTGAGACAGTGAAGGATGCATTCTCTGCTGTTGTAAGCGTTTTAGTGTAGCATAGCCAAAGGCATCTCGAGAACTTGTGTAGCTAAAGTTATAGTCAGCAAGACTTTTTATTGTAGCAAGAGAAGGAGCCTTAAGAGACTGGGCTCTTCGGGGAAGTGTATGAGAAGACCCCGGCAGTACCAGGGATACAGAGTTGGATTTTGAGAGAGGCAGGTGGTTAGACTGTGGTGTTGAACAGTGACTTGGTTTAACTGTTTTTGTGCTTACCACAGTACTCAAACTTCCGCAGTCAGTATCTACGTTTGTAGTGTCCACACCTACAGTCTCCCTTGAAGGGCTAGAGCTCATCGAGCTTATGCCACTTGTTGTGGTATCTGTATTAAAACTTAAGCTACGACTCTTGAAATGTGTTTGTGTAGTACCATCTCCTATTAGCCTTTCTCTGCTTGTGTTTTCCTGGTGAATTTCATTTCCAAGACCTTTTGGCAGCTTCAGATCATTTTCTCCAATACTTGGGGTACTATCAGTATCTTCCACGTGCTTACTTCCGACAAAAGAAGTTTCTAATCGTAAAGTCTGGATTTTAGGAACTCTGAAAACAGGGTTGAATTCTTCCCCAGCAGGAAAGTCTATGCTACTGGAAGGTTCTGTTACAGTACGATTTCGCCTCAGGCCTGATTTACTGTCAGATGTCAGCTTTCCTCCTTTTGGATCACTGCTACTTCTATGTTTTTTATTAGGTAGAGTAAGAGAGTTTAGAATGCGATTTTTCACAAGTCTGCTAGAAGAAAAAAAAGGAAAGGGACTACGGTCTTTGTCCTTTGAAGGTCCAGGCCTGTCATAAAACATTTGTTCTGCATCTTCAGTAATATCTAAGAAGAACATACTAGTGGAAGTACTACCAAACCGGTCATCCTCCATGATGAACATACCTGAAATTATATGAGACTTTGTCACTGAAAATGGACATTTCTTCAAAGTGTATAAACTATGTTGCAAAAAAGTAAGCAATTCTATAAAAGCTAAAATGGGAGACTATGTGTTTTACCACAATTTTAATTCAACATTTTTTCTGCAGAACTTAGTACTGTAAATTAAGTATCTTCAGGAGTACCTGAGCTGAAGGTCTCATTGCTTCAAAATAAAAGCCACACTAACTTATTTCAGTGCAAATGTCCAGCTACTAGGATTACAACTGATGCGTTCCTTTAATGATAGCTAAATATGGTATATTTCTGGATTTAAATTCCAAATATCAATAGCAAAATTAAAATGTATTAGATACACAAAATATACAAGAATTTAAATACAGCAATGCTGTATATATGTGCATGTGTATACACAGAATATATATTATAAATATTCCTTTGAGGACAAACAAGTAAATGTATCTTTATACCTAAAGCATGGAGATTTCTGCAGGGTATTATAGCAAGCTGCCATAACTTGACATAAAAAACTAGTAACTTACCCTAATGTTAAAATTTCTTATTTCTACAACAAATGTAAATTTAAGACACTGTTCTCTTCCCTCTCACTTTATCATGTCTCTCTGAATGCATATAACTGTCCCCTGGCTTGCACTCTTCTTTCTTGCAATAGCACCTTTAAACTATTTGCCTGAACCTCATCTTTCCAAAAAGTCGGTAAGAACACCAAAATGCTGTTTTGTGGTGTTTTGGGTTTTTTTGTTGTTGTTGTTGCTTGTTTGTTTGGGGGGGGGTTGTTTGTTTTTTGGGTTTTTTTTGTTGTTACTTACTTGAAGGCGTAGATTCGCTTTCACTGTTATGCCTAGAACTGGTGGACTCAGAGTTCAAGCTAAGAGTACTGGGTATAGAAGAAAGTTCATTGCAGAGCTGCTCCATGTCATCAGGGACCACTGGCCAAGGCTGTCTACGACTGTGTCTCACTGCATCCCAGTTATGATGCTTCAAAATGTCACATCCTTGTTTAGTTTTGGCTATTAGACCAAGCGCGTAGACACAGGTTCTGTATTTAATGTATATGTAGAAAAGAAGAGCAACAATAATAGCATCTAATTTAACTAAACTTATTTCTCTCTTGAAAGAAAACAGTTTAAAAACAATTCAGCAGAAACTTCACAAAATTGCCAAATAGCTTTTCATTCCTCATTTTTTAAATCAATGGAAGCTTAAGAAATGCACTAAAATACCTGAGAACAATACACTATTAAAAAATAAAAAATAATTATTACAAGAGCCTGATACATAAAGTAGAAAAGTACTTTTTTTTTTAAAAGGACAAACATTAATGCAGTAGCAGTATTAGGCAAAAGACCATCTATTTATGCTTTCTTTTAAAGATTCAAAAGAGATACAGAATAAAAATGATAGAACAATAAATTGATTCCAACAGAGCTATAAATAACAAATATTTTAATTGTTTTTTAAAAAATGAAAAAAGTAATATGTATCTTTTTTCATAGGTTTCATTTGCTTACTGCATGTTCTTTTAGACTTCCTATACAGTTCTGAGATTGTATAGGACTGAGATTGATCAATGATCTTTAATAACTGATTTCCAAGTAAGTGGCAAAACTATAGTCACATAAATTAGGTAAGGCTATTTGAAAACCTACTGGAACTACCATCTGTAAATTTTACGTATAAATCAGATACACATACCCTCTAACGGAGAGAACCTCACAATGTTGCGCAAGTGCCATTATATCAGGAATTACATTCTCCTCTTGAAGCAAGTTAAGACCCCAATTTGATGATCCAATATTGCCCTGGAATAAAACAGTTTGTCAAATAAGTTTTGATTTGTGTGATCTGCAGCACTACCAGTGTACAGCTTTCAACATTTTTATTTGTTGGTGGTACAGTTTCAAGCCATAACTTCTCAAAGCAATTAGAGATTTGAAGACCCTGTTTGGCATTTCCTAGTCATACAAATCCAAAAAAGGACTTGGGACACTATGTATAATACCTAAAACTGGTCACAGCTAACTACTACATATTCCTCATTTTACCAATTCTACTACAGCCAGCAATATGATCTTGAATTACTCATTTTCAATTCTTCTTAAACAGGCATTTTATTACATACCTACAATATCTTCCAGTAATAGTCACCTTGGACAAATGTTCCAAAATAAACTTTGGGAAGAAAAGAAAGAGGCTGACAAACAGTTGAGGTGGCAAAGCAACTTTAGAAGTGTAGCTTGGATAGGCTCAGACACTAGCTTTTCCCCATATTATCCCAAGTACCAGGGATGTCATGGCCATATATATTCACACACATCAACAGTGGCAGAGCAACTTTCTTCCAGAAAAACTGAATTTTGGAACACCACAGTAAATATATTAAAAATAGACCACAGCAAGTGGTAACCACAGGTTCCATAGTAATACTGTTGCTACATGTGGCAATCTGTTCTTTTTATTTGGTTTAAAACAAAAAAAACCAAAAAAAACCAACAGCAGCAGCAACAACCCCCTCCCAAAAATAAAAACAACAAACCAAAACCCAAAGAAAGAAAGACAAAGCGACTATTAAAAGACTCAGAACAAAACAGGTGCAGTGAACAATTTTTATCTGAATGTCCAGTTAAGGTACTTTCCACTAACTTGGAAAGTCATACACATTTTATGACAAAAACCCTAAATAATGATTTTAAGGGATTTTGCTTAGTTATTTCAGAATCAAGAGTCATAACAGAACTCAAACAGCTGCAAAAAGATTGTAAATCTATTACTAACCAAGGCCCAAAGGGCTGCTTTCAGCTGCTTAATTCCTTCCCACTTATCCAGCATTGGGGAATGAACAGTGTAAGTTAGATCTGTAACAATATTCTGAAGGAGAAAAATAGAAGAAAAAAAATACTCAGTTGAAAATGAAAAGGAGAAGACCTCAGTAAAACAGGTTCTCTTGCAGTTTTAATAAAGGTAAAGTGCTAATTTAAAGTATGTACCCTAAAATAAAATAGTAGTAGTTCTAGCATAATAACCATAAATTAACAGCAATAGTAATACAGGTAGAAAATTTTAACATTACCACTGACTGCATCAGGTTAATTCAGATTTTATAAAGATAACAGATTAATCAGATTAACATGCTACAATATATAAGCTTTCTCTTGAACTTTTTGACTATTATATACAATTAATTACATCATCTTGCAAACCCACGTTAAAAGTCAATTTATTCAAGCAACTATGAATTGGCTTAGGGTTTGTTTTCTTAGCTCTTCAGGATATTAGAAAGAAGATTTTATTCCCTCATCTCCACGTTTTTGTATGCATAGAAGGATAGGCACAGTTTTACTTGCCAATATACAATTCACTCACACACAGACTGAAAAATTATTTCTATTGGCAAGTTGCTTTCCATTCTAAGTTTTTGCTAGCCATTTTAAGAAAAAAGTTGCAAGGTATTTCTCTGATATTTCAGTGGTTAGGAAGGAATTTTACATGAGACTAGATGGCAAAGACTGTCTTTACAACTTTTTGGCCCCATGTAACTTGAAACTTTCATAATCTACTTATTTTTCAATGACTGTTTAAATGCCATATCTTTTAAAACATATTTAAAAAGGGTTACAATACTCTAAAAATCTTTCAAGTTATAAATAGTTATTATCCTCACCTGAGACTCCAATAAATGGCAGCCTGTTTTATGGTGCACCAGTTGGCCATAAAGGTGAACTGGCAGGTAGACATGTGGTCGCTGTAATCTGGTAGAAAAAGAAATCGTATGTTTTCCCAGCAATTGTGAAATTTTCTTTTAAAATAAATTACACTGCAGTGTAATGCAATGAGTTACTCTTGAATTTTATTAGACAAAGAGGATTCTTTCGGAGAGTTTACCTTTGGTTGCTCCGACGAACATAGTTATCACCATCAACAGGTTTGCGATAAGTTGTGAGTGCTTCATTAAGTTGTTCTTCAATCAGTTCAACATACTTTAAGTTATATTCCTAAAAGACAACAAAGGTTGAGAAAATATATTTAAGGTGGTTAATGTTTTTATAGTATGGTACTTTATAAGGAAGGAACAACTGAAGTGCTCCTTAAGGAAGGCTGAATTTCTTTATGATTTGAAGGTGAGGCTCACCAAAATTACTGCACTTCATACATACAATGAGTTTGCAGAGAGTTGACAACTGATTCCATAATTATTTCAGTGAATTTGTTAAAAAAGGAAGAAAGGAAAGAAAGAAGGAAATACGTCACATCTGACTAACCCGAATAATCTCAACAGACCACCACACATTTCAGTATTCCTAGAGAAGTGACAGCTTATAAAGTTAGTAAAAAAATTGCCTAAAAGCCAACAGGAATGCAACCAAGCACTTATAATCAATTATAAAAACAAAATAACGTATGAAGAGTTTTATTCTAGTCATGACAATGATGCATTTTTCTTAATGGGTCTTGTGTCCCTATTTACTTCCTAACAGCATAAGCCAATTCTATCTTCATGACATCTAAATTTAACTTTAATTAGCAACTGTATTGGCTTTGCGTAGCAAGGTTTTGGTAGCGGGGGGGGGGGTTACAGGGGTGGCTTCTGTAAGAAGCTGCTGGAAGCTTCCCCTGTGTCCGACAGAGCCAATACCAGCCGGCTCTGAGACGGACCCGCCGCTGGCCAAGGCCGAGCCAATCAGCGATAGCGGTAATGCCTCTGGGATAACATTTTTAAGAAGGAAAAAAAGTTGGGACAGACGGAAACTGCAGCTGGAGAGAGGAGTGAGAACATGTGAGAGAAACAACCCTGCAGACACCAAGGTCAGTGAAGAAGGAGGGGGAGGAGATGCTCCAGGCGCCGGAGCAGAGATTCCCCTGCGGCCCATGGTGAAGACCATGGTGAGGCAGGCTGTCCCCCTGCAGCCCATGGAGGTCCACGGTGGAGCAGATATCCACCTGCAGCCCGTGGAGGACCCCACGCCAGAGCAGGTGGGTGCCCGAAGGAGGCTGTGACCCTGTGGGAACCCCGCGCTGGAGCAGGCTCCTGGCAGGACCTGCGGATCTGTGGAGAGAGGAGCCCACGGAGCAGGTTTTCTGGCAGGACTTGTGACCCTGTGGGGGACCCACGCTGGAGCAGTGTGCTCCTGAAGGACTGCACGCCGTGGAAAGGACCCATGCTGGAGCAGTTCGTGAAGAACTGCAGCCCATGGGAAGGACCCACGTTGGAGAAGTTCGTGGAGGACTGTCTCCCGTGGGAGGGACCCCATGTTGGAGCAGGGGAAGAGTGTGAGGAGTCCTCCCCCTGAGGAGGATGAAGCGGCAGAAAATAACGTGTGATGAACTGACCGTAAACCCCACTCCCCGTACCCCTGTGCCGCTGGGGGGGGGGGGTTGGTAGAGAATCCGGGAGTGAAGTTGTGCCCAGGAAGAAGGGAGGGGTGGAGGGAAGGCGTTCTGAGATTTGGTTTTATTTCTCATTACCCTACTCTGGTTGATTTGTAATAAATTGAGTTAATTTTCCCCAAGCTGAGCCTGTTTTGCCCGTGACAGTAATTGGTGAGTGATCTCTCCTGTCCTTATCTCGACCCACGAGCCCTTTGTTATATTTTCTCTCCCCTGCCCAGTTGAGGAGGGGAGTGATAGAACGGCTTTGGTGGGCACCTGACGTCTAGCCAGGGTCAACCCACCACAGCAACAAACAAGAGCAATTGTTCTCAGGGTACCCAGCCCCCTGAGCGGGAAGACAAGAGACAGGGAGCAGAACGAAGCCCCCATAATCCAAGGGGAAATGGTTAGCGACCTGCTACACCACTTAGACACACACAAGTCTATGGGGCCAGATGGGATCCACCCAACGGTACTGAGGGAGCTGGCAGAAGTGCTCACCAAGCCACTTTCAATCATTTATCAACAGTCCTGGCTAACCGGGGAGGTCTCAGTTGACTGGAAGTTAGCAAATATGACGCCCATCTACAAGAAGGGCCAGAAGGAGGATCCGAGGAACTACAGGCTTGTCAGTCTGACCTCGGTGCCAAGGAATGTTATGGAGCAGATCATCTTGAGTGCCATCACGTGGCATGTACAGGAGAACCAGGTGATCAGGTCCAGTCAGCATGGATTTATGAAAGGCACATCCTGATTGACTAACCTGATCTCCTTCTATGACAAGGTGACCCGCTTAGTGGATGAGGGAAAGGCCATGGATGTTGTTTACCTGGACTTTAGTAAAGCCTTTGACACCGTTTCCCACAGCATTCTCCTGGAGAAACTGGCTGCTCATGGCTTGGATGGGTGTACTCTTCGAAGGGTAAAAAACTTGCAGGATGGCCAGGCCCAAAGAGTTGTCATGACCGGTCACGAGTGGTGTTCCCCAGGGCTCAGTATTAGGGCCACTTTTGTTTAATATCATTTTCAATGATCTGGATGAGGGGATTGAGTACACCCTCAGGAAGTTTGCAGAGGACACCAATTTGGGAGGGAGTATTGATCTGCTTGAGAGTAGGAAGGCTCTACAGAGGGATCTGGACAGGCTGGATCGATGGGCCGAGGCCAATTGTATGAAGTTCAACGAGGCCAAGTGCCGGGTCCTGCACTTGGGTCACAACAAACCCATGCAGTGCTACAGGCTTGGGGAAGAGTGGTGGAAAGCTGCCCAGCAGAGTGTCCTAGTTTCAGCTGGGATAGAGTTAACTGTCTTCCTAGTAGCTGGTACGATGCTATGTTTTGAGCTCAGTATGAGAAGAATGTTGATAACAGTTGCTGCTAGTAGTGTTTAGACTAATGTCAAGGATTTTTCAGCTTCTCATGCCCAGCCAGCGAGAAAGCTGGAGGGGCACAAGAAGTTAGCACAGGACACAGCCAAGGCACCTGACCCAAACTGACCAACAGGGTATTCCATACCATATGACGTCCCATCTAGTATAGGAACTGGGAAGTGGGGGCGGGGAATCGCTGCTCGGGGACTAGCTGGGTGCCGGTCGGCGGGTGGTGAGCAATTGCACTGCGCATCATTTGTACATTCCAATCTTTTCATTATTGCTGTTGTCATTTTATTAGCGTCATCATTATCATTATTCGTTTCTTTTTTTTCTGTTCTATTAAACTGTTCTTATCTCAACCCGTGGGTTTTGCTTCTTTTTCCCGATTTTCTCCCCCATCCCACTGGGTGGGGGGGGAGTGAGTGAGCGGCTGCGTGGTGCTTAGTTGCTGGCTGGGGTTAAACCACGACACAGAGAAAGACCTGGGGGTGTTGGTTGACAGCTGGCTGAACATGAGCCAGCAGTGTGCCCAGGTGGCCAAGAAAGCCAACAGCATCCTGGCTTGTATCAGAAATAGCGTGGCCAGCAGGAGCAGGGAAGTGATCGTCCCCCTGTACTCGGCACTGGTGAGGCTGTACCTCGAGTACTGTGTTCAGTTTTGGGCCCCTCACTGCAGGAAAGACATTGAGGTGCTGGAGCACGTCCAGAGAAGGGCAACGAAGCTGGTGAAGGGCCTGGAGCACAAGTCTTATGAGGAGCGGCTGAGGGAACTGGAGTTGTGTAGTCTGGAGAAAAGGAGGCTGAGAGGAGACCTTCTCGCTCTGTACAACTACCTGAAAGGAGGTGAGGTGGGTGTCAGTCTCTTCTTCCTAGTAACAAGGGATAGGATGAGAGGAAATGGCCTCAAGTTGCACCAGGGGAGGTTTAGATTGGACATTAGGAAAAATTTATTCACTGAAAGGGTTGTCAAGCATTGGAACAGGCTGCCTAGGGAAGTGGTGGAGTCACCATCCCTGGAGGTATTTAAAAGACGTGGAGATGTGGTGCTTAGGGACATGGTTTAGCAGTGGACTTGGTAGTGTTAGTTAATGGTTGGACTTGATGACCTTAAGGGTCTTTTCCAACCTAAATGATTCTATGATTCTATATCCAGAGGTGACGGGCATCTTGAAAAGTAGTATTCCTTTCCATACTTCTCTAGATAAGACCTTACACAACAACCCATTTTGAAAAGTCAGTAAGTCACTACACTCCTGAAATATTTGCTGGAATATCAAAATTATATAAAGGCCTGGGTAAATCAAAAGCACACATGTACAGAGGAGCTATGGAACTGTAAGTCCCTGTTAACCTTTTTCAACAAAATTGTAAGTCACTGAGGCAAAAAAATGTATTGGCATTAGCAATACAGATATATGAATGTACAGTATTTTTAATAATCTTTTACCTTTTAAACCTACGTATTCACACCCTTCCTACTCCTAATTTCAAGTGAACACACACGTTTTATTCTTAGTATTACCTTTTGCCACTTTTCCATTTGTTTTGTTACATAACCTCTTTCATTTAGATACGAAAACCCCTTTGGAATGGACAGAAATCTGTAAAATAACATCAGACAGTCAGTACTCCACTCAACTCACATGATTTGAATGAAAACAAACACTTATTGTTTCCACAGTGTAAAATCAAACAACATATTCAACATTTACCTTAGGAGTAGAAGCAAACCTTTGTCTCCAAGGTGAGAAAGAGCTGGTTTCATTTGGATAAGGGCATGAAGATTTGCCTAAAATAATTAAAAATGCATAAAGAATATCTGAGCACTATATAATTCTGAAAACTACAACAATTACAACAGTCTGCCAGCAATGAGATGACAAGTTTTTCACAAAAGGAAGTATCAAACAGCACTAACCTCATCCTAATATTATCCACTTTAAATACCTTCTGTCATTAATATATATCCCCTTTACAAAAAGTATAATGATCAAAATAGCTGAATTAGTCTGAATTCGTCTTTAAAAGTAAGCATAATCCAGAAGTCTACATTTTCTTGTCATTAATACTGCAGTATTTTCAGCAAGGGGTCTATAAACTATTATGAAGTCCATCAATGACAATCAAGAAAGGAAATCATCAGTAGCTTCTTGCATACTTTTACTTTGCTATTGGGGGAGGGGGTAGGGAACAGTTTACAGAGTAGCATACCAAAAAGAAGTTGAAAAGGGAAAGGATGCTCACCTTGTCTTCACATGCCTCATCTAGAATATCAAGTGCCTCAGAAGAAATAGTTTTATTTTTATCATGTAACTGGGTCACCAGTAACTCAATCCCCCAGTTGCTGAAGAACTCTACATTTGCTCTCAGTAATACTCGTAAGTGTTTTGTTGCATACAACCTGCAGCTCTGCAAAAGTAAGGAAAATACTTTTTTGAATGGAAGAAAAATAGCTAATGTAGTTAATGATTTATCACTTTTAAAAATACCATATTTTTTAATTTAAAAATTACCATATTTTATAGCAAGTAACTGCATTGCACACCTTAATGCATTAAAACTACACTCTACTTGAGAGCTATTTCTATCTTATCAAATGGGAAATTTGAGTCTGAGATCACAAGTAATCTGGTCACTGCAAGTCTCCTTGGAAAGCCCTTATCAATTAGTCATTCACTGTGATGGCACCACACAAATTCATCAGGATACGCAGGAGAAATACCTCGTAAATGACCAGTGCAATTGCATATACTTTGATGTATGTAATGTTTTGAAAAATACTTTAACAAACAAATCTTAGAACCTCTGGGGAATTTTTTTTAATAAATTTCAAATTGTCTCCCAAAAGTATCTGATCTTCAAAGCTTCTCAGAAAACCTTCTAAATATAAAAATGTTATTTTCTGTAATAAGACAGTTTCCCAACACTTAGAGAAATTCATAGTAGTAAACTAAGTGACAGCAGAATGAAGTACCTTGTTAGTTCCTGTACTGCTGTTCAAAACTTGCTGAATAAACAGCATAAACTGATTAACATAATTTTTATTAGAAAAATTACATGCAAAATAGAAGCAAACAGGCTTAATCTACAAGAATTTGTTCTGGAGTAAGCATAGAACAACCCTGACAATGTATGCTTACTGGGAAAGGTGTTATCTTTACTTAGACAAGCATAGTTATAAAAGACAAAATCAGGTGCCCAAATCTTTCTTCAGGTCTTCAGTCCTTACACCTTTAAGGTTATGACAGCTATAACCAAGTAAATTTTCTATATGTTAAAATATACATTATCTGTGTTGGGATGCACGTGAATATCTTTACTCTAAGAGATAGGTGAATTGGTCCAGGTTGGACAGCACTACCTAGGTTAACAATATCTTCTGGATTATTTTTTTTTCCTCCAGAAATACTTGGCAAGCAGGACTTGAAAGAAAATGGGAGTAGGAAATGTGAATGTGCACAGTTAATTTCGAAAACCTTGTCTCATTATTTCAACTTCAAGTATCATGTGCACATTTCTATTTATTCAATATACAGAGGCTTATTTTTCGGGAGGCAGGAATGACATAACACAAGTACCAAGAATGACTGTGGCAACAGTGATTTGCAACTCTGATCTAGGCTGCACAACTGTTTTGAAATGGCTTGCATCCCGTTAGTGGTATGCCTTGTATGTGGAATAGATGACTAGCAGCATACTTACTAAAGATGAGAACAAGAGCTATTATGCCAAAATGATCACTTGATCTAGATGTTAAGCCTACAGAATAACACAATAATGTGAAACCAGAATTCAGTGTCATGTTATTCAAGTGTTAAAATCTGTCTATAAAGAATCATTGTTACTGCTATAACTATACTGAATGGGATACAGAGAACAAAAGATAATAATCTTCACTTCCTGAAATACTTCCTGAACATGAATTAATCTATCCAGATAGCTAGTGCAGAAATAGCATAATTTTTATTTTCTGTTTGGAGAAGGAAAAGATGAAGCAAAATCCTGGAATGTTTTTACTTTTGACAGGAACCAAAAGGAAAACCAGTGTAGAGGATATATGAGGAAACAGGCATTCCCCTCTTTTCCCCAAGCATGAACTACATGAAAAACATAGATAAAGCCCTGTACTATATCTGTCAGAAGATTCTTACTTTTAATAGTAAAGGTCTTTGTGACCCATAGAAGTGATGACACAAGTCAGAGGTCATTATGCTCAGGTGATTACATACAGCTCAGCATAGATGCCAGTAGATATAGGATAAATCTACCTCTTAGCCACCCATGAAGATAAAAGGTTATGAACTGCAACACTTGAGGACACACTGGCTACTCTGCTGTTTCTACACTGAGCTGGCAGAAAGGCAGCTGAGGCAGTATTAATTTGCTTCAGCATGAATGACCAAAGCACATGTCGAAATAGGTTAAGATGTGCTTCTGCTTCACTGATCTGCAAAGATATTGCTCTATAAATGTTTTTGTTGTATATAGTCACCCAAAAAAAGCTACTCTCCCCTTCTAACGCTAAGCTGACTACAGAAATGACTTTTCCTTGTTCCGAGACACTCATTAGCAAATGGCTAACAAACCTGCTTCACAGCTCTGGGTAGCTGTAAAAGGTGTATGAGGCTATAACCTCAGTTAACTCATGAAAAAGGGCATCTTCAGCTCTTGAAATAAACAGATACTAAAAATAAGATATTTCATTAAAAAAAACATCTCAGGGAATTAAAATTTCTGAAGGGAAGAAGCCTTACTGGAAATGGTCTTTCTCCCTTACAAAAAACAGCTTTTTAGAAATTATGCCCAGTTCCATGCATTTTTATTGCTTTTAAACATAATTTAGAACCCAGAGGCAGCATACAGAATCAAAAATCACAATTTGTCTTCTGGATTCTGAATTATTACAAACCATTCCATAGGCATGTGCTTACTATACAGGCTCCATTCATCCTACACCAGGTCCTCATCAGAAGTCCTTGAAAAGGGAAGGTAGAAGGGCTTGCAAGTGCCTTATTTGAATTTAACTGCATGCTCATTTTTAATCTTAGGATTCACTTGTCCAAGGTGACAGAATGTCAGTTCTGGTAATATTAAAAAATATATTCTCCCTATGGGACAAAGCAGTGAGTGGTATAAACTGCACCAAGTTTCAATTTTTTCCCATCATGCTTGCTAATCACAAAGAAATAAATCTTTGTTTGCTGTTGACAATGCTGCTGTTTCAGAATTCCAGACCGTAAACCCCAGAAAATGGCAGATACCTTCCCCTAACATCTAAGCAGATGTACTTCCAAATTACTCCTCAGTCAGTGGAACTGCCCATGCAAGTATCTGTCAGTTCAATATTTCCATATTCTTTCTGGTATCTTATCCTCTCCGAATTGACTACTATTTCCACCTCACACGAATATTTTAGTTTCTGGAAGAGACTTGTAGTTTTGCCAATTACAGTAGCTCAAAAATACCACTTATACCATTAAGGATACAGTTAAGATACAGTTAATATCAGAATAATCAAAACATTTTATCCTTTGGATTAGCTTTTTGCACTTTGATCTTCTATTGGGAGCACAAACACCAGAAACACTAAACACAAGCATTTTGTCCAAGAGATGATACTGGCAATATTCTGTACACCAAGCATTGTCAAAGGGTTCTTCAAAAGGTTAGCATTTTGCCTTTTTGACAAGTAGTAGTCGATGACATTTTCTCCTCAAAATCTCATCAGTTCAGTTTCCACCATTGTTCCAGGAGCTACAGCTTCTACTCAGTTCCACCACAATAATCTCAATCATTATCAAAATGGTACCTATCACTGGAAGGTTAACCTGCTTATTACTGCTAGAAATACACATTTCTGTTTGTGAAAACAATGCCTTCACCACTGATTTAGGATATCCACTGACCTAGACAATAATGTTATATTTGGTTTACATTTGGTTTACACATTTAAAGACTTTAACCCCCTTCATACATGAGAGAAACATCTGTTTGAATGACTTAATTTCTTGAGCACAAATACAAGGTGTGAAGTCCACAGCAAATTCAAAAGCTATATGAGTAGAATTTTCATTTCTCTAAATGCAAAAATAAAAACCTTTCTGCATATGTTATCTTAAAAATTAAGTCATGCACCTTGAATAACAAAATAAACATCCAGTGGCAAATAACAATGGAACATAAGTTGAATTGAACTTACATCAGTAGCTGCTGTCAGGATCTTAGAAAGAATGACTCTTGCTAACCCATCTCTGCTGTAATCCAAACTAGAAACAGTCAATTTTAACAAGTGATCCTGGTTCTTCAAAGAACAAAGATTAAGAAGACTGGGGGGGGGGGGGGGGGGATAAAAAATTAGTTTTTGAACCCACTCAAACCCACTTATTTATTCAATCAATAATTTAAACAAGTACTCTGAATTAGATTTTCAGTCATATAAAAGCAGAAGAATGCAAAGTAAGGTCTCATATGAAATGGAGTGATTTTAAACTGTTACAGCTGTTAAGAGTCAAAGGGAGACCAAATAATGCACTAAACTGCAAAGGAAAAAAAACCTCAAACCAACATTTTTTTATAATTGCTATGTAATAGTTTTGTCAATATACTTGGATTGGTGATTATGAGTACAAAAATAAATGTTCATGAAGCTCTGTGAACAATTCCACATTGTAAATCATTCTATGTATACAGCTTGACTGTCTAGATTTTATTGTAAATTAAGTATTCTGTAGCCAGTAAAAAACTTGCATTCTAATAAACAATGAAAACAACAATTAAAAAACCAGAGTACATCAAAACACCTGAATTCTTTTAAAATTTACTATTTTTGAAATAAACTGGCCATTGGCCAAATTACTCCCAAAGGAAGGTAAGTTTATTTGTACCCAAACAAAATTTTTAACTCCACAGCTTCACTCAAATATATTGGACTGAAGTTTAGGTACAACATACATCATCACATTTCACACACAGTATGATACCTACCAGTTTTAACATTTCAGTACAGTATCATCCTTCCTGATACTGATTTCTGTCAGGTGTGGACAGGAAAAAGCAAGGTATTTTGTAACACAATCACCCATATCTGTTCAGTAAGACAGACTAAAAGAGACTAAAAGACCTCTTAAAAAACCACCAAAACCCCCACAACTGAGGATCTTTATTTGAAAATAAATCAAAATAATTTTAAAGTTTTCAGCTTTATAGACAGCGGTCCTCATGCAGTTTACAAGTTTCATAACAATTATTCCTGTAAGCACAATTCAAACAGAATAAAAACACTCACCACTGAAACACATTACATTTTTCGAGCATTTTCACTCCGTGAGGGTGACAAGAGAGAGTACCAAAAAACAGAAAGTAGTGCTGGCTAAGGGTATTTAGTAACCCATTATTTTGAAGACTACGTTCAGGTTTCATTCCTGATGAAGAATTGAGCCAATTTACAATATCTTTAACCAATTCCTCCAGGTAACCTTGTCCATCCTAACAAAACAAAGAATAATAGCATTTACTAGTAACAGAACTGGGTCTCTCTTCTTTACTGAAATCAATCATTTAAAATTTCTTAAAATGTACAAACACAATACAGATACAAAATAGAAATGCTGTTTGGCAAACACAATTCAGACTAAAGAAAAAGGTTCAAGGCAAATAAAAGGAGTTTAACTTGGAGACATCTTAGGACCAATTCTATTCTTTCCAAGAAAAGGATTGTTCAATGATGTTTTCCTCTGGCCTGAGGCATAAAAGTCTTTAGCACACAAGAAGAAAGGAGGCAGAGAAACAAAAGGATATACATAGAACCCCCCCCAAAAAAAAACCCCAACAGAAACAAAAAACCCCACAACCAAACCTTAAGTTACATTTAATAAAGCTGTATTTAATAAAACTCCTACTTAAACACAGTCGTCTCCCCATTGTCTTATCTGGACAACTCAAGATTTTAAGTTATATTTCTTAATTACACTGATCATTTTAGGTTTAACATCCAAAGTCTACAGAAGTCTTTACTAAAATTAAGGTTTTTTCCTCTAAGTGGCATACAGCAGCGCTACTTATTCTATCTCCAGTCTTGTAGCTGAAAATTTCTTACCTCTTCTGATTCAAGAAGAAATTCAGTAAACTGACAACCGACCACAGTGAGCTGCTTAGCCTTGGCATAGTCCAAATCCAGATTGGCATACAGTTTACTGCTAGGCTTGTAAAAATATAGCAATCTCCTTACAAACCTATGGAAAGTAAAAAAGAATTTGTTATTTTTCAGTAAGACAAGGACAGTCTCACATTACAAAATGATGCTAGTATAAATGATATTTTATCACTAAATTATCTTATTGGCAATAAATTTTCAAAAGTTATTAAAAGAGAGTAGCAGGTATCAGTAATGAGTCTATCCAGACACGATTTGAGAGATGCAGCTGTACTGTTTGTTATAAAGGGTTTTCTATGACATGACTTAAAATAAGCAAAGGAACTCAAAATCTCTATGCTATTAGAAGCCATAGCTTCCTTCTCATTCTCATGTTTATAATTTATTCTGCTGTAATTTATCCTGTGATGAGTTTCAAAGACTATACTATCTAGGCTTACAAAGGGCTAAAGAAGAGTCTGTCTTAATGTTTATGTGACATGACTTTTTTGTAGCTATAATAGTTAACACTACTGTGAAAAAAAAAAAAATGTTCTGCCAGAAAAAGGCCATATTTATTCAGCAACAGTATTTTCATTCACCTCACTTAAGCATTTCTGAAGCACAACAGAGTGATTGCAAATGCAGACTCTCACTCAGACTTTCTGAAACCATGGTGAAGAATATAGCTTGAATTTTGCATTGCAGGAATAAATTTTCAGCAAAGAGCTTCCCCCCATCAATTCTTCACAAAAAAATAAACACATTCGTGCTTTAAAAGAACACAGAATGTTCTGTCTGAAGATAGATATGTCAAGCATTAAGAAAGCGTAACTAAAGCACTGCCTTTAGTTAGAAAAGTGAGAGTAAGCAACTATCCCAACTCCAAACACAGGACCAATTAAAAAGGAAATCTGAGGGCTTCTTTAAATTTTGTCAAATGAAGTGTATTTTATTCTGGGTTATTAACAATAAATATATATATTATCACACACATTTATATGTGAGTGTATATATACATGTATACTTAAGTGTGTATATATGTATATACACGTATACATGTATACACACACTGCATTAACTGTATCTATGAAATGAAGGGATCTATATAAAAAATATCTTGAATTTCACTTTAACAGCCATAAGATCATCACAAAAACACTAACAGTAAAAGAAAAAAAATCAACTTATGGAAGGACAAAAATTTACTTTACACTTCAGAAACAAAGTGGCTGAAAATTTTTTATGATCAGCAGTGAAACTAGAGATTTGGAGGTTAATTAGTTATAATTAAACAAGAACAACAGCATTCTGAAGCCATTAAAGCATCTAACCCACAATCCTGTAGAAAGGATCAATCAACTGTAGAAGTTTTACAGTAATTCAATCCTAGGTTTTCTCTATTTATTTAGAATTAAATTATTTAGGCACCGAAGAATGCTTGAGTGCAGCACAAAAGCAGGGAACAGGAACACTGTCCCAGATAGGTAGGTAGAGAAGTGGATGAGAGTGTCACAGCCAGGACTGCAGATTTTCCTTTAGAGAAGCAATGTTATAAACCACTGGATTTGATAAATAATCCTTTACCACAAAGTACAGATTAGCAATTAATGTTTAGGAAAGAAAAAAAAAATCAGAAAAAAACCCACAAATGCAAAATTAAATTATTACTATGATTACAATGGGACTACCACTTATGCTGGGAACACTATATAAGTTGCCTGATTACTTTTTAGTAAAAATTTAAAATTATGCAGCGTGAGCCTTTCAGGATATGTTTTAGCTTTAGGTCTTTACTGAAATTCATGTAGAAGTAGCTTTCCATGCCTACAAATACAGAACTACTCTTCAAAGTAGTTTGTTTAATCAAATCAATTTCTGAAATGCATGTTAGAAGTGACATCCAAGAACTAATTAGTAACACTATTATCACACATGCACAAAAGTAATAATGCCTTAATGCCAACAGACATGAAAGGAATCAGAGCTGTACTGATTGTCTTTTCAAATCACATATGCTTCCCTTGCCATTAACAGCAACTAGAAATAACTTCCTCTTGGTTTTTGATGAAAGCTATAACTATATAACTGTACAACTGTAGACCTATTCTGTCAAAATTTGTCAAGTGTTGACATCAAACACTAATGTATGAAATATCAGAGGTAATACTTTAAGGTTTAAAATGAAATAGGGCATTTGCAAAGCCAATATGATTCTTGTTTAGGGAGTAAATATATAAAGTATCTGTGCACAGAAAAGAAACCACTAAAGCTTAAAGACCTGTTTATTTAAAGCAAATATTGCAATTTTCATTTTTGCTGTTTATCTATAGATTAAGTTTTAGAAATGTGACGCATCAAGGAATAGTTTATTGCAACATTAAAACTCAGTTTTTCCAAATTTCTTTCTTCAAAGGAAGTTATGTAATTTTTACATACCTGTGCAATTGTTCATCTTTATAGTTCCTTAGATTTACATTTGGCCACTAGAAAAAACAGCAAATATAGCATTATATGAAACTTGTACATCAGTCCTTGATTAGTCACTAAAATTTACTCATTTCTATTATGGTTCTATTCACTTATAATTAGAAGTGTAAGTTTCCTTGCATCTAATGTTACCTATAAAATAACCCTTTATTTTTTTGAAAAGCCCACATTCTTGCTCCAAGAACTGTTCTATTATTTTCTAGAGAAGGACAGGGAATGTCGGGTGCATGCTATGTGTACAAGTCCATAATTCTAATGAAAATAGCAAACTATGACATGCTAATGAAAAATAAACAATTTTGCTCAGTTTCTTCTCTGAAAATAGCAAACAAATTTTGATACACATAACAGGGAAATCAGGTTTTGTTGTTGTTTTCACTATTCATCTGATTTGGTTTAAAAATAATCATTTTTCTGTTATAGCTCACTTAAATACTACTTATTAAAATGGTATTTAAATTCCTCTGTTGATACTTTGTAAGATGTTTTAAAAAGGATCACACAAAGCCATAATACTCTCTTCTGGACCTATCCTTTCTTCATATTATGTTTTCCTCTGTTGTCTCTATGGTTCTAGATTTATTTTTGTTGCTACTAGTATCTTCTTGGAAGGGATGGAAAAAAGTGCATCAAACATTTTTCTTTCCTACCTAAGTGATACAGTTCTACATTTCCAATTGGTATACTAGTATTAAGACATATAGTGCACTAGTTAATGATTAGTAAAACTGACTACACTAGTAACATTGAACCCACAGTGCCAGATTAAGTATGAAGCTCTACTGTTAACACAGTCTCAATTCCTCCATCCTGACCACTACCACTTTTGCTGCTCTTTTAGCAGCTTAGACACCAAGCTGAGCAAGTAAAAAAAGGCAGTAAGGGACCATATGAGATGCAAGTAGTAAGGTGGTAGGAAAGCTGATGCTCCACAGCTGTGAGGTTTCAACAGAGACGGGGGGGGGGGAGTAGCCACATGAGATGATGAAGTCCAAACACTGGAATCTGGATCCTGCTGATTCAGAGACTAAAGATGGACCAATCTGATAAACTGCACACCACCAGTGTAAGCTAAGATAATGTTAACAGGAATGGAAGTGGTTAGAATTTAACCAAAAACCACAGTAACTTCTCGTTCTGGAAGACAGGAGTCTCTGATTTTGAGACATTTAGAACTGTTCAACAGGACAATAGAGAATATACTGCAGGGAAGGTCTGAGATAGCAGGGAAACTGACAGCTTGACCTAAATTTCAGGGGAGGAAAAAAAAAACAAAACCAACGCACAAACAAAAAACGCCCCCCCCCCACCTTGGTTGTCAACTACATAAAACTTCCATTGTCAAAGTACTACACAGACTAATTAAAAAGTGAGATTCTGAAGAACAGTTTCTTGATAATATCTTTAATACTGAATCAAAGGTAAAAATATCTATGACTAATAATCATAGATATCTAGTAGTCTAGTAGTGTTACAGTAAAAAGTCTGTAAACAGTGGAATTCAGTGGAGCAAAGCTACTATCATATACCTATTCAGGTTTTATAGCAGACAGATTCTTGCTCTCTCAAGTTTATCAGTCCTTGAAAAAATGCACAGAAATATTTAGGGGGATTTTTTTTTTTTTTTGATGGCGGGTGTGTGTTGTTTTTAATATAATATAATCTTGATTATGTCTGTCACCATTAATCCTGTTTTGTACTTTTGCCATCTTTATAACAACATAGTAAAGACAACAGTAAGAAAATGTTAGAAAATGTTACTTGGGGGTAACAATGGAAGGATGGCTTTGATGCACAGAATGACAGGAGCTATTTTGGCTCTAAGACTATACCGAGTACTCAGAAAGTTTTCTTACTCAAAGAAAGTAAGTCCTCTGCTTAAAAAAGAGGCAGTCCCTTAAAAGCTGTACATTAAGTATATTTAAGATAATGCTTTCCCTGTCAGAGATATTTCCTGTATTTTGTGAAAACAAATTCATTTTGTAATGAACTTGATGCTATGGGACTATTTGTATTAGTTCAAAACATACAATAAGACTGCAGACTACTGAAGTTTTCATATGTGGCTCAGTCTAAGCATCTGAAACTTGATCTATAACCCACCTCCAGCCTTAACCTTCAGTACATGTTATATATTTAAAAAAAAAAAAAAAAAAGTCTGCTATGAAACCGAACAAGACAGTATACCTATGTAGTTTGGACTGAAGTCTAAAATATTAGCAACTTTAAAGTCACTATATCTCATTTTATAAAGTCTATTTCTATACAAATAAAGTTACATAAAATTTAATATATTCTTATTAAGAAACATGCGAATTTAACTGTAGTGTCTTTTTGTATATAGTTTAAGGGTTGTATACAAAGAGACTACATCAGCACTGATTAAACCCATGAGATCCTAATTTTCTGAAATAAAACAGATTATGGGATATAGTATGGAACTGATATTAGAAAGTAAAAGCTCACATGTGAAATGGAGACTCCTCCCCTCAATAATTTCATAAAAATAGTATCATGCCCTTTTTATGCTCACCTTCAGTATGGTCCCTATCAGATTCCAATTCCACTCGAGGTTCACTTTATGATTGAGAACTTGGCTGTCTCGAAGATTCATTACAAGTGCTTCTTCTGTATCCTGGAATACAGACATAAAAAACTATAGTAAGTTTCCCTGCATCATGTCTTGTCACATGATATACTTACTGTCCATGTAATAATCATTAAAAGGGCTATGCTCCACAGTAGTTTGCATTTGAAAGTAAATTGCATGGTTATAGTACTGCATTAAAAATCTAATAGTAAGAGATCATAATTGGGACTAAAAAGCATTAAAAATTATTGTACTTTCACTCCTCAGTTTCTAGAAATACAATATAGTATCCACAAGTAGCTAGAAGACAAATTAAATAAAAAAATTCTACAAAGAAATCACATAAATGGCTCTGAATTAAATGAGAGTGTGAAGCTTGGGGGGGGTGGGATCTAAGTCTCCAAAATACAAAATCAAATTCAGTTTTGAAAAATCAATAATGATAATACCTTTAAAATAAAGATGTCTTTCTGCACACGGTACTGATCCCTTTTTTGGTGGGTTGGAATTGCTTTCTGAATAATATGATCTAAATGGAGGCTGTAAGGTTTAGGTCCTCTTTTCTTCATCTCATGAAAACGTTTTAAGCAGTTGAGTGCGGCACTTGCTCGTCTAATAGGAAAAAATACTACAATCAGTATCTGACAACTGTTATTCAACTAAAGAGCGCCACTGTATATCTTGAGTTAAATAAACATAGCTCAAGAAAGAATTCACCAACAATTCCAAAGCCAATAAAAAGAAAATAATTTTCTTTATATAAGTTTTCATACTTCCGTATCACTTAGTCTTGTACTGAAATTATACAGAAAATTATCTTTCAGAATTTCTAGTACCAAAGAATGAGCCTTACTGATAACTTTTCTTCTACTCTGCAATTAGTGGTACCTTTCAGAGTTCACAGAAGATATTGCAAAGTTTAAAGTTGATAAAGTATTGTGAGATGTCACATTAGATCAATGTTCTACAGTGAAGTTGAGATGTCTAGCTTCAACTTTGACTAACAAAGTATTTCTTGTAAATTTTCTTCCCCTCCCCAGAGGGTGGCAGGAGTATCAGTAGTATATTTCCTGCTCTTTATATCTAAACAGCTCAGCAACAACACATAAGAAATTTTCCAGGAAAAGATAGGAAGTAATAGAAATGACATTTGACATGGGCAGAAACAGTTAATTGCAAAATAATGGTAGCAGAAAAAAAAAAAATTTGCTGAGCAAATAAAATAAGGAAGTCTAAAAATGAGGAGGTAAGTCTACCTTTCTTCCCAATAAACAAAAATTCTCATAGGATAGGAGAGTGATTTTTTTTGTATTCTCTTCAAACAAACAAATACCTGTGAATTTAGTTGCCTACCTAAATTACATAAATTTAATCCATAACAGGGCTTACAGTTTTTCAGAGTATGAAACAATGCAGAGTGTTGACCAAAACCAAGATCCCCAAATATAACAAATACTACATCTACAAAATCACTTTCTTCCAACAGAACCAGGACTTCTTACTACTCTATCAGGTATGTCCACAAATGCCAAAAAGCAAAAAACCTGCAAGTAATCCACAAACATATCCCTTCTGCTCTTCATCCTTCCTCTCTTCCCACAGCTTTGACCAAGAGGAATACCCTGTGAAGGAGTTTCAGATATGCTTTTTTTGAAAAATAACTGTGTTTTCACATCTCAAAATCTTCTAGTGACATGTAAGAAACCTTCAAAACTAAAAAGCAGAAGAGCATTAAGTTTCTGGGAAGCACTCTACAAGCAGCATTTATCATTTCACAGTAGCAGTTTGAAAAGTTTCTGTAATTTATCACTGACAACACAACGAAAGACAAAATACGAACTTATGATACATTTATCGGAATACTGACCTGACAAACCAGATCAGGAAAGGCAAGAGCAATTAATAAAAACATTTCCTATACTTTACTATTAGAAAAAAACCCACCACGCTCAGTTTAAATGGTCTTCTACAAAGAAATGCAAGTAAGACCACTGAGCTACAGAAACACATTTTTAATACACTGGCATCTATCAAATTATTTGACTTCTTTCCTCAAGAGGTTTAAATTGTGTGAAGTACCCAGGAGATGGTATTTTATGACAGAGCACTTCTGAGGTTAAATTGCAAGATTAGTAGATGTATAGAGAAATTCTAAAAAAATAAGGAAAACAAAATAAAAAAGCCCACAGGTTTTTAAAATTTCAAAATTCAGGTATTTCTCATTCAAAGAGGAATAGAAAGCTTCTATAAACATTTGTTTCAAGTCAGATGCCTAAATATACCTCATTTGATTACCATGAGTGCCAAACAGTTCCTAGTGCTGCTTAACACGCCACTGCTGCACTAAGTTGTTTAAAATTTCTGTTCATAGTTTCATAGTTAAATGGAAATTAAATGAACTGAAAAAATTATCAGTGCAAACTTCAAACAAATGCACCAGAAATTTTTAACATAATTACTATTGTTACAATGACCATTTTCTTCTGAAGAAAAACAGGTTTAAAAAAACAGCCCCATGCCAATATTATGTTTTTTGCTCTTGTTCACATGAATAATGATTCACTGATTTGGTCTATTACTATTTAATTAGCTATAGATAAATACCAAAAGAAAAAAACTGGTACAGGCTTTTTTAGTTTGGAAAGCTTAATTGTTTCAAAATGCCAAAAAAGAAGTGTGAAACAATGGAGAGGTCAAACACACAGAATATGTCTCAGATGGTGCTTGGTCAAACAGTGCCTTAGAGTTCATTTAAGAAAAATTCTGTGTAAAAAAAATTTTGCAACTTATGCAAAAGTGTTCCGAAATATATCAAAACTTTCTTTCCAAATTTCTGAATTTCTAAATTGTTACTGTAAATAGATCATGCTTTTGGAATCATGCACTGGAAAGAATTTCCCTAGTAAGTGTCACAGAGCATTTCTATATTCTATTTTTCTTTTAAATAAAGACAGCAGTGGTTTCAGCCATCAGAAAACTCATAACGTAGGTTTTCACTCAACTGCAGGGGGAAAAGGAGACATACTTATTTTTGCTTTTAAGTGTAACTTAGAATTCTTACAGTCTTTTCTCTTTCATGATGTCAAAAGATGCTGCCATATTCATTAGCGTTGGTAAGCAGTGCAGGTGATGGCTGTGAGAATGAGGAAGGATCGTGTTTGCCTAAACGACAACAGAATACTAGTTAGAATAACTTATTACAACATTTTCAGCCATCTCTAAGATCAGCATTTGAAGAATCTACCACTTCTCACAAGACTTTCACAAATGCATAACAAAACTACCTTTTGCATAATGTCAGAACAATAATTACACATACCATTTTAAATATTTGATCTAATTAATCAATCTGAAATACAATTGAAAATAACTTAATTTTAGGACTCAGAGCCTTCTTTTGGAGCCTTCCCATTTGTGTTTTTTGCATTGGTGGTTTTCAAAGTTGTAAAATGCAAAAACATGCAAAGCATCAGATATCCTTACGTCATGTGTATAAAAGTACCAAAACCCCTAAAATCAGAAACACAATTTAAGCTAATGATGTTCATTCAATACTTTCGACTACCAATGATTTTGCACAAAAAAAATATCTGATAAATAAACATAACTTCATAAGTTACTGGACATTTAATGGCTTTTATTTTGGGAAACAATTTAGGTAGTTGTCCAAATACTTTTGAAAACTAAAGAATAATGAAGATAAAGAAATTACTTCAATATCTTAAAATTAGAGTACAAATATTTGTTGAATACTTCGATAAACAGACTAGTGAATCATCTCTTTAGAAAACCAAAAAATATCTATGCTTTGCAGCATACTCAAACGTCAGTGCATCTAATTACTCCCATTCAAAAGTATTCCAGAAACCATGAAAAACAGCATATGTTAATGCAGATTCCTCTTTTTAAACTACATGGCTGACTGAACACTCAAAAAATTCCACCAATTATTTAAGGAAAAAAAAAAATCACTGAAGAGACTAAAGAACAGATTTGTTGTGGTTGTGACCCACGCTGCTGAGCTGAGCTGTTGTAAATCACTGTAGTGATAAGCAATCCTATACCTGAAGATTGTGGTCTCGTTTTTTGGAGCATTAAGGACAGGCCAATCCCACACCACTGAAATGAGTCTATAGTCTGAAGATGCAGGCTATGTCTGATAACTCATATTCAAATTTTTGTAAGACAAAGTTGTATTTCACAATCTTACTGTCTCTTATAAAGCAGTTCATTTGGAAAAAAGATAAAAAACCAAACCACAAGAAAACTGATCAAAAAGTGCACTGCTGCATATGCTTCTTGCCATCAAGAAAGGACATGAAAAAGAAAGAACTGTTTTACAAGAAAGGTAAATCATATCACTTCACATATGACTAACAGTTTCTCAGCAGGGTGAAAGGTAGCACTGGACTGTATATAAAAACAGTATCATCTCTATACCAAAATAATTTAGGTTAAGTTCTGCTCTTCAAGCAGGTTTCTTTTGGTTGGTTGGTTGGTTTTGGTCTGGAGTAGGCTAAAGTAGCCTGAGCAAGACAAGTACAGTAGTGCCATGATAGATGGTTACAGGGTCTTCAGGAGGGATAGGCAAGGCAGGCAAGGCGGGGGGGTGGTGCTGTATGTAAGGGAGGGGTTGGATTGTATGGTGCTTACAGTTGGCGACGACACGGTTGAGGGCCTCTGGGTAAGGATGAAGGGGAAAGCAAATAAAGCGGATGTTGTTGTGGGAGTCTACTATCGACCACCCAGCCAGGACGATGACACCGAAGAATTATTCTACAAGGAATTAAGGGATATCTCTAGATCAACTGCCCTTGTCCTTATGGGTGGATCTTAACTTCCCAGATGTCAACTGGGAATATCATACAGTGGACACAAACAGGTCCAGAAAATTCCTGGAGCACACTGAAGATAACTTCTTGATGCAGGTACTAAGGGAGCCAACCAGGAAAGGTGCCCTCCTAGTCGGTGTTTGCAAACAGAGAAGGGCTCATGGGCTCAAGTGGTGATTGGTGGCTGTCTTGGTCACAGTGACCATGAAGTAGTTGAGTTTCAAATTGTTGGTGATAGGAGAAAAACTGCCAGCAAAACTTCAATCCTGCATATGGGGAGAGCAGACTTCGTGCTGCTGAAGGAACTAGTCAGTAAGGTCCCCTGGGAATCTGCTTTTAAAGGTATTGGGGTCCATGAATGCTGGTCACATTTTAAGAGCCATCTCTTAAGAACGCAGGAGCAGGCAATTCCAAAGTGTCAGAAGTCAAGCAAGCGGGGCAGAAGGCTGGCTTGGCTGAGCAGGGATCTTCTTCTAGAACTTAGGTGGAAAAGGAAAGTGTACAGACATTGGAAGCAAGGACAGGTGACACGGGAGGACTACAGAGATACTGTTTGCCACTGTAGGGAGAAAATTAGTGCAGCCAAAGCTTGATTAGAGTTCAAGCTGGCCAGTACTGTGAAGGACAACAAAAAGGGCTTTTTAAAATATGTTAATAGCAAAAGGAGGATCAGAGATAACATTGGTCCATTACTTGATGAGGTTGGTCACCTCACAAATACGGACGTAGACAAAGCAGAGATGTTTAATGCCGCCTTCGCCTCTGTCTTCAACACCGATGATGGGCTCTGGGACCCCCAGAGCCCTGTGTTGGACGACCATGACTGGGGTATGATAAACTCCCAGCCAACCCTGAACTTGTTCAAGACTTGCTGCTCCAGATGGATGCACATAAGTCTATGGGGCCTAATAGGATTCATCCCAGGGTACTGAAAGAGCTGGCTAATGTCATCGTGGGACCTCTCTCCACTATTTTTCAACTGTCTTGGGAGTCTGGAGAGGTCCCAGTCGACTGGAAACTGGCAAATGTCCCATCCCAATTTTCAAGAAGGGTAAGAAGGAAGACCCTGGTAATTACAGGCCTGTCAGTCTCACTTCAGTGCCTGGTAAAATTATGGGGAAAGTTATTCTAGGAGTTACTGAAAAACACTTGAGAGACAATGCAGTCATTGGTCATAGCCAGCACAGGTTCATGAGGGGAAAGTCCTGTTTAACCAACTTAATTTCCTTTTATGACAAGGTCACCCATCTAGTTGACCAAAGGAAGCCAGTAGATGTGGGGTTTTTTTTGGATTTTAGCAAAGCTTTTGATACTGTCTCTCACAGCATCCTTCTGGACAAAATGTCCAGCATACAGCTAGACAAATCCATAATATGTTGGGTGAAAAATTGGATGACAGGTCAGGCTCAAAGGGTTATAGTAAATAGGGTTACATCAGGCTGGTGGCCAGTCACCAGTGGGGTTCTGCAGGGTTCAATTTTAGGGCCAGTGCTCTTTAATGCTTTTATAAATGATCTGGATGCAGGAGTCGAATGTACATTAAGTAAGTTTGCCGACGATACTAAATTAGGAGGAGCTGTGGACTCACTTGAGGGTAGAGAGGCCTCACAGAGAGATCTGGATAGACTAGAAAGCTGAGCAATCACCAACCATATGAAATTTAACAAGAGCAAGTGAAGGATTCTCCACCTGGGATGGGGTAATCCTGGTTATATGTACAAATTGGTGGACGAGAGGCTGGAGAGCAGCCCCGCGGAAAGAGACCTGGGGGTTTGGGTTGATGGCAAGTTGAATATGAGTTAACAGTGTGCCCTGGCAGCAAAAAGGGCCAACCGTGTCCTGGGGTGCATCGAGCACAGCATAGCTAGCCGGTCGAGGGAAGTGATTGTCCCACTCTACACTGCACTGGTGCAGCCCCACCTCAAGTACTGTGTGCAGTTTTGGGCGCCTCAATATAAGGCGGCCATCAAACTATTAGAGTGTGTCCAGAGGAAGGCAACCAAGATGGTGAAAGGCCTCAAGGGCAAGACTTATGAGGTGCTGCTGAGGTCACTTGGTTTGTTCAGCTTGGAGAAGAGATGGCTGAGGGGTGACCTCATTGCAGTCTACAACTTCCTCAAGAGGGGCAGCAGAGGGGGAGGTGCTGATGTCCTCTCTCTGGTGACCAGAGATAGGACACATGGAAATAGAATGAAGCTGCGTCAGGGGAAGTTCAGATTGGACATTAGGAAAAGGTTCTTCACTGAGAGGGTGGTCGGTCACTGGAACAGGCTCCCCAGGGAAGTGGTCACAGCACCAAGCCTGTCAGAGTTCAAGGAGCTTCTGGATGACACTCTTAGTTATATGGTTTAGTTTTAGGTAGTCCTGTAAGGAGCAGGGAGTTGGACTCGATGATCCTTATGGGTCTCTTCCAACTTGAGATATTCTATGATTCTATGAATAAATTTACAATTTTCTCTCATCTCTAGCTGTTGAAATAAGTATGAATCCTGTCAGTGTGGAATGGTAAAGACTTTAATCTTGTTGTGATACAGCGTGAAGGAAAAAAAGAGAAGCTACTATAAGAGAGATTTTAAGGAGAGGGAAAAGGACTGAAGTAAGGTCCCTTTAGCTTCTCTGCAGCAGGGGCTACCAACAGCAGTGCTGAAAGAGCACTCCATCAAGTTGGAGTTGCCTGAATGAATAATATGAAGTGCCCGAGCCACATCAAGCTGAACATGAAAAAAAGTTTAATTTGCCTAGCCTGCCCAGCAGAAAGCTAAACACACTGCCACAGAGCTACCATCATCTTAGGAAAAGCATAAAGCATCAACAGTCCTTTTCCTAAAACACAGTCACCAATGAGTGAGTTTGCAGGATTCCAACTTAAAAATACAACTGGTTACTGAGGATTATCCTTGGAGCAGAAGCCCTAGCACTTTCAGGACATTCCAAACTGCCTTCCTATTGATTCATGCTGGTTTTCATATATGAAGTGCCATATGCTGTAATGTAAAAATAACCTATTATTTTGATGAAAAATGGGTGTTCCAAATTTGTAACAAATTCAAAGCTATAACAGGAAATATCTATTTACAATGAGCTACTACTACTTATTCTCAGCAAAAAGTCTTACCATGTGCAAAAGTTCTCCTAAAAGGATAGTTGCTCTAACAGATACATGGTCATCACTACTTGTGATCACTTCAACCAGACCCTTCAAAAAAGTTAAAAAATTATTACATTTTATGTATAACGTCTTCTTTTAATGTTCATAGAAAAAAAGTAGCAAGCATCTACTTAAACTTCAAGATATTAGTTACCTCTAGAAGTCCATTAGTAATAAAAGCTGAAAGCACTAAAGCCAAATAATTATCCATGAGATCAGGCCTAAGGAGAAAAAAAGTATGGAAATGGTTTAGAAAGTACATTTCTTATTGTGTATGCAAGAAAACAACAAATATTTTTTTCAATAACAACAGAAAACTAAAACAAGAGTTTAGTCCAAGTTTGCGAAATGCTCACCTTGACCTGGCTCGATGTGGTAGTATAGTTTTAGCTTCAGCAGCTACAAACCCATCAGAAAGTCTCCAGCAGTCCTGAAACCTGCTTGGATCTATAACAAGAAAATATGGACAACGATAATTATAACACTGGATTTCATAGTGTTATTTTAATACTTGTCAGTATGTAAATAATAGTTCTTACTAACTGTTATTTCAGGTTTAAAATTATAGAAAATTTTGTCATAAGGAATCTCTAACAAGTCATCTAATCCACACTCCTGCACAAAGCAAGGCTAACTTCAAAGCTAGGACAAAGATCTCATTTAAGTATCAACCAAAATAATGAAATTTCCAATTCATAAACACATTAAACTTGATTAATAGAAAATATCATAAACACCTAAAATTTTAAACCGTACATCCATATGTTGCAAAGTAGAAAGTTTGCAACAAAGAATTATTTATTTACTTATAAGCACAGAACAAGGATTAAGCTTGATTATACAACTGCATGACAAAGACATTTATAACCAGAGTTTGAAGAAGAGAATTGCTGGAACATTAAAGGCTGAGACTTGCTCCTTTTGGGCTCATACTTTTGCACTGTGAGACAAAGCAGAAGATACTCTTCGGTTTACAAAGGAGTAATTCTAAAGATAAAAGACTGTGAAATGTGTTCATCTGATTCGTGTCAATATAAACAATGCTAGGGCCGCATAATAAAATGTGACCCTCACTGTATATGTAATCTTTAACCATTTTGTCGGTCCTCGTTTAACCACAGGCCAGGAGGAAACAGATGATATGTATATAGTTCTTTTTTGCCAGCCCAAAACCGGTTTTGTTGTTAACTGCACAGTGTTAAACAAAAGATCCTAGGGAAGAACTGAGGCATTTATCATAGTATTAAGCGAGGTTACGAACAGGGTGATCTTTAGTATGTATGAATAGAGGGTGTACTGAAGTGGCAGTATGTAAGCAATTTGTTATATGCATTTGTTGGGGGGAAGGTGTCTGTTGCAAACTTGCTTAGGTTTTGATGGCCACAGCTGGTGTTGTGCAGGGTGTTGCCTGTTGCACAGGATGTCTGCTGTCATGCCCGAGCAGCGAGGAGCAGTGAGGAGATACATTGCATAGAAGACCCCTCAGCCAATGAGGAGAGTCTTGAAAGGACACGATGTAACTAATGTTAGACTATAAAAGAAGCTGGGTTGTTTTTCACAGTGTGCATCTTGGTAGAGCAGAGACTCCTGATGCACCCAGCGCTGTTTGCTTGCCTTTATTCATTTAATAAATTGTAAACTTTGATTGGAATCCTGTTTGAGACTAAATTCATTTATCACAAGACTAACTCTGCTAAATATATAGACATGAAAACACATATGTTTGCCCTAGGAAAAGTAAAAGTCCGCTGAAGTGCAGTGGAGATAGCTAGCAGATAAACAATATACAGAAAAGACCCTTTTTCATAACTTCTGTAACATTCACCAACATGTCTACATTACTAATGCTTCTAACACTTCAAAGAAGTCTAATTTGTAGTGACATATTGTCCTGGGTTCAGCTGGGATCGAGTTAATTTTTTACAGGAACCTGGGAGGTGGGGGGGGCATAGCCAGGGCAGCTGACCTGAACTAGCCAAGGAGCTATTCCATACCATGTGACATCATGCCCAGTATATAAATGGGGAGCGGGCTGGGGGGTGCTCTGGACTTTTTGGTGGGGGAAGTGGCGGAGCGTCGGGTTCCGGGTGGTGAGCAGTTGCACTGTGCATCACTCTTTCTGTATATTCTTTCATTAGTACCGTTGTTGTTGTTGTAACCTTTTTTTTTTTGTTGTCCCAGTAAACTGTCCTTATCTCAACCCTCGAGGTTCCAGGTTTTTTTTTCTTTTCTCTCCTCTGTCTCCTCCCTATCCCACCGGAGGGGGGCGGGAGGAGTGAGGGAGCGCCTGCGTGGTCCTTTGTTACCGGCTGGGCTGAAACCACGACAGTTCCTTTCTGGCGCCCAACGTGGGGCACGAAGGGTTGAGATAACGACAGATCTGGCCAGAGCGTGTTGAAACAAATTTGTCATACGCATTTCTTATATTAGATAAATAGATGCTAGTCACAATGTTGATTAATTTGTTTACATGGTGGCGTTTTGTAAGTTCTTATATGCTCTATGTATTGCCTGTAGTTACGTTTCTCACCTCTGGGAGAGTAATTGGGATTATCATTTTGCTGTACTGGGCAATGTCGACTTGTGAAATGATTACATCACTGGTCATGAGGTTAAGCTGGTATCTGTATGCAGCAGTGATATCATTTCCATACTTTGGGCACCTTCTATCGGATTTTATTGGTAATTACAGCCAATCCATGGGGAAGTTAGGGGGGGATACTTCCCCCCATCCGTTCGCCTCCCTTCTCTCCTTCCAACTAATCACAACAGCTTTTGAGAATTTTGAATATCCTTGGGATGCGCAAGCCAGTGTGCTGTTAGTGCTATGCCTCCTGAATATGTTTCAAGTCTTGTTTAGGGCTACAAAAAGGCTCTTCGAGAGTACCACCCAGAGATCTGCCCCAAAGCTGGATAGTCATGGGTGGCACAGCATGTGGGAGGATATGGGCAGGTATCTAGAGAACTCACCTCCAGTGGCTTGGAAGTTCACTCCCGAACAACTACAGAACCCTCATGAAGTGGTAGAATATTTGAAAGAAAAATGCTGTGGCTATTCCAAAGACGTACAACTCACTGCACTGTGCTGGGCCCTGACCAGTATCTACCAAAAACTGCTTGATATTAGGCAGCACCCTCGGGGGAAAAGGGGGAAAAGATGGAAAACAGGACAGCAGGCACCATGGCTACCCCTACCCCGGCAACAGGCACCATGGCTACCCCAACCCCGGTGACAGATACTGCAGCTAAACCAGAGAACCAACCTGTGCCAGTATCAGTCGCCCCTGTACAGAAAAAGAAACACACAAAGAAATCAGTTTGCTTAGTGAGAGATGAAAGTGAACCAGGGGCATCGCGAGAACAGGAGGAAGAGGCAGAACCTGAAATAATTACCCGATCTCTATCCCTGAGTGAGTTGCGCGACATGCGAAAAGATTCTGGCCGCCACCCAGGTGAGCACATTGTTACCTGGCTGCTCCGATGCTGAGATAATGGGGCTAGTGGTGTGGAATTAGAGGGTAAGGAAGCCAAGCAGTTGGGATCTCTGTCTAGGGAAGGGGGCATCGACAAGGCGATTGGGAGAAAAACACAAGTCCTCAGCCTCTGGAGGCGACTTCTGTTAGGTGTAAAGGAAAGATACCCCTTTAAGGATGAAGTTACATGTCACCAAGGCAAGTGGACCACCATGGAGAGAGGTATCCAGTACCTGAGGGAATTAGCCGTGCTGGAGGTGATTTATAATGATCCAGAAAATGCGCAGTCACCCACAGATCCAGATGAAGTCCAATGCACACAACCCATGTGGCGGAAGTTTCTACGAAGTGCACCACCAACCTATGCCAACTCATTGGCAGTAATGTCCTGGAAAGAAGGCTATGGACAAATGGTGGATGAATTGGCTGTCCAACTCCAGCAATACGAAGGAAGTCTCTCTTCCTCCCTACGGGCCTGTGTCTCGGCTGTAGAGGAATTGTCCCGAGAGTTCCAGCAATTCAAAGTGGATATGTCCTCCTCCCCACCTGTACAGGCCCGCATCGCAGCTATTGGGAGTAAGCATTCCTCTGCCCAAGAGAGAGGAGAGAGAAAGTACACACGACGGGCTAACCTGTGGTTTTACCTGCATGACCATGGAGAGGACATGAGGAAGTGGGATGGAAAACCTACCTCAGTCCTGGATGCACGGGTATGGGAGTTGCGAGAAAAAGCAACCAGAAAAGAGGATTCTTCTTGGAAAACTGCTGCTCCAGTTTCCTGTGAGCAGTCCCCCAGACGGAGTAGATGGGCTGATCTCATTTCTGATCCTCTTGAAGGGACTTCTGATTCATGTGTGCGAAAAGTGAGTAACGGATATTCTAACCAGGATTAGAGGGGCCCTGCCTCCAGCCAGGTGGAGGAGAGGGACAACCGAGTCTACTGGACAGTGTGGATTCGATGGCCTGGCACATCAGACCCACAGGAATATAAGGCTCTAGTAGACACTGGGGCACAATGCACCCTAATGCCATCAAGTTATAAAGGGGCAGAACCCATCTGTATCTCTGGTGTGACAGGGGGATCCCAAGAGCTAACCGTATTGGAAGCTGAAATGAGTCTAACCGGGAATGACTGGCATAAACACCCCATTGCAACTGGCCCAGAGGCCCCGTGCATCCTTGGTATAGATTATCTCAGGAGGGGGTATTTCAAGGACCCAAAAGGGTACCGTTGGGCCTTTGGAATAGCTGCATTGGAGATGGAGGGAATTGAACAGCTGTCTGCCCTGCCTGGTCTCTCTCAAGACCCTTCGGTTGTGGGGTTGCTGAAGGTTGAAGAACAACAGGTGCCAATTGCTACCACGACGGTGCACCGGCGGCAATATCGCACCAACCGAGACTCCCTGATCCCCATCCATAAGCTGATTTGCCAATTGGAGAGTCAAGGAGTGATCAGCAAGACTCACTCACCCTTTAACAGTGCCATATGGCCCGTGCAGAAATCTAATGGGGAATGGAGACTAACAGTAGATTATCGTGGGCTGAACAAAGTCACACCACTGCTGAGTGCTGCTGTGCCAGATATGTTAGAGCTTCAATATGAACTGGAATCAAAGGCAGCTAAGTGGTATGCCACAATGGACATTGCCAATGCATTTTTCTCCATTCCTTTGGCAGCAGAGTGCAGGCCACAGTTTGCTTTCACTTGGAGGGGTATCCAGTACACCTGGAATCGACTGCCCCAGGGGTGGAAACACAGCCCCACCATTTGCCATGGACTGATCCAGGCTGCACTGGAAAAAGGTGAAGCTCCAGAGCACCTGCAATACATTGATGACATCATCATATGGGGCAACACAGCAGAAGTCATCTTTGAGAAGGGGAAGAAAATAATCCAAATCCTTTTGAAGGCTGGTTTTGCCATAAAAAAAAGTAAGGTCAAGGGACCTGCACAGGAGATCCAGTTCTTAGGAGTAAAATGGCAAGATGGGCGTCGTCAGATCCCTATGGATGTGATCAACAAAATAGCAGCTATGTCCCCACCGACTAATAAAAAGGAAACAGAGGCTTTCTTAGGTGTTGTGGGCTTTTGGAGAATGCATATTCCAAATTAGAGTCTGATTGTAAGTCCTCTCTACCAAGTTACCCAGAAGAAGAATGATTTTAAATGGGGGCCTGAGGAACGACAAGCCTTTGAACAAATTAAGCAGGAGATTGTTCATGCAGTAGCTCTTGGGCCAGTCCGGGCAAGACAAGATGTTAAAAATGTGCTCTACACTGCAGCCGGGGAGAATGGCCCTACCTGGAGCCTCTGGCAGAAAGCACCTGGGGAGACCCAAGGCTGACCCCTGTGGTTTTGGAGTTGGGGATACAGAGGATCCGAGGCTCGCTATACTCCATCTGAAAAAGAGATATTGGCAGCATATGAAGGAGTTGGAGCTGCCTCAGAAGTGGTTGGTACTGAAACACAGCTCCTCTTAGCACCCCTACTGCCAGTGCTGGGCTGGATGTTCAAAGGGAGGGTCTCCTCTACACATCATGCAACTGATGCCACATGGAGTAAGTGGGCCGCACTGATCACACAACGAGCTCGCATAGGAAACCCCAGTCGCCCAGGAATTTTAGAAGTGATCATGGACTGGCCAGAAGGCAAAGATTTTGGAATGTCGCCAGAGGAGGAGGTGACACGTGCTGAAGAGGCCCCGCTGTATAATAAACTGTCAGAAAATGAGAGGCAATATGCCCTGTTCACTGATGGGTCCTGTCGCATTGTGGGAAAGCATCGGAGGTGGAAGGCTGCTGTATGGAGTCCTACACGACTAGTCGCAGAAACTGCTGAAGGAGAAGGTGAATCAAGTCAGTTTGCAGAGGTGAAAGCCATCCAGCTAGCGTTAGACATTGCTGAAAGAGAAAAGTGGCCAGTGCTCTATCTCTATACTGACTCATGGATGGTGGCAAATGCCCTGTGGGGGTGGTTACAGGAATGGAAGCAGAGCAACTGGCAGCACAGAGGGAAACCCACCTGGGCTGCCGCACTGTGGCAAGATATTGCTGTTCGGCAAGAGAAGCTAGTAGTAAAAGTACATCACGTAGATGCTCATATACCCAAGAGTCGGGCCACTGAAGAATATCAAAACAACCAGCAGGCAGATCAGGCCGCCAAGATTGAAGTGTCTCAGGTGGACCTGGACTGGCAACGTAGGGGTGAGCTATTTATGCCTCTGTGGGCCCATGATACCTCAGGCCATCAGGGAAGAGATGCAACATATAGATGGGCTCGTCCTCGAGGGGTGGACTTGACCATGGACACTATCGCACAGGTTATCCATGAATGTGAAACGTGCTGCAATTAAGCAAGCCAAGCGGCTGAAACCCCTGTTGTATGGAGAGCGATGGCTGAAATATAAACAGGGGGAGGCCTGGCAGATTGACTATATCACACTCCCACAAACTCGCCAAGGCAAGCGCTATGTGCTCACAATGGTGGAAGCAACCACTGGATGGCTGGAAACATATCCTGTGTCCCACGCCACTGCCCAGAACACTATCCTGGGCCTTGAAGAGAAAGTTTTATGGCGACATGGCACCCCAGAAAGAATCGAGTCGGACAACGGGACTCACTTCCAAAACAACCTCATAGACACCTGGGCCAAAGAACATGGCATTGAGTGGGTATATCACATCCCTTATCACGCACCAGCCTCCGGAAAAATCGAACGATACAATGGACTGCTGAAAACTACATTGAGAGCTATGGGGGGTGGAACTTTCAAACATTGGGATACACATTTAACAAAAGCCACCTGGTTAGTTAATACTAGAGGATCTGCCAATCGGGCTGGCCCCGCCCAACCAAGACTTCCACATACTGTAGAAGGGGATAAAGTCCCTGTAGTGCACATGAGGAGCATGTTAGGGAAGACAGTCTGGGTTAGTCCTGCCTCAAGCAGAGACAAACCCATCCAAGGGGTTGTTTTTGCTCAGGGACCTGGGTACACCTGGTGGGTGATGCAGAAGGATGGGGAAGTTCGATGTGTACCTCAGGGAGATTTGATTTTGGGAGAGAATAGCCAGCGAATTAGGCTGTATGATATTTAACTGCTAAATAACCTGCCCATGTATGTCATTGTATCTATAGTGTCTATATGCCATATCAAGGGTATTACTGTAAGAATTACCCAAATGACTGAAGGATGGACTTTTGAAACTGAGCCAAGTACAACAGTGATAGAACTGGAACTGGCGCCCAGCGATTTCCTCAAGATCAACATCTTCGACCTGCAGACCAAGGGCATGGGTTGCACCAAATGTACCAGCCACAAGTTCCAGAGGCGGCATACAACAACCTAACGCCTCACACCATCTCTCTTATCCTGAAGAACTGTTACAACAGATGAAGCCCCAAAGTAATGGACTAAATAAAACTGATGGACATATTGGAGGGATAGCCTATCGAATAAGGGAATACTATTTGTGTGTGTGTGTGCGTGTGGTGGGGTGTCCATGTACATATATATATATTTAAGACAAGGGAAGTGGTAGTGGTTGATTGGAAAATGTAAAATCTGGGCATGATGTAGATGGTATAGAATAAGGGGTGGATAATGTCCTGGGTTCAGCTGGGATAGAGTTAATTTTTTACAGGAACCTGGGAGGTGGGGGGGGGACATAGCCAGGGCAGCTGACCTGAACTAGCCAAGGAGCTATTCCATACCATGTGACATCATGCCCAGTATATAAATGGGGAGTGGGCTGGGGGGAGGGCGCTCTTTCTCTCTCTTGACTTTCGGTGGGGGAAGTGGCGGAGCGTCGGGTCCCGGGTGGTGAGCAGTTGCACTGTGCATCACTCTTTTCTGTATACTCTTTCATTAGTACCGTCGTTGTTGTTGTAACTTTTTTTTTTGTTGTCCCAGTAAACTGTCCTTATCTCAGCCCTCGAGGTTCCAGTTGTTTTTTTTCTCTCCTCTGTCTCCTCCCTATCCCACCGGAGGGGGGTGGGAGGAGTGAGCGAGCAGCTGCGTGGTCCTTTGTTACTGGCTGGGCTGAAACCAGGACACATATTCACACAGTCTTTTGTGTAAATGCTCCACTACTACTCTTGTATGAAACATACAACTGATATATAGTAAGGATGTCAGAAGAAAGTTAAACTTCTAGTCGCTTGATCAACACTGAACAGCTGATAAGAGTTTTTAACAGGACTTCAGAACACCCAATGAATTCAGTGATGAAACAGTTAAGACTGACATAATTTACAATATAGAGGAAGCAGTAAAAGGTTCAAATTTGTAGAAGAGCTTAATAGAAAGATTTTTTTATGTGAACCAGTACTAAAATACTTACCTACACTGAGAAGTGCCTCAATAAATTCTTCTGCAACAACAGGGAGAGGAAGGCGAAATATATCATAAAGAACCTCAAGCAGACCTTGCTACCAAAAAAAAAGAAAAAAAGGCAGAAATTTTATAGATTTACAAAAAATGGTCTTTTTGTTCACTACTAATATTGAAGTTGAGATTTCTAGAGTATTAAAATTGGTGTCTTTGTTTCAGGGTTTCTTTTAGGATAACATGCTTATTTTCATAATCTGAATGAATCTGGAAAAAAGAAGGGAAGGGCTTGCTTGCTTTAAAAGTGTGCCTGACTGTCACTATGAATTCTATAGAAGCCCAGGCTACTTGGATTACAGTTTTTTAGAACAGTTAGTGCTGCCAACATCAACTTCTTCATTTAGCAGGTAATTGGGAAGAAACATTTTTATTTATCTCAGATTCAATGCTTTAAACTCATAACTGCAGCTACTGTTAATTTGCTTTGACTTGTGGCCAGAGTGAAAATTAATTTATGCACTTTTCTCTCCTCCATTCCATCCTCTCAGACATAGAGTGTGTGATTCCATTCTCATTTTATGTATAAGGAGCTGAGACAGAAAAAGCAAGCAACTTGCTTAAGATCACATGGGAATTTTACAACGGAATTATAGACTTAGACTTGGGGGTGAAATAAAGTCAAGGCTAGCAGTCTCATAATTGGAATCTGCATTTAAACCACTAAACTGATAAAATTTGTAAAATTTTAAATATTAACTAAAACATCCAATATTATTCTTATATCAGTACTAAATATTTACCACCTACCCGTATTTCCATATTTGGTATACAGAGTACCCCAATAAGAGACTGAATCCCAGAATTTCCAGGTTTGCACAGACTGATAATACCTAGAAAACATTAAATACATAATAATATTCATCACCAAACAAACAAAAGCATTAGACACACTGCTAAATTTGATTTCCGGTTTGAGTACAAGCACAGATGATAAAAATTACTAATCATAAACATTTTTCACCTTTATATCATCTCCTTTCTAATCAATGTTTAACAAAGCTTTCTAACCACAAAACTTTGTTCCTTCATTAAAAACTATAGCTACTTTTACCCATTCTACTGTGAACAGTATTCTCAAATTATCTGCAAAACCAACATTTACATGGAAGAAATGGCAGAAAGAAAAGACAAAACTGTCGATAAAGAATAAATCTTAAACCTGAAAGATTTGCATCGTTTTGGCAGAACTGAGCAGTTTCTCCATCAAAAGCTGTATCTTAAACGAACAAATTATTTAGTTACCTTTAATCTTAGGTGAAGTCTAAACAGCGAGTTTAAATATACATGGAATAACATTCTCTGTGTACTGTTTTTAATCATCTTTTCCCAAATGACAAGTGCTCATCTCCAGAATTTTCATAGAATCATAGAACAGTTTGGGTTGGAAGGGACCTTTAAAGGTCATCTAGTCCAACTCCCCTGCAATGAGCAGGGACATCTTCAACTAGATCAGGTTGCTCAGAGCCCTGTCCAACCTGACCTTGAATGTTTCCAGGTTACCACCTCTCTGGGCAACCTGTTCCAGTGTTTCACCACCCTCATTGTAAAAAATTTCTTCCTTCTTCTTTTCAACACAGTTGATTTTACTTTGCATAAAATCTCTTATAATTTGGTCCTTTTACACTATATTTTTACTCAATTAGTTTAATATTTCAATATTAATAGGGCAAACTCTCAAATTGTTTATAAATGTTACAGAATACCCCCTGAAGCAAATGATTACACTTATTTTCAGCCTCAAATTACATACAATCTCTTAATTCAAAATGTGGCTGCAAAAACCTTGCTCATTTCCTTGACCGTTTCTCTTCATACATCACAGAATAAATTAAAAGTTACAGTAACATGCTATCCAGAAAACAAACAAGTTTCTCCAAAATGCAACTTCAAATGAACAAAAATAAGCCAGGTTTGCATACCTTTTTGTCTTACATATTATAAACAAACACAAATCTTCATTCATTAAAAATTACTAAAAGATGAAAAGTATCACCTACTCATCTATTTATTTTCACTAACACAAATTTAACTTTAATGACGTGTGCTTTATATGAACTTGAAGAAAGTCCTCAAGTTCAGAACTTCCATGTCACAAAAACTTATGACAAGCACATGTGGCCACATACACATTAATGGCATTTAAATATGTTCCACAGTGCACCTCAGAAGCCTTTCCCCTCCCCCCCAAGAGCATATAATGGCCTGTGGTGGGTTCACCTTGGCTGGCCGCCAGGTGCCCACCAAGCTGCTCTATCACTTGCCCTCCTCAGCTAGACATGGGGAAAGAAAAATATAACAAAAGGCTCATGTGTCAAGATAAGGACAGGGAGAGATCATTCACCAATTACCGTCACAGGCAAAACAGACTCAACTTGGGGAAAATTAATTTATTACCAATCAAATCAGAGTAGGGGAATGAGAAATAAAACCAAATCTTAAAATGCCTTCCCCCCACCCCTCCCTTCTTCCGGGGCATAACTTCACTCTCAATTTCTCTACCTCCTCCCCCCGAGCAATGCAGGGGGATGGGAAATAGGGGTTGCGGTCAGTTCATCACATGTTGTCTCTGTCACTCTCCTTCCTCCTCACTCTTCCCCTGCTCCAGGCGTGGGGTCCCTCCCATGGGAGACAGTCCTCCATGAACTTCTCCAACATAAATCCTTCCCATGGGCTACAATTCTTCACAAACTGCTCCAGCATGGGTCCCTCACGGGGTCACAAGTCCTGCCATGAGTCTGCTCCAGTGTGGGCTTCCCACGGGGTCACAGCCTCCTTTGGGCATCCACCTGCTCCGGCATGGGGTCCTCCACGGGCTGCAGGTGGATATCTGCTCCACCGTGGACCTCCACGGGCTGCAGGGGGACAGCCTGCCTCACCACGTGTGACGGTCTGACAAATTATAGTCAATATCTCAAACATTCGTTAAAGAACTTTGGTGGAGAAAACAGCCTCTGTAAAAACGCTGGAGTTTTGTGAACAGGACAATGTGGCCGGAGGAGAGGGCCCCACGGAGGGTGGGACCGCACTTCTCCAAAGTCGCAATTCCTTATCTTAAGTGACCAGGAGAAGATGCACAGCATATGTGCCTGGAGGAGGCGGCCCCACGGAGGATGGGACCGTGCTTCTATCTTAAGTGGTCATGCCAGCAGAAAAAGAGAGGCAACTCCGCAATGAACCCCCTCCCCACAAAGCTCACCGACCGATTCCAGAGAACCCCAGGTGTGGGAACTGCGCATGTCGAGACCATCAACTAACACACTATAAAAGAAGGGAGAACGAGTTCTCAGTGCGTGCCCTCTGGAACTGGATCTCTACGCTGGCTGGACCAACGCTGGACCCAGGACTGGTGAAACCCTTTTCTTCTCTCTTTCTTTCTCTCTCTCTTTCTCTCTCTCCCTCTTTTCCTTCTCTTTTTTCCACAGTCCCTACACCTCATCCTTTTAAACATAAACCGTTGACCAAGTCTGAGACGAGGAGTGGATCTAGCCGCCCCTGGGCTCCTCTTTGAGAAGGAGTCCAGAAAGCAAGGGGGTCTGCTCTGAACCTCGTGACTCAACGGGAGGGCTCTCCTTCTGATACAGTTTCATGTTCCTTTTTCCATTTCTTTTTCTACACCTCCTTTGTCTTTTCAAACAGCAGCTTAATGACATGTTGCAAGGTTCATATTGATAAGTTCACTTGTACTTGGGCAAGGTTAGCTAGGCTGACTAAATGTTGATTGTTGTTTGAACTCCCCTGGTGTCGTTTCACCTTAATTCTGACAAAGGAAATCCACGAACCTGAGTCGTTCCAACTTTGGGATGCAAAACCATGGTTTTCGCCATGGGCTGCAGGGGAATCTCTGCTCTGGCACCTGGATCACCTCCTCCCCCTCCTTCTTCACTGACCTGGGTGTCTGCAGAGTTGTTTCTCTTACATGTTCTCACTCCTCTCTCCAGCTGCAATTGCCATTGTGCAGCAACTTTTTCCCCTTCTTAAATATGTTATCACAGAGGCACTACCACTATCGCTGATTGGCTCGGCCTTGGCCAGCAGTGGGTCCGTCTTGGAGCCGGCTGGCATTGGCTCTATCAGACATAGGGGAAGCTTCTAGCAGCTTGTCACAGAAGCCACCCCTGTAGCCCCCCAGCTACTAAAACCTTGCCATGCAAACATGGCTACATCCCAATTGCAATGCAGGAATAGATTTGGGTGCATGCAGTCATTGCTGCATGCCCCAATTTCAACTCTAAGGACATGATCGCACATGAGGATAAAGGACACAGTAATGAGCTCTAAAGAATAACCCAGTCTGGAGAATAAGGAGACCAGAACAGTAGAACAAAGCAGACAGTACAGACAGGAAAAAAAACCCCAAACAAAACACCCCAAACAAAAAACTGCCCAAAAAGCCATAACAAAAAAAACCAAAACCAAAACCAAAACCATCCTCAAGTCTGGTTTTGCTACATGTCCTTTGGGAAGACCGAGAGTATAAGGACAATTTTGTACTAAAAACTGTTAAGATGTTAGTCTCCAACATAACAAGTAATATATAAAAAAAAAAAAAAAAAGGACAAACATAACAGTGAAAGTACCACGGCAAGTAACATATTCCAAGACAATTGTTTATTCAGTCACTTGAACTTTTCAGGCTTATGCTATTAGTTTGAAGTGTCTGAGTTAAGGAAGATGCAGCAACACTCCTATCAGAAACTGCTTCTCAGATGTTTCAAAGTTGTCACAAACTTTCCAAGCTTCCTCCCCAAACAAGTGAGAACACATGTGAGAAACTTTTGAAGGATACCTGGATGTTAAATTAAGCTTACTGATCATTTTCAGAACATTAAAAAATAAAGCAAATAGTCTTACAAAGCAAAAGCCTTTCTATACAGTCTGAATCTTTCTTTCCTAAGTACAGCCTGTAAAAATCCTAACCAAAATTTTGGTAAACGGTCATATCAACTGTTTTAGTTTATTTGCAAGACACTGTCTTTACTAAAAGAACAAGCAGTCCCTGAGGCAATATCTTCATGTTAGATATTGTAATACTGCAGAGAAAGGATTTAGAAAAATGTGAAAACCTAGTTTTTCGATTTAGAAATGTCTTCTACATGAAAAATCCAAAACTATATCCATACTGCGATTATCTTCAACTATAGCACTTGGTAAAAGCAGGTGGTAATGAAACTATTCTGTTGATATCTCTTCACATAGTCAAATAGATTTCTTATTTACAATGGCAGAAAAATCTCAAAGGGAAATTCTTATGATATGATGCTATTTTCAACATCCTCTCACCCATCAAATGTCAAGAAGTACCATCAAGGTACAACTTATATGGCATTCTATACTAAAAAAAAAGAGAGCTGTGTCTTGTCAGTAGAGTTAGTCAAAGAAAACTATGTATGAGTCCTCCAATTTAACAATATCAAAACACATCTTAGTACCATTGTAGGAAGGTACTGATAGAAATTAGATAGGTCAAGAGAGACAGATTCTGTGCTTAAATAAACCACTCTTTTACACTAGAAAGTAAAATTCCCCTTCCAATCATCCAACTTCAAACAAACAAAAAAATCTTACCTGCCCATGATCGAAATGCTGCCACTATTCCCATTTTACTAGCTAGGAACCGTGCTTCTCTGTCCTCTCTGTCATAAAAATAACAAATGTCACAATACACAGGTTAATTACTCTAAAACAAACAGTGTTACTAACATAGCAAGTAAAGAGTAGTTAACTGAAAGTTTAGATGGGGGACAAAATCCAGAGTAAGAAAAATCTGTTACATACATATGTGTATATATGTATGCAATGTGTACACACATACAAAGATTAGAATTTTTTAAGTATTGTTACTTTTCCTTTTTGCAGTGGAGGTTCCATGGTAGGAGGATCACATCAAAAGTAAACACCTATATTTGGTCAGATGATTCACTCTGAAGCCTCCACTGACAGTAAGACTACAGCAGGGGCCACTTGGACACTGATTCAGTTATGCAGACCTAAGCGTCTATTGCCATTTTGATAATTAAAAAACAAAACAACAACAAAAAAACCCCAAACAAATAAAAAAACAAAAACCACACATACACACAAAAAAAAAACCCCCAACACCTGAATAATTCAAGTTGGAAGCAATTTCAGGAGGTCTCTAGTCCAAACTCCTGCACAAAGAAGTTGTCAGCTCTGAGACCATATCAAGGTTATACGCAGAGCTTTATCCAGTTGGGTCTTAGAAACTCTCAAGGATGAAGGCTGCAGGACCTCTCTGGACAGCCTGTTCTAACACTTGACTGGCCTCACAGAATTTATTTTTTTTTTCCCCTGATATCAAGTTAGAACCTCTTGTTTCCATTTCTGAGCCTGACCATACAACCGTCAAACATAAAACTAGCTCAAATGCAAACTCCTCATTGTGGATGTTTAAAGCTAGATAAAAAGAAACCCATACCTGAAGTAAAAAATTATGATTGTGATGATTTTTTTAAGTAAAAGAAATATAATGGGGAGAAGGGAAGAAGGGTAAAACTAATTTTCCCTTTTAAATCTGAAACGCTTAACAATATTTTAAGAAGTTGCATTCTAACCTGCTATAATATTCAACTTCAAATAGTTTAATATTAGCTAATTGCTTTTATTTTGTCACTTAGGAAAGAAAAATAGTTTCATTCCAGTACCATGAACACAATTGATAGCATAAGTAGTAGCACTAACACTTACTTGAGTTGTCCTTCTGCTGTGTCTGGATTATGCCTGTAGTGAAAATCTGTGTAAGGAGCTAAGATTCGCTGAACAAAAGAAAGACATGCATTACTTTCACATGAGAATAGTTAGTTAACAGGTCTTGCCCTTTCCTCAGTCCCACTCCAATCTGTCATGTTATTCCTGCTTTATGAATCATTAAGCTCTTAGCCTAAAATGTTGCATTTAAACATTTTGCACTAATACAGAGGGTGAAATCTGAAGTGAAAATTAAACAGTTTCATTAGTAATACAGTGTTTAACTTCTGTCACTAAACAAGTAAAATTGAACCCACCTCTAACTCTACATCTGCTCGCACATACTGTCGGGTCTTTGGATGATTAATGAGGTGCAAAACTGTAGTTATCAAAGCCTCATTTATTCGGCTTAGCTGACAATCAATCACATTTTTCAAGATGGTACTTAAACCACCCCGAAGAGCCACCACCTCAGGATTCTGAAGTGCTAAATAAAGAAAAACACGTCACTTTGGCCAGTGATAGGAAAGAAAACATTTCACGACTTCCAATACAACAAACTTGTCATCTGTTTAGTATATATATATCTTTTTCTTCCTGAACACTGCTGAGGCACACAATAAAGCTTTTAATGACTGACATTAGCAATAAATTGAGATTTTTTGATTAATTTATCATCAACAAAAATACTGGTCAGTCAGTCACCATTGTGCAGCAATTTCCCAGCTTATTTCCAACCAAGTTTCCATACAATAGTGTCTGGATTCCCCTGCAAAAAAGTTTTGTGCTTCACTAGACTGACATGAATAAAATATTTATATTAGAATATAAATGAGTAACAGATTGTTCAGTTCTTTAAAACAGAAGTTTCTATCTTGAAAACGTTGCTGAAGTTATTTCTCATTGATTGATACAAAACTGAAAAATACTTTAAAAATCAGCACCCACATACAAGTATAGGGAGTTAGTATAAATCACTGTCCAGATAGCCTTTACATGGACACAAATACTGACTTCCAGAAGCCAGCTAACCACAGTACCCACTGTAAAAATTTTTAAAGGAAAATGTTTTGTAGTTCTCTGAACACTTGTACATTTGTCAGCGCCTCATGTATGGAACTTTCCCTACTTCCAATCCATTAGTTTTAGAAACATCAACTGCAGCAGGGAAACGTTTTTAAGGTAATGCAAAAATTGGCAAGTCTTAAAGGAAAAGTAAGAGTACCTGAAATCTTCAGGTACTTCACTTAAGATATTTTGATTTTAAGTTAAAGTGATTTTGTTTTATATCAAACTAACGGCTAAAATATATGAAATGGACATTAAGAACATTTAACATCTAATTCATTAGTTATTAAACAAATACCCGTAATTATTTTAATACAGTCTATTTAATATGAACCCACAGAAGAGAATCTCTTAGAAGACTGAGGACAATCACAAAAATTTTTCTTAATTAGCTTTCAGTTATCTTACCTAGTTCACAGATAATGGCTATACACGCTCGAACCATTCTGTCTCTTTCTTGAAGACCATCGTTTCCAACTGCTATCAAAGAATTAGTAATAGAACTGGGGAACAATGAAGCATTCACAGTGATCATCTGCCAAAAATGAAAGAAAAAGCCCTCTGGTTTATTCATATTTCTCTAAATATACTCACAGATTCACTAGCATTTTGTTTCCTAGATACTACCAGACCACTCCATATATTAATTGGTTGTATTCTGCAAATCCTGAAAACACTTTCTTTTGTTCTTGAAATTCTTCATTTGTCAATTTACCATTCTCTTCCTGCTTCAGTTTTTTATTTTTATATTATTTTATTATAATAAGGGTAAAAAAACCCTGACTGTTGCAGAGAGAACTACTGCTACCTTCTTCAGATTTTTTCCAAGAATTTCTTTATCAACAGAGAACACTATCCAATAACACAGAGTAGATTACAAACTCTTCTAGAAGACTCACTCATACTGCACCAGATATCTATCTTCAATACCTAATCAACTTTTTAATTAGCCAAGACTTTAGTGACTTTGCAGAATATGTGACTATAAGTATGTGTGTGTTTTAGCGATAAAGGGTCGTCTGCTTTCAACTTTACAGGTGTCCATCTACTTCAATCTCCTCAGACTATAACAAATTATGTTGTTCCCTTTTTAAGCAGTCAGACAAAAAACCTATTTCCCCTCTGGTAATACATCTGTTTAACTTTAGTGATGTTCATGTTTTGTAGTATACAGGATATGTATATTGCATTTTAGCAAACTATGAATAAATGTTAATAGAGAGCTACTCAGCCTTTGTAGTCAATGTCTCATTTGAGGGGTGGAGTGGGGTTTTTTGCCTTTAATGTGTGCACAGGGTCTTGCTCCTTTAATTTGGTATAAACTCTGCTTGCCCTAAACTAGCAGCCGACGACTTCCATGGCACAGGAGCTCTTCAGTAGTGTAAAGGAGCATTGGCTGTTAAAATTTGTTCTTCTATTCTGTCTCAAATTTATTGCAAATTGTTTTTTTTTTAAATTGAAGAATGACTAACCAAGGTTTAATTTAATATCCCTTTTGTTTCCAACAAAAGCAGGCTTATCTCCATTATTTTTCCAAAATTGCTTTGTCCTATATTCATTTTACAGATCCCTTAGATGTCTTGGAGATATTTGTTCAAAGAGGATTACTTTTTTTCCCCCCTCTCTTTGCAGAGAATATTAAAATGAGAAGAGATCAACCATTATGACAAATATATTTGAATGCTTTAACGAGTTTATTTTTAAGACGTGTTTTTGAGACACTTCTTGTCATACGTAATGTTGTCACCCACAAAACAGGAAGCTTTAAGATAGGACTCTAAATAAACCCCAAACTCTTCCCCACCCACGCAGTCTTCCACTTTTACAATGGCATGAAGTAACAAGAATTAGTAATAGAATGGGTGTACCAATCCACTCTACAAAATTATAACCTTTTTTTCTACTGACACTGACGTGTACTTAAGTGTGAGGACACAAGCAGCCTCTTAAGGCTGTTTTGCTTCATTGTTTTCTTTGGTTTTAAGACATGAGAAGGAAAGATTTTTCTTTTAATATTCAACTCCAAATATTTTAGTAGAATAAATACAAATAATAAATACAATGCATTTGCTTTCATTCTGCTCTAAATATTGAAATGCAATTCTAAAGACCAAGGACAGGTGATGCAAGGCTACTTACAAGTGGCTATGATGAAATAAGTAACAAAAGACTGTGAATTTAGTCTTTAAAGATTCCTTTAAAAAAAAAAAAGAGGAAGAAAGAAGGTGGTTCATATTATACCTCACCCTAACTTCTGCTTTGAAGATAAAACTTTCTGCCTATTAAATTATTGAAAAATGGGCAGAATTAATTCTATTAGATGGAGAAACACTTTCTGAAGCGTTGCTAAAGACACTGCTAAATTACAAAGCTCTTACTAGGAAATGTAGAGGTGATAGTACTAAACACTGCCCCACAGAGTACAGTCAAAAGAGAATATGAGCACTCAGTCTTCAAAAAAATCAGAAACCAAGCTTAAAAAGTTTAAAGTTGTTTTTCTTTTCTCTTCCTACACTACTTTAACCTGCACTGTTTTTTAAACAAGTTATCATTAAGTGCCTTTTATAAATTCATAAAACAGGATTAATATTTTACATTTTGTTCTTCTACTCTATGAAAACAAAGAGAAGAGAGTGAGAGAATGTTTTAAAGTTTTATATCTATGTTATTCTTACATGGGCATTTTTGCTCTCAAAGATGAGGTTAAAGAATTGCATGCATACTTTGGAACAGAAAACAATAGTTCTAAGATGCTGGTGGAACCCAGTTCAGCTCTTCCACAGCTCATAGTAAATTATCTCCTGCACAAATTAGTTAAATCTGATTGTTATATTTGCCATTCATTCTCCTCTCCTAAGACCTTCATATAATCTTTTAGGAATCCTGGTATCAAACTACTGAGTCTGAGATCTTGCAGGAGATGAGGAGAGATGGGAAAATGGCAAGAGCAGGTTAATAAAAAGACATTGTGAAAATACAGAATGTGCCATTCAGGACATGTGTCACAGTATCCTTTGTGAGAGAGAGTTTCTCAAGTATTGACTGCTCTGTGCCAATGCATGCTTAACTGCTGCAGCCCAGACAGAACATGAAAAAGGTGTTAAATTTACTTGTAGCCAGGGTGGGTGGATTTTTGTTTGTCTGACATCATCTTTTAAGAAACAAGGATGTTCTAGGTAGTAAAAGATGTTAGGAAACATCATTCATCAACATAGTTCTCAGCATTGGAGAATCATCAGCATCCCTGTACAGCATGTACGTTCCATGCATGTACATCTCATGTACAGCATGCTTGTACAATGATGGAGAAAAAAAAAGCACCTGTGATCAGCCGTATGATTTTTTTTTTTTTACGTTTATCTTTCAGGATCATTTTAAGTCAAACTAATGGATTTATTTCTCTTGCTTCCTCTTGTTTCTTTCAAGCAAGACAGAAGTCTTTGCTCAACTAGGAAATGCTCAAGAAAACCTAGGAATATGAGGACAAATTTCTGACCCAAATAAAACCAATTCATTATAAATGCGTTTCCATTCCATCTTCTGATTTAAGTTATTCTGGCCCTACACTGAAGCTCTTCTTTAAACCAGATTAGCAAAGAATTTTTATAAATTGTGACTTCCTCAAGGATCCATTCCTTTATGGTTGTATTTTTTGTTTGTTTGGGTGGGGTGGGTGTTTAAGCTTTAAAACTCTTTTTGGCACAACTGTTAATCAAGCGTATTGTCTCTTCTGTAAGAAACCAAGTGAGCTCGTTTTAAGAAAAGAAATTGCATATCAAGCTTCCATATTTTCAACCTAAATATATATATATATATAAAATACATATATACATAAAAGAGATTAAACACACACAGTGCTCCTGGGGAACAATTCTCCCAACTACTTCAAACCTTACTTGAGTCTTTGGTAGTTTTTCCTAAGATGCTCAGTAGAAGTAGAAGAATGTAAGCAAGATAAAGAATAGCAAAGTCCAGTACAAAGGCAGAGTACTATATTGCCTGAAAAAAATAGCTTCAGTAGCTGTATATGCCAATTTCTCTAGGATGAACTTGAAAATGCAACTACCACAGCTTCAAACATCTCACATCCATGGGTACACAGGACAGTAACCACCACAGACTAACTACGTCTTATTGTGTATCTGAGAAAAGAACTACAGATAGCATCAATCTCTATGGATAAAGCAATAAGGCTAGAAGCATTCCTTCAACTGATTATTCCAGCGATGGCAATTTGCCTCATTTCTCAAATGGCAGAAAATCTCCCATCCTTGATTTACGGATGCTTAAACACACTATACAATAAAGTTAAATCATTAGATGAAACATAATAACATGGTTCTTATATCCTTGCATTCATCATTTGATAACTTTTTCCCAAATCTTGTCCAGTTTGCTCTCTATCAAAGGAAAATTAGCAGGATTTTTCTAGCCCACTCAAGATTCTCAGTGGTAAGAGATTAAAATCAAAACAAGTCTCAGTACTACCCCTCCTTCTCTCTTTTGAATTATCAACTATAATTTCTTCTCACATGATAAAGTAAGGTAAGGTATTAGAGACTGTGTGGAAAAAAAACTGCTGATGGAGAAAAGCTGGAGTTGGCACAGCTGACTGGCATAGCTGATAAGACCATATATAGTTAGATTTTACCTTTCTGACTAATCGAAGTGCTTGTGTTCTTTCTACTTCATTACTCTGCTGTATGTCGATACACCTAAAATAAGTTAAAACAGGTTTTATTTATAAAAGTTAAGGTGAAAGTTAGTGTTCTTAACATCTCGCATTAATATTAATGCAATTGAATAAACAGAAGAATATTATGACTGATCGTTTAAAAATTCTGCTTTTCATCAAGCATACTCATTATGATTGGTCAATTAGCTTAATTTTACTTTTTTTTTCCAGTTATCTTCATTATAATTAAATCACCAGAACGTTCTCAAATATGCAGTGACAAGGCATAATGGCTTCAACAAATATTTTCTGAGCTAGCTGCATTTGTCATTTCAAAAGGAACTAAACAAAGTATTTGTAATGTTTTACATCAACAAGTTTTGTGTGTATTCTCAGATCAGAAAAGTCCTTTTGCTCCAACAAAATTAAACAGCATGCTGAAATTTACTATGTGTGTATATTTATAGAAATATTATCCAACAAGATTTTAACAAAGGAAGCACTAGAAATTATAATATTTAGATCTACTCATGATACCGATCTTATCATCTCATTATTACTTTGCCCTTCGGCATTCTTCTGTTGTGTCATGGGTTATACTTAGATTACAAATTCTTGGGCATGAACTACTTTTTTCCCTTGACTTTGTACTAAAGGCTCCAAAGCACTAGGATAATACAAAGAATCAGAACAACTCCCATAAAACAAACTTAAGACATGAAAATTACTGAGGTTTCAACCTTCTAATAACACCACAGATTAATTTATGATTAGTGGCACTTATGATTAAAAAACACCTATAAATTGTCTAATTTTTTAATTACTCATAGTATATCATATATTAGGACAGCATTTTATTTGGATTAGCTGGTGATGTATTACCCCTCTATTTTTAGAGGGACACTATTCATATTGAAGAAAAATTACTTTTATAAAGCTACATATCAAGAATGTAAGAGGATATGAAAACACCTTTTCTCACCTGTCTCAACCACAAAAAAACAAGTGATTTACAGTTGTACAATTTACAGCAAAGAAGGAAAGGAAATTACCTGGCTATTAAGTAATCCACTTTCAACTTTAGCACCTTCTGGAGAATACTGGAGTCTCGAATGAGATAGCGGAGGGCTCGCAATCCTGCTGCTCGCACCTCTTTTGCTTCATTTAGTAAAGCTAACCGCAGACTACAATGAAGAAAACAAGGGGAACAAACAATTATTTAGCAGCAGGTAGACTTCACCATCTGACATGCAGCTACTACCTACTCATTTAAAATAAAAAGGTTAATTTTTTAAAAAGTTTGTACTTCCCTGAAATGATACATGACCAAGACTTGCATATGTCTTATTATTTGACAAAACAGTTGAGCACAATATTAGTCCTGAAAAGGTGTTCTGGATTAGTTACAATTTTCAGGAAAATTAACAGGTGGAGAGTATTTCCTCCTTTGCTAGACTGCCAATCCATAAGCATGAGTCCTCAAAACAATATCTTGACACCTAACAGAGACAAATTTGCACCTTAACTAATTATATGCACCACTCACTAAAGATGTTATAGCACCAATATCTACATGAAATGTGAAAGTCATAACTTAAGCAGCCCCACACAGCAGATTTCTACAGATTTAATTTCAACATATAACCAGAACATATTTCCCTTTAGACAGATTTTGAAAGCATTTTGCTTGCACCAAGGCAAGCTTTCCTAAACATAACTGTCATCATAATGTATTTTCCTAAATTTTCTAGCTAGGTAAAAAGAAAGGAGATTTTGAAGACCTCCAGAGAGAGTTTGAAAGTATTAAGTGAAACACTGTCCTTTTGAAGGCCCTCAAAAGATTTGTCCCTCTTGCTTGACTACACAGAAAGAAAAAAAAAAAGAAAAAAAAGAAAAAAACAACCACCCCCCACCAAAAAACCCCACAAAACAAAAAAAAAAACACAAAACACCAAAAGAACCCCAACTCTCAGCCACATATTTTAGTAGGACTGTTTTAGTGGACATCTAAGAATGTAAATACTTCAGCCAGTGAGACTGAATTTCAACCTATACAAATTGATTATGTTTTTCCCCTTTTCTTATTCTAGGATGGTCATGCATGGTAATCAGCTATTCCAAGGCCAAAATCTTCTGAATCTTTCTACAGATCAGACAGCCTGTGTAAAAGTCACTATAACAGGAACCTACTTCCAGGCAACGTCTAGACAAAGTAGAAAGGCTACAATACTAATTGCAAATAAAGATGAACTGATTATTACTTTCAGCACCAAGTAGGGAATTACTTCAGGAAGACCATTGTTGCTGTAATATCAAATATGGCTCTTCACATAAAAAGAGTGTCACTAATTGTCTGTCTGTATTTACTTTAAGCTGAGCTAGAAGCAAATAAGAAACAGATTCTCAATGTTGTGAGGTTAAGAAAAATTCTTCCTCTAAAAATGCTGAACTAGGAGAGATTTATTTCCAAGTCATTCAAGAAAAGCAGACAGAAGGAAAGACAAGTAACTCTTCAGCTGTGTTGAGTAGATAATAGGTATTCTTTAGATCATGAATCATGCTTTGTTTCCAGTGTTGCAGATTTGCAGAGATGGAAGTCTGAGGGATGAGCACATGAGACTCAGTTGTTCTCGGTGATATTTTTCTATTTGGACTTTTACCTTGCAATTTGCAATTGGTTTGGATATGCCAGTTTAAGACACTTCAGCAGAAATTCCTTTTAGGACAGAAGTTACCCATTACTCATGAAAACAGTGTCATTGCTACCCATAACATTTCTTATTAGGACAGCCAAATACTGAATCTGGATTCCCCCCCCCCCCCCATCAAGTACATTACTTTTATATTTGAGAGGAAAATGTCTCTTGAATGGCAGAACAAAACAATCTTTAGACAAATAGTTTCTCAAAAGCAATTAATGCTTTGAAAGCTTGTTCTACAACTCACAAGAGGAGGATATTCTTAATTTGTAGACAGAAGTTAATTTAGAATTGGCAACAGTGAAACCACAAAAAAGGACGTTATCATGAGATCCAACATCCAAAAGCAGAAGGGACCAAAAAGGGATGTGTCACTATCTTTAAATAGTGAGAATGCAATGAAAATATATAACTAGCCAGAAAGACATAGCCCTAAAATAAAGGCCATAAAAATCCATCAAGAAAAAAATCAAATGAAAGCAATGACATATAGCAGTGTACAAGGCCGAACAAAACCCTCTCCATTAAAAACAAAAACTAAACAAAAAAAAACCACCAGCCAATGACTGAACTGCAAAAACTTGAGAGAATGTAACATGAGCAAAAAGAGAAACTTGACCTTCTAAAACCAATTAAGATATGCTACAGCAGGAAGAAAAAAAAATATGTAGGAAAACCTACACACGTGTGTCTGTATGCGTCTGCGTGTTCTGACTTCTCAGCTGTACCACAAACAGAAAACTTGAAAAATGAATCAGACCTACTGGATAACCCAAAAAGGAAAGGGAGAAGGAATGAAGCAAATAAGAGAAACAAGCACTTTCTTTGTACTAAGTCATTCCTTTAAAGGTCTGCATGAAGATTCCTATCCTAAAGTCTTTTTTATTATACTAAATATGAGTTAGACTAAGAAGTGAAAACGATGGAAGAACTGGAGGAAATTCATCAGTAAATAGTCACTGGCCCACCAAGCTTCACACCTAAGTGTTTGAAAAGAACATTAACATGAACGATCTGCATGTATTTGCTAGCACCATATTATAAACAGTAGCGGCCAAGATGGAGAAAAGGTGATAAACAGGTCTATACAAAAAGGATTCCAAAGTGCATCCAGAGGACTGTTTATCATCTTAAAATCACCTTAAAATAAAACTGGTTAGCCATATGAAGCACCCAGAAGAGTTTACACAAGCTGTATTCTGCTAATCTTTTGAAAGACTTGAAAGGAGTTATTACGATAGTGTATAAAAAGGCATAAGGTGTTGCTGAAGATTGTATTAAGGGATATAAAGAGGTTTTAGGGTGATGAAAAGTAGTTTCACAAATCAAAATCTAAAAAGATGAATTCAAAGAGCAGAGGTGAATGGAAGATTTTTAACCAGTTAAGTACTAGGTTCACAATCTCCTTTTGTAGACACTATTCAATATACAATTCATGATTTGGAGAAAGGAATGGGGTGGAGGGGGGGAATACAGAGGGCAATGTTGTTTATATTAACGAGAATAGGATGGGGTTATGACAAACTTCAAGGGGACTTAAAAAGCATCCGTATGCATAGTTAACAAGATGGTGAAGAAAATTCAAGATTGTTAGATGTGAGTTAACGCACATCAAGACAAAAAAAAAAGTGTTATAAAAACCCATACTACATGATTCTAAAATAGCCATCGAATCAAGAAAATCATTTTGATATTGTCGTGGTTTAACCCCAGCCAGCAACTAAGCACCACACAGCCGCTCACTCACTCCCCCCCACCCAGTGGGATGGGGGAGAAAATCGGGAAAAGAAAGTAAAACTCATGGGTTGAGATAAGAACAGTTTAATAGAACAGAAAGGAAGAAACTAATAATGATAATAAAAACAATAATAAAATGACAATAATAATAATTAAAAAAGGATTGGAATATACAAAACAAGTGATGCACAATGCAATCCTCACCACCTGCCGACCGACACCCAGTTAGTCACCGAGCGGAGATTCCCCCCAGTTTATATACTAGATGTGACGTCACATGGTATGGAATATCCCTTTGGCCACTTTGGGTCAGGTGCCCTGGCTGTGTCCCCTCCCAACTTCTTGTGCCCCTCCAGCCTTCTTGCTGGCTCGGCATCAGAAGCTGAAAAATCCTTGACTTTAGACTAAGCATTACTTCGCAACAACTGAAAACATCAGTGTTATCAACATTCTTCTCATACTGAACTCAAAAACATAGCACTGTACCAGCTACTAGGAAGACAATTAACTCTATTCCAGCTGAAACCAGGGCAGATATGCACACTCCACATGCATCTATGGCTGAAAGGGCCAAAAAACCATCATGATTGTGTGAAAGAAAAAGTAAGTGCAATACTACTTGCCCCAGTATTTTAAGTGTCACTGCAGAAATGAAAAGAACTTCCTAAGACAGCATTAAGGCTGATAAATATTAAAACTGATAAAAAGTCTGGAAGAACTAACAAAGGATGGAATAAGAAAGAATATTCATTATCTATTAGAGGATCTTTTTTTTTTTACCTTTTAGTAAAGCATCTCATCTACTCACTACAGAAAGACTACAATGGTTTTGAAAAATCTCCATTTGATCCAGTCAGGTAATTGTGAAAATTCTGAATTTTGCTTTTATGGCCAAAGCCTCTCGGCGCATTACTAAAAGACCTCAAAAGTTTGAGGCCTACCAATACTCCATTTTCTTCGTGGCTCAAGGCTTCCTCTCAGCTGTCAACGGTATGGTGCTCTGGGAACCAGCAAGACCCATTTACACTGGGAATGACAACAAAATGTGTCACTATTCTCTCCATCTGCTGTCTGGAAGAAACTATAATCAGGCACCTGTACTAACAAAATACTAAAAAGAGAATGAGTTCTAAAAAACCAGATCTTTAACTTGAGAATAATTGCAATTATTGCAGACTACTATTGCAGACTAAAGACAACTGTCTTCAGTTTGGGTAAATATTCTATCAAGGTTACTGATCCCAAAACCTAGAACTTGATAGGAAATATATAAATTATTCTTGAAAACATTGATTCCCTTACAGTTTAATGTTTTAAGCATAGCCATTCATACTTTACAAGTAGAGGAAACTCACACAGTATTTTTTGCATCCAAATAACTTTTCTTGTTTTCAAAGAAAAACAAGTTTGTTCTGCAGAACAAAAAGGTTTCCCTATGGAAATTAAGATAACGTTGAGAACATCAGCAGAGCAAATTACAGAACTTGCATGTTATTTCCAAAGGAGCCTACCTCAAGGTCATTTCCTAAATTAATTAATTAAAAGGTTCAGTATTTGCAAGTTACTCAGAGTAGCTGTATAGCAAAATAACCTGCAAAAAGAATACTACTGCAGAATGGCTATAACCCTGTAGGGCAAAAATTTTAAAATTGCTTGAAAAGTCTATATTTCATAAAAACAATGCATCCTATAAATATTTCTGAAGAACCACCAATCAGCACAATTAAGGTTAATATCTGAGTATTTGGGTTGTATGTTTGAGCTTGAAAATTATCACTATAGCAGAATAATCTATGTATATGCGTAAAAAATTTGTTTCTCATGTACATACACAGAGGAATCACTGGACTGACCAAAGTAATGTCGCTAACCAAGATAATTTTCCTGCTATCTCTCTTTAATTTTTTTAGAAACCATTTTTGGCATTTTTATCAGTAGGGGGCTATTTTTCTTCATGTGCCTGCTGAGAACAACATTTTTATCTGTTCCTTATCAATATCCTTAGTTGTGTTTGGATTAGCAGATCTTTCTGCAAACTTTTTCCTATAAAAACAAACAATAGATTTGTATAACTGTTTTGGGTTTGTGTGGCAGGGTTTTGGTAGCAGGGGAGGGGCTACAAGGATGGCTCCTGTGAGAAGCTGCTAGAAGCTTCCCCGGCTCCAAGTCAGACCCACCTCTGACCAAGGCCGAGCCCATCAGCGATGGTGGTAGCGCCTCTGGGATAACATATTTAAGAAGGGGAACCTGCAGTGGGGGAGGAGATTGGAATGTGAGAGAAACACCTATGCAGATACCAAGGTCAGGGAAGAAGGAGGGGGAGGAGGTGCGCTGGAGGAGGTGATGCCCCTGCAGCCCGTGGTGAGATGGCAGGCTGTCCCCCTGCAGCCCATGGAGGTGAATGGTGGAGCAGACACCCACCTGCAGCCCATGGAGGACCCCATGCTGGAGCAGTTGGATGCCCCCAAAGATGACTGTGACTCCATGGGAAAGCCTGCGCTGGAGCAGCCTGTGCCTGAAGGACTGCGGCCCACAGAAAGGACCCATGCCAGAGAAGTTCGTGAAGGACTGTCTCCCATGGGAGGGACCCCACGCTGGAGCAGGGGAAGAGTGTGAGGAGTCCTCCCCCTGAGGAGGAAGGAGCAGCAGAGACAATGTGTGATGAACTGACCACAACCCCCATTCCCCATCCCCCTGCACTGCTGGGGGGAGGAGGTAGAGAAAACCGGGAGTGGAGTTGAGCGGGGAAGGAGGGAGGGGTGGGGAGAAGGTGTTTTAAGGTTTGGTTTTACTTCTCAGTATCCTTGTTTTGATTTGATTGGTAGTAAATTAAATTGATTTTGTTTTTTCCCGCAAGTTGAGTCTGTCTTTTGCCCGTGACCATAATTGGTGAGTGATCCCTCCCTGTCCTTGTCTTGACCCACAAACTTGGGGGGGGGGGGGGGGGGGAAGGAGTGAGCAAGTGGTTTCATGGTGTTTTGTTACCAGCTGGGCTTAAACCACGATAATAACCTTTTAAGACTTATATTTAAAAATATTTGGTAAAGAACTCCGAATTCTGAAGTTATACTCTTAACTGATGATTAGTCACATCATAAAAACACTATAATAGATTACATAAATAAGGTCAGAAGACAATAACCTATTAAAGCACACAGCAAAATACATTTTCACAAAAACACTTATTAGCATTTTTTAGCTCTAGCAAGGAAAATCAGTTCTATTTAAGAAAACAACTTACAATATTTCCACAAGAAAAAGTACACAAGTTTTCCCAAAATTTTATTTAAAGAGTGACTAGCTTTTCTAAGCTTTCTTTCTTAAGTCAGATAACTAAATTGAAAGAACACTAAATCGTATTAAATACTATATCTTAGCTGTTTCTGCCACCAATGCTGAGCCTCAGGACAAATTCACCAATGTCTGCAAAAAACACAGAAGTTCTGGAAATAAGCATGTAGTTACTTTTGACTGTCAGAAATGGCAACAAAATATAGGAAAAATCCCCTTGAAAGTACATACACAGGGCATTTTAGTAGCAAGGAAAGTGATGCTACAAAGATATATATTCACACCAAATTAACATAAAATGTTTATCTTTAAATCCTGGTTCTACATCAAGAGTATGCTCTAAACTCTGTAAGAGCACATTTTTACTAAAAGTGCTTTCTGCAAGTACTGAGATATTTAGAGGTATTTTTTACATTTATGAGGAATAAAGAAATCCACACTTTAACTTGGAGGGGTTTTTCCCCTCTTTGCCTGAAAGCATATAATGTATTTGATTTTACTTATTAAAATATTTGTAAGGTGTATCTATTTGCATTATGAAATTTCAAACACATTAGAACTACAAAATACTAGCTCAAAAGTACAAATAAAACTGATTAAATCGCACCTAGGACAATTAAAGTACCCTAGTATTGCTCTAGTGCTCCTTACTACTTACCATATTATGATGCTGTCATATGTAAAACCTAGCTTTTCTTCAGCATGGCCAGTATTACAAAGAAGCTGAAAATAAAAGAAAACATCTATTACTTATAAGTCTTTAAAAATTACTATGTAAAACTGAAGACTTCTGGCAATGCTTTCAAAGAAAGCTGAGGAATTTCATTCATGACAAGGGGAAACTTACCAACTTCAGACTGTCCTGAGAATTTCTGCTGTCAGTATTCTATGCCTATATACGCCAGACACCCACAAACCTGTGGCCTCATACTAGAGAAAAGCTTGCACAATTGTATAAGCTGCCTACCCGGTCAATTTTTCAACTCCAGATTGCTCCTCTTGCTGCCTTTAAGCTCTTTTCAGAAGAGCCATTAGTTGTGCAATTGGTAACCTGAGCTGAGCTGAAAAAGACTGAAGTCAAAGCAAATCTGCATTCAAAAAGAGGGCTTGGGTAAATTTTGAAGCAAAGATTGACACTGATGGTCCACTATCATGTTTTGCCACAGCAGCACAGGCGTAGAAAAAAGGCACTGCCAAGTGTCCCGTAACTGACATTCAGCCTGTCCTGCCATCGATTCCATAGAATTTGTACTTCTGAAAAAAATCAGTGCAAAGGTTGAATTTATGCACACAAAGACACCAATAAACTGTCGCAAATTCTGAACATTTCAACCATATCTGTCCATTTTGAGCACGAGACTGAAGATTTATAAGTGCAGTTTTTACATCTAAAACTAATCTCAAAAGGAGCAATCTAGTGCATGCCTATATTTTAGCCTCTTGAGAAAAGGAAAACCGTCTGTGGTGGGTTGACCCTGGCTGGGCACCAGGTACCCACCAAAGCTGCTCTATCACTCCCCCTCCTCAGCTGGACAGGGGGGAGAAAATATAACAAAAGGCTCGTGGGTCAAGATAAGGACAGCTTAATAAAGTGAAAGCAAAGAAAAAACAAATGATGTTATTCTCTACTTCCCATCAGCAGGCAATGTCTGGCCACTTCCTGGGAAGCAGGGCTTCAGTACATGTAGTGGTTGCTCTGGAAGACAAAAATGCCTCCCTTCCATCTCCCTTTACTTAGCTTTTATAGCTGAGCTGACGTCATATGGTATGGAATATCTGTTTGGTTAGTTTAGGTCAGCTGTCCTGGTTATGTCCCCTCCCAAGATCTTGCCCTGCCCCAGCCTGCCATTGAGGGGGGCAAAAATGTTGGGGAGACAGCCTTGATGCTGTGCCAGCGCTGCTCAGCAGTAGCCAAAACACTGGTGTGTTATCAGCACCTTTCTAGCTACCAATGCAGAGCACAGCACTATGAGGGCTGCTATGGGGAGAATTAACTCCATCTCAGCCAGACCCAATACACCATCTCTTCTGTAAGAAGAGCTGATGCTGTTCTCCTTTGCAAGAGCGGCAAAGAAATTCCTAGTAATCTCACTACCCCTAGCTAAAATTATAAATACTTTAATATTACGTCCAAATCCCAAAGCACTTTTCCAAGCACTTCCAAAAACTCAAGTGACTAATACCAATTGCAATAGCTTTGCACTTTGTCCTTTTCGAAAGAGGTTCAGTTTTGTGTTCAGTTCTGAGCCAGTGTGGTATTAACAGTTTCTCCTCAGTGAGGAATTCAGGGAGTGTTTGTGCCAACTAGCAAATACCCCTGTTCTAAAATTATTAAAATATATCAAACTCTATGCCATGTTCATGTTCTGTGCCAAGTGCAAGGTCCTGCACCTGGGTCAGGGCAACCCCCAGTATCAATACAGGCTGGGGGATGAAGGGATTGAGAGCAGCCCTGTGGAGAAGGTGGATGAAAAGCTGGACGTGAGCCAGCAATGTGTGCTTGCAGCCCAGGAAGCCAACCGTATCCTGGGCTGCATAAAAAGAAGCGTGGCCAGCAGGTCAAGGGAGGTGATTCTGCCCCTCTACTCCACTCTGGTGAGAGCCCACCTGGAGTACTGCGTCCAGCTCTGGAGTCCTCAGTACAAGAAAGACATGGACTTGTTGGAGTGGGTCCAGAGGAGGGCCACAAAGGGCCATCAGAGGGATGGAACACCTCTCCTACAAGGAAAGGCTGAGAGAGATGGGGTTGTTCAGCCTGGAGAAGAGAAGGCTCCAGGGAGACCTCATTGAGGCCTTTCAGTACTTAAAGGGGGCTTATAAGAAAGATGGGGACAGACATTTAAATAGGGCCTGTAGTGACAGGACAAGGGGTAATGGTTTTAAACTAAAAGAGGGTAGATTCAGACTAGATATAAGGAAGAAATTTTTTATGATGAGGGTGGTGAAACGCTGGAACGGGTTGCCCAGAGAGGTGGTAGATACCCTTTAAAGGTCCCTTCCAACCCAAACTATTCTATGATTCATTATATCTATTCACTACTAACAATAAGAAATTTATAATAAACTAAATGAACAGTTAATTTAAGGCTACTGTAAGTTGAAATATTTAACGTGTTCCATGCTCCTGTTCTACTGTTCACCTCCACCTGAAAAATCAGCATACTGCACAGAAACTCTGCTTTTAAGTAAACCCATTTTATTAGCATGAAGGTTTAAATTCAAAGAATTGGGTTTATGCTCAACAAGTACAAATTCTTCCAAGGACCACATTACAGGTTTTTTTACCACAATTATTTTTCATATTGTGAGAAAAATGCATAGCGGTAATGATGAAATCCAAAGTTGTTAATGAGATAGATTATTAAATTAGCCTGGATCAGCTCCATATTTGGGCTCAAATCTAAGTTAGTTGAAATATTTGGGATTTTGCATTTTTAACAGTGGCTATAATCAAAGATGATTATAAAATATAAGGAAAGTTATTATACAACCTATTTTCCCCCACCTTTCAAATTTAAGTGATAATAAAACTAGGCAATTGCATGCATTAACTGGTTATGATGGTATGTCACTTCCTAGCATCAATCTATTTTTATGTCGTGTTCATGGACTGCCTAAGGCCACCACTGCTGCTTTAGCATTTCCATTGACAAGTTATAAACTCTAAAAATTGGCTGGCAGTGTAAGCAAAACAGTGTGATAAGACAGGGAGTAAAAACAGTTTGTTGTTCAGGCAAGTACATCAATAGTTGTTTAGGCTCATCATTTATACATCTTAAACCTTTCCCCATCACTCCACCCCAGACACAAATGAGAAATCCTAATTTAATATACCAGATTATCTTCAACAGTCTTTTTTCCTACTGAAAAAAAAAAAAACCAACCCAGAACTACAATTCTTATGTAGGGAAAAAATCCCCCACACATTTCTGAGAAAGCTGCTTTTGTGTGGAACACGAGCTTATTTTTGAAGCAACTCTCCTGTCATCGCACTTACCATGTTTCGGTTTGCATCTTAGGCAGTCCTGAAATGAAACTAAAGCAGACAACACATTCCAGGAACCCACCTAACCTGCTGCAATTGCTAAAGGGCATTCAGTTCACTGGACTAACTCTAGTCTAGTCCTCAGTAACCACTCCTTACCAAATACATACAGTGTGGATATTAGCTCCTCAATACCAACTGTTTTCCTCTATATATCCACTCCCATTACACACACACTCACTGATGTAGAATGAAACTTGACCTTATCTCGAAACTCAAACATAGCCATGTAACCTGACGACAGTTATAACTTGAGGAAAGTTTAACCGCTGTGTGGATACAAATTTCTAAATGTGATGATAATTATTATCAAAGTGTGTGATTGTGTCTGTGCATACATGTGAAACATCTCTCAGAAAATGAACAGATAAAATTAGCTGAAAAAAATAAGTACAAAATTAACTACTTTAGCTATTAGTTTACTCGCATTCCAACAGGCCACCATTACTTATGTATTGGCTTTCTTTACAATTTCCACACGGTAGTGTGCTTACAGGATTTCCAGCTAGAAAATCATTTAAAAGATGGACAGCAAGATCAGAATTCAAAATGTTTCAGAGATTTGAAAGGAGTGACCAAACTGGATAAGAAAATTCAATTAAATAGAGGGAACAGCATATCATATCATTCAGGATACCACACATTAAGAGACAGAAAAGTTGAAAGGAGTCCAGCAGAGAAATACAAGATGTCCAGAAAACATTCAGAATGTCAAATACAAAAACAAATTTCAAAAGTAAAGTAAGATCTGTAAGTTACAGCAATCTATAAACTAAATGATTTAAAGTGATGTGGTTTCCAAAAAAGGAAATTTTACCTTTGGAAATACTAATAGGACTGCATTATGTTTGAGATTAGAGACCTTTTTTCCCACTTCACAGGTTGCTCTCAAATCTGCATTAAGAACGAAATTTTGGGCACCACAGTTTAAGAGCAGACAAACTGGAAAAAGTGTAGCAGAAAAATGTACAAGGCAGTGTGGTGGGTTGAACCTGGCTGGTTGCCAGGTGCCCACCAAAGCTGTTCTATCACTCCCCCTCCTCAGCTGAACAGGGGAGAGAAAATATAACAAAGAGCTTGTGGGTCAAGATAAGGACAGGAGAGAGATCACTCACCAATTACCGTCACGGGCAAAACAGACTCAGCTTGGGGAAAATTAACTCAATTTATTACAAATCAACCAGAGTAGGGTAATGAGAAATAAAACCAAATCTCAAAACACCTTCCCTCTGCCCCTCCCTTCTTCCCGGGCACAACTTCACTCCTGGATTCTCTACCAACCCCCCACAGTGGTGCAGGGGGACAGGGAATGGGGTTTACGGTCAGTTCATCACACGTTATTTCTGCTACTTTATCATCCTTTTCAGGGGCAGGACTCATCACACTCTTCCCCTGCTCCAACATGGGGTCCCTCCCACGGGAGACAGTCCTCCACGAACTTCTCCAATGTGGGTCCTTCCCACGGGCTGCAGTTCTTCACGAACTGCTCCAGCATGGGTCCCTTCCACAGGGTGCAGTCCTTCAGGAGCACACTGCTCCAGCATGGGTCTCCCACGGGGTCACAAGTCCTGCCAGAAAACCTGCTCCGTGGGCTCCTCTCTCCACAGGGTCACAGGTCCTGCCAGGAACCTGCTCCAGTGTGGGCTTCCCATGGGGTCACAGCCTCCTTCGGGTGCATCCACCTGCTCCAGTGCGGGGTCCTCCACGGGCTGCAGGTGGATATCTGCTCCACCGTGGACCTCCATGGACTGCAGGGGGACAGCCTGCCTCACCATGGTCTTCACCACGGGCTGCAGGGGAATCTCTGCTCTGGCGCCTGGAGCATCTCCTCCCCCTCCTTCTTCACTGACCTTGGTGTCTGCAGGGTTGTTTCTCTTACATGTTCTCACTCCTCTCTCCGGCTGCCATTTCTGTCTGTCCCAGCAACTTTTTTTCCTTCTTAAAAATGTTATCACAGAGGCGTTACCGCTATCGCTGATTGGCTCAGCCTTGGCTGGCAGCGGGTCCATCTTAGAGCCGGCTGGTATTAGCTCTGTCGGACACAGGGGAAGCTTCCAGCAGCTTCTTACAGAAGCCACCCCTGTAACCCCCCCCCCCGGCTACCAAAACCTTGCCACACAAAGCCAATACAGGCAGCTAGAAAATACACCCATGAAGGCTGAAACATTGGGTTTATTTAGTCTAGGGGGAAAAACTGGCAAAAGTAAGGTTGGATTGATATATGTTTAAAAGGGGAAAAAAATAAGTCACGGAAGCTGCTATAAAGAAGATACTGTTCAGCTGGTCTCAATGCTTTGGGTATTTGCTCAGTTATAAATAAATGTCTAGTCTTAAATATATTTAAGGGAAAACTTTGCCACTTTCTTCTCATTTCAACTTCAAACAACATTAAACAGGTCAATGATTCTGGCCCAAATGCACTGATGTTTGTAGATGGCTGAATTCCTGACAAAGCCAAGTATAACTGTCATGTTTTTGACTGTAACATTTAACAGTTAATATGCATATCATTGTAGTATAAGTTTGAAGGCAAGCAGTACCAGAATACTAATATCTGCTTTTGGCTACATATTGCTATATTTTACTAAAATGTCAATGGATTATCATATCATGTAAATGCCTGTAATTATGCAAATATACTTTATATTTTATATATATTTTATATTAAGTGTATATATTTTATATATACACAATGAATTTATATATTTTAATATAAACACACAGAGTATACTTTGCTTTTTAAAACTGCCTATAATTCAACTCAAATTCAAAATTTTTAATATAATGGTAAATGAATGGGAATAGCACAGAATCTTTGAGTGGATGATTTAATAATAGGACAAAATTATACTTATGCTAGGCCAGAGAGTGACTAATTTACAGTGAAGGTTTTTTTCATGTTTATTGTCAGCTATGAGTTTTTCATGCTACTTGGATGAGTCATAGCAATATGAGTAACACATCAACATGTCTTGGAAACAGTAGCTCAAAACCACAAAACCACAGGAGGTCAACAGCATACACAAGTTGAATGCACACCGAGACCATTCAAATTTATATTTAATAGAACAGTCACAGCAATTGAGCCAGGGAATACCGCCGGGGAAGACAACCGGCCTAGCTGAACAGGGAGATTTGCTGGGACTCAGGAAAAAAAGAAGAGTTTACCATCTCTGGAAGAAAGGGCAGGCAACTCAGGAAGAGTACAGGGATCTTGTTAGGTCATGCAGAGAGGAAATTAGAAAGGCAAAAGCTCAGCTAGAACTGAATCTGGCCACTGTCGTAAGAGACAACAAAAATGTTTTTACAAATATGTTAACAATAAAAAGAGATCCAAGGAGAATATCTATCCTTTTTTGGATGCAGAGGGGAACATTGCCACCAAAGATGAGGAAGAGGCTGAGGTACTTAATGCCTTCTTTGCCTCAGTCTTTAATAGGGAGACCAGTTATCCTCAGGGTACTCTGCCCACTGAGCTGGAAGACAGGGACGGAGAGCAGAATATACCCCCCATAATCCAGGAGGAAATAGTTAATGACCTGCTATGCCACCTGGACACTCACAAGTCTATGGGACCAGATGGGATCCATCCGAGAGTACTGAGGGAACTGGCAGAGGAGCTTGCCAAGCCACTCTCCATCATTTATCAGCAATCCTGGTCAACAGGGGAGATCCCAGATGACTGGAGGCTTGCCAATGTGACGCCCATTTACAAGAAGGGTCCGAGGGAGGATCCAGGGAACTACAGGCCTGTCAGCCTAACCACGGTGCCGGGGAAAGATTATGGAACGGTTCATCTTGAGTGTGCTCACATGGTATGTGCAGGACAACCAGGGGATCAGGCCCAGCCAGCATGGGTTCATGAAAGGCAGGTCCTGCTTGACCAACCTGATCTCCTTCTACGACCAGGTGACCTGCCTAGTGGATGAGGGGAAGGCTGTGGATGTTGTCTACCTGGACTTTAGTAAGGCCTTTGACACTGTCTCTCATGGCATACTCCTTGAGAAGCTGGCGGCTCATGGCTTAGACAAGTGTATGCTTCGCTGGGTAAAAAACTGGCTGGATGGACGAGCCCAGAGGGTTGTGGTGAATGGAGTTAAATCCAGTTGGCAGACGGTCACAAGTGGTGTTCCCCAGGGCTCAGTATTGGGGCCAGTTCTCGTTAATATCTTTATCAATGATCTGGATGAGGGGATCGAGTGCACCCTCAGGAAGTTTGCAGATGACACCAAGTTGGGAGCGAAGGTTGATCTGCTTGAGGGTAGGAAGGCTCTACAGAGGGATCTGGACAGGCTGGATCGATGGGCTGAGGCCAATTGTATGAGGTTCAACAAGGCCAAGCGCCGGGTCCTGCACTTGGGTCACAACAACCCCATGCAGTGCTACAGGCTTGGGGAAGAGTGGCTGGAAAGCTGCCTGGCAGAAAAGGACCTGGGGGTGTTGGTCAACAGCTGGCTGAATATGAGCCAGCAGTGTGCCCAGGTGGCCAAGAAGGCCAACGGCATCCTGGCCTGTATCAGAAATAGTGTGGCCAGCAGGACTAGGGAAGTGATTGTTCCCCTGTACTCGGCACCGGTGAGGCCGCACCTTGAGTACTGTGTTCAGTTTTGGGCCCCTCACTACGGGAAAGACATTGAGGTGCTGGAGCATGTCCAGAGAAGGGCAACAAAGCTGGTGAAGGGCCTGGAGCACAAGTCTTATGAGGAACGGCTGAGGGAACTGGGGCTGTTTAGTCTGGAGAAAAGGAGGCTGAGGGGAGACCTTCTCACTCTCTACAACTACCTGAAAGGAGGTTGTAGTGAGGTGGGTGCTGGTCTCTTCTGTCAGGTGGCTGGAGATAGGATGAGAGGAAATGGCCTCAAGTTGTGCCAGGGGAGGTTTAGATTGGATATTAGGAAAAATTTCTTTACTGAAAGGGTTGTCAGGCATTGTAACAGGCTGCCCAGGGAAGTGGTGGAGTCACCATCCCTGGAGGTATTCAAAGAGCACGTAGACAAGGCACTTCAGGACATGGCTTAGTGGGCATGGTTGACGGTTGGACTTGATGATCTTAAAGGTCTTTTCCAACCTAAGCGATTCTATGATTCTATGAATTAATAGGTAAAAGTATGATATAATTCCATATGTCCAAAATGCAATTATTATACTGTAATTTTGGAAATACAGTTTGAACAATCACTGGTAATATTTGAGGAGACTACTTAGTAGATCCTGGTCTTAGAGAAGCCCTTACTGAAACTGCGTCCTCTGGATTTAGACCCCTTAGCTTTCCATGTTTGTTCCACTGCTGAATGCCCCATAGCAGATATTCTGTTCCTATCTGCTACATGTTTCATCATGAGGTATCAAGTTTTGCCCATAGTGGTGTATAGCTATTTGGATGAATTTTACAGTCAGTCAATACTATATTCAGATTCTAAGATACTTGGGTTTTGCAAAGGACAGCCAAGACCCTAAAATGACAACAGAAGCAGAGCAAGAAATGATGCAAGGGACTATGAATCAGACAGAGAGACTGAATCCGTGAGAGCCTCTGTAGACCCAAAATCAATCCATATCCTAGTGAAATTTAGCAGCATGGTCAAAAGCTAACAGATATATAAAGCAGAGTAGTAGAGCCCCATTAAATAATGATGGAATTAATTTTGAGCAGATTGAAAATATCATTTTCCATATCACTGATGCTATTCAATTGCTAGGGTTAAGCTAAAATGAATTAAGTTTCATTTTGTCCTTAAAGAAGCACCTTTCTTTTTTGAATGAAAAATAAAAATCCCTATAACAATATCTGTGGATCCTTTTTTCTGTTCAGTATTTAAATATGCTTTTAGGTTTAAAAAGGTATGAAGGTATGAAGGATCTCTCAGAATCTAACAGTGGAATAAACCTTCTATAATAAAGGATTCTAAATGAATACTTCAAATCCAAAAGATATTTTCCACTAGGTAAATGCAGTTGTACAGTTCCTTCTGGTTTTCAGCAAATTTATCACTTACTACTTCTCATGGGGGTGGGGAAAACCCCAAAGAAATAACCATGATGTTTTAGTATTAATCAGCAGAAGTTGGGAAACTTCAAGGCACTTGCCTTATGTAGCTGGCCATATAAATGAAAGATGGGTAAACCTAGTCAGCTTACTGGAGCCAAAGGCACATACTGAGCTTGTGAACTGCTGTGACGACTGAAGGTGTCATTTACTGTTTACTAGATAGAGGTCAAATCCTCAAACAGTTTTCAGGTCAAAATTCAGGTTAGCTGAAATAGTGATACAGGCGGTTTGAAAGAAACAAGATTATTTTTGTCCAATACAGATTAGGCAGTACTTCACAAGCCTTTTTGCCCACAAAACTGCAGCTTCAGGTATTAGGTGATGAGCAGCAGATGAGGAGAAAAATTTCTGAGTCTGCCACAGCTGCAATTCAGAACAAAACATAATGTTCCATAGCCTGAGTATCATCAGAACTGGGAATGCTAATTTCTTGGAGCAGAAAAATTAAGATGCTACAGCACCTGTTAAGCAAGAATAACCCATGTTCTACAGCCAAAGAGCCAAGAACATGAACATTAAAGTTTTTACTAATAAGAAGTACTAGCTAAAATTTGATGAATGAAATGCAAGTTTTTGTAAAATATCATGTATACAGCGTACTTTGCACAGTAAGCATGGGTGCTGTGGTGACTTGAACGTCACTAGTTAAAACTCCTCTTGAAGGGAAAGACAAATGAAAATGGAGTTACATCTCTTAGGCATGCAAACGTCAAACAAAATATCTGCCTTACGGTATCATTCTTGCAAATAAAGTTAACAAATTCTGTTGACTGCTGACCACCATTATTTTAATCAATTTTATATAAAGTTATTTAACTTCTGCATAAAATCCTGGAGTCTAGTGATTGCTTTCCTTCTCCCCTTAAAAATCTAGTCCTCTTTCAAGGAAAGAAACCCGAACTTAACATACCTCAGATGTCTCAGAATTAATACAAAACTTAATGTCTACCACAATCTCTGTCAGGAAAGTCCATGTTAACTTACATTACTTGTTTCCACATGAATACAAACATTTTGCTTCCTCTGACCAAAAAAGTAGAACAGTATTTCTTCCAAATGTGAGAGTTACCCAATCTTTGAAGGAAAAATTTGGGGCAGTGGGGAGCAACTGCTTAGACTGGTGCTGACATTTTCTTTTAAGTATAATAATATTCCTAGCAGGAGAGTTAAGTTTTATAGATTTTTCTGTATTGTTTTATCAGAAATATGCTATAAATTTTTTTTTCAAAGGTACTTTCCCTGCCCATAGGACAAATATCCTAGATAACTAGTAGCCTTTCAAATGGACCATAAAATGCAAGAATTTACAGACAAATCAAGTTCATCACCATCAATATAATTCCAAGACAGGATACAAACATCCTCAGCTCTTAGCTCTCAGTACTCACCCTCCTGCTAACTGAATCTCATACACTACCACTGAAGTATTGTTCAATTTTACAAGGAGTGCTTTCAACAGCCAAGAAGCATGCCTACTTCGAAGATTATGATGCATGTTTGTCCTTCTCATATCGATTGGTCCTCCAAACCTGCCCCTGAGCATTTATTCTTTCACTTGAGATTGTCTTAAAACTGTCAAACAGCCTCCCAGTTATCTTACTCAATGATTTGTTATCAGCTCATCTACAACAACAATAATTTAAACCTTACTTTCCCCACAAAATTCTCCACTACTAACTTGTTTCTTGGCTACTGCTGATTGCAGGATTCATCCTCTGTCACAGAAACTTAGGTTTCATCTTCGGGCATGTCACCCTATCTGTGGCGCTCTATCAGAAAGGTGTACAACTTACCAGCTCCTTCTGTGTATCAGTCCATTCACTTGGGTAACATACTGAAGCTCCAATGTCTCCTAGCTCATTGACTGCAGTGCACTTTTCCCTTGCCTCGACAAATGGAACACTGGTCCAACCACAACCATTCAGTATGCTACAACAAACACCCCTTTCATAACTACCTGCTCACATCCCATCAGTCCTCTCTGCTGCTCTCCACATGTTCCTCCTCTACCAAAAAAAAAGGTACTTGCTCTCCTTCTGAAGGCCTTTCATGGTGTCTTTCTTCAGACTACCATTTCTCATTCTGCAGTAAGTTTTTAATTCTTGCCTCCTGTCAGCTCACAACATCAGCTTCCAACGTATCTGTTGTACTTTCAGGAAAGTACCTTTCACATTCCTATGATTTAGAAGCTTCTATTTGGAAAAAGCACCTCAAAAATCAGTAATACAGATCATTTCTAGAAATCGCCCCATAAATCTTTTTCACTATGAAACCTGCAATGAAAGTTGACAGTTGCTATTCTTAGTGCCCAAACCACTGCATATCATGCTCATTGATACAGTCCTCTCCCTCACCATACTTTGTCAGTTTAGATCCAGAGAGTCTGGCATTTCACATTTTTGATTCAATTCTGTGGAGCAGGAACCAATCTTTAGCTCTACCTGTGCAACTTAATCCATGAACTGAGATAATTCAGGCTTCTAAGCACTAAAATACTACAAAAATTCAGCCAGTAGGACACGTAGACAAACTTCAGCATAACCCTGCATTCACATATTTGCTTGTCCTTATTTGCTCTTTTCCTCTCCCACAGTACATAGATTCCAAGTACTGTTCCATGATACTAAGCTGTTTCATGAATCTCCCAGCCAACACCTGATAGAGTACATATAAAATATTTTGCCCATATGATCACTTGTTCTGATACCATTTGAGCTCTTACCTTAGTAAAATTATTCAAGTGACCTAGTTTTCTCATATTTGAAACACCTTGTAACTTGGCCACATTTTGGAGAATCTCTCTCATATTATCACAGGGTTCTGCAAAAGAAAACAGGTTATTAGCAGATAGTTGAAAAGAAATAATAAAAAAATCTAAACATGCATTCAACATACAGTTTCCTAAACATAACAGGTACTCTCCTGCTCTTAATTAAGGATGCAGATCATTTTCCCTCAAGAAGCATCAATTTGATTTGTGCCTAGAACCAAAACCAGGCATACCAGAGTTCTCTAGAATAAATGCTAAGGCCTATGGAGGAGAGAGACTCCTATTTTAAAGCAGATTTTAATCAATATCTTAGATTTACAGTTGACAAAGAAATCCATTTAGTGTTTGAAACTCCAGTCCTAGCATCTCATAACTGAACAGCTTTATCCTTAATCCCCTTGTAATTTAAAGACAAGAAGTAAACTTAAAGACAGAAGTAAAAAGATAGCATGTTACTGCCACACCACATGATTTCTTTTTTCCCTTCAGACAAAGGATCGGTGAGATTCTGGGAAGACAGGACTCTTCTGCTCTCCATATTAATCTCTGTCCACAATCACCCTAAACTTATTAGAGAGATTAGACACTATATTCTGCCATAGGCACTACAACACTATCAACAGCACTGTAGTTTGAAATAAATGAAATACCAAGGCTATGCTGGAGATGTGAATTGTTAAAAAGTATTACATTACCAAAAAAGAAAAAAATTGCATTACATAAAATAAAGTCTTTAGAAAAAGCCTGAAGAATAGTCCAAACACTGGACATCTGAAAAGCAGCAAAAAGAAGGGGTTTGTGTGTGGTTCCCCATACTAACTTCCAGTAAAAGAAACTTGCTTCCTACTACAGTATGAACAGCTACAGCTGAATTTATGGAGTATATATAGTCTTTTATTTCCCTGTTCATCCTGAAAGGATATTTGTATATTTTTCATTATACAAAGGAAATAAAAAGTATCAGAGATGTAAAGAAAGGACTTTCTCACCACCTCTCTACAAACCAAGCTGAGCTTGTTATCAACTTCTGTAGTTTAAAAACTTAAAAGAGCAACAAATTTGAAAAAGCAGACATATCTAGCAATCTCATCAGGATATATCCAGAACATATTTGGAAAGACAAGAGCCTGTACTTGCACTACCATCAGGAATACAAGACAGTATTTAAAGATTAAGACACCTACAGGTAGGCACCTGAATTCAGGTGTGTAAACCTGCACTAGATGTCTCAGCTCCCATTGTAGTTAATGGAGATCTCATCTATCAGCCAATGAAGTCTAAAACAATTAACCTGACTAGCTGCAAGGTGTCTACTCAAGGGTAAGGTGAATCAATTGTATTGACTACGCTGCTTACAATGAGACTTTAGCACATGTACAGACATGCTACTGCCATACCACATAATTATGATTTTTTTCAGACAAAGGGTCAGTGGGATTTTGGGAAAACAAGACAGGCATCAATCTCAATCATCAACAGCTTGTATGAAATATCCTCTTCCACAAACCTTAGTCACAGTGTTGTCCCAAAGGTGGGGCCGTTCACCCGGTGTGCCAAACGCCAACACACACACAGAGCAGAGGTATTTTATTCCAAGTCATGTTTGCGCAAAGATGGGGGCTGGGTGGTAATCCACAAAGGTAGCACACCTCATACCTAAACGGGTAAGCAATTTATACAATTCAGTTATACATATTCAATTTCCAAAGTTCTTCCCCAAAACTATTACTGGTAGTTGCTTATCTACCACAGTTTCTATTGGGCTAAAGTTTTCCCTGCTTTGAATTAAAGGTACAGTGTTCTTTTATTCTGCAGCGCAGGCTCAAGGGGGGGGGGGGGGGGCGTAAGTCTTTTTGGTCTCTAATTGAGTCGGTGGTCCTCATCTCCCCTTGCTGCCCTTACCTTCCCTCCAGTTACCGAAGACCTTTGCTGACTTCACGCCTATTAGCAATTATTCAACTTTTCGGTGCCTCCTGGGGTAGCACGTTCCCTTCTCATCAGTCTTTTAGTTCTTCTTTAGGGGTACAGTCGTTAGCAAGGCATGCCTTGTGTATACAAAGGGTATCTTAAGAAGACCACAAAGGTCTTGTGAAATAAGTACATCACTTCTTAAGTACATCAACAGCAATAAGCAAAGTCAACTGTCAGATACACAGCCACAAGTAAAGACAGAGCTACCTTGCATTGCAGAACACTATGCATAGTGAAACCAAACATGCAGTAACTTTGTATTTAAATTGGAACATGTGTATGCATCTGTTTGGAGCCCCCCACCCTGCAACAACAACAACAAAAAAATAAATCTTTGATATGATCACAGAAATTAGACAATGAAAATCTTACTGGATCCGTCCCAAGTTTAGGATTCCTCTGCATAGTTTACTTTTCCAGGACTTAATTCAGTTTTAGAGGTTTGCAACAGCACAAAACATTTAAAAAAAAAAAAAAAGAGAGAGAGAGAGAAACATTGAAGACAAGTAGATTGTTATAGTTGTGACACTACAAATAGTTTACATCGTAACCCCCATTTTCAAGGGAACATCATAAGAGAGGAAAATAACTTCCTCATAATTTGATTTCTCTGAAAATACAGTTTGGCTGATTTCTACACTTTGGCCTACCGTGGGTTATGGGTAGGAATTTCTCTGGCTCACACCACTTTTGGACCTGTAACATATCTCCATTACACCACAAGAAAGATCCCAGGTGAGCAGCCTTAGAGCTCTCCAGAATGTTCTACTTCAATTCCCTGAAGAACAAGCAGCAACAATAACTTTCCAAAATGACTGGAAATACACTTCTAAGTTTTAATTTTGAAAGTGCACGTGGTTACATACTCAAGGTAAACCTCTACCAAAACTAAGCTCACTATATGGACAGGAAAGACCATGAGACTAGCCCAGGAAACCTCTTATACATCACTGGCAATGAACATTTCTATTCAACTACCTGATACTGTGGGCAATAACTCAGAAGTGAGCGAGGTGTGCTGTGCATAAAGGCAGCCAATTTGGATATGAATAAACCAGGACACAATGATGCTGTCACTACCCATGTTAACAATTCTGTAGCAATAGCACACCTTCATAATGAGGCTGCATAATTAAAACATGCACTAAACCCATTTTACTCTAAATGTGTATGAAAAACTGCAGTTATAGCAACTTTTCTTACATTGTCCTCTTTCTGCTGAGAAAAGCTCTTATTTCTAGAGAGACAGAAAAGTCCGAGGAACACCATCTTTGTAATGCTTAGCAGAGCAGTCAGGTATTTCCCAGAAGCTTCACTAGCAGATAAGCAATTTGAAGCAAAGTAGGGACTCCAGTATAAGATCTACAACACCGTGAGAAAATTAAGAACACGACAGACATTTCCACTATCGAATGGATAATATTGTTACCTGATCAGAAAGTAACTCCCAAAACACACAAAGTATGTTTAGAGAGGAGACATTGCTTTATTCTGCGCAGGGTGCCAGGTGGAAGATTTCCACAAACTGAGCACACCTATTGAGGTTTTCAGTCCATACTTATACACTACAGTTAAAACACCATGCTTATCTAATACGTATGTTCCACCTAACTATTGCATATTCATTATGCTGAGCAAGCATGACATGTTGTTCTCTCGAGCAATCATCCCAGAGTGTTCTACACCTGCGTGGGGGTCTCTGGTGGTCTTCGGTGGTCCTTTGGGGAAGAATACCCCTACTCCTTTTGTCCTTTTATGGTCATGCATCATCTGAGGACACCAGGGTCTTTGTTTCTCTTGCCACCCCCTTGTTTCTCAATGCCAAGGAGGATGTATGTCCTTAATTAGCAAGTCTGTGACTCTGAAATGTCTGTTATCTGGTACCTTGACTATTATCCAAACACTCCTTAAGCATCCTCTATTGTAAGCAGAATCTTAAACTAGATAAGCTTTACCTTGAGTACACATAATCTAAACAGTCCTTGAATAGCAAGCACACTTCTCATGTTTTAGGTTTTTTTTTTCTTTAAACTGTCACCGCCTTCTTATTTGTTAATCAGTCTTTTGAAGGCTTGAGGCAACAATATGAATACAGCAAGTTATCTGGCTCACACTTTGATAATATCAGCAACACTAGTGCTGTAGAGAAAACAAGACAGTAAAAAAATAAATACCCTCTAATGGCATACTACCTCAGAAAGAACTAAGATTACAGGAGTCTTTTCCATCAAGCCTTATCAGTTCAAGTCTTGTTTTAAACTTCAGAAGAACCTTCTTGCAGAAAATCTCTTCAAAAAAGTTAACAAAAGACTTGTGACATATTAACTTCAAGGAAAGACAGGCTATCCTGTTTCTCCTCTTCTGGAAACTCATGATATATTAGAAAGAAGTAGAAAGTTTACTCAGTTACTCTAGCATGACTCATTTTTAATAAAGTCAATAGGGAAGGTAGGCAGGCCTAATGGAACTTCACACGTTGCAGATGTAAATATTTAAACAAAATAATGTGACTTCACAAATAGAGATATAGTCTCTTGCTATTCTGTCCCTTACATTAAAATGGACTTTAAAAGAGACTAAATACATTCCAGATTCTACCAACTAAGCCGCGTGGCTTTCTCTTAAAGATCAGTTACAGCACTGCATATCTTCCTGCCACAAAATCTCATGCAACAGCACTGAGGATCATGGACTAACACCGAAATGGAAAAAACACAGCACACGATCAGAGACTGATCTCCCAAAAGTAGTAGTATCATGACCTTAACATTTCATTGTCAAGCTTAACAGCTCATGTTGATGTTGACAAGGACAACTTTTTTTTTTTTTAGGACCCCAGTTCAGACCATTGTTGCAGAGATTTCTTAGCTCTGATTAACCAGCCCTTACCCTTTACCCCTTCATAAGTCCTTGCTTTTCTATCTGAAAAAAAAAAAAAAAGATAAAGAAGAGAAGCTACTCATTATAATTTTAAGACCCCTCAATAATCTATTCTTTCCTGACTTACCTCATTTATCACTGAGATGCTGACTCAAGTTAGCCCATAATGATAACCAAATATCTTCACATTCTTTCCCATGGTGCTTCTGAGGGTGGAGCTGTGCAAAATGACTGAGCTGATCTTACAGCTTTCTTTTACCAAAATATGCACAACCCCCTCCCTTACTTTCCTTCCCTCTACCCTGTCCCACTATACGATACACCCTATCCGTTAAACTACTCTGGCACCCATCGACTTCACATTAAAATGATTCTGCTAACTAATTCAGCAGAATACTTTTCATTCTTTTGGCTGTGTAAGTTTTATGCTGGGTTACTGAGTCAAACTGAATACTGAAGTCATACGAAAATCCACACACAGCAGAAGAGACTCATTAGATAAAAGTCAGACTATTTTTTTACCTGTGCTTTTACACCTGGCAAGTTGTCCCAATTAACGTATACAAAGCCACTTTGTCTCAAAACTCATCTAAAACCAAAAAGTTCAAGCCAGCCCACTTGTGTTCTGCAACAACAGCTTAACTTGCTGATCACTACCATCTCGTTTTCTGTATATCCATCTTCCTTTTTGGACAGCAAGCACTTTGCAGTAGCCGATATTTTTTCTGTATATTTCTATTACACCAAACAGTTCTTCACCCACACCTGTTTGCACCAAATAACACCCAGTACATATAATGATAATCCTTAGCACACAGTGAAATTTGTGTTTTTAAAACCCTACCCTCAAGAATTCCATGATTCTCTATGCCTTAAAGTAATTCATAGATGAATGTATATTAAAAATCTTCAAAGTTGTGCTGTTGTTTGTTTTTAAACTCTCATGACCGTTTAGGGCTTGACTCATTTTTTTCACCCCTTCAGGACCGTGACATTGTTTTTCCCCAGTGAGAATCATGATGCATTCTGACAGATCCCACTCTCCAGAGAGAAAGAAGTATCACCGCAGAGCTCCAGCTACACAAAACAGCTAGCACTCCATCTAATGCAGGGATGAAACAGGACCAGCAATAGCTATATTAGCACATGACGACTCCTTTCCCCTGACATTTAGCAGCATTGTTTGACCGCATTCAGTAGGCTAGCAGCATGCCAGTTTGCTATTCTGTTATGTGCATGTGAATGAAAAGCAAACAAAAAGAATGGTAGGCTTTAGCTTACAAATAATTCAGTAACTCTGAAGTCAGGCATAACGAGTTAAACTGAGGAGTGTATATTTTATATGCATCACTTGGTAGATGCTAGGACAGTAGCTGTAACACAGTAACCAATGTACACACAGTAAGTAACCTCTCAAGTGAGAGACTGCACTAGCAGCTGCTATCACACCTACTAGAAACATAGTGCCAAAAAGCATAATAAAAGACTAAATATGCCTAAAGACTTCTCTTGAAGAAAATCGTATTCACTACAGTTAAACATTTAATAATTGACTAAGAACACGAGATGTTTTCCTTTTACTGAAGAATCACAATATAAATAGACGATCCTGCTTAGCTTACTATACATCTTTACATTTAACAGAGACTTTTAAAGTCTAAGTGCTATGAAACTGTATATTGTAAAGCTGCTTAGTGGCTTGCTAAACTACATGCTGCCAAACTGAAGGAAGATGAGTGAAACACACACCAACTAGGATCATTAATGCACTGTTCTCCATTTCCACTGAAATAGTCATGAGTTATCAGTTATTAAAAGCAATGAAACATTAGGAATCAGTTACTTAAAAGTGTCTATGTAAGCCTAGAAGGCAGATAATCAGTCTGCTAAAACATTTTTTATCAACACCTTAAATAATGAAATGAAACACCAATGAGAAGGCATATCCTGCCATTATCAACTTGCTGGGGAAAAAAAAAAATCAGGACAATTATGTAATCTCTCATAACATGAAGTATTCTTAATTTACATCTAATTCAAAATGTGGAAACTGCACAGAAGAAAAACAACCAGGTTCTTAGAACAATGGAAGAAAGCTACATAAAAAAGCAAACTGCATGACACAGATCACTCCTGAACTATACATTGACACATCAACTCCACTTGGCCAGATTAAAAAAAATTAGCACATGAACAGTTTACATTCAACCTATGATTTTCAAAAACACAGTAATATATGTTTAGACTGAAGGTATGTCTCAATTTATAAGGTAAAAACATAGAAATAATTCTTTCTTTGTAAGATCAAATTTATGCAGTTACTATTATGTTGAAAAACGTACTGAATACTAAGCCAGATAGATATCCTCTATGATCACTGTTAAAATTCTATTATCACACTTGAATCAGTAAGGTGCAAGATACTTTGCACTGGTATAGTGTGACGTAAGTTTTGCCAAATAATTCTCATAAATTTTAGATTAAAAAAAACCCCAACAATGTATTACAAATCTTAAGTTTAACAATTGAGAGCACCCCCTTGAAAAGTACAGGTTACCAAAACCAGTGATTTCTGCAGAATGTACCTAGAGATTTATTTAGTTTAATTCCTATAGCTTCCATAGGTGAACCATACATACAGCACTTTATTTTGAATACAACAGAGAAGCTCCAATAATCCATGTTCATGAAAACAGAAAAAAAATAAAGGCTAAAAACTCAGATTATTTTTACTCTTGCTGCTTAAGAAAGCTATGAATAGATGAAAGTAGCTCAGTAATGTGGAAAAAAGCACACCTCCTCTCTTTCATGGCAGTCAGCAAAGAAAGTAAAAGAACTGTTCTTTCTACATCAGTCAGGTAGAAATTAACCTTCACATTTACAAAAATATCTATTAACTAGAAAGCAGTACAAAAGACAGCACATCCAAGGTAGGATCCAGGAATCACTAGAACCTCAGATAAGAACAAAGTCTTGTATAAGAATTACACATAGGAGTCTAATCCTTCATGTTTAGCTCTACACATCTAGACTTGCACATATGTCCTTCTGTAGGTAAACAAGAAAGTAAAGTTTAAATGCCTACTGTGACTGTATAGATTTCTCTTTTGCAGATGTGCATAAAATATTGTAAATTAAATGATAATTTTTTTTTACAGATTCCTAAGTATGGATAAAGGTTGCATGAAATATACATACTGGTGTTGTGGTCAGCTTGAAGTGGTGACAGCAGTTCAAAAATGGACCACTTTCCAAATTACTTTCTTATAATATTATTTCTAACCAAGACATTGAGATTATATGTACAGAAAAGCCATCCTTACATTTGCACCCTTGGAATTACGTTAATTATTCCCAGTGTATGAGACTGTTGCTTCATTGCTAAAAATTCTGAAAAAGAGGTTTTATAGTTGAAATGCAGCACTAACTGCAGCAGGAAACCTTTAAACTGTGGCAAATGTATGATATGATAAACAAAATACCTATACTGTTCACCATAAATCTTTACATGAAGAGATTAAATTATTCTTTGTTACTCTTTTATAGCAATTATATTTTTCCATAAATCAAGGCCATACTGTTTTAGTTTAAATACTGTACATCTATGCACAAGTATCTCCTACTAATCATTCTGTATTCTTAAAGCAGCAGCTGTAGCTCATTTCACAACAAATAAAATCTATATACATTGGTGTTTTGGGTTTGTGTGGCAGGGTTTTGGTAGCAGGGGAGGGGCTACAAGGATGGCTCCTGTGAGAAGCTGCTAGAAGCTTCCCCGGCTCCAAGTCAGACCCACCTCTGACCAAGGCCGAGCCCATCAGCGATGGTGGTAGCGCCTCTGGGATAACATATTTAAGAAGGGGAACCTGCAGTGGGGGAGGAGATTGGAATGTGAGAGAAACACCTATGCAGATACCAAGGTCAGGGAAGAAGGAGGGGGAGGAGGTGCGCTGGAGGAGGTGATGCCCCTGCAGCCCGTGGTGAGATGGCAGGCTGTCCCCCTGCAGCCCATGGAGGTGAATGGTGGAGCAGACACCCACCTGCAGCCCATGGAGGACCCCATGCTGGAGCAGTTGGATGCCCCCAAAGATGACTGTGACTCCATGGGAAAGCCTGCGCTGGAGCAGCCTGTGCCTGAAGGACTGCGGCCCACAGAAAGGACCCATGCCAGAGAAGTTCGTGAAGGACTGTCTCCCATTGAAGGACTGTCTCCCATGGGAGGGACCCCACGCTGGAGCAGGGGAAGAGTGTGAGGAGTCCTCCCCCTGAGGAGGAAGGAGCAGCAGAGACAATGTGTGATGAACTGACCACAACCCCCATTCCCCATCCCCCTGCACTGCTGGGGGGAGGAGGTAGAGAAAACCGGGAGTGGAGTTGAGCGGGGAAGGAGGGAGGGGTGGGGAGAAGGTGTTTTAAGGTTTGGTTTTACTTCTCAGTATCCTTGTTTTGATTTGATTGGTAGTAAATTAAATTGATTTTGTTTTTTCCCGCAAGTTGAGTCTGTCTTTTGCCCGTGACCATAATTGGTGAGTGATCCCTCCCTGTCCTTGTCTTGACCCACAAGCCTTTCTTTATATTTTCTTCTCCTCATCCCACCAGGGCCAGTGGGGGGGAAGGAATAAGAGCAGCTTTGTGGTGCTTTGTTGCCTGCTGGGCTTAAACCACGACAATTGGGTATAGATAAATTGGGTATAGATACGTACCTCTTTCATATTAACCAAACAAGTGCTAACTATCAGTAGCCATTTCTAGTACGGGTGGGTAACTGTCCTATCTCATCTTTACCATTTTGCCATCCTTTTGGTCTTAGACTCACAAGGTTATGCAAAGTATCGCTGATAAACAGCATGAAATTTTGTTAACTACACATTTCTCCAACTGAAAGGGAATTCAAAATATTTATGCTTTTCATTTTACACCTCAGACAATTAAGTGTCTTTAATTTCTACAAAATAAAAACAAAATAATTTTTAAAAAGTAGCTTCCTGAAATGTTCCAGGAGCAGCTACCTGAATAAATAGTGTATTGGCTTTGTGTGGCAAGGTTTTGGTAGTGGGAGGGGGTTACAGGGGTGGCTTCTGTAAGAAGCTGCTGGAAGCTTCCCCTGTGTCCAACAGAGCCAATACCAGCCGGCTCTAAGACGGACCCGCTGCCAGCCAAGGCTGAGCCAATCAGCGATAGCGGTAACGCCTCTGGGATAACATTTTTAAGAAGGAAAAAAAGTTGGGACAGACAGGAAAGGGCAGCTGGAGAGACGAATGAGAACATGTAAGAGAAACAACCCTGCAGACACCAAGGTCAGTGAAGAAGGAGGGGGAGGAGATGCTCCAGGCGCCGGAGCAGAGATTCCCCTGCAGCCCGTGGTGAAGACCATGGCGAGGCAGGCTGTCCCCCTGCAGTCCATGGAAGTCCATGGTGGAGCAGATATCCACCTGCAGCCCCATGGAGGACCCCACACTGGAGCAGGTGGGTCCCCGAAGGAGGCTGTGACCCTGTGGGAAGCCCACGCTGGAGCAGGCTCCTGGCAGGACCTGCGGATCTGTGGAAAGAGGAGTCCACGGAGCAGGTTTTCTGGCAGGACTTGTGACCCCATGGGAAGCCCGCGCTGGAGCAGTGTGCTCCTGAAGGACTGCACGCCGTGGAAGGGACCCATGCTGGAGTAGTTCGTAAAGAACTGCAGCCCGTGGGAAGGACCCACGTTGGAGAAGTTCGTGGAGGACTGTCTCCCGTGGGAGGGACCCCACGCTGGAGCAGGGGAAGAGTGTGATTGTGGACACATATTTAGCTAACATCAGTCGCAAGAGCATTCCAGATGCCTTTAGAAGACCTTGAACAGAATAAACAAGAAGACAAAAAAAGAAAGATGCCAATTAGAAGAACAGAGGTGTGCATTCCACGATAAAGGGAACTTGGCACAAAGAACCTCAATTCGGCAGTTTATCTTGACCAATTAGACTGAGACAAGTTTTGCATGTTTTAGTTGGTATAACCAATTACGTCCTATGTTTATGCGTGTGTACAGAGTTAGTATAACCAATTATATCTTATGTTTATGCACGTGTACAGTGTTGATATAACCAATCATATTTTATGCTTGTGCGCGTGTACAGTGACTTTGCAGAATATGTGACTATAAGTATGTGTGTGTTTTAGCAATAAAGGGTCGTCTGTTGTCTGCTCTCAAGATTACAGGTGTCCGTCTACTTCAATCTCCTCATGTGATGAGTCCTCCCCCTGAGGAGGATGAAGCGGCAGAAAATAATGTGTGATGAACTGACCATAAACCCCATTCCCCGTCCCCCTGTGGGGGTAGGTAGAGAATCCGGGAGTGAAGTTGTGCCCAGGAAGAAGGGAGGGGCAGAGGGAAGGTGTTCTGAGATTTGGTTTTATTTCTCATTAGCCTACTCTGGTTGATTTGTAATAAATTGAGTTAATTTTCCCCAAGCTGATTCTGTTTTGCCCATGACAGTAATTGGTGAGTGATCTCTCCTGTCCTTATCTCGACCCACAAGCTCTTTGTTATATTTTCTCTCCCCTGTCCAGCTGAGGAGGGGGAGTGATAGAATAGCTTTGGTGGGCACCTGGCATCCAGCCAGGGTCAACCCACCACAAATGGTCAGATGTGGCCAAAACAGTAACAATAAGTAGCACTTGGACAAAACCAAGGAGCTTAGAGAAGTCTAGATAGTGAAGAACAAAAACAGTAAATTTAGAATTTTTTGCTCTCTACAGCTTCCTGAGGAGGGGAAGTGGAGAGGGAGGTGCTGATCTCTTCTCCCTGGTATCCAGTGACAGGATGTGTGGGAATGGTTCAAAGCTGTGTCAGGGAGGTTCAGACTGGACATTAGGAAACATTTCTTTACTGAGAGAGTGGTCAAACACTGGAACAGGCTTCCTAGAGAGGTGGTCGATGCCCTAAGCCTGTCAGTGTTTAATAGGCATTCGGACAATGCCCTTAATAACATGCTTTAACCTTTGGTCAGCCTCAAAGTGGTCAGGCAGTTGGACTAGATGATCGTTTTGGGTCCCTTCCAACTGAACTATTCTAGTCTAGAAACAAAATCTCCCCTTTTCCTAAAACTTTCATAAAGGCTCCATCACTCAGACTAATTTATTAACAAACAACGTTGATTCCAAGGATATTGCTATTCAGGTAGAATTTGGGTGAAGAGACTTCCTCATAAATATTTAGTTACCCAAACCTATTGAAGCCACTGTTGAGATGCAGCTTGCTACACTGATGAATATAACAAAAGCATAAGAACATGAGTCCTACAGAGCTCTTCAGTATGTGCTAACAGTAAAATTCAGTCACATAACTAAGAAAATACAACTTTAAGTAGGGGTTTTTGTTCTTCGGGACTGGGGGTTTTTTTGGTTGGCTTTTGTGTTGTTTTTTTTACTCCATCTTCTCACATATACACCTTGATCAGCATTCCTCCTCTTCACCAGCTGCAAGGATTTAGTAAATACACCCTTTACTAATCATTCTCTGAAGTTTTGCTAACTTCTACTTTTTTCTGATCTATTCTACCCAAATTTTCCATCACCACAACAGATGGTTGGTAAATGAAAAAAAAAAAAGTTTCTGCAGTATACATGAATATACTAATACTACAGATTTTAAACTAAAGCAAAACACATTTTATTGTGAGAGTGAAAGTTAAAAGTGCTCCAGTTAAAACAATTTGTCAAATATCAGCCAGCACTTGTGTAGCAGTGTTACAGCACTTCCCTTCTACATCAGAAATCATCACAGAAGCACTGTTCAGTATGCAGTCACCTGCACTATGGTATAAGTATCTGCCTACCTGCATGCTGTAAAAACCACTTCTAATGAAAAGCAAGCCTCTTATTTTATGTAATCTATTGAGTAGTTATCAAAGCCTCAAGTCATATGCTTATGTCTTAGTTGTAAGAAGCTAGTTGGTTTTAAGTTAGATGATTGTCCTGGTTTCAGCTGGGACAGAATTAATTTTTTTCCTAGTAGCTGGTACAGTGCTGTGTTTTGGATTTAGTACAAGAATAATGTTGATAACATACTGATGTTTTAGTTGTTGCTAAATAGTGCTTATCCTAAGTCAAGGATTTTTCAGTTTCCCATGCTCTGCAAGTGAGGAGGTGCACAAGAAGCTGGGAGGGATTATAGCTAGGACAGCTGACCCAAACTAGCCAAAGGGATATTCCATACCATAAGACATCAAGCTCAGTATAGAACTGGGGGGAATTGGCTGGGAGGGGCCAATCGCTGCTTGGGAACTGGCTGGGCATCAGTCAGGTGGTGAGCAATTGCACTGTGCATCACTTGTCTTTCTTGGGTTTTATCTCTCTGTTATCTTCCTTTTCATTATTATTATATTTTATTTCAATTATTAAACTGTTCTTATCTCAACCCCTCAGTTTTACTCCCCCCCCCCCCCCCCCCAATTCTCCTTCCCATGGGGGGGGGGAATGGGGACAATGACACACAACACAAAGGAGTGATCGAGCAGCTGCATGGTGCTTAGTTACCAGTTGGGGTTAAAACACAACAATGATTCATGTAATTTATTGTTATTTTTAAAAAGTCTCAGGCAGGAGTCTCAACTACTGTGAAAGATAAAAACATATCTGATTTTTCAGCACATTCCCCAAAGCTAGTCAGCCATCATTTCAACATAAATTCTCAAGCCATCCTGTAACCCTCTTGAACATCCTTTTCTGCAGTGTTTGGGTTTGTATGGATATAACCAGTTTGTAAACAGCCATCTTTCACTATAACTATTTCACTTCTTCCCACTTTTAAGAAAAAAGCCAAACCAAAACAAAAAAACCCTCTACCTGATATTGAGCATCTCTTCTATGTTATTAGGGAAAAAATTCCGAGATTGCCAGGTAATTGGTAAAGTATGCATTAAGATCATGAGTTTGGGCAAATATCTGATGTATTTCTTTCTGGGAAGGCTATCATTGACATAACTTCCTTATTTACTGTAATTATGATGAGGGGTGTGTTTCTGTTGTTCCTGTTTCCAAGAAATGAAAGTGAAAATATTGTAAGCACGCACCATTTTAGTAGTTCTGAAAAGTCTTAAGATTGTAAAAGCAGTAATACCTTAGGAAGCAAAGCCAAAGGTATGCAAGTGTTATTAATCTAACCAGGCCAGAGTACTATACAATTCCAAAACAATGGTCAACTGAAGCACAAGTGCAGATGGGAAAGCTAAGCGTATGCCTTCATTTTGGAGTGCGTATACTGAGCACCTCTAACTCCCTTACTTTTAAAACCTACCAAAAGGTTACACATTGCCAAAAAAGTTAGCAGGCCGCCACCATCAATCACTTCCCCTTTGGTCTCCAACTATATAAAAAAAAACCCAAAATAATATTCAGGAATAATGCAGTAGAGAATTTCTCAGACAACAAGGCAAGTAAGATCTCCCTCCAGCTGTTTTTCAAGTTGCTCCTCTATATCTCAGAAGAACTGAAAAAAAATGTTGCTAAATACTGCCTTGCTCCTATTACAGCTTCTGTTACAGATTCACAAACAAGGAAGCAAAAAAAGAGCTATCGCTCTGTGTGATTTGCTCCAACACAAGCATCCTGTTATAGTTACCCATCACAATGATGGCATATCACAAAGCAAGGGTTAAAGGTGCCCACACATTTTTTTTATTTGGGTATTTTTAAAATAGTGTTTCTAAGGTGCAGTGGAGCCCCACTTCTCCATATTTTCAAGCCAGACCATGTATTGCAAGAGTATGCAAAGAACTTAAAGGTTTTCCGTAACAGTCTTGCCATTACTGTGGAAGATCTGCCTTTGAGCCACCAAGTATACATCAGCTACCATCTCTGCACCAGTTCCCTACTGCCTTCCTGCAAGCACTCAAGAAGGGGTTTTTTCCTCCCCCACTACTTGAGCTCTCAGTATCAGACAGGTACGCAGCATTCCTCTCTGCTGCTTCTATACTGACAAAGGAAGCTGGAAACAGCATGGTCACCAAATCTCAAGCTGAATTTGGAAACAAAATTCATCCAGCCTTCTTTAACTATCCCACAAATAACCCTTAAAAATGCCCGACATTTTTGTGGGCTGTAAACTGCAAATAGCATCCTGAGACATTTGCCCTACATGCATTACAGTTTGCCATGTGGGCACATGGAATCAAATACAACATGGTTTAAAGTGATGCAAGCATAGTAAGAAAAGCAATACAGATCTTGTGAAGTTAAATGGAACTTTTGTATTTATTTTCACCTACATGATAGAAGGAAATGATGGAGAAGGGAAGAAAAAAAAGGAAAAGGGTATTTTTTCAGATAACACTAAGCCAGTTTTGTGAAACTCACTCTTGGGGAGAAAAAAAGCCAGTTTTCTCAGCTACTTTATTCATATTTGTCTTGTGTTATAGCTAGAAGACTCAACGTTTACAAAAAATAGGAATCAGCCATACAAGAAAAGCTGCTAAATCAAAGTAGTATCTCATAATGTACATTTATTAATAATAAATGAAAGTAACAATGTTGGAGATAATTAAAGAGTATAATATTCAAAAGTGAAGAATAACTGAAATGTACCTGTTACCCTCAAAAAGGAGGTAAGACATACAGACACGAACAGCACTCATTCATCAGCAGTTGGCACCCTTGTATCTCTCCAAAGCTTCAGTAAATGAACAAGCTCTGAACAGTTCCTAATAGCCATTGCAGACTCAGAGCTACAGAAATCCAAGAAAATGGGGATCCCTTGAAGGAAGGACATTTAAAAGGAGCCTGACTACAGATAAGGCACTGTAAGACACTGCTCTCAACTAGGCAAGTTCCAAACTATTTAGGCCTTCACAGCCCAAAGACAACGGCTGAAACCCCAACAAAGGAAGGGGTGTTGTTCACCCAACAGGATAAGGCAATACTGAAACAGTAACAAATTTTCAAAATCAGTTTGTAAGTAGATTCAGTTAGATATGAACAAAGAACTTAGCAGCAAATGAAGCGTGGATTACACAAGCCTTTTACAGTGCCCAGAGCTTTGGGAGATATATAAGCTTCTGTAATTCAGCTTGGAATCCCTGTAAAACAGAGATGAAGATGAATTATGCTAAAGGCATATAATACTTGTAGCATGGTTACATACACAACCATGACTGGACTCAATACAAGAATTCCTACTGAATGCAATAACCTCGTCGATAACATCAATTGTCCTTTCTGGCCTTAAGAAGTTATGAGCTTGATTTCAGTAGTGTAATTAAACCAGTCTGCCTCATCTCATTGCCAATTCTTTCCAGATGACTGCAACGGGAGTTGCACTGGTGGCAAGTCTTTCCTCCTTTTCTGTTCTATTCTGAGCAGGTAATATAACGCAAGGCCAAAACCTGAGTACTCTGAATCCCAATTATTAATTGCAGTTTTGTAATCAACAGCAGACATGATATATGACCTTAAGTAGACAAAAGCAACCAGTCTAACCTGTATCTGCAGGGTTTTTTTCTTGCTATACCAACATCTCTCTGTATACACAGAGATAACTTTCAGCCCATGGTAAAACTGCTTAATAAAAAAAATTCTAAAACCAGATCATACTGGGGGGGGGGGGGGGGGGGGGGGGGGGGGGAGAATTAGAGGTGGAATTGTTGATACAGCCTTATACTAAGCTGAAAACTTTATTGATGCTGCTAATATTTGTACTTCCTTTACATTTCACAGTCTACTTATATCTCATTGATTCTGTCATTTCCCTGCCTACTTCCTCATAAAATGGATCTATTTGGGATAGCAACAGTCCTGGATCTCCTGAAGCAGAACAGTTATTCCCTCCCCCAGATCAAGATGATCTGCCCCTGGGAAGATCATTGCTGCTAGTGGGCTAGTTTGTTTTCTGCATTTTATTCAGCTCTTGGGTAGAGTCTAACCCTTACCTCAGCCCTCAGCAAGACAAGATGAGCTATAGATTTGGGTAGAGAACGAGTTACTATTTGTCTGAGAGACAATTAGTTAGCATGTAGCAAATGTTATTGTTGTTTCCTTCCTCTTATCCCCCCCCATACATCTGAGAGCAGTGAAGGGCGTTCTGGAGCAACTTAACAAGTAAACGGGAGATGAGTGCCTTCTGATCTCACAGCAAGGGGCTCATAGCAAGCACCGCGGCCAGCCTGCCTAGGACAGGTACGGATATACAAGGAATTGAGGCAGGAACAGCCGCCACCGCCGAGGTGCTCCCCAGAGGCGCACGGTCCCGACCCACAGCTGGAGGAAGCCCCGGCGGCAAGGCCGACAGGCATGACGTGGGCAGCCCCACCGTGGGCCGGACACTATAAACAGCCCCGTCTACAAACAACCCCCTTCGAAAACAATCCCAGAAGCGGCCGAGGAGCCTCTACCCACACGCAGAAGCTCCCCGCGGCCCTGCGGTGCCCGAGAGGCGCCCGTGCTGCCCCGCAGGCAGCGGGGGCTGGGAAAAGGCTTCCTACCTATGGGCAGGTCCGCTCACTACAGGACGCCAGGCCGGGCACCGGCACCTGGCGACCCTCGCTCCGTCTTGCCCCCCCGCGCCGCCGCGGGGCACCAGGCCACTCGCCGCCAGCAGCCCCCCCGTCGGCGGGCGCGCAGCAAGGGGTAGGCGGCGACCCCCCACCCCACTGGCCCGTACCTCGGCTGAGATCGAGGGGGACGTTCTCCTCACCGCTATCGTTCCGACCTGTGGGGATGGGGGAAAGAAGCACGTTAGGCTGGCGGGAAGGAAAGAGCCAGAGAAGGATGGGGAAAGAGGAAGAGGAGGGATCAGAGAGGATGGCTGGGTACCGGCGTAGGGCGAGAGCCGCCGGGGAAGGGCGGGCGAAGGAGTCAGCCTACCGCAGCGGCCTGCCCGGGCCCCTTACCTCGGATGCGGAGGTGCCTCAACGAGCGAGCGCGGAGACTCACCGCCATGTTTACGGCCCCACAGTCACAACACCGGAAACCTCGCCCACTCTCGCGAGGAGAAGCCCGCGGAACCACAGCCGTGGCCGGCACCCCCTCCCTCACCTTGTAGCCGCGCCGCCAGTGGGAGGAGCGCGGGGAAGCAGATGAGGAGAGGCTGAGCGGCTGTTGCCACCCCTGAGAGGCCCTGCTTGACCGCGGCCCCTCTCCCATGTCGTAAGCGATGCTTTGTGGCCCCGGGGCCACTCGGTGCAGGGGGTGTCGGGGCGGGCGGCAGCCTCAAGTACCAGAGAGCGGCAGAGGACTGCCGCTCCTCGGGCTCCCTGGAGTAGCAGTGCAGGGTTCTGTTTGCCCGGGCGCAATACCTGGGTCACGTTTCCAGCGCCTCTGTGCGGCGGGGTGGGTACTTGGCCCACGAGTTTTACTTTCTTTTTCCGATTCTCTCCCCATCCCACTGGGTGGGGGGGAAGTGAGTGAGCGGCTGCGTGGTGCTTAGTTGCTGGCTGGGGTTAAACCACGACACCAATACATAGCGTTTTCCCTCGGAAACCTGGAAAGGACCAATATAATCCACCTGACAGGTGGTGTCCCATAGTCCCTTATTGTCCCTTAGGTGTAGGGGTTGGTCCTTAAGAGGGTTGTGTTCTCCTAGCCGAGTACGGCATAGACCACATGCTGAAATAATGGTTTTGCACAATTTCCTGGTTACGGACCATCCCCTACTTGCTGCCTCTTTAAACAAATCTTTGCTCCCTGAGTGGCCTCGTTTTACATGCAACCATGCCAATAAGTGTTCCCATTTTTCCTCTTCATGCTCTACAGTCAACCTTGCTAAGCAGGTCAGCAAATCCACCTGATTATTCAAAAGGTGAGCTGGATGGTCTCCTGTCTGGTGCACAGCAACCCATCCTACTAAAAAGGATTTCTGTTTGGCAGTGTTAAAGATTTCCTCCCATTTTTCTTGTTGCCACACCAGTACCCGCTTGACATCCCATTGATTTTGTTCCAAAATGGGAGCCATTTGGTACATCCCTTAAACGCAGCGTATTGTATTGGGTTTGTGTGGCAAGGTTTTGGGGGGGGGGGGGGTGGTTACAGAGGTGGCTTCTGTGAGAAGCTGCTAGAAGCTTCCCCTATGTCCCATGGAGCCAATGCCAGCCAGCTCCAAGATGGACCCGCTGCTGGCCAAGGCTGAGCCAATCAGTGATGGTAGTAGCACCTCTGGGATAACATATTTAAGAAGGGGAAAAAAGTTGCTGTGCAACAGAAACTGCAGCTGGAGAGAGGAGTGAGAACATGTAAGAGAAACAGCCCTGCAGACACCAAGGTCAGTGAAGAAGGAGGGGGAGGAGATGCTCCAGGCGCCAGAACAGAGATTCCCCTGCAGCCAGTGGTGAAGACCATGGTGAGGCAGGCTGTCCCCCTGCAGCCTGTGGAGGACCCCACGCCGGAGCAGGTGGATGCCCGAAGGAGGCTGTGACCCCATGGGAAGCCCATGCTGGAGCAGGTTCCTGGCAGGACCTGTGGATCTGTGGAGAGAGGAGCCCACGGAGCAGGTTTTCTGGCAGGACTTGTGACCCCGTGGGGAAGCCCATGCTGGAGCAGTGTGCTCCTGAAGGACTGCACGCCATGGAAGGGACCCATGCTGGAGCAGTTCGTGAAGAACTGCAGCCTGTGGGAAGGACCCACGTTGGAGAAATTTGTGGAGGACTGTCTCCCGTGGGAGGGACCCCACGCTGGAGCAGGGGAAGAGCGCGAGGAGTCCTGCCCCTGAGGAGGATGAAGCGGCAGAGATAATGTGTGATGAACTGATCGTAACCGCCATTCCCTGTCCCCCTGCGCCGGGGGGGGGGGGGGGGGGGAGTGAAGTTGTGCCCAGGAAGAAGGGAGGGGTGGAGGGAAGGTGTTTTGAGATTTGGTTTTATTTCTTATGACCCTACTCTGGTTGATTGGCAATAAATTAAATTAATTTTCCCTAAGTCAAGTCTGTTTTTCCCATGACGGTAATGGGTTGAATGATCTCTCCCTGTCCTTATCTTGACCCACGAGCCCTTTGTTATATTTTCTCTCCCCTGTCCTGGTGAGGAGGGGAGTGATAGAGCGGCTTTGGCGGGTACCTGGTGTTCAGCCAGGGTCAACCCACCACACGTATAAATCTGTGTAGATAAACACTGGTTCTTTAGCCTTGGCCTCTTTAGTAATTACCCTCTATACAGCGACCAATTCTCCTACCTGAGCGCTTCCCTCACCTTCTGTCACAATTTGGTTCCCTGAATCAACATTCAGGACTACTGCTCGGTGTTTCCATACCTGTCCCTCTCTCCTAGAGGACAAGTCAGTAAACCATACGTTCTTCAGGTGGGGTTCAAATGGAGAAGCAGGTTTTATGCATGAGGGAGGAGGTTCTGTGTCTGGGTGGTCAGAGGGCGGATCTTGTATTTGGAGTACTTTGGGTGCTCCCTTCTCTATCTGTGTGGCAACAGTGATCTAATTGCGCATACCACTTTCTCACTGTTTTTCCGCTACGCAACCCCCACGGGGAGTGGGGGGGTGGGTTCCGGCCAGTACCGGTTTCAAGACTTTAAAAAGTCCTCGTAGAATGATTGACTGTTGCCGTATGATTCTTTCAGCTTCCTGTAGAGCTAGGCTAACCACAAAGAGACCCTTCTCCCAAATTGAGTAACATTTTTCTGCATCTTTGAAACTGCGTGAATAAATCCCTATAGGGTGGGTCGGACCCTCTGGTCCACGTTGCCACATATGTATGGATAGTCTGTGAACTGCAAAACCCCACTCAATATGGAGTGGATCTGCCGGGTGTGTAAGAGTCGGTCAGAAAATCAGCATTGTCTCAACATTGTCATCAGGAACATGAACAGTACATTACCTGACAACGGCCTGTTTGGAGCGCAGCGGCCAATCCCAAGGACAGAATGTGCGGTACAAGGCTCCTGGAAGGTACCTGGCTAGAGCCGCTAGAGATAACCGCATAGCTACTGTCAAAAAGGATGGATTGCACCTGTTGCCATAACATCGATGAAGAAATCATGAACTCTAGACGAACTTTGCTTCATTATAATACCAAAACACACCTCCTGGTCGAAGGCTACCCGCCTCCAAGACTTGCCACGCCTCGGACACCGACCCTGCGCCTGCGTGATAGCCTTGCTCGAGAAGGGCGGAGATATGATAATTGTATTCTGAGAAGGGCGGAGACTCCTGAGGCAGAGGTGGAGCAAGGTGTGTTACTAAGCATAAAAGATGACTTCTGAACAATGGGAATTTGAAGCTTCCCCACCAAGGACCACGACGATCGACGACGCAGCATTAGCTGGACCCGGGACCGTTAGGACGTCTTGAGATCAGCGGTGGTAGCTATAACCTCTTTTCCTCCTCTCTCTAAACTTAACTTTACTTTTCTCCTTTCTCTCACCCATCTCTAACTATCGCGTGCCTCTTCACAGGCAATACAATAAAGTTTTACTGTGTGATTACTGCTATCCCCTTTGGTGTTGGTCACCTTAATTTTGCACTTTCGAGATCGTAGCAAACGAACCATCACGAGTCCACCGAGTGGACCGTGACATTAAACTGGCGTCACGGACAGGATCCTGAGAGACAGAGGGGTGCAGGTTTTGTGTGGTTTGTAACAGGGGAAGAACGTTTCGTTCCAGCCGCACCTGGCCCTACACCTGAAAGGGTGAGAGGTGTCCAGAAAGCAAGGGGGGCGATTCGGGATTCCCGCACACCGCACACACCTCAGTGTATTTCACCCCAAACTCGAATTGAGGGCTCTGTCTATCAGGATCAAGTGAAGGATCTCCTAGTGCAAAAGGGGGAACTGTCCTCATTAGATGAGGTTGACTACTCGGGGAAGTTGAAGGGACAAGCAGAGAAAGTCTGCACCTGTGAGCAACTAAGTTTTGACTCCCCGAAGTGAGTTTTGGTCCCTTCAGCCACTCGGGGAAGAGGAGGGCGACGCAGCAGTTGTTGCGTGTGTGGTGTAACTAAGTTTGACCTCCCCGAAGTGAGTTTGGCCCTTTGCAACAAAAATGACTGAAAAGAATGGTTATCAAAACTCTCCATCAGTAAAAAATCTTGGCTCGTTTTATGCACTCTTGGCAAAGTATGGAGCTCGACCCTCCCCGCCTGGGGAAGAGTGGGCTCGAGACAATTGGGCAAATTTACAGAGTGTAACAGACCGAGTGATTTCTATACAGAATGAGGCTAGATCACGGTCAGGCAAAGGCAAAGCGATAATCTGTGCAGTTCTTGGAGCCAGCCTGGTCGCAGCAATTGAAGACCGCTATAAGCGGCGTAGCCAGGAAAAACAAATCATAGAATCCCTTGAAAATTTGGTACAACTTTTGCAGAAAACAACCTCCAACCTGGAAGAGCAGTTAGCAGAGAAAGAAAGAGTAATTTGCTTGTACAAACAGCAAGCAGAGGAAAAGGAGGAAGAAAATCGCTGTCTAAAAGATGCCTTGAAAGAAGAACTTTCAAAGTCTGTTGAATCATTGAATGAGATAGAAATGAAAATGGAAAAGATAGGTATTCGGCAAATAAGTCAGGTATACCCCCAAAAGGAGCTAGAGGAAGCAAGGAAACACTTCAGGGAAAACCCCCAAGTGAGGCCTTTGATTAAAGCAGAATATACTTATATAAATGATGAGGATAATGACCCACATATTACAACTAAAGAGATACCATACACTCCCACTGAATTGGCCAAAATGAAAAGAGAATATGGGCGCCTTCCCAAAGAATCCGAAACAGAGTATGTGTGGCGTGTATCTTTAACTGGAGGGGACCAAATTCAGTTAAGTGAAAGGGAAGCTAGTGGTTACTGGGGCCACGGCGTCTTTTTAACAACAGGGGATAGACGTGCCCCATGGTCCCTAACCCAGCGGGCTGCCTATTGGGCCGGAGGGCTGAACCCCTTAGACAGGGGGGATCCCCTAGCAATCACAGGCACAGTTGATCAATTGCTAGAAAGTGTGCACAAAACAGCTTGCCTGCAAATGATACATGAAAGGAAGTTAGTTCCCGGATGTGAATCCCCAATGATGTTGTTGGTGAATCCTGAAATCATGACTCCTTTAATAAGGGGACTCCCAGAATCACTCAAATCTACCGGGATTGTTCTCCAAAGGACCATAGCGTCTTTAGACCCTGTAGAAAAGTTGGAGAGCTTTATTAAAGGCAAAAGAGATGAAAGTAATGTTGGCACGGATTCACCCTTTAATCATAGCTCGGCTTCTTCCCACTCAAAACATAAAAGCATGTGGACGTGGGGAGATGTAGCACAGGAATTGATAGATTATAGCAGAAAATACGGTCCTGTGAGAACTTTGGAGGAGAAACCTAAAGGAATCCGTCAAGTAGGAGCTAAAGATCTACCCCTATCTGTTAGTAAAACTGTAACCGCTCTCACTGACTCCGCCAGTGCTGCTGACTACTCCTGCTCTAAAACTGGGGGAGGAGGAAGACAGCCCCTGACTCGACAGCAGTGGTGGGCTTTGGGAATTAAAAAGGGAGTTCCCAGAGATGTAATGGATGGTTTACCCCTTAATAAACTGAGTAAACTGATATCAAAGTGGTATGGTCCAAAACAACACCCACAGCACTTAAGGTCAAATAGAGAAATCTCTCCTGTCATGCCCACAGCCCCCCCCGCGGAGAGCACGGGCAATGGGGAAAGTCAGCAGGGAAACTAGAACCTCCGTTCCTTAGCAGTGGGCGGGGGAACGGAGGATGGATTTATATCCGACAGCTCACTAACACTAACAGAGGAGATTTATTGATTACAGCTATTGTAGGTCCTAAGCGTGCACCCGTAACCTTTTTAATTGACACCGGTGCACAGATCTCTGCCCTGACTGAGGAAGATGCACAGAGGTGTGGGGTGATTCCCTCTAAGCGAAACGTTTGTGTCTTGAATGCTCTAGGGTCAACAGAAGTTATGAACGTTGTTCCGGTAAAGCTGATGCTGCCAGGAGAGGAAGGTACAATCACTATTAACATGGTGGTTGGGAACATTCCGACTAACCTGTTAGGAATAGATGCCCTTAAAGGAAGGGGGTGGGAGGATTCAGAAGGATTGTTGTGGACTTTTGGGACACCGCAGCTGAACATCAGGCTACTTCAAACTGCACCCCCTCTGCCATTTAGCAAAGTAACTAGTGTTAAACGATATCCCCTCCCCCTGGGAGCAAAGGAAGGTATCAAACCAGTCATGCAGGAGATGCGGGAACAAGGAGTGGTGATAAATACCCATTCTCCTTTCAACTCGCCAGTATGGCCGGTGAAAAAACCTAATGGGAAGTGGAGGCTCACAGTAGATTTTCGAAGGCTGAATGCTAACACAGGGCCTCTGACTGCCGCAGTCCCTAATATGGCTGAACTGGTAATAACAATTCAGGAGAAAGCTCATCCGATCATGGCAACCATAGATGTTAAAGATATGTTTTTCATGATACCTTTGCGACCAGAAGACAGAGATCGTTTTGCTTTTACTTGGGAGGGACAACAATTTACCTTTACTCGGCTGCCTCAGGGATACAAACATTCCCCTACACTAGCTCACCACGCTTTGGCCCAAGAACTGGAGAAAATACCAAAAGCCGACGGCATAGCTGTCTATCAGTATATTGATGATATTCTCGTGGGTGGAGATGAAGAAAAGGAGGTGGGGGCAACCCAACAGAACATAATTTCTCATTTGGAGAACTTGGGTTTGCAAATTCCCCCAGAAAAGATCCAAAAACCCTCACAAGAAGTAAAGTTTTTGGGAATTTGGTGGAAAGGGGGAATGACATGTATCCCACCAGACACCCTCACTTCTCTAGATCAGATTAAAATGCCTGAATCAAAAAAGGATTTGCAGCATGCTTTAGGGTTATTGGTATTCTGGAGAAAACATATCCCAGACTTTTCTATCATTGCCAGACCTCTTTATGATTTGCTGAGAAAACGGGCCAAATGGGAATGGACTGCTTCTCAGGAAGAAGCAATGCAATTGTTAATTTTTGAAGCAACAGCTCATCAGGCTCTTGGCCCTATCCACCCTACAGACCCTTTTCAGGTAGAATGGGGGTTTGCCACAACAGGATTGTCAGTACACATTTGGCAACGTGGTCCTGAGGGTCCAACCCGCCCGGTAGGATTTTACTCCCGTGGCTTTAAGGATGCTGAGAAGAGATATACTGCATGGGAGAAAGGTTTGTTTGTGGTTAGCATGGCTCTCATAGAAGTGGAGAAAATTACACGTCAGCAACCAATCGTGCTAAGAGGCCCGTTCAGAGTTATAAAAGCAGTCACTAACGGGACCCCCCCTCCTGACGGGGTGGCCCAGAGAGCCTCGGTACGAAAGTGGTATGCCCAGATTGAACACTATTGTAACCTTTTCTCAGTGACTGAAGGAGCTTTAAAAAACTTAGCTATCCAAGAAACAGAAAGCCGGGACGGCAGCCAAGACAAACCTATCTCAGTTATTCAGGTAGCCCCTCCTTTCTCCCACGATCAGTCAGTGAATGCTTGGTTTACCGACGCTTCGGCAAAGCGAGAAGGAAAAGTGTGGAAATACCGGGCAGTAGCCCTCCACACTACTACTAATGAACAGATAATAACAGAGGGAGAAGGGAGTGCCCAGGTAGGAGAATTAATTGCAGTATGGAGCGTTTTCAAGCATGAAGCACAAACCACTTCCCCTGTCCATATATATACTGATTCCTATGCAGTGTTTAAAGGATGTACTGAATGGCTCCCTTTCTGGGAGCAAAATGAATGGGAGGTTAACAGAATTTCAGTGTGGCAGAAGGACAAGTGGCAAGAAATCCTGAGCATTGCAAGACAAGAGAACTTTGCAGTGGGATGGGTAGCTTCTCATCAAGTAGATGGGGGCTCGGCAGGAGAATGGAACAACAAAGCTGATGAATTAGCAAGACTAGCTCCTGTACAAAAGGACCAGATCACAGAAGATTGGGATCGTTTGCTATAATGGTTACATATAAAACGTAAACATACAGGAGCTAAAGATTTGTATCGTGAAGCCCTTGCCCGGGGCTGGCCTGTCACTAGGGAAATGTGTAAAACCTGCATATCAGCCTGTGAACAGTGCCGTACACGGCTCGAAAGACACCCCTTAGAGGATGACCCTCTGCATTTAAGAGAGGGTAAAGGCTTGTGGGATGCTTGGCAGGTAGATTATATAGGCCCCTTTAAGAAATCAGGAGGAAAACGCTTTGTGCTGGTAGGAGTGGAGATAACGTCAGGGCTAGTCCAAGCCGAAGCTTTGAACAAAGCTACGGGAGAAAAAACTGTGAAAGCACTGCGTGAATGGTTTGGAATTTTTCCAAAACCACAAGAAATACAATCTGACAATGGCTCCCACTTCACCGCCAAAATCGTACAGGATTGGGCACGAAGCGAAGGGATTAAATGGGTCTTCCACACTCCATACTATCCACAGGCCAATGGGATTGTAGAAAGAACAAATGGTCTCTTAAAACGACTTTTGAAACCACAAGAGGGAAATTGGGATGCCCGCCTATGGGAAGCTGTCAAAGGTGTAAATGACAGATGGGGGGTAAATGGATGCCCCAAAATTACTGCCTTTTGCCCGAAGGCTCCCTCTCTAGTTCCCTCATTAAAGGGACCAGATGATTCTAAGAATCCGGCACATTTCCCTGGACAACCTGTCCTAGTAGAACTTCCCACTGTAGGAAGTGTGCCACTGGTATTAAAAACCCCACTGAATGTATACTCATGGGTAGCATCCGATGCCCTAGGGAAGGAGCATCGGATAAATACTCGCTGGATAATTCCATCATTTTAATTTTCTGTATAGTATTAATCTCTTTTGCCTCAGAGAGGCAAGTTTTGTTTCTTTTTGTTTTGCAGAAGAACTCCGAGGGACGCCAAGAACAGCATGAATTATGAATCACTTAACTAGATTGATAGTACTCTTTTGTATTTTACCACTAATCTGTAGCCAAAAGAATACAGAATGGCCATGGTCCCAAGCTATTGTCCAGTATACTTGGAGTATGGGACAGTATCCCAAAGACCGTTTCCCAAACTTAGCCACTGTAGTAATGCATGATTCTGAAGTATACCACCCACTTGAGTGGGGGGAATGGGACAAAAAAGACTGGGTCCGTGTCCTGACTGGAATGATTGGAGAAAAAATCCAAGTGGGATGTAGAAAGGTGGAAGGATCTCTTTATGAGAAAGCCTCTTCAATTACGATCTCTGGAAATCTATTGGACCCTAGTTCCAACATCACTGCGAAACTCTGTCCTACAATAGAATGGGGATGTAACAAACAGGATTCTCTCATTACATGTTGCCGTCAAAAGAATGTCGGTAACTACCCCCTAGACCCAAGTACCAATAATGTTGAAATCACCAAATCCTGTCCTAAGGAACAAGGAGATTGTTGGTATAATTTCACTTTGACCAAGCCAGTTTATGTGGTGTGCAATTGGCGATCTAATCCACCAACCGGAGAACTATCAGGCCTAACATTTAAATTCAAAATGAATGTTGTAACTAGGATGCTTGTTGCAGTAGTTACACATGATGGCATAGATACCCTCTTTATGCTAACTGACAAAGATGAAGTTATACCCTCTTTTACAGTGGTACAAGGAAATAACATCACAATAAGATGCAGACTGATCACTGAATCTCACATTGAATCCACAAACAGTTATGGAATTGGACCTCATGGCCCTATTTTGTTGTGTAAAAATCAAAACCTAGACTGTTGGTTAAACTTGACAGCTGTACAATACTCTTATAAAGTTATGTGTGGTAAAAATAACACTAAATACTGGGGAGGATTTAAAATAGATGTTGTAATACCTACTACCCAACCAATTGTTGTGCTTAGCCCAAAAATCTTTGAAATTGGACCGTATGTGATCAGAAATACGGGCCTACAACAAATGTTGTTTAACCCGGCGTGGTCTCTCAAACGAGTTGAATTGTCAATGCAGAACAATGTTTCAGACATTCAGCCAGCTTGCTCACCTTTCCTAAAGACTTCTTACGAGGGATGGACAACCTGGCTGCAAAAACGAACTCTTCCCATGAGAAGAACACAGAGAGACCTAACCGGTGTTTTGGGTACAGGATTGGGAGTTTTAAATAGCATCGATTCAGAAGTAATAATGAACAAGTTGGCTACCTCAATTAGTGATTTGGCTAAATTACAACAGCCTTTGCGGTCTTCTTTATTGGCTTTGGGGACTAACCAGTGGCTGTTGTCAAATATATTACCAAAATGGGAAAAGGTAAATGTAAGGGACCACGAATTGATTACTGACGCACTTGGGGTGATCCAAAATAACCTCTCTTTGGCTCTCAGTTGTATCCAGGCTCAAATATGGATGCAGTCGGTAGCCGCCTCAATTATAAGAGAAGGGGAAGAAGGCACTCTCCCCACTGAAATTCGGAAAATAATTTGGGACAGTGCCACTGATTTTGAGAAGGAACTCCAATCCTGGTGGAACCTGGTAAACTTTACTTATGATCCCGTTACAAACATAGCTACAACTTTTGTGCTTACTATATATAATGCTACCATATACCCAATTTATCCCGTTATTGCATTAGGGTTGAACCACAACGGAACTATACTCTATCCTTTTGAGCATAGAGTATGGGCCCGAAAGGTGAATGAAAAATGGCAAACTGTTAATTTGGAATCTTGCACTGTACGAGAACAACAAGGATTTGTTTGTGAAGGCAATGCAATTGAGGCACAAGATATTTGTTTGGATACTGAACAAAATATTTGCCACTTTGAGATTCATCCTAATGAAAACCCTGAAACAGTACTCATATACATCGGCAAAGGCTGTGTATGTTTGAGGACTGTTTGTGATTTTCTATCTGTAGATAAGGTAGTTGTGGAGACTAAAAATCATTCAAATTTTTGTGCTTGTAATTTCACTAAGATTGTTGGATGTGACTTTTCCTATTCGACCCCGGTCACATCTCACCAACTTTTGCAATCTAACTATATGTTGATTCATGAATTGTTGCCTATACCCATTGGAATGAATCTCACTTTGGTAAAACAGTTATTACAACACAAGGATTTGGTTGAGATTTTGGAGAAAATTAGGGAAAACGGACAGAAAACCTTAATAACTGTTCATCACAATGTGAAAGAAATACACCGAGTTTTAGAAAGAGTGCAAAAGGATGCAGAACATAGATGGTGGGACACACTTTTCGGATGGTCGCCTACTGCTACAGGCATTCTGAACAAGTTGTGTCACCCCATTGTGGTTCTTTTGACATTGGTTTTGATTAAGTTTGGCTTTGTCTGCAGTATTGTATGTCATAGCCTGGAGAATGATGAATCGGTTAACACATTTGATGTCTGTACTGAACACATATAATATGCTTGATGTTCCATCCAATGTGGATATTCCCAAATCAATTGATGTTTTGAAACCTCATTGATTTTCTTTTTTTTTTATATATATAAACAATTTTGATTGTAATTGATATAAATTGTAGATGCCTTTCTATCTTCTCTCCTTTTCTCTCTCTCTCTGTCTTTTTCTTTTCCTTTTCTTCTTCCTCTTCTTTATCATGCTACCACCAAGCGGTCCTGACGTCCTGACGACCATGTTGAGCCACGGGGTGGTGTAAGAGTCGGTCAGAAAATCAGCATTGTCTCAACATTGTCATCAGGAACATGAACAGTACATTACCTGACAACGGCCTGTTTGGAGCGCAGCGGCCAATCCCAAGGACAGAATGTGCGGTACAAGGCTCCTGGAAGGTACCTGGCTAGAGCCGCTAGAGATAACCGCATAGCTACTGTCAAAAAGGATGGATTGCACCTGTTGCCATAACATCGATGAAGAAATCATGAACTCTAGACGAACTTTGCTTCATTATAATACCAAAACACACCTCCTGGTCGAAGGCTACCCGCCTCCAAGACTTGCCACGCCTCGGACACCGACCCTGCGCCTGCGTGATAGCCTTGCTCGAGAAGGGCGGAGATATGATAATTGTATTCTGAGAAGGGCGGAGACTCCTGAGGCAGAGGTGGAGCAAGGTGTGTTACTAAGCATAAAAGATGACTTCTGAACAATGGGAATTTGAAGCTTCCCCACCAAGGACCACGACGATCGACGACGCAGCATTAGCTGGACCCGGGACCGTTAGGACGTCTTGAGATCAGCGGTGGTAGCTATAACCTCTTTTCCTCCTCTCTCTAAACTTAACTTTACTTTTCTCCTTTCTCTCACCCATCTCTAACTATCGCGTGCCTCTTCACAGGCAATACAATAAAGTTTTACTGTGTGATTACTGCTATCCCCTTTGGTGTTGGTCACCTTAATTTTGCACTTTTGAGATCGTAGCAAACGAACCATCACGAGTCCACCGAGTGGACCGTGACAGGGTGTATTGGCCCTAAGGCCTGATATACCCCAGCCTCAAAAATTAACAACTTTAAGGCTTCTTCATGGGTGGGGGTCCAGTCCCAAGTAGCCCTTTTGCGTGTTAAATCATAGAGGGGGTGGGCTATGATAGAAAAATCGGAAATGTGTTTCCTCCAAAATACTAGCAAGCCTAGGGCATGTTGCAGTTCCTTCTTATTTTCAGGCATTTTTACCTGCTCGAGGGTAGTTAAAGTTTTGGGGGGAATGCACACCATTCCTCCCCTCCACCAGATACCCAGGAACTTTACCTCAGAAGATGGGAGTTGTACTTTTTCGGCTGGAATTTGGAGCCCTAAATTTTCTAGGTGGGTAATTATCTCTGTCTGGGTCTGTCCCACTGTGGCGGCGGCGGGGCCGCCAACCAGTACATCGTTGATATAGTGATATACTTTAACCCCCTCTCTGGGAGTAATTTGGGCCAGTTCTTGTGCCAGCGCGTAGTGAGCGATGGTCGGCGAGTGCCGATATCCCTGGAGGAGACGTGTAAAAGTGAATTGCACGCCTTCCCATGTAAAGGGAAAACGATCTCTGTCTGCTTCCTGCAAGGGGACCATAAAAACCATATCTTTCACGTCAATGGTTGCCAAAATTTGGTGGGCTTGCTCCTGTATGGTTACAATCAATTCAGCTATGTTGGGCACTGCAGCTGTCAAGGGGCCTGTGTTGGCATTTAGGTGCCGGTAGTTGCCACTTTCCGTTGGGTTTACAGACTGGCCAGACAGGAGAGTTAAAGGGGGAGTGTGTGGGGATAATTATCCCTTTCTCCTTTAATTCAGCTATCACCAAGGTGATCCCTTCCCTTGCACCCAAGGGCAGGGCATAGAGTTTTACATTAACAACTTTGGAGGGGGGAAGTGCAGGCGCTTGCTGTAAAAGTCTCATGGAGGCAGTAGGGAGCCCAAATTTCCATTCCCTTCCTTTTGAATCCACTCAGGCTTGTCCCTTTAATAGATCGAGTCCCAAGATATTCGTGGGGAAAGTTCCCAAAATCATGATAGCCTCTACTGCAGTTTCGTTTCCAGGTAACCAGCATTTAACCCGAGCCATTGGCTGTGGCTTAGAGTTTCCAAAAACATCTGTAACCCAAATCTGTATTTTATCAGCAACTATGCCATTGCAATCAGCAACATCCACTCAGAGTGATGAGACTTGAGCGCTGGTGTCCACTAAAAATGTAACTGGGGTTTTAAAAGGGCCAAGGGGAAAGGTAATCAACAAGTCTCCCTTACTATTTTCCATGAGCCTTCTTAGGTGGACCCACTGGCCATTCCCCGGCTCACTTATTGGGGACGGCGCATTCAGTTTCCTGACCTGAGATCAATCAAGTCCTTTTCAGGGGCAGTAGGTGTTTGAGGGACAGTTACTGCCACCTTGCTAGATTTTGGTTCCCCCCCGCCTTTCCCTGGGAGGGTTGCTCTGTCCTGAGGGGTAATCTCCTCTGTTTTTTCCATGCTCGAATAAGATTCTCTAGGGCTGCAGTGGGTAGGCCATCCATTATGCCCCAGGGAACCCCCTTCTCAATTCCTTCAGCCTGTTGCCGAAATCCAGAATAAAACTCCTTAACAGCAATGAGAAGTTAAGAAGCAGGCACTCCTTTATTGCAGCGCTGGGCACACGGGGGATCGCTCCACCTATCGTGTGCACCTGTCTGGTTTAACTATGCAGGTTAAATACACACCTGTTATACATATTCACTAGATTTCCGAGAAATGTTATACATAATCATTAGTTTCCCGAGAAACTATTAACATATGTAAATGTCCTTTACGCAAGTGCGTTGAAGGTCTCTGGTGGTCTTCCATAGTCTTCCTCACTTGTCCGCTTCTTGACCTCTTCTTAGGTGATTCTGCGCAGTACGATTCTTGCCATTATATTACATTACACAAAAGTACATTCTATGTTAATTCTTTTTCTATGATTGGTCTTCTAATCATACTACCTTATTAATATTCTTATGTTAAAACAATCATTGGTCGATCTCACATAATCCATTAACCGGAACTTTGATCAAAGTAGGGTTTCTAAGCAACAGAACTAAGGTCCATAACGATTTCTTAAAACAAACCACTATAATTAACCAATCTGTGTTACAATTCTATGGTTAACTGACTGTCAACAATACTTGTATTCTTATGATTATGCTTAGCACATTTTGTAATGTTCCTAAGTCTCTATAACTACGTTGCAAACTTCACACTCCTATCTCACGATGTTGTTTTAATCAAATCTTTATCAAAGTATTTGCAACAAGCCCACAACAGATTTCTTTTTGCCCCTAGATTTCGGGGGGGGGGGGAGGGGCAGTCCTCCTGTTGTTCTATTCTGCGCACAGCGGGTTTAGATTTACCTGTTCCCCCTGAGGCCCATCCCTCGGCCATAGTTAATCAACTCTTGTGCCACTTCCCCCCAGGTCATAGCTCTCCCCTGCTGGTTCCGTCTTCCTCCCCTCGGGGCTAATGCATCCCACAAACGGTCCTGGAGTTGGACTGCATATAGTTTTAAAGAGTCAGGCGAGCCCCAGATCAGGGGAGTCATCCTGTTGGGGTTAGCATTTAATAGCATCAGGGAGAGCTGCTGAGGTACTAAATGCCTGTCATGCATCAACTGGAGACAAGCAGTCTTTTGCAGACTTTCAGTTAAGTGGTTTATAGTTGGGGTCTCAATACACATTGGGTCCCCTCGTTCCATGGGATCTAACCCCCCTACCCAATATGCAACTCATTAGGTTAAGGACCATGGTTCTCTCGGGTCATTGGTGGTCAAAAATACCCCAGGCCACCAGTACCCCTGTGCCTCATCTTCTGACAATAAAACCCAGTCTCCACTGGTCAATGATACCCTCCATACATATTCAGTCTTGGTTTCTTGAGCTAGTCTAGTATATTTTTCCTGGAGTTTTGATAGTTTGGTTGCTGAATATGGTACCGTTCAGATGGTAACTTGCGAGACTCCTCCTGCCTGACCGTTACCAGTAGTCTCGGTCTTAATTAGAGGTCTCAACATTGCCTCCTCATTTTTGGGGTAAAAAATTTCTCGGCTCATCTCTAACTCCTTTGTCAGATACAAGGGTCTATCAGCCAATTTTGCCAGACTTGTAAATCCCAGTTCACTATCCGGGATAGAGTTAAGATCCGTTTGGTCATGTGTTTCTTGTTCATTCTCCTCCAGTTCAGACTGTAAGATTTTTTTCTCGGTCCAGGGCATCTGACAGAGCCGTGTGGAGTCACTGAGTGGTGTTATGCTCAGTGGCTAATTGGTTTTGCAAAATTTCAATTTGCTCTTGCAAGGACTTGACTGTTTTAGTAACATCACGTTCCTTGGCCAATTGATCCTGGAGAACTTATACCTGATCTTGCAAGGATCTGATTGTCTCCCCTTCTGCTTGCCTGTTCAAGTGTCTATCCTTCTGGGCTGTGGTCAGTGCTGCCTCTAATACAGCACACACTATAGCTTTTCCTTTACCTGACTGCAACCTTTGCTCCTTCACAAGGTTAGTGATATGACTTGCCACTGCTTCTGGATTATGCCAATTATCATGGGCCCAGACCATTCCCGGTGGAGTAGGATACGCCTTGTACTCCTTCAATTTCTCAAGAATCGGGGAGCAGTCAAGCACCGACATTTCCCGGGCAGTCATGGCTTGCGACTGCTTGAACCTTTCCCGGCTTATACCTGAGAGGTCACTTCATGGTTCTCCCTGTCCGTGTTCGTCGGATGGAGAATCGGTATCCCTTAGGACCTTCCAACACTGAGGGGATCTTGTCCGTCATGCCAATTTAAATGTCACGACCCACTCAGAAAAGGAGGGTGAGTGACTCAGATTCGCAAATCCCCAGCGGTGCGGACTAAGGTGAGACAACTCTCAAGGTCCATATACAAACATTTATTAGATTCCCACAGTAATTAATATATGTCTTAAACTAGGTTTTCCAATAATTGGTTAGGTATATAACAAATTATGGCAAGCAGTAAGGTACGCCTTGCGTTACTTAACAACTCTAAAAGAGAAACAGGGGGAGAGAGAGAAAGAGAGATAAAGAGATCACCAGTCCTGGTTCCAGCATTGGTCCAGCCAATGGGGGGGGGGGTGTTCTGGTTCATAAGAGCGCTCTTCTGCAGATTCCCATTTTTCTTTCTTTTTTCAGTGGCACCTATCTTCCCCCTTTATGTTCGCCATACCAGTACGACCTGCTCTCCTGCTACCGTGGCAGCTTCGTTTCAGGTTCTTCCCCCTTCCCCCAGGTGACGTGTAGCATGATTTGGGTTGAGAGAGGGGTGCTGTAGTCACATATGTTTAGCGCGATCTCCATAATCTTCATTAGCATATGCAGAGGTGTCAACTTTAATATGCATTTCATGGATAATGAGGCAAAGGTCATTCATCAGACACGATGGCCGTGAAAACAGAGAGTTAAGAAGCTTCACAAGTTGCACCAGGGCAGAACCATCCTGTCTCCACAAGGCTTCCTCCCCCAGCCGCATCCTTTGCTATTCCTCCTGCATGGGTCAAGTGTCAGCCTTATCAGTTCATTGAGCACCAGGCCTGCATTATTCAGTTCAGGGTACTTATGAGTGTTTGAGACATTTCTCAGAAAGGCTTCGAGGGCCTCTGCTCCCCTCCCCCCTTATCTTTACCAAGTTTTGTCTTTCGCCATTGTTCCATGCTTCCCTCAGGCAGGGAATTAAATTTGGCCAGGGACATCAAGGGCAACAAGAAAAGCTTCTATAGGTATGTCAGCAATAAAAGGAAGACTAGGGAAAATGTGGGCCCTCTCCAGGAGGAAACAGGAGACCTGGTTGCCCGGGACATGGAGAAGGCTGAGGTACTCAACTGACTTTTTTGCCTGTCTTCATCGGCAAGTGCTCCAGCCACACTGCCCAAGATGCAGAAGGCTGCTGGGACAATTTCTCTGTATTCCTCCCAGGCTACCTGTCCTTGCTTCCACCCTCTGTAGGCTTCCTTTTTGTCTTTGAGTTTGTCCAGGAGCTCCTTGTTCATCCATGCAGGCCTCCTGGTGTTTTTGCCTGACTTCCTCTTTGTTGAGATGCATCGCTTGTGAGCTTGGAGGAGGTGATCCTTGAATATTAACCAGCTTTCTCGGGCCCCTCTTCCCTCCAGGGCTTTATCCCATGGTACTCTACCAAGCAGATCCCTGAAGAGGCCAAAGTCTTCTCTCCTCAAGTCCAGGGTAGTGAGCTTGCTGTGCACCCTCCTTGCTGCCCTAAGGATCTTGAACTCCACCATTTCATGGTCACTGCAGCCAAGGCTGCCCTTGAGCTTCACATTCCCCACCAGCCCCTCCTTGTTGGTGAGAACAAGGTCCAGCATAGCACCTCTCCTCCTTGGCTCCTCCATCCTCCATCACTTGGAGAAGGAAGTTGTCATCAATGCATTCCAGGAACCTCCTGGATTGCTTATGCCCTGCTGTGTTGTCCCTCCAACAGATATTGGGGTGGTTGAAGTCTCCCATGAGGACCAGGGCTTGTGAACATGAGTCTGCTTCTATCTGTCTATAGAGGGCCTGTCTACAGGCAGAGCTCTGTGCACTCCAGCTGGTGTCCTAGTTTCAGCTGGGATAGAGTTAATTGTCTTCCTAGTAGCTGGTACAGTGCTATGTTTTGAGTTCAGTATGAGAAGAATGTTGATAACACTGATGTTTTCAGTTGTTGCTAAGTAGTGTTTAGACTAAAGTCAAGGATTTTTCAGCTTCTCATGCCCAGCCAGTGAGAAAGCTGGAGGGGCACAAGAAGTCGGCACAGGACACAGCCAGGGCACCTGACCCAAAGTGGCCAATAGGGTATTCCATACCATGTGACGTCACATCCAGTATATAAACTGGGGGGGAGTGGGGGCGGGGAATCGCCACTCGGGGACTAGCGGGGTGTTGGTCGGCGGGTGGTGAGCAATTGCACTGCGCATCATTTGTACATTCCAATCCTTTTATTATTACTGTTGTCATTTTATTAGTGTTATCATTATCATTGTTAGTTTCTTCTTTTCTGTTCTATTAAACTGTTCTTATCTCAACCCACGAGTTTTACTTCTTTTCCTGATTCCCTCCCCCATCCCACTGGGTGGGGGGGAGTGAGTGAGTGGCTGTGTGGTGCTTAGTTGCTGGCTGGGGTTAAACCACAACAGCTGATCATTGACATAGAGGGTGACACCCCCTCCTCATCTCCCCTGCCTGTCCTTCCTAAAGAGCCTGTATCCTTCCATTCCAACACTCCAGTCATAGGAGCCATCCCACTACGTCTCCATGATGCCAATAAGATCATAGCCCTGCAGGCATGCACACGTCTCTGTCTCTAACTCCTCTTGTTTATTCCCCATGCTATGTGCGTTTGCATAGAGACATTTAAATTGGGCCCCCAATGAAGCTGACTTTCTGGCTGGAGTGGCTGGAATTCCTTTGTGCTGCTCTTCAGGTGCTCTCCTGCTGACCTGTGATCCCTCTCCAGGCTCTGGGCATCTATTGCTGGCACTGGCATCAAACTGGTAGGAGTGGGATGGATTGAGGTTCCCCTCCCCCAGCAACTTTAGTTTAAAGCCCTCTTCACCAGCTTGGCAAGCCTATGACCAAAGATGCTCTTTCCCTTCTCTGACAGATGGACCCCATCAGCCCCCAGTAGACCAGGTTTCTCAAAGTGAGTCCCATGGTCTAACTAGATGAACCCCTGGCTGTGGCACCAGTCCTGTAACCATTTGTTGATTCGCCAGATTCGACTGGCCCTTTCAAACCCCTTCCCTTTGACCGGGAGGATTGATGAAAAAACTACCTGCACTCCATAGTCCCTTACCACCGCTCCCAGGGCTCTGTAGTCCTTCTTGATACTCCTCAGACTGCTCCTGGCTGTATCACTGGTGCCTACATGAAACAACAGCAGCGGATAATAGTCAGTGAACTGTACGAGGTTTGGTAGTCTCTCGGTGACATCCCTGATATGAGCCCCCAGTAAGCAGCACACCTCTCTAGAGAGTGTCAAGTATATTTAGATTAAAATACCATTTTCAACAACTTTCCTATTTCAAGTTTTGCTTATTAAATAAGAAACTAATGTCCTTGAAGAACCTCATGTTCTCAAAAGTAAAAGGTCTAAATAATAATATCTCATCTATCCATAACACAGGACCAAAACATATCAAACTTCCTTAAATGATTTCATCAATATGCCTCAGGGCTGCCCTTTAAAATTTTATGTCCAGGGAACCCTTGACTTCCTGAAAATGCCAAATTAAGTGCTGCTTCTGGTAGTAACGTTGTATCCTACTACAAATTCTACTGGGACTAATTAATTTCACATAAGCTTTGAAGCACCGCTAAGCGTTGGCCCGCTATTAAACTTCTGGATTGGATTTGAACCTGTAATCTGCATGTAAAATGCTTTGGACCTCATACTAAATGCTAGTGGCATACAGCACTTATTTCTTCCCTTACAGATACAAAGTCAGACAGACACAATGTATTTTAAAAGAACCAGAACATCTTCCAACAAGGGATAGTAAGAAAGGAGTAATGTTTAAACTCTAGGGTACTCTTTTGCCACTTTGTTCCTGCAGACACCCTTTAATAATCAAAATATTTCACTTAACTTGCTGGGTTCCAGTTTTCTCTTTCTTTTTTTTTTGGTTTTGTTTTTTTTTTCCCCAGTTATATTTGAATTATGCAGACAAAATTGAGGTTGTCTTTGATAATGACACACAAAATAATGCAATAATGTCAGTTATAAGTGGTAACCCACAAGGCTGCATTGAAGATACTCTGGGGTGTAATTAATATTTGCCACAATTAAAAAAAAAACCACCAACATTAGATTTTTAAGCTTTTTGTTATGGTGAAATGGAAAGTAGTAAGTATGTGTTAGCCTTAACTACCACTTAGATATGTGGGAGCTCCCCACAAAAAAAAAAAAAAAAAAAAGCATGCCACAAAGTGATGGCCCTTAAAATGTCATGGCCATAATTGGTATGAGGAGTCCTCACCCTGTGAGAGTAAAGGACATTTTGGGATCTATTTTTGGAGCTTTTCCCCTGTCCTGTTCTCTCATTAAATTTGGGGAAAGAATCACAAAAGTTTAATTAAAAAATGATGAAGGTTCCTTACCTATGAAATTTTCTACACGTTTTCATCAGCCACTATTGCTCCTGAGTATGCAGGAGGGGAGAAATGGGGGGAGGGAGGGAAAGCTATTTTGTCCATTTGGAGGGGGGAAATTAATACCAAAGAGAAAATTAACTTCTTCACTGGTCTGATGGCTTGTCTATGTCACAAATGACAGTTTATCTAGCATAAGGCAGCCTCTTTGATTTATTATTTTTGTCTTTCAGTGTCTAAATCACTATAAATCAAAACACAATAAATCAAATAAAATAAAAGTTTTAATGGCCACATGGGAAATCAGACTAGTTCAATTTTACTTCTTAGTTTATAATTTTATGTGAATATAGCTTCTCTATATAGATAAGTAAATCTCCTAAAGCTGGGGGGACAGTGTGAAAGCAGTTTCCTGTGAGCTGCTTGCATACTTGCTTTCCCACCTGCAATGCACAACATAAGAGAACATAACAACAAACCTCCAGTGTCATCTGGAGGTTTGCAGAGGCAGGTTAATCTTGAAACCGTGTTAAAATGTTTCTGCATGTTCAGTGGTGGATAGGGGCTTCTAAAGCTAAGCTGCATTTTTGCCTGTACATGCAAAGGACTCAGGAAGAAACTGCTTTGTTCCATCCTTTTCTAATTAGAAGATAATCCTTTTTGCCCCCTCACATGTGGGATTTTGCCAGTGATCGTCTTTTTATATGCTTAATAGGGTTTTGCAATATGCTGTCAAGGTTACTACTACGTGAATTATAAATCTTCAAGATTTAAAATATAGTATGAAGATCAAAGAGAAGAGCTTTCCATTCGTTTGGGGTCAAATGAAGAAATATGGGTATGAGGCACAAGCTAGGGGCAGAACCTTAACTGGCTTAAATTGTTAAAACTCCATGGAAATGAATATGGATGTGCAATCTACACCCGCTGCAGCTTGCCCTTTGTATACATGTAGAAGGAGAAAAAACATAAACTTGAATCAAGCTATGCAAATAAGAGGTTAGCCTATTGAATTCAACTGAGCTACAGTGGTTTGTACTTGAGCATTTTATCTTACCCAAGTGTATTTGTAACAGTCTTCCTTAATTTGCAATATCATAAAATTGGCTTTAAATAGACATTAAATCCTGAATGACAGTGTAACAAACAGGAAGAGGAAAAAATCTAGTGAATGAGATTAAAAGGTTTAAAAAACATCATTGCTTCTTTTGCTATCTCAATATTGTTAGCAAGAATTTTGTAATCATTCTATTTCTTTAATATTTTTCTTCACATGAAGCCCATCAAAGTGCTTAGGAAAGGATAAGACATGAGCTCTATTTTCTGCAGTCAAGAAATATTGGCAATGGAGTTATAAAAAAAGGAAGGTATAAAGAAACTGTCACTGATTGAATGAAGTATCTTGGAAATTGATCAGTGGCCAAATACGATAGATGAACCAGTCTACACCAAAAATGACCAGATATTGGTTTGTCCATTTGATATTGCAAGAATCACTTGACCTGGTAAAAAAATCTCAGACTTTAAAAATGTCTGGCTCGGCAACAGCTCAGAGTCAGGTTGAGAACAGGTGCTGGTGGGCATTTGGTTTAGAAGTTCTACAGTTTGAGACAATCAAATCCAGCTCATAAGCACTTTTTTAGCAGCTGGACAAACACATAATATCAAATAAAGTTATTGGCAGCTCTATTATCAGCGGCCACTCTGAAGTAACACACAGGTACTAGAGCAGGTCTGCACAATGCGTGGCCTGTGGGCAGCCACGCACTGATATTCTCAGACCTCCGAGTGCTACACAGTGGGTGTAAAGTGTTAAGAGCCTGCACACCACATCTCCATCCAGTGATACAGAGCAATCTGTGGGAGGATGCAGCTGCAGCTCAGGGCTTGTGTGCCTGTTTTGCAATGGAAGGCACTAGGATCTGCTAGGGAAAGGGTTGTGCTGCAAGATTAAAAATGCTGACTCTTCAGAGGATGCAGGAAAGGAAATGAGGGGAAAAAGGTGACCCTACTAGCTGCAGCTTAATCTACATAAATCGAAGTCCTTTAATAAGCCATTCTTGAGATTTGTGTTCTGTGTCTCTATAATACAGCAACAAGCAGAAATAGGAAAAGTCCTTCCTCCTGCGTATAAAACCAGCTGCCTTGTGGGAACCGTGTCTCTTTGCCCTGGACCCTCCTGCCAGAGGATCTGAGAAAATGTGAATATGGCCAGAGCTCTGTTGAAAACCTAGCAGAATTTGGGATATTGGGAAGGACAGAGGACTTGAAACACAAGTGCAATGTGAAAGCATGGATATTGCATTTTATACACATCTGTTCCCTTGGGAATCCAGCTGGCTCATGGGGTTGCTTGGGGAGGGCACTGGTGACATGGAGATCCTGTAAATATGTGCTGGGCCTTCTTGGACAGCCTTACAGTAGTCCTGAGCCAAAACTGTCTGGTTCAGCCAATGTGACAGCAGATACCATCAAGGTCCGGTGCCCAGGGATGTTCATTCCCTGGCACAGTTTTAAGTGACTAGTATGGATGCAGCTATAATGCCTAGGCTCCGTTTGGTTATAGGCAAGGGGTGAATTGCCAAACTGCTCAGACTGGGACAGTGCAGAGAATAAGTCAAGCAAAGAGGACCCTAGCGTGTAAAAGCACCACTAGGTTTAGATGGATGCTGAATATTTTTTGTTGAAATTTTTAGCTTTTTGATTAATTCCTTTTGGTCTCACATTCACCAAGCAGCTTGGAGAAAAAGCAAGGGGCAATTTACAGTTTTCTCCCCAGGGAGGCTGTTTCCACTGGATTTGCTTTTTGAGGTGTAATTGCTCTCCTGGCTGATGTGGTATATTCCTATGATAGCCTTTTCAAATACAATCCAATAAGTGTATTTCTACATATATTGTTATGGAAAGGGAGTTTATATATAACATTTTAAGTATCAATAATACAGTTTGCAAAAGCAAAATGATTTGGCTAAAGAAAAAACAATTCCTAACAAATTTTTTAGCTCAGTAAACATCTTTTTCTGGAATTGCTCTGATTTTGGAAGATAGCATGATCTAAGTTAATTCATTAATATAGTACCCTTAAATCCAGCTAGAAATAAAAATGATTAATAAAAACCTGAATTGATTGCAACTGGGTAAAATGTTAATATTACTTCAGTAATTTAATCCAGTAATGGAAGAAATTAAAAAACGAACATACAATGCATGGCAGAAAATTATGCAAGAGTAGCAATAAGTAGCATACTAAAGCAACAACAACCAGCTGCAAAATAACAGAATGTCAAGTGATGCAACAAGTCTTCCTGATTAACTGGGCAGGTTGTTAACTAGATTGTTAATTAGTGCAACCTCACATTTAGGCACCCATTCATGTAAGATTTTTCACAGCATTCTGCACTGCATAATCCTATTGAAGCTGTGAAAAGAAACAGGTGTTGAGTCTGCATATGGTTGGCATATTAATTAGACCTGAGGAAAAAAAAAACACTTTAAAAAACCCACAGCTGTTAAATAATTTAGTCCAAATAAACTCTAGTAAGAGGGCTGAAGCTCTATGTAAGGATAGTTTATCATTATCCAATTCAAAATTGTTATGGCAGCAGAAACTATTTTTTTTAAGTCTTCATGGTCCTTTTTTTGAAACTGAAGAAGCCCATTAACATTTTCTTTGGGAACTGGCTGATAAAGGCTTGCTAACATTTTAATAGCAAATTTCTGAGATGCTTAGCAGTCAGTGGATATCATTAGAACAGGCTTCAGTCTCTTACATGGCTGGTAGCAAGTAGCTTGCTATGAACATTCCTGGCAGTACGGAAAGGAGCAGAAAAAGGGATGGGATAGAAAAGATTTTTTATTGAATTTAAGCTGGTGGTAGTAAGATTTACTTACATATAGCATCGCAACTTAAGTACTGAAAAAATCTCCACCAAATACTGAGGGCAGAAGGAAGGTATGTTTGGCCTAATTTAAATGCTATGGGATAAACAGCATAGAATGCAAAATACAAGAATTGTAAGTCTTCTCAGTGGTTGAGTGAGTCATAAAACCTCTGCTGGTGTCACCCACAGTTAGGAATCTTGCACAAAAAATGGGCATTTAAACAGAGCAACTTTTAAAAATGAGATAAAAATGAAAGTGCCGGGGCAGGAATGCAGAAGTAGGGGAACAGTTTAAAAGGATGAAAAGAGAAAGGAACAAGGAAACAGAAAAGCAAAGGACAGAACACCATGGTCAGAGGATCAAGGAAAAGAGAAATAATTATAGGGAACCAGAAGTAATCGAGAAAGCAAGTAGAAGAGTACAGAGAACATCTCAGGCAGTGAAAGGAGGCAATGACAACAAAAAAAGAGGATGTCTTTGGATCAATACAGAAGAAGAAACTAAGCTTACCTGTGTGAGCTGGAAAGCATGTGACAGCATCATCCAGGGCAGGAGAACATGAAAGAAGCTGAGATGTGGGAAAAGGGAAGGGAGCTTGGCAGGGTGTCCCTTCTGTCAGCAAAAAAAGGGGACAGGAGTCCTGGATTCTGTGTCTGTGTTTTGTGTACATTTTCCACCTGAAGTGCACCCACACACAAATGAAGGAGTAGGCAGCTTTTCCTGCTAAGAACTTGAAAATCAGGAATCTGGCCAAAAAAAAGAATTAAAAGGCAGGAAAAAAAGCCAGTGCTGATTTTTCTTTTCTTTGTCTATCTCATGATGCTTGAGCTGTAGGATTTGGCAATATTACTGAAGTAACACAAATTGTAGAGTGTTTCTTAAAACCCTTGAAATCCATCTAATTCACATTTCATTCACGTTCATGTTGAGATTTTTGCATACTTCTTTTCTGCCTAACAGTGAACATTTTAAGTTTAAGCAATATTTCTGTGTCTATGCGTTAAGAAAGAAAATAAACATAGTTTCCCATATTCTTTTCAACAAGGTCCACAATATAAAAAGCTTCAAGCAAGAAATGCTATACATTTAATAACAGCTTAATCCTCTCTCACAAAGTGCTTTAGAAGGAGGAAAATAGAGATGATTTAACAAATTCTACATATGTTCGGGAGCCAGCTAGCTAGAATGAAACACAGAAAAGAAAGGGTTTGTGAGATCATTGTAACTTTGCTCCACCCAGGCAAAGAAGGGGACCCAGGGCTACCACACTGCTGCTCTGCACAAGGCTATGACATGTTGTGGTGGCGTTCTGCAGTACTGTGGCTAACCTGAGTAGCATGGAAATATCTTCCAGCTGGCTTGGATACTGGAAACTGTTTAGGATGACCCTTCAGCTGGACTATGTCATGTCCCAATTTCTATGGTAGAGAAATCGGGAATATGTTTCCTCCAGAATACTAGTGAACCTAGGGCATGTTGTAGTTCCCTCTTATTTCCAGGCATTTTAACCTGTTCAAGGGTAGTTAAGGTTTCGGGGGGAATGCACACTGTTCCTCCCCTCCACCAGATACCCAGGAACTTTGCTTCGGAAGATGGGAATTGTATCTTTTCATCTGGAATTTGGAGTCCAAATTTTTCTAGGTGAGCAATTATCTCTGCTTGGGTCTGTCCCACTTCTTTGATATAAGGGCTGCCAATCAATATACTAGTATACCTTAACCCCTTCTGCAGGAGTGATTTTGGCGAGCTCTTGAGCCAATGCATAATGAGCCATTGTCGGCAAGCGCCGATATCCCTGGGGGAGATGTGTAAAAGTGAATTGCACACCTTCCCATGTAAAAACAAAGCAATCTCTGTCTGCTTCCTGCAAAGGGACCATAAAGAACAGATCTTTTACATCAATAGTTGCTAAAATTTGATGGGCTTGTTCTTGTGTGGTCACAATTAGCTCAGCTATGTTAGGCACCGCAGCTGTCAAGGGGCCCATGTTGGCATTCAGGTGCCGATAGTGTGATGGGTTGACCCTGGCTGGTTGCCAGGTGCCCACCAAAGCCATTCTATCACTCCCCCTCCTCAGCTGGACAGGGGAGAGAAAATATAACAAAGAGCTTGTGGGTCGAGATAAGGACAGGAGAGAGATCACTCACCACTTACCGTCACGGGCAAAACAGACTCAAACTTGGGGAAAATTAACTCACTTTATTACAAATCAACCAGAGTAGGGTAATGAGAAATAAAACCAAATCTCAGAACACCTTCCCTCCACCCCTCCCTTTTTCCCGGGCACAACTTCACTCCCGGATTCTCTACCAACCCCCCCCCCAGCGGCACAGGGGGACGGGGAATGGGGTTTACAATCAGTTCATCACACGTTGTTTTCTGCCGCTTCATCCTCCTCAGGGGGAGGACTCATCACACTCTTCCCTGCTCCAGCGTGGGGTCCCTCCCACAGGAGACAGTCCTCCACGAACTTCTCCAACGTGGGTCCTTCCCACGGGCTGCAGTTCTTCATGAACTGCTCCAGCATGGGTCCTTTCCACAGTGTGCAGTCCTTCAGGAGCACACTGCTCCAGCGTGGGTCCCCCACGGGGTCACAAGTCCTGCCAGAAAACCTGCTCCGTGGGCTCCTCTCTCCACAGATCCGCAGGTCCTGCCAGGAGCCTGCTCCAGCGTGGGGTTCCCACGGGGTCACAGCCTCCTTCGGGAACCCACCTGCTCCAGCGTGGGGTCCTCCACGGGCTACAGGTGGATATCTGCTCCACCGTGGACCTCCATGGACTGCAGGGGGACAGCCTGCCTCACCATGGTCTTCACCACGGGCTGCAGGGGAATCTCTGCTCTGGCGCCTGGAGCATCTCCTCCCCCTCCTTCTTCACTGACCTTGGTGTCCGCAGGGTTGTTTCTCTTACATGTTCTCACTCCTCTCTCCGGCTGCCGAATCTGCCTGTCCCAACTTTTTTCCTTCTTAAGAATGTTATCACAGAGGCGTTACCACTATCGCTGATTGGCTCGGCCTTGGCCGGCAGCGGGTCCGTCTTAGAGCCGGCTAGTATTGGCTCTCTCTCGAACACAGGAGAAGCTTCCAGCAACTTCTTACAGAAGCCACCCCTGTAACCCCCCCCGCTACCAAAACCTTGCCAACAAAACCAATACAGATAGTCAATGGTCAATTGCCACTTTCCATTGGGTTTACGGACTGGCCACACCGGGGAATTATAAGGCGAGTGTATGGGGACAACTATCCCCTGCTCCCATAATTCAGCTATCACTGAAGTGATCCCTTCTCTTGTCCTTAGGGGGAGCGAATACGGTTTGACATTAACAATCTTAGAAGGGGGTAGTTCAGGTGCAGGCTGTAATAGCCACACAGACATGGTGGGGAGACCAAACACCCACTCTCTTCCTCTCGAGTCTACCCAGTCTCGTCCTTTCAGCAAATCTAGTCCCAATATCATTATAGTTTCTACTGAAGTCCCATATCCTGGCAAGCAGCACTTAACTCGAGTAGGTAGTCCTTCTTTTGGGGGTATTTCCCCCTTTCCCTTTCACGCACAGAGAAGCTTCTCCAGTGCCATGGCAGGCATCCCCTCCATTAAATCTTAGGGAATTCCCCTCTCAATTCTTTTGGCCCATAATAAATTCCTCCTGACTCCCATTCTCCTTCCATAATTAATTAATTCCTGGGCGACCTCTCCCCAGGTTAGGGTTCTGCCCATTCTCGGCCTGGCAGGATTTCCTGCTTGCGGAGTCAGGGCGTCTCCTAACCAGTCTTGCAACTGAATTTTATCAGCTATCAATAGCATTGGGGATGGTTGCCTTGGGATTAATTGTCTATTATGCATGAGTTGGAGGCAGGTGGTTTTTTGGATGCTTTCAGTTAAGCGATCAATATTGGGGGTATCAATACTGACTGGATCTCCTCTTTCTAGAGGGTCTAAACCTCCCACCCAATAAGCCGCCCTTTGGGTCAGTGACCAAGGCTCTCTAGGGTCGTGTCTCTTTGCTAGGGATGGAAAACCAGCCTTGCTTTTGGAATCGGAGTCACTAGCAATGCTCCAGTCCTTAAGTGCCTCACACAGTATTTTCTCCCTATCTTGTAAAAGTCAAACAGGTTGGTATGAAGTTGGTGATTCACCTTGCATTCCACATCTAACAGGGTCTCTGCTCTTATCCTTCTAGCCCTTTCTTCCACCAATTGATTTTGCAGCCCCCTCACTAAGTCTTGGAGAGATTTCATGCTTTCAGCAGATTTGCTTACACTCCAATATTGTTGGGCTGCCATTAGAGCGGATCCCAACACTCCACATGCCGTTGCAGATTTGCTTACACTCCCATATTGTTGGTGTCCTGGTTTTAGCTGGGATAGAGTTAATTGTCTTCCTAGTAGCTGGTACAGTGCTATGTTTTTGAGTTTGGTATGAGAAGAATGTTGATAACACTGATGTTTTCAGTTGTTGCTAAGTAATGTTTAGTCTAAAGTCAAGGATTTTTCAGCTTCTCATGCCCAGCCAATAAGAAGGCTGGAGGGGCACAAGAAGTTGGGAGGGGACTGTTAAAGAATTTTCAAATGTGGGTTTCTCTAGGTTTGCTTTATTAACAACTCAGAGCTGGGCCACCACCGCAGTGAATGGCAAGCTTCCAAAAATTTCCCAATTTTATATACCTTTTTACCACCCATTGTCCCAGTCCAAAGTCTTTGTAATTTTCCAGTCGATCTCGGTTCCCATGTCGTTATCATTCATCAATTTATCTCATCAGTTCTCGTGTCCCGGTTCTTCTGAAGTTAGTGGTCATAGGCAGAAGGTCTTCGGTCACCACAATCACTTATCTTCTTACACATCAAAGATACCTTTGAATTTCTAAAAATCACTCAGGTTATTCTATTAATTTATCTTGTTCTAAAGTTAATTACTTACTCCCATGTCTTAGGTCTAAGATGTATGATCCTTCCTCTGTTAATTCAGCTTGACTGGGTTTTAAGCCAGCCATGGAGGGGGAGACACATAGGCTTAATAAGCAGCTTATGCATATTGTTTTATAAGCAGCTTATGCATATTGTTTTATAAGCACCTGCATTCTATTAATCATACCTAAAACAATTTCTAATCATTAGTTATATGTCTAATATGAATAGTCTTAAAAAAAAACAATAAGGCTTAAGGCCTAGTTCCTTTTACAGGGACACAGCCAGGGCAGCTGACCCAAAGTGGCCAAAGGGATATTCCATACCATGTGACGTCATGTCTAGTATATAAACTGGGGGGAGTGAGGGTGGGGGGAATCTCCGCTTGGGGACTAACAGGGCATCGTTTGGCGGGCTATGAGCAATTGTATTGTGCATCACTTGCATATTCCAATCCTTTTATTATTACTATTGTCATTTTATTAGTGTTATCATTATCATTATTAGTTTCTTCTTTTCTGTTCTATTAAACTGTTCTTATCTCAACCCATGAGTTTTACTTTTTTTTTTCCCTGATTCCATCCCCCATCCCACTGGGTGGGGGGGAGTGAGTGAGCAGCTGCGTGGTGCTTAGTTGCTGGCTGGGGTTAAACCATGACAGTCCATTTTGGTGCCCAATGTGGGGCTCGAAGGGTTGAGATAACGACAAACCTGACCAGAGCTTGTTAAAATGAATTTGTTACAAGCATTCATTACATTGGTCTAATAGTCGCTGGTCACTATGTTGATTTATGTGTTCTTAGAGTTGTTGCTCTGGTTTTTAAAGTTCTGTTATGTATCACCTCACTTGCTGCATGTAGTCCGTCTTCTGCTGCTTATCATCCGTGGGAGGTGGATTAAGGTTTTCGCTTTGATGTATCGTGTAATACTGGCTTATGGTATGATAAAGTTATCGGTTGTGGGATTAATCTGGTGTTTACACTCAGCATTGTCATCACCTCTATACTTCAGGAGCCATCTGTGGGAAACTATTAATAATTACACCATTTACCTTTCCTCCTCGGAGAGGCAATCTATGGGTGGGGTACCTTTCTTCCCTTTTCCCTTCTCCTTCAGTCCAGTTACAATGGCGTTTGAGAATTTTGGAAAATTTGAATACCCTTGGGATGTTGAAACCAGCATGGTCCTATTGCTAGGAACTAGCATGCTCCTGAATGTGGTTCAGCTCTTGTTTAAGGTTAAACAACTATTTAAGAAGATCACCCAGAGGTCTGCCCCGAGGCTGGATAATTATGAGTGGCAGGGTGTGTGGGGTAGTATGGGCAAGTACCTAGAGAAGTGGGCACCTCCAATGCTTTGGAAATTCACCCCTGAACAAGTGCAGAATCCAGAAGAACTAGTGAAATATTTGGAAAAGGTATGCTGTCACCCTGGCAACTCCAGAGAGATACAAATTGCTGCAACGTGCTGGGGCCTGGCGCATAACTATAGAGTCCTGTTCAACACCACTCAGTACAACAACATGATGACAGGCACTGTGGCTACCCAAACCTTGGCGATGGGCACTGCGGTCCCTCTAGCCCCGGTGACGAGCACTGCAGATAGATACCCAAACCTCTGCAAGCGGTACTGCAACTGAACCAACCCGCACCAGTATCAGTTGCCCCCATATAGAATAAGAAATATACAAAAAAAATCAGTTTGCTTAGCAAAGAATGGAGATGAGCCAGGGTCATCAAGGGAACAGGAGGAAGAGGAAGAACCAGAGGAAATAACCCGGTCCCTATTCTTAAGTGAGCTGCGGGATATGTGAAAAGATTTCGGCCGCTGTATAGGTGAGCATATTATCACCTGGCTTCTCCGATGCTGGGACAATGGGGCTAATAGCTTGGAATTAGAAGGTAGGGAAGCCAAGCAGCTGGGATCGCTTGCCAGATAAGGTGGCATTGACAAGGCAATTGTGTTACCAAAATCCGGAATAAAACGCCTTAACAGCAATGAGAAGTTAAGAAGCAGGCACTCCTTTGTTGCAGCGCTGGGCACATGGGGGATCGCTCCACCTATCGTGTGCACCTGTCTAGTCTAACTGTGCAGGTTAAATACACACTTGTTATACATATTCACTAAATTCCTGGAAAATGTTATACATAATCATTAACTTTCCGATAAATCATTAGCATATGTAAATGTCTCTTCACGCAGGCGCAGTGAAGGTCTCTGGTGGTCTTCAGGAGCCCTCTGGTGGTCTTCCATAGTCTTCCTCACTTGTCCGCTTCTTGACCTCTCTTAGGTGATTCTGCGCAGTACGATTCTCACCATCATCTATATTAGTTTACATAAAAATGCATACTATGTCTATTCTTAAATTTAACCTTTCTAATAATTGGTCCTTCAGTCACACCACCTTATTAATATTCTTATGTTAAAACAATCATTGGTTAATCTCACTTAACTCTACTGATTGGAATCCTTGATAATTAGATCGAGGTGGGAAGGGTAAGGAGTTTCCAAGCAGCAAACTGGTGTCCATAATGGTTTCCTTAGTTTCTTAAAACAAAACACTACAAATCAACAAATCTTTGTCAAAGTTTCTGTGGTTAACTGATTTTAGACAATACTTGAATTCTTATGGTTACACATAGTACATTTTCTAAAGTTCCTATGACTACATTTCAGAATTAACACTCCCATACCTATGCTTCACAATTTTCTACTTCTTAATCAAACCAAACTCTTTTATATAATCAAATTTTAGTTTATTTATCAAAATATTTGCAACAATTGGAAAAGGGACACAAGCCCTCAGCCTCTGGAAGCGACTCCTGTCAAGTGAGAAGGAAAGGTACCCCTTTAAGGAAGATGTTATATGTCAATCAAGCAAGTGGACCACCATGGAAAGAGGTATCCAATATCTGAGGGAATTAGCTGTGCTAGAGACGATTCATTATGACCCGGACAACCCACAATTACCCAAAGATCCAGACGAAGTCCAATGCACACGACCCATGTTGTGGAGGACCTCGACTGGACCGAGGGGCCTGGGGAGGATATTGACCTTGACAAGATTAAAGTGTTCCCGTGAGAGAACAAGAAAGAATGAGAAGCATGCCTGGGAAACTAAGTTTAAGGAATGTGTTGACCGTTTGCACTTGCGATAAGGAACCTGAAAAAGTCACCCAATGAGAGGTGAGAAAAACAACTTCTGACAACTTTTTGACCGATAAGGGACAGACATACGTACAAGGTAACAAGTATAATGGGTATAAATTTGCTGGCTTGCAGTAATAAAAAAAAACCTTCTTTGCTTGTACTATAAGAATGCGTACGTGTCGTTTATCCGTCTCGACCGCGACACCATGTGGCGGAAGTTTGTACGGAGCGCACCATCATCCTATGCCAACTCACTGGCGATAATGACCTGGAAAGACGAAGAGGCACCGACAGTGGATGAAGTGGCTCGCCAACTCCGGCAATACGAAGAAAATCTCTCTTCCTCCCTACAAGCCTGCATCTCAGCTCTGGAGAAGCTGTCCGAGGACATCCAGCATATCAAAAAGGATATGTCCTACTCCCCACTTGTAAGGACCAATGTCTCAGCTATTAGGAGTGAGTGTTCCTCTGCCCAAGAGAGAGAATATAGAAGGTACACACCAAGAAGTGCCCTGTGGTTTTACCTATGTGACCACGGAGAGGACATGAGGAAATGAGATGGAAAACCTACCTCAGTCCTAGATGCACAGGTACATGAGTTGCGACAAAAAAAACACCACAAAAGGGGATTCTCCCAGGAAAAATGCTGCTCCAGTTTCCAAACAGAGTAGAAGGGCTGATCTCATTTCTGATCCTTTTGAAGGGACTTCTGAGCCAATTTTACAAGAAGTGAGTACTGGATACTCTGACCAGAATTAGAGGAGCCCTGCCTCCAGGCAGGTGGAGGAAAGGGACAACCCGGTCTATTGGACTGTGTGGATTCGATGGCCTAGCATGTTAGACCCACAGGAGTAGAAGGCTCTAGTAGACACCAGTGCACAGTTTACTCTAATGCCACCAAGTCATAAAGGGGCAGAACCCATCTGTATTTCTGGTGTGACAGGGGGATCCCAAGAGCTAACCGTATTGGAAGCTGAAATGAGTCTAACCGGGAATGAGTGCCATAAACACCCCATTGTGACTGGCCCAGAGGCCCCGTGCATCCTTGGTATAGACTATCTCAGGAGAGGGTATTTCAAGGACCCAAAGGGGTATTGATGGGCTTTTGGTATAGCTGCCTTGGAGATGGAGGGAATTGAACAGCTGTCTACCCTGCCTAGTCTCTCTCAGGACCCTTCGATTGTGGGGTTGCTGAGGGTTGAAAAACAACAAGTGCCAATTGCTACCACGACGGTGCACTGGTGGCAATATCGCACCAACCGAGACTCTCTGATTCCCATCCACAAGTTGATTCGTTGACTGGAGAGCCAAGGAGTGATCAGCAAAACTTGCTCACCCTTTAATAGTCCCATATGGCCAGTGCGAAAGTCTAACGAGGAGTGGAGACTAACAGTTGACTATCGTGGCCTGAATGAAGTCACGCCGGCACCGAGTGCTGCCCTGCTGGATATGCTAGAACTTCAGTATGAACTAGAATCAAAGGCAGCCAAGTGGTATGCCACAATGGACATTGCCAATGCATTTTTCTCAATCCCTCTGGCAGCAGAGTGCAGGCCACAATTTGCTTTCACTTGGAGGGGTATCCAGTACACCTAGAATCGACTGCCCCAGGGGTGGAAACACAGCCCCACCATGTGCCATGGACTGATCCAGACTGCACTGGAAAAAGGTGAAGCTCTGGAACACCTGCAATACATTGATGACATCATCATATGGGGCAACACAGCAGAAGTCATCTTTGAGAAGGGGAAGAAAATAATCCAAATCCTTCTGAAAGCCAGTTTTGCCATAAAAGAAAGTAAGGTCAAGGGACCTGCACAGGAGATCCAGTTTTCAGGAATAAAATGGTAAGATGGATGTCGTCAGATCCCTATGGATGTGATCAACAAAATAGCAGCTATGTCTCCACCTACTAATAAAAAGGAAACACAGGCTTTCTTAGGCGTTGTGGGTTTTTGGAGAATGCATATTCCAAATTACAGTCTGATTGTAAGCCCTCTCTATCAAGTGACCTGGAAGAAGAACGGTTTTAAATGGGGGCCTGAGCAACGACAAGTCTTTGAACAAATTAAGCAGGAGATTGTTCATGCAGTAGCCCCTGGGCCAGTCCGGGCAGGACAAGATGTTAAAAATGTGCTCTATACCGCAGCCAGGGAGAATGGCCCTACCTGGAGCCTCTGGCAGAAAGCACCTGGGGAGACCCAAGGCCGACCCCTGGAGTTTTGGAGTCGGGGATACAGAGGATCCGAGGCTCGCTATACTCCAACAGAAAAAGAGATATTGGCAACATGTGAAGGAGTTCGAGCTGCCTCAGAAGTGGTTGGTACTGAAACACAGCTCCTCTTAGCACCCCGACTGCCAGTGCTGGGCTGGATGTTCAAAGGGAAAGTCTCCTCTACACATCATGCAACTGATGCCATGTGGAGTAAGTGGGCCGCACTGATCACACAACGAGCTCGCATAGGAAACCCCAGTTGTCCAGGAATTGTGGAAGTGATCACGGACTGGCCAGAAGGCAAAGATTTTGGAATGTCACCAGAGGAGGAGGTGACACGTGCTGAAGAGGCCCCGCTGTATAATAAACTGCCAGAAAATGAGAGGCAATATGCCCTGTTCACTGATGGGTCCTGTCGCATTGTGGGAAAGCATCGGAGGTGGAAGGCTGCTGTATGGAGTCCTACACGACTAGTCGCAGAAACTGCTGAAGGAGAAGGTGAATTGAGTCAGTTTGCAGAGGTGAAAGCCATCCAGCTAGCATTAGACATTGCTGAAAGAGAAAAGTGGCCAGTGCTCTATCTCTATACTGACTCATGGATGGTGGCAAATGCCCTGTGGGGGTGGCTACAGCAATGGAAGCAGAGCAACTGGCAGCGCAGAGGTAAACCCATTTGGGCTGCTGCACTCTGGCAAGATATTGCTGTTCGGCAAGAGAAGCTAGTGGTAAAAGTACATCATGTAGATGCTCATGTACCCAAGAGTTGGGCCACTGAAGAACATCAAAACAACCAGCAGGCAGATCAGGCCGCCAAGATTGAAGTGTCTCAGGTCGATCTGGACAGGCAACATAAGGGTGAGCTATTTATGCCTCTGTGGGCCCATGATACCTCAGGCCATCAGGGAAGAGATGCAACATATAGATGGGCTCGTGATCGAGGGGTGGACTTGACCATGAATACTATTGCACAAGTTATCCATGAATGTGAAACGTGCTGTAATTAAGCAAGCCAAGTGTTTAAAGCCCCTGTGGCATGGAGGGCAATGGATGAAATATAAATATGGGGAAGCCTGGCAGACTGACTATATCGCACTCCCACAAACTCGCCAAGGCAAGCGCCATGTGCTTACAATGGTGGAAGCAACCACTGGATGGCTGGAAACATATTCTGTGCCTGTCGTGGTTTAACCCCAGCCAGCAACTAAGCACCACGCAGCCTCTCACTCACTCCCCCCCCCCACCCAGTGGGATGGGGGAGAAAATCAGGAAAAAGAAGCAAAACCCACGGGTTGAGATAAGAACAGTTTAATAGAACAGAAAAGAAGAAACGAATAATGATAATGATAACACTAATAAAATGACAACAGCAGTAATAAAAGGATTGGAATGTACAAATGATGCGCAGTGCAATTGCTCACCACCTGCCGATCGACACCCAGCTAGTCCCCGAGTGGCGATTCCCCGCCCCCACTTCCCAGTTCCTATACTAAATGGGACGTCACATGGTATGGAATACCCTATTGGCCACTTTGGGTCAGGTGCCCTGGCTGTGTCCTGTGCCGACTTCTTGTGCCCCTCCAGCTTTCTCACTGGCTGGGCATGAGAAGCTGAAAAATCCTTGACTTTAGTCTAAACACTACTTAGCAACAACTGAAAACATCAGTGTTATCAACATTCTTTGCATACTGAACTCAAAACATAGCACTGTACCAGCTACTAGGAAGACAGTTAACTCTGTCCCAGCTGAAACCAGGACAGTGCCTCATGCCACCGCCCAGAACACCATCCTGGGCCTTGAAAAACAGTTCTTGCGGCGACATGGCACCCAAGAATTGAGTCAGACAACAGGACTCATTTCCAAAACAACCTCATAGACACCTGGGCCAAAGAGCATGGCATTGAGTGGGTGTATCACATCCCCTATCATGCACCAGCCTCCGGGAAAATTGAGTGATACAATGGACTGTTAAAACTACTTTGAGAGAAATGGGGGGTGTAATCTTCAAACATTGGGATACACATTTAGCAAAAGCCACCTAGTTGGTCAACGCCAGAGTATCTGCCCATTGGGGTGGCCCTGCCCAGTCAGAACTTTTATGTACTGTAGAAGGGGATAAAGTCCCTGTAGTGCACATAAAAAATATATTAGGGAAGACAGTCTGGGTTACTCCTGCCTCAGGCAAAGGCAAACCCATTTGTGGGATTGCTTTTGCTCAAGGGCCTGGGTGCACTTGGTGGGTGATGCAGAAGGATGGGGAAGTCCGATGCGTGCCTCAAGGGGATTTGATTTTAGGCGAGAATAGCCAGAATTAAACTGCATGATATTAGTTGCTATATAACCCTGCTACTGTATGTTATCATTACTATAATTGTTATATGCTATATCCATAGTACTACAGTAAGAATCACTTAGATCAAGCAAGAAAGAACTGTGATAAAACTGAGCGAAGCGCAGTAGTGATGGAACCAGAACTGACTCCAGCATGCAACAATCCAACAGTGCACCCTGTGGGAGCAGCTCGGAACGGCAGCGGTCCCGGCCACGCAGAGGCCGTGGGAGGCAGCGGCGGGACGGCCGCGGCAGGCAGCGGTGGAGATAATGAGGGATATAAATCCGGCTCTTTTTCAGAGTCCACCCTGCCTGATACAAAAGAATTATTATCGGAATCAGAATCCTGCTCATTAGCGGCCTGCTTACAGACTGCCTCCTCAAAAGCAGTATCAGGTTGTACCCGCCTGCAAAACTTGTTGCAAGGCCGCCACTACCGGACGCGCTTCCCGTTGTTGCTCTCTCTCCAGTACCTGGCGTATCATGTTACCTAGGGACGAACCCGCTGGCAAATGAGAGACAAGCGCTGCGCTCTGTGGGTTAGCTTGAGCCCTAGCACATTCAAGCACAATCGCCTCTTTGGCCGCCTCCGGGAGGTTTGCCGCCTGCACAGCAAGCTGAAGCCGATCTAAAAAGGCAGTAAACCTCTCGGCAATCCCCTGCGGAACTTTCACGCAAGGGGGGGTCCGCTCTATCCATGGCCGCGACACGCCCAAGTGCGGCCAAGGCAGTTGTTGCAACTGCCGTAAAGTCACACCCGCGTATGCCCTGTGCCTGTGCCTGAGGCGTTGCAAACCGTCCCTCCCCATGAGCTGCCGAAGCACCCGCCGCAACTCCTCTCATGGATACTGAGGGCGGGGCGCATCAGGTCCTGCTGGTGCCGCCTCTGCAGGAAAAACCTCCGTCTCCGCCGCACCCTCCGTGCCCATGTCCGCAGTCAAAGACGGACCACTCTGCGAGCCCCGCTCCACGGCCGCCCGCTCCGTCTGAGTCCGACCCGCTGTCCCCGAGGGCGCTGTCCCCGCTGTCCCCGAGGGCACTGTCCCCGCTGCTCCCGAGGCGGCGCTGCACCCGCAGACACAGCAGCTCGCGCCGCCAACCAGCACGCCTCAGCCTCCCGTCCCGCCGCGACCACCTGCTCCACCTTCCCCCAACTCTGCGATCGTTCAGCAGCTCCGCGCTCGGATCGGAGCAAGGACTCCCGAATCTCTCCCCAATTTGGGGGGCTCAAAACTTATCTAGGAAACTCAATGTCCCCCCGGCGCAGCATCCATTGGATGCATTCGCCCGTGGGGCCCCTCCTAATCGAACCGCGGGCACCCACCTCATCAGCTAACACCTTTAATACCTTAATCGCTTGCGCAAGCCTCATCGTCGCCTGTGCGGCCGATCACGTCGGGGTCACCACTATGTAGCAGTGCTACATATCAAGGTGCCGCGATTAGATCACTGGTCGGCCTGGACCAGGGAAGAGACAGATAACACACATGGTGTGAGTGCCAACTCCGTCCTTTATTGCGCAGTTAATTCCTTTTATACTAACAACGGTAGGTGGGATTACTGATATGTCATAGGGAGGCGACGACTAGCCTTCTACCTTTCCGTGACATCGCGAGATCTTCCGAACGGTGTTCCCTACACACGAAAAAGTTTGGCATTTGGTGTATCAGAAGATTTAATTGTGACATGGAAATTTATTTATACTGCGCTGGTGCATTTACAGCTGGCAGAGAAAATCATATCAATACAACCTGATACTGCTTTTGAGGAGACAGTTTGTGAGCAGGCCACTAATGAGCAGGATTCTGATTCCGATAATAATTCTTTTGAATCGGGCAAGGTGGACTCTGAAAAAGAGACGGATTTATATCCCTCATTACCTCCACCACCACCTGCACCAACACTGTTAACGCACACACCCCGCTGGCAGGCAGGCAGAAAGCGGGCGGGCAGCACGGGCTCCGCGGGGTTGCTGGCCCTCATCACCGCATACAGGTCCCCGCCGCTGCCTCCCGCCGCCACAGCTGCCACCCCCCTACCCCACCCCACCCCAGTCGCCTGGTACTCCCTCTCCAGGGTTTGCAGAACTTAAAACGGAACCTGGCTTTGCTGCACTGCCTGTATCTCTTTCTCCTACTAATCCCTCTAACTCTGTGCCTCTGTCTAATCCTGTGGCTCCTGCTTTACAACAGTGTGGAGAAAAAATTGTAGTGCCTTCAGCTCCGCCTTTAACAGACTTTGATGCTAAATGTGACAATTCATTTAATGTTCTGGGAAAAAATACAAATAGCTTGATGCAACGCTGTCGAGAAAAAGCTCTACAGCAAGGAGATACCATGTTTACTTTTCCTGTTATATACAAACCCCATACTTCACCACAGCATGATGGTTTACCTTATGAAATGATAAAAGAATTACAGAAATCAATTGGTGAAAATGGGTTACAGAATTCATTTACAATGGGACTAGTGGAAGCAATTGGAGGCAGTTATGTTATGACTCCTTTGGACTTCAAATTGCTACAGAAAAAATTCAAAAGATGCCGCCCTGGAAATATTTAGGGTGGATTCTTACAGAGAGAACAGTACAGCCTCAATCATTAAAGTTGCAGACAGATATATGGACTCTGAACGATGCTCAAAAATTATTAGGAACAATAAACTGGGTACGACCCATGTTAGGTATAACAACTGAGCAATTAAGTAATCTCTTTAACATTCTGAGAGGTGATCCTGATTTAACATCACCATGGATTTTAACTCCAGCCGCCAAGGGAGAGTTAAATTTAGTTTCACAAAAGATATCTACGTTACAAGCCTATAGAAGGGACTTAACTTTACCTGTTGATGTGTATGTTATACAAGGTCCAAAACAACCTTTTGCTATTATAGGACAACATGATAAAGTCGCTCAGAAAATTCTGTATTTGGAATGGGTGTTTCTCTCTAACACTTTGAAGAAAACTGTTACACAGCCTTTAGAAATGATTGTGACTGTGTTACAAAAAGCCCGGTCACCCACTCAGTGTCTTATTGGTTTTGATCCCGATACATTGTATCTTCCTTTTTCAAAAGAAGATTTTGATTACCTTTTTGTCCAATCACAATCATTGCAAATCGCATTGGCCGACTTCACGAACAAAATTTCTTTCTCACTGCCTAAATGTAAATTACTGCAAAACCTTCACACATTAAACATCAAACCACAGACGATAGTATCAGATACTCCTATTGTTAATGCTCGTACAGTTTTTGTGGATGGCTCTAGAAAAACGGGAAGAAGTGTAGTTGCCTGGCTAGATAATGGAGTATGGCACACATCTGTTGTTTTGTTACACGGTTCCACGCAGCGTGTGGAATTACAGGCTGTTTTACACTCTTTAGCTTTATTTCCATTGGAACCACTCAATATTGTTTCTGATTCAGAATATGTCGTACGTGTTGTACAGCGATTACCAGGATCTTACTTAAAGGAGATAAATGATGAAGACTTATTCAACAAATTTTTGGAATTGCAAACTCTTTTAAATAAAAGAGCTTATCCTTTGTTTATTTGTCACATTAGGTCGCACACTGTGCTGCCAGGACCTTTGACTAAAGGCAATGCTGTGGCTGACTCTTTTACTGTTGGCACAGTGCAATTCCACTCTGCTGTGGCCTCTCCTTCCTTTTTTCACCAAAATGCTGCAGCATTGCAAAAGATGTTCAATTTGACAAAAGCACAGGCTAAAGATATAATTCGTTCTTGTCCAGATTGTCAAAGAGTTGCTTCGGATGCAGTGAGCATTGGAGTTAACCCACGTGGTTTACACTCTAATGCCATTTGGCAAAGTGATGTTACACATGTATCTGCCTTTGGCTCCTTGAAATTTGTGCATGTTTCTATTGATACCTTTTCCTCTTATATTTGTGCTACTGCTCATTCTGGAGAAAGGGCACGTGATGTTCAACGACATTGGTCACGATGCTTTGCAATTATGGGGGTTCCGCAAACCATTAAAACTGACAACGGTCCAGGGTATGTAGCTAAATCTACTCAATTATTTTTGCAAGAGTGGCAGGTATCCCATGTGACAGGAATTCCACATTCACCTACTGGACAAGCAATAATTGAGCGTGCGCATCATGCTTTAAAGTCCATGTTGCATAAACAAAAAAGGGGGAATATGCCACCACAAGAACAGCTAGATAATGCTATGTTTACTTTGAATTTTTAAAATCGCTCACCAGACTTAATGGCCAGCACAGCGATAGATCGGCATTTTAAAACTCCTGATTCTATTTCACACAGACCTAAAGTACTGTATAAGGATCCTTTTAGTGGACCTGGTTGGAATGGACCTGTGGAACTAATCACTTGGGGGCGAGGGTATGCTTGTGTTCTTCTTCCCACAGGAACCAAGTGGATTCCAGCTAAACACGTGAAGCCATATCATGAGCTGGCGAAACCACTTGGACAACCCAATCCCACAGATGAAGACTCTGAATTTGAAAGAGGAGAAACGAATGAAGAGGAAGTGGTGCATCGAGAATGAAAAAGCTATCACATAGGGAGATTTGAAGAGAATGCAGCAACAAGCTAGCATGATGATCCTACTCCAAAGAATACCTTTTTTAGCATACCTGGCAATAGTGGCCAGCAACAGTATTGTAAGAATTCTGATCCTTTTTCTTTACATAGTCACCATGGTTCAGGCACAACATTTTTATTGGGCCCATGTTACTGACCCTCCCTTGTTTAGGCCAGTAACATGGTGGGATTCAGAGATTCCTGTCTCTAGTAATGACACAAAATGGACGGGAGGGGTATGGTTACTACCTCCTGGCCCACCAGAAGAAAAGAAAGAATGGATCCGTGTCAATGACACACATACTTATTATTTCCTGAAATGGTCCGAGGGAGGATTGTCTCGGCCAGTATTACAAGCTCAGTATAATAATAATACTGGACCTTTTTTCATGAAGTCATGGGTGATAGGTATACCATTTATAAAATGACAAATAGCTTATGGTGATTATCGAAAGAACCATTCCTTGTATAAGTTTGAACCTGACATCGAAAGAACCATTCCTTGCATAGTTTGAACCTGACACAGAATCACAAAGATTCGGTGATGATATGTACTTCACATCCTTATGTTTTTGTAGCAGCTCAATGTGTAGATATCGCTTTACGTAACCATGCTTTTGAAACTAATCTGAGTCAACCTTGGTATTTTAGCTGTTTTACTCATAAGAATATATCTGAACTAAGTCTTACAGTAATCATGCCAATGTGACGTTGTGCTGAATTGTGGATCCCTGTAAATATGACCAAATCGTGGGAAGGGGAATAAGGATTAAGTCAATTATCAAGGCTTTTAAAGCAGACAATTAGTCACCCAAAACAATTTATAGGATGGCTAATTGCCTTTATAATATCAGCTATCATTATTGCAGCTATTGCCGCCGTTGCTACCACGGCACATGCGAAATCCGTTCAGACTGCTCACATAGTAGCTAATGTATTAGCTAGTTATTAAGGGGCAAGCTCCTGTGCAGGTCACGGAGCTTGTTGGCTGCTTGCTTATCTCTATTTTGCTGAGTTTGGGAACATGGTAATGCAAATAATGGCTATGTGCTTTGTCCTGGCACTGATGGCTTTGCTGTGTTGTGGGAGCTATCTTGTGGAGGAGATGAGGGAACACATCTCCCTCTCCCTACTGGGCATTGATGTGAATGGTTTTATTATGCAGGCTCCTGAGGTCCTTGTTCACCCTTATGTGAGCTGTTCAATACTAATAATTAATACTGGTGGTATATTATGGGTATTGTGGAATCTGGTCTCATCCTGGTATAAGAGAAGACAAGTTTCAGGTGAGGCAATGCTGAAATGTGCCCTCAAGCGACCGGTTCCTGGGTGGCAGGGTATATGGAAGGATTTGGGCAGATTCCTAGGACGGTTATCACCTCCCATAATCTGGGACTTTACACCTGAACAGGCAAGCAACCCTGGCAAACTGACATGCCACCTGATAGAAGGGTGCCTTGCCTATCCTAATGAAAACCAGCAGCTTCTTGCACTGTACTGGGGCCTGGCCTATGCCTACCGAGCCATAGTTCAACATTCTCAGAGGACCACAGTTGAGGCAGGAACCCAGACTGCATCTGAGGACACCATGCTCGAGATAGGGACCCAAACAACAACAACAACTACAGTAATTGCCCCAGTAGTGAAAAAGAAACAGTGGACAAGGAGATCAACGGGTCCATATCATCGATTAGTAAGGGAAGAAAAAGAAGAGGAAAGGTTTGATTGAGAAGCCAGTCCTTCAACAAAGAAATTGGAGGAAGGAGTGAGAGAACTTAGACCGGAAGTGGAAACTACCCGGTCCCTGACCTCCTCAGAACTTTGAGACATGCGGAAAGACTACAGCCGCCAGGCAGGTGAGCGGAATGCTGCCTGGCTGCTCCGATGCTGGGATAACGGGGCCGACAGTTAGCAACTGGAAGGCAAGGAAGCCCAACAGCTGGGATCCCTCGCTAGAAACAGGGGAATTGAAAGAGGAATTGGAAAAGAGGCAGCAATTTGCAGTCTTTGGAGCCGGCTCCTCTCAAGTGTGAGGGCAAGATATCCATTCAAGGAAGATCTTGTGAATTCCTCAGAAAAGTGGACTACCACAGATGAAGGCATCCAGTACCTGAGAGAGTTAGCAGTGGTGGAAGTCATCTACAGTGATCTAGATGATGATGAGGTCTCCAAAGATCCAGAGGATGTCCTGTGCACACGGGCCATGTGGAGGAAGGTGATTCAAGGTGCCCCAGCGTCGTATTCTAACAGCTTGGCAGCAATGTATTGCCCAGATATGGAAACACCAACTGTGGAGAAAGTGTCATCTTGGCTCCAAAACTTTGAAGAAAATCTCTGCGTCTCCTCATCCCTACAGGACAGTGCCTTGGCTGTTAGGGATGCTCCAAGAAATCAGTCCTCTCCTGCTCCGGTCAGAGGGAAAGGGAGCCCAAGGCGTATGCCGCGTGGTACACTCTGGTTCTTCCTGCGTGACCAAGGGGAGGACATGAGGAAGTGGGATGGTGAACCCACCTTTAAGCTGGAAACCCATGTACGTGAACTGAGAGGGAAGACAGCTGTTAAGAAGGGGTCACCCAAGAAGAAGGCTGTCAGCGTAGTTGCTGTAGAGGCCCAAGAAAGCAACCAGTGATCCTCCAGGCATAGAAGAACTGAAACCACCTCCCTTGATTCTGGTGAGGGGACTTCTGGTCTGGCACCGCAAGTGTCAGACAGTGAATACTCTGATGAGGAACAGCAATAGAGGGTCCCTGCCTTCGGCCAGGAGGAGGAAAGGGATGACCAGATATACTGGACTGTGTGGATTCAATGGCCTGGCACATCAGACCCACAGAAGTATAAGGCTTTGGTAGACACTGGTGCACAGTGTACGCTGGTGCCATCAGGGTACAGGGGCACAGAACCCATCTGGATCTCTGGAGTGACAGGGGGATGCCAAGAATTGACTGTATTGGAGGCTGAGGTGATCTTGACAGGGGACAAGTGGGAAAAGCACCCCATTGTGACCGGCCCAGAGGCCCCTTGTATCCTTGGCATAGACTACCTCAAGAGAGGGTACTTCAAGGACCCAAAGGGGTACCGATGGGCTTTTGGTGTAGCCACTGTAAACACAGAGAAGATCAAACAGCTATCTACCCTGCCTGGCCTCTCGGAAGATCCCTTCATTGTGGGATTGCTGCGAGTTGAAGAACAGCAGGTGCCAATCGCTACCAGGACGGTGCACCGCCGGCAATACTGCACAAACCGAGACTCCCTGGCTCCCATCCATGAGCTGATTCATCAACTAGAGAGCCAAGGAGTCATCAGCAAGACTCATTCACCTTTTAATAGTCCCATATGGCCAGTGCAAAAGTCTGATGGAGGGTGGAGGTTAACAGTAGATTATCGCGGCCTGAATGAAGTGACACCGCCACTGAGTGCTGCTGTACCAGACATGTTAGAGCTCCAATATGAACTGGCATCAAAGGCAGCCACGTGGTATGCTACAATTGATATTGCCAATGCATTTTTCTCCATTCCTTTGGCAGCAGAGTGCAGGCCACAGTTTGCTTTCACGTGGAGAGGTGTCCAATACACCTGGAATCGACTGCCCCAGGGGTGGAAGCACAGACCTACCATTTGTCACGGACTAATCCAAACGGCACTGGAACAAGGCGATGCCCCTGAACATTTACAATACATTGATGACATCATCGTGTGGGGCAACGAGGCAGAAGAAGTGTTTGAGAAGGGAAAAAGAATATTTCAGATTCTTCTGAAAGCTGGTTTCGCCATAAAGAAAAGCAAGGTCAAGGAACCTGCACAGGAGATTCAGTTCTTGGGAATAAAATGGCAGGATGGATGCCGTCATGTCCCTATGGATGTGGTTAACAAGATAGCAACTATGTCTCCACCAGCTAACAAGAAAGAAACACAAGCTTTCCTAGGCCTTGTGGGGTTCTGGAGAATGCATATTCCAGGTTATAGTCAGCTTGTGAGCCCTCTCTATCGAGTAACCCGGAAAAAGAACTATTTTGAATGGGGCCCTGAGCAACAACAAGCCTTTGAGCATATCAGACAGGAAATAGCTCGTGCAGTAGCTCTTGGGCTTGTCCAGACAGGACCAGATGTACAAAATGTACTCTACACTGCAGCTGGGGAGCATGGTCTCACCTGGAGCCTCTGGCAGAAAACACCAGAGGAAACCCGAGGTCGACCATTAGGGTTTTGGAGCTGGGGGTACCGAGAATCAGAAGCCCACTACACCCCGACTGAAAAAGAGATACTAGCAGCATATGAGGGGATTTGAGCTGCTTCAGAAGTTGTTGGTACAGAAGCATATCTCCTCTTGGCACCACGATTGCCCGTGCTACACTGGATGTTCAAAGGAAACATCCCCTCTCCACATCATGCAACCAGCGCTACATGGAGTAAGTGGATAGCATTGATCACGCAACGAGCTCGACTGGGCAAATCCAACCGCCCGGGAATTCTGGAAGAGATCATGGACTGGCCAGAAGGTAGAGATTTTGGAGCATCGCCTGAGGAGGTGGCTCGTGCCCAAGAGGCACCACCATATAATGAGTTATCAGAAGACGAAAGGCGTTATGCTTTGTTTACTGATGGATCCTGTCGTGTGGTAGGGAACCATCGAAAGTGGAAAGCTGCTGTGTGGAGTCCCACACGACAAGTCGTTGAGGCCACTGAAGGAGAAGGCGAGTCAAGTCAGTTTGCAGAAGTGAAAGCCATCCAACTAGCCCTAGACATTGCTGAACGAGAAAAGTGGCCGGTACTCTACCTCTATACTGACTCTTGGATGGTGGCTAGTGCCCTATGGGGGTGGCTACAGCAGTGGAAGAAGACCAATTGGCAACGCAGGGGTAAACCCATCTGGGCAGCAGCATTGTGGCAGGACATTGCTGCCCGTGTAGAACACATGACTCTAAAGGTATGTCATGCAGATGCTCACGTGCCGAAAAGCCGTGCCACTGAAGAACATCGAAATAATGAACAGGTAGACAAGGCTGCCAAAATAGAAGTAGCTCAGGTGGACCTGGACTGGGAGCGTAAGGGTGAGCTATTTGTAGCTCGATGGGCCCATGAGACATCGGGACATCTAGGGAGAGATGCAACCTATAGGTGGGCTCGTGATCGAGGGGTGGACCTGACCATGGAGGCCATCACACAGGTCACTCATGGATGTGAAACATGTGCTGCAATCAAACGAGCCACCAGAGTAAAGTCTCCCTGGAACAGAGGGCGGTGGCTGGGTTTTCGATATGGCAAGGCCTGGCAAATTGACTACATTGGACCACTGCCACGAACACACCAAGGCAAGCGCTACATACTCACGATGGTGGAAGCAACTACTGGTTGGCTAGAAACATATCCTGTAAACCATGCCACTGCCCAAAAAACCATCTTAGGCCTCGAAAGGCAAATTCTATGGCGACACGGTACCCCAGAAAGAATTGAATCAGACAACGGGACTCATTTCCAAAATAACCTCATAAGCTCCTGGGCAAAGAAACACGGCATTGAGTGGGTGTACCACATCCCCTATCACCCGCAAGCATCTGGAAAAATTGAGAGATATAATGGACTGTTGAAGACTATGTTGAGAGCACTGGGCAATGGGGCATGGAAGCATTGGGATACAAATTTAGCAGAAGCCACTTGGCTAGTTAACACCAGAGGATCTGCTAACCGTCTTGGTCCTGCCAAACAAAACCCCTACATACTGTGGGAGGAGATAAGGTCCCCGTAGTGCACATGGGGAAGTGGCTGGGGAAGGCATTGTGGATTGCTCCTCCCATGGGAAAAGGCAAACCCATTCGTGGGATTGTCTTTGCTCAGGGACCTGGGTGTACTTGGTGGGTAATGCGGAAGGATGGGGAGACCCAGTGTGTGCCTCAAGGACATTTAACCTTGGGGGAAAAGTAATCTGTGATGTGAGTTGTATGTTGTAGGAAGTAATGTAGCAGGAATGACCTGAACTGCAGAGGAGTGAACTTCGCAAGGAACCAGACAAGTGCAACGGTGACCCAAACCAAGCCGGTGTTGGTGCCCAACGATCGAACATACTGCTTCTCCTGTCCTGACCACTCATCTTGACGGATGGGGCCCAAGTCAGAACCTGTGTGTGAACATCTGGAGGAGTGGAAGAAGCCCATGGAATATCTATCTCTTAAAGGACAGAGGACAGTAATTAATAAGAATGTATAAATCTGTATGTTGGGTATAAAAGTGGTTTAAGTATGTAGTTACAGTTGTAAGTGTTGGTAAGAAGGGATTTCAGTAATGAGAATTAAATACAATGGCATGGTTAGAAGACATGTGTATTAAATTATGTGGGACCTGAGCATGACGCAAATGGTATGGAATAAGGGGTGGAGATTGTATTGGGTCTGGCTGAGATGGAGTTAATAGTCCCCATAGCAGCCCTCATAGTGCTGTGCTCTGCATTAGTAGCTAGAAAGGTGTTGATAACACACCAGTGTTTTGGCTACTGCTGAGCAGTGCTGGCACAGCATCAAGGCTGTCCCCCCAACATTTTTGCCCCCCCTCAATGGCAGGCTGGGGCAGGGCAAGATCTTGGGAGGGGACATAACCAGGACAGGTGACCTAAACTAACCAAACAGATATTCCATACCATATGACATCAGCTCAGATATAAAAGCTAAGTAAAGGGAGATGGAAGGGGGGCATTTTTGTCTTCCGGAGCAACCACTACATGTACTGAAGCCCTGCTTCCCAGGAAGTGGCCAGACATCACCTTGTCGTGGTTTAACCCCAGCCAGCAACTAAGCACCACGCAGCCGCTCACTCACTCACCCCCCCACCCAGTGGGATGGGGGAGAAAATCGGGAAAAAGAAGCAAACCCCACGGGTTGAGATAAGAACAGTTTAATAGAACAGAAAAGAAGAAACTAATAATGATAATACTAATAAAATGACAACAGCAATAATGAAAAGATTGGAATGTACAAATGATGCGCAGTGCAATTGCTCACCACCCACCGATCGACACCCAGCTAGTCCCCGAGTGGCGATTCCCTGCCCCCACTTCCCAGTTCCTATACTAGATGGGACGTCACATGGTATGGAATACCCTGTTGGCCACTTTGGGTCAGGTGCCCTGGCTGTGTCCTGTGCCAACTTCTTGTGCCCCTCCAGCTTTCTCGCTGGCTGGGCATGAGAAGCTGAAAAATCCTTGACTTAGTCTAAACATTACTTAGCAACAACTGAAAACATCAGTGTTATCAACATTCTTCACATACTGAACTCAAAACATAGCACTGTACCAGCTACTAGGAAGACAATTAACTCTATCCCAGCTGTAACAAGGACACACCTGCTGATGGGAAGTAGAGAATAACATAATTTGTTTTTCTTTGCTTTCACTTTATTAAACTGTCCTTATCTTGACCCATGAGCCTTTTGTTATATTTTCTCTCCCCTGTCCAGCTGAGGAGGGGGAGTGATAGAGCGGCTTTGGTGGGCACCTGGCGCCCAGCCAGGGTCAACCCACCACAATCTCAACCCACGAGTTTTAATTTTTTTTTCCCAATTCCCTCCCCCATCCTATTGGGTGGGGGGGAAATGAGTGAGCGGCTGTGTGGTGCTTAGTCGCTGGCTGGGGTTAAACCACGAGAGTTGGTCTGCCATTAGAGTGGCTCCCAACACTCTCTGTACCTTTGCCTTTCCTTTTCCTGGTCTCTGTTCTTGCTCTTTTGCCAATACCGTAATTCTTTCTGCCACTGATTTAGGATCATGCCAATTATTGTGAGCCCATATCATCCCCGGTGGAGTGGGACACGCCTTATATTCCTCCAGTTTTTTAGAAAGGGGAAAGCAGTCAAGCTCCAGCATTTCCTGGGTAGCCATAGCTTGCCACTGCTTGGACCTCTCCCAGCCAATGGCTGAGAAGTCACTTGCCAACTCTCCCCACCTGTAAATCGTGTGGATCGTCGGTATTCCCATCTGATCCTCCTCAACTCAGGGAATCCTGTCTGTGACGCCATTTAAAATGTCACGTCCCAATTTCTCAGGACGACGACTCAAGTTTGCTGATTCCCAGGTCAGGATTAAGGCGAAACGACACCAGGGATCCTTTAACTCACAAAACTCAACTTTTATTCATTCACAACAAGAATTGGCATGCTCACCACAAAAATTGGTATGCTCACAACAAGAAATTGGCATGAAACTACATCAGTAAACTATGTAACGTGCTAACCCTACATCACCAAACATATACTACAGGTCTTGCTTATTTTCAGAACAGTTCAGGGAAGACAATTGATACAGGGAAATAACCATCTGCCTTTTGACCACTTAAATATTGTTTAATAATTCTGTTGGCCTTGTTTGTTCTTTCGAGGCTCGCTTGCCAAGGCCTGGCGCCTGTGGCATCTGTCAAGGGTTAAGCTTATCAGGGACTGGTATTTGTCAAGGACTGACATGCCAGACAAAGGAGGTGATAACAGGAACCACAGTGTTAGTCTTACCACAGAACTTGTTAGGGCTTCTTAAAAACCACTGAAATCACCAAGTAAGAAGAGAGCATGCGTAAATGACTAAAGTGATGTGCGGAAACAGACTCCACAATCAGTGAGATTGTAAAGTAGGTATGTTCATTCAGCGCTGGGCAGCACGGGGGGGTGGGGGGGGTGGGGGGGGGGTGGGGGGGGGGTGGGAGGGGTGTAGTCCCACCAAAGTCGAGCACACCTGACTCGGCAGTTCGCTTCAAATTTATACAGTCAAGTGTTACATATACATGCAGTTTCACAATATGCTTATACATAGGCATGACCTATCCCCGCTTCATACTAAAATTAGTTCCAAGAAGTCATTTCCCTAAGTTCTTCCCAACTGCACCTGCGCAGTGCCTTCTTGTGGTGCTCGTCGTGAAACGTGGAGACAAAGGAACCTTAGTAGATATAGTAGATATATGGATGTAGATAGGAACTGTTTAATAATTATCTAGCTTATAATGAAGTTAAAGAAATTTCAATAGAGGTAGACATGGCCCAAGGGGATGAGAAGTGATGCTTAACGTTTGCATTGCTGAGGCTGGCTGGGGGAGGAGATATTCCCTGATAAGAAGCAGCAGTCGACCCCAAAAACCAGCCAAGACCGGCCTTGTGACTTTTGGAACTAATTTTAATATGAAGCAGGGATAGGTCATGCCTATGTATAGGCGTATTGCAAAACTCCATGTATATGTAACACTTGACTGTATAAATTTGAAGCGAACTGCCGAGTCAGGCGCGCACGACTTTGGTGGGACTACCCCCCGTGCTGCCCAGCGCTGAATGAACATACCTACTTTACAATCTCACTGATTGTGGAGTCTGTTTTCCCCACGTCAGTTTGGCGAGCCAGGCAGGAGACTCTCTGCTCGGCTGCAGGGCCGACTGCGGAGCGGACGCCCCTAGGCGCGGCCTGAGGACATTCCTCGGAGGAGCCTCCGCTGCCAGCCGCTCACCGCGGGAGCAGACAACGACCTCCTGAAGCCGCGGACCAAACGGTATGTTTCACAAAGGGAGCCTGTAAAGGTACAGGCCGGGGCAGCTGGTAAATCATGCAGAGACGTCTGGCGAGCAGCGTAGTCCCCGTATGGGAGGAGGGTACCCTGTATGGTAACAAGGGGGGATTTGCTGACTGATAGAGCGGCCGCTAGCGATCTTGGGGGTAGATCGAGCAAATCCGGGGTGACCGCTGCATCCCAGTATCGGGAACCAGGACGGACCTGTCGATGACTGGTATATAAGAGGCAGGAGAAGGGTAAGCGCGACCCCTCGCAATTGCGCTTGGTACATTTTTGCAGCTGCTGAAAGGTTGTCAACTGGAGCGATGATTGTATGATGTGAATGTTTGGAAATTTAATGTTAAAGATTTTGTGTGAGTATGTGGAAATGTTATGTTGAGATTTATATGTGTATATATGCTTGTTAATGTGTAAAGGTCTAAAACTGTGGATTGAATGTTTGAGTAAAAGAGACGCAGTTCAGCTGCGGAGCGTGTGTGGAGTTCTGATCCACAGTTTCGTAACTCCACAAGGGGTACGGCCGGAGACGAACGAAGTGTGACTCCCTGATGATTTGGAACTTGAATTTATATGTTAGCGTTGTAATTGTAAGTTTGAGCTTGATTATCTTAATCATTTTGTGGTGTTGGTGTAAGAAAGTCCCTGTATGGTGCATCGCATAAATGTGGGTATTTGAATGGTGTCTTTTACATCCAGGAAATGAGTGTATGCCCTCATATGTCCTGGAATGTGTGTGGTGTAAAGAGAGGTTGCAAATAGATTGTGGACGGGATATTGAATGCCCTGAGTGTTGGGTTTGGACTTCCTGGGATAAGAGGGGACGGGCTACGTATACAGTTGAGATTGTTTGTGGTTGGAAAGGTAGCCGAAATAGTGAAATTGGTGTGTGGAAAGGAAAATTTAATCCCGGAAATTCGGGATGTGTGGGAGGAAAACTGGGCGAAGACTATAAAGAAGTGTAAGAAACGATTTGCATGGAAGCTTATTAAAAGGAGAAGTTATAAAATGGGAAACAATCAAGGGGGAATATTGAGGAAGAGTCCTCTGGGTTGTGTAATTGCCCACTGGAAAGATATTGTTGGGACCGGAGGTACGGAAAGTAAAAAGAACCTTATTAAATATTGCATTCAATGGTGGCCGTTGTATAAGTTAGAAGGTGATGCTAAGTGGCCACTTAATGGGTCAATAGATTATAATACTCTATTACAACTAATGCTGTTTTTAAGGAGAGAAGGAAAATGGGATGAGGTTTCGTATGCAGACATGTTTTTCACCCTCCAAAACCATCCGGAGTGGCAAAGGGACTGTGGAATGGTACCCCCACACGACCCCATGGTGCTCGCACTTGAGCAAGAAAACAACAAGGAGCTTAGAGGTAAAATGAGGCGGTGCTGTTCGGCATGTAGTATTGGACAAAGATGTACTAAGGCAAGTAAAATCCATCAGGCACCAGAACAAGATCTAACTGATTTGTTTAAGCCTCCCCCTCGACCACAGGAACAGGATGTAGACTCGGATAGAACTCCAACCCCCCCGAACAGCCCTGTATCTTCCCGTAATAGGAAGAAAACTACCTCAACAGCTTTACAAGCACCTCTCCGAGAGGCAGTGGGGCCCGATGGGGGGACGATGTTAATCAAAGTACCCTTTTCTACTGCTGACCTAGGGGAATGGAAAAAGGTTGCAAAAGATTATAGGAGTGATCCGGTAAGTGTAGGGAAAACACAACAAGAGGTAGAATTTTTGGTAGATACGGGGGCAACATACTCGGTTCTGAATCAAGCTTTGATGCCCCTGGGGGATGATTATGTCATGGTGAAAGGAGCGACTGGCCAAAGTGAAAAGGCATATTTTTGTAAACCTTTAGAATATAAATTAGGAAAACAGTGGGGCATTCATAAATTTTTATATATGCCCAACTCCCCAAAGGCACTTTTGGGAAGAGACTTGTTGGAACAATTGGGAGCAAAAATTGTATTCAAAAAGGGAGAAATTACTCTGGAGGTAAAAGATCAGCAATATGTTCAAATATTGAGCCTAACCTTAACCAGTCTCCCCCTAGAAGGAAGCATTAACGAGGACATCTTAAACCAAGTGTACCCAGGGGTATGGGCTACTGATGCACCTGGAAGAGCGAAAAGTGCTCCACCTGTTGAAGTTAGGATCAAGGAAGGCCAAAAGCTGGTAAGAATTAAACAATATCCCCTAAAGAAGGAAGACAGAGAAGGAATCCGGCCAGTGATAGAAAAATTTTTGCAATTGGGATTATTAAAAGAATGTGAGCCTGAATTCAATACCCCTATATTACCTGTTCAGAAGCCCGATGGGTGATATCGGGTGGTCCAAGACTTACGGGGCGGTAAATAAGATAACTGAAGATCTTTACCCAGTAGAGGCAAACCCATATACCCTGTTGACTATATTAACACCTGAATTGACTTGGTTTACTGTTTTAGATTTGAAGGATGCCTTCTTTTGCCTCCCTCTCCATGAAGCCAGCCAAAAATTATTTGCATTTGAATGGGAAAACCCCAAAAGTGGTCGAAAGACCCAGCTCACTTGGACGGTGTTGCCACAAGGATTTAAGAATAGTCCTACCATTTTCGGCAATCAGCTTGCGAAAGACTTAGAATCCTGGGAAGCCCCGTCTGAGGAGGGGAAGCTGTTGCAGTATGTGGATGATATCCTGATCGCCACCAAAACAGAGAAAGATTGTATGACGTGGACGGTGAGTCTGTTAAATTTTCTGGGACTCCAGGGGTACCGGGTATCCAAGAAAAAGGCACAGGTAATGCAACGCAAAGTGAATTATTTGGGCTATGAAATTAGTGCGGGACAAAGAACTTTGGGACAGGCCCCTAAAGAGGCAATATGTCAAACTCGGAGACCTCAGACAGTAAAAGAGTTACGGACTTTTCTGGGAATGACAGGGTGGTGCCGATTGTGGATCTATAATTATGGATTGCTTGTTAAACCACTGTATGCACTGACAGCCACTGAGCAGAAACACCTTGAGTGGAACAAGGAGACCGAACGAGCCTTTGAGCTCTTGAAAAAGGCTTTGATGTCGGCCCCGGCCTTAGGACTCCCAGATGTGAGTAAGCCATTCCTTCTTTACTCCCATGAGAAGCAGGGCATTGCCCTGGGAATATTAGCACAAAACTTGGGTCCATATCGACGGGCAGTTGCCTACTTCTCTAAGCAGTTAGACACGACTGCAAAAGGTTGGCCTGGATGCCTGCGGGCGGTTGCGGCTGTGATACTGAATATACAGGAAGCCCGAAAGTTTACTCTGGGCCAGAAAATGACTGTTCTGGTGTCTCACACAGTATCAGCAGTACTGGAAGCAAAAGGTGGACATTGGCTCTCTCCACAAAGATTCCTGAGATATCAAGCTATATTGGTAGAGCAGGATGATGTGGAGATTGTAGTCACTAACATTGTTAACCCAGCTTCTTTTCTCAGCGGGAACACAGGAGAACCGGTACATCATGACTGTTTGGAAACCATTGAAGCAACATACGCCAGTCGCCCAGACCTGAAAGACAGCCCCATGGAAAACGGGGAAACGTGGTTCACAGACGGAAGCAGTTACGTCCTAAATGGTAATCGACATGCGGGATACGCCATCACCACCAGCCAAGAGGTAATAGAATCAGGGGCTTTGCCCATGAACACTTCTGCACAGAAGGCAGAAATAATTGCTCTAACCCGCGCCCTGGAGTTGGCCCAGGGCAAAGTTGTGAACATTTATACAGACTCAAAATATGCCTTTGGAGTTGTACATGCACATGGAGCAATTTGGAAGGAGAGAGGACTACTGAGTTCTCAAGGGAAAAATATCAAACACGCAGAAGAAATTCTGAAGTTACTGGAAGCTGTCCAACTCCCTAAGAAAGTAGCAATTATGCATATTAAGGCACACCAGAAAGTGAGCTCAGATTTGGAAAAAGGGAACGAGCTGGCGGACAGAGAGGCAAAACAAGTGGCCAAAACAAAGGTAAAAACAGAAGGGGCTTTAATTCCGGATAGGCAGATCTCCCTAGAAGGTAAGCCAGAATATACCAGGGAAGATCAGAAGCTCATTACAGATTTAGAAGGGTCATATAATGAGGAAGGGTGGGCTCATACCCCACAAGGAAAGCTAATCGTTCCCTCTTGCTTATTATGGCATTTGATACGGGAGGAACATAGGAAAAGACATTGGGGAACAGAGGCTCTGTATAATCATTTGATAAGAGAAATTGTGGCTAGAAATTTATACACCACGGTGAGACAGGTGACTCAACAGTGTGATCTTTGCCTCCAGACTAATCCTAAGGATACCCCCAAGCCAGAAATGGGCCAGATTGGAAAAGGCAATGGGCCTGGACAACAATGGCAAATTCATTTTACAGAACTTCCAAGAAAAGGGGGGTATCGATATTTATTGGTATTAACTGATACCTTCTCAGGTTGGCCAGAAGCATTCCCAACAAGAACGGCTAAAGCTCGGGAGGTAACTAAAATACTGGTACAAGAGATAATACCACGTTTTGGGGTTCCAGCAACCATATCCTCTGACAGAGGACCACATTTTGTCTCAAAAATAGTACAACAAATTAGCCGCCATTTGGGTATAGATTGGCAGCTTCATACTCCATATCACCCCCAGTCGAGTGGTCAAGTGGAAAAAATGAACCACTTAATCAAACAGCAAATTGTGAAATTAGGACAAGAAGCAAATTTGACATGGCCTCAGTCTCTCCCTTTAGCCCTTCTGCGTATACAAACAAGACCAAGGGCGAAAGGAGGACTGAGCCCCTTTGAAATTCTGTATGGACAACCCTATGGGATACAGAGAGGGGTGTCTGTACAAGCGGGGGATGAAATTATGACTTCTTACATGGTAGCATTAGGTAAGCAACTTAATAAAATCAGGAAGCATGTGGCAGGGACTCGAGGGAGAGGTTTGGATGGGCCTGTACATAATATACAACCAGGAGATTATGTGTATATAAAGTGTCTTACAGAAAAAACTCTGGAGCCGCAGTGGGAAGGACCATTTCAAGTATTACTTACCTCCTTCACCGCGATTAGGATCAAGGAACAGAGCGCCTGGTTCCATCACACTAGGGTGAAGAAGGCACCCAAAGGACAATGGACTTCACAAGAAAAGGGACCTTTGAAGCTCAAATTTGTAAGACATTGATTGTCATGCTCCTGAGTTGGACCTTGCCCAAGGGGCAGGCTTGGGATCGAAATACTTATTTAAATATGACAGAGAGTATCTCAAAAGTACTAAATTTATCAGATTGTTGGGTATGTAATCCCCTTCCTCAGGGGAACATGGAACTCCCCTTTCTAGGAGTCCCAACCACAAATTGGACATCTCTTATTAAAGATGGGCCAGACAGGAATGGATTATGCCTTTATGGAAAGGGAAATACCCAGCGGGGACCCAGCTTTGATCTGGAGGTACCTGACCCTAAAGAGGTCTTAATTACTGGCCGTTGCTTAAATATTACTGATAATATTTGGGGAGACATGGATACTTGTAGCCTTGCGGAAAATCTGGGAACTTTTGATAAAGGAAAATTAGAACGTCTTGGACTGAACTTAACTATCAGTTTCTATTATATCCAGAAACCAAAGAGGGGGCCAGAAAAGAAGGGGCAAGAACAAGACAGAAGGGAGACACATCTCGGTCCAAGATGCAACACAGGGCCCCGATACTGGTGGCTCTGTGGGGATGGCAGGGCCAGAAAGAGTTTACCCCAGAACCTGAAGGGACACTGTGTTCGGGGGTACCTTGCACCTCAGATCAGTATATTCGAGGGAGCTTCGCCTCCCCGAGGGTTTTTGAGAACACCTTGGCTCTGTGTAAAACGGACTGAAAACCCACTAATTATTCGAGGTACTAGGTACCATAGTTTTGTCCGATGGCTAATCCCCTCTTTAGGGGTAAGCGAGTTGGAGAAAGCTATCGTGAATATATCTGCTACATTAGAGGTTATAGAAAAAGCTACAATTGATGCAATTCAAGGGCTGCAACTGGAAATACAATCCCTAAGTAAAGTAGTACTCCAAAATAGAATGGGATTGGACATGCTTTTAGCAAAAGAAGGGGGCTTATGTGTAGTTATAAACCAAACCTGCTGTACCTATATCAATCAAAACCAACGAATTGAAACAGATCTTGAAGAGATATGGGAAAAGACTAGAATCCCAAGATAACACTTCTTGGGACTTGACAGACATATTAGAAAAATTCCAGATTTGACATGGTTGAAGCAATTGTTTGTCACTATAATAATCATTATTCTCTTGTCTGTGGTTCTTGGCGTAGTGGTTCGATGTGGCTTTTTGTGCCGTAGGAGTACAGGAGACTCTTACAGTGAATGGAAAAAGAATCAGTTACGACGAAAACTCGAGACCAACAAATACTTTGAGAAGATGCTAGATAGGGAGATAATATATTAGAAGTACTAGGATTAGATATAGTAAAAGAATTTACTATTTTCTAGAAAAGGGGGGACTGAGACAAGGGGAGTCAAAAGAATCTCAGTAGACATAATAAAGGGGGATGAAAGATGATGTTTAGCGCTTACATTGTTGAAATTAGCTGACATAGAGACAGTCCTTGATAAGAAGAGCTGGTCCTAAGAACCAGCCAATAAGGTAAAGACAGTTCCTGATAAGAAGCAGGAGCAGGCCCCAAGAGCCAGCTAAGACTGGTCTTGCGGCTTGGGTGAATACCAAGAAATCACTGAGCCTGCGCAAGAAGAAAGGTTACTAGCGGTGACGAAGAGGAGTCATCTATCTTCATCTCTGCGACCACCAGACGACCACCATAAAGAGGCACTGCGCAAGCGCAGTTGAGAGGAGACTATGGAAATGACCTCTCGGAGCTAATTTTAATATGAAGCAGGGACAGGTCATGCATATGTATAGGCGTATTGTGAATATGTAACACTTGACTGTATAAACTTGAAACTAACTGCCGAGTCGGGCGCGCACGACTTTGGTGGGACTACCCCCTGTGCTGCCCAGCGCTGAATAAACATACCTACTTTACAATCTCACTGATTGTGGAGTCCGTTTCCGCACGTCACCAGGTTTCCAGGGGCACTTTATGCACTCCTTGGGTAGATAAAGTTACTGTGTGGGTGGTGTATACATCCATTCCGGCTGCTCTTTGGGTTTGTCCCCGTAACTTGTCACAAAGGCTTGTGGTGTCTGCGCTGGCTGTTGTACCAGAAAGGGGTTGCTGGAGTGGTAGGGCATTTGTGTCTGTAAGCGCCCTTTCGCGCTCTTTCTGCCGTTTTTCGGCTGGAGGGGTTGACTGTTAGCATGAAATTTAGATTTACATTGCTTTGCAAAGTGTCCCAGCTTTCTGCACTTAAGACATGTAGCTGTTCTCATGGCCACCTGTCCGGCTCCTCCTTTTCTATTTTTAGCGGGACAGTTAGCTTTGACATGTTTAGCTTGTCCGCAGCAGTAACATTTCTGATTAGACATACGCATTACAGACATAGCTGTAGCTAATGCAGACATTTTGTGTTCAACAGAGCCCACCTTCTCGCAAGCCATAATCATAGCTTCTAGGGTTGGATCTTCAGGGAGCATCTTAATCACCTTTTGACAATCTGTGTTAGCATTGTCACGGGCTAACTGTTTTACCAGTATTTCTCGTAAATGTGCATCAAATACCTGTCGTTCTATAGCCCTTATCAATTTCTCTATAAACGACAGAAACGGCTCTTTAGCCCCCTGTTTAATCATGGTATATCTTGCCTTAGGCTCTGTCAGCTCTGCCGTTCGGAGCAAAGCTTCTACACCAATAGTCTTTACTTGCTCCAATACAAGCGGATGCCATTGAGCCTGATGTTGAGGATTATTAAATTGACCAGTCCCAGTCAGAACATCAGCTCCGTTACCATAACGTGGATCGGTTTGTGAAAGCTGCAAATTGTGTACTGCTTGCGTCTCTGCTCTCTGAGTCCAGATACTACAAAAAATGGCGCATTGCACAGGTTGGAAAATAATTTGAGCAATTTGAGCAACATCATAAGGTGTCATTTCTTCCATAGTTAATAGGCGTATTAATTGCATAACTGCGGGGGAGTTGGGACCATATTGCGCAGTTGCCTTTTGTAAGTCTTGTATAACTTTCCACGAATATGGTCTATGTTCATCCATAATTCCTTGTCCTGGATCACCCTGTACCACCCTGGAAAGCCATCGCCCCAGTCCTCTTTAAATTCATTTCACCGGAGTTGCCTGCTGTTACAGGAACGTTAATTTGCTCGGATAGGTTCCAATTTCCTTCTTGCAGAGTTCGAGCTTTCACCTGCTGCCAGAATTTCAGGGGGTTGTGGGGACTGACAGTAATTCGAGCCGGCGGAAGGACCCAGGGCTGACCTCGGCAACGCGAGCCTCCCTGTAATTGTCCCTCCTTCGGTGTTCCCGCAGACCCCCCAGGTTCAGGATCCCCCATATCATTGTCCATGGGATCATCCCAACCCTCTGATGTTTCGGCTGGCAGAGGGGGGTACAGGCATGAGGTCCCCTGTTCCCCTCCCCGCGCCCGGGGGGGGCTATTCATCCCTTCTTGATCCTCGGAATCAGGCGGCAAGAGGGGGGCGGACGGGTTAACCGGCGCCTCTGCCGTTTCAGCGGGGCATACATCACTACCAGGAAGCAAGTCCTGGGGCTGCTTATAAGTTCTATCTTTAATAGTCTGAGAATATCCTGAGGGCTGCTCATCATCAGAGTCATCAACGAAAGGGTTCTTTTGTCGGCCCCGTGGCTTTGGCCGCCCTGCGCACTTGCCAGAGGACTGGGCAACAGACCCCACGTCCTCTGTGGGAGAGGACTGTCCTCCCCCCGCGATGGGGACGTCTGGCTCCTTCATCCTATCCCTTTGTTCTCTAATGTCTTGGACGGTTTCAAGGAGCTGGCGCCATGTGGTCAGGAGGCTGGCTGCCTCCTTAGATCCTCAGGATGCACTGTCAAACAGCTTGTCCCCGAGTCCTTGCCACACAGGCACACTAAATGCAGTCACTGTGTCTGCTTTATATCCATGTTGCTTGCCCCATAAGAGCATTTTCGGCAACATCAACTCTTCTACTTTAAGTCCTCTCTTTTGCAATATTACTTTCCACATATTTATAATTCCGGCGTCCTCTTTACTGAGGGTCCCGCCCATGTTCCCGGCAGCTCACCTGTTTATCTGCAGGTGTCAAGTATCGGTCCGGACTAGCAGCTCTTCCCGCCGCTCTCAAGCTATGCCGGGCTCCGTCTCCACTGCTCTCCTCGCAGTCACAAGCATAATTTACAGCATCACATTGGGGTCACCAATTGTCGTGGTCGAGACGGACAAACGACAAGTACGCATTCTTATAGTACAAGCAAAGAAGGTTTTTTTATTATCACAAGCCAGCAAATTTATACCTATTATACTTGTTACCTTGTACATATGTGTAAGAGACTGAATTGTTATCTTGAACCATTTGCCTCAAAGATTGTTAGGTGTGAGGGACTGGGCTGTCATCAAGGAACTGTGAACTGCTCATCTTGAGCCCTTTGTCTCCAAGATGGCCGGTTTAAGCAGGACACTCCTCTGTCCATAAGGACAATTACCAGGCCATTGAGGCATCCAGGGGAGGAAACTGGGCTGGAGCTGATAAGATACTGGTTTCTGGTGTCGATCACGCGAAGGTCGTGTGATAAATGAAACCTGCAGCGCATGACATCATCAAAATATGCCCTATAAAAACCCATAGAGACAAGCTGTGGGAGGGCTTTTTCTTCCTCACCAAAGAATTGAAGACTGAGGACCGACGGGACGCCGCTGGATCCGTGGTGGTGACCATCCTTGCAACTCTATCCCGACTGCTTGCTTAATTTCTACCTTTTCTTCCATTCTATCCTATCGCCATCATTTTCCACTTTTGATACTTTTGATAATAAAAACTCTTTTGACTACACGGCATTTGACCTCGTTTGTGTCTTAATCTCGCTCTTGGGATCATATCGAAACCTTCCCCGACATTGGATCGGGACAATATGTCTCTCCCTTATTGGTCAGAAAGTTGTCAGAAGTTGTTTTTCTCACCCCTCATTGGGTGGCTTTTTTCAGGTTCCTTATCACAACTGCAAACGGTCAACACATTCCTTAAACTTAGTTTCCCAGGCATGCTTCTCCTCCTTTCTTGTTCTCTCACGGGAACACTGCAATCTTGTCAAGGTCAATATCCTCCCCAGGCCCCTCGGTCCAGCCAAGGTCCTCCACACACTCGAACTTATTAGGCTACTTAGGTGTCATGGGCGGTTTGTGAGCCTTTGGGAAATGGGTTGTTGGGCTTGGGGGTCGTTTGGGGAGTAACTTCCCCTTCCCTGCAGATGTGATCTTTTGCCGTGCATGGTGAGCTGTCCTGCTTAGCCTATCAGAACAGCACATCAGAACGGGGAGCTGTGCACCCTCCGGCAGGCCCTCCCTGTCCTGTTGCTGATGGGTGCTGATCGGCTTCTTTTCACCTGTGATTCCTTGCTAGGCAGAGTTCCTTGTTATGCAGAGTTCGTTAAGCAGAACTTGCCCCACCACAATGTTTGAAACATTAATTCTTTCAGTTTCAGTCTCTCACAGACTACTACCTTCTTTCTTAGGCTAAGTAGTCGAGGTGGAGGGCTATGCTGCTATTCTGGGTGAATGGCTTCTGATAAATAAGTTAATTCTTTCAGAACTGGTTTGGGTGTCTCAGCCTGGCATATCCCCAGACCATCTACACATAAGTGTTTAATTCTGGCAAAAGCCGTAGACCCGACTCAAAACCATACCAACAAACTTCTTGTCAATGTGGGAGTTGGGAGACAGCAAATTATGTAAATGGAGGGAATAATGTAGACCATTCAATTCTAGAATTTGTCCCCAGTTTTTATTAAGTTTCAGAATATCATCTAAACTATTATTTAAATTAAATTTTAATCAGTATCTCCTATCTGCCCCCTTTTTATTACTGTAAACATGGTGTATTTCAAATATACACTTTGGATGCTAATACTTTTCAAACACAAGGTGTTTTCTCTCTTCTCTTTGTGTTTAACCACAAGTAGAGGCAAAGAAGAGGAAGAGAAAATAGTGAGAGTCCTAATCTAGGAAAGCACTAAAAATATCATTAATTTAGCTTTAGCAATTTGGTTTTGTATCCAGAATTATGGATATGTTCCACAAATTGTCCCCTGTTGGTGCCTTACTTTCATACATTAAAAATAGGGATAAAATATTTTACTGTCTCACAAGATAAATCCATTCTTATTCATGGGAATCTGAGATATCATTGTGATGAATTCCATGAGAAACTAATAATTCTGGCTGCAGCATAGGCTTGGGAAGATTTGCACTAAATAAAGGAGTGGCCAGAAACTGAATGAACAGGGCTGAACAACTGCCTTTTCTGTTAACTCTCATCCACCATTAAATGAGGCGGGGATCCTGTGGGAAAAAAAATACTGAGCCATCATGTAATTATAGACTGCACATACATTTAAAGACGCATCCAAACAAGGAGGCAGAACTGAGGCTGTGCAAATACAAACTCATTTCTTGCACCTCCTAGCATTTGAGTGTTTCACTCTAGTGAAGCTACATGTAAAAGCCTTTCCATTGTTGCCGAAATCTGGAATAAAACTCCTTAACAGCAATGAGAAGTTAAGAAGCAGGCACTTCGTTTATTGCAGCGCTGGATGCACGGGGGATAGTTCCACCTAGCGTGCATACCACAGCTCTAGCACTAACAGGTTATATAGAATAACTAATTGCATATTAATCAGGTTAGTATACATATACATAAAAATGATTGCAACTGATTATCTTAGTACTGCCTACATCCGATCATGCGCAATGAAGGATCCATTTGAGTCGAAGGGCTGCTTTTGCGACCACCGACCCATTTGAAGTTCTTGTTGGCTGTCCTTGAAGTCTCTGTTCTTGTCCTTGTTCTTTGATCTTGAAGCTTAGCACAATTTCAGTCACATGTGATCAATTTCAACATTGTTCTCATCTAGTGTACAGGAACATCTAGTCATAAGAGCAAAGAACTGCAAAACTTATGAGTAAATACTAGTTAATTACTTAATACACTCTTGTAATTACCTCTATTAGCTAGTCCCCTGGCTACACTCTTGTCTATTGTTTCAATCATAATGTTAGTTCTTAAACACAAAATTTGCTAGAAAATATATGAGGTTTCTATGGTTATGCCCATCATGATTCATTGTACCTCACACAATTCCCTGTAGTTACAATTTTAACTTGTAAGTACAAAACTGATTTTTATATTGTAACATTTCCCCCCTTTGAAAGTTTTGAAAATCATTTCAATACTTTCACTATAATTTTACTAATTATTCACTATAAGCTGGAGGAAACTCTGGGATTGATTGTCCATTTTGTTGTCTTGCAACAGCTTGGATGATCATGTGATTAAAAGAAGTTTTATGAGTAATTTACTTTATCAGAAAATAATAAATCAAAATGATCATTAAAGAGATTATCAACAAAGTTAATACTGTACTAATCAATGATTTAATCTAAGAACTTAGATTCCAGCCTAATCCCTTAAAGATCTTGTCTATCCAACTCTCTTGCATATCTTGTTGCAACTCTTGTGTGTCTTTCTCAATTTTTCCCAATAATTCCAAATCATGTTCTACATCCTGAGTTACGTTCGGAATGTGTATGCAACAATGGTCCATTCTGTCTTTTAAATATCCACACACTCCATGTTCTTTAAGCAAAAGCATATCTAAAGCCATTCTATTTTGCAGAGTCATTTTGGAAGTGGCCTGTAATTGTATATTTAGATCTCTAAATCCTTTTCTGGTCACATTGGCCAGTTTCTCTACCTGTCCTGTTAATTGGTACAGTCAGTCTCGATTCCTATATATTGGCAAAGGGGTTAGTAAAGATTCTAGGGCCCAACTAATTCTAACTCCAGTAGAGGGTTCATTCCATTCATAATCTATTTCTGACCTTTTTGCCCGTTCCAATTTCAAAATTTCTAATGATCCTTTAAAAGGAGACTTTTTCCAAATTGAGCATAATGTTGGCATTCCCAAAGTGATTTGTTTTACCTTCCCATCAAGAGGCAGATGTGTTGTCCAGGTTCCGTCACTCATTGCCCAAACTAAGTGTCCTGGACTCTGAATAGTAGTTTTTCTGCAACTAAATATTGTTCCTCTTTTAGGTTTAAAGGTTTCAGTCAATTGGAGATCATTTTTAAGTCCTCTACACAAGCAGCCATACTTCTTGGCTGCTGCTAAAGGGGGAATTCTTTGAATTGCCATGTCTTTAGTACTGCAATTGTATATTTTCTCACATTTCCACCAAGATACTAAATTTTCCTTTTCTCGTAATGTACTCCCTTTGTCATTTACTGATGGCCAAGTTGTAAAAATGGTTCCATCCCAAGTAAAACACCAAGGAGCTTTAGCCATATATTGGAATTGAGACAGTATATTCATAGACCACACTGAATCCCAACTAATTGTCCTTTCTGGTATTGTCTGATTAGCCTTATCACATTTCCATTCCATGATCATTCGAGTTGTATTTTTCTTAACTTTTTCATCATAAGTACAATATCCTACATTATGAAATCTCCCAATTTTAATAAAAACAGAATTTAATAATTTTTCACAATCTGCCCTGCTCCCTGGAGACTTCCATTGCTTCTTAATAGTTGTCACTTGTTCTTGCCATCCAACTACTGGCCTTTGTTCACAGTGGGTAGTCATATTTCTATGTTCTAAATTAGTCAAATTCATTGTCAAAATTCCCCATGGAACAGATTCACCAACTGCCCTTGGTATTGGCAAACAGGCAGTAATTTGTGTCACATTCTGGAAATTAGCAAATCCCTTAATCAATCCTACCATCAAATTTTCTTCCTGAGTTTTCTTTGGGAGATAAATTAATTGTTCAGCTTGTCTCTTATTTCTTGTCTTTTTCTTCAGCTCAAATTGTCCTGGTAGATACTCACTTTTTTCCTTATCTCTCATCCAACTAATTTCTCATTTGTCAAGATCAAATTCTGGAATCTGAGTAAAATTACATCCCAATCCCAAAGTACCTCCATAGTTCACTGTTACTTTTTGTTTAGCCACAGTCTCAGACCAGACTCCCACCAATATTATTTTCCAAATCAAAATCCATTTCCCCCAGATTTCAAAATGATATGCAAGATTAGACATGCTTCAAAGTCAGTTTTGAAGTTCTAGGGTCTCTATATACAACTTTCCAAGATGATGGAGCTTTCTTCACCCGAGTATAGTGGATCCATGCATCTGATTCAGCAATCTTGACAGCGGTGAAAGTAGTCAACAATATTTGAAAGGGTCCTTTCCAACATTCCTGAAGAGGTTCAGAAGTCCATGTCTTCACATAGACATAATCACCTGGTTGGAAATCATGTACTGGATTTTCCAAAGACAGAGGCCTGCTCCAGACAACCGCACTCCGAAGTGCAGTTAAAGTTTTTCCGCATATCCTGCATAGCGGATTCCATTTTCGACGAAACTGCTACCATCTGTGTACAATTCCCAGTCCGGATTGTCCATAGGTACATCCTTCAGATCCTCTCGACTGGAATATACATATTCAATGGTAGTCAGGCAATCATGTTCCAGTTGTCCTTCTTCCTGTACAGAACTCAGAAAGACTGCAGGATTAGTTAAGTTAGTGGTTTTCAAAATCACATCATCTTGCTCCATTAAAATTACCTGATATTTCATCATTCTGCTCGGAGATAGCCAATGGCCCCCCCTTTTGCTCCAACACTGATATCACCATGTGTGGCACATATACCACCATCGTTCTTCCCAAAGTCAATTTTTGAGCCTCCTGTATTATCATCACAGTGGCTGCTACCGCTCTCAAACAAGCAGGCCAACCCTTACTTACAAAGTCCAATTGTTTGGAAAAATATCCAACCGGTCGCTTCCAATTTCCCATCTTCTGAGTCAGCACTCCCAGTGCAATGTGCTGTTTCTCATGTACAAATAACTGGAAGTCTTTAGTTAAATCCGGAAGTCCCAAGGCTGGTGTTGTCATCAGGGCCTGTTTTAAATTCCTGAAAGCTCTTTGCTGATCTGGACCCCATTCAAATGGTGGACCTTTAAGAGCTTCATATAATGGTTTAGCCAACAGACCATAGTTCATTATCCATAGCCGACACCACCCAGTCATTCCCAAAAAGGTTCTCAATTCATGGGTATTTCTCGGCTCCGGGATACTGTAAATTGCTTCTTTGCAGTCTGTTCCCAACTGTCTTTGCCCTTGTGAGATTTCAAAACCCAGATATATCACAGTCTGTTTTGCTATCTGGGCCTTAGTTCTAGAGACTTTGTATCCGCTTAGCCCCAAAAAGTTTAAAAGATCAACTGTTACCTTTATACATGCTGGTCTGTCTTCTGTCGCTATCAATATGTCGTCTACATACTGTAGGAGCAAATGTCCAGGTTTGGGACCATCTCGTTTCCACATCTCAAGTTCTTTTGCTAATTGGCTCCCAAAAATTGTTGGACTATTCTTGAACCCTTGCGGCAATCTTGTCCATGTCAATTGTGTTTTTCATCCTGTTCTTAGATTTTCCCACTCGAAAGCAAATAATTTTCGACTTCCTTCTTCCAGGGGTATACAAAAGAAAGCATCCTTCAAATCAAGCACTGTAAACCACTGATGATTCTCCCCTAGAGCTGTTAAAAGTGTATATGGATTGGCCACTACAGGATGTATATCTTTTACTATCTGATTTATCGCCCTCAAATCCTGTACTAATCTATATTCTCCTGATGGCTTTTTCACTGGTAAAATTGGAGTATTATATTCAGATTCACACTCCTCTAAAATTCCATATTCCAAAAATTTATCAATTAATTTCTTGATTCCCAATCTAGCCTCAGGCTTAATTGGATACTGCTTTAATCTCACTGGCTTCACATTTTCCTTCAGTTCTACCTTTACAGGCTGTGCCATTTTAGATTTTCCAGGTATCTCTGTGTTCCAAACTGTAGGGATCACAGCATCATCAACTTCTTGTGGCATCTCCTGAATCTTAACCTTCTCCTGTATCATCAATATTTCTCCTGTCTTTGATTCTGGTATTTTTAAAAGAATTTCTCCTCCCTCAAAAGCTATCTGTGCATTTAATTTGGATAACAGATCTCAACCCAACAAGGGTATCGGACATTCTGGCACATACAAAAATTCATGTGTAATTGCCTTATTTCCAAATTTTAAATCAAGGGGTTGAAAGAATGGTCTATTTTCCTGTTTCCCAGTCGCTCCAATTATGTTAGCTGTTTTATTTCCCAATTTCCCTTTATAAGTATTCAAAACAGAATATACTGCTCCCATATCAACTAAAAATTCAACTTTATCATCTCCCAGCTTAATTGTAACCAGAGGTTCAGCTGGGTTCCCCTCCGGTCCCCTTCATTCATTTAAAGTCATCATTTTTGCAGCCTCTTGCTGATTTGTTTGCAGTTTAGTGCAATCCTTTTTCCAATGTCCATCCTCCCTACAATATGCACACTGATTCATTCCTAGAGGTGCATTAGGTTCCCGGTTACCAAAGTTTCTAAAACCTCCTCTTCCTCGAGTTCGTCCTCTTCCTCTTGCCGCATGCCCTGTTAAGACAGCTATTAATCTACTGTCTCTGATCTTTTCTTTCTTTTCTTTTCTTTGCTCTTCTTCCTTCTCTCGATTATTATAGACTTTCCATGCTGTTTCTAACATTTTATTCAAATTTCTTGAGTCCTCTCCTGCGGGAGCATTATCATGGACTCAACGACAGATCAATATGATCGTAGTTGAAGACCCTTTACTAGAGCATCAGACATCATTTTATACATTGGTTACATCCGTACATGCGTTTAGCTATTTTACTATTGGTTACACACATTATTCACGTGTTGTCCATGCGCCTAGTTACACTCAATGATTGGTTATATCAACACTGTACATGCGCATAAAGATAAGACATAATTGGTTATACTAACTAAAACATGCGAGACTTGTCTCAGTCTAATTGGTCAAGATAAACTGCCGAATTGAGGTTCTTTGTGCCAAGTTCCCTTTATCGTGGAATGCGCACCTGTGTTCTTCCAATTGGTATCTTTCTTATTTTTGTCTTCTTGTTTATTCTGTTCAAGGCCTTCTAAAGGCGTCTGGAATGCTCTTGTGACCGTTAGCTAAATATGTTCCCACACTCTCCCTCCAATTTTTGGAGTTTTCGCCTTATATCAGGCACTGACTGTCCCATAAAAATCGAAGCCAATTGTTGTTGTTCTGCCTCTGTTTCCAATTTTAAATCAGTATATTTTCTAGCAGTTTCCTTCAATTTTTCCAAAAACACAGAGGGAGATTCATTTTTATCTTGCTTTATCTCATGTAATTTAGACCAATTCAAAGCTTTCGGCATTGCATGCTTTACTCCATACAATACCCATTTTTGGTATCGAGTTAACCTTCTCCTGTGTACAGGGTCATTCGGATCCCACTGGGGATCTCCCGAAGGAAAACTCTGTTCCAAAGTTCCAGAGAGCGTTTCATTCATAAGTGCTGCCTCTGCTTGTGCTTTTCCGGTTTTTAATACCATCTGGTTTTCAGTACTATCCAATAAATTATCCAATATTACTTGTAAATCATTCCAATTGGGATCCTGAGTTCTAATAATTGTTTCTACAACCCTTCCTACTCTCTCCGGATCTTCTCTATAAACCCCTGCTGCCTGTTTCCATGCCATCAAATCCATAATAGAAAATGGCACTTTGACATATACTGGCCCATGCTGTCCCACTCCCTGTCTCAAGGGAGCCAACAATTGAGATTGCTGATGAGTTCTCTGAGACACTGGAGTATGAATTACTACTTCTGGTGTCTCATCAGCTTCTTCCCTCATTCTAGTACTATCCGGTTCTATTATTCTCCCTGATTCAATACTCCTTTCCCATGCATGTGAGGGAGAGAGATCCTGCTCCTCCCTTGGTGGGGCTATTTCTAATTCTAGTTCCATTTCATCCTCTTTTGGTACCGTACATCTAATGCACCTCTTTCCAATATCACAAGCCGAACAACTACTCTTAGCTTTCTTATTTTCTGAAGTTAATGTCATCACCAAATTATCTCGACTAATTAACTTGCATTCTTTTTGCCAGTCCGTTCTCTGCCTCAAATAAAAGAACAAATCCACATATGGCACTTCACTCCATTTACCCTCTCTCCTACAAAATAACACTAACTGTAATATAGTATTATAACTTAAAGTTCCATTTGTTGGCCATTTTTCCCTATCTTCCAAAACATACAAAGGCCACCAATGATTACAATATTCAATCATCTGACTTTTACGTAAATCATCATGTAATTCACCCCAATGTGCCAATAAACATCCCAATGGTGATGTTTTCGGTATCTTTTCATTAGTGTTTATATTTCCCACACTCTTACTCTTAAATAATTTGGCTAATGCCATTATACTTATATATCAAATACCAAATATACCAAATATCAAATATCAAGTGCCAAATATTAATAACCAAATATCAAATGCCAAATATCAAATACCGAATACCAAACAAATGCAAATGACAATTGTCCCAAATACACAAATGTCCAACCCAGCAATAGCTTTCGCTTATGACTTACGGGCAGACGCCTAGGCTTCCAATGCAAACGGGTACCCTCTGAGCCCCAACCCTGCGAAGCTTTCGCCGTGTCTTACGGGCAGGCTATCCAAACAAATTTCAAAGAAGAAGTGCCTTACCCTTTTTCCAGGGAACTTTGCGAGGAGCTTTGTGAGTCAAGAGGGATGGTTCTCCCCGAGAATCCCTCGGTGCCGGCTGGAGTTCGATCAACACTCGATCTCATCCAGTCTCACTCTCAAGGTCCCATCTGGGTCGCCAAAACTGTTGCTGAAATCCGGAATAAAACTCCTTAACAGCAATGAGAAGTTAAGAAGCAGGCACTTCGTTTATTGCAGCGCTGGATGCACGGGGGATAGTTCCACCTAGCGTGCATACCACAGCTCTAGCACTAACAGGTTATATAGAATAACTAATTGCATATTAATCAGGTTAGTATACATATACATAAAAATGATTGCAACTGATTATCTTAGTACTGCCTACATCTGATCATGCGCAATGAAGGATCCATTTGAGTCGAAGGGCTGCTTTTGCGACCACCGACCCATTTGAAGTTCTTGTTGGCTGTCCTTGAAGTCTCTGTTCTTGTCCTTGTTCTTTGATCTTGAAGCTTAGCACAATTTCAGTCACATGTGATCAATTTCAACATTGTTCTCATCTAGTGTACAGGAACATCTAGTCATAAGAGCAAAGAACTGCAAAACTTATGAGTAAATACTAGTTAATTACTTAATACACTCTTGTAATTACCTCTATTAGCTAGTCCCCTGGCTACACTCTTGTCTATTGTTTCAATCATAATGTTAGTTCTTAAACACAAAATTTGCTAGAAAATATATGAGGTTTCTATGGTTATGCCCATCATGATTCATTGTACCTCACACAATTCCCTGTAGTTACAATTTTAACTTGTAAGTACAAAACTGATTTTTATATTGTAACACCATGTAGGATGGTCTGGGACTGCTGTACAGAAATCATAAGGGTACCCTTTTATGGGTCCATTAGTTTCCTCAGAAGTTGTCTTATTTGACATAAAATACACACACACACACACAGACGCACACGTGCAAATACACACAAGCTTACGCCTTCTGTCATGAAGTAAGGTAGTGGTAAGGGCTAATCTAATTCACACAGTGAATCTAGGTTCCTCCACTGAATTTCCTTCCCCTTACTAAAGCACTGATCTTCACAGCTGAGGTGGATTATGCAAAAAGATTGCACATAGAGGAGGGTTTTGTTACCACTGTGGGAGGAATAGCCAAAGGATCTGCAATTATGTGGATTGAGAATATAAACCTTTTACACAGGAATGCACAGGAGATGAGCTGCATTCCTGCAGTCCAGAGCCTGCAGTAACAGCAGAGAAATGCTCTAAAGCTCCTGAATAAGAGAAGTCTTTTTTGCTCTCCCAGTTTTTGTTTTTCTTAGCCTGTTTACTGGGACAGCATAGAGGTACAACGCAGATGGAAACCAGCTCTATTTACCTTAACTGGGGTGTTAACATACCATTACCAATATCATCGTAAATCTCTCCATCACTGTAAGTTAGAAAAAGAGAAAAATAATGTATTTCAAAATTGAGACATCAGATATATATTACTATTTGCATGCAGATACAAAATAGTGTAGCAGTATGGTGCAGACATGCTATCAAGCAATTCATTTCCTAATTTGGAAAGTGCAACCTTTGAGATAACAGAACAGTGTTGAGCAAGATGGTCAGGTCAAAAAGATACCGAAAAGCCAGTCGAAGAAACTCTCTAAGACTCGTTTTGGAGTTTTAGAAAGCAGGCATTCTTTATTGCAGCGCTGGATGCACGGGGGATAATTCCACCTAGTGTGCATACCACAGCTTTAGCACAAACAGGTTATATGGAGTAACTAATTGCATATTAATCAGATTAGTATACATATACATAAAAATGATTGCATCTGATTATCTTAGTACTGCCTACATCCGATCATGCGCAATGAAGGATCCATTTGAGTCGAAGGGCTGCTTTTGCGACCACCGACCCATTTGAAGTTCTTGTTGGCTGTCCTTGAAGTCTCTGTTCTTGTCCTTGTTCTTTGATCTTGAAGCTTAGCACAATTTCAGTCACATGTGATCAATTTCAACATTGTTCTCATCTAGTGTACAGGAACATCTAGTCATAAGAGCAAAGAACTGCAAAACTTATGAATAATTACTAGTTAATCACTTGACTAGACTTTGTAATTATCTCCCTGGTTACCCTTTGTCTATTGTTTCAACCATAATGTTAATATATGATCATTTATCAAATCTCACTTGCACAGTCACCTAGCAGCAAACCAGTTTTCATAGAAGGTACAAAATATTAAAACCATCAAAATATTTAGACATACCATACAGAATGTATGGAAATATGCTATCAAAAGGATTTTCAGTAAAGGGTAGAGCCGGTACATTTATTTCTAACGTGAAAGGCTTGTTTTAAAAGGTGGGTTTTTTTAATTAAGTTTTAAAGTAACTATTCTAACAAACTCACAGAGACATTTCCATAAAAAATTAAATACTTACTGAATTTTTAAAATCAAAACCAGAAAAGATGAGTAAAAAAAATCAGTATGCCCTTGAAATTCTTATTTGTTTCTGTACTTGGCAATGCCATAATAGTTTTGGAGGAGCAGCTTTTTAGATATTGAATTTACGTAATGTCTATAAATAATACATGCTCCATGAGTAGGAATTTTCTAAGTATGTCACTTAGATACATGAACAGCCCCATGGAAGCCAATAAGGCTATTTATATATAATGTTAAGCATGTGTATAACTGTTTGCAGGCCTGTATTCTAAAAATGACATCTGATTTCATATTTAAGGGTCTAACATAAAGCCCATTGAAGGAAATGGAAAGGCTTTGTCTAACGAAGATTTTGGATTAGAACCTAAATGCTGAACTCCATGCAATTACTCAGAGCAACAAATCTGCTCAGTCCCAAGAAGACTGAAATAAAAATAAACCTAAAGAAAAATTGGTCCATTTTAGTTAAACATTTGAAAATTGCATCAATGCACTTAATCACATTAATGTGCAGTTCAGTAATAGATTCTAGTACCAATAATACTTATATCATTTTTCATGGTTTAAACCAGAGTTTATGGTTAAGCAATGAGGAATGGGGCCCTGGAAAATTTCCAACATGGATGTATGTGACTAATTATTGAGAAATCTAAACTTCATAAAAATAACTCAATTTACAGGACTAGAATGGCATACTAAAATAATTACATTTCACTTATATTTAACAAACACTTTAGAACAAAATTGAGTGTTAAAACTTTTTCAAAAAGATCACTTTGTACTTACTTCTCAACTAAACTGCTTCTCAGAACATAGTCATTTGTAAAACTGAAATATAGATGTATTTAAGTTAAATTTAAATATTCATGTTATTTCTTCTGTTGCTAGCATTAGTGAAATGCAGTTTTTATATTTTAGATATTTCAGACAGAAAGATGTATAGATGGATAAAAATGTACAATGGATATGTACTCATGGAAAATTTTGGTATGTCTAATTTTAGTTTTAATTATTCTTATCCACTTGTTTAGTATTACATGGTGCCTTAGATAGGGAATCAGAATATTATAGTAGCTACAGTTGTTACCGAAAAAGCTGGTCAAAGAAAATCTTTAAGACTCGATTTTGGAGTTTTAGAAAGCAGGCATTCTTTATTGCAGCGCTGGGTGCACGGGGGATCTCTCCACCTATCGTGCACACCGTTACCTACAGCAAGCAAAATTTATATTATTCCAGTCATAGATATTCATATTATCATTTACATAGTGTCCACCCTTTGGTCACACGCAGTGTGGGTCATGTCTTTCTCCTAGTTAGCTGGCCTTGGCAAGTTTTAATTACAAAAACTCAGCAGAACTCAAAGCTTATCATCAGGGCCCAAGGCTTCTTGTCTATTGACGCACATCAGGCCCAAGGCCTCCTGTCTGTTGGCGCCTTTAGCGCATACCATTGACAAAGCTCAAGGTTTTTCTTATCTAATTAGTACATACCAAAATTTCGAAGTTATTCAAGCAAGCAAAAAGATCGTTAGTACAGCAATACAGTAAAGTTTTTCCTTTTTATGCCTTTGTTCAAGGAATCAACTCCCCCCCTTTTATTGAGACTTTGGACTTACAAATCCAAAGCCTCAATACCCAAACTTAATTTTCATGTACATTCGACTACAACAGCTATAGCATTGAATCATTACACAGGCTAAGATGCATACACAGATCACAATTATTGCAATAATGAATAGATTTTTCAACCAAGTCCAATTAGTTAGCCATGAGGTAAGTTTGTGCCAAAACTCCTCAGATCCCCAGGACGTATTGTCCTTCATAACCTGATGTAAGATCTTTTCTTTGTTCCTAAATTTCTGCTAGATCAGCAGAAATTCTGCCACTTTGATCTACATATGTGCAGCAGCTCATATTAACAATTGTACAAACACCTCCCTGTGAAGCCAGTAGTAAGTCAAGAGCCATTCGATTTTGCATCACTACATGAGACAAACTAGATATTTCAATTTGTAATGCCTGTATGGCATCAGTGGTTCTGTTTTCAATGTCCTCTATTACAGCTGATATGTTTACTTTTGCCTTTTCCAATTCACTAACTCCAAGCTAAGGGATAAACCATTGTCCTAGTTTCAGCTGGGATAGAGTTAACTGTCTTCCTAGTAGCTGGTACGGTGCTATGTTTTGAGTTCAGTATGTGAAGAATGTTGATAACACTCATGTTTTCAGTTGCTGCTAGTAGTGTTTAGACTAATGTCAAGGATTTTTCAGCTTCTCATGCCCAGCCAGTGAGAAAGCTGGAGGGGCACAAGAAGTTGGCACAGGACACAGCCAGGGCAGCTGACCCAAAGTGGCCAACAGGGTATTCCATACCATGTGACATCCCATCTAGTATAGGAACTGGGAAGTGGGGGCGGGGAATCGCCGCTCGGGGGACTAGCTGGGTGCCGGTCGGCGGGTGGTGAGCAATTGCACTGCGCATCATTTGTACATTCCAATCCTTTCATTATTGCTGTTGTCATTTTATTAGTGTTATCATTATCATTATTCGTTTCTTCTTTTCTGTTCTATTAAACTGTTCTTATCTCAACCCGTGGGTTTTGCTTCTTTTTCCCGATTTTCTCCCCCATCCCACTGGGTGGGGGGGGAGTGAGTGAGCGGGTGCGTGGTGCTTAGTTGCTGGCTGGGGTTAAACCACGACAACCATATGGCAAAACTGTGGAATTCCTTGGGACGATCTATAAAGGGATTATGAACCCTCCTGGTTTGTTTGAGAAAAGTTTTTACCCATCCGCTCTGTTCATGTAGTTTGTCATTGATTGTTATATTGAGGACTACGGCTCCTAATGTGCATGCTCCTTGCCAATTGGGAGGTAGTACTTTTCAAGCATGTGTTCCACATAACCAATACCAACCACTTTCTTCCGGGACTTGGAGGCCAAAGTGATTTGATGTGTCTATATGACTTAGTGTGGGCCTCCAATATGATCTGGTCCTGTTACATCCTGGGAAACATCCTGCAAAAATTTTGTCATTTCGTCTAGCAGTGTAATTATCACACCCATCATCTCCAGATTTAAGGGTGTAGGAGCTTAGAGAGTCATTACCTGGCCCATATAAGCATACAGTGGAATTTAGATTATCTTTTATCATGGTAACTTGTAACTTTCCTTCTTGTCTTTTTCCAGAGAGGCTTGGCCACCATGCATTGTCTGGATGTCCCTTACCATATTGTGGATTGTTAAATAATGATACATTTATTGGCAGTGGCACTCCTATCAAGGGTAGGACTCGGCTTTGTCCAGAGGCTGGCATTTGGGTACAAATCCAACAATCACTTTTGCAGAGTATTGGAGTTATATTCTGTGTTAAGATTAAGTGGAGGTTCAGATCCCAAGATGATATCTGGCACACTTGACTTATTGCTACCATAATTGTTACAAACAAAACATAAAAATCAGTCATAACTTTTTCAATTTCAGCTTAAGGGGAGACTCTTGTTCAACTGTCCATGAGGTTGGAGCCCTCTTAATCCTGGAGTGATGAATCCACAGGCCTTTCCCTTGGACCTTGACAACTGTATAAGTAGTCAGGAGTACCTGGAATAGCCCCTTCCACTTCTCAGTCAGCGGCTCTGAATTCCATGACTTGATGTAGACCCAGTCCAGGTTGAAATGGATGGGCTGGTGTATCCAGTTCTAAGGGCCTGCTTGTTGTCACGTACTTCCGCAATTCCTGTAAAGTCTTTCCCAAGGACATTAAGTAATTATTCAAGTCCATTTGCCCTTTAATGTGAATTGTTCCTGGTATATGTGGGGCCTGGTAAGGCCTTCCATAAAGTAACTCGTAAGGTCTCAAACTGTTTTTACCACGAAGTTGTATTCTAATTCTTAACAGCGCTAAAGGTAGCGCTTGTATCCAAGTCATTGATGTTTCCTGACATATTTTCCCAATCTGCAATTTAAGTGTACAGTTCATTCTTTCTACCTTTCCACTTGATTGGGGCCTATAAGGAGTATGGAGATCCCATGTTATGGCTAAGTTTTTACTCAGTTGTTTTATAACTTCAGCAACAAAATGTGGTCCTCTGTCTGAGGACATTCCTAAGGGAACACCGAACCTCAGGATAAGTTCTTTTAACAAGATTTTAGTTACTTCTTTAGCCTTACTGGTGCGACAGGGAAAAGCCTCTGGCCATCCAGTAAAAGTATCAACTAGAACAAGGATGTATCTATATCCCCCTTTTCTAGGTAGTTCTGTAAAATCAATTTGCCAGTAGTCTCCTGGGGAATTTCCTCCTTTTGTACCCCCAAAAATCAATTTATTGCTAATACTTGGGTTGTTTTTACAACAACATTCACAATTTCCCATGATGGATCAGATAATTTCTGTCATTGTTCGCCTTATAACTATCTTTTGAAGATGTTTTACTAAATTTTCAGTTCCCCAATGTACTTTATTATGTTCTCGTTTAGCAATTTCTCTCATTAGTGAGGGTGGGATCACTATTTGTCCTGTGGGTGTAACAGCCCACCCATCTGTTTGTTCCTGTGCCTGTAAGGCTTTTACTAATTTAACATCTTTACTATCATATTTAGGTGGTGTTTCTGGTAAAGTTATTTCTTTTTCTGGTAATAATGCCATGATGCCTGTTTCTGCAGCCTCTTTGGCAGCTTTATCTGCTAATTGATTACCTATTTCTGGGGGGGGGGTCCTGTTTGGTGGGCTTTGCAATGCATTATTGCAACTGCCATCAGTTTTTGAATACTCTCTAATAGTTCTTGTATTTGCGCAGCATGTTTGATTTCAGTTCCTTGCGCTGATAGTAGTCCTCTTTCTTTCCAGATGACTCCATGTGACATGCGGAACAAACTTTACAACTCAGAGAGTGAGTTATAAAGCAGGTACGTTTATTTTGGCGCTGGGTGCAAGGGGTTTCTCCTCAAAGCTTGCACACCGTCTCAGCAAGCAGCCAGATATTTATTACACCAAAGCATACATATTCATAGGGTTACACAATACAAAATATACATATGTATAAGTTGGGGCGGGGTTAGTTCAAAAGCTTGTGTCAGCCGTTCTAAAATGTTTATGTCATCTTGTGCAGGCTCAGATCTGTCTCTGGTGGTCGTTTACTTCTTCAGGGGTCTTATCTTCCTCTTCTTCTTCTGTCCTCTAAATGAACTTCTTCAGTCATTTACGCATGCTCTCTTCTTACTTGGTGATTTCTGTGGTTTTTAACAAGTCCTAACAAGTTCTGTGGTAAGACTAACACTGCGGTTCCTGTTATCACCTCCTTTGTCTGGCATGTCAGTCCTTGAGGAATACCAGTCCCTGATAAGCTTAACCCTTGACAGACGCCACAGGCGCCAGGCCTTGACAAGCGAGCCTCGAAAGAACAAACAAGGCCAACAGAATTATTAAACAATATTTAAGTGGTCAAAAGGCAGATGGTTATTTCCCTGTATCAGTTCCCCCCTTTTCTTTCCCCTAAGCAAATTCTTTTGCTTTTAGAAGTGGTTCGTTATGTTTCATCATTATATATATTACAACAGTTGCCAAATTCATCCCTTTTAGATCCTCTCCCGCATTTCCCGTATACCCGAAATAAGCATTTGTCCAAGGTCACTCCCAAGCACTTATTAAGTTACAGTTCAGCAGAGTCATAAGAACCCCTATCATCCTTTTTGGATGCAAAGCTTCAATGGTCCCATAGGTGTCGATTCCCATTGTGGCTTAGGGGCTTTCTTCACTCTGGTGTGATGCACTCATGAGGTCTGTTCTTTAATCTTGATCGCTGTATGGGACGTCAGCAGCACCTGGAAGGGGCCCTCTGACTTCGGTTCCAGAGGTGTATCTGTAAAGGACTTCACATACACATAATCACCAGGCTTAATATCATGCACCGGTCCATCAAGACCTCAGGCTCTGGTTCCTAAGACCAGTTTCTCTATCTCCTGAAGTTGTTTTTGCAGGCTTATTACATAATCAGATAACATTTCATCCCCAATCCGAGTTTATATTCCCGCCTGTACAATATAGGACCTCCCGTACAATATTTCAAAAGGGCTCAACCCCTCTTTAGTTCTGGGCTTAGTTCTAATCCTCAGGAGTGCCAAAGATAATGATTGTGGCCAAGATAATCCGGCCTCCTGCCCTAGTTTTACAATCTGTAACTTAATTAAGTGATTCATCTTTTCCACTTGACCACTCACTTGTGGCCTATATGAGGTATGTAACTGCCAATCTATTCCCAAGAGTTTACTAACTTGTTGAACAATTTTTGCAATAAAACATGGTTCTCTATCCGAGGAGATTGTTGCAGGAATCCCGAATCTCGGTACTATTTCTTGTAGTAGTGCTTCAGTTACCTCCCTAGCCTTACTGGTTCGGCAATGGAATGCTTCTGGCCAGCCTGAAAAGGTGTCTGTTAGAACCAACAGATATTGGAACCCCCCTTTTCTTGCGAGTTCTGAGAAATCAGTTTGCCACCGCTGCCCTGGATAGTTTCCTTTCCCTATTTGTCCGGGTTGGGCTTTAGGGCTTACTTTAGGATTATTTTGCAAACATATTTCACACTGCTGAGTCACTTGTTTAACAGTGGTGTAGAGGTTCCGGGCAACTATACGCTGATTCAAGTATTTATACAATGCCTCAGCTTCCGAATGGGATTTTCTGTGTTCTGCTATAACTATGGCCCACAATAACGCAAATGGGATTATTATTTTGCCCTGCGGAGTCTTTGCCCACCTACCCTTCTCTATTTCTCCACCTAAGTCTTCAACTAATTTCCGATCCTCTTTGGAATACCTGGGTTCACAATCAATTTGTATTTTACCATTTGGGACCATAGACTGCACCTCTAATTCACCTCTCTCAGCTGCTTTTTTGGCTTCACGATCCGCCATAGCATTGCCCAATTCCTGAGCGGTATTTCCTTTCTGATGAGCCTTGCAATGCATGATAGCCACTTTTTCAGGTAGCTGCACTGCTTCCAGGAGCCTAAGAATTTCTTCAGCATGTTTTATATGTTTCCCTTGGGTGGATAGGAGTCCCCTTTCTTTCCATATGGCTCCATGGGCATGGACTACCCCAAAAGCGTATTTGGAGTCCATCCAGATATTAATCTTCTTGTCTTTGGCTAGCTCCAGCGCTCGGGTTAAAGCTATTATTTCTGCTTTTTGTGCCGAGGTATTTGGGGCAAGGGCTTTGGACTCTATTACCCGATCTGCAGTGGTTACTGCATACCCTGCTCTGCGGATGCCTTGTCGAACAAAGCTACTTCCGTCTGTGTACCAGGAATCTTCAGCATCTTCCAGCAGCTCCTCTTTTAGATCTGGTCAGCTGGAATAGACTGCTTCAATTGTTTCCAGGCAGTCATGTGATACCGGTTCTCCCGTGGTTCCGCTGAGGAAAGATGCTGGATTGATAATGTTAGTAACCACTATTTCCACATCATCCTGTTCCACCAAAATGGCCTGATATTTAAGGAATCTCTGTGGTGAGAGCCAGTGCCCCCCTTTTACCTCTAATACTGTAGATACAGTATGAGATATCAACACTGTAATCTTTTGGCCCAATATAAATTTACGAGCTTCTTGAATATTTAGCACCAATGCTGCTACCGCCCTTAAGCAGCTAGGCCAACCTTTACTTACTTCATCAAGTTGTTTGGAGAAATACGCCACTGCCCTTCTATATGTTCCCAAGTTTTGGGCTAGGATTCCCAGGGCTATTCCCTGCTTCTCATGGGAGAACAGCCAGAATGGCTTAGTAATATCTGGTAACCCCAAGGCAGGGGCGTCCATTAATTTCCTTTTCAGTTGCTGGAATGCTCTTTCTGCTTCCCCATTCCAGATGAGGTCTTTTGGATTAGATTTCAACAGTTCATAGAGTGGCCTTTCCAAGAGTCCGTAGTTATATATCCATAGGCGACACCATCCTGTCATCCCTAAAAATGTGCGGAGTTCTTTAGCTGTCTGCGGTCGAGGAGTCTGACAGATGGCCTCCTTTCTTGCTGTTCCTAGGGTTCTTTGGCCAGCAGTTATCTCGTATCCGAGGTAAGTTACCTGCCGCTGAGCCACATGGGCTTTCTGTGGAGAGACTCAATAGCCATTAAGTCCAAGGAAATTTAGCAGACTGACTGTCCATACTATACATAGTTCTTTCGTTTCAGTGGCTATCAATAGATCATCTACATATTGTAATACTACCCCAGTTCCATATGGTCGCTCCCACTGTTCCAAGTCTTTGGCTAGTTGGTTTCTAAAAAGAGTGGGGCTATTCTTAAACCCCTGTGGTAACACAGTTGTATTGGCTTTGCGTGGCAAGGTTTTGGTAGCGGGGGGGTTACAGGGGTGGCTTCTGTAAGAAGCTGCTGGAAGCTTCCCCTGTGTCCGACAGAGCTAATACCAGCCGGCTCTAAGACAGACCCGCCGCCGGCCAAGGCCGAGCCAATCAGCAATAGTGGTAACGCCTCTGTGATAACATTCTTAAGAAGGAAAAAAGTTGCTGGGACAGACAGAAACGGCAGCCGGAGAGAGAGTGAGAACATGTAAGAGAAACAACCCTGCAGACACCAAGGTCAGTGAAGAAGGAGGGGGAGGAGATGCTCCAGGTGCCAGAACAGAGATTCCCCTGCAGCCCGTGGTGAAGACCATGGTGAGGCAGGCTGTCCCCCTGCACTCCATGGAGGTCCACGGTGGAGCAGATATCCACCTGCAGCCCGGGGAGGACCCCACGCTGGAGCAGGTGGGTTCCCGAAGGAGGCTGTGACCCCGTGGGAAGCCCGCGCTGGAGCAGTCTGCTCCTGAAGGACTGCACACCGTGGAAGGGACCCATGCTGGAGCAGTTTGTGAAGAACTGCATCCCATGGGAAGGACCCACGTTGGAGAAGTTCATGGAGGACTGTCTCCCGTGGGTGGGACCCCACGCTGGAGCAGGGAAGAGTGTGAGGAGTCCTCCCCCTGAGGAGGATGAAGCGGCAGAAAACAACGTGTGATGAACTGACCGTAAACCCCATTCCCCGTCCCCCTGTGCCGCTGGGGTGGTTGGTAGAGAATCCGGGAGTGAAGTTGTGCCCGGGAAGAAGGGAGGGGTGGAGGGAAGGTGTTCTGAGATTTAGTTTTATTTCTCATTACCCTGCTCTGGTTGATTTGTAATAAAGTGAGTTAATTTTCCCCAAGCTGAGTCTGTTTTGCCCGTGACGGTAAGTGGTGAGTGATCTTTCCTGTCCTTATCTCGACCCAGAAGCCCTTTGTTATATTTTCTCTCCCCTGTCCAGCTGAGGAGGGGGAGTGATAGAGTGGCTTTGGTGGGCACCTGGCGTCCAGCCAGGGTCAACCCACCACAACAGTCCATGTTAGTTGTGTCTTTCTTCTGGAGTCTGGGTTTTCCCATTCAAATGCAAACAGCAGCTGGCTCTCTGGGCTCAAGGATAGGCAAAAGAAGGCGTCTTTCAGGTCCAATACGGTAAACCAGGCCAATTCAAGTGTCAGTTTAGTTAATAATGTGTATGGGTTTGCTACGACAGGGTGCAGATCTTCAACAATTCTATTAATAGCTCTGAGATCCTGTACTATTCGATAATTACCATCCGACTTTTTGACAGGTAGAATGGGAGTGTTATATTCCGATTCACATTCTGTTTGCAGCCCATATTTGATAAACCGGTTGATTATTGGTCGGGTTCCTTCCCTATTTTCTGTTCTAAGGGGATATTGCCTAATTCTTACAGGCCGCACCCCTGATTTGAGCCTGGCCATTATTGGGGAGGCATTTTTCGCATTTCCTGGTATCTCTGAGGCCCATACCCCTGGATATACTTGGTTCTGGATTTCCTCAGGTACTCCTGAGCTAACAGGAGTATCTATGAGGGCCAGACTCAGAAGTTCAATTAGCTGGTCATCCCCCACTCGAAGTTCTACTTTTCCTTTCTCAAATTTTATTTCCGCTTTTAGTTGTTCCAATAAGTCTCACCCTAATAGAGGTTTTAGCGAGTTAGGCATATATAAGAATTTGTGTATTCCCAATTGTTTTCCCAATTTAAATTTAAGAGGTTTTAAAAAGTACGCCTTTTCACTTTGACTGGTAGCTCCTTTTACCGTTACAAAATCATCATCCGTAAGTGTTAAAGCTTGGTTTAAAACCAAAAATGTTGCCCCGGTATCAACTAGAAATTCTATACTCTGTTGTTGTTTCCCTAGCCTCAATATAACCAGTGGATCCGCTAGGGTAGATTCCCCAGGTCCCCGTCAATCTTCTTTGACGTGGGACTGTATTCTCCCTTTCCCTTTCCGTCTCTCTGGACATTTATAGACTAGAATCATAGAATCATTTAGGTTGGAAAAGACCTTCAAGATCATCGAGTCCAACCATTAACCAAGCCCACTAAACCATGTCCTTAAGTACCCTGTCCACTCACTTTTTTAATATCTCCAGGGATGGTGACTCAACCACTTCCCTGGGTAGCCCATTCCAATGTTTGACAACCCTCTCAGTAAAGAAATTTTTCCTAATATCTAACCTAAATCTCCCTTGCCTCAACTTGAGGCCATTTCCTCTTGTCCTATCTCCAGCCACCTGACAGAAGAGACCAACACCCACCTCACTACAACCCCCTTTCAGGTAGTTGTAGAGAGTGAGAAGGTCTCCCCTCAGCCTCCTCTTTTCTAGACTGAACAGCCCCAGTTCCCTCAGCCGTTCCTCATAAGACTTGTGCTCCAGGCCCCTCACCAACTTGGTTGCCCTCCTCTGAACACGCTCCAGCAACTCAATGTCCTTCCTGGAGTGAGGGGCCCAAAACTGAACACAGCACTCGAGGTGCGGCCTCACCAGTGCTGAGTACAGGGGAACAATCACCTCCCTGCTCCTGCTGGCCACACTATTTCTGATACAGGCTAGGATGCGATTGGCCTTCTTGGCCACCTGGGCACACTGCTGGCTCATGTTCAGCCGGCTGTCAACCAGCACACCCAGGTCTTTCTCTGCCAGGCAGCTTTCCAGCCACTCCTCCCCAAGCCTGTAGCGCTGCATGGGGTTGCTGTGACCAAAGTGCAGGACCCGGCACTTGGCCTTGTTGAACTTCATACGATTGGCCTCAGCCCATCGATCCAGCCTGTCCAGATCTCTTTGTAGAGCCTCCCTACCCTCAAGCAGATCAACCCTTCCCCCCAACTTGGTGTCGTCTGCAAACTTGCTGAGGGTGCACTCAATCCCCTCATCCAAATCATCGATAAAGATATTAACGAGAACTGGCCCCAACACTGAGCCCTGGGGAACACCACTTGTGACCCGCCGCCAACTGGATTTCACCCCATTCACCACAACCCTCTGGGCTCGGCCATCCAGCCAGTTTTTCACCCAGCGAAGAGTGCACTTATCCAGGCCACAAGACGCCAGTTTCTCAAGGAGTATGCCATGAGAGACAGTGTCAAAGGCCTTGCTGAAGTCAAGGTAGATAACATCCACAGCCTTTCCCTCATCCACTAGGCGGGTCACATGGTCATAGAAGGAGATCAGGTTGGTCAAGCAGGACCTGCCTTTCGTAAACCCATGCTGACTGGGCCTGATCCCCTTCTTATCCTGGACTTGCCATGTGAGTGCTCTCAAGACAAGCCGTTCCATAATCTTCCCCGGTACCGAGGTCAGGCTGACAGGCCTGTAGTTCCCCGGATCCTCCCTCCGACCCTTCTTATAAATGGAAGTCACATTGGCAAGCCTCCAGTCCTCTGGGACCTCCCCTGTTGACCAGGATCACTGATAAATGATAGAGAGTGGCTTGGCAAGGACCTCTGCCAGTTCCCTCAGTACTCTTGGATGGATCCCATCAGGTCCCATAGATTTCTGAGTGTCCAGATGGTGAAGTAGGTCCCTAACTATTTCCTCCTGGATTAAGGGGGGTATGTTGTGCTCTTCATCCTTGCCTTCCAGCTCAGGGGGCGGAGTACCCTGAGGATGACTGGACTCACTATTAAAGACTGAGGCAAAGAAGGCATTAAGTACCTCGGCCTTTTCCTCATCACTGGTTGCTACGTTCCCTTCTGTATCCATTAAAGGAAAGATATTCTCCTTGGGATTCTTTTTGCTGTTAACATATTTGTAAAAACATTTTTTGTTGTCCCTTACAGTTCTAGCTGAGCTTTTGCCTTTCTAATTTTCCCTCTGTATGATCTAACCAGATCCCTGTACTCCTCCCAAGTTGCCCGCCCTTTCCTCCAGAGATGATAAACTCTCCTTTTTTTCTTGAGTCCTAGCAAAAGCTCCCCGTTCAGCCAGGCCGGTCATTTTCCTCGGTGGTTTGACTTGCAGCACATGGGAATAGGCTGGTCCTGAGTCATTAAGATTTCCTTCTTAAAGAATGTCCATCCCTCCTGGACCCCTCTGCCCTTCAGGACCGTCTCCCAAGGGACTCTCTCAACCAGTGCCTTGAAGAGGCCAAAGTTAGCCCTCTGGAAGTCCATAGTGGTGGTTTTGCTGACCACCTTCTTTGCCTCACCAAGAATTGAAAATTCTATCATTTCATGGTCGCTAAGCCCAAGACGGCCCCCGACCATCACCCCTCCCACCAGTCCTTCCCTGTTCGTAAACAGTAGGTCTAGCAAGGCTCCTCCCCTGGTTGGCTCACCCACCAGCTGTGTCAAGAAGTTATCTTCCACACACTCCAGGAACCTCCCAGATTGTTTACTCACTGCTGTGTTGTATTTCCAGCAGATGTCTGCAAAGTTAAAGTCCCCCACAAGGACAAGGGCACACGATTCTGAGACTACTGCCAGCCGCTTGTAGAACAATTCATCCGCCTCATCAGCCTGGTCGGCCGGTCTGTAACAGACTCCCAGCACAATATCTGCCTTACCGGCTTCCCCTCTCATCCTCGCCCATAAGCACTCCACCTTGTCATCAGAATCGCGTAGCTCTATACAGTCAAAACGTTCCCTAACACAGAGCGCCACCCCGCCACCTCTTCTACCTTGCCTATCCCTTCGGAAGAGCTTGTAGCCATCCGTTGCAGCACTCCAGTCACGGCAGTCGTCCCACCACGTCTCCGTGACGGCGACTAAGTCATATCTGTCCTGCTGCTCGATGCCTTCCAGCTCCTCCTCTTTATCGCCCATGCTGCGTGCGTTGGCATAGATGCATTTGAGCTGGGTTACCGAATCCACTCCTAACATCGGCATGCTGCCCCCAGGCTCAGCTCTGGTGCACCTAGTTTTATCCCTTACCCCCTTCGGACCTAGTTTAAAGCCCTTTCTATGAGCCCTGCCATCTCATGAGCAAGGAGTCTCTTACCCCTTTGAGACAGCTGGACACCATCTGTCGCTAGCAAGCCCGGTGCTGTGTAAACCTCCCCGTGATCAAAAAACCCACAATTCCACCTGTGGCACCAGCCTCTGAGCCACGTATTAACCAGGTGTGTTTTCCTGTTCCTTTCAGTGTATTTCCCTGCCACCGAAGGCATTGAGGAAAACACTACCTGTGCTCCCGATCCTTCTACTCATCGTCCCGGTGCCCTGAAATCCCTTTGGATTCCTCTCTGCAATCTCATCGCTGCCAACCTGCACAACCAGCAATAGGTAATAATCAGAGGTCCGAACGAGACCAGGGAGTTCCCTGGTAATGTCTTTTACCCAGGCCCCAGGGAGGCAGCAGACTTCCCTGTGGGATGAGTCAGGTCTGCATATTGGGCCCTCTGTCCCCCTCAAGAGGGAGTCGCCTACGACAATTACCCTCCTTTTTCTTTTTTCAGAGGATGTGAGAATGCGTGGGGCTGCCCGACTGAGCCTAGGCACCTCCCTAGATAGGGCTTCATCTACAACCTGATCTTCACTGGCCTGGTCCTCAAGTTCCAGAGCCCCATACCTGTTGCGTAGGGGCAACTGGGAAGGTGAGGGAGACCGGGAGCGGATTTGCCTACCTCCCCGAGCAGGGACCTGTATCCATTCCCCTCCATCTCTTAGGTCCCCTCCTGCCTGGAGACAGGAGGGCAGGGGAACCTCCGCTTCTTGCGGAGTCTCCATCTGCTGCCTCTGTCTCAGGGATGGCAGGTTGTGGGCCCACCAATCTATCTCCCTCTCACACTCCCTGATACTCCTCAACCTTTCCACTTCCTCCTTCAGCTCTACCACCAGGCTGAGCAGATCACTCACCTGGTCACACCTCACACAAGAGGTGTCCCCGCTGACCTCCATCATCTCTGATAGACTCAGGCACTCCCTGCAGCCAGAGACCTGGACAGCTGCATGTTTACATGGGACCTCTGTCTGCGTTGCCATATTTTTCCTAACAATGGCTTTCACCCGAGTGGCAACCATACCTGGGTCTCCCTCTGGGCCAACACTCACCACTTGAGTAGCCTTATCGAGCTGGGAAGAGGGGGGGCTGCGCCCTACCTGCGCAAACTGCCGCGCCACGCCCTGTTCGCCGCGCTCCCGGTCGCTGGCGCTCCTCAGGGCCGTTCAAATCTCCCGCGGTTGCCCCGGCAACGCCCACGCCGCGTCTGCCTCTCTCGCGAGAGCCGCCGGCTCTGGCTGGGTCCCTCCGCTCTTCCCCGGCGCTCCTGGGCCTCGGGAACCTCCCTGTCCGCCTCAATCTAGCGCTTAGCCGCCGACTTACCATTGCCGCTGCTGGCCTTGCCACTGACTGAATTTATTTTTCCAATGTCCCCTTTGTTTACACCACGCACACTGGTCTTTTCCCAAAGGTCTCCTAGGTCCCATACCTCTAGATCCCTTACTCTCTTGCAGCGCCGCTACCAATGCCCGTTTATCCTTCCTCCGATCCTCCTCTTCTCTATTGCTAAACACTCTCCAAGCTTCCTCTAATAGAGTCTCTAAATTTCTGCTTTCTGTCAGTCTCAATTTCTGCAGTTTTCTCCGAATATCACTTGCTGACTGTCCTATGAATAGAGACACTAACTGCTGTATTCCTATTTCCCTTCTCTCCTCAAAAACAACATTAATTGCAACAAGGTATTATAATTCAAGGTTCCGTTGAAGGGCCATTTCTCCTCATCATCTAATTTATACAAAAGCCACCATTGATTGCAATATTTTATTAAAGTCTTTCTGTTTACGCTTCCCCCTGGCGCCTCTCCTATCTCCTCCTAGTGAGCTAAAATACAGCCTAGAGGGCTCCTTTTCACTATTCCACCACTTTGTTTACCTCCTATAATAAACACTCTGCAGGGGTTTATTCCTCAGCCGAAGAATACAACCTGATTAAATTGACAACAATAATACCTTATCCAAGGCAAAAGATGCAAGGGTGTACTCGCCCCACAGCAAATGCACCTAAATTCAAGACAATTGTCGAGACAAAACTCCTGTCTCCCGTTAAAAGAAATAATGTATTTATGACACTCTAAACACTTAGCATGAACAAACAAGCAACACCGATGGCAAAGCGGACAGGCACTCGTCCGTGCTCCACGCCAAATAAACCTGACACTACTCTGCTCTACATTTCCCCCCCATATACCAGTGGCATTCTTACTGATTCCTTACACCTTTTAAGGTCCCACAAAATACCTGCTTAAGCTGGCCTGAACGCTCAATCTTATTCCAGTCAGACCAGTTTCCTTGACACTCACTACACCAAAAATCGTCCCCCAAACCGTACTCCAACGTTCTGTTTACAACCAAAACATTCAAAAACATATATTGGGTTGCATGAAAAATCCTGATGTCTGTGTATAGGACAATAAGGGTTAACAATCGGTTCGACTAACACAGTCCCAAAGTCTGTCATATGCTTCGTCTGTCTCCGGCCGCTCTCCTGGCGGAGAACACGGAACCGCGGATCAGGACTCCGCTCTCGCTCCGCAGTCTGACTGCATCTCACTCACTCAAACACTCACCCAACTTACGACAATATAAAACATTAATTGTACAATAAAGCACTTATCACACAATACACGGTACCGGGCACAGAAACTTCTTAAATATACAGCTTGTAATGACTATCATAAAAATCCCGATTATAGCCGCAATGATACAAATTTCAATTCCCATGGGTTACAATAGTTGGTACGAATGATAGCTATCCCACACTCCCACAATTTCAGCGAAGAACACCCAGTCCTTTACTCGCGTACTTCCCTTAATCAGGGATTCTCGCGTTCCCCATTCCTGGATTCGAATCCTGACCACCCAGGGGAGAGCACCAATGCTCTTTACCTCGTGTAGGATGTCTCCTCACGACTTACAGGTTCCCCACCCTAAATTAACATACCTGGTCCCCCGATGGTCCTTGTCTGTCCCTGCAGTGATCGAGCGAGCGAGGAAGGTCCTCCGAGAAATCTCGGGGCGTGCCAAGGATGTCCCACTGTCAGCCAGTCCTGCAGCCGGGCAGAGAGGGTCCCATCTGGGGTGCCAAATTGACACGCAGATCAAACTTTACAACTCGGAGAGTGAGTTATAAAGCAGGCATGTTTATTCCGGTGCCGGGGTTCAAGGGGATTTCTCCTCAAAGCTTGCACACCGTCTCAGCAAGCAGCCAGATATTTATTACACCAAAGCATACATATTCATAGGGTTACACAATACAAAATATACATATGTATAAGTTGGGGCGGGGTTAGTTCAAAAGCTTGTGTCAGCCGTTCTAAAATGTTTATGTCATCTTGTGCAGGCTCAGATCTGTCTCTGGTGGTCGTTTACTTCTTCAGGGGTCTTATCTTCCTCTTCTTCTTCTGTCCTCTAAATGAACTTCTTCAGTCATTTACGCATGCTCTCTTCTTACTTGGTGATTTCTGTGGTTTTTAACAAGTCCTAACAAGTTCTGTGGTAAGACTAACACTGCAGTTCCTGTTATCACCTCCTTTGTCTGGCATGTCAGTCCTTGAGGAATACCAGTCCCTGATAAGCTTAACCCTTGACAGATGCCACAGGCGACAGGCCTTGGTAAGTGAGTTTCGAAAGAACAAACAAGGCCAACAGAATTATTAAACAATATTTAAGTGGTCAAAAGGCAGATAGTTATTTCCCTGTATGACATGGGCGTGTACAACTCCAAAAGCATACTTAGAATCTGTCCAAATATTAACCTTTTTCCCTTCACTCAGTTCCAATGCTTGTGTTAAGGCTATTAGTTCTGCCTTTTGGGCTGATGTTTTGGGAGATAAGGCTCGTGCCTCTACTATGCCATCTAAGGTCGTCACAGCGTATCCTGACAGTCTCTTCCCATCACGAACAAAACTGCTGCCATCAGTATATAACTCCCAGTCTGGATTTTCCAACGGAATGTCTTTAAGATCTGGACAGCTAGCATATATTTCCTCTACTGTTTGTAAGCAGTCATGTTCTGGTGAACTCTCCACTTGATCAGTGGAAAGGAATACTGCTGGATTTACAATTGAAGTGGTCTTGAGATCGATGTCATCTTGTTCTCATAGTACCATTTGGTATCTCAGCATACGGCTGGGGGACAACCAATGCCCCCCTTTTTGTTCTAAAACCGTTGCTACCATATGTGGTACATACACAGTAATTTCCCGAGTTTCTGTTGCAATTAAGATGTCATCTACATATTATAATACAGTTCCCTGTCCATTTTCTTTTCTCCAAATCTCTAATTCCTTCGCCAGCTGATTTCCAAAAATAGTTGGGCTATTCTTGAAGCCTTGTGGTAGAACTGTCCAAGTATATTTTGTCTTTCACCCTGTTTCAGGATTTTCCCACTCAAAAGCAAAAAGCTCCTGACTTTTAGAGTCCAAAGGGATGCAGAAAAAGGCATCTTTCAGATCTAAAACCATAAACCAGCTTTGTTCACTGGTGAGGGTAGTTAGTAATGTATACGGGTTTGCAACTACTGGATGTATATCTTGTACTATCTGATTTATTGCTCTAACATCCTGGACTAAACAGTAATCTTTTCCATTAGCTTTCTTTACTGGTAAGATAGGTGTATTGTATTTTGACTCACATTCTATTAGCAACTTTTATTTCAAGAATTTTTGAACTGTTGGTACCAAGCCAGTTCTCGCTTCTAATTTTAAAGGGTATTGTTTAATTCTTACCGGTGACGACCCTGGTTTTAAATAAATTCTTACTGGTTCCGCTCTCTTAGACCTTCCTGGAACTTCTCCTGCCCAAACAATGGGAATCACTGCATCTTCTATTTCTCGAGGTATCTTGTCCCTTTTGGGATTTGTATCCTGTAACAACAAGGCTACGGCTTCGACATATTTAGATTCTGGGATTAAAATTTCAGCTTCCCCATCCTTGAATCTGATTTCAGCTTCTACCTTTTCAAGTAAATCTCTACCCAATAAAGTTTTCGGAGAATTTGGCAAATATAATAACTGGTGAGTAACCCATTGTTTTCCAAGTTTAAATTTCAGGGATTTGAAAAATGGCCAGGTCTCATGCATCCCTGTCGCACCAATGACATTTATGCTTCTGTTTTTTAAATTTCCTTCTAGTGTATTTAAGACCGAATATGTAGCCCCAGTGTCAACTACAAATTCTATTTCCTCATCTCCCAGCTTTGCTTTAACTAGAGGTTCCGCTGGGGGAGAGGTTCCTCTGGTCCCTGTCAGTCCTCTCCCACTGCTTACTTCAAACGCTTCTCTCAGCACAGCCACAGACACACTTGATTCCTTTTTCTTTTAACATTCCTAATCCTTATCTCACTTGTAAATTCCTTGCAAAAGGGGCTGCCCATAAATCAGCCTCTTGTTGCTTTGCTCCTTTTTTTCTTTTTTTTTTTCTGCTCAGTTTTCTGCTTTTCTTTGTGCTCATCATATACAAACACAGCAACACTCAAATTATTTCTCTAAATCAGGGGCCATTTGACCCACAAGGACACTAATTGTGAGTGCATCATTAAAATTTTGTTAGCAGAGCTTGTCTGAGTCCCCCAAAATCACTGGGACGCTCGTCAGGTCTCTGCCTGCATTCTTGCACTTTTAGTCCTATTTACCCCTAGTTCTCCACATGCCCTAATGGCTTCTATTAAATTTCAGAGCCCTGTCTTTTGACAAAAACGGCTCAGTCTCTTACATTGTTTTAGTCCCAGTTTTGATCTTTATTTTTTCTTTTTTTTTTTTTTTTTTTTCTCCTAGCCTGTTGTGCTAGTTCTGCTTAGGGAAATTTAACACTCACCCTTCTCCTTTTCCAAAGCTACAACGAGGGGATCACTAGGTGCAAGATTTATACCGCATTCCTTTTGCCACTCCGGATGTCTCCTCAAAGTAAAGAACATATCCGCATGCAACACTTCATCCCGCTTTCCTTCTCTCCTCAGGAATAACATTAATTGTAATAAGCTGTTATAATTTAACATACCATTCATAGGCCACTTTCCCCATCATCCAATTTATACAGTGGCCACCATTGATTACAATACCTTGTCGGGACCCCACCTGGGGGGTCCGGCAATCTGCTTGCAATGTCCGAAAATACATCCCAAAAGTGATTTTTTCAAAATACCTCCTTTAAATGATCCCCACCCATATTAAATATGAGTAACAGAACAATTAAATGATCCAAGCAAACAAAACAAATCCGTATTTCCAATAACCAAATTCCAATAACCAGGCACAATTATATCATTCACAACCACAACAGTATCACTGGTCCAACTGGCCGGGGACTCTAAACCCCACAGGCGCCTAGTCCAACCTCTGCGGGCTTTGCGGGCTTTGCGGGCTTTGCGCACCATCTGACCAGGCAGACAGTCCAGGGACTCTAACCCCAGATGGTCAGGGGACTCTAACCCCCGACACTTGGGGACTCTAACCCCAAGGGAAAAGAAAAAATGCCTTCTCACCTTTCTAGGGGACTTGCCTTGAAATCTTCGGGTCCGGGGATCAGAGGTTCTCCCCAAGAAATCCTCGGTGCCGGCTGGAGGTCCAGAGATCCCACAGAGCCGTCAATGTTGAAAGGCAGTGTCCCATCTGGGCCGCCAAATTGTTACCAAAAAAGCCAGTCAAAGAAATTCTCTAAGACTTGATTTTGGAGTTTTAGAAAGCAGGCATTCTTTATTGCAGCGCTGGGTGCACGGGAGATCACTCCACCTATCGTGCACACCATTACCTACAGCAAGCAAAATTTATATTATTCCAGTCATAGATATTCATATTATCATTTACATAGTGTCCACCCTTTGGTCACGCGCAGTGTGGGTCATGTCTTTCTCCTAGTTAGCTGGCCTTGGCAAGTTTTAATTACAAAAACTCAGCAGAACTCAAAGCTTATCATCAGGGCCCAAGGCTTCTTGTCTATTGACGCACATCAGGCCCAAGGCCTCCTGTCTGTTGGCGCCTTTAGCGCATACCATTGACAAAGCTCAAGGTTTTTCTTATCTAATTAGTACATACCAAAATTTCGAAGTTATTCAAGCAAGCAAAAAGATCGTTAGTACAGCAATACAGTAAAATTTTCCTTCTCCTGCCTTTGTTCAAGGCATCACAGTCAGATGTCTAATGTGTCAGATACTTTACATATTCATACAGTGTCATTTCTCTTGTTTCATTGCAATAGTTTCCATTGTGTACAAAACTAGTGCTGAAAGGAGAAAATAGTAATACAATTTATGCAAGATTAGGTTTTCATCTTATATTTTAGTTTCCTGGTTGCATGAGTGGGGTGTGAAACAATAGCTAATAACACAAAATATAGCACAAAAATGTGGTATAATAATAACCACATAATTTATAATAATAAACATAAATATGTATGTCTTTCAATACATACACACCAATTAATTATCATTAACTGTAATTGTTTAAATTTTTTTAACTGTATCATATTGATAAGAACTCTTTATATAAGATAATGGAAATACCTGAGAAGCTACTCACTGGTGAATTATTCTATTACTTTGTTGTATTACTAATGAAATCAGATAAAACTATACACAAGTCTTATGAGGAGTGGCTGAGGGAACTGGGATTGTTTAGCCTGGAGAAAAGGAGGCTGAGGGGAGACCTTATCGCTCTCTACAACTACCTGAAAGGAGGTTGTAGTGAGGTGGGTGCTGGTCTCTTCTATCAAGTAACTAGTGACAGGACAAGAGGAAATGGCCTCAAGTTGCACCAGGGGAGGTTTAGATTGGATATTAGGAAAAAATTCTTTACTGAAAGGGTTGTCAGGCATTGGAATAGGCTGCCCAGGGAAGTGGTGGAGTCACCATCCCTGGAGGTATTCAAAAAGCACGTAGACAAGGCACTTCAGGACATGGTTTAGTGGGCATGGTTGATGGTTGGACTCGATGATCTTAAAGGTCTTTTCCAACCTAAATGATTCTATGATTCTATATTCTTCTTTGATATATTTAATCTCTTGAAAAATATTACTTTCTGTCTTTGGTAAAAGATATCTACTGAAATACTTGTCAATTGGTATAACATATACAAGCAAAGAGAAAGCCATAACAATAATTACATATTTGTAGGTAAACATTAGTATCTTTATATTTGAAATTACTATATAAGTTTCCTTCTTCTATTTATTAGGAGGCTTAAATGGTCACACTAAAATTACAGTTTTTTAGTAATTCATACACTGCCATATTCATAGGTTTTAGAATAAATTTATTAGCTTTACTTATAAAGTTCCTTTGCATTCTTGGAGCTGCTACTGCTCCATGTACTTAGAGGAACCATTATATAGTACAGAAAGTATCAGTTTTCTGCTAGTATTTCTGGTGGTGATTCTTCACGTCAGTCTATCTGAATCCCCAGATCTTACTGTTTTACCTAAAGGAATTATTTCCTCCTTCACATGAACTTTTCTTTTCTGATACACAAGACATGAAAGATTTTTGTTGCTTTATTTTTAAATGCACAGTAATATCCAGGTAAAGAATCTCATATTTTGTGTTAAGCCTTTTTTACAATCCAGTCCCTAGTTTTATTCTGACTGAAATTGCCCTCTACAAGATCTGTAACTTCACTAGTAGGGGAAACCTTCCCTTGTAAATTGGCATTAGACACAGTGAGTTAGTACTGTTCCCAAAAGCTGCTTAATTATCACAGTATTCAACTGGCCAATGTTTTGAAATATATAAATGCCCTATGATTCCTCTATGGAGTATTGGAAAAGTTATATGACAAGAATAATATCCAAAATAGTCCTGCAAATAGTAATAAATAACTAATTCTTATATACAGCTTGTCTTCATAAAGAAACATTTGCATAATTCATTTTAACTTGGTGTATTTCCATCTTAAAATAGGTAGATATCAGATATTGCTATAAATCTCAAATGTAAGTAAGTTCTTTTCCAGAATATGATATATTAATTGCCAAGCATATAAAGTAGAACAAATTAGTGATTTGCTCCATAAAGGCCATAATACATTAAAACCACCACATTTTAAAAGAAAACTTCTGTCTTGTGCTAGAGCTGAAGGTTGCCTGAAAGGCATTAATTTCATGTGATAATATTTTATTTGACACTAATCTGCTTTAGCTGCTGTTTATGACTTGTTACATGAATGCATTCAGAATGAAAAATAACCTTCTTAGCCCTCTATATAAACCAATGTATTAGCTAAAGCCTCTATGAGTTCAATAATACTATTTTAAATTAATCATCAAACCACAATGCACTCTATAAGAAACTTAACAATTAAATTACCAGTTTTCTTATTTTGAATGGTATCTGAAACTTGCAATCACTACAGGTATCCTTTGAGAAAAATGATACAAATTCTTGTCACTAAGAAAATGAAAAAATAGTTCTATGCATTTAATATTTGATTGCAGCTATATAAGATAAAATAGCTGCTTAATTTGCCTGTATTTATATCTTCAGGGTCATGAAGATTTGATACTTACATAAATTCTATTATAACTTTTGCCTACTAAAAATGTTAAACTACAGGTAATCTTCAATAGTCAAAGAACCCAACACTGCAGATTTTCAGTCACCTATATATTCTCTCAGGCTGAATGCAAATCAGTACACATAGGGAAAGCTCTGTCTATTGAGGGTATTCTTAGCCTGGTTGTCTTTCCTCAGATTTTATTATTTGGGATAAAGGCATGGAAATGGATTTTTTTTTTAAAGACGTCATCTTTTTAAAATTCTCTTTAAGCAGAGTCCAATAATTTCCAGGACTCCTGAAGTCTCAATGGGAATCATTTAAAATCATTTGGCTATTCTAATCTCTGTTTCTTCTTTTCATTTTCTCATGTAAATATATATGAAAGCAAAATTTCTTCACTTACGGTCATGGTGTACAAACACAGTGTGCTTGCAAGCCAGACATGTATGACAGTCCTTCTACCACTGCAAAGGGTAATCTAGGTTCTTCTGATGGTCCCTAGCTCCTAAATATGTTGGAGATAAAGCCCCTGCTGACCCCACACTCTTTCAAACTTACTAATCCAGGGAAGAAGCTCCAAAATTACACATCCAAAGTTTCAGTTTCTAACTAATTTATTCATATTTGTGTGGCTTCCATAATAGGGAACAAGGCAGCAGGTCAGCACACTCTGTCTTGATGACTTAGCACCACTGAAAGCTATGATGCATGGGGCCAACTACTCTCTGACAGCGTAAAGGAGGCTTGGAGAGGACACAACTTACATTTTCAGGCACTGAAGTCCATCTATATTCTAATGTTTAAGCAAAATGTATGAAAGTGAATTGAAGGTTTTTGTGTATTTCAAAAGGTGCGTGGGTCAGACCAAGGCAACAGTAAGAAGGAATTTGAGAAGGTAAATGAGAATCAGTTCCTTGTGTCACTTTTGAAATTTCAAATAATTTTGTAACAATAAAAATAAGTGATAGCAGAATATGTTCCTAAGCTTAACAGATGTTAATCAGCCCTTGCTTAACAAAGTGGGAAGACATTATAATATAATTCCTAATTTTTTTTAACTGTCAGTAGAGGCATGAAGCTATGGAAGTGCTTTGTAAGTTAACAATCAAATGGAAGAATTAATGTGCAAAAAAGTAACAAAAACATCTTTAATTGTTGATTTTCAGTCTATCTGGCCTTCAAAAGGTAAAATTATAACTTTAAGATATGAGGAACTAGAGCAACTAGAGGAAGTAACCAAAATTGCCATGTACTTAACTAAAGTAGGATTCAATCTTTATTAATTAATGTGCAAATTGACAGAGATCTATTCAAAGGCTTTCAGGGAGGATATTTTTATTCGTTTTGCTCTTTTATGCATAGCAAAGCAGTAGCTCCTGTCACTATTTTAAAGGCTTTGAAGACTATGTGAGGAAAACAGCCAACATGAACTACTTTCTACTTTGTTATTAGCTTGATTAAAAATATGCAGCATTGAAAGCTGCTCTTTGGGAAGTGGCTACACTAGTGCAATCCATATTTTGAAAAACATATGTGTTGTTATGCAAGAAATTCTTCCTCACCCTGCAGGCATGCCAGGAAGAAGGCTATACTCCAGATTGTAACAGATGAGTACAGAGGGGAAAAAAATTAGAAGGAAAGTGACTGTATCTCCTTCAGAGGTTTATGGCATTGGACTGTCTTCTACATAGGTCAGTGGTAAAAGGTAAAGGTGAGCAGAAGGATGCTGCTACTTTGAGCATAGTCTATTCCTACACAAAGTGAATTTTCATTAGATTTGAAAAGTATTGTAAAAGAAGCACATTAAGAAATTGAAACCAACAGTAGATAGTCCAGACTTTTAAAAAAATGCAAAAACTTCTGCCAATTCACACCCTGGCCAAGGGTTTCAAAGAAACACTGAAAAGCCTCACACAGCTCCCAAAACAGGCAGGCATGCCAACAAGGACATATGCCTTGGATCAGTTGGGGGCTGGGGGGAAGACTCCTAGGTAGTTTTCCCCCTAGCCTGTTGAAAAGAACTCAAGCTCTGGCAATCCAAAGTAAGAATATTGTCATTGATTTTCCCTTGGCTGTAATCAATGAACAAGTGCTTCCCAGAGGTGCAGTAAGGATTTTACTGTTTTACTAGATTCTGTGGGGTCTCATAGCTATAATCTTTTTGGCAAATGGAGGGAAACAGAAGCAACAAAAACATCTGCTAATCTTAGTTGATGCAAAGCAAGATTTACATAAATAAGTTGTCCTATCTCTCATATTTGGTATCTCTTGCCTATTGGAGTTTTAAGTTTTTTAAGGCAAGCCGCTCTTAAAACAGAATAATAAAATAGCAACAATCTACATCTTGTCAACTACCAGGCAAGGAAAATGACAAGTATTAGGCTCTGCTCTAATATGGTAGGGAAGAGGTTTTTTTTTACACATCCTGACTCAAGTTATATGCTAAACAATCATTCTCTGACAATTTGATTTGTACTACAGCTTTTTAATAAAACTTACATTTTCCTTTTTCATTCCTGCACAAGACCTTGGTATCATCTGTACTTTCTATAATTTCAAGAGACTCCCCTGGTTTAACTTGTAAGTCTTTAGATCCTCATCTTCTCTGGGGCAAATCCTGGACTGTGGTGGTAAAGAATTTTAATTTCACCTTCAAACTGCAAAAATAAAATAGAGATGCTGGATAAAAACCATCAACATAAAGCTTATGATCAGGCATTTTTTATAACAATATATTCCCATTTTTTACTAAACTTTTGAAAATTAGGCAAATAATTGTTTATGCTTGTGATGGGTTGACCCTGGCTGATTGCCAGGTGCCCACCAAAGCCGTTCTATCACTCCCCCTCCTCAACTGGACAGGGGAGAGAAAATATAACAAAGAGCTTGTGGGTCGAGATAAGGACAGGAGAGAGATCACTCACCACTTACCGTCATGGGCAAAACAGACTCAACTTGGGGAAAATTAACTCACTTTATTACAAATCAACCGGAGTAGGGTAATGAGAAAGAAAACCAAATCTCAGAACACCTTCCCTCCACCCCTCCCTTCTTCCCGGGCACAACTTCACTCCCGGATTCTCTACCAACCCCCCCAGCGGCACAGGGGGACAGGGAATGGGGTTTACGGTCAGTTCATCACACGTTGTTTTCTGCTGCTTCATCCTCCTCAGGGGGAGGACTCATCACACACTTCCCTGCTCCAGCGTGGGGTCCCACCCACAGGAGACAGTCCTCCATGAACTTCTCCAACGTGGGTCCTTCCCATGGGATGCAGTTCTTCATGAACTGCTCCAGCATGGGTCCCTTCCACGGTGTGCAGTCCTTCAGGAGCACATGCTCCAGCGTGGGTCCCCCACGGGGTCACAAGTCCTGCCAGAAAACCTGCTCCATGGGCTCCTCTCTCCACAGATCCGCAGGTCCTGCCAGGAGCCTGCTCCAGCACGGGCTTCCCACGGGGTCACAGCCTCCTTCGGGAACCCACCTGCTCCGGCGTGGGGTCCTCCATGGGCTGCAGGTGGATATCTGCTCCACCGTGGACCTCCATGGAGTGCAGGGGGACAGCCTGCCTCACCATGGTCTTCACCACGGGCTGCAGGGGAATCTCTGCTCCGGCGCCTGGAGCATCTCCTCCCCCTCCTTCTTCACTGACCTTGGTGTCCGCAGGGTTGTTTCTCTTACATGTTCTCACTCCTCTCTCCGGCTGCCGAATACCCCCTGTCCCAACTTTTTTTCCTTCTTAAAAATGTTATCACAGAGGCGTTACCACTATCACTGATTGGCTCGGCCTTGGCCAGCGGCGGGTCTGTCTTAGAGCCGGCTGGTATTGGCTCTCTCTCGAACACAGGGGAAGCTTCCAGCAACTTCTTACAGAAGCCACCCCTGTAACGCCCCCCGCTACCAAAACCTTGCCACACAAAACCAATACAATGCTATGTAGTATGTGCTCATGCTTGCCATTTGCACTTACAAATGCTCAGAGCCCTACTTTTACAAGTAGTAATACCTTAACTTTCAAAGGAAAAATAATGGATTGTTTACAAATTAGGGGTACAAATTAGAGAACACCATACAGATATTTTAGTCTTTATATTTTATGTGAACAAAACTTACTTCGAACAAAATTTACTTTGAACTTTTTTCTGAACTCTTTCTCTTTTCTTTCCATCTTTTTAAGCTTTTGTGCATCTTTTTAATCTGATTTACGTTTTCCAAGGCTTGCTGGTTTTTATGAACTAAAACAAGAGGTTACAGATAAAAAGAAAATTAGCAACACATCTGAGGTATTGACAACCTTTCTGATAATTTTAGTGAAAATGCATTTGCCTTCATGTGTCTTTAGTATGTTTTCTTTGCTCTACAAAACTAATATGGATAATACGATACAGATTTGATTTCAAAAGAAATAAAAAGTTGGGGTTGTCTTTCATACTTTTCTCTTTTAATGAGTTCTGATATTAATATATCTATTACATAAGTGAATATGGAAAATTATTCAAAGTACCTAGCTACTACAGCAATGAGAACTTTACATCTACCAAAAATAGTTTAGGTAAATGATACCCATCACTTTAGAATCTCTAGGCAAGGGGCAATTTTTGTGAAGTCTATGTATCTTTGGGCAATAGGCTGAATAACACATCCCACTGTGGAGCCAGCTGGAACGTCTTAGCCTTTCATACAACAGCTGTGTTAGTCCTATGTGCTCATAGAAGACCTTGCTACTCTGGGGAATCTGCATTACATGACCTATTTCAAGTTCTGTTGTTTTTTTCTACATCCCTGATTCTGTTGACTTGTGCCAGTGTGCACGGAAGGGTTTAATGTCCTAACTGCCCTTCCTGATGCTGTACCTGGGAATTTAAAGTCTGACTCTACTTTCTGATCCTTCCTGATCTCTGTAGAAGTTGTGGATGGCAGTTTCACTGATGATGAATGTATGTGTGTGAAATATAACCTAGATTTAAGGTGGGCCATGTCTTTTCCTTTGGATACACAGTTCAAAGAGAGCTCTCTGTTTTAATGCCTCCAGACTAGATTATTGTAGTACACTTTGTAGCTCCACCTGAGTGAAGTCAGTGACAACAGAATGTGAAATACTGCAGTCATCTCCACAGATGCATCTGTGCTCATAACACATCCGTGCTCCAGAGATGGTGATGACTTCCTGGTCCAGGGATAAAAGTTTTACAAGTTGAACTTTACACCTCCAGATGTGTTTCGTACTTATAACACAGGGCACTATCTCCTTTTCTCATAAAATACTGCAGCAGCTGAGATCAAGTATAGTACTTACCCTAACAGTCCCCAAATTTTGATAGGAAGAGGACTGCATGCAGAGAATCTAAAATGAAGAATCTTTAGGCCATGCATTCATTTCTACCTCTTGTCCATCAGGGGCTGAATTTGTTGAAATTCAAAGCATGCTTATTTATTCTATAGTCTAATTATTATTTCAATCTGAAATGGAGGCAGGGAGCATTCAACTGCTATTGTCAACAGTAGGGTTATGAGAACTACAAAAACTGACAATACAAAATAAAGCATACATTAGCAGCAATCTGCCTCTAGTAAATACTTTGAAAATGTGTCACAGTGTATTAAAGATTTCTAATCAGAGGAGTAATTTCAATTTTCACTTGCTTGAGTTCAGCCAGTGGAGTAGGGAAGTCTGAGGAATCTACGTCATCATAAACATCATTGTCTCCACAATCTGAAACAAGTGTTTAAAAGAATGGAAAATTATTATGTGATCCTTGAGTAGTGAATACATCGTGTTACAATCTACAGTAGTGTAGCTAAGTTGACAAGAAATTGCAGCAAGTACTGTAGCCGTTTATCATCTATAGTAACTGTGGGTTCTCTGTTTTGCACAATCTACTATGCAAAACATATACCAGCCAACCTTTTCAGAATAAGACTCTTTATTAATAATAATAGGTATTCACTGATATTTTGATCTTCTTAAGCTGAAGCAAGTTAGCTGAAACAAGTTTTAGCACATGTTGGCTAATACAATAGCCTTTAATCTTTGTTTTAATTAGTCCATTTCCCACTGGGTTGCATCAAAGTATGTTTTTAGGGATTAATTTTAATGTACACTCAGGCACTTTATAGCACTCTGGTCAATGCAATGTTGCCTAGAAGTGCATATGTGTGGGAGAATTTGTGGGAGAAATTGTGGGAGGACGAAGGAAACTGCACAAGGCACAACTGTTGTTGTAAGTTTACTAACTGCACAAAGGCACAATTATTATGAGCTTGCTGAAGAATGCACAAAAAGTAGAACAAGGTCGGGCGTACGTGACTGATAACAGGAGGGCGACGTGACTGAAGAGAGAGTGCAAGACAGCATGCAGGTGGAGGAAACTATTCACGTGATTAGAGGACTTTATCCAATTAGACTATTGTTTAAGCGCGTGAACAGCACATGTTAACCAATCAACAAATGGCTTATGCATGAGTATATACTAGAAACATATATAACCGAATGTTGCGCAGTTAATAAACGGAGAAATCATTTGATCCACAGTATCTGTGTTGGTCTGTTTTCTCCCCAGGGCGAGTCCCTGGCGATGTGTTGTTTTCCCTAGATTGTTGCAGAGGAGAAAGTGCGACAAGTGGTGACCCCGACGCGGAGTGTGCGAGTGTTTTGCCTGGCCAGGCGATTGGAAGAGAGCCCTCGGGGCGATCCTGCCGGTGACGATGGCATCCATCGGAACAATTATTAAGGTATTAAAGGCGGTAGGCAGGGATGTGGACTGTGGAGTGCATACGGCTCCAGTCACGAGTCTCATCCAGTGGATGATACAACAGGGCTTCATAGTAAAGCCGGGAGAGATATTTGACACGTTGCAGCTGCGGGCTGCGCGCGAGGAGTTGGTGGAGGATTGTTTGAGTGGAAAGAAAGGAGCTGCAGATAAGCTCGCAGCTCTTGGTTCAGTGTTGACCGTATTGAGGAAGGGGAGAGAGGCAAAGGCGGTTTGGATGGCGGCTACAGCGGTGTTGCGCGGAGAGGCAAGTAGAGAGGTGCTTGATTTGTTAGAGGTACAGGCTGACAAAGAGAGTAAAGGTGGTACTGGAGTCGGGGGTGAGGAGATGTTGGGAAAACAAGTAGAGAGACTGGAAAGAGCGGAGGATGCTCCGGATGCCTTGGCGTTTCCAGTCTCTCGCGGGCAACCAGAGGATTCTTTTTTTGGCTATCCACCCCTTCCCCCGCCAGAATTGTTTTCACATGAGGCAGAGGAGCCCTCTAAGTATGTCCCGCCAGCGAGTAGTACGACTATGGGTCCTAGTGCACCACCGCTGTCTATGAGGGAGGTAGATTCGGATGAAACAGAACGTTGCATTAGAAAGAAATTGCAAGCAGAAGCAGTTCCATTGCCGGACTCAGATGAGGAGAGTCCACCGAATGCAAAACAGAATCAGATCACTGACGTAACGGAGGTTTTGACGAAATTTAAAAATTTAGTGGCGACTATTGAACAGACAGTACAGCATGCTCAAAGCGTTGTAGATCATGCGGCACAACCTCCGGTGTTTACGGATTGGAAGTTAATAGCAAAAAATTGTGTTCTAGAGGGTGTGGATTTCAAACCTTCAGATGAAGGGGGAGTATTAGCGTGTCCGTTGTTAATCACTCACAAGATGGACCTAGATGGCAACCATTAGATTACAAATTAGTAAAGGAATGGCAGACGAGCTGTAGAGATGATGGATTGAATGGCCCAAGGACGCGAGCTCTGTTAGATGTGATTTATGCTCAGCCGTTACTGCCCTTTGATTCGAGACAGCTGGCACGTGCAGCACTTACAGCACCTTTGATGTGCCTCTGGGAGCAGGCGTTTAAAGAGGAAGCAGAAGCGGTTGTTTTGGACGCTCTTACTCCAGGACACGATTTAGTAGGGGTCTCTATGGCACAGTTAACGGGGACCGGAGATGCATCCCCTCAAAATCAGGCCGGTTCGCGAGGTCGGGTGATAACAGCTTCTTCAAAGTGTGCTAGAAATGCATTTATGAAGGTCAGTAAGTTTGAAAAGAAAAGAGTCCCGTATAGAAAGGTTATTCAGAGACTTAATGAACCATATCAGGATTTCTTAGAGCGTTTGCAAAAGGCGGTGGAGGTAGCAGACATACCAGACGAGGTTAAGCCAGTTCTTGTGAAAGAATTAGCTCGTACACAAGCAAATGACCAGACAAGGCAAATTTTATCGCAATTGCCAGCAAAAGCTTCAGTAGCAGATATGATTAAACGGGTGTTAAAAGCAGAAGCTCAAACCACAGCGACACCTGTGGTTGCAGCAGTTACAGCTGTACTTCGCAATTGCACAAACAACAACCCGAGGAAAAACATCTGTTTTGGTTGCGGGGGAAGCACTCACGTTAGAAGCCAGTGTCCTTCAGTGTCTAGAGCCAATCTGGGCAGGACGCCAAATTCAGACCAACAAAGGAGTTGTTTCCGCTGTGGGAAGTTAGGGCATCTTGCAAAGCAATGTCGCATGACACGGGCCGGGGAACATCAGGGAAACTACAGGGGCGGTCCCAGCACGGGGCGGGCGGGGCTGCCGGAGAACAATCCGTCCTGTCAAGCATATCCCGTAGAATGCCGAGAATCACCGACGATTGGACAGCAAAAGGACGAGCTCCTGCCCTGGAAGATCACAACCGACGGCCTTTAAGAACAACCACAGGGGTTTGGGTGAGCCAACCCACAACGATAACTTTGAAGGGAGGAGGATCAGGAGAGAATGTGGGTGGCATTCTAGTGGGCAATGGGGCTCATAAATGGGGGGTTGGTATTATTCCGGGAATGTACAATGAAACAAATGACACGATACAAGCCACTATAGTTCCCCTCACTGAAATACCAATGTATATTCCAGAAGATACTTTTATGGCTCATTTAGTATTGGATATGTCAACACGTCCTATGATTGGATGTCTTTTACAACCAGTGGGCGAACAATGGGGACAGAGCATTCAAATTCGAGCCCTTTTAGACTCTGGGGCTGATGTCACTGTGATTCCCCAAGAAATTTGGCCCAAAGTATGGCCCTTGGAAGAGATTAGTGTCTCCGTGACTGGGGTTGGTGGCAGTCAAGGTACCCGAAAAAGTATTTTACCCATCCAAATTCAAATATTGGGAGATAGAGATCATCACCCGTCAACTGTGATCAGACCATTTGTGTTAAAAGGGCTTCCTTTACCTCTGTTGGGACGAGATGCTATGCAAGGTCTATCGCTTCGCATAGTTTCTGATCCACAATTGAACACTGACCCCCATTTTTCATAGGGGCCGCTGGCCAATTCCCGCCAGCCATAGCCATGAATTGGAAGACCCAACAGCCGGTGTGGGTTGACCAGTGGCCCCTTCCTCAGGAAAAATTGTCTCAATTACAGATATTAGTACAACGAGAAGTAGAAAAAGGACATTTAGTCCCAACCACCAGTCCATGGAATTGCCCTGTGTTTGTCATCCAAAAGAAGTCAGGTGCCTGGCATCTTTTGCATGATCTTAGGGCAGTCAGTGCTGTTCTTGAAGACATGGGACCATTGCAACCAGGCCTGCCCTGGCCGTCCATGTTACCCCAAGACTGGCCAGTTGCTGTAATTGACATAAAAGATTGTTTCTTTTCTATTCCACTCCATCCGGACGATCAACCCAGATTTGCGATGACGATCCCGACGATCAACAATCAAGAACCAGTACAGCGCTATCATTGGACGGTGTTACCACAGGGGATGAAAAATTCCCCAACTCTGTGTCAGTGGTTTGTTTCTCGCACGTTGCGTCAGTTTCGAGATACACATCAAAATTGGGTTCTCTATCATTATATGGATGATATTTTGCTATGCGGGGAGGGAGACATTAACACAACCTTAAAACACTTGGTTCAAACTCTTAAGGAGCATGGTCTAGAAGTAGCACCTGAAAAAGTACAAACAACTGTTCCAGTGAAATATTTGGGAACACTCATTCAGAACGAGCAGTCCAGCCTCAAAAACTACACATTGAACACCAAGTGTCAACCTTACACGACCTACAGGTGTTGGTTGGTAACCTACAGTGGTTAAGACAATTCATTCCCATAACACACAAGGAGTTACAACCCTTGTTAGCAGATTTAGCAGGAACCCCAGATGCCGCAGCTCCTCGCACATTGACAGACACACAAAAGGCTGTGTTACAACAGATAACTACTAAACTAGCTCACAAGAGTCTCAGCCGTTATACCCCAGAAATCCCATTAGAATTGCATATAACTATGCAACGAGAAGGAGCAAACGGACTAATATATCAATTCATTGATTCACGGGTATGTCCTTTGTTATGGCTGTATACCAGCTATCCCAAACAAGCTGCACCACAATTTTTAGTAGCATTGGCAGATGCAATCTCTCGAGGACGACGACGAACGCAGCAGTTATCAGGAAGAGATCCTAAATTTATTTCAACATCTGTTAGTCCCCGTAATTTTGAACAGTTACTAATGTTTGATATGTGTTTACAAGCGGCCTTAGCAGATTTTATGGGGCAAATTATCCCGGCTAGGGGTGACCCTCTCATTAAGAGTCTATTATCATCAACCTTCAAACCACAAACACCCATTTCAGAGAAACCCCTCCAAGGCCTCACTGTGTTTACAGATGCCTCCGGAACGACTCAACAGGCAGCTATAGCCTGGTTTTTGGACAATCAATGGCATACCAGAGCTTGGAAAAGCCAAGGGTCTGTACAAATTTTAGAATTACATGCTGTGTTAACTGCTTCAACGACTTGGCCTACCATCCCTCTAAATATTGTAACAGATAGCGAATATGTGTATAACTTAACACAACGATGTAAACAAAGTTTACCGGGGGGGGACTGGACCTGCTCAAGAGCTGTTATCAATATTAGAGAAAAGACAAGAACTTGTATTTTTTGCACATATTAACAGTCACACACAAATACCAGGCGCTTTAACGGGGGGAAATGCTCATGCAGACAAAGCAGCAGGAACCCTCATTCAGACAGTAGATATCCCCATTTTACAACAAGCCCAACTTTCTCATGAATTTTTTCATCAAGGAGCTAAAGCACTAGCAAGACAATTCCGACTACCCCTGTCTGGTGCTCGAGCAGTGGTCGCTTCTTGTCCACACTGTCGTCAAACTAACTCTTGGACATGGGGAATTAACCCCCGCGGTCTACTACCAAATCAAATTTGGCAAACAGACATCACAGTCTATGAACCTTTCAAACCCCGGAAGTATTTACACGTTACTATAGATACTTGCAGCGGCTATATTTGCCCTACTGCCGAAACTAAAAGTAACGCCACAGCCACCATACGACATCTTTGTCACGCCATCAGTGTCTTAGGGATTCCCCAAGAGATAAAAACAGATAATGGCCCCAATTATGTTAGTTCTCGAGTTCGCGAATTTCTGAATAAGTGGGGCATCTCACATATAACCGGAATACCCTACAATTCTACAGGACAAGCAATCGTTGAACGAGCCCATCACACCCTAAAGACACAGTTAGACCGTCTTAGGGAGGGGGAGAAGGTACCTGTAAGCTATCAAAATGAACTGTTAGCCAAGGCCTGCGTGGTCATAAATCATATGCCACGAGGCGACTCAGATCCATCTCAGCATCACACCGCGGCACAGCGACATTTTTCTACTGCATTGCTATCTGACCGTACGCTGGGAGCACCAGTTCGGTATCGAGATCCAATCACGATGGAATGGCAAGGGCCGGTACCCATTTTACAATGGGGGCGAGGATACGCCTGTGTCCAAACAGACTCAGGACCCAGATGGGTACCGGCCAAATGGATCCGACCAGATGTACAAGGAACCAATAAGGATTAACAGCCTACAAAGTGATACCCCCAAAACTGCGAGGAGGACTCTGTTCCAAAGGACAATTGAAAGCCTGGGCACCTACAGAAGCACAATTAATCAACGTGACACGTCGAGAAAAAGGAACTGTACAGGTAACGAAATTGGACAGCTCTTGTGACCCCAACGTCCGTTTACCCACTGATTTTTTATACTTGACACTCTCATCAGTTACTCCAAGTAGGACCTTGGATAAACAGAATGAATATTCAAGCTTTAGCCTGTTTGGTTTTAAAACAAGGAAACGCCACTGCTCGAGCCATCGACGCATTAACAGTGCTTCAGGAAACGACAACAAATCAATTACAAGCACTACTTCCACCCATAGATTTTCTACTGGCTCAATTTGAGGTACGATGCAAACAAAACAACACCCTTTTTCCAGAATTTTGTTGTTTAGGCTTTACAAACAACACCGAGACACTGAAAACCATCAGACAACAAGCCGAGATCATTCGACAACTCCAAGATGCTGTAAAAAGTGATAGGGATTTCAGGTATTCCTGAGGATTGGTTTGGCTGGTTGAAAAAATGGGGTTTCTCCATCATTGGAAGTCTGTGTATTTTGGCCGTTGTCTGTATGATCATTCCTTGTGCTTTGGCGCTTTTGAACAGTATGTTAGAATAGTTAAACAAACTACGCACACTTATGTATTATACTCACCTATTGTGAGCGAGACTGTTTAGATGAGCTTAGGGAGGGGGAATTGTGGGAGAATTTGTGGGAGAAATTGTGGGAGGACGAAGGAAACTGCACAAGGCACAACTGTTGTTGTAAGTTTGCTAACTGCACAAAGGCACAATTATTATGAGCTTGCTGAAGAATGCACAAAAAGTAGAACAAGGTTGGGCGTACGTGACTGATAACAGGAGGGTGATGTGACTGAAGACAGAGTGCAAGACAGCATGCAGGTGTAGGAAACTATTCACGTGATTAGAGGACTTTATCCAATTAGACTATTGTTTAAGCGCGTGAACGGCACATGTTAACCAATCAACAAATGGCTTATGCGTGAGTAGATACTAGAAACATATATAACCGAGTGTTGCGCAGTTAATAAACAGAGAAATCGTTTGATCCACAGTATCTGTGTTGGTCTGTTTTCTCCCCAGGGCGAGTCCCTGGCGATGTGTCGTTTTTCCCTAGATTGTCGCAGCGGAGAAAGTGCGACATAAACAATAAAAATGAATTAACCTTTGACTATCAACATTTGACCTCGTTTGTGTCTTAATCTCGCTTCCGTGTATGCGACTCTCACACCCCCCACCCCCCCTTTACATACTTTTGGAATGGGACAACATCCTCCGGCACGCCCTCCGAGCCCTGTTGCTAACCAGTTTCGGCTTCTCACCTGCTGTCCTTGTCATGCAGGGTTCGTTGTTATGCAGAACTTGCCCCACCACAATGTTTGAGACATTAACTCTTTCAGTCTCTCACAGGAAGCTCTTAAAAAATATGAAAATTTTTCTCTCTGACTGAAGCAGACTGAAAGTGTGTGTCCACCCTTTGTTTATTGAAAAATTTAGTCTTAAATGCATTTTCTATTATTTTGGTGCATTTAATTATAGCCAGAGAATGAAGATGTGAGCAAAAAGATTGAGGGAAAATTAATTGAACTGGTCTTTTGGAACTGACACATTGAGCTATTGAAAGATGGCCAATGAAATAATATTGAAATTACAGAAGAGTTCAAATCTCTTTTTTGAAACTGACCTTATACCAATCCCATGAGTGAGACGACTCCTTTGGGGGTCAGACCCACATAGGTGATGTCATTGCATTTGTACCAAACTATGTACGTTGTCTGGGATTTCATACACTGCGGTCTGATTTTCATGATAAATGCACAACTTTGACTATATTTCAGCTGAGTATCTTTCTTCAGTTCTAGGAAATTAAAAAATTTATTCTCCTGTTTCTCAGAGGTGTAAAATATTTCAGTGTAACCCTGATGAAAGAAGAATCCTTTGGGTTCTCTCACTTTCAAAGGAGAGAGGAATGTCCTTAGAGGAAAGCTGAAGAGCTTTTACATTAGTTTCCACTAAAAACTACATACAACTACTCGTCCAGATTTTGTAGTTGCTTTCAAGCAGATCTGTAGGGTACACCGTTCGGAAGATCTCGCGATGTCACGGAAAGGTAGAAGGCTAGTCATCGCCTCCCTATGACATATCAGTAATCCCACCTACCGTTGTTAGTATAAAAGGAATTAACTGCGCAATAAAGGACGGAGTTGGCACTCACACCATGTGTGTTATCTGTCTCTTCCCTGGTCCAGGCCGACCAGTGATCTAATCGCGGCACCTTGATATGTAGCACTGCTACATAGTGGTGACCCCGACGTGATCGGCCGCACAGGCGACGATGAGGCTTGCGCAAGCGATTAAGGTATTAAAGGTGTTAGCTGATGAGATGGGTGCCCGCAGTTCGATTAGGAGGGGCCCCACGGGCGAATGCATCCAATGGATGCTGCGCCGGGGGGACATTGAGTTTCCTAGATAAGTTTTGAGCCCCCCAAATTGGGGAGAGATTCGGGAGTCCTTGCTCCGATCCGAGCGCGGAGCTGCTGAACGATCGCAGAGTTGGGGGAAGGTAGAGAAGGTGGTCGCGGCGGGACGGGAGGCTGAGGCGTGCTGGTTGGCGGCGCGAGCTGCTGTGTCTGCGGGTGCAGCGCCGCCTCGGGAGCAGCGGGTGCAGCGCCGCCTCGGGAGCAGCGGGGACAGTGCCCTCGGGGACAGCGGGTCGGACTCAGACGGAGCGGGCGGCCGTGGAGCGGGGCTCGCAGAGTGGTCCGTCTTTGACTGCGGACATGGGCACGGAGGGTGCGGCGGAGACGGAGGTTTTTCCTGCAGAGGCGGCACCAGCAGGACCTGATGCGCCCCGCCCTCAGTATCCATGAGAGGAGTTGTGGCGGGTGCTTCGGTAGCTCATGGGGGAGGGACGGTTTGCAACGCCTCAGGCACAGGCACAGGGCATACGCGGGTGTGACTTTACGGCAGTTGCAACAACTGCCTTGGCCGCACTTGGGCGTGTCGCGGCCATGGATAGAGCGGACCCCCCCTTGCGTGAAAGTTCCGCAGGGGATTGCCGAGAGGTTTACTGCCTTTTTAGATCGGCTTCAGCTTGCTGTGCAGGCGGCAAACCTCCCGGAGGCGGCCAAAGAGGCGATTGTGCTTGAATGTGCTAGGGCTCAAGCTAACCCACAGAGCGCAGCGCTTGTCTCTCATTTGCCAGCGGGTTCGTCCCTAGGTAACATGATACGCCATGTACTGGAGAGAGAGCAACAACGGGAAGCGCGTCCGGTAGTGGCGGCCTTGCAACAAGTTTTGCAGGCGGGTACAACCTGATACTGCTTTTGAGGAGGCAGTCTGTAAGCAGGCCGCTAATGAGCAGGATTCTGATTCTGATAGTAATTCTTTTGTATCAGGCAGGGTGGACTCTGAAAAAGAGCCAGATTTATATCCCTCATTACCTCCACCGCTGCCGTGCCGCCGCCGTCCCCCACCCCCCCACCCCAATCGCCTGGTACTCCCTCTCCAGGGTCTGCAGAACTTACAACGGAACCTGGCTTTGCTGCACTGCCTGTATCTCCTTCTCCTGCTAATCCCTCTAACTCTGTGCCTCTGTCTAATCCATGACGATTCACTTAATAATTTGGGAAAAAATACACATAGTTTGATGCAATGCTGTCGAGGAAAAGCTCTACAGCAAGGAGATACCATGTTTACTTTTCCTGTTGTATGCACACCTGCCTCAAGAAATGCAAGAACCTCAAGAGTTAGAGTTCTTAGGATCAGTCATCATGAATCCCTGTGTGATGTTTAATTACACCCATAACACCACTCGAGAGGGTCAGAATATAAATGCTATTTTGCCTGTATATAGAAATGCTACAGCTTGGTGTATCTATATCTATTCCAGAATATCACACTCTTTTTTCTATTCCAGCTGCTTTACCTATGCGGATGTTTTTAATTTGTGAGAATAGAGCGTGGGAGAGGAATTCCATCACAACTTAACAGGAGGCCATGTAGCCTCAGACAGCTTACGTTACTAACACCCGATATCAATATGATTCACAGTAAAAGGCTCACGATAACTGACACAGGTTTAACTGGATGGCTAACAAGTTTGAGAATTACGGGATAATTAAAAGATTTGCTTATGCATGGCTTAGTTATTTTAATTGTAATATTAGCAGTTGTAATGATTGTACCACGTATCATAAAATAGTTGAACGTATGATTGCAAAAGCATTTCATGTAACTTGGCTTGCATAAAAATAATTAAAAAAAAAAGAGAGAGAGAGAGGAAGAGACAGAAAAAAAAAATTAATGAAAACAAACGGCTGGAGAGGGGGAAGAGAGATGCGGTTGCGGAACACACAGACATGGCAGCTGAAGAGTGAGAACATGTAAGAGAAACAACCCTGCAGACACCAAGGTCAGTGCAGAAGGAGGGGGAGGAGATGCTCCAGGCGCCGGAGCAGAGATTCCCCTGCAGCCCGTGGTGAAGACCATGGTGAGACGGGTCGTTCCCCTGCGGTCTATGGAGGTCCACGCTGGAGCAGTGTGCTCCTGAAGGACTGCACGCTGTGGAGGGGACCCATGCTGAAGATCTTCATGGAGGACTGTCTCCCGTGGGAGAGATCCCACGCTGGAACAGGGGAAGAGTGTGATGAGTGCTGCCACTGAGGAGGATGAAGTGACAGAGATAATGTGTGATGAACTAACCGCAAAACCTCATTTCCCGTTCCCCTGTCCAGCTGTGGAGGAGAGAGTGATAGGATAGCTATGGTAGGTGACTGGTGTCCAGCCAGGATCAACCCATCACATAGACAAAATGCATTATAACATAGAATGAAATTACATTGCAATTGGGAATTTCAAAAACAAGGGCTCTGTGTAACTCCTTTACAAGGGAATGAAAGTGTATGTGATTGGAATTAGGTGAAGGCACATTTGCAAGGTGCATTTGCTACTAATATTGCAGGAGAGACCTAAGACCTTGCACAGATATTACAAGATCAAATGGGAAACATACGAAATTAGCAGAATAAGGTGTTTTTCAAAGAATTGTCTAATACTGTTAAATGCTTAAATCAAAAAACATGATTTGAAGGTTTAAATTTGTGTATCTGAATTTATATTGCTATTGGAGAATTATTAATCATTTGTGTGTTTGCAGCAATCAGAATCACCTGAGGAGCAGTACGAGGATTGCGTCAGTTCGAAGCTAGAGTCCTCGCTGCCTTCCTCGTGAATCTGATGTTCCTAAACAAAAAAGGGGGCGATGTGGGAGCAGCTCGGAACACCTGGCATTTGTTTTCAAGAGTGACCGTTAGAATTGGTTGTGCTGCATGTTTGCCAAGCCTTGAAGAACTAGTTTTACAAGGTCAGGTTGGAGGATGGCCTTGTGTAGGCCTGGGAAGATGTGGCTGAAGACAGTCACGAGTATGTCTATGGAATGTTTTTATCTTTAACTGTTCTGAGGACTGGCAAACATCCCAGCTGGGTCAGATATGCCCTCCTGTGCTAGTAGTATTGGCTGTGAGTCGTTAGTACTTTCTGGATCTTTGTTGAAACATATATAAGTTGGATTCTTTTGTGAAATAAAGGGAATCTTGCATGGAAAAAAAAAAAAAAGAAAAAGAAAAGGGCAAATTGTGGGAGATTTCATAGAAAATGGGGGAACATTTCTTTGAGCCTGATTATTTAGAGTTAGCATAAGTAGCCCGCAGTCAACATGAGTGGACCGGAGTACGCTCCCTTTAAGCCACTACAGTATTTGCATGTTACCGTAGACACCTATAGTAAATATATTCTCGCTACAGTGCACAGGAAGCAGAATAGCTTGGCGGTTGTACAACACTGGTGTGCTTGCATAGCCCAACTGGAGATTCCACGAGAGATCAAGACGGATAATGGTACAGCTTATACTGTGGAAAAGGTGAAACGATTTTGTGCAATATGGGGTATAGCCCTTGTACATGGCATTCCTTATAACAGCACCAGCCAGGCCATTGTAGAACGAGCACATCGAACCTTAAAGACCCTGCTAGATCGTCTTAGGGAGGGGGACCAGGCGGAGCCCTCCTGCTTACGGGATAATTCACCTGTTCTCCGTACACAGCGTCTCCTGTTAACTGCGTTAACTTCATTAAATCAGACAATTCGGGGGGACCTGGACCAGACGACGGCGCAACGACATTTTACGAGTACGGAAGAGAAAGGCCCCTACCCGTTGGTCCGTGTGCGTGATCCCCAGACACGCTAATGGGATGGACCGTTTGAGCTGCGTTGCCTCAGGCGGGGGTACGCCTGTGTACAGACACCTGAAGGGCTACTGAAATGGGTCCCTAGTCGTATGGTTCGTCCTGCCCTAACCTCGTAGTGTTTGAGTGTTTTTCTTTACAGATTGCTGTTATCCTTTCCTGGCTTGTGACGTCTTGGGTATCTGCTACGAATTTCTGACGCTGGAGCAATTAATAAACAAGATAACAGAACTGCAGAAGCAAGAAGGTGCTGCAAGACCTTTATAGCAATTAAGAAAACTGTCATTTCGGCTTAGAACATTTAGCTGCGGGATGGGGACTTAGGAGTTGGTTTGTATCTTTGTTAAAAATCGGGGTTTCTTTTATTCTTGTGTATTTTATTAGGTATAATGTTGCTTTTACTGTGTTTAATTAATTCTGTTCATATATCTTGTAGGTCACCTTAGCCGACATAACAGGTCAAGATTCTCTGTGCACTGCAACCACATCACTAAGCCCGTGAACCAATAGACACGATGGCTATGACTCGTGCGGCACGTCTGGCCAGCGACCGCATGTGCCATAGGCTCCCTATGTTTCAACCGAGGCGAATTTTGGCACCCGCTGGCCACGCGTGCTAAAATCTGTTCCTCTGCAAATGTACAAATACCGGGATTCTCCGAAGAGCATCGGGCTGGTGTACGGCAAGGCCATCGTTGCCTCTGTGGGGACGCCCACGTAAAGCTGGCACCTACCGATTGCTGAGCTGAGTTCGCGGATGGTGGTGACTAGATCTGTTAATGCTCTTTTTATAGAAAAAGGGAGGGGGAATTGTTGTGGGAACATTTTCAGCTAACGGTCACAAGAGCATTCCAGACGCCTTTAGAAGGCCTTGAACAGAATAAACAAGAAGACAAAAATAAGAAAGATACCAATTAGAAAAACACAGGTGCATATTCCACGATAAAGAGAACTTGGCACAAACAACCTCAATTCGGCAGTTTATCTTGACCAATTAGACTGAGATAAGTCTCGTATGTTTTAGTTAGTATGACCAATTATATTTTATGTTTATGCGCGTGTGCAGTGTTGATGCAGCCAATCATTGAGTGCAACTGGACGCGTGGACAGTGCATGAATAGTGTGTGTAACCAATGGGAGCTAGTTGGACATGAGGAGGGGGAGATGTAGGGAACACCGTTCGGAAGATCTCGCGATGTCACGGAAAGGTAGAAGGCTAGTCGTCGCCTCCCTATGACATATCAGTAATCCCACCTACCGTTGTTAGTATAAAAGGAATTAACTGCGCAATAAAGGACGGAGTTGGCACTCACACCATGTGTGTTATCTGTCTCTTCCCTGGTCCGGGCCGACCAGTGATCTAATCGCGGCACCTTGATATGTAGCACTGCTGCACAGATCCAGCAAAGGTAAGTTCTGGCAGACCTGTGTGATCATAATTTCAACTTCACTTCCATAGTTTTCAGGTAAATGTATGGGGGACCAATAATAATAGATGTCAACATCATGAAGTCTAATAAAAGACTAGATAAAAAGCCTTGAAGGTCCTTAAATCCCCACAAATAGTGTCACTTCAGTACATTTTTGGTATCACTTGGAATTCAACATTTATATATGTATACCAAAATCCAGGCATTATGTTGCACATAATTATCATGCTATTCTGAAATTATAATTTTGACACTTCCTTGAGCTGTACAAGATTTTATGGCATGCTATATTTCACCAGTGCAAACAGAGGCATCACATTATTACACACAGCTACCCCCACCCCACCCTGAACTGTGTTGTTTGATATCATCACCTACTTTTAGTTTCATCTGTCTTAGATGATTTAACTCAAGTTACAATTCTTTTTATCCTCTTACACCTTAATATTGAGCTGTTGTGTAACTATCCAATCTAGCACTGAGGTAAAAAAAAGAAAACCTACTTTGACTTTTTAAGTCCAGATTCTGCTGTAAACAACAGCAGTGACATCCTGTGATTAAAAAAAAAATCCCCTGTTCTTTATAACTTTGGAAGCTGCTGTTTCATCTTGCCATCAAGTAAAGAGCAACAATTAGCTGGTTCTAAGGGGCTTTGCAAAGACAGTTAAGACATTTACCATCCTTGGGAGTGGTGCTTGATTGTTAATTACTTTGCCAACAGTGTATTGTGATAACTTTGACAATGCACCTCAAATTTTAATTCCTCCTTTCTCTCTGGTTGTCTTATCCAACTCAAATAGCCATGTCACTGTATGGATCCACAGTCCATTGCAGAACAGAACCTCAACAGGGACTGCAGACATGACCACAACCCAAATTATAAATCGTGAGAATTTTCTTACATGTATTCATTTGTCCTTGATTCAGTACAGTTTCCTTTCATTTCTCCCAGTACAGCTCAGAATCTTCTCCCTAGCTGAAGCCCCAGTGTTGATCATTCACAAAGTATTCAGAGGTATTTAGAGCACTAGGGACTCTGAGCCTCCAACTGACTTTATGTGGGTGGCCACCTGTACATGCATGATCCCACTGAAGTCAGCCCAGGTGCAGTTCTCCTCTGAAAGCAACAGTATGATTGTGGCCTCACATGGAAAGCTGTCAGCAAAATTACTTTTCTTCTCTTTTTTTCTAACAAAGCCCTGTTTGCAATTTGAGTGTTTATTATTAAACCGTATCATTAATATTATTTTCTGAATCTAGAAAGCATATGCATCTCACTGATTCTGCGCTGATGTAAATATGATCTACTCTTAGGGAAAATCACTGGAGTGGGACATAACATGGGAATTTACCAGTGCCATGTATTCACAGGACTAGACAGGAATTTCTTAAAACCTGCCTTCACTGGAAAATAGTAATGCATCAATAGTCAAACTTTCCTCAGCAACACAGTTGTATCTACAGAAATGTTATCAAGAAAATTTTTTCAGGACCAGGTGAAAATTTCTAAACCAAAGCAAGGCCAACACCAAAACAGCATGCCTTAGTATTCATGCTGGCATGGTGGACAGTTTAAATCCTTCTCCCACACATGAATAAGACTGCTGCATCTAAGGTGAGTACTTCAGCCTCTAATGTTTAAAGTTATTTCATTCCCAGTGAATATTTGATTATGAAAAAACAGTAAAGCAGATTTCATGGGAAAGAATAACAATCAAACAAAAAGGGGTGAATTGATACTTCTGAGAAAGCCAAGTTCAAGCTCCTGGTTCAAATCAGGCAATACAAGGTTTTCTGCACCTCAGGCACATGCCTTAACACAAGTATAACAACCGCCACGTGTGGAGGTTTTCTCTTCTCAAAGGACAACACAAATCCTAACTTTTGCCCTAGTACAGATCAAAACCCCCAAAGGTTAGATCTTAGAAAGCCTTGTTAGATGAGAAAGCCATTTCCATTTGCTCATTCTTTTTACTCAGCACCTGAATCACAGCAACAAATCAAGCAACTATGGCAAGCTGTTGTTTATCAGGACAAAGTAATGAGCAGGAAGAATTTGTGCTGTGGGGTGGCATCTTCCTGACATGACTTTGACTTTTGAAATGACAGTTAAAAAAAAAAAGCAAGCAGTTCAGTTTAACTGCCTTTCCAAAGCAGGTAGGTTTTGTCATTTAAGTTTAACATTCCAAGAAACCCAGCAGCAATGAATAACTTTGTTGAGCTGAAAAGAAGGCAGAAAGACAGCATCTGCCCAAACAAAAGGACTTGCTGGTATAATGATTGGTATACAAGAGAAACGAGCCCTCATCAGATACTAAATAATGAAGAGGCAGGCTATTCTGCTCTCTGGGTTTTTTTTTTTAAAAGCAGACCTCTAGGATGGAGAGGATAAACAGAAATCTAAAGGATTCCCTGGTGAGAGGCTGAGAGCCTCTATGTTATCCTGAGATCATTTTTTCAAACATCTAACACCAGCAAGACAAAACCAGCACACTCATGAGGACATGCAATGATTGTCAAAGTTAGTTAAACAAGACAGTGTTCCAGCCTGATCACACTGTATTCTGTATCTTTTCCATTGTGCATTCCTCTACACCTTTGTTGTCCCTCTCTTGTCACTTTTTCTCATCTTTTACCTAATCATAAGACCAACTACGTCATATTGCAGGAACATGAGAGGACAATACAGTTCATCCAGTCCGGGTCAGTGTGAGACCAGGACTAGTGAAGGCATAGGGCTTGACCAGAACATCCAGATAACATCCCAGCTTGGTCCCAAACTATTGCTGTCACAGCCTATGCACCAGGCCAAAGCATCTATCCATGTATAGTCATCTCTTCATCCTATGTCCTGATAAGTTCAACACAAAGTTTGACTTTTCTTTTCTTGCTTTTTGGTAACTGTCTACATCAAAATCAGAAAAACTATCTACCATTGGCAACTCAGTCTTCAACAACAGAAGCCTGGGAGCTTCAATTTTCCACCAAGAACTTCTGCCCAATAAAAACAGATTAACTAACATCCCTTTCTGAAAAAGGATTATGATTTTTTTTTTAACATGGCTTTATATAAGCACAGAGTTTCATGATACTTAATACTTCGGGCTTTTAAAATTATTTTTATCATATGCTAATCAACAGCTTTCAAAATAATGTAAATTTTCCAGCAACTCTGCCCAGAAATGAAGCAGACAGATCCCTCTTCACTCAGAACCCTATTTATATATAGTGTATACAGCGACTGCCTTATGAGTGTCTTTGATTTGACTCTGGTCATTCCACAAACTAATGTAACATCTCCAAGTCTCAAGGAAGAAAAACTTGAGTTCCTGCCACTGAAAAGTTCCTACTGTAATGAACGGGTTAACTTTGTTCATGAAATCGCATGTGGAGGTAGGGATATTCTTCACTTATCTAAGACCATGAGTACCGATGATTAGCATATGTAGAGAAACGTTTACAGAGCATGAATGGGACTTGAGTCACCTAAAGAACAGCTGAGGAAGACTTCGGCCTTCATCCCAACAACCACCAGAAGGCAAATTACGACCACTTAACACCTGATGGCACAAGATACCGAAGATACCAGCCAGCCAGTCACGTATCAGGGACTAAAAAGACTGTATAAATAAAGAGGCTCTTCCCCTGTTTGGGTGCGAGCTTGTGGGGGAGCACTGTCTCCCCGGCCGCCCAGCGCTGTTTTGCTCTTTTATCGCTTGCTAATAAATTCGATCTTTTATTTAATACAAATTGGCTCCTCAAATTTGTCACGAGCGTCTATAACAAACTTGGTGCCGTGACTCGGATCCAGGTTCTTTGGTGCGGACCCTTGCAAGCGGGGAGGCGCCCTATCCCCGGATAGCCCCGTCTTGAAGAGGTGCCGCCGCCATACCCTGGACCCATGAACCCCTCTAAATTACCATAACTGAGCAAAAGAACCTGCAGGACCCCTTAAATTTTGTGCACGAAGACCAAACGAAGACCCCGGGAGCGGGTGAGTATATAAAGCGTGAGCCGTTTGGTTGGGGTGGTTATCCCGAGGTGCGAGTGTGTGAGAGGTCTCTCTGAGATCACGCGAGTGCGGACCCTCCAGTAGTGCAGTTCTCATAGCCCGCGAGGGAGCGAGTCACGACCGAGGGGAAGTGAGTGTGTGTGTGGATAAGGGCACCTCGGAAGATGGGACAGAGGAAAAGCAAGCCCTCTGGACCCATGGGGATGGGGAAGGGAAATAAGTTACCAGACATACCCCCGGACAGTCCCCTAAGCCTGATGTTAAGATATTGAGACAGTTCACCAAGGAGAAAGGATAGGTCTAAGGAAAAAGATGATTAGTTATTGTATTGAGATTTGGGGTGGAAAACCTCTCAGCAATCCTCATATACTCTCGCCTGTGTTTGGGTCCTCTGAGGATTGGGTGTGCCAACAATTAAATATATGGGTAAACAATAAGAGACTACCAGCCAGCCCAGAGGAAAGTGAATATGCTGCCTTATGGATTTCCCAATCCTGGGAAATGTCATTCCTCTTTGCCTTAAGAGAAAACAGACCAGATAAACCTCGAAAAGATGATGAGGACCCCCTTTGGCCCCCTCCCTATACCCCTCAGGCCCCTCCTCCTCAGGACCCACTCCAAGGCCAGGAAATAGCCCAGGCCCAGGAAGGGTCAGATTCGGAACCTAATTCCTCAACCCCGGCACCCCCTCCCAGAAGGTCTACACGTAATAAAATAATACGAAGAAAGGAAAGATTGTTCCTTCTTCGGGAAATGTTGGTGCCTGGTGAGGATGAACAGGGGGGACCGGGAACGGGGTATGTGGCAGTCCCCCTTAATACAGGGGATGTAAGAAAATTTAAGAAGGAAATGGGGAATCTGTTAGATGATCCCCTGGGGGTAGCCGAAAGGTTGGATCAATTCTTGGGACTGAATTTGTACACGTGGGATGAATTACAGTCTATCCTGGGCATATTATTCACCGTAGAAGAAAGGGACAAGATTAGGGGGGCTGGGATGAGACTGTGGGACCAGCAACATCAGGCTGGCCCGGCGACGGATCAAAAATGGCCCTTAAATTGGCCAAACTGGAATAATCAGGATCCGGCTCACAGGAAAAAGATGAGACCCCAATGGAATGGCTTGATTGAACCATTTGAGGTGGTTATTAAGAACCCAGAGATTCCAGTGAGAGTTAAACAATATCCCTTATCTAATGAAGGGAGAAGGGGACTAAAACCTGAGATTAAAAGACTATTGGGAAAGGGGGTACTCGAACCCTGCATGTCCCCTTTTAATACCCCGATTTTACCAGTAAAAAAAAATCCGATGGTAGCTATCGGTTGGTGCATGACCTAAGGGAAATCAATAAACGGACTGTCAACCGGTTCCAGGTAGTGGCAAACCCACACACCCTGCTGAGTCAATGGTATAGTGTAATAGATCTTAAGGATGCATTCTAGTCATGCCCTCTTAAGGAGGAATGTAGAGATTATTTTGCCTTTGAGTGGGAAGACCCAGACACTCATAGGAGACAGCAGTTAAGGTGGACTGTACTCCCCCAGGAGTTTACAGAATCCCCAAACTTATTTGGACAAGCCCTAGAACGGGTTCTACGGGAATACCAACTGCAGGATGGGGTCGTACTAATACAGTATGTGGATGACTTATTGTTGGCAGGAGAAAATCAAGAAACAGTCAGAAAAGAAAGCATACGGTTGTTAAATTTCTTAGGCCTTCAAGGCCTCAAGATATCACGGCCAAAACTACAGTTTGTGGAAAAGGAGGTGAAATATTTAGGACACTGGATAAGCAAGGGGACTAAGAAGTTGGACCCCGAACGAGTAAATGGAATTTTATCACTGAAAGCCCCGAGGAGTAAACGACAGATTAGACAATTGTTGGGGCTATTTGGGTATTGTAGGCAGTGGATTGAAAACTTTAGTGCGAAAGCACGATTTTTGTATCAAAAGTTAACTATGGATGGGTTGCTTAAATGGACCCCGGAGGATGAAGAGAGATTAGAGAGTCTCAAGGCTGATCTAGTTAACGCCCCTGTCTTGAGTCTGCCTGATGTGAGGAGACCCTTTTATTTATTTGTGGCCACTGAGGAGGGGACAGCATACGGAGTTTTAACCCAGGAGTGGGCAGGGAAAAAGAAACCTGTAGGGTATATTTCCAAATTATTAGACCCCGTCAGTAGAGGGTGGCCCACCTGTTTACAAGCAGTCGTTACTGTAGCCCTGATAGTGGAAGAAGCAAATAACGTTTAGAAGTGAATTAAGGGTGTTCTCCCATAATATTCGAGGAGTTCTCCAACAAAAGGCTGAAAAATGGATCACCGATGCTAGGCTTTTAAAATATAAGGGGATCCTAATCCATTCCCCTAAATTGGAGATCGGAACAACGAACTTACAAAATCCGGCGCAATTTTTGTATGGGGGTCCTGAAGAAGAATTAACACATAATTGCCTTCAGACCATTGAAGAACAAACAAAAATTAGGCTAGATCTGGAAGAGGTAGAATTGGGAGAGGGAGAAAAGTTATTCGCTGATGGGTCATCTCGAGTAATAACAGGGAAAAGGAAGTCAGGACAAGCAATAAAAGGGCCCAAGCGAATAACTGTGGTACATGTTAAGGGACACCAAAGAAGAACAACCCCTGAAATTCAGTGAAGCCAGGTGATATGGTATTAATAAGAGCCTGGAAAGAATCCTCTCTCACTCCTAGGTGGGAGGGGCCCTTTCTTGTTTTACTTACCATAGAAACTGCTGTCCGAACTGCAGAACGAGGATAGACTCATGCAAGCAGGATCAAAGGACCAATTCGGAGTTCTCATTGAGAGGTGACCAAAGACCCTGACAGCTTGAAAATCAAGCTCCGAAGAAAAGTGGAGGAGTGAGACTGTCTTTTGTAAAAATCCTCACTGTATATGTTATCTTTATATGTTACAGGTGTAAACTTTGTAGAGAAAAGTGGTGGACACATTGCTCCTATGGGTATTCCCCTAGTGACATTTGCCACGAATGTTATAATTACGAACAGGAATTAATTGAGCAAGCATTACGTGTGGGAGTATCAACTGGAAAAATTATAAAAGACTCCAAAGAATGGTGGGATATTTTTGCTAAAGGCATAAACCCTGAGAGGTGTTGTCTTTATGTAAATGAGTTATGCCCAACGAAGGCTGAAATAGTACAAGTATCCCGCAGACGAACAGTGGTCAGAGTGGGGTGGGGAGCTTGGGAAGTGAAAGATACAAACTGGGACGCATATAAGTCAAAGCAAAGTAAATATAAAGGAGGTTCCCCTGAAGAATACGACTGCTGCCGAGAAGATGGTACACCTCGCTGCTCTAAGCAACAGAGTAGGCAGAGAAGAGGGCAGAGACATACTGCTGTGGGGATTAAGGTTGATGAACTACCTCCAGAGAAGGCTCACGGAGCCTCTTGACTTATTACTCCCAAATAAAACATCCTCAGAGCTTCCCCAAAGTCTCCCATCTCTCACCAGGGATGAAGACAAAAATCAAAATTATTATCAGCACCCTCGGAATACCTCGGAATACCTTTACCCTCGCAAGGGTAAAGGGACACCACTTTTCTCAAACTTGAGATTAAGCACTTGGATGATAGGACTGTTACTAATGCTAATAGAGACAACCCAAGGCAAAGGGAACCCCCACCAACCTTACAAATGGACGCTCTATAGGTAGGAGGATCAAAAGATACTACAGCAAGTAATTGCTGCCAGGGCCCCAAGCTTTAATCAATCCTTATGTCAAATCATACCCAGGAACCCATGTCTACATAACTTAGGCTTTTAGTTTTGTCCCAGTTCTAACCCTGGAAAGGGGTATTGCAACCATCCCGACTCTTACTATTGTGCTTATTGGGGTTGCAAAACTATAGCTTCTGATTGGATTCCTGGGGGAGGTCCAGATAAATTCCTATCTGTAAGGTGGGGGCCTCATGGATGTACACCTGCTTCACATGGTTGGGATGGGAGCCAAACAGGACTATGGAGTGGAAATTGCCCATATATTTATATTAATGTAACCAACCCGAAAGATCCTGCTTGGTTAACCGAGAGAACATGGGGAGTCAGACCTTGAAAACCAGGCGCAGATTAAGGGGGAATAATTACAATAAGGAAAGAGCTGGTGCCAAATAAACCCTCTGGTGTAAGACCAAATTCAGTCATAACAGAGGAAGATGATAATAACAATATTGTACAGACTACTACTATCTTACAAGTAACTGTAATACCTAAGCTTATTTACCATCCCGAAGATTTTGTTTATGACTATCAAACTACTCAGGCCCATCACATACAAAAACGTGAGCCCTTGACAGCCCTCACGGTAGCAACCCTCATAGCAGTCGGAGCTGCTGGAGCTGGTACAGGAATAACCTCCCTCGTACAACAAAATCAAAAATTTCAATCCTTAAGAATAGCAGTCGATGAGGATTTGGCTAGGATAGAAAAAGCCATGACAGCCCTAGAACAGTCTGTTAGGTCTTTATACAAAACAGACGGGGCTTAGACCTAATGTTCATACAGCAGGGGGGGTTATGTGCAGCCCTACGGGAAGAGTGTTGTGTATATGTTGACCATACTGGAGTAGTTAGAGATACAATGGCCAAGCTACGGGAGGGGTTAGAAAAACGGAAGAAAGACAGGGAAGCACAACAGAGCTGGTATGAGTCTATGTTTAATTATTCACCCTGGTTAACCACCCTATTGTCAACTATTACAGGACCCCTTATCTTGTTGATCTTATTTTTGACTTTTGGGCCATGCATTTTTAATAAGTTGATCGCTATTGTTAAAGGGCGCTTAGAAGCTGCACACTTAATGCTGTTACGAAAACAATATGAACAAATAGAGATGAAGGAATTAATCCTATCCTCGGGCGGACAAAAGAAGTATTAGATCGATTTAATGAACAAAATCAGGATAAAATAGAAAAGGGGGGATTGTAATGAACGGGTTAATTTTGTTCATGAAATCGCATGTGGAGGTAGGGATATTCTTCACTTATCTAAGACCATGAGTACCGATGATTAGCATATGTAGAGAAACGTTTACAGAGCATGAATGGGACTTGAGTCACCTAAAGAACAGCTGAGGAAGACTTTGGCCTTCATCCCAACAACCACCAGAAGGCAAATTACGACCACTTAACACCTGATGGCACAAGATACCGAAGATACCAGCCAGCCGTCAGGTATCAGGGACTAAAAAGACTGTATAAATAAAGAGGCTCTTCCCCTGTTTGGGTGCGAGCTTTTGTGGCGGAGCACTGTCTCCCCGGCCGCCCCAGCGCTGTTTTGCTCTTTTATCGCTTGCTAATAAATTCGATCTTTTATTTAATACAAATTGGCTCCTCCAATTTGTCACGAGCGTCTATAACACCTACCATTATTTCTAGAATTTCAAGATCCCATATAATTTTAAAGGAAATTTTGTGCTGTTTTAAGCCATTGAGTACCATTCTGACTCACTGCTGGAAAGAAAAATATTTTCCATGACCCACTACAAACAAAATACATACACTGATATCTCAATCCAGAGTATGGTATATTAAAAAATACCCCACCCACAAACCAACCAGCCACAAATAATGCAAAAGGAATTACTAGAAAATAATTGCCTCTAAGTGATACCATTTCTATTATTCTTCAAAATGCAAAGGTAAATTAGGACTGCTCTTAGTAAAATCTCAGGAAACCAAACACAAAACTTTGAGAGAAAAAAGTCCATTTCATCTGCTTGACATCTTTTCAGCTCTACAACTAATTGCAAGCAAAATCTACAATTAAAATTTCCAGTTATATGAGGTTATATGTAATACCTTGCACTGATTCTATTTTCTCCTGGAACTTTGCATTTTTATTTCTAAGACAAACATGTACAATGATTTACCTGGATTCCCCAAAGCTTTCCAATATTTTGATACAGGCAGAAAAACTGGCTCCTTCAATGAGACAATCCATGGGTTTATCACCTTAACAGCCTGGTCTGTTTGCCAAGAGTTCTGCTTCTCAGCAAGGGTTTGCATAAGAATGTCGCTTGTGGGTTTCATTATCATGATCAGTAGAGAAAACTGCTTTCCTCAGGATATTAGGCAAGAAGTGGTGGGGGAAAGGGAACTATAATGTGTTCAGACTGTTTGGCTGCTGCCATCAGCAGTATGCACCATGTGATATCTAAAAGCAAAGTGGGCTCCAGTATTGCATTTACCCCATATTGCAGAGCCCTGTGAAGCTATATTGGTGCATACAAGCTTGAGTCTTTACAGAATAATGGCTAATGAAGTGTGTGTGGTAATTACAAGCTTAAAGACAGGAGTGGACCTCTTGGGTCATCAAGTCTAGTCCCCTGCTACCATCAAGAATCACTGCATACATTCTCATTCATCAGGTGTCAGCTAACATGTTTGCTTGCTCCCACCTTTGCCAGTAGGATCTCAAGAGATTCTGCTGGCTAGTTTTTTAAAGCTTTTGCTTTATGGAGATTATTTTTTTTTTTAAAACTATGATCATACATTTCTTCTACCTTTTTGCCTCTGAGTTTATTAGACAAAGCAAAGACTTCAAAGGATGATATGGGATAGGAAAACCAATATTGAGAAAATAAGCTTCACAAGAAATTCTAAACCTGTGTTTGTACTGAAGGTAAATCCAAACCACGAAGGTGGAACCCTCTACTAAATACAGCTCAGTGAAGTTGCTGGAGCTCTGCACGGGGATGACTGCAGAAGAAAAATTGTGTGTCTTTGAGCTTCATAAAAGATTCTTTGAATCTTCCTCATTGTTTATCACTTTTCCTTCTGCACAACTTTCTTAGTATTTTTTGAAAATTTTTTGGATGTCAAAGCATCGGGAGTGCTTGATATTTCCAGCTTAATTTTAAAAAACTTTCTACCTTAGCTAGTCCAGAAGCTTATTAGAGTGTTGGATGGAGCTTATTTGAGTTAAAAACACTGCCACATGCTTTATATTTGCCACTTGCCAATGATAACTATTTTTTGTTACATAACACAATGTTTTTTTCTTAGTGGGAGAAATACAGTTCTGAGCAGAATTCTTTATGCTATTCATTCTGCTATACACTGTATTTGATTTATAAAATCATATTTATTTGTGAAAATAAACAATCATCACCAGTGATGAAGCATTTATCATTAATATTAAGGCAGATTAGACTTTGCGACTGTTGCTATTCTAGCTGGCAGTCTCCACGACTGTTTTGCGGTGCTAACTGTAGCAATATAGTCATTTTGCACTGGTAAACACCTCTCACAAGGGTTTGCACTAGGCAAATCATGCAATGATCAAAGAATGAGCTCTTTGCAACTCTGAATGCTAGACAGTTCCTGTCATCTTCTCTTTCATCCAATACACAGAAATAAATATATCCCTAACAGATAGAATGCTGTTGAGAATATAAATTGCAACAAATAATAAAAATAACAGTTTATGCTGTGAAATTGCTGTGAAAGTTGCCCATCTGCAGTCTACCATATGTTTCATTTTACACTTGCAGGCGCAACAGCTTCCCAGATCCTCTCTGGTTTTTTCACATAGTCCTGTGGAGGATGTTTGTGAGTGATTTGGGGGAATTAGCTATTTTTAGCCAAAGAAAGAATCTGAAGGAATTAATATTTTAAGGAACAGGACCCACAAGCCTGAAAACAGCTTATAGCTATTTTGCCTTTTTTTTATTTTTCACAAAACCAACAGCAGCAACAAAATCACAAAATTATAATCAAGACAAGCATATCAATAATGATAATGCCTTCTCATGTATAAGCATGCCATTCCAGACTGTGTAAAGCAAAACCTGCATCTAAATCCTAGCATAACAATGGTTTGCTACTATTCCCACGTGCAGCATTTATGACTGCAGCCTTAAGTATTTTTTTGTATCAGAGCATTTTTTCAGCTTTCTGTTTTCACAAACCTTTGGGAAAAGTGGCTGCTTAAGAATTAAATTTGTCAAAAATAGAGGAAAGATAAAAGGGGAAAAAACAAAGGGCCTCACTGTCTGTCTCTGCTGTAAGTGCTAGTCCATCTTTTTAAGGTAGCTTACTTCTACTGATGTTGTCCTGTGCTCTGAAATGGTTTGAGTGGTTGGGCACTGCCATCTGAACACCTCTGGCTTTCCAATTCAATGTTCACAAAGAATATCATAGTCAGGATCTTGTTACCTCCACAGCTGTGTTGGTACCATTGTTGGAGGTGGTGTAAACTGAAGTGGTGAAATGATACAAAGAAAAAATATCTTTTTTCTTTCCATGTTGTTTCTAACCTGCTTCATTTCACTGATCTTAGTCTATTACATGATCCCAAACCAGGAGAGACAGTGTAACAGAATTAGTGGTGAATGAGGGTGGGAGAAGAAAAAGACAAATGATTGGCTGGAGCAGGTAATCCTTAAACCACATATAAAAAAAAAAGTACATGGGAGATCACCTTTGGACAGGTACATTAATATCATTAAAGCAAGTTTGACGATCTCCTTCCTAAGTCAGAATAGTGTTGCTCCATCTGTAATATACAATACATGCAAATATGAGGAGTGCTCAGCAAGAGAAAGTCAACGTTAGCACAGTTTTTCACTGAAGCTTCTCTTCCTGCCTCCTCCTCACTCTCATAGGTCTTTTGCCTCCTAGTGGCAGACTAGGAGCAGCAGAAGACAAATAGTTCTCTATTGATAATATCTTTGTACATGTACTCAGAGAGTTACAGTCTACCTGGTTTCATGCCGCTCCTGGGGGATAACATTCCAAGTATTTGAACCTCATCAGAGGGCAAGGCAAAGAGTTAACAAGCCTGCTTAGTGCTGCTGCACCACTCCCTGGAGTCAGGAGTTCTGGGGAAAAGTGCCACCCAGCCGCCTTTCAGGACAGGAATACTGGAAAAAAAGCTCCAGGCAGAGCATTGTTGCAGTAAGGCAGCCTATTGTATAAATAATCAAGATACATTTTCTCCCTTTTAGACGTGCATGTTAGTAAAGTAATTGGGAATGACTGATTCTTTATGAAATATCACTTGAAACATATCTATATATCTAAAACTTTACATTTAAATAATAAGTATTGTAAGTATATTCATGTAACATCTATATATGATTCTGTATATTAACATAATGATTGATTTACTTAGTATTCATGTCTGGATAAATATTTTATCCTCCCCAAGTATACAAACTAAAACAGTAGTTAGGTGTTCTTCTGAAAGCTATGTAGCATTTCTGAATACAAATGTGAACACAATTCAGATTCCACTTTTGGGAACGTTAGTATGCCCCAGTGTTTTCAAGTGGCTTTGGAGACAGTCTTAGACTCTTCACAAGGCCCAATACTACTTTTTCCTTCATTACATGTCCTTGCCCTGCAGTCCTGCCAACTTCAGACACATCAATATCAGGGTTACGGTATGGTGATTGTTAGTTGGATTCACAGTTATCTTCATCAGAAAAGTCCCCACAGTCATCTACATTACACACAAGTTTTCGCTTTATACATTGACCTAATCAAAGAATAAAACATTGAACGAATCCATTTTTTTTCCAAGATGCACTTCAAATGACACCCCCAGCTACTCTTTATTGAGATCTTCCTCTTTGTATATTTCTATTATTGTCATGAGGAATTAGAGTCCTACACCCTGCCTCTTTCAAATGAAAATAAAACCATATTACTAAATTTGTTTATTAGTTTACTGGGATGGCTAAGAAAAGTAAGTGACAGAACTGCTGTCATTTGCAGAATGTAGTTATTCCCTGTGATTGTTTCTATGTTCATCTTTGAATATTAGGGTTTTTTTTTTTAAATTTGTATTGAGAATACAAGAAAATATTAATTCAATATCAACAAAAAGTTTAAATTGTTGCTATTTGGACTATATTATTTGGACACTGTTATTATGAACTATAGTGATTTGTGTTCTAAAGCAACAGTGAAATAGTAATTCTCCTGAGGTTGGCTATCACAGCTTTTACAAAGATTGATTTTTTTCTACAGGATTTAAAGATTTGGGGTAAATTTAGCCCTAGCATAATAAAACAACACTTGTTGATATCAACTACCTCACCTGTAAGTGCCACACAATAGCTGTGAACTAGTTGTTAAACACATGCTTTCTGATTATTTTTTTTTTCTCAACTTGGACTTCACAGTATTTGAGATAAAGACAATACTGACAACGGCTTGGGACTCAAAACTCACCTAGCATCTTTCCTTTTCTGTTTTGACTAGTTTTATTACCATTAACTTATCCTATTTTATTTTGATTTATGATGAATCTTGAACAGTAATTCATATGCCATGCATGTATTGCTTTACAAATTTATATCTTACTTTGGATCTAGAGGTATTCTGGTCTCCAGCTAGCATCTATCATAGTGCTCTGGTCAGTAAACCTCCATTTTGTTAAAATGTCTTCAGTCCTAGTTTTTCCCAGTGATTTTTCATAAAACATAATGATTCTGTAGCAGGTGGAGCAGGTATGCTAGAAGAAAGGACACTCATAGTATGGTCAGCTTTTAACCATGGAGTAGAAAATACAGGAGAGGAATTTAAACTAGATGCAAATTATTGTGGGAGATGAGAGGAATGTACCCCTTCTCAAGCATTGTTTATGCTGTGGTTTTGGCCTTGTGGCTTTGTAACCCACCTATCATGTACACACTGGGAACTCTCCTTAAAACCCTAGCAATAAGGCACTGCTTCAGGAAATCATCCCCAACTAGAAAAGCAGTGAGGCATATCTCTCTTTTTGTGTATGCATTTTGTCTTCAATGGAAACTGATTGAACTTCTTCACAGAACTAAGTACATGATTTGCTGAGTTACTGCATAACTCACTATATCACAAAAACAAAACCTACCAGTATTGCATTGAAAGTCAATACCACAGTCTGGTTCTGGTTCTTCAGGACAGACTTGGGTGGTTTTACAGTTTTGTGCATTTCCTAAAATCTCCAGGCATGGTGTTCCACCAAACTGTCCAAATCTTTCAATACATCTAGAGTAAAACTTGAAAGATAAATAACACTATTAACATTGCTTAGAGAGAAAAAAGAACTACCAGAACTGAAGGAATTCCAGCTGAACTTAGAACTTTTCAAAATGAAGCATCTTTAGTGAAATTTTTGGTTGAAATTCCATAGGCACAGATCACGGTGTAAAAAAAGTGTACAGGAACATTGAATTAACAATAATGTCTTAGCAAGTATGTACAGATGCTTATTTTTCACTATTTTGTTTATTTTGCTATTTTCATTATTTTCAGTCCAGGGAGGACATGCATCATTGTATTGGGTCTGGCTGAGATGGAGTTAATTTTCCCCATAGCAGCCCTCATAGTGCTGTGCTTTGTATTGGTAGCTAGAAAGGTGTTGATAACACACCAATGTTTTGGCTACTGCTGAGCAGCGCTGACACAGCATCAAGGCTGTCTCTCCAACATCCCCCCCCCACCCCAAAGGCCAGTAGGCTGGGACTGGGCAAGATCTTGGGAGGGGACATAGCCAGGACAGCTGACCCAAACTGGCCAAAGGGATATTCCATTCCATATGGCTTCTGCCCAGCAATAAAAGCTAAGAGAAAGGAGGAGGAAGTGGGGCATTCGTTATTTACAACATTTGTCTTCTGGAGCAACCGCTATGCGTACTGAAGTCCTACTTCCCAGGAAGTGCCTGGACATCGCCTGCTGATGGGAAGTGTGACGGTCGGACAAATTATAGTCAATGTCTCAAACATTCGTTAAAGAACTTTGGTGGAGAAAACGGCCTCTGTAAAAATGCTGGAGTTTTGTGAACAGGACAATGTGGCCGGAGGAGAGGGCCCCCCGGAGGGTGGGACCGCGCTTCTCCAAAGCCGCAATTCCTTATCTTAAGTGACCAGGAGAAGGAGCACAGCATATGCGCCTGGAGGAGGAGGCCCCACGGAGGATGGGACTGTGCTTCTATCTTAAGCTGTCATGCCAGCAGAAAAAGAGAGGCAACTCTGCGATGAACCCCCCCCAAAGCTCTCCGACCGATTCCAGAGGACCCCGGGAATGGGACTGCGCATGTCGAGACCATCGACTAACACACTATAAAAGAAGGGAGAACGAGTTTCTCAGCACGCGCCCTCCAGAACTGGATCTCTACGCTGGCTGGACCAATGCTGGACCCAGGACTGGTGAAACCCTTCTTCTCTCTTTCTTCTTCTTCTTTCTTGCTCTTTCTTATCTTTTCTTTACGTTCTTATCTTTCTTCTTTCCTTTCTTAGTCTTTTTTCTTTCTTTTCTTTCTTTCTTCTTTCTCTCCCTCCCTCTTTTCCTTCTCTCTTTTCCGACAGTCCCTACAAACCTCATCCTTTTAAACATAAACCGTTGACCAAGTCTGAGACTGGAGTGGATCTAGCCGCCCCTGGGCTCCTCTCTGAGAAGGAGTCCAGAAAGCAAGGGGGTCTGCTCTGAACCTCGTGACTTCAACGGGAGGGCTCTCTCCTTCTGACACAGTTTCATGTTCCTTTTTCATTTCATTTTTCTATACTTCCCTTCTCTTCTCAAACAGCGGCTTAACGACATGTTGCAAGGTTCATATTGATAAGTTCACTTGTACTTGGGCAAGGTTATCTAGGTTGAATAAATGTTGATTGTTGTTTGAACTCCCCTGGTGTCATTTCACCTTAATTCTGACAAAGGAAATCCACGAACCTGAGTCGCTCCAACTCTGGGACGCGACAGGAAGTAGTGAATAAATCTTTTGTTTTACCTTTGCTTTCACGCGCAGCCTTTGATTTTGCTTTATTAAACTGCCTTTATCTTGATCCATGAGTTCTTTTCCATCTTATTTTCTCCCCCCCGTCCTGCTTTTGTGGACCCCTTGCCTCTGTAAATCACGTATTTAAAAACTGTCATTAAAATACACATTCATCACATAATCTTCACAAACTTCACTTACATCAACAAAAAGAATTCTTAACACTAAAATGAAAATAACAGAATTACAACACCAATGAAAGTGGACAATTTAAACACAATCCACCCCTCGTCCCTTCACCATAATTACAACAACCGAAATTCCCCACAATCATTCTGCTCTTTGCTCTCTAGCTGTGTTCAGTCCATGTTTTGCCAGTTACCTCTCCTAATTACTATCCTTATCTCAAATTCCTCATGCCCCATGTTGGGTGCCAAAAAGGACTGTGGTGGGTTCATCTTGGATGGACACCAGGTGCCCAACAAGCCACTCTATCACTCCCCCTCCTCAGCAGAAGGGGGGAAGGGGGGGAGAATACCATGAAAGGCTTGTGGGTCAACATAAGGACAGGAAGATCACTCACCAATTACCGTCACAGGCAAAACAGACTCGACTTGGGGAAATTAATTTATTACCAATCAAACCAGAGTAGGATAATGAGAAATAAAACCAAATCTTAAAGCACCTCCCCCCCCACCCCTCCCTTCTTCCCGGGCTCAACTTTACTACTGATTTCTCTACCTCCTCCCCCAGAGCAGCACAGGGGGACGGGGAAAGGGGATTGTGGTCAGTTCATCACACGTTATCTCTGCCACTGCTTCCTCCTCACACTCTTCCCCTGCTGCAGCGTGGGGTCCCTCCCACAGGAGACAGACCTCCATGAACTTCTCCAACATGTGTCCTTTCCCCAGGGTGCAGTCTTTCAGGAACAGACTGCTCCAGTGTGGGACCCCCACAGGGTCACAGGTCCTGCCAGGAGCCTGCTCCAGCATGGGCTTCCCACGGGGTCACAGCCTCCTTCAGGAACCCACCTGCTCTGGCGTGGGGTCCTCCACGGGCTGCAGGTGGATATGTGCTCCACCGTGGACCTCCATGGGCTGCAGGGGGACAGCCTGCCTCACCATGGTCTTCACCATGGGCTGCAGGGGAATCTCTGCTCTGGCACCTGGAGCACCTCCTTCCCCTCCTTCTTCACTGACCTTGGTGTCTGCAGGGTTGTTTCTCTTGCATATTCTCACTCCTCTCTCTTCTGGCTGCTGTTGCCAGCAGTTTTTCACCCCCTTCTTAAATATGTTATCCCAGAGGCGCTACCACTGTCGCTGATGGGCTCAGCTTCGTCCAGTGGTGGGTCCGTCTTGGAGCCGGCTGGCATTGGCTCTATCTGACATGGGGGAAGCTTCTAGCAGCTTCTCACAGAAGCCACCCCTGTAGCCCCTTGGCTACCAAAACCTTGTGACACAAACCCAATACAATCATACATGTTTTATATGCTTTCAACTCATTTTTTTGAGGTCACATAAGAACTTCCCTAAGAAAACAAAAATCTGTTTTTGACAAAAAGATTGCTTTTTATTTAAAAAGGGGAATAGGTATTAAAAAGTAATGTTCTTAATAGAGACATCCACATGGCCAAAAATGATAATTTCTATTGACGAAACATTTGGAATGAGAACACTTGACCATGTTTGTACATCTGGATGTAGTCTTCTCTTACTATTAAGGCTTCAGGTCTGAAATGGTTATGGGTTTCATCAAATCACAAACATACAGTATTAAGAGTTGCAATCTGATGTTTTCCTATAACCAAAAGTCAGACAGATATTGTCCCTTTCGTTGTTGCTTTGGAAGAAAGACTTCCAGCTATAGCTTACCCTTTGATAGGTGCATGGGTTGCAGGGCCCCTATGCGCTCCAGGTGCTCAGATTACAGTCAATCAGAGATGGAGCATTCAGTTATCTTGTCCCCCTGTGGAAAGCTTTTTTTGAAAAGCTGTCAAACAAAACATTCCAGTACAGTCCTGGGCATTACACTAAAATCACATCTGAGTTTGTATTTAAACCATAGACCAATATTTTGGAAGCATCTTCAAGCTGTTTTCTGCTTCACTTTCATAGCAGTACTTGATATTTCAATGTATAAACAGCTGCCTAATCTTAAATTCTTTGCTGGTTTAAAATTATGTTTAAAAAAAACCTCAAAGACTTATTAAGTCAGCTCTTTTTTTCCTTTTTTAGATCTTTTTGCATACTCACGCTCTTCTGGTGGGTCATATTATTGAAGAGAATGAAACAATAATACACAGAGAACACCTGCAGTTCCCCTATTCAGAGAACGGCTGTGTTCTCCATACTTAAAGCTGAAGACAAAGGCACAGCAGCACATCTCAACTAGGCATAGGACTTCAATACATGTCTTTGTGATTTTTGAGCTTATTAATTTTAATGGGGTTGCCCTTAAGCCTAAATAAAGATTTAAATGCTTTCCTGAGTTGAAAGAAGGCTCATAAAGGTATTATTTGCTAATAGGCTAACTTATATAGTTGGAAAAACCAGACAAGCATTTAGCTAAGTATTCTTCAGCTTGCTGAATTGAATACTTTGCCAGTTAGGCCTATATTTTCTAGTCACTCTTCATTTTGGTGCCACGTTTTAAATACCATGGAACTCCTGGCTCTCAGAAAGTGAAAGGCTATCATAATGGCCTTTCGATAGATCGACTTTCTTGAAAGCACCCACAGTTAGACATTAAAAACTGATGCACTGTAGGATGACTTGTTAATTTTAAAAACCAAGGTAAATATAGTTTACTGGTGATCTTATCTTCACAGGTAACAATGCTGCAAAGCAGAGGAATGGAGGAGCATTAAAGTCTAACTTACCTAGTTTGCTCTCTGTAATTTATTCTGATTTGGGGTTATATGCTGAGCATTCATCCACTGCAAGGCAATTCTCTCTCTTCCACCTCTCCAGGTTAATGCTGCTGCCTCTGCTCTACAATGGGACCTTCTTTGCTGAGTCCAGCCAGTTGGCAGATCTGCAGCTCCTGCAATGTGATGCATGGGCTTTTGATGCAGGCAGGGCCTTTCCCTCCACTCTTTGACCCCCTTCCCTTGTACAAATATGTCAGGAGACCAAACAAATGTAACCTGATTCCACAAAATTGAGAAATCTGCAGTTTGGACAAGGAAGGTATACCACTCAGTTCAGCTTTCTGGTGCCATTTATTGTATGTTCAGGTTACATACATAGTAAGTTGTTACTGAGATGCTAAATCGACCTATGTCTCTTTCTAGCTATTGAATCTTAAACAGCTCGGGGATCACAAGGTTGTTGTGCAACTCTTTATACACTCAAGCTGACCCTGACTGGCTCTGATGCCTTCGACTTTCCACTGTCACACACACCAGCAGTAAACACACACCACAGTTGCTGCTGGAAGTATCTGTATCATGCACTCCCACTGTTTTGCTTGCTGCTCCTAAACAACTCTCTTCCCAGAAGTCTCCTGACCTCAAGCTAGGGCCTGCAGTAAATGGATCCTTGGCTGAGGATGTTGCTTTTAACAGGTGGGATTCTAAAAAAAGGAAACTGCAAAAAGCAAAAATATGCCTGATATCTACGGACAGTAGAAATGACAAAGAATTAAGAATACTCTCAATACAATAGGGACCTCACAAACTCTTAGCTGGTAGGGAAGTGTAAAGCTTTTCTACGTGACTGACACCAGGAATTGGGGTACCTAGTACAGGATGCAGATCCAACCTTGTGAAAATTCCATTTTACACAGAATTCTCTTTCACCAATTTGGTGCTGGACTCTGAGGATCTAAATCAATAACTCACTGGTTGTTGGCTGCTGAAAGGGCTGGAAATTTGGGAGATGGCATTGAATACCTGCCTAGTTTTTACACTTGTCCCTGAGCATCCTCTAATGGTCACTATCAGGAGTAGGCTAACAGATCAGCTGTCTCTTTGCTCTGACCCAGAAAGATTGTGATTAGATTCATCATGGTACTCTTATTCTGAGTCCTTTCTTCTACTTTCATACACCCACTTAGTGGCCAGCTTTCTTCCTCCACTGCTGTTGAGGATTACAGATCCCAAAATACTCTGCACGGTGCATGAATTTCAAATATTAACTAAGCATGCATGCTTACATACATCAGAATGACACTTCAGCCTAGGGAACCGATACAGATTTTTGAAATTATAATTCCACCTGAAGTTGTGCTGCAGTCACACTTACCCTGTGTTATATTAAGGTTTATAACTCAAAAATAAGAAAAGAAAGAAAAAGAAAGAAGTATACCACATCTATTAGAAGCTTCTAGAGAAAATGCCAAGTCCTAGAACGTAATTATATAGAATATGAAGGCAACATGCAGAAGTTGCTTCAGGGGAACTGCCAACTCAATATTAAAAGAAACAAACAAAACAATCTTCACCATGAGAACAATTAAACATTGGAATACGTTACCCAGGGAAACAGTAGTATACCTGTATCGGGTTTGTGTCACAAGGTTTTGGTAGCCAAGGGGCTACAGGGGTGGCTTCTGTGAGAAGCTACTAGAAGCTTCCCCTATGTCCCATGGAGCCAATGCCAGCCAGCTCCAAGATGGACCCGCCGCTGGCCAAGGCCAAGCCCATCAGCGACAGTGGTAGCGCCTCTGGGATAACATATTTAAGAAGGGGAAAAAAGTTGCTGTGGCACAGAAACTGCAGCCAGAGAGAGGAGTGAGAACATGTGAGAGAAACAACCCTGCAGACACCAAGGTCAGTGAAGAAGGAGGGGGAGGAGATGCTCCAGGCGCCAGAGCAGAGATTCCCCTGCAGCCTGTGGTGAAGACCATGGTGAGGCAGGCTGTCCCCCTGCAGCCCATGGAGGTCCACGGTGGAGCAGATATCCACCTGCAGCCCGTGGAGGACCCCACGCCAGAGCAGGTGGGTTCCTGAAGGAGGCTGTGACCCCGTGGGAAGCCCGCGCTGGAGCAGGCTCCTGGCAGGACCTGCAGATCGGTGGAGAGAGGAGCCCACACTGGATCCAGTTTTCTGGCAGGACTTGTGACCCTGAAGGGGACCCATGCTGGAGCAGTTTGTGAAGAACTGCACCGCATGGGAAGGACCTCCGTTGGAGAAGTTCGTGGAGGACTGTCTCCCGTGGGAGGGACCCCACGCTGGAGCAGGGGAAGAGTGTGAGGAGTCCTGCCCCTGAAGATGATGGAGCAGCAGAGACAACATGTGATGATGTATTGGCTTTGTGTGGCAAGGTTTTGGTAGCGGGGGGGGGGTTACAGGGGTGGCTTCTGTAAGAAGCTGCTAGAAGCTTCCCCTGTGTTCGAGAGAGCCAATACCAGCCGGCTCTAAGACAGACCCGCTGCCGGCCAAGGCCGAGCCAATCAGTGATAGTGGTAACGCCTCTGTGATAACATTTTTAAGAAGGAAAAAAAGTTGGGACAGATGGAAACGGCAGCCGGAGAGAGAGTGAGAACATGTAAGAGAAACAACCCTGCAGACACCAAGGTCAGTGAAGAAGGAGGGGGAGGAGATGCTCCAGGCGCCGGAGCAGAGATTCCCCTGCGGCCTGTGGTAAAGACCATGGTGAGGCAGGCTGTCCCCCTGCACTCCATGGAGGTCCACGGTGGAGCAGATATCCACCTGTAGCCCCATGGAGGACCCCATGCCGGAGCAGGTGGGTTCCCGAAGGAGGCTGTGACCTTGTGGGAACCCCGCGCTGGAGCAGGCTCCTGGCAGGACCTGTGGATCTGTGGAGAGAGGAGCCCACGGAGCAGGTTTTCTGGCAGGACTTGTGACCCCGTGGGGGACCCACGCTGGAGCAGTGTGCTCCTGAAGGACTGCACGCCGTGGAAAGGACCCACGCTGGAGCAGTTCGTGAAGAACTGCAGCCCGTGGGAAGGACCCACGTTGGAGAAGTTCGTGGAGGACTGTCTCCCGTGGGTGGGAACCCACGCTGGAGCAGGGGAAGAGTGTGCGGAGTCCTCCCCCTGAGGAGGATGAAGCGGCAGAAAACAACGTGTGATGAACTGACCATAAACCCCATTCCCCGTCCCCCTGTGCCGCTGGGGTGGGTAGGTAGAGAATCCGGGAGTGAAGTTGTGCCCGGGAAGAAGGGAGGGGTGGAGGGAAGGTGTTCTGAGATTTGGTTTTATTTCTCATTACCCTACTCTGGTTGATTTGTAATAAAGTGAGTTAATTTTCCCCAAGCTGAGTCTGTTTTGCCCGTGACGGTAATTGGTGAGTGATCTCTCTCCTGTCCTTATCTCAACCCACAAGCTCTTTGTTATATTTTCTCTCCCCTGTCCATCTGAGGAGGGGGAGTGATAGAACGGCTTTGGTGGGCACCTGGCATCCAGCCAGGGTCAACCCACCACAGTACCTTACTGGAAATATTCAAGACTGCTTGACAGGACCCCTGATTAACCTAATCCAAGGCCCTGATTTCAACAGACCATTGTACCAGATCTCCAGCAGTCCCTTCCAACCTAGACTCTTCCATGATTCTACAGTTCTATGAAATTCTGGAAAGTTGTAATATATTTGATGTTGGATGTAGCCCAGCTGCCCTCCAGCCTCTTCAAAAACAGTTCCTTCACCTGTAATTAGCTCATCTTACAAATACTTCAGCAATACTACAATTTACTATAATTTCATAATAAGCAGGCAATGCTTTGAAAAGTTGCTGTACATTATTCTATTAAAATTTTTTCCACAACTCAGCATGACAGTAATATCACTGGAGGCAAATGGATGAGAATCAGCTTATTCCTTCCTGTATCTTCATATATGACCTTTCTATCTCCTTACTGATGTAGGACTGTAAGCCTCTGAGTAACAACATCTATTCTGGCATCTTGGGTTGAAGACTGACAGGTTGTCCTTAAAGATAGTGGGAACCCTCAGAACGTAGACTTTAACGATATATTGAGACACCTAATAGGATTTACTAAAGCCAGCTGGACATCTTATTCCTAGCAATTATCAGGTATTTAGGTACTGTAGAAGTTTACACTGAAATGCATTTCTGAACTTTTAAATTATTACCTTAAAAATGCAGCCAATACCTCTTGCAGACTGTAAGAACGGACCATGAAGAGCAGTGTCAATGAGAAGAGTCTAAAGGAGGGATCAGACTCAAGCTAATAAAGATCCTAAAAATTCTCCCAAAGGTTCCTATAAGCCATTATTTTGAGTCTAAAATCAAAATCCCAGGCAGGAAAGGCTGAGTTGAACTTTTCAATGCAAATGGAAGTCTTAGCAACAACTATCTGCAAACCAGCGGTGATGGTGGTCTTTAAGCTGACTTTCAGGTGGAACAGGTTTTGGTTTCGTTTTTTTTACATAAAAGGCTTTTATCCAACTGAGCAACTTCTGCAAAAATATTTATTCTGAGTGATGTTGTGGGGGGTTGACCTTGGCTGGACACCAGGTGCCCATCAAGCCACTCTATCACCCCCCCTCCTCAGCTGGACAGGGGGAGAGAAAATATAACAAAAGGCTCATGGGTCGAGATAAGAACAGAGAGATCACTCACCAATTACCGTCACGGGCAAAACAGACTCGACTTGGGGAAATTAATTTAATTTATTGCCAATCAAATCAGAGTAGGATAATGAGAAATAAAACCAAATCTTAAAACACCTTCCCCCCACCCCTCCCTTCTTCCCAGGCACAGCTTCACTCCCAATTTGTCTACCTCGTCCTCCCCAAGTGGCACAGGGGGACAGGGAATGGGGGTTGCAGTCAGTTCATCACACGTTATCTCTGCCACTCCTTCCTCCTCACACTCTTCCCCTGCTCCAGCATAGGGTCCCTCCCACAGGAGACAGTCCTCCATGAACTTCAACATGAGTCCTTCTCACAGGCTACAGTTCTTCACGAACTGCTCCAGCGTGGGTCCTTCCCACGGGGTGCAGTCCTTCAGGAGCACACTGCTCCAGCATGGATCCCCCACGGGGTCACAAGTCCTGCCAGAAAACTGGATCCAGCATGGGCTCCTCTCTCCACCAATCTGCAGGTCCTGCCAGGAACCTGCTCCCGCGCGGGCTTCCCATGGGGTCACAGCCTCCTTCGGGCACCCACCTACTCCAGCGTGGGGTCCTCCACGGGCTGCAGGTGGATATCTGCTCCACCGTGGACCTCCATGGGCTGCAGGGGGACAGCCTGCCTCACCATGGTCTTCACCACAGGCTGCAGGGGAATCTCTGCTCCGGCGCCTGGAGCACCTCCTCCCCCTCCTTCACTGACCTTGGTGTCTGCAGGGTTGTTTCTCTCACATGTTCTCACTCCTCTCTCTGGCTGCAGTTTCTGTGCCACAGCAACTTTTTTCCCCTTCTTAAATACGTTATCCCAGAGGCGCTACCACTGTCGCTGATGGGCTTGGCCTTGGCCAGCGGCGGGTCCATCTTGGAGCTGGCTGGCATTGGCTCCATGGGACATAGGGGAAGCTTCTAGCAGCTTCTCACAGAAGCCACCCCTGTAGCCCCCCTGCTACCAAAACCTTGTCAGGCAAACCCCTGGTTCCCCTCCAGGTCGGGGCACAAGTTTCACATGATTTGCTACAGATCCCGCTTTAAGTTTTTGGATTTACTTGAGGTTAGAGAAGAAAAAAAATTAAAATGAGAAAAAGCTCATTACAAATGTGTCTCAAACTCTAAAACACCAATACTGCATCCACTATCCAGATTGATCTGGAAATTTAAAGGGACACATAACATTGTTTAGAAAAAAACAAGGATATTAGGAAAATTGACAGGCTTGTCACCTCCACATTAAACCCAGGGTTACTGAAAAATCATGTTGAAACAGGAGATGTTAAGTCACACAATTTAAATAGGAGAGGAGGTGAAAGCTTTTCAGCTACTGAAGAATGTCACTGAAGGTGGCAATTGGTAGCAAGAACTTCAGAGACAAGCATAGAAATCAAAATACCTTCACTGCTATCCATTATTGGGGAGGTTTGAGGGATGGAAGAGTGCTGTTTGGAAAGGAAAAGCCATTTCACAATCAGTACTCTAAATTGCTTGCACCTTGTCTTGGATTGCACAATACACTCTGAACACCTTCAGGCCACCCCGCTTCAGTGATTTGTTGTTGATCCATACTTCAAAATACAGAGCTGTTCAGTCCATCAGTTATAAAGCTGATGACTCACGAAAAAGGCTTGGTTTGACAATTAGCACTGACAAAGAGAGAAGGCATAGCTCTCTTGCATTTGGAGACATGATAGCATCACATGAAGGCATAATTTTGCCAACTGTAGTTGCTAGTACCATCATGCAGCTGCATAGTTTTTGGTATGATATAAAGTCAAGCAGCTGTCCCACATTGCCTGCTATGGACTCTCTGTAATAAGCATATATTCAGTTAGTAATAGTCCAGCCAGAAGACATCAAACCTGTGCTGTAGTTGGATCTGAATGCCCAAATAATAATAGTCAAAACAAAGATAGAGAAAAGCAGTAATCCTTATAGTTTTGAAGGCTCTTCAAAGTCTGTTCAGGTATTTCAAGTAATAATAGCAGCAGCCACCCTCAGGCCTAGACACATGCGTGAGATGCAACACTGGGTTGTTCAGACAGTATTCACATGTCTTCACAAAATACTTCACGTACTGTCAGAGGTGAATTATTAAGAGAAGTTATCATTGTGGGGTTAACTAAAAGGGTTTTATTAATGATTAAATGATAATTAAATGGTAAGCAAATGGTGATTAAGCAATAATTGAATGGTAATTAAACAGTGATTTGGCAATGATTTAAATGATAATTTAGACCATGATTAGACAGCAGTCAAACACTCTACTACTTACTACACTTCTAATAATTAAGTTATAGCTAGATATATATATTAATGTTGCTAGCATACAATATACCTTTAGGCCTAATGTAAAATGTCACTTACCTCATTATAGATATCAGATGCTAAGTAAGCGGGGGGAGTCAACCTCAAGGAGTAACCTTGAGAGGCATCCCTGCTCAAGGGGGAGATCACCACCTTGCAGCCATACAGGAGAGCTCAAGGGGCTTGGGCGCTACAGGTATTTATAGCGTAAAGTGATTGACTTGTAGTCACCCCCCCCCCTTTGGTGTATGTGCAGCTGTAGCAGTTTTAGTTTTGTCTAGTCCCAGCTTAGGCTGGTACTGTTAGCTCCTGATAAGACATGGCCTAGACTCCTTGGCTCCTGAGAAGATATGGCCTAGCACAATTCTCAAGGTTTGCACAGCAAGGCTGATTACAATCAGGCCTACTTGTCAGTGATGCCTGAATCAAAGTACCCTTCACTCAGAGTGAGTGCATCCATCACACATACTGCAATTTAAGTCTTAAAGCAGATGGATCCCAATTTATTTTTAGTGTACATATATCTGAGGCTCACATTCTTACACCACTTAGTACTGACCATTCTCGTAAGTGAGATATAGACTAGGCAGCTCTATTTCTGATAGCTTAGCTATTCAGTTGTTTTGACACGATGTTTTTGTAGGGGCTAGGCCTGTAGTTCTCCTTCTAGTAATACTTAGTGAAAAGCAAAGGCTATGTTTCCAAAGAATTAGAAACAGGCAGTCTAGGAAACTTGAAATAGTAATATAAGTACTATCAGCATGAAATTGTGCCTCTTCAGAAACAGATTGATATTCTATTTTCACACTCAGCATGCAATAGAAAACAGCTGCCTGAGCTCCGCCTCCCTGCAAGAACATGGCTTCAACAGCTATCAGTCACCTTTATTGTGCCACATACATGCAAAAATCAATGAAGTAGATAAACCATTTCTATTTGACTCCTTGAAATACAGCAAGAAGTAGTTTCCTCTTTCATTGGATATCTGAGCAAGCTACCATTGGAATTATCTGCATTGGAGGTTTATGCTCTGTGTTGGAGAAACAAAACAGTATAGACATCTGCAGAAGACCAAGGACGCTTACCTTCTGCTTTCCCCCCCAGAAGTGAGGCAGCCACCTCTAAGCAGCATGGATATAAGCTGCAGGATAACATGCATGCATCTCATTTTGTAGCTGAATAGAAAAGAATTACCATAACTGAATTTGTAATTTCTTTTTGTTCCTTTTGTTATTTATTACCAAGAGAACAAACAAAAAACAGTGCTTACTGAAGAATGCCAATTACTGGCCAAAAGTGACTTATGGTAAGCACTCTAAAGTCCACTTTTCAGAAAATTCTACTTTTTCCTGCATGGAGACTGGGAAATAGTGTAAAATAGTTTCAAGATTGAAAACAAACTATTTTTGTTTATTAGTACCTTTTAAATATGAGATTTTCTATTTAGAGAGCAGTTAACTGCCTAGTAAAAGCTGTCATAGCAGTGACTTATGTAAGGAACAAATAGTTCCTAAAGCAGAGCTGTTTACAAGAGCAAATTCAGCATCTAACATCTTCGGAATTCTCATTTAGAATATTGGAGTAATAAAGGCCCAATATTCCTTTTTCTTCCTCTCTTCTCCCTGCCAATGTAAAAGAACAACACACTTTTTTTTCCTGTGGTTTTGGAGGAGCCTAAAACTTTTCTAGCTTTCACTGTCACCAAAACCCAAACCACAAGCTAGCTCTTTAGCTCTATTCACCAGTTTGCTGTAATCCAGATTTAATGCATCATGTGTTGGACACAGTCACAAGAATAAAGCAATTGACTTTTAATTTTTTTCTGTTCCCCCCTTTTTGCATGCGTGTGTGAAATGTGGAATAGGGCAGGCAATCCCCCCCCCCCATTCAATCCTTAATTTGGGATAATTTCATTTAGAGGAATTTAAATCTGATACAGACTCAATCCAGCTTGATGAGTCTAGTTGCACTAAACTCATTTGTTGAGCAAGAATGCAAGACACAGACACTTGTAATATTGTACTGTTTAATCATACCTGCTTCAATTGATGCTATAAAGAACCATGAACTATGGTGGTGTATAAGACAGAGACTAAATCAGGGTAAACAGCTATTCAAACTAAGCTAGCAGACCAGCAAGCATCTTTGACCAGCCTGTAAGAGGTCCTACTAACCAGCTCTTAGTGGTCATCCTGACAGCTATTACAAAACTCCAACATAGCAGGACTGTTAATTTTAGCTTGACCAGCAAGTGGTTATTTAGATACTTAGCTCAAATGCTGGTAAACATATCCCTTCTCTCAAGCACTGAAACAGTTGGGTTTTTTTTAGTTTTAGATTAGATGGTATCTTTAAATACTAAATTACATGTTGCTATGCTGTGATGGTCTGACAAATTATAGCCGATGTCTCAAACATTTGTTAAAGAACTTTGGTGGAGAAGACAGCCTCTGTAAAAGCGCTGGAGCTGTGTGAACGGGAAAATGTGGCTGGAGAAGGCCCCACAGAGGGTGGGACCACGCTTCTCCAAAGCCACAATTCCTTATCTTAAGTGACCAGGAGAAGGAGCACAGCGTATGCACCTGGAGGAAAGGCCAGATTGCAGTCATGCCTGCAGGGAGAGAGAGAAGCAACTCCCCAATGACCCCCCAAGCCCACCAACCCATTTCCAGAGAATCCCAGGAACGTGAACTGCACATGTCGTGACCACTGACTCATTTTCTGGAACACTCCTGAGCTCACACTGCGCTTGCTCAATGATGGCAAACCCCCACCTACAGGGGCGGACCTTTTAGGTATAAAAGAAGGGAAGACAAGTTCTCGGTGTGCGCCCTCCAGAACTGGATCTCTAGACTGGCTGGACCAATGCTGGACCCAGGACTGGTGAAATCCTTTTCTTCTCTCTTCCTCTCTCTCTCTTCTTTTCCATAATCCCTACACCTCATCCCTTTAGACATAAACCGTTGACCAAGTCTGGGACTAGGAGTGGATCTAGCCACCCCTGGGCTCCTCTTTGAGAAGGAGTCTAGAAAGCAAGGGGTTCCACTCTGACCCTCGTGACTCAATAGGAAGGCTCTCCATATTTTCTTCTTTGAATTGATCCCCAAATAAGTAAGGCTTACATATGGTTAGCACATGTTGTACAGTTCACTGACACAGTCTCATGTTCCTTTTTCTGCTTCTTTTTCTATACCTCCCTTCTCTTTTCAAATGGCAGCTTAATGACATGATACAAGGTTCATATTGATAAGTTCACTTGTACTTGGGCAAGGTTAGCTTGGCTGAATAAATGTTGATTGTTGTTTGAACTCCCCTGGTGTCGTTTCACCTCAATTCTGACAAAGGAAATCCACAAACCTGAGTCACTCCAACCTTGGGACATAACACATGCAACCAAAAAAAATAAAATAAAAAAAAAAATCAGTGATTTGCTGAAGCACTGCAAGACCTATATTTCAAGCTGGATACCAACTCTTTCAATGAATTGTTTTCCCTCCCTTAAGTATCCCAATCAAATGGTACTGAAAGAAGTAAGCAAGCATCCATTCTATTTATTCAGTGATACATCAGGCTGATAGTTACAGGTCTGTCTCCAGTACTAAAGGCTAGTCTAAAAAAAAAAAAAAAACCCAAACAAAAAAAAGAACTTTGATCAATTTATTCTTGTTAGCCGTCTGCATTAATGAAATTGTAAAATTTGTTTTGAACATGAAGTTAAATGTTTTCCCCGTTCTAATTTACTTTTCCCAGCATTGGTTTAGTCCTCTTGCAGAGTTGGAATAGACAAGTTGAATGAACGAAACTTCTGAATGCAATGCAATTTAAGTACCCAGCTTCCATGGTCCCGCAGAAGGGAACAAGAAAGCATCTTTAGTAGTAGCAGACTCAGGCTGAGCAGCTAATGGAATGAGCCTCTAGTGACATTTTACTAAGGCAGCTGGAGATTTTATTTTGCTGTGGGGCAGCTCACATTGAACAGGCCTGATGCAAGCAGCTACAGAAAGACTTAAGACCATGCTATCAGACAGCTATGGTAAGAACCTGAGACAGAAAATTTTTAGCAGGCTCTGAACTCCTAGTGTCAACTAGACCATAAGATTGAGTTATGGAGGACAGAATCAACAGCCACACTGATGTTAGCTTGCTATGAAGAATTGCTTCTTTTTAATGTCATTAGGTAACATCACTTGAGATACTACAGTTTTATATAACAGTGTAACATCCATAAGTTTCTACATTTCCAGTTTGAGACAAATACTTAAATTCATAACTTTTTTTTTTTGTATTACAGAAAGTGCAAGAGAAGTTTATATAAAGAGACTAATTGCATGACTGGCTGAATTTGGTACTAAGGCTGTCTTCAAGTTGACTTTCTTAGCTCTCCAGTTCAGCAACTGCTTAGGCATTTGATTTAACAATACTATTTCAAGTTACTTAGCATTAACAGAAAAACCTCTGACACATCAGCCATCACCACTGGCCAAGAATGTAGCTGTTACAGTCAGTTATAACCAACTGATTTAGAGATCTGTTAGTAAGGAGGTTCTTTAGAAAAGGCACTGTTTTCAAGAGACTGAGGACTACCTCACATTAATAGCACAGATGCGGTACATCTTTACTCCATGCCTAGATTCCTTGTGAAAAGCCATGATTGTCTTTCTGCTGTCTAACATACTGGAAACATGCCACATTATACCATGTGACAACTCAAACTGAACAACATCAGGGACAATCACTGATATACACACGCAAGAAGCCTATCTGCTCGTTCCATTTGTCTGCCAAGCCACCTTAATAAAAAGGCAATCCTAGTAGATTTCCCTCCCTGAAAAATGCCAGATTACCACCAAGACAAATTAGTGTCCATGACTACCTCAATGTTCTGCAAGAAGTGTTTCAGCTTATCTGATCCTACAGTGTAGGCCTCTAGTATTCAGGATCCCAGCAGTTCTGTTACAGACTCCACAGTTAATCCCTTTATTACACATTTATGGCAGAGTGCTACTTTTACCATTAGTTAAATGGACAAGTATTGGATTTCCCACTACCACCATACAGTTTACATCTTTGTGGCTCAGAGACCAAGTCATATGTCCAGTCACCAATTAGGAGTAGTGTCCACTTAACTTTACAACTGGCTGCTGTTGTGATAACATGCAACTGACCTAGTTGTTTAAAGCATGGAGTTTTAGCTACTAATGCAATTCCCTTATGTGAAGGCAGCATTTCTTCCCCAGGTACATTCAGTTCCTATATTTTAGGACAGTAAGTGCCACAGAAAGAGGAATTGTGGTGACCATACTTACAAGACGCACGACTTAATGTTACTAAGCTCTTCTGGGGAAGATTGCTAAGAACTAAAGTAAAATTAACATCCACCAATTTGAATTTGGGTCTTCAGCATGAGTCCAACTTTCCATTTGCTTTGCCCTGAATTATCATCTTCACAGCATGTTCTTTGAGGGTTCATATTTCAATCCACCTGGACATGTTTTAGATTACAGACATCATGGAACAGCAGCAAGAGTGGCAGACAGCAAAATGAAACAAGTAGAAAAGTCATGTTGAGAAGAGGTCCAGTTATTCCATTTGTCATTTTCTGGTTATGCCTAGCATAATGAAAAGGACTTAAGGTTAGGATGGCTATAAGTTATAGTTTTATTGCTTAAACTAGCTTAGAGCCACTAAGAGAACAAAACCTAAAGCAATAAACAGCAACACTTGTCTTCTGTTAGAAGCTAGACAGTATTTCAGGGGAAGACTTAGAGGTGTGGCAGAAGAATAGATTTGCTAGTTTGACAGTTCACATTCTCTAGTCAATGGTAAAAAAGTTTGAGTTACATTAGTTTCTAGTGACAAAAGCTCTAATAGCCCTTATCCCGTTTTTAAAGTAATTCACCCAGAGTACAAACTCACAATATCTAGGGGATTAAACTTCAGAAAGCTGTATAGGGCACTGTGTGCTAACACTCTCCTAAAGAGATATCTGAAAGATTTTAGTCAGCCCCTCTGAGTTTTTCAGCACGTTTACTCATTAACTTTCTTCAAGGAAGGGAAATCTAGATCTATTGTGGCCTTGAGGTTTAAGTCCATGGAAGAATAAAATCTTTATTTCTAAGAAAGCAGCTATATACAACTCTGAATAGAGGTACTCTAGCAGAAGTGTTCTTTTAGGGACTGTTTGCCATACTTCAGAGGAGCATTAAAGTGAAGCCAGTGTAGTTTTTTTAGCTAGTTCTTTGCCAAAGGTTTTCCAAATCAATTTTGGAGAATGAAGTAGGTTGTCTTATTAGTGGAAGACTTACCTGATCTATGCAAATGGATTGCCAAAAGGATCACCAAAAGGACCAGAAGGTGGTTTCTGAGATTCCTTTTAAGAAAGGGAGATCATAGACTGTTAGTGGATTTCCGGGTTTCATCATGTTTATTCTGCATGTTTGTATCAGATAGTTCCTGTTCCAAACACCTTCTGGAAAGAGAATACCGCAGAGTACCTGCTAAGTATACATTAACTGTGCTGTTTTAACAAGAGAAAAGGGCTCTAAATCCATGTTAGCAGTTATCCTAGTCTGAGGCAAGGTATCTTTCAGAAAAGCCATGTGTACTTAATGAACACTCATTTGGAGTTGAGCCAGTATAGTCATGATGAGGTCTGTTTTAGCCAAGTGCTAAATGTTTAAAGTCAGCATTCCAGAATTGATCCAGAGTTTCCACCAAGGGCTTCAAGTGCTGTGTCCCAAATAGAGTGATGTGGTAAAGCCACTTCCTCCCCCAGGGGGTACTGAACATGGGAGCCTCCCATTTGTTCAGCTAGAGAGCTGCACAGTCCACACTCAGTCTACTCTGCAGAGAGGTAAGCATAGCCAAAGCAGAAGACTTCTGCAGCTACGTTATTTTAGTCTTTTGTAGAAGCTCCCAATACAGGGCTGAAGAACTTCCTGGTAGGGCTTGCAGCTCAGGGAACTGGTTACAGACTCCCCAGGGGGTGTGGGGGGTGGTGGTGTTTGGTTTTTTTTATTACTTACAGATGAGGCACTGAAAAGGTCTGTTTTAGCTTGACTTTCAAACAGGCCATCAGCCGGCAGCACAGTTTGTTGGGGAACAGGCTTTGGTGGTTCTAGGGAAGAGAGAGACATACTGCTATATCACTAAACAGCTTTAACAAGTACTCTGCTCTGTCTGTATAGCAACACCAAAGCTCATCTAATTAGGTGCACAAAAACCCACACAGAAGTTGCTTTGAGTGGCCTCACAATTTTATCTCCTGCTTGCCCCTCAGTACACTTAAGCTAGATGGGACTTCTAGCACTGTACAGACCTAGTTTACCTCAGTCTAGTCAAGTAGTTTAGGCACTAGGTGTCAGTGTTTGGCCACTGACATTGGTCAATTCTTTAACATTATTAGGGGAGATAGTCCTTCAACCCTGTTACAGTAACCATTAAATCAAATTTTTTAGTTTCATCAGAAAAGAATAGTGATCAACCATCCCACTGCCTGAGCAGCTATCTAAGCAGACAAAAAGATTTTTTTCAGTCATTTTGGCAGACAGCTTGCTAGCTTTCATGTCATCATGATCTGTACTATCTTGAGGAATGCCTACTTTACTACTAAAATAATTGCCAAAAGATCCAGAAGCACCTGAAAGGCTTTGCTGCTCTCCTCTCCTTGCTGGTACTGCAGGTGGCTTTGTCAGCTGGAAATCTTTGAACATTTCCTTGACATCCTTCATCTCTCTATCGCCAAGTGGATCCAGAGCAATAAAAGCATCACTCTCTCTCTTGGATAGCTCCTTCTGAGGTGCAGTTCTAGTTGGTGGCTGAGGTGGGCTAGTTGTTGACATGGAGGGTAGTACAGATGAGGTCTGAGCAAGTAGTGTTGAAGATGGGAACACACTACTCTGGAAGGGATTTACAGCACTGGATGGCTGTGCCCATGAAGTAGATAGAACTTCTGCTGGCTGTGCCCAGAGACTAGAGGTCTGAGAGGCTGCTGGACCAAAAGATGCAGGCTGGCTCCAGCTTGGCACTGCTTGAGTACCAAAGGCAAGTGGTTGAGTAAATCCTGTAGGCTGAGCAGGCATCATAGACCCAGGAAAGACTGATGCAGCCTGAGTAAAGGCAGGTGTCTGTACATTCCATGGTGATGAAGTTACTAGCAAGCCACCTGGGGGGAAATTGTTGTTACACAGCACTTCAGTGATCTGAAGACCTCAAGTAGGAGCATATAAATTCTACCAAGGGTACCAGCAAAACATTTTTCATGTGCTGTTTGCAAAAGACTGTTGATTTACACTTAAAATTAAGTCATTGGAGGGGGGAGAAGGGGGTTAACATTTTTTACTTAGTTCCATTTTGGTCCTGGAAGAACAGAATTGAGGTTGATAGAACAGGAGTAGGAACATACATCTATCACTTCTGTGCTGGGACTAAGTATTTACCATATAGTTACTTCTGTGTAAATAATTATTAAGACTCTGCAGCAGTGCTACCCTGGCCTCCCAAATTGTGCTTGGCACGCTTGAACCTCGTATACCTGATGCAGCAAGCTGCTGTCAAAGTTTAAGCAAAACACCCTGTTCCAGTTAAGGATGCAAAGTTTAGGGCTCTATTCACAGAATTTAATAGTTTAGGGCAGACAGCACATGGGTTAAAGGGCAGGGCACTGCACATGAAGTAAAGGACAAATAGAATCCCTGTGTTGGTGTTAACAGATATCTTAGACTGGGGTGAGCTTCACTTTGTGAACTAACCTAGACCAGCCAATGGAGGTGCTGTGGTAGGACTTGTTTTGAAGAGGTCCAGTGGATTAGTTGGCACAGGTCCTGTCTGTGCCACTGAGGTCAAGCTGAGGCTCTCTGTAGTTGGCACAAACAAGTCTGAGCTAAATAAGTCATTTGATGCAGTCTAGAAAGAAAAAAGCTGTTGAGATGCATGGCAGAACACATGCTAGCGTGATCAAGACCCTTGTTCAGAGCTACAAGCTTTTATTTCAACTACAGCAGAGCAGAGAACTTTGATGCATCCTTTAGAAACCAAGTATAAGAGTTTCAAACCTCACCATTTTGTTCACACCTACTGAGATGCATGGCATTAAGTAGGTATAATATACAGTAGTTACAAGTCAACAGCAGAATAACAAGTCTTAAAGTGACTGAATTATTTTCTAGCATAATGAGCTCTCCCCCCCCCCCCCATTCCTGCTCAGTCTGCAGTGACTCCTGCAGTTGTGGCAAGGTCAGCAACTTAGTTTTGCATCATTTCAGTGCAAGACAAATGCAGCTGACCCAGAGCCACCCTGTATCTAATCAGGCAAGTGATTGAGATTGCCCTTAGTAGGCAGGTACTGCAAAACTACATAGGTTTCTGTAAGCTAGTACTAGTACCTCATTGTTATGAAACCACAGGCTGATGGGCATACAACTATCATAACAGGTTCTGACATTATATCAAGTGACAATATACATAGCAGTATACTTACCAGACCTTTACAGAAGTATGGCAGCATTAAGGAAGAAAGTATATAATTTAGTGATCATAGCTGCTATGAAGCATTCACAAATGTTAGAATGTACCGTGGCTGCAGAGAAGTTAGAGTAAGCATGGCAGGTGAAAGAGTAGATGTGCTGTGAAGCTGTTTAGCCAGTTACATAGCATAAAGAAAGAAAAAGAAGCTGGGTGAAGGAAGCTTAAGTAACAACATGCGTATCACCATAAATTACTTGAACATTGTTCACCTTGACAGACCTCCTTCCTCTTCCTGGCTTGGTACTTTGTGGTGGTGGGCTAATTGTTATAGACTCGTGTGACATGAGCTGGATATTGCTTTCAGAATCCAGCTTTACTCCATTCTGCAGAGATACTCCTTTGGAAGGACCTTCCACAAACAGGTTTGATGGGGCTTTAAGCAAGCCATTCTGTTCTCTCTCTGGTACCCCATTTGGAGTTCTTGCTGCAGGCAACTTACTCTCAAATGGCCACTGGTTTGTTAGTGCTTCTTGTTTGCCAGTTCTATTAGAAATCTGGTCAAACTGTTTACCAAAGTAGTCAATATCACCATTTGAAGCACTATTACCCACCGGTGGCAAGGTACTCATACTTTCCTTCTTCTGATCAGCAGATTTCAGAGAATCAAATAAAGGCAGTGCAGGTCGGTCTGGCTGTGCAAAAGGATCATCACTGAAAGGGTCTGGATTAGGCGTGGGAAAGAAGCTGAGATTGGTAGAGAAAGAACTCTCAGGCAAGAAGGGTGGTTGTGGCTTTGGTTGTGGAAGAGAGGTTGTGATGCCATTCAAGAAGAGATCCTCTTTTACAAAAGTCTGTTTGGTCTCAATTTCAGAGTTTAGATCCACTAACAGAATCCCTTTAGTTTCCTATTTGTTCAGAAAGAAAAAAGTTAGCTTTATGTATTACTTGCTGTATAGTACACAAGCTCAAGGAAAATAGCTGCAAAAGGAGAGATCCTGGTATCCAACACATCATACCAATAAGTATTCAATGTCACAATGAAGTTACACTGAAGCTTCATCTTATAAGCCATTAAGACAAGCACCACAAGCTGTGATCAAGTCACAGCTACTTAGTGTCAGAAGCTCAATGTTAAAAGCACCTGTTTTAAGATCCCTTAGTTAAATATCAGATGCTTGTTCTACAGCCTAGAGACTGTAGAGTCATTAAGCACTAATTGTACCTAGGCTTTCACTTGAGTCAAGAAGCCCTGGTTGAATTCTCATCCTTTGTTTTGACAAGTTGAAGTCACACTGCTTTAGCATGACTTCAAATTGCAGTCTCAACTTTGGAGTAAGATTAGAGAGCTATTTGCAGGTGGAAGACGTGAACATGCCATCTCTCCACCAAGCTGGCAGAAGGGTAAGACTTGGTCACTAGCTGGACTGACACCTATTGTAGCACCAATTGGATCATGGCTGATGGTGGCTTATAGTGCTAGAACAAACCAGTAGGATTTTTGGGGTCACACTGAACTGTGACAAGCTAAGTGCATACTTTTGTGGAGTTAGGCCACATCTTGAGCTAGGGCCACCCATCTAGAATGGCCAGGAGTCCACTCTGAGGGACTTATTTAAGTATTTGCTTATCCTTAAAATGAGCTTCAGCTTTAAGGGTCTTTAGTTGAGTTTCTGTAATAGCTCTCATAACAGCAGAGGCACGTACTGCTAGTACATATTTCTAAAGGCATCTGACTAACAATACAGGATTATCTGTCACGCAGTCTCAAGTGAACTCTGCTAGATAAGAATGACATTAGCTACTCTAGTTAGTAAGTAGATACTATTATAGCCCTAAGACACTTATACACTGATGACAGCTAAACAGATGTCTCTGTGAAACCAGGACTAACAAAGTAAAAAAAAACCAAAACAAAACAACAAAAAAAACCCCAACAAAACCAAAACCAAAACACACCCAAACAAAAAAACCAAAACACACACACACACACACACACAACACAACCCACCAAAACCAAAACAGATCTATTACTAGGATACTAGGACAAAGTTTGCTCTCAAAGCAAGAACCAAAGACAGCTAAGCTAGATTCTACTTACTGTGGGACTGCTCACATCAGGAGGCGTTGACATATCCCCAAACAAGTCCATCTGGACAACTCCCTTGAAGCCAGAAATATTGAAAGAATCAGTATCTGTTACAGTTCTTGCAAGAGCAAGAATCGAGCATTATGCAGATCTATTGCAAACACATCTATAAATACTGCATTTCCCACACAATGCGGAGACAGTCAGTTATGAACTCCTTAATGGTATCAGCCTAAAGCTCTAAAATTTAACCTACCCGTTTCAGTTTGTCAGCTTGATCAGCAGATAGTGCTTCGCTACCATTCTGTAATAGATGGACAACAGTGTCAATGATAATTGGAATATGAAAACTTGCCTAAGCAAGCAACTTGCAGGCTTGAAAAAGCAAGTAATGGAAAGAGGAAGTATGAGGGAGATCACTACTTAATATTACTTCTGGACACCCCTTTTACTCCTATTTCCAATGCAATTGGGCATCTGATGTTGCCTCCATAATGCTAGCAGAAAGTCAAAGCTAGTAGCATCACAGCAGCATATCTAATCAAGTGAGGCCGAGTTGGAGTGACTTACCTCAGTCTTGCTTCTTCACTCTAAAGAAGAGAAGGCTTTTAGTACCTAGATATCACATAGAATATCCAAAGCCTCTTTCTTTGGAGAGCTTACCAGATCTAGGAGGTAATCAAACTGCTGGTATAACTACCAACCAATAGCCTCAAATGATCCTGCCTCTAGACAGACCTCAGTATCAAGTCTCACAAGAGCCCAAAAACCAAGCCAAAGCTGAAACAAGCTTTATTTCTATGCAAACTAATGCAGTTTCTATAATTTTACTTGCCTTTTTCCCATCTTCCTCTTCCTTCTTCTTCATATTATATATTAGCTGGAAGAGGTCCTTAAGATCAACAACTAGAGGCTCAGCCTGAAAAAGAATGTAGATTTTAGGCCATGTACTACTTCACAGCTTGCTTCAGTAGAAGTCCAGGGAACAGCAAGCCAAACTTTCCTAAATGGTACAACACTAAGGTTGATAACAGGAAAAGTAAGAGTTTAAATGATTGTCTAATCTCTGCATAAAAGAGCTTATGCAAAATCCAAGGGTAATGGGGCACAACCAGCTTAGAACTGTTGTTAACTCCCCAGGGAAAGTGACTGTACTTGTGCTAAGCCCGCCTTTTTTTTTTTTTGTTTTGTAAAAAGCACATAGCACAACATTTCATAAGTACATAGTAAGTCCTAATCACATTTCCTCAGAAGTGCAAAGGGTATCTGAACCCTCTGGTAGTCTCATGAGAAGAAAAGCAATTTGCATCCCTCTGTTTTCTACCAACTCCAACACTGAACCTGGAGAAAGCTTCTATAGCTAGTGCTACATTTATTTTAAACACTATGCAAATGGTAAATCAGTGATGCAAGCATAAGGTAAAGATTATCATCACCTCAAATGTGTGGAGCAGACACCAGCTTTAAGTGATATCTGTATCAGGATAGAAATTTAGCGTGAATTAGAAAGGCACTTCATTCCCTGCACACCCATTAACAAGAATGTTTTGAGTAGTTGAGATAGTGGCAGGTTCAGCTACACTGATTTGGATCTGTTGTTTGAGGCACATAGCAGCTGTGTCTGTATCCAAGAGTAGGACAAGTCCTCCTGTTCAGGCACTACCTTTAGCTCAAGCAGAGAATCTATTGAACAGATCTCACTGTTTACATGTGAGCATCATCCTCTCCTAATCAAGGGTTTTAGACAAGCAACTGCAGGAAGAGCCATTTCAAGAGTTATCACCTTTGACAAACAGTACAGCTGCAGCAGTCTAGAGCTGCAGAAGTCCTTACTTATCAGCTAGACAAGTTTGTGCTAAAAACAACTAGCAGCAAGTCAAGAGCTTTCTACAGTTTGGCTAAGCTTATAGGCTGGCAAGCAGCACCCCATGGTGAAAAGCTCCAAGAACAGACTCCACTCCAGAGCACACACAGAAGGCTTTTGTACTTGATCTACAATTCCAGTGAAGCCAGTACAACACAGGACTCTGATAAACTAATAAAACAGGCTTAGGAGAGGGTGTTACAGCTATTACTAAAGTAATAACATGCTCCAACAAGGAACCCTTCAGTCTCACCTGCAGTGGGTCTGAAGCTGCCAACAGTTCCCCAGGAGGGCAGGCAGGGATGTGTATGAGGAAATCACTAGCTTTGAAGCCTTGGCTCTTCAAGTAATTTTAATGACTATTATAAGGACATTATAATGACAAGCTAATAAATGATAAATATTCAACTTAAGGTCATGTCATTTAGGAAGCTGCATAATACTCAGCAGTAATTCCAAGTACTTGTTTCCAGTACTGCTTATGCACAGCTTCTCTTCAGAGACAGACCCTGCATATGGGTGTGATGGGTTGACCCTGGCTGGTTGCCAGGTGCCCACCAAAGCCGTTCTATCACTCCCCCTCCTCAGATGGACAGGGGAGAGAAAATATAACAAAGAGCTTGTGGGTCGAGATAAGGACAGGAGAGAGATCACTCACCACTTACCGTCACGGGCAAAACAGACTCGAACTTGGGGAAAATTAACTCACTTTATTACAAATCAACCAGGGTAGGGTAATGAGAAAGAAAACCGAATCTCAGAACACCTTCCCTCCACCCCTCCCTTCTTCCCGGGCACAACTTCACTCCCGGATTCTCTACCAACCCCCCCCAGCGGCACAGGGGGACGGGGATGGGGTTTACGGTCAGTTCATCACATGTTGTTTTCTGCCGCTTCATCCTCCTCAGGGGGAGGACTCATCACACTCTTCCCTGCTCCAGCGTGGGGTCCCACCCACGGGAGACAGTCCTCCACGAACTTCTCCAACATGGGCCCTTCCCACGGGCTGCAGTTCTTCACGAACTGCTCCAGCATGGGTCCTTTCCACGGTGTGCAGCCCTTCAGGAGCACACTGCTCCAGCGTGGGTCCCCCATGGGGTCACAAGTCCTGCCAGAAAACCTGCTCCGTGGACTCCTCTCTCCACAGATCCGCAGGTCCTGCCAGGAACCTGCTCCAGCGCAGGGTTCCCACGGGGTCACAGCCTCCTTCAGGAACCCACCTGCTCCAGCGTGGGGTCCTCCACGGGCTACAGGTGGATATCTGCTCCACCGTGGACCTCCATGGGCTGCAGGGGGACAGCCTGCCTCACCATGGTCTTCACCACGGGCTGCAGGGGAATCTCTGCTCCGGCGCCTGGAGCATCTCCTCCCCCTCCTTCTTCACTGACCTTGGTGTCCGCAGGGTTGTTTCTCTTACATGTTCTCACTCCTCTCTCCGGCTGCCGAATCTGCCTGTCCCAACCTTTTTTTCCTTCTTAAAAATGTTATCACAGAGGCGTTACCACTATCACTGATTGGCTCGGCCTTGGCCAGCGGCGGGTCTGTCTTAGAGCCGGCTGGTATTGGCTCTCTCTCTCGAACACAGGGGAAGCTTCCAGCAACTTCTTACAGAAGCCACCCCTGTAACACCCCCCCGCTACCAAAACCTTGCCACACAAAACCAATACAATGGGTTTCCCCCATGCAGAAATCCTGTAACAAAGATCAGAATCCCTCCCGGAAGTAACTCTAGGAGAACCAGACCTGCCATTCATTGGCCCCAGAAACTCTGTTGCACAAGACAAAGCATCATGAGAACTAGACTAGTGAAGTTCTAACATCTTTCCTGCTAATTCTAAGTGAAGCTCTGGATATCCGACTCAAGAATTAGCATTCTCACTGACAGCAACAGGCCACTGTACAGGAAAGCCCGTGATAATGGCTCCATTCATCTCACTAATGACTTCCATAGTGCATGGACACGTTAAGCAAGATTAATCATAGTAAGCAAGGCTACTTGAGTGTTTTTATTCTGGAGTACAGAGAAGCTGAACAAGATAAAAGCCACTTGTGATACAGTCAATTCCTACTGCCCTTCTCTAGAAGAACCAATCCATCTGTGCTGATGTTCCCCTACACTTCATAAAGCTACTAGCAAAACACTACAACCTTATCAGATATTAAGTGTTTACACAATAGCATTACTCACAGCAAGTGAAAAAGGGCCTCTGATCCATACCTGTTGTGCTGTTTTTATTGCAAAAAATTGGTGTTGGCCTTCTCCTCCACAAATATAGCCAAAGGCACGACTGTCTGTTACATCCCGAGCAATAAAGGAGACTTTGTTTACTGGATGCTCATGTTCTATGACCTGGGGGGGGGGGGGGGGGGGGGGGAAGGAGGATATTAGTTTAAATTGCAGGAGACATAATAGCTGCTCTTCTCTATAGTTAGAATTAAGATTGCTAGAAGGCTCCAGTTCAAGACTCAAATTTATCAGGCTTTGACTAACCACAATAAGATGCAGCTATCTTTCTGGCAGGAGGCTTCAGCTTTACAACCCATTCCACAAGCCAATTCTTATATGCAGAAGGGGGGCATGATGCTATTAATGAATCTAGTTCAGATTGGCCTAACTTCCAAGTGCCTCACTTGCTTTAAGAATCACGTTAAGAGAATGAGTCATATCTTACCCCAGTTTTCTCATCTATTATCTTGATACCAGAGAGGGAGATGTTCACCCAGATCTTCTGTTTGTGTTGACCTTGGAAGCGGGCAGCCACTGCCATTCCCTGAAGAGGATGAACATCAAAGTATTGATGAAACTTCTGTTAGACTGAGCTTTAACTTGTTTCCTTACATTTCTCATGAGCCCATGGCTGTGACTGTACTAGTGCTAATCTAGTTATTCCTATGCAACTGTACAATCAGAGCAGCATTCTTCTTGCAACATATGCCTGACTAGGTTAGAAGTGATACCTCAGAACTAGATTGTGTTTCCTCTGTAGATGTTTAGGAACTTTAAAGCTTCCTATCTTAGTTCACAAAACTACTGCAGTAGCAGCATCCTTACCAGCTTTCGTGGCCTGACTGAAGCTATGTGAGGGTTCCGCTCTCCAGAAGTAATCATCATTGTTGCTGCAGGGTCTCATTTATTCTTTGGCTTATCTATATCTCTTGGTGTCACCATTGCCATAGGATGCCAACTTTGAGTTCTTATGTTAAATTGCACAAAGTTCCCCCCTTCCTCACCCAAAACCCAAGCTCACTATTTGTGATCAAGTTCATGCTATTAGCATCCATACTGAGTGCCAACAAGAGACCCAAAGGAATATTCCCAAGCCATTAGAGAAACACTGAGCAAGGGGTTACAGCTTTAGAAGTAATGTTCATCTAGGATGGTGCTGTTATTATGTTACCATTAAGCTGTATTTTAAGTTATGCCAAAGTGACCATTTGATCAGCTTTCTGAAGGCTACCCAGAAGATGTTCCTTACATGCCAGGTCAAGCTTTTACCTTCAGCTTCATCATTGAATCCTGACTCATTTTGTCACCTCTTGCCTCTGGGACATCATCAATGCCAATGAGTTTAGCTTTGTATCTTACACCATCACCTTTGAATCTGGACAAGAGAGATTCATCTGTCTTTTCTGACCCTGGAGACAGAGAAAGGTTTGTAGTTGGTTTTTTTTTGTTGTTTTGGTGATTTTTTTTGTTTGTTTGTTTTTTTAAAAAGAACAAAATGTTTATGTTGTGGCTTTGAGAGTTTTGGTTTTTTTTTTAATATATAAAAAAATACATCATATTAGTACATATTAAAACTGTCCCTTGAGTATAACTGAATAACAACCTTAGTCCTTCCAGTAGTGCATGCACTGCAAGATAGTTACTCCTTTAAGGTTACAATGTTCTTACAGAATCTGGCCTCAGTTCAGAGTGGAGCCCAATGCTTAATATTTGGGGACTTCAGGAACAATCATTTGCCACATAAAAGACTACAATATTTATAGGCAACAGCCAAGTAGATCTAAGTGCTAAGCAACAATACCAAGCAAAGTGGTGCTTCCCATGGCCATACAGGATGTTCAATAAGCCTTTTGGATGTTAGCCTCTAGTTCTGTCATAGTCAGATCTCTTCTTGGCATGCAAGAATCACCTAGTCCCTGTGCTAAAACTTTCTATCAATCAGCACCATAATTTCTACAAGTCCTGGTACCCACATCCCTGTAATCACTTGGTATTTTAGCTATATTTGCTATTTCCACTGTTCCCACTACTTCTCAGAAGTGTTTGGTTTTCTTCTCTGCATGCTCAACATACTCAGAGTGTGTGCCTAGGTATGTACCTCTGGTTGAGGTAATTACATTTACATGACCTAATCTATCAAAAAAATCTATTATCTGATCTACAATAATTCTCATTAAATGAGTTTTCTAGCTTCTCTGGACTAGAATCTGTATCTGTGTCCAGCATGTCACTCCCTCTCTAAAGGGAGGGGAGAAAGTGAGTTCAGGTTCAGACTGACAGCTACCAGGATGGTCCTGGGTCTGGTCACCTCCTCAGTAGGCTTTCATTTCTCCAGGCTTTTGGTGACTTGTTAAATGACTCATTTGCTGAGTATAACAAGTGGAACCGAGAGCGTCAGAACTTAAAGCTAGAAAAAAAAACCTTTCAAACTAGAAGCCTACCTTCTGGTTAGGTTTATTTTATTAGCTTATTTATTCACTCTTCCAGTCAGCTTGAAACCTCAGAATTATTTCAACTATGGTGTGAGAGTGATCTTAGTTTTAGGCAAGTGCAAAAAATTAAAGGAGACTGACTAGAGGAAGTGTTCAAGAGGTAAGTATTCCTTACCTCTCTTTTTTTCCTTCTTTGAAGGTTGTGCTTTCAGTGGAACCTGTTGCTCAGGCTGGCTGTTGATAGTAGTAGTTTCAGCTTCAGTAGACATGATGAGATGGTGGTCAGCTATTTTTGCTGTAGTTTTTAAAAATTCAAATAACAATCAGTAGGCAGGCATAATATTTTACCTTGAAGAATAAATATTCTCATTAGACCTGTTAGTCCAGGTTTTTTTCTGCTGAACACTGAAGCCCACTAATGCCTGAAGATATGCTCTCTAGGAGCTGAGCTTTAGGACATTCTGCCCAGTTCCATGCTGGAAAGAAGAAACAGCAACCTCAAGGCAGAGTCCTTCCTGTCAGTGATCCTGCTTCCCCAGTTTAGTTGGCAGAGCTATACCCAGCTCTGGTGTCATACAGCCACAGTAAGTATCTGACTCTGAAGTAAAGTTAAGGGGCAATAACAGACAAATAACCTAGGAAGGAGCAAATATACACAAACAAGACCTCACTTCGGCAACTGTAAAGCGGTAGAACTCCAGATGGACAGTTGTCATCTTTACACTCTAGTCATCCCTCTGTTATTGCCATCTGCCTCCATCCCATGGAAGCCAGATCACTTATTTGCATAGACCCAGACAGCCACAAAACCCCAAGGTGGGGGAAGATGGTGTGGTGGGTTGACCTTGGCTGGATGCCAGGTATCCACCAAGCCACTCTATCACTCCCCCTCCTCAACTGGACAGGGGGAGGAAAATACAATTAAAAGCTCGTGGGTCAAGATAAGGACAAGGAGACCACTCAGCAATTACCATCATGGGCAAAACAGACTCAACTCAGGGAAATTAATTTAATTTATTACCAATCAGAGTAGGGTAATGAGAAATAAAACCAAATCTTAAAACTCCTTCTTCCCAGGCTCAACTTCACTCCCAATTTCTCTACCTCCTCCCCCTGAGCAGTGCAGGGGGACAGGGAATGGGATACACATCAGCTTCTCCACAGTAAGACAGGGGTATTTGCAAGGGTTCAGCCATTCTCAGTGTTAACAATTCAGTTTGAGAATGTTAATGACAGCTTTCTGGCCAGTTTACAGGACAAACTCTCCTATCTGAGGTCTGGCACAGTTCATCTCACCTGGTGAGAGCTCACAGTACATGACAGTTATTTATCATACCTCTGGAGAACTCAGTATCTTTGAGAATCATATCTCTGGAGCAAGAGAATTAGCTGCTAAACTAAGAATGCAAGGATAGATAAAAGTTGCCTTAATACAAGTTCATATTTTAAATAACTAAGATGTCAAGAAGTAGTTAAGCCACTAGACTAGCACAAAATCCCCTCAGGCTTTACTTTAAAATTTCACTGGGGCAGGGAGCAACATTATGTAGCTTGAGCTAGCAGTAATCTAGTGTGCTTGGGGTACAAGAGTCTCAGCCACAACCAAATTCGTATTCTATGCTTTAGACCCAAGTTAAAGCTGTGCTACAGTGCAAGGTATTTGTCACACTTAAGTTTGGCTTTTCTTAATGGAAAGTGCTGGTATAGTCTACATGCAAGTAACTAAAGTGAAGTTAAAATCTTCTGTTTGCAATTCTCATTCTTGCTTGGAGGCTTCCTTTTGCAGTACTGAATCCCTTAGTCTTCCCTTAGACTGCAGGAGTAAGGCAACAAGAGACTAGAACTGTTCTATTACACTTGAATTCTGAGTTTATCTGAAAAGAGTGAGCCAGCAGTGTGGCAGGGTTAGAGATGCATGTGCTTTCATGCAGGGACAGTCATGCCTTCAGTTATACTGGCGTAGTGAAGAGCAAGATCATTCCCACAGCAACTATGTCAGCAGACTGTTAAGTGATGTTTTTTGAATCTTCTCCATGTAGATAAGTCCATTGCTATCACCAGAGCTTAATTACTTGCTATGCAATTGTATGGCTCATTTTAACTACTATGCTAAATGCACTATTTCAAAAGTCTTAGACTACAGATTTTTGGATGTTGCTACCCTGGGAGAAGTGCCCCAAACTCTTGCCTGTATCAGTAGATACACACCACATTATGCTCACCCACTTTTCAATTTACTCCAGAAAGGGCTTGTTAAGAGGCCACTAGTAGCATCTCCCTCCTTTCCTATAGGGACTATCCTGTGAAGAGTGATTACTGATCACTCCTTAGGGGAAGACCATTTCAGGCCTTCAACACATAGGCCTTGAAGTATGAGCTGTTACCTACTATCTCAAGTCAGGCAACTCTCCATTCAAGCATTGTATTCAATTTCCACACATCTACCCTGGGAAAGTCAGTCTTAAGACTTTAGGCATACTGTACTCTTGGTGTCTTCTCTGAACTCCCTATAAGGAGAGCTGTTGGAAGTGACAAGACATCCTTGAAATACCTGTTTCTTAGCAAGAATTGAAGCACATGCCAAACAATTTTGTTGAGCACCATTTAGTTTCCCTTAAGAGATGCTTTCATAATTATCCCTTATTTAAGCAAGGGGTGGCAACACAGTAGCTACCCTTAATGATTAGATTTTTGTCCTGTGCACAGGGGATTGAGAATCTTCATTATGGCTGTAGTCTGTCACAGGATTTAAAGACTGGACAATAATCTTCACCCAACAGACAGGCTTTTTCCCCTCAGCAAAGGTAATTGCCTTAATGTTGATGAAAGGCTGCCTGAGAAGACATTAGGGACACTGAAAAAAGTCAGAGGCAAGACAAATAAACTAAACATCTGCTCAGCATTCTAATACTTTGTCCTTTTCACAGCCCATGCTCCTCCTTTGTCCCTTGATACTGCAAGTACATGATTCAGCTTCAAGAGTTATTGCATGTAAATATTAACCTCAAATTAGAATCTGAGAGGCCAGGAGAGGACAAGAGAAGCTTTTACTGCCAACTGCAATATAGCCTGTTAGGATGAAGTAGTAACCAGAAGCACAGCAATAGTTCAAGTGCTGAACATGCTTCAAAGGCAGGTTGTTCCCTCCCCCCCCTTCTTGAAGGAGTTAGTCAGGTTCTTCTGGTTAGAAGGTTGTATCAGGACCTGCACAATATATCCTTAGAAATATCTCTAGCCATCAAGTTCTTGACAGAAGAGCTGTTTTCAGAAGGCTGGTAGACAAGCTGTCCACTTGAGTGGATTCAACACTTTGTTTTTTCAGGCTGAAGAAACAGACTAAAGGCTAACAGCAATACATACAATGACTAGCAAGAGTCAAAGTTGTAAAGCCAGATACATTTACCAATAATGGACAATCTTGACTAGCAGGATTCTACCCACATTAGAATTATAATAGTGTATTTGTGTGAGCCCCTGTATGACTGACTGACATTTGCATCTAACATCCCTATGTGCATAACTGGCTATCATATTCTCTGCCTAGTTCCTGCTGCAATGATAGTGCCCCAAGTAGCCTCAAGAAGCACTAGGAATGCATTAATGAATCAGAAACATGAAAGTGCTATTCAGACTTTTACCTTTTAAACAGGGTCATTCATGCTGAGGAGTCAAAATATCATAAGTGTTGTTTCACTACTAGAACACCCATTGCTCTAGCATCTGACAGTGTCTGGATTCAAGTTAAATAAACCTCCTGTAACATGACACAAGATTACTATGATTTAGATGGAAAATTCCAGCTGCTTGCTCTGATGCAAGCACTACCATTAGTTTGTCTCCTCTATGAAAATAATCAAATTAGTCTGTTAAGAACTGGCATAGTCAGTGACTAATACATATGAAAGATATTAGCCTTACCTACAGATAGGGTTATACCTGATATATATTGTTCACAGTAATACATAACAAGTACCTGCTTGAAGACAAGTGGTGGAAGAGTTCATAGACAGCTTGGGAACTGTTCCCCTCTAGTTTATGCCATGTCTGGAATGCAAGAACAGCATCACTTGCCAGAAAGTTGACTAAATACAGGCTCTTATTCTGCCAAGTCTAACCCAAGCCCCTGTGGTTAGTCTTGTAAGAGACAACTGAAAAGGATATTGACCTACCTTACCTGACAAGTGAAGCTAGCTATCATTCTCTCAATCAGTAAGGTCTAGATTAATGATGCCCTCACCACTCAGTTTCTCCTGTGATTCCTTGATAGCAGGGAAACCAAGATCAGTGTTTTTAACCCAAGTTAAAAAACCTATTCAGCTGTCCTGTTTAGGCCATAGGTAGTTAGAAACCAAATTTGTGGTTAAGAGATCATTTGCTTGGTATCATGGCCTTGGTTAAGCCAGACGCTTGGCCTGTTGGCCAGAGTATTTCCAGATGTCGTGGTTTCAGCCCAGCCGGTAACAAAGGACCACGCAGCCGCTCGCTCACTCCTCCCGCCCCCTCCGGTGGGATAGGGGGGAGACGGAGGAGAGAAAAGAAAAAAAAAACTGGAACCTCGAGGGTTGGGATAAGGGCAGTTTACTGGGACAACGCAAAAAAAGTTACAACAACAACGACGGTACTAATGAAAGAGTATACAGAAAAGAGTGATGCACAGTGCAACTGCTCACCACCCGGGACCCGACGCTCCGCCACTTCCCCCACCAAAAGTCGAGAGGAGGAGAGCCCTCCCCCCGGCCCACTCCCCATGTATATACTGAGCATGATGTCACATGGTATGGAATAGCTCCTTGGCTAGTTCAGGTCAGCTGCCCCGGCTATGCCCCCCCACCTCCCAGGTTCCTGTAAAAATTAACTCTATCCCAGCTGAACCCAGGACACCAGATTAACAGGATTTTACTTTAGGGAGCCGCCCCTACTTCTTTCATGCAACTTCCTTTAAGCCCTGTTTGATGTCCTCTCACCTAGAAGAGTATGGATCAATACTTTGCAGAGGTATTAAGGCAGCCTTATGCCAAGGGCTTCCCCTGCCAACAGGAATACCCTTTTGGAATAAGCTACAGCTGTACTTACATATTGGAGAATAGGGCACATGGTCCAGCTGTCTTGATCATATACAGCCAGTAATGAGAAACAGGGAAGGGTGACATTCATCTACTTAGCAGGATAGAAGTGTGGTAATAGACACCACAGGGAATGCCTCCTTCATGCTGCTCCCTTCCCCCCAGTACCTACTGTGAAGTATAGAGAGATTTTATTACTCTAATTAGTCATGTCAGCTACAGATGTTGGCATGTACCATTGCTGGTACAGGATCATACCTGTGAACCACTACCCAGACATCTTACCATTTCAGTCTATTTGCCAACTGTCATTTCATCAGTTGATCAGAACAGTGTTCTCATCATCAGTGCATCAGTCTCTTCTGAGCTGTTTGGGTTTTAGCAAGAACACAGAAATTTAAACTAGGTTCCCAAAAGTGCTTTCTGCACACTTGAATCACTGGAATTACAACCAAGTGAACATCACTAAGTTAATAGCTGGAACTGAACAGATCGCTCAGTTCAAGTGGTGCAATTGGACCAGTACTTTTTACCATTGTACTATGCTTTTGAGCACATCATTACTGATGAGTACCCAAGGGTACTGAGGGAGCTGGCAGAAGTGCTCACTGTCGTGGTTTAACCCTGTCGGAGAATGTAGCGAATCTGCTGAATGCCTGACGGTGCATGAGCAGCGTGACCTTGAGCAGCTTGTGGTGTATCCTTGAGAGTCTGGAAAGTCCCGAGCAAGAAAATGATAAGAAGAATCGTCTTGACGAATCCGCAGCAAAACTGTTACCCAATCATGAATTGTTAGTTACTAACTAAACCAATCATATATGAACACATACTCTGAAGAAAGTTATAAAAAAGCTTGTTAGAACAATAAAGTAGCCATTTTTGCACAATCTGATGTTTGTCGTGTCCATCTCTACTGCGACATAACCCCAGCCAGCAACTAAGCACTATGCAGCCGCTCACTCGCTTCCCCCTACCCAGTGGGATGGGGGAGAGGATCGGGAAAAAAAGTAAAACTCGTGGGTTGAGATAAAGACACTTTAATAAGACAGAAAGGAAGAAAATAATAATAATGATAATAATGACAATAATAATAATAATAAAAGGATTGGAATATACAAGTGATGCACAATGCAATTGCTCACCACTCACTGACCAATGCCCAGTTAGTTCCTGAGCAGCGATCTGCCCCCCCCCAGGCCAACTCCCCCCAGTTTATATACTAGGCATGGCATCACATGGTATGGAATACCCCTTTGGCCACTTTGGGTCAGCTGCCCTGGCTGTGTCCCCTCCCCACTTCTTGTGCCCCTCCAGCCTTCTTGCTGGCTGGGCATCAGAAGCTGAAAAATCCTTGACTTTAGACTAAACATTACTTGGCAACAACTGAAAACACCAGTGTGTTATCAACATTATTCTCATCCTAAATCCAAAACATAACACTATACCAGCTACTAGGAAGAAAATTAACTCTATCCCAGCTGAAACCAAGACGGGGAGCACAGAAGATAGTCTGTAAGGTAGAAATGCATGTTACAATATTATCACTACATCCTTAGTGTTCCCAATTTGTCCTGTCCCGTCCCTTCCTAGGAAGAAAGTCTCATCCCTAAGTGTTTTAGCCATAGGGCAGGTGTATTCGAGTTCTCATAGGAGACTTGTAGTTGTGTGACACATCAGCATTAAGAGTTCAGTATACTTTGCTAGAGGAGCCAGTTCCTAGCTGACATCGTCATGAAGCCTCCTGAATGCCAAGGTAAAGGTCTATTATCCCATCTCTGACCTACTTGTTCTCTTCAAGAGATAATCCTCAAACATTTCATTTACCTTATTGCTTAAGGATGCAACATGAACTGACAGAGCAGCAGGAAATTCAGCTCCAAAGCCAATAGTCTGTCCTTAACTAGCCCTGTAATGTCTGAGCTTTGAGCTTTAAGGCAACATGTACCAGCTATGAAGCTTTATTAGAAGCTTTTAAAAACCCCACAGATAGTTGGGAGTAAAGGTCTGCAGGGCATTTCAGCTGAGACACTTCATCCTCAAGCACTTCATAGCATTTACAAGGCACATCCCTTCAGCAGAAGGAAAACTGGAATGGTCTATGTCCCCATCAACCAGGGCTGACATGAGTTAGATGGAAGAAGATGCTTTGTTCAGCACTCAGCTGCCCAGCTTATATAAACAAACTAATCCTGTTAAAACCGGTACCTCTTGTTTATTGACTAGGCCTGCCACTATGCTTCAACTTCTTTATAACCCTGAGACCCTTGAACCCAGACACAGCCTCAAAACCAGGTTCCTAAAGTCAGTTTGTTTTGTCAGTTATGGTACTTTGACACCTTATTCTATTTGATCCTTCTAACATAACCCCAAGTTGTATTTCTGTGGAGTCCATGCTGAGGCAGGGGAGTAGTGGCTGCTTCTTGGTTGTGTTTCACAGCAGAAGCTCATTAAGACCTCTTAGCATTCCTACTCCAAAATTTCCCAGGGATGGGGGGGTGTCTTGATTCTACTAATAATCCCTTAGTCTACATGCAAGAACTAGGGTTTTTCTCCAAAATCCTTGCAGATTACAAGGTACCTTCATCATTTCTTTTTAGAATCTAGCCAGCAAGCAGGATTCGTACCATCAGTACTGTTTCCAGAGGAAGCTGGCTTTCTCTGGATGTGAAACTTCTTGCTTCTGAAGTGCTTGCATATTGCTAGCCTTGCTGAATAAAGTCCACAAGCATTCCCAAGAACTGGGTTAACCCAGCAGGCCACACAAACATCCTAGCAGTGTAAAGGTCACCAGGCGAAAAGAGCATCAATAGGAGAAAGAAAAAAATCTGTAGGTTTGGCAACAATACTCAGTGACTACAACATATTATGTGCTTTTCTTTACTTCATATCTCAAGCTGTCATTTTTATCCTAAACATCCTGTCCAGACACCAGCCCTTGACTCCCCCTTCCTTGACGCCAAGTACATTTATTTGCTTTTGCACAGAGACAAAAGTCTAAGAGCTCTTTTTGCCACCCTTTGCATCTATCATATTCACCTGTTTAGAGTGCTTCTTTCCATATCTGCTCATGAAGTAAAGGCCTTAAGCAAGAAGTATATCCATAGCTGCTACTGGCCTGTAGTGTCCAATAATAGGGTTATGCAGGCACTTTGACAAGTAATACTCTTCTCAATGAGAAAGTGGGTTGTGTACTGCAGATGTATAGAGATACTTAGAAACACAGCAGAAGGCACACATTAGAATGGATAGCCATCTCTACAAGAGGAAGCTGATGCCAGATTTTTGGTACTTGGCTCATCCTTCCAACTGATAGCGCTGAGCACAACTACTGATATTCAGCCAATAGCTTTGTTTGAAGTAAAGGCACAATAAATGACAAGTATCATAAATCACAGGGCTATCAGAGTAGTGCTCATCATTCTCCCAGTCTCCTGTCTGCACTGACAAGCACAAAAGACCCTGTTAGATTCCCCTCAACAGAACCATCTCTTTATTTAAGACTTGGAGCACCTGCCATTCATTCCACTTTACCCTGAACTTTCCTAAGCTAGCAAACTTCATGACTTGGAGTAAAGCCTCTGTTTTGATTGTTCACCTGACATTCATTTAGCACTTACATACTCCTTATTATTTCTACCACTTGGTTTTTCTCCACCAAATGCAAACTCTAGTGAGTTACTACTAATAGAAATTTCTCCTTTAGACTTGACTGTGTCCTTGGACCATTCAGGGAATTTTGGAAGCCCAATTATGCCTCAAGAGCAGTTCTGTTTGATGGGACTGCAGTGATTCTTTAAACATACATGGTGGATTACTCCCTCAGACAATCCCCTTCTCAGCTGAAAAAGATTTCCTTTGTGTCCTGGGTTCAGCTGGGATAGAGTTAATTTTTTACAGGAACCTGGGAGGTGAGGGGGGGGGGGGGGGCATAGCTGGGGCAGCTGACCTGAACTAGCCAAGGAGCTATTCCATACCATGTGACATCATGCTCAGTATATAAATGGGGAGCGGGATGGGGGGGGGGGCACTAGGGGGAGTCTTCCTGACTTTTGGTGGGGGAAGTGGTGGAGTGTCATGTTCTGGGTGGTGAGCAGTTGCACTGTGCATCACTCTTTTTGTATATTCTTTCATTAGTACCGTTGTTGTTGTTGTAACCTTTTTTTTTTTGTGTTGTCCCAGTAAACTGTCCTTATCTCAACCCTCGAGATTCTAGTTTTTTGGTTTTTTTCCTTTTCTCTCCTCCGTCTCTTCCCTATCCCACCGGAGGGGGGCGGGAGGAGTGAGGGAGCGCCTGCGTGGTCCTTTGTTACCGGCTGGGCTGAAACCACGACAGTCCTTTTTGGCGCCCAACGTGGGGCTCGAAGGGTTGAGATAACGACAGATCTGGCTAGAGTGTGTTGAAACAAATTTGTTGTATGCATTTCTTATATTACACAAATAGATGTTAGTCACAATGTTGATTCATTTGTTCACATGGTGGCGTTTTGTAAGTTCTTATATGCTCTATGTATTGCCTGTAGTTACGTTTCTCACCTCTGGGAGAGTGATTGGGATTATCATTTTGTTGTACTGGGCAATGTCGACTTATGAAATGATTATATCACTGGTCATGAGGTTAAGCTGGTATCTGTATGCAGCAGTGATATCACTTCCATACTTTGGGCACTGTCTCTCGGATTTTATTGGTAATTGCGCCCAATCCATGGGGAAGTTAGGGGGGGATACTTCCCCCCGTCCGTTTGCCTCCCTTCTCTCCTTCCAACTAATCACAACAGCTTTTGAGAATTTTGAATATCCTTGGGGTGTGCAAGCCAGTGTGCTGTTAGTGCTATGTCTCCTGAATGTTTCAGGTCTTGTTTAGGGCTACAAAAAGGCTCTTCAAGAGTGCCACCCAGAGATCTGCCCCAAAGCTGGATAGTCATGGGTGGCACGGCATGTGGGAGGATATGGGCAGGTATCTAGAGAACTTCTCACCTCCAGTGGCTTGGAAGTTCACTCCCAAACAACTACAGAACCCTCATGAAGTGGTAGAATATTTGAAAGGAAAATGCTGTGGCTATTCCAGAGACGCACAAATCACTGCACTGTGCTGGGCCCTGACCAGTATCTACCAAACACTGCTTGATATTAGGCAGCACCCTCAGGGAGAAAAGGGGGAAAAGATGGAAAACAGGGCAACAGGCAGCGTGGCTACCCCAACCCTGGTGACAGATACTGCAGCTAAACCAGAGAACCAACCTGTGCCAGTATCAGTCGCCCCTGTACAGAAAAAGAAACACACAAAGAAATCAGTTTGCTTAGTGAGAGATGAAAGTGAACCAGGGGCATCGTGAGAACAGGAGGAAGAGGCAGAACCTGAAATAATTACCCGATCTCTATCCCTGAGTGAGTTGCGCGACATGCGAAAAGATTCTGGCCGCCACCCAGGTGAGCACATTGTTACCTGGCTGCTCCGATGCTGAGATAATGGGGCTAGTGGTGTGGAATTAGAGGGTAAGGAAGCCAAGCAGTTGGGATCTCTGTCTAGGGAAGGGGGGCATCGACAAGGCGATTGGGAGAAAAACACAAGTCCTCAGCCTCTGGAGGTGACTTCTGTTAGGTGTAAAGGAAAGATACCCCTTCAAGGGTGAAGTTACATGTCACCAAGGCAAGTGGACCACCATGGAGAGAGGTATCCAGTACCTGAGGGAATTAGCCGTGCTGGAGGTGATTTATAATGATCCAGAAAATGTGCAGTCACCCACAGATCCAGATGAAGTCCAATGCACACAACCCATGTGGCGGAAGTTTCTACGAAGTGCACCACCAACCTATGCCAACTCATTGGCAGTAATGTCCTGGAAAGAAGGCCATGGACAAATGGTGGATGAATTGGCTGTCCAACTCCGGCAATACGAAGGAAGTCTCTCTTCCTCCCTACGGGCCTGTGTCTCGGCTGTAGAGGAATTGTCCCGAGAGTTCCAGCAATTCAAAGTGGATATGTCCTCCTCCCCACCTGTACAGGCCCGCATCGCAGCTATTGGGAGTAAGCATTCCTCTGCCCAAGAGAGAGGAGAGAGAAAGTACACACGACAGGCTAACCTGTGGTTTTACCTGCGTGACCATGGAGAGGACATGAGGAAGTGGGATGGAAAACCTACCTCAGTCCTGGATGCACGGGTATGGGAGTTGCGAGAAAAAGCAACCAGAAAAGAGGATTCTTCTTGGAAAACTGCTGCTCCAGTTTCCCGTGAGCAGTCCCCCAGACGGAGTAGATGGGCTGATCTCATTTCTGATCCTCTTGAAGGGACTTCTGATTCATGTGTGCGAAAAGTGAGTAACGGATATTCTAACCAGGATTAGAGGGGCCCTGCCTCCAGCCAGGTGGAGGAGAGGGACAACCGAGTCTACTGGACAGTGTGGATTCGATGGCCTGGCACATCAGACCCACAGGAATATAAGGCTCTAGTAGACACTGGGGCACAATGCACCCTAATGCCATCAAGTTATAAAGGGGCAGAACCCATCTGTATCTCTGGTGTGACAGGGGGATCCCAAGAGCTAACCGTATTGGAAGCTGAAATGAGTCTAACCAGGAATGAGTGGCATAAACACCCCATTGCAACTGGCCCAGAGGCCCCGTGCATCCTTGGTATAGGTTATCTCGGGAGGGGGTATTTCAAGGACCCAAAAGGGTACCGTTGGGCCTTTGGAATAGCTGCATTGGAGACGGAGGAGATTGAACAGCTGTCTACCCTGCCTGGTCTCTCTCAAGACCCTTCGGTTGTGGGGTTGCTGAAGGTTGAAGAACATCAGGTGCCAATTGCTACCACGACAGTGTACTGGCAGCAATATCGCACCAACCGAGACTCCCTGATCCCCATCCATAAGCTGATTTGCCAATTGGAGAGCCAAGGAGTGATCAGCAAGACTCACTCACCCTTTAATAGTCCCATATGGCCCGTGCGGAATTCTAATGGGGAATGGAGACTAACAGTAGATTATCGTGGGCTGAATGAAGTCACGCCACCGCTGAGCGCTGCTGTGCTTGATATGTTAGAGCTTCAATATGAACTGGAATCAAAGGCAGCTAAGTGGTATGCCACAAATGACATTGCTAATGCATTTTTCTCCATTCCTTTAGCAGCAGAGTGCAGGCCACATTTTGCTTTCACTTGGACGGGCATCCAGTACACCTAGAATCGACTGCCCCAGGGGTGGAAACACAGCCCCACTATTTGCCATGGACTGATCCAGGCTGCACTGGAAAAAGGTGAAGCTCCAGAACACCTGCAGTACATTGATGACATCATCATATGGGGCAACACAGCAGAAGAAGTTTTTGAGAAATGGAAGAAAATAATCCAAATCCTTTTGAAGGCTGGTTTTGCCATAAAAGAAAGTAAGGTCAAGGGACCTGCACAGGAGATCCAGTTCTTAGGAGTAAAATGGCAAGATGGACATCGTCAGATCCCTATGGATGTGATCAACAAAATAGCAGCTATGTCCCCACTGACTAATAAAAAGGAAACACAGGCTTTCTTAGGTGTTGTGGGCTTTTGGAGAATGCATATTCCAAATTACAGTCAAATTGTAAGTCCTCTCTACCAAGTTAACTGGAAGAAGAATGATTTTAAATGGGGGCCTGAGCAACGACAAGCCTTTGAACAAATTAAACGGGAAATTGCTCATGCAGTAGCCCCTGGGCCAGTCCGGGCAGGACAAGATGTTAAAAATGTGCTCTACACTGCAGCCGGGGAGAATGGCCCTACCTGGAGCCTCTGGCAGAAAGCACCTGGGGAGACCCAAGACTGACCCCTGGGGTTTTGGAGTCGGGGATACAGAGGATCTGAGGCTCGCTATACTCCAACTGAAAAAGAGATATTGGCAGCATATGAAGGATTTCGAGCTGCCTCAGAAGTGGTTGGTACTGAAACACAGCTCCTCTTAGCACCCCGACTGCCAGTGCTGGGCTGGATGTTCAAAGGGAGGGTCTCCTCTACACATCATGCAACTGATGCCATGTGGAGTAAGTGGGCCGCACTGATCACACAATGAGCTCGCATAGGAAACCCCAGTTGCCCAGGAATTTTGGAAGTGATCACGGACTGGCCAGAAGGCAAAGATTTTGGAATGTCGCCAGAGGAGGAGGTGACATGGGCTGAAGAGGCCCCGCTGTACAATAAACTGTCAGAAAATGAGAGGCAATATGCCCTGTTCACTGATGTGTCCTGTCGCATTGTGGGAAAGCATCGGAGGTGGAAGGCTGCTGTATGGAGTCCTACACGACAAGTTGCAGAAACTGCTGAAGGAGAAGGTGAATCGAGTCAGTTTGCAGAGGTGAAAGCCATCCAGCTAGTGTTAGACATTGCTGAAAGAGAGAAGTGACCAGTGCTCTATCTCTATACTGACTCATGGATGGTGGCAAATGCCTTATGGGGGTGGCTACAGCAATGGAAGAAGAGCAACTGGCAGTGCAGAGGTAAACCCATTTGAGCTGCCACACTGTGGCAAGATATTGCTGTTCGGCAAGAGAAGCTAGTGTTAAAAGTACGTCACGTAGATGCTCACGTACCCAAGAGTCAGGCCACTGAAGAACATCAAAACAACCAACAGGTGGATCAGGCTGCCAAGATTGAAGTGTCTCAGGTGGACCTGGACTGGCAACGTAGGGGTGAGCTATTTATGCCTCTGTGGGCCCATGATACCTCGGGCCATCAGGGAAGAGATGCAACATATAGATGGGCTCGTGATCGAGGGGTGGACTTGACCATGGACACTATTGCACAGGTTATCCATGAATGTGAAACATGTGCTGCAATTAGGCAAGCCAAGCAGCTAAAACCCCTGTCGTATGGAGGGTGATGGCTGAAATATAAACAGGGGGAGGCCTGGCAGATTGACTATATCACACTCCCACGAACCCGCCAAGGCAAGTGCCATGTGCTTACAATGGTGGAAGCAACCACTGGATGGCTGGAAACATATTCTGTGTCCCACGCCACTGCCCAGAACACTATCCTGGGCCTTGAAGAGAAAGTTTTATGGCAACACGGCACTCCAGAAAGAATGAAGTCGGACAACGGGACTCACTTCTGAAGCAACCTCATAGGCACCTAGGCCAAAGAACATGGCATTGAGTGGGTATATCACATCCCTTATCACGCACCAGCCTCCGGAAAAATCGAACGATACAATGGACTGCTGAAAACTACATTGAGAGCTATGGGGGGTGGAACTTTCAAACATTGGGATACACATTTAACAAAAGCCACCTGGTTAGTTAATACTAGAGGATCTGCCAATTGGGCTTCCACAAGACTTCCACATACTGTAGAAGGGGATAAAGTCCCTGTAGTGCACATGAGGAGTATGTTAGGAAAGACAGTCTGGGTTAGTCCTGCCTCAAGCAGAGACAAACCCATCCAAGGGGTTGTTTTTGCTCAGGGACCTGGGTACACCTGGTGGGTGATGCAGAAGGATGGGGAAGTTCGATGTGTACCTCAGGGAGATTTGATTTTGGGAGAGAATAGCCAGTGAATTAGGCTGTATGATATTTAACTGCTAAATAACCTGCCCATGTATGTCATTGTTTCTATAGTGTCTATATGCCATATCAAGGGTATTACTGTAAGAATTACCCAAATGACTGAAGGATGGACTTTGAAACTGAGCCAAGTACAACAGTGATAGAACTGGAACTGGCGCCCAGCGATTTCCTCAAGATCAACATCTTCGACCTGCAGACCAAGGGTGTGGGTTGCATCAAATGTACCAGCCAGAAGTTCCAGAGGCAGCATACAACAACCCAACACCTCACACCATCTCTCTTATCCTGAAGGACTGTTACAACAGATGGAGCCTCAAAGTCATGGACTAAATAAAATTGATGGACACAGTGGAGGGATAGCCCATCGACTAAGGGAATACTATTTGTGTGTGTGTGGGGGGGGGGGGGGGTGTCCATGTACATATATATATATATGACAAGGAAAGTGGTAGTGGTTGATTGGAAAATGTAAGATCTGGGCATGATGTAGATGGTATAGAATAAGGGGTGGATAATGTCCTGGGTTCAGCTGGGATAGAGTTAATTTTTACAGGAACCTGGGAGGTGGGGGGGCATAGCCGGGGCAGCTGACCTGAACTAGCCAAGGAGCTATTCCATACCATGTGACATCATGCCCAGTATATAAATGGGGAGCAGGCTCGGGGGTGCACTCTCGGCTTTTGGTGGGGGAAGTGGCGGAGAGTCGGGTCCCGGGTGGTGAGCAGTTGCACTGTGCATCACTCTTTTTGTATACTCTTTCATTAGTACCGTTGTTGTTGTTGTAACCTTTTTTTTGTGTTGTCCCAGTAAACTGTCCTTATCTTAATCCTTGAGGTTGCAGTTTTTTTTCTTTTCTCGTCTCCTCCCTGTCCCACTGGAGGGGGGCGGGAGGAGTGAGCGAGCGGCTTCGTGGTCCTTTGTTACCGGCTGGGCTGAAACCATGACACTTTGTATTCTATTTGTCATCTACTGCCTCACCCACCTACTGGAAGGTTCTATAATCACCTAATGGAAACTGGTCTGAAGATCTACTAGCATTATAACTGCCAACAGGTCACCATCAGACACCAGGACATGTTTACAATTTACCAGTGCCTGATAAGTCTTCACAGCCAGCTAGAATACATAGCTTCATAATTACTTTTCTCTAATTGAATCTGCATCTCTGTTTTGCCTATCTACACAAGAGTTCCCATCCCTATGCCTACCTATGCCCATTCCTTAGCTTACAATGGGCAAATCTAAGCCTACATGCTCTCAGATTTGGTCTGTTTTGGACAGTCTTGTTTATGGAAGTTACAAAAGACTTCTGAGGCAAAAATATAGCCTTTTAAGGCAAACTAGCTTCATTAAGAGAAGATGCAAACAAGTCCTTCCCCCTCCCAAGGTAATCCCGCCTTACCAGTGGATTTACATGCTTCCTTAGCAAGTGCTCAAGTAACCAGCCTCAGCTTATCCAAGGGGTAGAAGCTCTGCTATTGAGAAGTCTAGCTGTATGAGCAACACCTGCATTTATCTTACTTCTCAGAGCACAGGCACTACCCCAACATGTGTTATCATATGATGATCATTAGACTTGAAGTCTCACCAAATGAGAAGTTAGTTTTTCCTGATGAGATAGAAGACTCATTTCTGTTAATCCTGGACATCTTTAACTATACTTATTTACTACAGACACAAGTAGCATCCTGAGATTCACCAGCAGATAGAGGGGTGCCCAGCAAGGATGCTCTATCCAAAACAAAACCCCACCCCTGCTTCACAGCATCCTAACCCTTTCCTCCTCTCTGCTACTAGAGAGACTCTTTCATCTCAGTTATGTGAAATTTTGTGCTTATATACGTGGTGGGGTTTTTTCATGTCTTAATCCCCTTCTCTCCATATACACAGAAGTGAAAACGCATATTTAATTTGCTTTGCGCTCAAGCTTCCTCAGAGCGCCGGCCCTGCTAGAGTCCAGAGCAGGATGCGGGCAGCTTCCACCCTGTCTCAGCCGGGACACGCTCCCCCGCAGCCCGGCTCAGGCAGCGCCGAGCTCCCCCCCCCGCACGCCGCGGCGCGGCCCAGCCCAAGCGCTCCCGGCACCCTCCCCCCACCCCTCCGCGCTGCCAGCGCCGCAATCTCGCCGGCTTTCAGTGGAAAAGCGCAGCCCCACAGGCACCTTTTGCCTGGGGCTGCAGTAAGAGGCGAGTTGGAGCCCCCCCGGCGCCCCCTCTTTGTTAGCGCCCACCACCCGCGGCCCGGCCGCTCCAGGGAGCCAGTGGCCCGGGCAGCCCCCCCTACAAGCACCAACTGTCACGTCCTTGGTGGGAAAAAGCTTTCTCTTTTCCCCCGGTGACAGCCCCCGCATGCTTTGCGGGAACCGAGCCCCACTCGCAAAGCTACTTACAGGCTAAATCCGTGCCGCCCCGTGCATGATCCGACGACTGCAGCCAGTAGCCTGGTTGGGACTGGGGGCCCGGTTAAATATTCAGTTGTACTCTCGCCTTCAGATTAGTTAGCCACTCACAGCGAGAGATATGGTTTTATTCAGATGCTGGCAGCTGAGGACTGCCCAGGAATGTGCTATGATGTTTTTGCTGCTTGATCTTGGCTACTCCCCCTCAACGTGTCGGTGCTCACAAGCTTAACCCCTTGCGAGCCGCCGCTTCGGCCCCTGCTGCGGGTGGGAGGGAGCTGGGGCCCGGGACAGACTCCTCCCAGGAGGGGGTCGGAGCCCCCCCGGAGGACACGCTGGGAGGGGAGTGGGGTGGGAGACCGGGGGACCCTGCGGGGGCACGAAAACGTGTGGCGTCCACAGTTTGCAGGGCACAGGTATTTATGCTTCTTAGGCAGCAATGGGCCTGAAACACTCTTCTAGAAAATGGGTCCCCCTCATGTGTCTGTATAAACGTGGGTGCAGTGATGATGTTAAAAAGTCCAAGTCTAAACCAACAGCTTTTTTTTTTTTCTTCAAAAACACCAAAACCAAAATATCACCCTCTCCCCTCCAAATCTGTGGCTAGCTGAACCAAAATATTGGGTCAGTGCAATTCAGTTTCTGGGTCACATACAGACCTGACCTTTGTATTTCCCACTCATCTTTATTCAAACATCTATCACGTTTTGTTTCCCAGTGCAGTACAGCTGTTTTCCAACTTGTATGAAAGAGCCTCTGATAAAAAAAAATCACATTTTTGTCCTTGTAGCAGAGCTTCTTATCTTTTTTTCAAGGCTGTAAACTTAGCCTAACATTTATTTTCTCAAAACAGTGCAAAATATTTCTGTTCAAAACTGTGATATTGCCCTCTACAGTAATATCCAATTTAAAAAGAGAAAAAAAGAGCAATATTTTCCCTGCAGTTTTAATACATTTGTTTGATATTTCTAAGTGGTTTAGAAGAGGGAAAGATTTAATACAAAATTATTTTACTACCAGGGAGTTCAGGGCTCAAAACTGGTGGATGCATTTGGTCATCATCCACATACAAAGCTACCAAATGATATGATACATTCCTTGATATGGTGTGGTACTCTTTTTTAATGACTGACCACTCAGGCCTGGAATAGCAAAAGTGGTAGGAGCCCTGTACCTGAGGTGGCTAAAAGCTAGTAGTTGCATCTCACTTGCCTATATCTGTCATTTCAGAAGTGCTAATTTTAACCAAAAAGGACTCATGAGGGAGATGTTTTTATACACTAGCCTAGTGTTCACGGAAGGAAGTGCATGCTACATAAGTAAAGAGGCATTTGCTACAGTTAACAGGTTGCTGGCTACACACATGTCAGTATTTGCAGGATTAGATCTGATTTCTTTGGGACACTGTTGTATTCATGTTTAACAATGTTGGTTTTGTACAGCTTGCACTGCACTGTACATTGTTTTGAATACCTTGCGCTTAGAGACCTACCAGCAGGACTGGAGCTTCTTGGTGCTGGGGCAGTATATATTTTAAAGAATAATACTTTGCTCAGCATGCTTTGTGGAAGTGAGTTACACAGACTGCCTAACATGAAGGATGAGATTGTGCCTAGTTTAAACATGGTGCGGTAGCAAAGCAACTTCTATAAAGCAGCCCAGCCTGGTGCTGGCATAAGCAGGATTAACATTTGTGCTTCGCCTAACACAAAACCTAGGCACATTTCACTGAAATACCTTGACTAGTCGCACTAATGGTTACAAATATGATTTATACTATTTGTTGTTAAATTTGGAAGAGATGAAAATGCTTTTCATTTGCCAATAGAGAGCAGTTTAAGAGCCCTTTCGAGGTGCAATGAAATTACATCTATTACAGAAATGCCAAGAGGTCCTTTACTATCTACCAGCACTTGGGACATCACTAATAATCTCACGGAAAAACTTTTTTACTGATAAATGGTTAATAACTAACTGGAAAAAAATACACTTTTCTTAGAGAATAAAATGTCTCAAGCCTTGAAGGACTGCACTATCTATTTTGTAATTCAACTTAGAACAGCTCCCCTGCTGTCCCACATTGTTGAGCTAAATGCTAAAATTCAGAACTGTTACATTAAACATATGTAATAGGATTGCCTTCTGAACGTGGGAGGAATCCAGGCAGAAAGCCCCACAGGAATTCAGTTATTTCATCTATACTGCACTGCAGGACTTAAAGGGCATGCTTTACACTTTATGAAAAGTAAAAGGATGTTTATTTTGCTACAGTAAAAACAAAATCAAATGGACAATGGCTGTTATGACTTTAAGCCTGACTATTAAAAAATTATAGCAGAGTGCTATGTTTTCCAAGATGATGACTTTTCTTCTCATATTTGTTGTGTCTGATCTTACTATTGCTGGCATAGGTTCAGTGACCTACCCAAGTTTTTTGTTTTAAGTTAACTGCTTATTATACAGAACAGTATCAGTCTCAACACTTCCCAAACACAAGCCATTTTTCAGCAGGTCTAAAATTATCTTGAAGTTGCAGCTGGAAACCTTCACCTCAGTGAGTTTTTCTATTGCTTTTCCAGACATTAACTCTGCCCAAACCACAGTATGTCATTAGGATCACTGGGATTCCAGTCTGGGTGGAAACTGGAGTAGCAGAGTGAAATAAAAACACCAAAGTGCAGAGACCTTTGGAAGACATCAACTTTAACTTTAGAAACATGAGTGCCTTGAAAGCAGTGTCAATAACAGTTTGTGAAAAATCTGCTTGCAGCAAAGCAATGTGGTAGCTAATCCTGCAATGGCTTGCTCAAGAATGCATGGTTTATTATTAAAGTAATCTTCTAAGATTCTATTGGAATGTACTTCCACAGCAGTGTCGCTGCCTTTGTGGGCTTTACTATGTGTGTGTCATCTTGTCCATAATTAAACTTTTCACTGACAGACCTGGGACTTTTTTTGTTAAACCTCCCACTTTGAATGCTGGAATTTCATTTGAACTTTAAATACTGCCTTGGAATTTGCCATAAGGTAAACTGTCCGCTCCTGGAAGCTTCCCTGCACTGCTACAGATGTTGTAGACACACAAGAAGTGACTGAATGTAAGAGGACTTGCAAACTTGTGTCTTAGTGTTAAAAAAAGGCCAACAGGAATGAAGTAGTTGTTCAGATGCTCAGGTTGTTCTTAGAGAATTCTTACTTTGGAATATATGGGAATGAAAATTAATGGAAAACTGGCCTAGAAAGTACATTTTCAATGAAGCTTCACTGCTGTCAACTGAGAGAAGGCGAACTATATCAAAGGAAACATGAAGGAAGAATTTGTACTTCAGCCTTTGGACTTAGCCAAGTTTCTCATATGACTTGGACTTGCTGACCACTTCTTTTTATAAATTCAGTTAAAGTCCACTGAATATCTGAAGCAAAAAGCATCCTTGCTATTTTAAAGATCTTAAATTACAATATATAGTTCATTTTAGTATAGCTCTAGGAATATCTCTGGGAAATGCACTCCACAGGTAACAGCCTTGGTACCCAAATGCTGGATCATCAACAGACCTCAAACCCGTCTTGAAAAGAGTTTCTTCTAGAATCAAGAATAGACTTGAATAATTATTTAATCCAAGGCATGTTTGTTGAGGCCCAAGTTTGGGCATCTCAGGCTTAGACTGCCACAGGGATTTAAATTGGTAATATGTTCAGCCATTTAGAAGTGGTTAAGAGAAGTGTAAGAGCTATTGCCCCTCAGCCAAGGTACAACAGCTCTCAGTCTGTGCCTTAACCAGCTGCAATGCAAGGTAAAACCAATTACTTTAAATTGCCTTCAGTGGTATTTTCTAACAATCTAAGCTAACCTCTCAGCTGATGACTGCTAATATTTGGCTGAGAAAGGATGACTTCCCATAATACTTTACCCTCTGTCATGCTTCAGGCAGGGATATTTCGGGAGGAGATGGTGAATTTTAGGACTGGAAGCTCATGCATTGCTATTATAGCTCTGTGGCTCTCCAGACCTGAGGTTCTACCTGTCCGATATCGTCACCAGCACAATGCAGGCTTCCAAAACAGGAGAGACATTGCGGGGCTGTTAAGCATTTTTTCATATCTCCTCTCATCTGCAGCCATAGTTTGCCTCAGGCCTGTGTGTGGATGTGTGCCAACATGGAGGGTAGGCATGCTCTTATGTCACACAACGTGGTCATGGTGTGTAGCTTACACAGTGCCTCTGTTCCTAGCACGGCTGTGCTCGGCTCAATGGCCAATTGAAGCAGCAGTGACATTTCTGTCACTGAAACCCAGTGCTTGGCCACTGGTATGGTCAATCAGGACCATGAATTCATCTGAGCAAAAAATATGCTGGGAGGCAATATCATCTCATTTGAAAGAGTACACTGTCCCCACTCATGTTAAATAAACAAACACAATATTTTGTTTGGCAGCCCTCAAGATGAAGAAAGGCCAATATCCAAACCATGTTCTCTGACTGTGAGGGTACTCTGTAAAAGGTGGGAGGTGACCACTCTGTGTCTTAAAGGAAGAGCGGCCAGTATCTGTGGCCCAGATGACAGTGCATGTGCATACAGGAAGGGTTTTTGGCTGTGGTGCACTTCTTCCCTGGAGAGGTGCTATGTCCAGAAGAGAGGGAGAATTTCAGATGCATCCCTCTTGCCAGTGTTTCATGTTGGCTGGCTGTAGCGCTCTCTGTGCACATTTGTATTGGGTCTGGCTGAGATGGAGTTAATTTTCCCCATAGCAGCCCTTGTAGTGCTGTGCTCTGCATTGGTAGCTAGAAAGGTGCTGATAACACACCAGTGTTTTGGCTACTGCTGAGCAGCGCTGGCATAGCATCAAGGCTGTCTCTCTAACGTTCCCTCCCCCACCCTCAAAGGCCAGTAGGCTGGGGATGGGCAAGATCTTGGGAGGGGACATAGCCAGGACAGCTGACCCAAACTGGCTAAAGGGATATTCCATTCCATATGGCATCTGCCCAGCAATAAAAGCTAAGAGAAAGGGGGAGGAAGGGGGGCATTCGTTATTTACGACATTTGTCTTCTGGAGCAACTGCTACGTCTACTGAAGCCCTACTTCCCAGGAAGTGCCTGGACATCACCTGCTGATGGGAAGTAGTGAATAAATCTTTTGTTTTACCTTTGCTTTTGCACGCAGCCTTTGATTTTGCTTTATTAAACTGCCTTTATCTTGACCCATGAGTTCTTTTCCATCTTTCTCCCCCCCATCCTGCTGAGGAGGGGAGTGACCTTGGGGACCAGCCAAGGTCAACCCACCACAGCGTTATATGTTCTGGCTCTATTTTTGGAGTCCACAGCTGGTGCCTGACTTTTGGGCTTCATAATATTTAGCATCCAAACATGTGAGCCTCTTCTGGGGTCTGGCCCATCATTCCTAACCTGTACAGATTGTTAACTGGAGTTTGACAGTTGACCTGCTTAGCTGTGTTTGCAAATTCTACTAAAAATGCCTTGATGATTTAGGCATCTAAATAGCTTTATAAACCTGCCTTTGGCATGCTGTACAATTCCCTGCCTATATGTATCAACACGAAATCTTGTCCTTAACCCTAGTGATCTGTAAAGTGAAGTTTGCATAAATTACACATTGTAGATGATTTAGATCTAAGCAAATCCAGAAGAATGTATTAAACCCCACAGAATCTTATTTGATGTAACATAATCAGGTGTAGACATCCTTGCTAATATGGTTTCTATTGCATTTTCAAAGATTGGCTCTGTAGTTATAAAGTAGATTGAGCAGAAGGGAATCTGAGATAATATAACTTTATCTGCAATTCTAAGAATTAAGCCTCACCTTTGAATTTGGCCAAGTAAATGAGTATTGCAAATAAGGAGCCCAAAAAGTATAAGCTAGTACCTGAAAGGTGTCAGGTACATCTACTTGAGATTGTGACATTAGCTTTGTGTTTGGCTCAGAAATAGTCAGAGCCAGGAAACAACACTGTTGGGATCAGTCATCCAGAAGAAGAAACAAACATGGTTCTTTCTTCTACTGTATGTAGAGAAGCTGCTTTGGTTACAGCCTTTCTGTGTTCATGTACTTTCAGAAATCTTCCTCAAATGGTGTTTGCTATGTAGATTAAGTCATCTTGATTCAGTTAGTGCATCCTAAAGAAGTATATCGCTCTGAAGGGCCAGCCCTGGCATATTTATGTAACAAGACTCAAAAGGAAGTATAAATACTTTCCAAAAACATTTTTGGATAAAAATATGCAACATAGTCCTGTAGGGAGTTTTGATTTAAGGAGTTTGTTTATCTGCTCATCTTCTTTCGCTTATCCCATGTACCTTGTACTTCTAAGTTAGAAACACATACTATAACATAGTGGAATAAATTTTGGTTACTTTCTGTGGAGCTCCAATTCCATCCAAACATAGAACATAACATTTGTATTTTTTATTCACAGAGCCCTTCATAGGTAAATTGCTTTTATTGCCTGAACTTTAGATAGAGTAGGGTTCAGAGGTGTAGTTTATGCTACAGAGTAACTTCACATTCAAAGTGCAGACACATCTCACATCAATGAAAAGTGCACATTTGGAGACCATCTGCACTGACCCATCTCTTCCCTTGTATGTGTCATTTCATTTATTCTAACATTTACAAAATTTCATTAATAATATTTTGGTCAAGTTGACCCATCCTTACTGCCACCTAGAAATTTTTATATTTCACCTGGAGTTAATATTTTTGGGTTTAGTTTACAGAAAAGGACATAGAGGATCATTATGCAAACTCCTATTACATGTTCCTGACCTGTACCAAAAACCTGAAGCTCAGCTTTGACATGCTTTGCCTGTGAGGGAAAAACAGTGATCCTTGTTGTTCTTTTAATTGATACTAATTTTACAGGAGCCCATCTGGGCCCTGAAGATCCAGGCTCGACAATACTGGGTATAGAAGACAAGAAACAGAAATAGTTCAATACGATCAATGTCAAATATGCAGGCTCCACACCCTCATTTCACTAGGTCACCTCATTCTCCCCATTTTGTAGGTTGAAAGTCTGAAAAGAACAGGCCTTTTATGACTTGTCTTCAGGGCACTGAGCTTTAACAGCCTAAGATGATTCCTGTTTCATTTGAGATGTTTTCATCTTAGACACCTGAGGTCTTGAAGCTTTGACACTCACTTTGTGGCTTTGACCATGTCAGTTTGTCTTTGCTTTACTCAGACTGGTAAGAAAGTTGGGACAAAACCATTTTGTGAGTTCAAACTAAATAAAGTTTTAGGGTACTTGTAAGATCAGCATCACATGACTTACTTCTCAGACTTTGCTCATTCCTCTAGACTTCCTGTTTGCTAAAGGTTTTTTCATGAAAAGCTTCCTCTTGCTGCTTTTCAGAGTTTGATATTTTTACAAGTCAAATTAGATTTTGTGCTTCCATTTGTCATAACTGATGTAAAACACTGTTAAAAGACATTTGCAATGTCATAAAATGATTATGATTTAACAAATCTGAAAATACTCAAATTTGATCGCCTCTCCCCAGCTGTAGCATTCCAGCAGCCTGGAAGATAAGAACACGCTGTTGTTATTAGGAGACAAATGGTTTGTAAAATGGATTCAGGATTTTCCTATTAAATGCAATTTACTAGACAACTGCTTTATGAAATAAATTTGAATTTCTGATAAACAGTGTAAAATATTAGAGAAACATGGAACAAATTCATCTACATAAATCTGACTATAAAAATGTATGAGGTTTAACACAATTTGCTTGTGCTTGGGAAAATGATTACCGCATATACTGTAGCTCATACTGAGGAAGTGACACTATAGACCATAAACTACTATATCAATGATCTCTCTACAGTGCATGGCACTAAATACTCAGAAGACAGCTTTGTTTTGTATAACTTGGCCTAGAGGTAAATACAAATATCACGGTAGACTTATTTTCTGTACTAATAGCTACAGAATTCCTCACGAAAAGTTTGCTGGCAAGAAGCCTCACTTCCCTTAACCCCCTTCCCATACTTGCTTCAATTTGAGCTGACAGAAGTTATATTTTTTAAGAGGGGGCATCTATCCAAGTTCTGTCACATCCCATCATGCAGCAGTATATAAAACTGATTTGCTAGTATGAGAGGCCCTCTTTTTCTTTAGGGCACCTTTGTTTAAAATATAAATTACTGAAATAGCCCAGGAACAATCCCTGTATTATAAGTGTTTGGTAAAAATGTGTCTTCTTTTATTTTACTTTTCTGTTAGGAATGTTCCTTTAAGGGTTACTATAGCAATGCAAGCTGCTATTGAGACTGTAAACATTAATGATGACTTGAAGTTGACACCCTGCAAAAACATTTCAGTCATTCTAAGTAAGACTTCCAACAGCACTGTCATATGCAACTCCTACTGAGAACAGCAGGATTCAGAGTTTTTTTAAAAAAATAGTCTATATACTAGACAGCAAAACTGCAATGAAGGGAAAATAATATAATCTATTTTTGCAACAAACCAAAATTCCCATTTCAGCATATTCTGATGCCATATTCGTTATATTTTGGGAGGTCTGTCAGGCCACTTTTAAAGCAACATTTGCCTGCAAGTCCAAATTGGCTCTACATCTCTCTGGAATCAAACTCTTGTTGCTATTGTTGTTGTTGCCTTTCTTTTGCAAATGCAATAAAAATATGTGCTAGTTTACATGTGACCATGGATATAATTTATCACGTAGGAAGCACAGAAACAAACCAACCACCAACCCAACCACATGCTCATAGGATATTTTGAGAGAGCAAAATCCAAATTTGGGCTTCACTCCAAATTTGGGAGCTTTAAAAATAGAAAAGGAAAATCACAGGTTTGCATCTTAAACACATTTTCTGATAGGTTTTCACAAATACACTTTGTAAGATAGGCCAAAGAATGCTGTCTTCAGTTGCTACTTACAGGGAAGGACACTTTAGTATATCAATACCTATATTTGTAATGGTCATTAATGCACAGCTCCTTCAGGAAGCAACAGAATAGTAGTTAACAAGGCTGAGAAAAGGCTAATAATTTTAGGGACTCATGGCTATTTAATTTTCTCTTCCTAATGAAATACAATATTTGGGCTTATTTTGCAGCTTATTTTAGGTATCTAGTAGAAGTTGAAATTTATTTAACTAACAATTGTCAAATCAAAAAGGCACAAGCCTAGACAAATTCACAAAATTTTCATATCCCAGGAGCATTGCTTTTGCAGAGGCCAAAGATACTGGTGGTAAACTGAATCTTTCCTGCCCTCTTCCTGTGACACACTAGAGTCTTTGTGGCTTTTGGTCTTTCACACCATAGGCTTGCTAAAGAGTGTTGGGAAGTATTTTGTGGTTTGTGGGGACCCTTCTGGACTAAAGAACTCTTTTACATTTGTCCTGGGTTCAGCTGGGATAGAGTTAATTTTCACAGGAACTTGGGAGGGGGCTGTTACAGATGCACGACTAACCAAATCCAACAGGTGTTAAAACTCAGATTTATTCTTCAGCAAAAGTTAGTTAGAAGTCCGGTAACATTTTATAAAACCACAGGCTCAATGATGTAAAGAGAATTAATACTACACGGCCGACTTAAGAATCCCCAAGATTTAAAGTGATGGCTCAAAACGCGCGTATCACTCACCTAAAAGCTGAGGGCTCTCTCCCTCGAGGAGTTACCTCGGGCGGTGCCCCGACCCGAGGGGGAGTCCCCGACTGCAGACCCGCTGCTCCGAGGAGGACTGCCAACATGTCCTCCGGCGGGACCCCGTTTATACCCCTGTCGAATCTGACCTGTGGTCATTTAATTCTATTGGCCAGGAGGGTCACCTCGGTGTACCTGGCACATCTCGATTGGCCAGTTCAAATTTCAACCTGCAGCCTCCAGGGTTTCCTTCCCCTTCTCCCTTCCTGGAGAAGTTTTGTTTCCTGCTGGCAGGATGGGGGGGTGGAATGTACTGCCACAATCCACCCCGTGACCACAGTCATGATTCGACTGGTTTCCTTGGAGTGATGGTACAGTCACCTCTTGCCTCCAAAGTTAAAAGGGGGTGCAGTTTGGTGAATTTGACGCTCATTGTGGGTCATCGTTCCCTTCTGGTCTAGAATTAAAGCGGAATATCGAACACAGGAATATTCAGTGTATGGACAATTTTAAGGAAGTATACTTAACCGTTAGTACAGGCTTCCCTACCAAGCGTTTGATAGAACTTATTACAATAAGGATTACAGTAGTCATAATTACAAGCATTATTAAAGATTAGAGAAGGCTGGTCGCCTACCCTGTGAAAGAAAAAAATCCGAACATATCAAAACTTTTCCCAGCCAGTTGGTCCCTGGTGCAGAAACAATTGCCTCCGGGTCTCTTGCCGTATTCTCTCATTGATTTAGTCTTGAAGCCACATTGACACATTTGGAGTGAACACAGCAGCTGTCTATTGACATGTTCAAAACTTTACATATACCCTTCTCTTTCTTTGGCATTTAATCCAATACAGCCCAATTTTTGGTAGTCATTTTAACCGATTGTTTGAGAGTCCCTAAATTGTTAGATGTAGTGTTGGCTAAGGTTGATAGCTCTAAATTCAGTTCTAGGGTGCTCTATCAATGTTTCCTGAGTACCATACTGTCCTAGTTTCAGCTGGGATAGAGTTAACTGTCTTCCTAGTAGCTGGTACAGTGCTATGTTTTGGGTTTAGTATGAGAAGAATGTTGATAACACTGATGTTTTCAGTTGTTGCTAAGTAGTGTTTAGACTAATGTCAAGGATTTTTCAGCTTCTCACGCCCAGCCAGTGAGAAGGCTGGAGGGGCACAAGAAGTTGGCACAGGACACAGCCAGGGCACCTGACCCAAACTGGCCAACAGGGTATTCCATACCATGTGACGTCACATCTAGTATATAAACTGGGGGGGAGTGGGGGCAGGGGATCGCCACTCGGGGACTTGCTGGGTGCCGGTCGGTGGGTGGTGAGCAATTGCACTGCGCATCATTTGTACATTCCAATCCTTTCATTATTGCTGTTGTCATTTTATTAGTGTTATCATTATCATTATTAGTTTCTTCTTTTCTGTTCTATTAAACCGTTCTTATCTCAACCCATGAGTTTTACTTCTTTTCCCGATTTTCTCCCCCATCCCACTGGGTGGGGGGGGGGGGGAGTGAGTGAGCGGCTGCATGGTGCTTAGTTGCTGGCTGGGGTTAAACCACGACAGTCCATTTTGGCGCCCAACGTGGGGCACGAAGGGTTGAGATAACGACAAACCCGACCAGAGCTTGTTAAAACAAATTTGTTATAAGCATTCATTATATTGGTCTAATAGTTGCTGGTCATTATGTTGATTTATGAGTTCTTAGAGTTGTGGTGCTAATTTCTAGAGTTCTGTTATGTATCACCTTGCTTGCTATATGTAGTCCCTGTTCTGCTGCTTATCATCCGTGGGAGGTGGATTAAGGTTTTCGCTTTGATGTATTGTATAACACTGGATTATGGTATGATAAAGTTATTGGTTGTGGGATTAATCCGGTATTTGCACTCAGCATTGTCACCTTTATACTGTGGGAGCCATCTGTGGGAAACTATTAATAATTGCACCATTTACCTTTCCTCCTTGGAAAACCAGTCTATGGGTGGGGTACCTTTCTTCCCCTCTCCTTTCTCCTTCAGTCCAGTTACAATGGTGTTTGAGAATTTTGTAAAAATTGAATACCCTTGGGATGTTGAGACCAGCACGGTCCTAGCCCTACTGCTAGGAACTAGCATGCTCCTGAATGTGGTTCAGCTCTTGTTTAAGGTTAAACAACTATTTAAGAAGATCACCCAGAGATCTGCCCTGAGGCTGGATAATTATGAGTGGCAGGGTGTGTGGGGTAGTATGGGCAAGTACCTAGAAAAGTGGGCACCTCCAGTGTTTTGGAAATTCACCCCTGAACAAGTGCAGAATCCAGAAGATCTAATAAATAATTGGAAAAGGTATGCTGTCACCCCGGCAGCTCCAGAGAGATACAAATCACTGCAACGTGCTGGGGCCTGCCCATGCCTATCGAGCCCTGTTCAACACAACTCAGCACCCTCAAGGGTAAGAGAAGATCTCTGGACCTAACAACAAAACGATGAGCACTGCGGTCACTCAAACCTTGGCAACGGGCGCTGCGGCCCCTCCAGCCCCGGCGACGAGCATTGTGGCCACCCAAACCTCAGCGACAAGCACTGCAGCCTCTCCAGCCCCGGCAATGAGCACAGCAGCTACCCAAACCTCGGCAACAGGCACTGAGGTCCCTTCAGCTCCGGTGACGAGCACTGCTGCTACCCAAACCTTGGCGACAGACGCTGCGGTTATCCAAAACCCGGCGAGCGGTACTGCAACTGAACCAGCGGATCAACCTGCACCAGTATCAGTTGCCCCCGTACAGAAAAATAAATATACAAAAAAATCAGCTCACTTAGCAAAGGATGAAGGTGAACCAGGGTCATCACGGGAACAGGAGGAAGAGGCAGAACCAGAGGTAATAACCCGGTCCCTATCCTTGAGTGAGCTGCGGGATATGCGAAAAGATTTTGGCCGCCGTATAGGTGAGCATATTATCACCTGGCTCCTATTATGCTGGGACAATGGGGCTAATAGCTTGGAATTAGAAGGTAGGGAAGCCAAGCAGCAAGGATCGCTTGCCAGGGAAGGTGGCATTGACAAGGCAATTGGAAGAGGAACACAAGCCATCAGCCTCTGGAGGCGACTCCTGTCAAGTGTGAAGGAAAGGTACCCCTTTAAGGAAGATGTTATATGTCAATCAAGCAAGTGGACAACCATGGAAAGAGGTATCCAATATCTGAGGGATTAGCTGTGCTAGAGACGATTCATTATGATCCGGACAACCCACAATTACCTAAAGATCCAGACGAAGTCCAGTGCACACGACCCATGTGGCGGAAGTTTGTACGGAGCACACCATCATCCTATGCCAACTCACTGGCAATAATGACCTGGAAAGACGAAGAGGCACAAACAGTGGATGAAGTGGCTTGCCAACTCCGTCAATATGAAGAAAATCTCTCCTCCTTCCTACAAGCCTGCATTTCGGCTGTGGAGAAGCTGTCCGAGGATTTCCAGCAATTCAAAGAGGATATGTCCTATTGCCTACCTGTAAGGACCAATGTCTCAGCTATTAGGAGTGAGCATTCCTCTGCCCAAGAGAGAGAATATAGAAGGTACACACCGCGAGATGCCCTGTGGTTTTACCTATGTGATCATGGAGAGGACATGAGGAAATGGGATGGAAAACCTACCTCGGTCCTAAATGCACAGGTACATGAGCTGCGAGGAAAAACCACCACAAAAGGGGATTCTACCAGGAAAAATGCTGCTCCAGTTTCCAAACAGAGTAGAAGGGCTGATCTTACTGCTGATCCTCTTGAAGGGACTTCTGAGCCAATTTTACGAGAAGTGAATACTGGATACTCTGACCAGAATTAGAGGAGCCCTGCCTCCAGCCAGGTGGAGGAAAGGGATAAATGAGTCTATTGGACTGTGTGGATTCGATGGCCTGGCACGTTAGACCCACAGGAGTAGAAGGCTCTAGTAGACACCGGCGCACAGTGTACTCTAATGCCATCAAGTCATAAAGGGGCAGAACCCATTTGTATTTCTGGTGTGACAGGGGGATCCCAAGAGTTAACTGTATTGGAAGCTGAAATGAGTCTAACCGTGAATGAGTGCCATAAACACCCCATTGTGACTGGTCCGGAGGCTCCGTGTATCCTTGGCATAGACTACCTGAGGAGAGGGTATTTTCAGGACCCAAAGGGGTATCAGTGGGCTTTTGGTATAGCTGCCTTGGAGACGGAGGGCACTGAACAGCTGTCTACCCTGCCTGGTCTCTCTCAAGACCCTTCGATTGTGGGGTTGCTGAGAGTTGAAGAACAACAGGTGCCAATTGCTACCACGACAGTGTACTGGCAGCAATATCGCACCAACCGAGACTCTCTGATTCCCATCCACAAGTTGATTCGCCAACTGGAGAGCCAAGGAGTGATCAGCAAAACTCGCTCACCCTTTAATAGTCCCATATAGCCAGTGCAAAAGTGTAATGGGGAATGGAGACTAACAGTTGACTATCGTGGCCTGAATGAAGTTACGCCGCCACTGAATGCTGCCCTGCTGGATATGCTAGAACTGCAATATGAACTAGAGTCAAAGGCAGCCAAGTGGTACGCCACAGTTGATATTGCTAATGCGTTTTTCTCAATGCCTCTGGCAGCAGAGTGTCGTCCACAATTTGCTTTCACTTGGAGGGGCATCGAGTACACCTGGAATCGATTGCCCCAGGGGTGGAAACACAGCCCCACCATTTGCCATGGACTAATCCAGACTGCACTGGAAAAAGGTGAAGCTCCGGAACACCTGCAATACATTGGTGACATCATTGTATGGGGCAACACAGCAGAAGAAGTCTTTGAGAAAGGGAAGAAAATAATCCAAATGCTTCTGAAAGCCGGTTTTGCCATAAAAGAAAGTAAGGTCAAGGGACCTGCACAGGAGATCCAGTTTTTAGGAATAAAATGGCAAGATGGACGTCGTCAGATCCCAATGGATGTGATCAACAAAATAGCAGCTATGTCTCCACCAACTAATAAAAAGGAAACACAGGCCTTCTTAGGTGTCGTGGGTTTTTGGAGAATGCATATTCCAAATTAGAGTCTGATTGTAAGCCCTCTCTATCAAGTGACCCGGAAGAAGAATGATTTTAAATGGGGCCCTGAGCAACAGCAAGCCTTTGAACAAATTAAGCGGGAGATTGTTCATGCAGTAGCCCTTGGACCAGTCCGGGCAGGACAAGATGTTAAAAATGTGCTCTATACTGCAGCCGGGGAGAATGGCCCTACCTGGAGCCTCTGGCAGAAAGCACCCGGGGAGACCCGAGGTCGACCCCTGGGGTTTTGGAGTCGAGGATATCGAGGATCCGAGGCTCGCTATACTCCAACTGAAAAAGAGATATTGGCAGCATATGAAGGAGTCCGAGCTGCCTCAGAAGTGGTTGGTACTGAAACACAGCTCCTCTTAGCACCCCGACTGCCAGTGCTGGGCTGGATGTTCAAAGGGAGAGTCTCCTCTACACATCACGTGACTGATGCCACGTGGAGTAAGTGGGCCGCACTGATCACACAACGGGCTTGCATAGGAAACCCCAGTTGCCCAGGAATTGTGGAAGTGATCACGGACTGGCCAGAAGGCAAAGATTTTGGAATGTTGCCAGAGGAGGAGGTGACGAGTGCTGAAGAGGCCCTGCTGTATAATAAACTGTCAGAAAATGAGAGGCAATATGCCCTGTTTACTGATGGGTCCTGTCGCATTGTGGGAAAGCATCGGAGGTGGAAGGCTGCTGTATGGAGTCCTACACGACAAGTTGCAGAAACTGCTGAAGGAGAAGGTGAATCGAGTCAGTTTGCAGAGGTGAAAGCCATCCAGCTAGCGTTAGACATTGGTGAAAGAGAAAAATGGCTGGTGCTTTATCTCTATACTGACTCACGGATGGTGGCAAATGCCCTGTGGGGGTGGTTACAGCAACGGAATGAGAGCAACTGGCAGCGCAGAGGTAAACCCATTTGGGCTGCCGCACTCTGGCAAGATATTGCGTCCCGGCTAGAGAATCTGGTTGTAAAAGCATGTCATGTAGATGCTCACGTACCCAAGAGTCAGGCCACTGAAGAACATCAAAATAACCAACAGGTGGATCAGGCTGCCAAGATTGAAGTGTCTCAGGTGGACCCGGACTGGCAACATAAGGGTGAGCTATTTATGGCTCAGTGGGCCCATGATGCCTCAGGTGATCAGGGAAGAGATGCAACATATAGATGGGCTCGTGACTGAGGGGTGGACTTGACCATGGACACTATTGCACAGGTTATCCATGCATGTGAAACGTGCTGCAATTAAGCAAGCCAAGCGGTTAAAGCCCCTGTGGTATGGAGGACGATGGCTGAAATATAAATATGGGGAAGCCTGGCAGATTGACTATATCACACTCCCACAAACTCGCCAAGGCAAGTGCTATGTGCTCACAATGGAGGAAGCAACCACCGGATGGCTGGAAACATATTCTGTACCCCATGCCACCGCCCGGAACATTATCCTGGGCCTTGAAAAGCAGGTCTTGTGGCGACATGGCACCCCAGAGAGAATTGAGTCAGACAACGGGACTCATTTCCGAAACAACCTCATAGACACCTGGGCCAAAGAGCATGGCATTGAGTGGGTGTATCATATCCCCTATCATGCACCAGCCTCCGGGAAAATTGATCGATACAATGGACCGTTAAAGACTACATTGAGAGCAATGGGGGGTGGAACTTTCAGACATTGGGATACACATTTAGCAAAAGCCACCTGGTTAGTCAACACCAGAGGATCTGCCAATAGGGGTGGCCCTGCCCAGTCAGAATTTTTACGTACTGTAGAAGGGGATAAAGTCCCTGTAGTGCACACAAAAAATATGTTAGGGAAGACAGTCTGGGTTACTCCTGCCTCAGGCAAAGGTGAACCCGTTCGTGGGATTGCTTTTGCTCAAGGGCCTGGGTGCACTTGGTGGGTGATGCGAAAAGATGGGGAAGTCCGATGTGTGCCTCAAGGAGGTTTAATTTTAGGTGAGAATAGCCAGAATTAACCTGTATGATATTAGTTGCTATATAACCCTGCTTCTGTATGTTATCATTACTATAGTTGTTATGTGCTGTATCCGTAGTACTATAGTAAGAATCACTTAGATCAAGCAAGAAAGAACTGTGATAAAACTGAGCGAAGCCCAGTAGTGATGGAACCAGAACTGACTCCAGCATGCAACAATCCAACGGTGCACACCATCCTCCTGCTGCGTCAAATGTGACCTGCTCGTCACACTGCACTGAAGCCCAATTCTGCTCTACCGACTGAGAGGACTTTGCACCATCCCTCCTGCCCAGAAACACTGGTATGACAGATGGAGCCCAGAGTCAGGAACTAAATGAACTCAATGAACATTTAATGAACATAACCCATAAACTAAAGGAATGATATCTCTGTGTATGTATACATATATATATATCTCATTGTTCATATGTCTCAAAGGGATGGAAAAGATGATGATGATTGACCAGGATGTAACTAAAGGTATGTGAATTGAGCGTGATGTCAATGGTATAGAATAAGGGGTGGATACTGTCCTGGTTTCAGCTGGGATAGAGTTAACTGTCTTCCTAGTAGCTGGTACGGTGCTATGTTTTGAGTTCAGTATGTGAAGAATGTTGATAACACTGATGTTTTCAGTTGTTGCTAAGTAGTGTTTAGACTAAAGTCAAGGATTTTTCAGCTTCTCATGCCCAGCCAGCGAGAAAGCTGGAGGGGCACAAGAAGTTGGCACAGGACACAGCCAGGGCACCTGACCCAAAGTGGCCAAGGGGGTATTCCATACCATGTGACGTCCCATCTAGTATAGGAACTGGGAAGTGGGGGCGGGGAATCACTGCTGGGGGACTAGCTGGGTGTCGATTGGCGGGTGGTGAGCAATTGCGCTGCGCATCATTTGTACTTTCCAATCCTTTCATTATTGCTGTTGTCATTTTATTAGTGTTAACATTATCATTATGCGTTTCTTCTTTTCTGTTCTGTTAAACCGTTCTTATCTCAACCCATGGGTTTTGCTTCTTTTTCCCGATTTTCTCCCCCATCCCACTGGGTGGGGGGGGGGAGTGAGTGAGCGGCTGCGTGGTGCTTAGTTGCTGGCTGGGGTTAAACCACGACACCATCACATTGCCCTCATTTATAATTTGATAATATATGGTTAAATCAAGCTTCAGTGACATCAATGTTTTTACCATCTAAAATACATATCAAGGAAACCTGTGAAATATAAACCCTATTTTTTTCCAATCTATTTTAGAGACTGCTGCTATTTAAAAAAAGATCTTCAAGTTTTCGTATGGCTGCCACTTGAAACTATTTTCTTAACATGCTCCATTTGGAAAAGTGGAGGTGCATGTCTCTACTTTGAGAGTTCTGTCACAGCCAATTGTACAAATGTTACTCCTTACGATAATATATTTCAGCTAAAATTTGAAAAGCTTGATTACAGAAATCATTACTATATTATTAATAATTTTTTTTCCCAAGGAACAATCTGACATACAAATTATTGGGTTGTTTGTTTTTTAGCCTTGTGGCCCAACCATGCAGTCACACCTTGTCATTGTGTTATAATAGAATATCTTACAAGCTCAAGTCAAGCACTCAGCTTTGATGGGATACAGACATCAACTGCTCTGTCCCTTGAACTGTGACCTTAAACAACCAGGCATTTTCTTCCCTGTGGAAATCATGTGACTACACTCTCAGCAGATAACTTTTCCTGGATTCTTTTATGGTAGTTCCAAGACTTGAAAACCATCCTGTTATCTCACTGTTTTGGGTTTGCGTGGCAGGATTTTTTTGGTAGCCGGGGAGGGGCCGCAGGGGTGGCTCCTGTGAGAAGCTGCTAGAAGCTTCCCCAGCTCCAAGTCAGACCCGCCTCTGGCCAAGGCCAACCCAATCAGCGACGGTGGTAATGCCTCTGGGATAACATATTTAAGAAGAGGAACCTGCAGTGAGTGGGGGAATTGGAATGTGAGAGGAACACCTATGCGGATATCGAGGTCAGTGAAGAAGGAGGGGGAGGAGGTGCGCTGGAGGAGGTGATGCCCCTGCAGCCTGTGGTGAGATGGCAGGCTGTCCCCATGGAGGGGAGCAGGGGACCAGATGCCCACCTGAAGCCTGTGGAGGACCCCATGCCAGAGCAGTTGGATGACCCCGAAGAGGGCCATGACTCCATGGGAAAACCTGTGCTGGAGCAGTCTGTGACTGAAGATTGGCCCGTGGAAAGGACCCATGCCAGGGAAGTTCGTGAACAACTGCAGCCCATGGAAAAGACTCACATTGGAGAAGTTTGTGAAGGACTGTCTCCCATGGGAGCGACCCCATGCTGGAACAGGGGAAGAGTGAGGAGTCCTCCCCCTGAGGTGGAAGGAGAGGAGTGGCAGAGACAATGTGTGGTGAACTGACCCCAACCCCCATCCCCTGTCCCCCTGCGCAGGGGGGGAGGTAGAGAAAACTGGGAATGGAGTTGAGCCAGGAAGGAGGGAGGGGTGGGGGGAAGGTGTTCTAAGGTTTGGTTTTACTTCTCAGTATCCTTGTTTTGATTTGATTTGTAGTAAATTAAATTGCTTTTGTTTCTTCCCCAACTTGAGTCTGTTTTTTTGCCCATGACCTTAAGTGGTGAGTGATCCCTCCCTGTCCTTGTCTTGACCTACGAGCCTGCCTTTATATTTTCTCCTCATCCCACCATGGCCGGGGCGGGGAAGGAGTGAGTAAGCAGCTGCATGGTGCTTTGTTACCGGCTGGGTTTAAACCACGACACTCACTTTAAAAGATTACTAATGAGCATTTTCTTTTTTTTTTTTTTAATGTATGCATCTTCTTCCCTTTTATTACTTACCTAAAACCCTATGCTTTAGAAGTAAGAAAGGATCACAGATGTATTTTTTTCACACGGGACAGAAAATAAGCAGTGGTAAATATGATAATGCAGCTGTTAATCAAGAAATTTCACTATAATATAAAAATGAAAAATAGTTAAACAGCAAACATGGCATGTTCCACCAAAACAGAAATAATTCACAGTTTAAAGCCATCACAGAAAACATTCCATAGTCTCAGATTATGAATACCAACAGGAAAGAACTATCAGGAAGAATTCATGATTTTTTGTTCATGCAGTCTCTCACAGTGACATAGCTAACATGCTTTCATAGGCTTGTATCTTTATGTTTCTGCAGTTACATTTTCTTAAGAAAACAATTCAAGCAGACTTTCAAGGGCTCATGATGTATGTGAAGTCCTCAGAAACCAAAGCATGATAAACTGAATACTGCTCTCAGTTACTTTGATTTGTAACTGAAGTAATCCTGAATTTATGCCACTGTATCTGATATAAGAATCTGACTCAACAGCACTCCTGTTTGGCCTTCTGTTGCTGTGCTACAGGAAGCAAGCAGCCTTATTGTTGAATGAAAATCGGTGGTGATATCAATTCAGATTTTGTCTGAAAAAAACCCATGGATTTTTTCATATGCAGAGACATGGTCCATTCATCATACATATAGTGTACTTTTAAATGACATTGCATTGTTTATAAAGAAGTGCATCTTCCCTGTGTTGAAAAAAAAAAATATCTGTATGAGTCAAAGATTTCCATATGTGAATAACAAAGGCCAAAATAAACCAAAATTCTGGTTTGACCTAATTTGTAGTTCTGAGAATACATATTCGCTACTCTTTCATTGCTTGCAAAAGTGATTATCAAATGAGTAGCTGCTGACATACATAAGCAAATTCAAACCATTCATTCCTGACTTAGCTTTCAGATCCCAAGAGTGGGAAATTCATGAAAGAAAGTGTTTCTTACAAGATTTTCTTTTGTGACATCCACAAAAGACTGCTTTCTCCTATTTTTTTCCTCGATGGATTATGATTATTTATGTTTCCAGGTATCTGAATGCAAATCCAAGATCCTAGGATTCTTACAAGTCCTAAACTGAGTGACTTCATATTCTTGCAAGGCTTTGCAATTCTTTTGCTATAGTCACTCTCTAATTGAGCTCCAGGGAAAATTAAGAGATTTTTAAGAATAGTAGTAAATTTACCCCACCAAATCTCAGTGAAGTTATGATACAGGTGGGGTGGGATGGTTTTGCCATTACTGGAAAGGTAACAGGACTCACTTGGTAACATAACATTATGTTTAAGCAAGTGTGCTTTTTTTTCCCCTACTAATGACCTGTCCTGAATGATCAGAAGATAAGCACTAGTAACTACTTCTCCTTTAACTCAGGTAATATAGAGCTTTGTTTTTAGGAGTGGAGTGAAGGGTCTGAATATGATATAAACTTTATTTGTTATACACCAACTGTTCACTAAAATTGTCTTCCATTTCTCAAGATATGTAACAAGAAACTTTTCAAAAGATAGAGGATTTTGATTTTCCAACAGAAATTTGGAAAACAATAAATGGTTCAAAAATCCTGTTTTCACAACTCTGGAGTTCAAGTAATTTTTTCATGTACTATAAGCCTGGACAAATTGCATCTTTCATGACATAGCACTCTCTCACACACAAGTCTCTGATCTTACTGAAAAGTTTTCTGCCCCACCTATTTTACATCTTTTGAACAAGCAAAATAAATTGAGCTTCCTCAATCTTCCACTATAATTCCTTGAATCACTATTGCAGGTCTATCTGAAAAAATTCCAAGTTGCCAGCTTCCTTATTAGAATAAAATGTTGATACCAAATCTGGTAAGATTATTCGAATGAGAGGCTCTGTAATTTCTGTATGAAATTACTTCCCTCCTCCCACCTTCACATTTCCTGCTTGTCCTGGTTTCAGCTGGGATAGAGTTAATTGTCTTCCTAGTAGCCGGTATGGTGCTATGTTTTGAGTTCAGTATGCGAAGAATGTTGATAACACTGATGTTTTCAGTTGTTGCTAAGTAGTGTTTAGACTAAAGTCAAGGATTTTTCAGCTTCTCATGCCCAGCCAGCGAGAAAGCTGGAGGGGCACAAGAAGTTGGCACAGGACACAGCCAGGGCACCTGACCCAAAGTGGCCAACGGGGTATTCCATACCATGTGACGTCACGTCTAGTATATAAACTGGGGGGGAGTGGGGGCGGGGGATCACTGCTGGGGGACTAGCTGGGTGCCGGTCGGTGGGTGGTGAGCAATTGCACTGTGCATCATTTGTACATTCCAATCCTTTTATTACTGCTGTTGTCATTTTATTAGTGTTATCATTATCATTATTAGTTTCTTCTTTTCTGTTCTATTAAACTGTTCTTACCTCAACCCATGAGTTTTACTTCTTTTCCTGATTTTCTCACCCATCCCACTGGGTGGAAGGGGAGTTAGTGAGCGGCTGCGTGGTGCTTAGTTGCTGGCTGGGGTTAAACCACGACACTTGTAATGCATCTGAGAATTGCATTTAGCTTCTTGCACAGGCAGCGTATGTTCAAACATGCTTTTTAGTGTTGCTGCTTTCCAGGATACAATCTTCTACCGTAACAGTGTGCCTTACATCCTGTGTTTCTAGGTATATGGCATAGCATTTAGCTGTGTTAAAATTATGTTACTGAAATGAACATCTTAAGCAGTCACCCAAGCCAGCCTATATAACTGATCAGTTCACATCTCATTTACCTCTCCAATGAATTATACTGATAACTGCAGATATTGCTAGGAGTTTATATGTTTTCCTTTATAAAGGTATTGATTGTCAGATTGGACTGATCCCATTAGAAACACCCATTTCCCCTTCACAGATATTTTTCGTGATATATCAGCTACCCAGGGCTTCCATAAGACAAAATTGTTTGCATTCATTGTGTTATAACATTTTAATACTTTTCTGATGGAACAGTCTTTCCATGATTTTGCCTGTGGTTGATGTTAGCTTGCCATTTTGCACATTTACAAAAATGCAGTTTACAGAGTGTTTAAGATCCTCTCAATCCTTTTTGGAATAAAAATAATGTAATTTTCACTGGAAGATGAACTAATTCCAAATTCAACTTCACTCCAAGCTCAATACAAAAACATTGATATATAAATTATTCTGTCAGTGGCCATCACCAGTTAACATGCTCAATAGTTTTACCATATTTATAACTATTGCCTAAGATTTTTTGTCTCATAAGTTCAAGTAATGCTGTTGTTTCATCTTTAATTTTAATGCCCATGGAGTTTTAGTAATTTCTTTAACTTCCCCTTTTCTTTATCTGTGTTTTTATCCAATATCAATCTTTCTGGTGGCTCAATGTTTTCCATACCCACATACATACATACGTACTCAGCTATTACAAATATCTTAATTCCCCTTGATGTTGTTTTTCATAATTACAGCCACCTTCAGTAATGATTAAAGATCATAAGTTTGGAGCATATAAGAAAGCCTTCTTAACCAATTACCTTTCACATTTTTCCTTGTATCCCAAAGAGGGTTTAAAGGATTCCTGATCAATATTTGTTCTGGTTGTTAAACCAAACTGTATCAGTCCCAGGCTACAGGCTTTCTACTGATCACCTTGCGGTGCAGGAGATATTTTCTTCTTTCTTCATTGTTTATGAGCTGCAGAAAAAGGTAGAGTGCCTTCCTGTACTTAGTGACTGACTACAACTACAGGAGGGATATTTGGCAAGGTGCTATTAGTATTATAGGCCTTATAGATGCTTACTATCTTCTCAAGTACTCAAATTGATCTCCAGATGAGGAGTTAAGAAAGAATTTCCACCCATATAAGATTGGCAGAAACCATTGGGTTTTTTTGAGGCCTGTAACATGTGGCTTCACCAAGGGCAAATCTTGCCTGACCAATCTAGTGGCCTTCTATGATGGAGTGACTACATCAGTGGACAAGGGAAGAGCTATGGATGTCATCTATCTGAACTTCCGTAAGACCTTTGACATGGTCCCCCACAATATCCTTCTCTCTAAATTGGAGAGAGATGGATTTGATGGATGGATCACTCAGTGGATAAAGATTGGCTGGATGGTCGCATCCAGAGAGTACTGGTCAACGGCTCAATGTCCAGTTGGAGATCAGTGATGAGTGGTGTCCCTCAGGGGTCTGTATTGGGACCAGTACTGTTTAATATCTTCATCAACGTCAAAGACAGTGGGATCGAGTGCACCCTCAGCAAATTTGCAGATGAAACCAAGCTGAGTGGTGCGGTTGACACGCCTGAGGGGCAGGGATGCCATTCAGAGGGACCTGGACAAGCTCAAGAAGTGGGCCCATGTGAACCTCATGAAGTTCAACAAGGCCAAGTGCAAGGTCCTGCACATGGGTTGGGGCAACCCCTGGTATCAATACAGGCTGGGGGATGAAGGGAATGAGAGCAGCCCTGCAGAGAAGGACTTGGGGGTACTGGTGGATGAAAAAATGAATATGAGCCAGCAATGTGCGCTCGCAGCCCAGAAAGCCAATCGCATCCTGGGCTACATCAAAAGAAGTGTGGCCAGCAGGTTGAGGGAGGTGATTCTGCCCCTCTACTCTGCTCTGGTGAGAGCCCACCTGGAGTACTGCCTCCAGCTCTGGAGTCCTCAGTACAAGAAAGACATGGACCTGTTGGAGTGGGTTCAGAGGAGGGCTGCAAAAATGATCAGAGGGATGGAATACCTCTCCTATGAGGAAAGGCTGAGAGAGTTGGGGTTGTTCAGCCTGGAGAAGAGAAGGCTCTGGGGAGACCTCATTGCAGCCTTTCAATACTTAAAGGAGGCTTATAAGAAAGATGGGGACAGACTTTTTAGTAGGGCCTATTGCGATAGGACAAGGGGTAATGGTTTTAAACTGAAAGAGGGTAGATTCAGACTAGATATAAAGAAGAAATTTTTTACGAGGAGGGTGGTGAAACACTGGAACAGATTGCCCAGAGACGTGGTAGATGCCCTATCCCTGGAAACATTCAAGGTCAGGTTGGACAGGGCTCTGAGCAACCTGATCTAGTGGAAGATGTCCCTGCTCATTGCAGGGGGGTTGGACTAGATGACCTTTAAAGGTCCCTTCCAACCCAAACCATTCTATGATTCTATGATTATCCCATTTTGTGATTTATAATTTAATACATGAATTAGTATACAGTCCAGGTACTGTCTTTTTGAATTGTTTGTAACTCTAAACCATATAATATCCCTGCTGTCTTTCTTAAATAGTCTGTAACCAATGAGTTTAATATCCAGTCACGTGAGTCATACCACTGCAGTTGAGTAACACCAGCTAGCTCAAATTCCTTTTCCTAAATTTGTATTTCCAATTCCCCTGACTCCCAGAATAGTTATAGGAACAAAGATTGTTCTTCTCATCCCAGTTCCTGATGTTTCAGTCCTTTTACATTTGTTTATATCATAGAATCATAGAATAGTTTGGGTACTTCTGTATATATGGGCTTGCAAGTTCTTCTGCACAGACTAGATGTTACCTAGTATGTACTTTCCTTTTTATGGAGGTGGAAGTAGTCCAAAAGCCATCCATTCTACCTTCCTAGAAAAAGTGTACCTGGTATCTATGTTTTCTTGAGTAGTTTCCCTGAAATAAAGATAGTCCTCCTCATTTAAATTACAGGCAGAACTGACCCTGTTGCATGGGTAACACCAGCAGAGGATTAAACATAGGTAGGGGAGTTACCTATGCCTATGCCTAACCTCTCAGTATGTACATTTTCATTGATGGGCCAACTCCCCCCAGTTTATATACTAGGCATGACGTCACATGGTATGGAATATACCTTTGGACAGTTTGGATCAGCTGTCCTGGCTGTGTCCCCTCCCAACTTCTTATGCCCCTCCAGCCTTCTTGCTGGCTGGGCATGAGAAGCTGAAAAATCCTTGACTTGAGACTAAACATGACTTGGCAACAACTGAAAACATGAGTGTGTTATCAACAGTATTCTCATACTAAATCCAAAACACAGCACTATACCAGGTACTAGAAAGAAAATTAACTCTATCCCAGCCAAACCCAGGACAGTATCCACCCCTTATTCTATACCATTAATGTCATGCTCAGATCCTACACTTGCCAATACATCCTAATAAATCACCATCACCTTTTCTGTCCTTTGAGAGAGATATATATATATATACACACATATATGTATACACACACAGATATCATTCCCTTAGACTACGGGCCATCTCAATAAAATGTTAGTTGAGTTCATTTAGTCCCCGACTTTGGGCTCCATCTGTCATACCAGTCTTTCTGGGCAGGAGGGATGGTGCAAAGTCCTCTCAGTCAGCAGAGCAGGATTGGGCTTCAGTGCGGTGTAGAGAACAGGTGACGTTGGGCGCAGCAGGAGGATGGTGTGCACTGTTGGATTGTTGCATGCTGAAGGCAGTTCAGTTTAATCAAAGCTCATTCTTGCTTAATCTAAAGTGATTCCTACTGTAATACTATGGATGTAGCATGTAACAATTACAGTAATGATAACATACAGTGGCAGGGTTATATAGCAACTAACATCATACAATTTAATTAATTGGCTATTCTCACCCAAAATCAAATCCTCTTGAGGCACATATCGGACTTGCCCAACCTTTCACATCACCCACCAAGTGCACCCAGATCCTTGAGCAAAAGCAATCCCATGAATGGGTTTACCTTTGCCTGAGGCAGGAGTAACCCAGACTGTCTTCCCTAACATATTTTTTATGTGCACTACAGGGACTTTATCCTCTTCTACAGTACGTAAAAATTCTGACTGGGCAGGGCCACCCCGATTGGCAGATCCTCTGGTGTTGACTAACCAGGTGGCTTTTGCTAAATGTGTATCCCAATGTCTGAAAGTTCCACCCCCCATTGCTCTCAATGTAGTCTTTAACAGTCCATTGTATCGATCAATTTTCCCGGAGGCTGGTGCATGATAGGGGATGTGATACACCCACTCAATGCCATGCTCTTTGGCCCAGGTGTCTGTAAGGTTGTTTCAGAAATGAGTCCCGTTGTCTGAATCAGTTCTTTCTGGGGTGCCATATAGCCACAAGACCTGCTTTTCAAGGCCCAGCATAGTGTTCCAGGCAGTGGCACGGGGCACGGGATATGTTTCCAGCCACCTGGTGGTTGCTTCCACCATTGTAAGCACATAGCGCTTGCCTTGGCGAGTGTGTGGGAGTGTGATATAGTCAATCTGCCAGGCTTCCCCATATTTATATTTCAGCCATCGTCCTCCATACCACAGGGGCTTTAACCGCTTGGCTTGCTTAATTGTAGCACATTTCACATTCATGGATCACTGGTGCAATAGTATCTGTGGTCAAGTCCAACCCTCGATCACGAGCCCGTCTATATGTTGCATCTCTTCCCTAATGGCCTGAGGTATCATGGGCCCACAGAGCCATAAATAATTCACTCTTATATTGCCAGTCCAGATCCACCTGAGCCACTTCAATCTTGGCAGCCTGATCCACCTGTTGGTTATTTTGATGTTCTTCAGTGGCCTGACTCTTGGGTACGTGAGCATCTATGTGATATACATTTATAACCAGATTCTCTAGCTGGGATGCAATATCTTGCCAGAGTGTGGCAGCCCAGGTGGGTTTACCTCTGCGCTGCCAGTTGCTCTGCTTCCATTGCTGTAACCACCCCCACAGGGCATTTGCCACCATCCATGAGTCAGTATAGAGATAAAGCACCAGCCATTTTTCTCTTTCACCAATGTCTAATGCTAGCTGGATGGCTTTCACCTCTGCAAACTGACTCGATTCACCTTCTCCTTCAGCAGTTTCTGCAACTTGTCGTGTAGGACTCCATACAGCAGCCTTCCACCTCCGATATTTTCCCACAATGCGACAGGACCCGTCAGTAAACAGGGCATATTGCCTCTCATTTTCTGACAGTTTATTAAACAGTTGGGCATCTTCAGCCCGTGTCACCTCCTCCTCTGGTGACATTCCAAAATCTTTGCCTTCTGGCCAGTCCGTGATCACTTCCACAATTCCTGGGCGACTGGGGTTTCCTATGCGAGCTCGTTGTGTGATCAGTGCGGCCCACTTACTCCACGTGGCATCAGTCACGTGATGTGTAGAGGAGACTCTCCCTTTGAACATCCAGCCCAGCACTGGCAGTCGGGGTGCTAAGAGGAGCTGTGTTTCAGTACCAACCACTTCTGAGGCAGCTCGAACCCCTTCATGTGCTGCCAATATCTCTTTTTCAGTTGGAGTATAGCGAGCCTCAGATCCTCTGTATCCCCGACTCCAAAACCCCAGGGGTCGACCTCGGGTCTCCCCGGGTGCTTTCTGCCAGAGGCTCCAGGTAGGGCCATTCTCCCCGGCTGCAGTATAGAGCACATTTTTAACATCTTGTCCTGCCCGGACTGGTCCAAGGGCTACTGCATGAACAATCTCCCGCTTAATTTGTTCAAAGGCTTGCTGTTGCTCAGGGCCCCATTTAAAATCATTCTTCTTCCGGGTCACTTGATAGAGAGGGCTTACAATCAGACTCTAATTTGGAATATGCATTCTCCAAAAACCCACGACACCTAAGAAGGCCTGTGTTTCCTTTTTATTAGTTGGTGGAGACATAGCTGCTATTTTGTTGATCACATCCATTGGGATCTGACGACGTCCATCTTGCCATTTTATTCCTAAAAACTGGATCTCCTGTGCAGGTCCCTTGACCTTACTTTCTTTTATGGCAAAACCGGCTTTCAGAAGCATTTGGATTATTTTCTTCCCTTTCTCAAAGACTTCTTCTGCTGTGTTGCCCCATACGATGATGTCACCAATGTATTGCAGGTGTTCCGGAGCTTCACCTTTTTCCAGTGCAGTCTGGATTAGTCCATGGCAAATGGTGGGGCTGTGTTTCCACCCCTGGGGCAATCGATTCCAGGTGTACTCGATGCCCCTCCAAGTGAAAGCAAATTGTGGACGACACTATGCTGCCAGAGGCATTGAGAAAAACGCATTAGCAATGTCCATTGTGGCATACCACTTGGCTGCCTTTGACTCTAGTTCGTATTGAAGTTCTAGCATATCTGGAACGGCAGCACTCAGTGGCGGCGTAACTTCATTCAGGCCACGATAGTCAACTGTTAGTCTCCACTCCCCATTAGACTTTCGCACTGGCCATATGGGAACCCTCAAGATAACCCCTTAATAAAAGGGTGAGCGAGTTTTGCTGATCACTCCTTGGCTCTCCAGTTGATGAATCAGCTTATGGATGGGAATCAGGGAGCCTCGGTTGGTGCAATATTGTCGCTGGTGCACTGTTGTGGAAGCGATTGGCACTTGTTGTTCTTCAACTCTCAGCAACCCCACAATCGAAGGGTCTTGAGAGAGACCAGGCAGGGTAGACAGCTGTTCAGTTCCCTCCATCTCCAAGGCAGCTATACCAAAAGCCCATCGATACCCCTTTGGGTCCTTAAAATACCCTCTCCTCAGGTAGTCTATGCCAAGGATGCATGGAGCCTCTGGGCCAGTCACAATGGGGTATTTCTGCCATTCATTTCCCATTAGGCTTACTTCAGCCGCCAATACAGTTAACTCTTGGGATCCCCCTGTCACACCAGAAATACAAATGGGTTCTGCCCCTTTATAACTTGATGGCATTAGAGTACACTGTGCACCGGTGTCTACTAGAGCCTTCTACTCCTGTGGGTCTAACGTGCCAGGCAATTGAATCCACAGTCCAATAAACCCAGCTGACCCTTTCCTCCACCTGGCTGGAGGCAGGGCCCCTCTAATCCTGGTCAGAGTATTTGTTACTCACTTTTTGCAAAGATGAATCAGAAGTCCCTTCATGAAGATCAGAAATGAGATCAGCCCTTCTACTCTGTCTGGGGAACAGGAGCGGCATTTTTCCTGGGAGAATCCCCTTTTGTGGTGGTTTTTCCTCGCAACTCATGTACCCATGCATCTAGGACTGAGGTAGGTTTTCCATCCCATTTCCTCATGTCCTCTCCGTGGTCACATAGGTAAAACCATAGGGCGCCTCGTGGTGTGTACCTTCTATATTCTCTCTCTTGGGCAGAGGAACACTCACTCCTAATAGCTGAGACATTGGTCCTTACAGGTAGGCAATAGGACATATCCTCTTTGAATTGCTGGAAATCCCAGGACAGTTTCTCCACAGCCAAAATGCAGGCTTGTAGGGAGGAGGAGAGATTTTCTCCATATTGCTGGAGTTGGCGAGCCATTTCATCCAGCATTGGTGCCTCTTTGTCTTTCCAGGTCAGTATTCTCAATGGGTTGGCATAGGATGATGGTGCACTTTGTACAAACTTCCACCACATGGGTCGTGTGCATGGGAATTTGTCTGGATCTTTGGGTGATTGTGTGTTATCTGGGTCATAATAAATCGTCTCTGGCATGGCTAATTCCCTCAGATATTGGATACCTCTCTCAATGGTGGTCCACTTGCCTCATTGACATAGAACATTTTCCTTGAAGTCCGGTGACTGAATTAAGCGCTCAAGCTCTCTGTACAAGATTCCATTTTTTTCACAAAAGGATCAAACCTATATGTTTCAACAAAGATCTAGAAAGAACTAATGGCATACAGCCAATACTACTAGCACAGGAGGGCATATCTGGCTCAGCTGGGATGTTTGGCAGTCCTCGAAACAGTTAAAGATAAAAACATTCCATAGACATACTCGTGACTGTCTTCAGCCACATCTTCCCAGGCCTACACAAGGCCATCCTCCAACCTGACCTTGTGAAACTAGTTCTTCAGAGGCTTGGCAAACATGCAGCACAACAAATTCTAAGGGTTCACTCTTGAAAACAAATGCCAGGTGTTCTGAGCTGCTCCCACATCTCCCCCTTTTTTGTTTAGGAACATCAGATTCACGAGGAAGGCAGTGAGGACTCTAGCTTCGAACCGATGCAATCCTCGTACTGCTCCTCAGATGATTCTGATTGCTGCAAACACACAAATGATTAATAACCCTCCAATAGCAATATAAATTCAGATACACAAATTTAAACCTTCAAACCATGTTTTTGGATTTAAGCATTTAACAGTATTAGACAATTCTTTGAAAAACACCTTATTCTGCTAATTTTGTGTATTTCCCATTTGATCTTGTAATATCTGTGCAAGATCTTAGGTCTCTCCTGCAATATTAGTAGTAAATGCACCTTGCAAATGCGCCTTCACCTAATTCCAATCACATACACTTTCATTCCTTTGTAAAGGAGTTACACAGAGCCCTTGTTTTTGAAATTCCCAATCACAGTGTAATTTCATTCTATTTTGTAATGCACTTTGTCTATCTCCATGTGATGGGTTGATCCTGGCTGGACACTAGGTGCCCTCCATAGCTATTCTATCACTCTCTCCTCCTCAGCTGGACAGGGGAATGGGAAATGAGGCTTGTGGTCACTTCATCACACGTTATCTCTGCCGCTTCATCCTCTTCAGGGGCAGGACTCATCACACTCTTCCCCTGTTCCAGTGCGGGATCTCTCCCACGGGAGACAGTCCTCCACAAAGATCTTCAGCATGTGTCCTTTCTGCAGCGTGCAGTCCTTCAGGAGCATACCGCTCCAGCGTGGGTCCCCCACAGGGTCACAAGTCCTGCCAGAAAACCCACTCCGTGGGCTTCTCTCTCCACAGATCTGCAGGTCCTGCCAGGAACCTGCTCCAGCGCGGGCTTCCCACAGGGTCACAGCCTCCTTCAGGCACCCACCTGCTCCAGTGTGGGGTCCTCCACGGGCTGCAGGTGGATATCTGCTCCACTGTGGACCTGTGGCAGTACATCCCGCCCCCCACCATCCTGCCAGCAGGAAACAAAACTTCTCCAGGAAGGGAGAAGGGGAAGGAAACCCTGGAGGCTGCAGGTTGAAATTTGAACTGGCCAATCGAGATGCGACAGCTACACCGAGGTGACCCTCCTAGGCAATAGAATTAAATGACCACAGGTCAGATTCGACAGGGGTATAAACGGGGTCCCGCCGGAGGACACGTTGGCAGTCCTCCTCGGAGCAGTGGGTCTGCAGTTCGGGACTCCCCCTCGGGCTGGGGCACCGCCCGAGGTAACTCCTCGAGGGAGAGAGCCCTCAGCTTTTAGGTGAGTGATATGCACATTTTGAGCCGTCACTTTAAATCTTGGGGATTCTTAAGTCGGCCGTGTAGTATTAATTCTCTTTACATCATTGAGCCTGTGATTTTATAAAATGTTACCGGACTTCTAACTTACTTTTGCTGAAGAATAAATCTGAGCTTTAACACTTGTTGGATTTGGTTAGTTGTGCATCCGTAACAGGACCTCCATGGAGTGCAGGGGCACAACCCGTCTCACCATGGTCTTCACCACGGGCTGCAGGGGAATCTCTGCTCCTGCACCTGGAGCATTTCCTCCCCCTCCTTCTTCACTGACCTTGGTGTCTACAGGGTTGTTTCTCTTTACATGTTCTCACTCTTGTCTTGAGCTGCTGTTTCTGCGTGTTCTGCAACCTCTTTTCTCTTCCCCCTGTCCAGCTTTTCTTTTCTTTTTTTTTTTTTTTTTTTTTTTTTGTACACAGAGATGTCACCACTATCACTGATTGGCTCGGCTTTGGCCGGCGGCGGGTCCGTCTTAGAGCCAGCTGGCATTGGCTCCATCAGACACAGGGGAAAACCTCCAGCAGCCCCCACAGAAGCCACCCCTGTAACCCCCCGCTACCAAAACCTTGCCACACAAACCCAATACACTCCAAGCCAAATTACCACTGCTTCCAAAGCATCCAATCGTGCTAGTATTGTTGATCAATTTGTACCTGGGTATTCATTTCAGCCGTAACATTTTTTAATACATTAGCTCCTGTGTGAGCAGTCTGAATGAATTTCACAAGCGCCGTGGTAGCAACAGCGGCAGTAGCTGCAATAATGATAGCTGATATTATAAAGGCAATGAGCCATCCTATAAATCGTTTTGGGCGACTAATTGTCCGCTTTAAAAGCCTTGATAATTGACTTAATCCTGATTCCCCTTCCCACGATTTGGTCATATTTACAGTGATCCACAATTCAGCATGACGACACATTGGCATGATTACTGGAAGACTTAGTTCAGATATATTCTTATGAGTAAAACAGCTAAAATACCAAGGTTAATTTAGATTAGTTTCAAAAGCATGGTTACGTACAGCGATATCTAGAAATTGAGCTGCTACAAAAACATAAGGATGTGAAGTACATATCATCACCGCATCTTTGTGATTCTGTGTCAGGTTCAAACTATGCAAGGAATGTTTTTTTATATAGTCACCATGGCTTAGGTGCAACACCTCCAGTGGGCCCAATAAAAATGCTGCACCCAAGCCACAGTGACCATGCAAAGAAAAAGGATCAGAATTGTTACAATACTGATGCTGGCCACTATTGCCAGGTATGCTAAAAAAGGTATTCTTTGGAGTAGGATACACGTTGCATCATCATGCTAGCTTGTTGTTGCATTCTCTTCAAATCTCCCTATGTGATAGCTTTTTCATTCTTGATGAGCTGGTTCCTCCTCATTCGTTTCTCCTCCTTCAAATTCAGAGTCTTCATCTGTGGGATTGGGTTGTCCAAGTGGTTTCACCAGGTCATGATACGGCTTCACATGTTTAGCTGGAATCCACTTGGTTCCTGTGGGAAGAAGAACACAAGCATACCCTCGCCCCCAAGTGATTAGTTCCACAGGTCCATTCCAACCAGGTCCACTAAAAGGATCCTTATACAGTACTTTAGGTCTGTGTGAAATAGAATCAGGAGTTTTAAAATGCCGATCTATCGCTGTGCTGGCCATTAAGTCTGGTGAGCAATTTAAAAAATTCAAAGTAAACATAGCATTATCTAGCTGTTCTTGTGGTGGCATATTCCCCGTTTTTTCTTTATGTAACATGGACTTCAAAGGATGATGCGCAAGCTCAATTATTGCTTGTCCAGTAGGTGAATGTGGAATACCTGTCGTTTAGGACATTGCTTAGTCATATGTCCCAATTTTCCACACTCAAAGCATGTCACAGTAACTTGATTAACATTTAGTTGTCGTGACAGTGCAGCAGCTAACATGTTAGCTCTATGAGTTTCTGTCCCTACCTTTTGACATATCTTAATATATTGCCCAACATCAGTAGCTCTTCCTCTAACTGTTTTCAGTGCAGCCTAACAGTCTATATTTGCTTTCTCATAAGCCAATTGAAATAACACTTTTGCAGCTTCCAGATTTTCTACTTGCCGCACTATTGTGGCTTGAAGGCGATCAATAAAAGATACGTATGGCTCCTGAGAGCCCTGTCGTATAGAGGCAAACGAAGTGATACCTTGCCCAGTTTTGGGTACACATCGTAAAGCCATGATCGCAATACAAGCAGCTTGATCAAAGACTTGCTTTGGCAAAGCTGCTTGTGCCTGAGGTGTAATGTAAGGGCCTGTTCCTTATAACATATTATGATCTATAACTATCCCTGATGACAAATTCTCCATAATTTGTTCCACTGACAAATCATTGTATTCTAATTGCCATACAGAATACTGAGCAGAAGTCAACACTGTTTTCATAAGCAATTTCCAGTCCCAAGGAGTCATAGTATAAAGTGCCTCCAATTGCTTCCACTAGTCCCATTGTAAATGAATTGTGTAACCCATTTTCACCAATTGATTTCCGTAATTCTTTTACCATTTCATAAGGTAAACCATCATGCTGTGGTGGATTATGGGGTTTGTATATAACAGGAAAAGTAAACATGGTATCTCCTTGCTGTAGAGCTTTTTCTCGACAGCGTTGCATCAAGCTATGTGTATTTTTTCCCAAATCATTAAGTGAATCATCACATTTAGCATCAAAGTCTGTTAAAGGCGGAGCTGAAGGCACTACAGTTTTTTCTCCACACCGCTGTAAAGCAGGAGCCACGGGATTAGACAGAGACATAGAGTTAGAGGGATTAGCAGGAGAAGGAGATATAGGCAGCGCAGCAAAGCCAGGTTCCGTTTTAAGTAAGTTCTGCAAACCCTGGAGAGGGAGTACCAGGCGGTTGGGGTGGGTGGGGGGGGGGCGGCGGCGCGGCGGCCGCAGAAGGCGGCGGCGGCGAAGCGGTGGTGAAGGCCGCGGGAGGCAGCGGCGGGGCGGCGGGGACCTGTGTGCGGTGGTGAGGGCCGGCAACCCCGCGGAGCCCGTGCTGCCCGCCCGCTTTCTGCCTGCCTGCCGGCAGGGTGTCTGCGTTAACGGTGTTGGTGCAGGCGGTGGTGGAGGTAATGAGGGATATAAATCTGGCTCTTTTTCAGAGTCCACCCTGCCTGATTCAAAAGAATTATTATCGGAATCAGAATCCTGCTCATTAGTGGCCTGCTCACAAACTGTCTCCTCAAAAGCAGTATCAGGTTGCATTGATATGATTTTCTCTGCCAGCTGTAAATGCACCAGCGCAGTATAAATAAATTTCCATGTCACAATTAAATTTTCTGATACACCAAAGGCCAAAGTTTTTTGTGTTTGTAAACGTTCCCCGACTCTTTCCCAAACCTTGCTATCAAAAGTTCCCTCTGTGGGAAACCAGTTACAGTTATCCTTTACCCATATTAAAAGCAAAGCGATTTGTCCCTCTGTTATTTTATACCCAGAGGCCCGTAAAATCTGCTGCAAAAAGTTTAAGTAGAGCTTATGCTCCTGGGAAGCTGATTACCCCATGCTACCGCAACCTTGCAACTCACCCGTTCCACAGGGGTTGCTGTTACCTATTTTCTCAGAGTCATGGCCACTTCTTCAGAAGTCCCCCTGTTAGACTGCATGGTCTCCGCAGTGGAGGGGAATCACCCCTTTTCTTCTTCTCTTGATCATGTTGTTTTCTTCTCTTGATCACGTCGGGCTCACCATCTGCGGAGACTCAATTAAGAGCTCAAACTCTCTGTGCAAGATTCCCTTTATTTCACAAAAGAATCCAACTTATACATGTTTCAACAAAGATCCAGAAAGAACTAATGGCATACAGCCAATACTACTAACACAGGAGCGCATATCTGGCTCAGCTGGGATGTTTGCCAGTCCTCAGAACAGTTAAAGTTAAAAACATTCCATAGACATACTCGTGACTGTCTTCAGCCACATCTTCCCAGGCCTACACAAGGCCATCCTCCAACCTGACCTTGTGAAACTAGTTCTTCAAAGGCTTGGCAAACATGCAGCACAACAAATTCTAACGGTCATTCTTGAAAACAAATGCCAGGTGTTCCGAGCTGCTCCCACATTGAAGGGGTACCTTTCCTTCACGCTTGACAGCAGTCGCCTCCAGAGGCTGATGGCTTGTGTCCCTTTTCCAATTGCCTTGTCAATGCCACCTTCCCTGGCAAGCGATCCCAGCTGCTTGGCTTCCCTGCCTTCTAATTCCAGGCTACTAGCCCCATTGTCCCAGCATTGGAGAAGCCAGGTGATAATATGCTCACCTATACGGCAGCCGAAATCTTTTCACACATCCTGCAGCTCACTCAGGGATAGGGATCGGGTGATTACCTCTGGTTCTGCCTCTTCCTCCTGTTCTCGTGATGATCCTGGTTCATCTTCATCTTTCGCTAAGCAAACTGATTTTTTTTGTATATTTCTTCTTCTGTATGGGGGCAACTGATACTGGTACAGGTTGGTTCTCTGGTTCAGCTGCAGTGCCTGTCGCCAGGGTTGGAGTAACCGCAGTGCCTGTCGCCGGGGTTGGAGGGGCCACAGTGCCTGTCACCAGGGTTGGATTGGTCATGGTGCCTGTCGCCGGGGTTGGAGTGGTCGCGGTGCCTGTCACCTTGTTGATAGATTCAGAGACCTTATCTTCCTCTTGAGGGTACTGAATAGTGTTGAACAGGGCTCGATAGGCATGGGCCTGGCCCCAGCACATTGCAGTGAGTTGTGTCTCCCTGGAATTATCAGGGTAACAGCATACTTTTTCAAAATGTTCTGCTAGTTTTTCAGGATCCTGCACTTGTTCAGGGGTGAAGTTCCAAAACATTGGAGGTGCCCAACCACCCTAGGCATTTGCCCGTACTACCCCGCATACCCTGCCCCTCATAATTATCCAGCCTCGGGGCAGATCTCTGGGTGATCTTCTTTAATAGTTGTTCAACCTTAAACAAGACCTGAACCACATTCAGGAACATGCTAGTTCCTAGCAATAGGACCATGCTGGTCTCAAGATCCCAAGGATATTCAAAATTTTCAAATTTCTCAAGCGTTCTTGTAATTAGCCTGGAAGAAGGGGAAGGTGAAGAAAGGTGTCTTACCCATAGATTGGCTCTCCGAGGAGGAAAGGTAAAGGGTGTAATTATTAATAGCTTCCCACAGATGGCTCCCAAAGTGTAGAGGTGATGACAATGCTGAGTGCAAACACCGGATTAGTCCAACAACCAATAATTTTATCATACCATAAACCAGTATTACACAGTACATCAAAGCGAAAACCTTAATCCACATCCCAAGGATGATAAGCAGCAGCACAGGAACTACATACAGCAAGTGCGGTGATACATAACAGAACTCTAAAAACAAGCGCCACAACTCTAAGAGCTCATAAATCGACATAGTGACCAGAGACTATTAAACTAATATAATGAATGCTTGTAACAAATTCATTTTATCACTCTCTGGTCAGATCTGTCATTATCTCAACTCTTTGTGTCCCACATTGGGCACCAAAATAGACTCTCATGGTTTAACCCCAGCGAGCAACTAAGCGCCATGCAGCTGCTCACTCACTCCCCGCCACCCCCCAGTGGGATGGGGGAGAGAATCGGAAGGAAAAAAGTAAAATTCGTGGGTTAAAATAAGAACAGTTTAATAGAACAGAAAGGAAGAAAATAATAATGATGATAATAACAATAATAAAATTACAATAATAATAAAAGGCATATACAAAACAAGTGATGCACAATGCAATTGCTCACCACTTGCTGACTGATGCCCAGTTAGTTCCTGAGCAGTGATTCCTCCAGCCCCACTCCCCTCAGTTTATATACTAGGCATGATGTCACATGGTACGGAATACCCCTTTGGCCAGTTTGGGTCAGCTGTCCTGGCTGTGTCTCCTCCCAACTTCTTGTGCCCCTCCAGCCTTCTTGCTGGCTGGGCATCAGAAGCTGAAAAATCCTTGACTTAGTCTAAAAATTACTTAGCAACAACTGAAAACATCATTGTGTTATCAACATTCTTCTCATATTGAACCCAAAAACATAGCACTGTACCAGCTACTAGAAAGACAATTAACTCTATCCCAGCGGAAACCAGGGCAGTTATGAATGTAGATATGAGCAATGCTGGAACAGAACTAATATTCCTCATGAAAGTGTACTCATGAAGGAAATCATCTTTCATTTGCTGCATAACAATCATGTATACATTAAAATTGAAGATACACGCAAAGATGAAACTCAGACTATCCCACAGCAGGGATTCTGAAGCTGGTGGTGAACAGAGGAAAGAGGTGCTTCTGTGGTAATATTGCACAGACTCTCTGCAGGCCCAGGGAGGCATAATAAGATATGCATGGCAGGGATGACAACAACATGCACTTTATCTTTTATGGAACACCGTGCAGGAGTTTTCCAAGCACTGCAACTGAAGCAACCAGCAGCAGCAAAACAAAAATGTCTTTCTGGTCAGCAACACAAACCACATGGGTAGTATCTTGTTTGCTGCTCCTGCATAAATGGAAAGGGGAAGGAACTGGATGTGAAACACTCATTTTGTAGCAAAAAGGAAGAGCACCTTGTGCACATAACAGTATTTAAGGAAGATATTTATACAATACAAAAGTACAACAATCTTCTCTGTGTACACATCGCTGTATGGAAAGATCTGTTATTTTCAGGAGGAAGTTCTTTGGGTCATGTATTAACTGTGAGACAGAGAAATGGAGCTCTCATGGATGACATACACGGGATATTAGAGCAAACCCATGATTAGAGCTAGTGCAGAGGATCAAAACATCATTTTATTTTGTGCCAGGCAGACCCCAGACATGTGCATAGTTATCAGGTGAGCCAAAGCATTCGTAGATGTCCTTCCTATTTCCTTCTGTCAGTGATAAAGCTTATTACTTGAAGGAAGAGTTCATAGGAGCTCCCAGTAAGATGGTTTAACAGTATTTCCTTGGTCTTGGAGGTTATTCTTGTATAGAGACATACTGAAGGTCATCCCTTCATTGTTCTGTGTGCATACATGATGTGGCTTTAAAAGCAGGCTTTTCTGCTTTGCTTCCCAAAGTAATAGTATCGTTGTGATACTGATGTGATTGATGTACATGAGCCCACTATTGTTTAACAAGGTCTCTTTTTCTTGCAGGTGGAATGAATAATTTTTAGGAAAAATTGATTTTGGATCTACCCTTTAATTTAGTTGAGTAATAGCTACATTTGACCAGAGCTTAATTAAACTGTGATAACTTCCTAAATCCAACTGGGCTGAGTTGTCCTTCCTATGTGAATGTTATCACGAGCTTGTATGAAACTTCTCTTAATTGATTTTGTGCTTCATAAAAAAATAAGCTAACTGTAATTACAATAAATAGTGTTCTTCAATCAAGGATCAGGTTCTGGTTGCCTTACTCTTGCTGAGTGGAATCTTTATACTGCAAATTTTGTTGCTAATATTGAAGAAATTCAAGTAGAAAAATTGGTCCCAGTTAGACCAAAAGTGCTAGTACCTTACATGGAATATAAATACAGAATTTGTATTAACTTGTGTCCTTTGCCTCTCGTTCTATCCCCGAGAAGAGTCAAACAATCATCTTCTCTACACCTTCCCATTAGGGAGCTGTAGACAACGTAAAGAGCCAGACTGAGCTTTCTCAAGGCTGGACAAACACATCTCAGCCTCTCTTTTTATGTCATGTGTTCCAACCCCCATCATCTTGATAGCTGTTTGCTGGACTTGCTCCAAGATTTCAATGTCTGTCTTGTACTGTCTCTAGTTTTAGGCTCATCAGTACTGCAGATGTGGCTTGAATGAGGACAATAATCACTTAGCCTACTGACTGTATGCTTGCTCACACAGCCCAGTATGCAGTTAGCCTCATTTGCTGCAAGGGCACACCACTGACTCACGTTCAGCTCTTTGTCTACCACAACTCCCAAGTCCTGCTCTAAGAATCTGTTTTCTGTCCAGTCAGTCCCCAGCCAGCCTGTACTATTGTGTGGACTATTGCATCCTAGATGCAGGACTTTGCATTTCACTTTGTTGAACTTCATGAGGTTTCTGTCAGCCCATCTCTCCTACCTGTCATGGTTCCTCTGAATAGCAACCCTTTCCTCCAGTATCTGAAGTGCTCCTCCAAATACCCTGTGAACATTGCTGAGTGCACTCTATCCCACTGTCCAGCTCAATAAGAAAAATACTAAACAATATTGACCCCTGAGGAACTCAGCTCATAACCGGCCACCAGTTTGTACTGCTGATCATGACCCTAACCCTTTGGCCCAAGCAATGCAGCCAGTTGCTAACTCACCTTATTGTCCACCTATACAAACCATATCTCAACAGTTTGTGTGCCATTATACAAAGAATATGCAGCAACAGCGTATCTCAGAAGTCCCTAGCACTCTCTTTTTCTGTACTGTGGTGGGTTGACCCTGGCGGGACGCCAGGTGCCCACCAAAGCCGTTCTATCACTCCCCCTCCTCAGCTGGACAGGGGAGAGAAAATATAACAAAGAGCTTGTGGGTCGAGATAAGGACAGGAGACATCACTCGCCAATTACCGTCACGGGCAAAACAGACTCAGCTTGGGGAAAATTAACTCAATTTATTACAAATCAACCAGAGTAGGGTAATGAGAAATAAAACCAAATCTCAGAACACCTTCCCTCCACCCCTCCCTTCTTCCTGGGCACAACTTCACTCCCGGATTCTCTACCTACCCTCCCAGCGGCACAGGGGGACGGGGATAGGGTTTATGGTCAGTTCATCACACGGTGTCTCTGCTGCTCCTTCCTCTTCAGGGGGAGGACTCATCACACTCTTCCCCTGCTCCAGCATGGGGTCCCACCCATGGGAGACAGTCCTCCACGAATTTCTCCAATGTGGGTCCTTCCCATGGGCTGCAGTTCTTCACGAACTGCTCCAGCATGGGTCCTTTCCACGGTGTGCAGTCCTTCAGGAGCACACTGCTCCAGCGTGGATCCCCCATGGGGTCACAAGTCCTGCCAGAAAACCTGCTCCGTGGGCTCCTCTCTCCACAGATCCGCAGGTCCTGCCAGGAGCCTGCTCCAGCGCAGGCTTCCCATGGGGTCACAGCCTCCTTCAGGAACCCACCTGCTCCAGTGTGGGGTCCTCCACGGGCTGCAGGTGGATATCTGCTCCACCGTGGACCTCCATGGAGTGCAGGGGGACAGCCTGCCTCACCATGGTCTTCACCACGGGCTGCAGGGGAATCTCTGCTCCAGCGCCTGGAGCATCTCCTCCCCCTTCTTCTTCACTGACCTTGGTGTCCGCAGGGTTGTTTCTCTTACATGTTCTCACTCCTCTCTCTGGCTGCCGTTTCCGTCTGTCCCAACTTTTTTTTCCCTTCTTAAAAATGTTATCACAGAGGCGTTACCACTGTCGCTGATTGGCTCGGCCTTGGCTGGCAGCAGGTCTGTCTTAGAGCCGGCTGGTATTGGCTCTCTCTCGAACACAGGGAAAGCTTCCAGCAGCTTCTTACAGAAGCCACCCCTGTAACCCCCCCGCTACCAAAACCTTGCCACACAAAACCAATACATGTACATATATTAGATTTATGGGTCTCATGAGAATTTTTCCAACTTGATCATTTCCTTTATGCATGACTGTGATAGGGCACAAGACTATGTTCACTCTCTGGCTTTATCAGATTGGTAGGATAAGTTTGAACTAATTGCTTATGCCCAAATTTTCAGTCAATGCCTTTGATCACTGCCTCAGCTGCTGGCTGCCCACCTAAGGCATAGTAAGGGCTGAAGTCAAATTTTTCAGTGATGGACTGAAACATGGTCTCTGTGAGATGGCCCAAATACAAAAGCCAGAATTTGATTCTAACAGATGCTGGTTCTGTCCTGAAATGAGACAGCATCACTAAGGACCTGATCAGACTGAGCTCTGAATCCTCAGTCTTTGGTTACGATTGCAAACACATCCTCAGTGTTGTCTTTGTAGCTGACTTGCAAGAACCTTCAACTTCTTACAGGAACAGTGGATTTGTTTTAATTTTAAAGGAGTGTAGGCTTGAAAACAATTAAGAGTTTCTTTGTTATCTGACCTTCATCCTGTTAACTGTGGTGCTAAAACAGCAAAGGAGCTCATGGTTAATTAATATACAGTGTTTTGATGTAATTAATCCAGGTGTTAATTCATCAGTGCCTAGTTAAGCTATTTAACTAATAAGATCATCTTTACCAAAATCTAATTCAAGATAAAAAACATTGCTTGGAATGGAGATACATTTCATAGGTAAATACTAATAAACACAAGTACTTGGTGAGTATTATATAGTTATGTGCAAGTTGAAGTCAGGCTACTATGTCCTGTGTGGATACGGGAGTTACTTGAGGCCTTTACCAAGAGCACTATAATGCAATAGCATTTACCTAGACAGAGCCAGCTGTAAGACATGGCATGTCCTGAGAGTTTCAAAAGTCAAGTAATCCGGTTATAAAATCTAAGTATTTGACTATTCCAGTAGAAATCAGTGCTGAAATTACAAGAGCCGCTTGCTTTGTTCTACTGCATTATTTTCACAGAATCATAGAATAGTTTGGGTTGGAAGGGACCTTAAAGATCATCTAGTTCCAACCCCCCCTGCCATGGGCAGGGACACCTTCCACTAGACCAGGTTACTCAAAGCCCCATCCAACCTGGCCCGGAACACTTCCAGGGAGGGGGCTGTCACGTCCCAATTTCTCAGGATGATGACTCAGGTTCACTGATTCCCAGGTCAGGATTAAGGTTAAGGGACACCAAGGATCCTTTAAGTCACAAAACTCAACTTTTTATTCACTCACAACAAGAATTGGCATGAAACTACGTCATTAAACTGTGTAACACGTGCTAACCATAAGTCACCAAACATATACTACAAGCCTTGCTTATTTAGGGATCAGTTCAGGGAAGACAATAAGGAGAGCCCTCCCATTGAGTCACGAGGTTCAGAGTGGACCCCCTTGCTTTCTCAACTCCTTCTCAGAGAGGAGCTTAGGGTCGGCTAGATCCACTCCTAGTCCCAGACTTGGTCAATGTTTTATGTCTAAAGGGATGAGGTGTAGGGATTACAGAAAAAAAGAGAGAGACAGACAAAGAGACAGAGAGAAAAAAGAGAAAGATTTCACCAGTCCTGGGTCCACCATTGGTCCAGCCAGTCTAGAGGTCCAGTTCCAGAGGGCGTGCGCATGTAGGGCTTCAGTTTGTGCCCTTTTATAATCTCCTTGCCCCTCCTTCGGGCAGGCACTCGAACTCATTATGCTAATTAGCTGTCATGCACAGTTTGTGCTTCCAGAACCTTCAGGAAATGAGTCAGTGGGCTGGGGGGTTGTTTGGGGAGTAACTTCTCCCTCCCTGCAGGTATGACCGTTCTTTGACCTTTGGCCATATATGGTGAGCTGCCCTGCTCAGCTTATCAGAACACGGAACTGCTCACCCTCCAGCAGGCCTGTTACTATGCAGGTTTTGTTGTTATGCAGGGTTTGTCTTTAAGCAGAACTTGCCCCACCACAATGTTTGAGACTAACTCTTTCAGTCTCTCACAGGGGCATCCACAACTTCTCTGGGCAACCTGTTCTAGTGTCTCACTACCATCACAGTAAAGAATTTCTTCCTAATATCTAAACCAAATCTACCCTCTTTCACTTTAAAACCGTTACCCCTCGTCCTATCATTACACTCCCTGAGAAAGAGTCCCTCCCCATCTTTCCTGTAGGCCCCCTTTAAATACTGGAAGGCCACTATAAGATCTCCCCAGAGCCATTTCTCCAGGCTGAACAACCCCAACTCTCTCACCCTTTCCTCATAGGAGAGGTATTCCATCCCTCTGATCATTTTTGTGGCCCTCCTCTGGACCCACTCCAACAGGTCCATGTCTTTCTTGTACTGAGGACTCCAGAGCTGGAGGCAGTACTCCAGGTGGGCTCTCACCAGAGCAGAGTAGAGGGGCAGAATCACCTCCCTCAACCTGCTGGCCACACTTCTTTTGATGCAGCCCAGGATGCGATTGGCTTTCTGGGCTGCGAGCGCACATTGCTGGCCCATATTCATTTTTTCATCCACCAGTACCCCTAAGTCCTTCTCTGCAGGGCTGCTCTCAATCCACTCATCGCCCAGCCTGTATCCACATTTGGGATTGCCCCAACCCATGTGCAGGACCTTGCACTTGGCCTTGTTGAACTTCATGAGATTCACACGGGCCCACCTCTCAAGCCTGTCGAGGTCCCTCTGGATGGCATCCCTTCCCTCCAACATGTCGACTGCACCACACAGCTTGGTGTCGTCGGCACACCTGCTGAGGGTGCACTCAATCCTACTGTCCATGTCCCTGACAAAGATGTTAAACAGCACTGGTCTCAATACCAACCCCTGAGGAATGCCACTCATCACTGGTGTCCACCCAGACATCGAGCCGTTGACCGCAACTCTTTGAGTGCGACCATCCAGCCAATCCTTATCCACCAAGTGGTCCATCCATCAAATCCATGTCTCTCCATTTTAGAGACAAGGAGGTCGTGCAGGACAGCATCAAATGCTTTGCACAAGTCCAGATAGATGACGTCTGTTGCTCTTCCCTTATCCACCAATACTGTAATCCTGCTGTAGAAGGCCACCAAATTTGTCAGGCATGATTTGCCCTTAGTGAAGCCATGTTGGCTGTCACCAATCACCTCCTTATTTTCCATGTGCCTTAGCATATTTTCCAGGAGGATCTGCTGCATGATCTTGCCAGGCACAGAGGTGAGGCTGACTGGCCTGTAGTTCCCTGGGTCTTCCTTTCTTCCCTTTTTAAAAATGGGGGTTGTGTTTCCCCTTTTCCAGTCACTTGGAACTTCACCAGCCTGCCACGACTTTTCAAATATGATGGATAGTGGCTTAGCAACTTCATCTGCCAGTTCCCTCAGGACCCTCAGATGCATCTGTGTGGATTGTCCAGCTCATAGTTCACAAACGAGTTTCACCGTGTCTAGTGCACACAGGCGACTCATGGGGGGGGTTACAAAAGTGACCCAGCCTTGGATTGCCTTGAGGCCCTGTCTCTCTGCAGAGACGACTCACAGGGAGCTGTGTAGACAGCTTAGCCCTGGGTTGTCTGATAAACCCTAAACTAAACAGGGCAGTGGCTGCACTATTCAAAGAACCAAAACCTGAAGTGAGCCTTGAAATCCCTTAACAAAGAGTATGCCCTGAGTCTCAATCCAACCACTATTCAGTTGCCTGAGGAAACAAGGTAAAAAAAAAAAAACAACTGGAGGGTTTCAGCTTCAGTTTCAAATGACTTTGTGTATTCAAACAATCACAGACCAATGAAGGAAAGATAAGGGGAAACTCCACTCAGATATACATAATCCATTTAGGCATATATCATAATCCACTCAGACATAGTCATACACACCATTCCACAAGTCAGGGGATAAAAACCCTAAGATTCAGGTTGGAAATCAGGGAATCACTTCTCCAACTATATAGTTGGCTTGTGAAGGAGACCCTTCCCCCCCTTGATTGGGACACTGGTCGAGGTAGCTTCCCTGGGATTGAGAACCTTTACCTGGAGGGGTAAGTGAATATTGCTTATGCTTTAAGTTTGTAAACACGTGTGTGCTTGTGGTTGTCTGTGAATTGCTTGTGGTTGTAATAGTGTACTACTCTTGCTTTTAAAATTGCAATAGTGCATTCCTCCATTGTTTCTGTAAAACCTGCAATAGTGGCGTGTTAAGTCTGTAAGTGAAGTTCAAATAAGTCATTTGCTTGAACCTTGCAGTTAAGTCTTTTTCCATCACATTAATCATCTCATCAGGTCCCAAGCATGAGCACATCTCTTGTTTATTCCCCATGCTACATGCGTTTGTATAGAGGCATTTAAGTTGGGCCCCTGATGAAGCTGACTTACTTGCTGGAATTCCTTTGTGTTGCTCTTCAGGTGCCCTCCTGCTGACCTGTGATCTCTTTCCAGGCTCTGGGCATCTATTTTCAGCCAAGAGTGTGGCTTGCTGAGCTTATGTACTTGCAGCTGACCTTTAAAGGCAAGTACCTGTTGGTACACACACATTACCCTCCTGTCTACAAGCTCCAGCTGCCTCCTCTGCATATTTAGTAAACACTTCAAACCACTTCACTGAATTAGGGAAACCACTGTTTCTCAGCAGCAGGCACTTGCCACTAAATGGGACATTTCAGGTCTGTCTCCATTGTGCTAACTATGGGGTAAGCCTAAACTGCCCGGATGTTTGTGCTCAGGTTGAGTTTAGGCATTGCCCCTTGTCATATGCTAAGTATGTCCTTCTTTTTGCAGTGCAGAGATGCTGACCACAGGCATGCCTGTGGAGAGTAGCACTTGGGACTAGAAATCCTATAACAACTGATAACTGCATAATCCTGTAGTTGACTAGCAGACAAGTTGTGCTGCATGGTGTATCTGTGGCCTCCATGTCCATGTTAACCTCTGTACTTCTTTCTGTGATTCCTTCAAACCAGCAAGCACCATGCACTGACCCAGCACCTCACTTCTCTTTCCTCCAGCCCTGTCTGAAGCAGCAGGTGGTAGAGGTCATGCTTGCTACACCTATCAGTCCTTCCCAGCCCTAACAAGAGTATTTGAAGGCCAGAGATACTTTGCAATGCTCTTTCCCAACTGCTTGCTGGGGGAGGCTGTTACACTACCTCTCTACTTATTCCCTCACTTTTGTAGCCCTCAAACTGCCTGTGAGAATGGTGTGAGGGGGTGCTCAGATCTCTGAATGTTTTTGAGACTTCTAGTACATCTCTCTGTGTATATCTTTAGGCAATTACAATAGCTGCTACGATTTTTGAAGAGTACTTCTCTCAGTCCGTATGACGTGCGGAAACAGACTCCACAATCAGTGAGATTGTAAAGTAGGTATGTTCATTCAGCGCTGGGCAGCACGGGGGGTAGTCCCACCAAAGTCGTGCGCGCCTGACGCGGCAGTTCACTTCAAATTTATACAGTCAAGTGTTACATGTACATGGAGTTTCGCAATACGCCAATACATAGGCATGATCTATCCCCGCTTCATATTAAAATTAGTTCCAAAAGTCACAAGGCCGGTCTTGGCTGGTTTTTGGGGTCGACTGCTGCTTCTTATCAGGGACTATCTCCTGCCCCAGCCAGCCTCAACAATGCAAACATTAAGCATCACTTCTCATCCCCTTGGGCCAACAATGCAAACATTAAGCATCACTTCTCATCCTCTTGGGGCACATCTACCTCTATTGAAATTTCTTTAACTTCATTATAAGCTAGATAATTATTAAACAGTTCTTATCTACATCCATATATCTACTATATCTACTAAGGTTCCTTTGACTCCCTGTCTCAGTCCCCCCTTTTCTAGAAAATAGTAAATTCTTTTACTATATCCAACTCTAGTATTTCCAATGCATTGTTTCCCTATGTAGCATTCTTTCAAAATATTTATTGGACTCGAGTTTTTGTCGCAACTGATTCTTTTTCCATTCGCTGTAGGAATCTCCTGTGCTTTGGAAACACCATAAGCTGCACCGAATTGTTGTACAAAGGATTATGAGCAGAAAAATGATTATTATTGCTGTCACAAACAGTTGTTTTGGCCATGTTAAATTTGGCAACCAGGAAGTTAGTTTTTCCCATATCTCAGAAAATCCCCATGATGTGTCATCTGAGGAGATTGAAGTAGACGGACGCCTGTAATCTTGAGAGCAGACAACAGACGACCCTTTATTGCTAAAACACACACATACTTATAGTCACATATTCTGCAAAGTCACTGTACACGCGCACAAGCATAAAATATAATTGGTTATACTAACTCTGTACATGCGCATAAACATAGGACATAATTGGTTATACCAATCAAAACACGCGAAACTTGTTTCAGTCTAATTGGTCAAGATAAACTGCCAAATTGAGGTTCTTTGTGCCAAGTTCCCTTTATCGTGGAATGCGCACCTGTGTTCTTCTAATTGGCATCTTTCTTTTTTTGTCTTCTTGTTTATTCTGTTCAAGGTCTTCTAAAGGCGTCTGGAATGCTCTTGCGACCGATGTTAGCTAAAGAAGTGTCCACAGTCATCCATAGTGATAAGATGTAACTCCTTAGAAATTTCCCAAATCTTTTCAATATCTGTCTCTACTTGCTGTCTTTCATTTAAATAAGCACAACAGCTTTGATTTATAAGTACGCACACACCCTCTTCCTTTGCGGTTAACATATCTAATGCAAGGCGATTTTGTATCGTTATCTTTGCCAAGGAATCAATTTCAGCTTGTAATTTTCCTAGAGCGTCAGCAGTAGTATTGGCTAAAGTCTCGACCACCGCTGATACATTGACTATTGCTTTTTCCAATTCGGATACTCCAAGCATTGGGAAAAGTCATCATACCACACTGTGGAATGTGGTGCCTCGTTCTATAAGAGGGTTAGAGGTTCTTTTAGTCCTCGTGTGGTGCCATGGGGATTGGAATATTCCCTGTAATTTTCCTAAGATAGGGAGTGTTGGTGGGATTATTATTCCCTCTGTGCATTCTCCCCACCAATCGATAGGTAAACTCTTATGTGCCTCCCCATTTGCACAAAGGTACCAACGCCCATCAGGGAGATTACAATTGGACAGCTCCCGAGGAGGAGGAATACAACAACTCCCTGTTAGATTTCCCCATCCTGTATTAGCTATCCCTGTAGAGTGTGATTCATTACATCGAAAGCAAGTTCCATTCAGTGTCCCAAGAAAACTAGAACTGTTGGCATAATGGCGGCGCATCATTATGGGATCTCCCCCTCTGCCTCTTTCCATGTCTTTTAATCTCTAAGACCAATTGTATCGATCATTATCATGTGGGTCTCTGCTATCCAGATCAAGTTTATACTTCACTATAGTTCTGGAACCATTTCCATATAAACAAGTATAGTTGGCAGTTCTATTCAATAGTGTTTTAGTGCTGTTTGTTCTGAGGGGGACACCAATAAACGGGAAGGTTTCTCCTTGTCTGAGTATTAAGGTACACATCCAACAGCTTGATACATTAATATCTTTTGCTAGCTCCTGGTTATATCTGACAAACAGGTTTTCATCCCACGCCTTACACAGAGTCCCCACAACTCCCCATATTACCGCGTAAAAACTAAATGTCCATCGGGTTTTGTGGTGACTTTCCATGGAGTTTTGGGTGTCTTTTTCACTCTGGTGTGATGAATCCAAGCGTTCTGTTCCTTGATTCTGATTGTAGTAAAGGAGGTGAATAGTACTTGGAATGGTCCTTTGCACTGTGGCTCCAGGGTTTTTTCTGTAAGAGACTTTGTTTTGGCCACTTGTTTTGCCTCTCTGTCCGCCAGTTCATTCCTTTTTTCCAAATCTGAGCTCACTTTCTGGTGTGCCTTAATATGCATAATTGCCACTTTCTCAGGGAGCTGGACAGCTTCCAGTAACTTCAGAATTTCTTCTGCGTGTTTGATATTTTTCCCCTGGGAGTTCAATAGTCCTCTCTCCTTCCAAATTGCTCCATGTGCGTGTACAACTCCAAAGGCATATTTTAAGTCTGTATAAATGTTCACAACTTTGCCCTGGGCCAACTCCAGGGCGCGGGTTAGAGCAATTATTTCTGCCTTCTGTGCGGAGGTGTTCATGGGCAAAGCCCCCGATTCTATTACCTCTTGGCTGGTGGTGATGGCGTATCCCGCATGTCGATTACCATTTAGGACGTAACTGCTTCCGTCTGTGAACCAAGTTTCCCCGCTTTCCATGGGGCTGTCTTTCAGGTCTGGGCGGCTTGCGTATGTTGCTTCAATGGTTTCCAAACAGTCATGATGTACCGGTTCTCCTGTGTTCCCGCTGAGAAAAGAAGCTGGGTTGACAATGTTAGTGACTACAATCTCCACATCATCCTGCTCTACCAATATAGCTTGATATCTCAGGAATCTTTTGATATCTCAGGAATCTTTGCGGAGAGAGCCAATGTCCACCTTTTGCCTCCAGCACTGCTGATACTGTGTGAGACACCAGAACAGTCATTCTCTGGCCCAGAGTAAACTTTTGGGCTTCCTGTATATTCAGTATCACAGCCGCAACCACCCGCAGGCATCCAGGCCAACCTTTTGCAGTCGTGTCTAACTGCTTAGAGAAGTAGGCAACTGCCCGTCGATATGGACCCAGGTTTTGTGCTAATATTCCCAGGGCAATGCCCTGCTGCTCGTGGGAGTAAAGAAGAAACGGCTTACTCACATCTGGGAGTCCTAAGGCCGGGGCCGACATGAAAGCCTTTTTCAGTAGCTCAAAGGCTCGTTCGGTCTCCTTGTTCCACTCAAAGTGTTTGCTCAGTGGCTGTCAACGCATACAGTGGTTTAACAAGCAATCCATAATTATAGATCCACAATCGGCACCACCCCGTCATTCCCAGAAAAGTCCGTAACTCTTTCACTGTCTGAGGTCTCAGAGTTTGACATATTGCCTCTTTACGGGCCTGTCCCAAAGTTCTTTGTCCCGCACTAATTTCATAGCCCAAATAATTCACTTTGCGTTGCATTACCTGTGCCGCCTTCTTGGATACCCGGTACCCTTGAAGTCCCAGGAAATTCAACAGACTCACCATCCATATTATACAATCTTTCTCTGTCTTGGTGGCGATCAGGATATCATCCACATACTGCAACAGCTTTCCCTCCTCAGACGGGGTTTCCCAGGATTCTAAGTCTTTCGCAAGCTGATTGCCGAAAATGGTAGGACTATTCTTAAATCCTTGTGGCAACACCATCCAAGTGAGCTGGGTCTTTTGACCACTCTTGGGGTTTTCCCATTCAAATGCAAATAATTTTTGGCTGGTCTCATGGAGAGGGAGGCAAAAGAAAGCGTCCTTCAAATCTAAAACAGTAAACCAAGTCAATTCAGGTGTTAACACGGTCAACAGGGTATATGGGTTCGCCACTACCGGGTAGAGATCTTCAGTTATCTTATTCACCGCCCGTAAGTCTTGGACCACCCGATATCACCCATCGGGCTTCCAAACAGGTAATATAGGGGTATTGAATTCAGACTCACACTCTTTTAGTAATCCCAACTGCAAAAATTTTTCTATCACCGGCTGGATTCCTTCTCTGTCTTCCTTCTTTAGGGGATATTGTTTAATTCTTACCAGCTTTTGGCCTTCCTTGATCCTAACTTCAACAGGTGGAGCACTTTTCGCTCTTCCAGGTGCATCAGTAGCCCATACCCCTGGGTACACTTGGTTTAAGATGTCCTCGTTAATGCTTCCTTCTAGGGGGAGACTGGTTAAGGTTAGGCTCAACATTTGAATATATTGCTGATCTTTTACCTCCAGAGTAATTTCTCCCTTTTCGAATACAATTTTTGCTCCCAATTGTTCCAACAAGTCCCTTCCCAAAAGTGCCTTTGGGGAGTTGGGCATATATGAAAAGTTGTGAATACCCCACTGTTTTCCTAATTTATATTCTAAAGGTTTACAAAAATATGCCTTTTCACTTTGGCCAGTCGCTCCTTTCACCATGACATAATCATCTCCCAGAGGCATCAAAGCTTGATTCAGAACCGAGTATGTTGCCCCCGTATCTACCAAAAATTCTACCTCTTGTTGTGTTTTCCCTAGCTTAATTATAACCAGTGGATCCGCTAGGGTAGATTCCCCAGGTTCCCGTCAATCTCCCTTCACATGGGCTACCGTTCTTCCTGTTTGAGCCCTCTGATCCTCCTTCTTCCTTGGGCATTCCTTTTTCCAATGACCAAATTTCTTACACAAAGCACATTGATCCTTGCTGAGTCGGGGCAAGTCTCGTCTAGGCCCTCTTCCTCCCTGGATAACAGCCAGTAATTTCTTTTGCCCTTGCCTATATCCTTCCTCTCTGTTACTAAATACTCTCCATGCTTCATCCAACAATGTTTCTAAATTCCTACCCTCTGTAGGGCGTAATTTCTGAAGTTTGTGCCTTTTATCCCCTGTAGATTGACCCAAAAACAGGGAGACCAATTGTTGTACTCCTACCTCTGACCCAGGATCCAGCGGTGTGCTGCGGCGCATTACATCCCTCAGTCGATCCAGGAATTCAGATGGAGACTCGGAAGGACTCTGTTTGACTGCATATAGAGCTGACCAATTTATAGTTTTGGGGATTGCCCTCTCCATTCCTTTTGCAATCCACTGTTGATACCCCTGCAATCTTTCCATATGTGCAGATCTATTAACATCCCACTTTGGGTCTTGGAGAGGGAAATATTCCTTAATGTCCCCTCCTGTGATCTTATAATGGTCTTCAGCAAGATTCCCTGCTGTTTTTAAAATCAGCTGTTTCTCTGTCTCAGTCATATATTCCAATAATAGCTGTATATCCTTCCAATCAGGGTTATGCTGTTTTACAATAAATTGGAAATGCTTAGTTACACTTACCGGATCACTCCTATAATCTTTTGCAACCTTTTTCCATTCCCCTAGGTCAGCAGTAGAAAAGGGTACTTTGATTAACATCGTCCCACCATCCGGCCCCACCGCCTCTCGGAGAGGTGCTTGTAAAGCTGTTGAGGTAGTTTTCTTCCTAGTACGGGAAGATACAGGGCTGTTCGGGGGGGTCGGAGTTCTATCCGAGTCTGCATCCTGTTCCTGTGATCGAGGGGGAGGCTTAAACAAATCAGTTAGATCTTGTTCTGGTGCCTGATGGATTTTATTTGTCTTTGTACATCTTTGTCCAATATTACATGCTGAACAACACCGCCTCAGTTTACCTCTAAGCTCCTTGTTGTTTTCTTGCTCAAGTGCGAGCACCATGGGGTCCTGTGGGGGTACCATTCCACAGTCCCTTTGCCACTCCGGATGGTTTCAGAGGGTGAAAAACATGTCTGCATACGAAACCTCATCCCATTTTCCTTCTCTCCTTAAAAACAGCATTAGTTGTAATAGAGTATTATAATCTATTGACCCATTAAGTGGCCACTTAGCATCACCTTCTAACTTATACAATGGCCACCATTGATTGCAATATTTAATAAGGTTCTTTTTACTTTCCGTACCTCCGGTCCCAACAATATCTTTCCAGTGGGCAATTACACAACCCAGAGGACTCTTCCTCAATATTCCCCTTTGATTGTTTCCCATTTTATAACTTCTCCTTTTAATAAGCTTCCATGCAAATCATTTCTTACACCTCTTTATAGTCTTCTCCCAGTTCTCCTCCCACTCGTCCCAAATTTCCGGAATTAAATTTTCCTTTCCACACACCAATTTCACTATTTCGGCTACCTTTCCAACCACAATCAATCATCTCAACGGTGTACGTAGCCCGTCCCCTCTTATCCCAGGGAGTCCAAACCCAACACTCAGGGCATTCAATATCCCCTCCACAATCTATTTGCAACCTCTGTTTACACCACACACATTCCAGGACATATGAGGGCATACACTCATTTCCTGGATGTAAAAGACACCATTCAAATACCCACATTTATGCGATGCACCATACAGGGACTTTCTTACACCAACACCACAAAATGATTAAGATAATCAAACTCAAACTTACAACTACAACGCTAACATATAAATTCAAGTTCCAAATCATCAGGGAGTCACACTTTTTCGTCTCCGGCCGTACCCCTTGTGGAGTTACGAAACTGTGGATCAGAACTCCACACACGCTCCGCAGCTGAGCTGCGTCTCTTTTATTCAAACATTCAATCCACAGTTTTAGACATTATACACATTAACAAGCATATATACACATATAAATCTCAACATAACATTTTCACATACTCACACAAAATCTTTAACAATAAATTTCCAAACATTCACATCATACAATCATCGCTCCAGTTGGCAACCTTTCAGCAGCTGCAAAAATGTACCAAGCGCAATTGCGAGGGGGTGCGCTTACCCTTCTCCTGCCTCTTATATACCAGTCATCGACAGGTCCGTCCTGGCTCCCGATACTGGGATGCAGCGGTCACCCCGGATTTGCTCGATCTACCCCCAAGATCGCTAGCGGCCGCTCTATCGGTCAGCAAATCCCCCCTTGTTACCATACAGGGTACCTGCCTGAAACGGGGAGCCAAAGGAACCTTAGTAGATATAGTAGATATATGGATGTAGATAAGAACTGTTTAATAATTATCTAGCTTATAATGAAGTTAAAGAAATTTCAATAGAGGTAGATGTGCCCCAAGAGGATGAGAAGTGGTGCTTAACGTTTGCATTGTTGGCCCAAGAGGATGAGAAGTGATGCTTAACCTTTGCATTGTTGGCCCAAGGGGATGAGAAGTGATGCTTAATGTTTGCATTGTTGAGGCTGGCTGGGGCAGGAGATAGTCCCTGATAAGAAGCAGCAGTCCACCCCAAAAACCAGCCAAGACCGGCCTTGTGACTTTTGGAACTAATTTTAATATGAAGCGGGGATAGATCATGCCTATGTATTGGCGTATTGCGAAACTCCATGTACATGTAACACTTGACTGTATAAATTTGAAGCGAACTGCCGCGTCAGGCGCGCAGGACTTTGGTGGGACTACCCCCCGTGCTGCCCAGCTCTGAATAAACAAACCTACTTTACAATCTCACTGATTGTGGAGTCTGTTTCCGCACGTCGGTTTGGCGAGCCAGGCAGGAGACTCTCTGCTCGGCTGCGGGACCGACTGCGGAGCGGACGCCCCTCGGCGCACCCCCGAGCACTTTCCTCGGAGGAGCCTCCGCTGCCAGCCACTCACCGCGGGAGCAGACAACGACCTCCTGAAGCCGCGGACCAAAGGGAGCCTGTAAAGGTACAGGCCGGGGCAGCTGGTAAATCGAGCAGAGACGTCTGGCGTGCAGCGTAGTCCCCGTATGGGAGGAGTGACGTGCGGAAACAGACTCCACAATCAGTGAGATTGTAAAGTAGGTATGTTCATTCAGCGCTGGGCAGCACGGGGGGTAGTCCCACCAAAGTCGTGCGCGCCTGACGCGGCAGTTCACTTCAAATTTATACAGTCAAGTGTTACATATACATGGAGTTTCGCAATACGCCAATACATAGGCATGATCTATCCCCGCTTCATATTAAAATTAGTTCCAAAAGTCACAAGGCCGGTCTTGGCTGGTTTTTGGGGTGGACTGCTGCTTCTTGTCAGGGACTATCTCCTGCCCCAGCCAGCCTCAACAATGCAAACATTAAGCATCACTTCTCATCCCCTTGGGCCAACAATGCAAACGTTAAGCACCACTTCTCATCCTCTTGGGCCAACAATGCAAATGTTAAGCATCACTTCTCATCCTCTTGGGCCACGTCTACCTCTATTGAAATTTCTTTAACTTCATTATAAGCTGAATAATTATTAAACAGTTCTTATCTACATCCATATATCTACTATATCTAGTAAGGTTCCTTTGGCTCCCCATTTCACTCCCATACCTATGCTTCACAATTTTCTACTTCTTAATCAGACCAAAGTCTTTTATATAATCAAATTTTAATTTCTTTATCAAAATATTTGCAACATTATTAGAGGTTGGAGTGATCTGAGCATCTTGCTGAGCTTACACTTGGGCCCTGATTTGGACTCGTATCGTACATACCATACTTTTATGGCACTTCCCTTCAGCAGAGTAGAAGTCTGAATCCTGTCCCCTGATAATTAATTGATCTGGTTGTAATTTGCTCTTAGCAAATCCCACATTTTTCTGTGGCTGATTTGCATCCTGCAGGGACCATTTTCCCCCCCCAAACTGATATTGCAACTGGAATAATACTTAGAACGTTTATAGTGCTTTTTTTCGTGCTTTTTATAAACAGCCTGTGAACTGCTTTTCCTTTTCCAGTTTCACTGTCTATATTTCCAGGCTGTGATGGGTGCACTCCTCCCGTTTGAACTAACTGAACATTGGTCCAGGCAGATGCTCAACAAGTAGGCTTAACCTAAATTAATCCTATTGTGTAAGGCAATCAGCGAGAACCCAGCACCAAAACCACAAAACCGGTTTGGCTGGAGACTGGGCTGATACGCAGCTGAAACTGCATGAACACAGCAGAAAACCTGACTATGAGTCAACCACCTAACGCTATAAATATCTGCAGCCATCAGGGTCTGTTGAGCTCTTCCTCCATAGTAGCGGGCTATGTGGCAATGATCTCCCCTTGAGTAGGGATACCTCTCAAGGTTACCCCTCAAGGCTGAGAGATCCCTTACCTGACACCAGGCATTGATAGGTTTGTAAGTGACATTTTTTGCATGCATGTAACATTTAGATACGCATAGTAAGCTTAAGCGATGACCTTTGTATCCCACACTAACTTTAAGTGTAGTAAATAGTATTGACCTCCAATCCATCTGTACTTATTAAATAATTTACATACCTAAATTTACTGATTAGAACTCAACAAACTACTAGATCAGATCTGAGTGATCTCTGAGTCTTCTGCGACACAGGCCACCCAAAGGGACCCTTCCTCTTAGGGCTATTTAGCTTCCTTTGAAACCTGGCAGTGAGCTAAGCTTGAATTTTTTCAAAAACATTTAATTTTTTTTAAAGGAAATAAATCCACTGCTCTGAAAATCAGTTAAAAAACAGGCTGTAATGAACTGAAGCTGTAAATCATATTCAGTGGGACTGCTATCAGTGCAGAACTCAACTCAGCCTCCTCTATCTAGCCCAAACTCACCAACTTCAAGACAAAAGACTTCCAGGTACTTTACATCAGCTTTAAGATAGGGCAGGATTTGGCCCTTTATCTTTTGTTTACTTTAGGTGGTCTGATATTATTGCAGGTGAACTTGGAGAGCACCTCCTCCTTCAAGCATATGCCTGAGGCACAGAAAGTTACCTTAAGCTGCAGTGTGGTTAGTATTTAATTATTTTTTTTAAACCTAATATCAGTCTTCGGTGGGAGCAAATATGCTCATTTGATGTTACCTCTTTTCATTGTGCAGCTCTCATTGCTACCCTCTGTTACTGTCACTGCTAGGACTTATACCATTATTCAATCAACAAGCTTGCAAAAATACTGTGGCCAGAGTCTTCATGAAGATGTTGTGCAGATTGTACCTTTAATGACATAGGAAGTATTTGAAATAATTGGTGAAATAGTCTTGAAAAACCTCATAAATAGTCTTAAATCAAACACAATGGAAAAGATAGCATGAGATGTTGGTGTTTGGTGAATAGACTCTAACCAGTCCCACAGTTCCAGTGTTGAATTTATTTAAGAGATTGTCCTTTTCTAGACTTTGCTTTTGTTAAGAGGTAGGCATAAAGGGTTTTTAGATAACAATACTCACAAAAGAAATAAAGGTGGTGATAGTTGTCAGCAACTCCATTCCAGACCAGGAAACAAGTTTCACAATGCAGCAAAATGTTAGACAAGCAATAATACTGTTAGAATGAAGGAAAGAGTTGGAAAATATTGTAAGATTAACTGCAATCATGATAGACCATTAGATGATTTTGTAAGTCTTTCATGTTAATTTTCCATGACCTGAATTAATCTTTTTTTTTCTTGGTATGAATATATGAAGGAAATATATTTTAATCTGATATAAGTACTTACTAGGAAATTATTTTAAAGCCAAAGTCTGTTAGCTTTGTGTTAGTTGGTTATATAAATCAGACAGACCTTGAGAAAATTAATGTTATATAGGTGTGTAAAAGAATGAAATATAGCTGCAACTTGACTGGCAGTGTGTATGTATACACACACACACACACGTATATTCACCTGCAAACCTAGTATACACGTGTGAATACTCTCTCTTACACACACACACACACACACACAGAGATTTAACAACCTTGATTTTCTTCTTTCCAGCTGCATCTGCCCTGGCAACTCTCAGATATCTCACAGTCTAGTGTGGAACTAACTCTTTAGGGTATTTTATGTTATTACTTGTTGGAAGAGATATTTACTTAGGTGGATAACATCTTTTTCCAGAGAAACAACCCACTTTTCCCAATTTATAGCCTAGGTTACCCTGAATGAAATTTCATAGGACAATAAAGGGACTTCTCTAGCTTATGGGCTTTTTCCTGTAGACTACTGAAATTATTTTGCAAATAATTGAATTGCTTTTCAAAGAAAGCACAAAAAATCTTGTCTAATAGAAAATGTCAGGCAGCTGAAGCCTATGGGTTTGTACTAGCTCTCCAGTAACAAAATAATCTGAATGACAAATAGATCAATAGTAAATAACTATTCAAATGCTTACCTCATGTGATGGTGCGTCACTGCACAAATGCTTTCGATATGCATCCTTTCTCTGAAGCTGCCTGATTTATCCACACATTGTTTCCCAAGTGTCTTGGATATGCATGGCTGGGAGGGATCTCAAGAGATCCACTTAAGACATCCTCTTGCTTGGAAGAGGATTGACTATATTGAGACCATCTATAACACAGATGTCTGTCTGAAAATCCTCCAGTGAAGGACTTTCTCCAACAATCGTAGGTAGCTTTTTCCAGTGCTACTCTCTTTACTGTTAAAAACTTATTCTTGATAGCAACATTTTTTACAGAACAAATTAAATTAAATTCTTTTCCTACCCCCAGTAGGCATGAGGAACAATTGAATACCATCATCACGATGTTAGGATTTCTTCTTTTCACTCTTTGCTTTCCTAACCTAACCAGTCCAAGTCTTTCAATCTACTCATTTTACCCTGAGAAAAGTCCTTGGAAAGCAGACCAGATTTCTTTTCTTAGTCATTGTCCAGTTGCTGGCATGGTGGGTGTTAAGCCTGAAGCTGTTTTTACAACACAAATTAAAAGACCAACAACTGATTTGCGGAAGTATCTTGCAGAACTAGCTTCATCACATATTGACATAAAGCACACATATTTTCACAGCATGTGAGTATCCCTGTCTAGCTATTTCATCACAGTGAACTTTGGGGTCTTCAAATGGACTCCTTATATCCTGTTTCTTTCCACTTTACAAAAATTTTACCAAGACTATCCCATAAAACATTGTCCTGACCTTAAACAAGTTAGTTTAATCAACAAAATGGAGCTCTTCTTCAGTTATCCTAGAGCCTCAGTAGTCTGCAGGGCCCTCACTTTCCACCATCTCATGGACATCACAAGGAACCTCTATTTAGTGACTTTACTGTTCTAAGACATTACTGTGAATTTTCTGCCATTTCTGTGCAATTTCAATTATTAATATATTTTTTGAAAAGTATCTGAAATAAAAGATTTTTTCAGGAGAAAAATGTCCTTACAGGTCTAACACCATGATTTTCTTTCAAGCTAAAACCACACATAGGAATTAAAATTCAGCCTAAAAAAATCAGTGGCAAATAAGCCATGAGATATGCCACCTTAATTGTAAAGAAATTCAGGTTATATTTTACTCCAGCTAATGTGGAGGACAAACTCCTATCAACTCCTATAGTATTGGATTATGGCTTTAGTGAATGTATAATCGTATCAGGTAACATGGGCCAACAGCCACATAAAAGCAACATTCCTTCTAGAAACATGCTTATTGCTGTGTTTGAATTCAAGTCATACTTTCCCTGTTGCACTGTGGAGTATGTGCGACCAGCCCCATGTCTCAGTGCAGGACGATGCATGCCTAGTCCCCCTTGCTGGAGAGCAGAAGTTGCAGGGGCTGCGCACCAAGGAGTAACGGGGCATGCAGAGATGCCCCATGGCTACCTTGGGTGACCTGAGCTCCTCCAGTCCCTGCCCCGCTGCAGTTTCACCCAAGTGTGAAAGCAGAGGGAAGGCTAGAGCATAAAACAGTAACCGGATCCCTTAAATACATTAATTTCATGTCCTTTTGCTACGTCCTTTCTTTCTAAGAACTTTGCACGTAGTCAGTTCCTGTCAAGTGATTCAAATAAATGCTGAACAAATCCACTATATTTGAATGGTAAAAGGTTTGTATTAGAATTATTCACTTCAGGACATCCAAAAACTACTATCAACTTTTATGAACATTAGCTTCAGGTCAGCACAGTGTATTGAAATGGTTTGCATCTGTAGGAGATTGGCTGTGTAGCAGCCTCAGTACTTTATTTACCCACCCCAACAGCATGGGGTTGAGAGACTGGATTTCTGAGGAGATGAAAACTCTGGCCTTGTATTTAACATCTGTATTTTTCATTTAGAAAGTGATTTACCAAGCAAGCTGATGGAGCCTGCTAAGTAAAAATCACTTTGCTTTACTCGACTTATTGAAATTTTGGTATAAAATTCTTCAAAAGTGTAGGGGAACCTATGGAAAGGTGAGATGAAATGAACAGGAATTTACTTCATGAACAGTCTGGATCACAATTTACTGAGGGCAAAAAAAAGAGCGCACTACAGTGACTTGAGTGAGTTATAAATAAGAATCAAAACCACTGCTCTGCTCTGAAGGCAAGCCTGGTAATATCACAGGGGTTAAAACCAAAATCACAGATAAAAAAGAATGTGTACTTCAGAAGACATGCTTCTTTTCTTTCCCTCCTAATCACTAAAATTCACATTTTTCACTGTTACCTACAGTATATGAATCAATACATTTGTCCCAAATCCTAACAGAACTGCACAGAGCATAGAGCTAGAAATGAGCACATTTTGCTCAGTTTGTGTCTAGGGTCATGAAATTTGCAAAACAGATGCTCATCAGAGGGAGGGAAGAAAGAAAAGCTGATGCAGCTAACTCGCAAAATATCTGCTAAAATTTAGTTATACATTGTAAAATGCTCACCTAATTGTCATCTTGAAAATTATTGTGATAAAACAAATAAACCAACACAGCAAATGTCTGGAAATATGAGAAGAGGTTCATGAGAATTAAGAACTTCTATTCAATTGAACCAAATAACAGCTAGGTGTCTAGCTCCCTTAGCCTCCAGCCCTACCTTTTATATCTAGTATTATACATAAGGATTGTTTCCCTGTGATGGTAAGTATGCAGCACTGCTTTCATCAGGGAACTGCAGCTATTCATAAACCTGAGAGGATGACTTTCTTAGCAGGGTACAATTTTGACAAACTGCACCACTAATGAAAATAAAATTAGATGTTACAGAGAATACTTTGTGATCAGCAGAGTGTTTGTTCTTGGTTTTGTGCTCTGGAGGATAAGTAGTGGAGTTCAGGCTGGTTCTTGTTTTATCTGGACAGGTTCAGTACTGTATTATCTATCATTTTATCATTTTTTGGAACACAGCTATACAATTTGAATTTATAAAGTAAAGAAGAGTGTACATGTAAGCACCAAGGAAAATCTAGCTGAAGTTTGTTGTGATTTATAGTTTTATAAAAGATAAAATCTTTATTTCTCTCCCATTTTTTAAAAACATATATGCCCATATCACACAAAGAGAATGTGCTGTGGAAATAAACTCTGTGGGTTAGTGAGAAACAACATATGCATCCTGCTCCCAGCTGCTTGGTGTTACCGAAAAGCTCGGAATGAAGAACTTATCAACACCAATTTAGTGTAGATAAGCAGACACTTCTTTATTGACGGCCGGGTGCGCGGGCGAGTCCTCTCACGAACCACGCACACCTGTCACCAAAACAATACACCTTATATTAGGACTTATTGATGCATATTCATTAGATTTCCAAGAAAAGTTATACATATTCATTAGACTTTCGGGAAATCATTAGCATATGTAAATGTCCTTTACGCAGGCGCAGTGAAGGTCTCTGGTGGTCCTCAGGAGTCCTCTGGTGGTCTTTCATAGTCTTCCTCACTCGTCCGTTTCTTGACCTCTCAGGTGTCTCCAAGCAGCAAACTGGTGTCCATAACGGTTTCCTTAGTTTTCAAAACAAACACTACAAGACTACCAATCTTTGTCAAAACTTCTGTGGTTAAATGATTTTGAACAATACTTACGGTTACACATTATACATTTTCTAAGCTCCTAAGTTCCTAAGGCTACATTTCAAACTTAACACTCCCATACTTATGCTTCACAATTTTCTACTTTTTAGTCAAACCAAACTCTTTTATAATCAGATTTTAATTTCTTTATCTTGTTATCCAAGTTCTAAATGTTTCTACTAGATAATTTTAGCCAATTTCTCCGGTCTTGGTACGGGGCTATACAGGTGATTTCACAGCAGACACTGGTTGGTGGTTAAATGTATAAAATACAACATACATATGATTTTGCTAAAATGTTAAAACTAAATATGATTAATTCTAACTAACAACAAATCAATGACAAATCAGTAACATTGGTGAAGTGGAAACGCTGACAGAACTGTTCCCTATCATCCTCCATGGAAGAATGGGGTTGCAGCTACATGATCTGCATTGTGTATTCCAAATAGCCAAAAATAAAGATGGGATGTAGTCAGTATGAACAGGGAACAAGAAAAGAGATGCCTGGTTGCTCCAGAGAATTGTCTTGGCTTGCTTTATCTACTGCCTGAAATGTTAAGAATAAAACATCGTCTCACCAAAAATTCCTGCATTTTCTTCTTAAAGGTGGAGTTGAGTAAATTAAGCTTTTGTGAAAACCAGTTATTTTTCAGTTACCTTCTTCAGAAAAGTTAACTTTATTTTTCTATTTTGCTGTTTTGAGACAGTGTGATAGTGAGTCACACGACATCTGGGTACATTTTATAACCCAAGATATTGTTGTAAATGGATCAATGTATGATGGCATCTTGATACAACATCCAGGCCAGGAAATCTCAAGACAAAGTGAGATCATTTAGCAGAATACCAGTGGGAACTACGTACTTCTAACAAAAAACTTTTTCTTTAGAACATTTTTTTCAGGAAAAAAAAACCATGATAGTTGCAATTGAATTGCTACTTTCTATAGATGCTCTCCACCCTATTTCAATTGTTATAACACTGAGAGATCCCTCTGGAGCTGAAAATTAGCAGGCTTTGCTCTATTTCAGACTTGTTTCTTCTTGCTGATTTCTCCTCCAGAAACTAAGTACAAAAATGGTCTCTTTATGATCTATCAAGTACAAAAGAGCCAACGTCTCCTGACTGGATGTGCCAGCCAGGGGTCCTACTCTGAGAAGCATTTCCAGTGCAATACTTAAAAAGCAGCTGATGAGCCCTAGACACAACTTAGGGCAGGAGAAGACTTCCTAGATGCCAGCTGCTGGTAACAGCTGAAGGGCCAAGGTAGCAGCCAGCATTGCTGAGGTATAAGCAAGATCCTGCTGTGCTCCTGTCTGGTGCTCACCTCTTCAGCACTCGCAACCAGGTTGGCGACAATAAACATAAATGATTTTCCCAAGTCCTCTAATGGACAGATCAACTGCATTTGCTGCTAGTCTATACCAGTGGTAAGAGCTGAGAACTATGCTGACTGTAATTTCAGCTCCCTTTCATTGACCATGTTGGAGCCTGGTGTGATTCATGAGCAGCTCAGATATCCTCAGGCATAGCACCATCCCTCAGAGGGGCAAGGCAAAGGGCAGGGCCAATAGCAGTTTCATCTGCTTGATTTTCATTTACTTCTGTGTATCCACCTAACCCCAAAGACCACTTGAAACAGTGCAGCCTCACTGAAGGGCTCTAGCCTGACCTAAAATAAAAAAATCTTTTTATTTTCCTGAGATACTTAAGGGAATTTCTCAGCAGTGTCTTCTGTGAAAGCAGCACAGTGTGGAGTAATGGAAAAATGTAAACAAGTCACTTCTGACTTTTGCTGCCATCTCTGTCAGTGGCTGGACTCAATTAAAATTTGTATCTTACACAAGCAAAGCTATGTTACAAAAGCAGCACTGCCAGGATTTTTAATATGAGCAAAACAATCTATTTTTTCTTTGTCTTATGCTTCGGAATGACTGAGTCATGTTGGCTAAATTTTCACAAAAAAAATTTCACTGGAGGCAGATATGCAGATGAGAAAGTTTATTGCAGAAATTTTGTGCTTGACAGCATGATAAGCAATGAAAAAAATGTTTTTTAAGGCATGCATCAGGTGCTGTAGGCTTCCAGGTATCAGGGAGGCATCATCACCTGTAATATAATAGTAAGAAAGCAAAACGTTATTTAAATCTGATAATGATGCAAGGAAATAATTTTTTTCATATGCTCATTTTACAGGAGAGATCTGGGGATCATTGCCCTGAAAATAGCACCTGGAGGTGCCACTTGCACCTGGAAGGCAGTTTGATGTGATTCATGAGAGTCCATGAAAGATGCAACCTAAATTCATAGTTTGGCTCTGAGATTTTACACCTGGATCACCCCACCTTCAGCATGATGCACCCTTGCTGCATGATATCATTTGCCCGTTCAGTGCATGTCAGCAGGTGGATTTTAGCTGATTTCCTAGCAGAAGCCATTGACAACTGGCCACAGTGACTCTCCAACACAGCTGAGGTGTGACTCATGGCGTAGTCAGAAGTCTGGATGATACTGAAATTCACGGCCTGTAAAGAAATACTCTCTAAGACTCGTTTTGGAGTTTTAGAAAGCAGGCATTCTTTATTGTAGGGTACGGCGTTCGGAAGATCTCGCGATGTCACGGAAAGGTAGAAGGCTAGTCGTCGCCTCCCTATGACGTATCAGTAATCCCACCTACCATTGTTAGTATAAAAGGAATTAACTGCGCAATAAAAGACGAAGTTGACGCTCACACCGTGTGTGTTATCTGTCTCTTCCCTGGTCCGGGCCGACCAGTGATCTAATCGCGGCACCTTGATATGTAGCAACCCTGAGACAAGGGGAGTCAAAAGAATCTCAGTAGACATAATAAAGGGGGGTGAAAGATGATGTTTAGCGCTTACATTGTTGAAATTAGCTGACATAGAGACAGTCCTTGATAAGAAGAGCTGGTCCTAAGAACCAGCCAATAAGGTAAAGACAGTTCCTGATAAGAAGCAGGAGCAGGCCCCAAGAGCCAGCTAAGACTGGTCTTGCGGCTTGGGTGAATACCAAGAAATCACTGAGCCTGCGCAAGAAGAAAGGTTACTAGTGGTGACGAAGAGGAGTCATCTATCTTCATCTCTGCGACCACCAGACGACCACCATAAAGAGGCACTGCGCAAGCGCAGTTGAGAGGAGACTATGGAAATGACCTCTCGGAGCTAATTTTAATATGAAGCGGGGACAGGTCATGCATATGTATAGGCGTATTGTGAATATGTAACACTTGACTGTATAAACTTGAAACTAACTGCCGAGTCGGGCGCGCACGACTTTGGTGGGACTACCCCCCGTGCTGCCCAGCGCTGAATAAACATACCTACTTTACAATCTCACTGATTGTGGAGTCCGTTTCCGTACGTCAGTTTGGCGAGCCAGCCAGGAGACTCTCTGCTCGGCTGCGGGACCGACTGCGGAGCGGACGCCCCTCGGCGCGCCCCGAGCACTTTCCTCGGAGGGGCCTCCGATGCCAGCCGCTCACCGCGGGAGCAGACAACGACCTCCTGAAGCTGCGGACCAAACGGTATGTTTCACAGAGGGAGCCTGTAAAGGTACAGGCCGGGGCAGCTGGTAAATCGCACAGAGACGTCTGGCGTGCAGCAGAGTCCCCGTATGGGAGGAGGGTACCCTGTATGGTAAAAAAGAGGGATTTGCTGACCGATAGAGCGGCCGCTAGCGATCTTGGAGGTAGATCGAGCAAATCCGGGGTGACCGCTGCATCCCAGTATCGGGAGCCAGGACGGACCTGTCGATGACTGGTATATAAGAGGCAGGAGAAGGGTAAGCGGACCCCCTCGCAATTGCACTTGGTTTACTTTTGCAGCTGCTGAAAGGTTGTCAACTGGAGCGATGATTGTATGATGTGAATGTTTGGAAGTTTATGATTTTGTGTGGGTGTGTGGAAATGATATGTTGAAATTTATAGGTGTATGTATGTTTGTTAATGTGTGAATGTCTTTACGTCTTAATAGGGGTGATTCCCTGTTTTGTATGTGGGCTTGCAACTGGACTATATAATACCAATTAGCATCCGGCTTGGGTTTTGTTGAAGTGTAAATCTTGTGGGAGGAGGTGGTACTGTACATCTAACAGATGGAAACCAGACTCCCTTGAGTGTTTTCCCAAATTCCACACTTCTATGTTGGAAAACAATCAAGGAGGAGTATTGAGGAAGAGTCCTTTGGGTTGTGTAATTGCCCACTGGAAAGATATTCTTGGGACCGGAGGTACGGAAAGTAAAAAGAACCTTATTAAATATTGCAATCAATGGTGGCCGTTGTATAAGTTAGAAGGTGACGCTAAGTGGCCACTTAATGGGTCAATAGATTATAATACTCTATTACAACTAATGCTGTTTTTAAGGAGAGAAGGAAAATGGGATGAGGTTTCGTATGCAGACATGTTTTTCACCCTCCGAAACCATCTGGAGTGGCAAAGGGACTGTGGAATGGTACCCCCACAGGACCCCATGGTGCTCGCACTTGAGCAAGAAAACAACAAGGAGCTTAGAGGTAAACTGAGGCGGTGTTGTTCGGCATGTAATATTGGACAAAGATGTACAAAGACAAATAAAATCCATCAGGCACCAGAACAAGATCTAACTGATTTGTTTAAGCCTCCCCCTCGATCACAGGAACAGGATGCAGACTCGGATAGAACTCCGACCCCCCCGAACAGCCCTGTATCTTCCCGTACTAGGAAGAAAACTACCTCAACAGCTTTACAAGCACCTCTCCGAGAGGCGGTGGGGCCGGATGGTGGGACGATGTTAATCAAAGTACCCTTTTCTACTGCTGACCTAGGGGAATGGAAAAAGGTTGCAAAAGATTATAGGAGTGATCCGGTAAGTGTAACTAAGCATTTCCAATTTATTGTAAAACAGCATAACCCTGATTGGAAGGATATACAGCTATTATTGGAATATATGACTGAGACAGAGAAACAGCTGATTTTAAAAACAGCAGGGAATCTTGCTGAAGATCATTATAAGATCACAGGAGGGGACATTAAGGAATATTTCCCTCTCCAAGACCCAAAGTGGGATGTTAATAGATCTGCACATATGGAAAGATTGCAGGGGTATCAACAGTGGATTGCAAAAGGAATGGAGAGGGCAATCCCCAAAACTATAAATTGGTCAGCTCTATATGCAGTCAAACAGAGTCCTTCCGAGTCTCCATCTGAATTCCTGGATCGACTGAGGGATGTAATGCGCCGCAGCACACCGCTGGATCCTGGGTCAGAGGTAGGAGTACAACAATTGGTCTCCCTGTTTTTGGGTCAATCTACAGGGGATAAAAGGCACAAACTTCAGAAATTACGCCCTACAGAGGGTAGGAATTTAGAAACATTGTTGGATGAAGCATGGAGAGTATTTAGTAACAGAGAGGAAGGATATAGGCAAGGGCAAAAGAAATTACTGGCTGTTATCCAGGGAGGAAGAGGGCCTAGACGAGACTTGCCCCGACTCAGCAAGGATCAATGTGCTTTGTGTAAGAAATTTGGTCATTGGAAAAAGGAATGCCCAAGGAAGAAGGAGGATCAGAGGGCTCAAACAGGAAGAACGGTAGCCCATGTGAAGGGAGATTGACGGGAACCTGGGGAATCTACCCTAGCGGATCCACTGGTTATAATTAAGCTAGGGAAAACACAACAAGAGGTAGAATTTTTGGTAGATATGGGGGCAACATACTCAGTTCTGAATCAAGCTTTGATGCCCCTGGGAGATGATTATGTCATGGTGAAAGGAGCGACTGGCCAAAGTGAAAAGGCATATTTTTGTAAACCTTTAGAATATAAATTAGGAAAACAGTGGGGCATTCACAAATTTTTATATATGCCCAACTCCCCAAAGGCACTTTTGGGAAGGGACTTGTTGGAACAATTGGGAGCAAAAATTGTATTCGAAAAGGGAGAAATTACTCTGGAGGTAAAAGATCAGCAATATATTCAAATGTTGAGCCTAACCTTAACCAGTCTCCCCCTAGAAGGAAGCATTAACGAGGACATCTTAAACCAAGTGTACCCAGGGGTATGGGCTACTGATGCACCTGGAAGAGCGAAAAGTGCTCCACCTGTTGAAGTTAGGATCAAGGAAGGCCAAAAGCTGGTAAGAATTAAACAATATCCCCTAAAGAAGGAAGACAGAGAAGGAATCCAACCGGTGATAGAAAAATTTTTGCAGTTGGGATTATTAAAAGAGTGTGAGTCTGAATTCAATACCCCTATATTACCTGTTTGGAAGCCCGATGGGTGATATCGGGTGGTCCAAGACTTACGGGCGGTGAATAAGATAACTGAAGATCTCTACCCGGTAGTGGCGAACCCATATACCCTGTTGACCGTATTAACACCTGAATTGACTTGGTTTACTGTTTTAGATTTGAAGGATGCTTTCTTTTGCCTCCCTCTCCATGAGACCAGCCAAAAATTATTTGCATTTGAATGGGAAAACCCCAAGAGTGGTCAAAAGACCCAGCTCACTTGGATGGTGTTGCCACAAGGATTTAAGAATAGTCCTACCATTTTCGGCAATCAGCTTGCGAAAGACTTAGAATCCTGGGAAACCCCGTCTGAGGAGGGAAAGCTGTTGCAGTATGTGGATGATATCCTGATCGCCACCAAGACAGAAAGATTGTATAATATGGATGGTGAGTCTGTTGAATTTCCTGGGACTTCAAGGGTACCGGGTATCCAAGAAGGCGGCACAGGTAATGCAACGCAAAGTGAATTATTTGGGCTATGAAATTAGTGCGGGACAAAGAACTTTGGGACATGCCCGTAAAGAGGCAATATGTCAAACTCTGAGACCTCAGACAGTGAAAGAGTTACGGACTTTTCTGGGAATGACGGGGTGGTGCCGATTGTGGATCTATAATTATGGATTGCTTGTTAAACCACTGTATGCACTGACAGCCACTGAGCAGAAACACCTTGAGTGGAACAAGGAGACCGAACGAGCCTTTGAGCTACTGAAAAAGGCTTTGATGTCGGCCCCGGCCTTAGGACTCCCAGATGTGAGTAAGCCGTTTCTTCTTTACTCCCACGAGCAGCAGGGCATTGCCCTGGGAATATTAGCACAAAACTTGGGTCCATATCGACGGGCAGTTGCCTACTTCTCTAAGCAGTTAGACATGACTGCAAAAGGTTGGCCTGGATGCCTGCGGGTGGTTGCGGCTGTGATACTGAATATACAGGAAGCCCAAAAGTTTACTCTGGGCCAGAGAATGACTGTTCTGGTGTCTCACACAGTATCAGCAGTGCTGGAAGCAAAGGGTGGACATTGGCTCTCTCCACAAAGATTCCTGAGATATCAAGCTATATTGGTAGAGCAGGATGATGTGGAGATTGTAGTCACTAACATTGTTAACCCAGCTTCTTTTCTCAGCGGGAACACAGGAGAACCGGTACATCATGACTGTTTGGAAACCATTGAAGCAACATACGCCAGTCGCCCAGACCTGAAAGACAGCCCCATGGAAAGCGGGGAAACTTGGTTCACAGACGGAAGCAGTTACGTCCTAAATGGTAATCGACATGCGGGATATGCTGTCACCACCAGCCAAGAGGTAATAGAATCGGGGGCTTTGCCCATGAACACCTCCGCACAGAAGGCAGAAATAATTGCTCTAACCCGCGCCCTGGAGTTGGCCCAGGGCAAAGTTGTGAACATTTATACAGACTCAAAATATGCCTTTGGAGTTGTACATGCACATGGAGCAATTTGGAAGGAGAGAGGACTATTGAACTCCCAAGGGAAAAATATCAAACACGCAGAAGAAATTCTGAAGTTACTGGAAGCTGTCCAGCTCCCTGAGAAAGTGGCAATTATGCATATTAAGGCACACCAGAAAGTGAGCTCAGATTTGGAAAAAGGGAATGAGCTGGCAGACAGGGAGGCAAAACAAGTGGCCAAAACAAAGGTAAAAATAGAAGGGGCCTTAATTCCTGATAGGCAAATCTCCCTAGAAGGTAAGCCAGGATATACCAGGGAAGATCAGAAGCTTATTACAGATTTGGAAGAGTCATAAAATGAAGAGGGGTGGGCTCATACCTCACAGGGAAAACTAATCATTCCCTCTTGCTTACTGTGGCATTTGATACGGGAGGAGCATAGGAAAAGACATTGGGGGACAGAGGCTCTGTATAAACATTTGATAAGAGAAATTGTGGCTAGAAGTTTATACACCACGGTGAGACAGGTGACTCAACAATGCGATCTTTGCCTTCAGACTAATCCTAAGGATACCCCCAAACTAGAAATGGGCCAGATTGGAAAAGGCAATGGGCCTGGACAACAATGGCAAATTGATTTTACAGAACTTCCAAGAAAAGGGGGGTATCGATATTTATTGGTATTAACTGATACCTTCTCAGGTTGGCCAGAAGCATTCCCAACAAGAACGGCTAAAGCTCGGGAGGTAACTAAAATACTGGTACAAGAGATAATACCACGTTTTGGGGTTCCAGCAACCATATCCTCTGACAGAGGACCACATTTTGTCTCAAAAATAGTACAACAAATTAGCCGCCATTTGGGTATAGATTGGCAGCTTCATACTCCATATCACCCCCAGTCGAGTGGTCAAGTGGAAAAAATGAACCACTTAAACAGCAAATTGTGAAATTAGGACAAGAAGCAAATTTGACATGGCCTCAGTCTCTCCCTTTAGCCCTTCTGCGTATACGAACAAGACCAAGGGCGAAAGAAGGACTGAGCCCCTTTGAAATTCTGTATGGACAACCCTATGGGATACAGAGAGGGGTGTCTGTACAAGCGGGGGATGAAATTATGACTTCTTACATGGTAGCATTAGGTAAGCAACTTAATAAAATCAGGAAGCATGTGGCTGGGACTCGAGGGAGAGGTTTGGATGGGCCTGTACATAATATACAACCTGGGGATTATGTATATATAAAGTGTCTTACAGAAAAAACCCTGGAGCCACAGTGGGAAGGACCATTCCAAGTACTAATCACCTCCTTTACTGCAGTCAGAATCAAGGAACAGAACGCTTGGATTCATCACACCAGAGTGAAAGAGACACCCAAAACTCCATGGAAAGTCACCACAAAACCCGATGGACATTTAGTTTTTACGCGGTAATATGGGGAGTTGTGGGGACTCTGTGTAAGGCGTGGGATGAAAACCTGTTTGTCAGATATAACCAGGAGCTAGCAAAAGATATTAATGTATCAAGCTGTTGGATGTGTACCTTAATACCCAGTCAAGGAGAAACCTTCCCATTTATTGGTGTCCCCCTCAGAACAAACAGCATTAAAACACTATTGAATAGAACTGCCAACTATACTTGTTTATATGGAAATGGTTCCAGAACTATAGTGAAGTATAAACTTGATCTGGATAGCAGAGACCCACGTGATAATGATCGATACAATTGGTCCTGGAGATTAAAAGACATGGAAAGAGGCAGAGGGGGAGACCCCATAATGATGCGCCCCCATTATGCCAACAGTTCTAGTTTTCTTGGGACACTGAATGGAACTTGCTTTCGATGTAATGAATCACACTCTACAGGGATAGCTAATACAGGATGGGGAAATCTAACAGGGAGTTGTTATCTTCCTCCTCCTCGGGAGCCGTCCAATTGTAATCTCCCTGATGGGCGTTGGTACCTTTGTGCAAATGGGGAGGCACATAAGAGTTTACCTATCGATTGGTGGGGAGAATGCACAGAGGGAATAATAATCCCACAAACACTCCCTATCTTAGGAAAATTACAGGGAATATTCTGATCCCCATGGCACCACACGAGGACTAAAAGAACCTCTAACCCTCTTATAGAATGAGGTACCACATTCCACAGTGTGGTACGATGGCTTTTCCCAATGCTTGGAGTATCTGAATTGGAAAAAGCAATAGTCAATGTATCAGCGGTGGTCGAGACTTTAGCCAATACTACTGCTGACGCTCTAGGAAAATTACATGCCGAAATTGATTCCTTGGCAAAGATAACGATACAAAATCGCCTTGCATTAGGTATGTTAACCGCAAAGGAAGGGGGTGTGTGCATACTTATAAATCAAAGCTGTTGTGCTTATTTAAATGAAAGACAGCAAGTAGAGACAGATATTGAAAAGATTTGGGAAATTTCTAAGGAGTTACATCTTATCACTATGGATGACACATCATGGGGATTTTCTGAGATATGGGAAAAACTAACTTCCTGGTTGCCAAATTTAACATGGCCAAAACAACTGTTTGTGACAGCAATAGTAATCATTTTTCTGCTCATAATCCTTTGTACAACAATTCGATGCAGCTTATGGTGTTTCCAAAGCACAGGAGATTTCTACAGCGAATGGAAAAAGAATCAGTTGCGACGAAAACTCATCCAATAAATATTTTGAAAGAATGCTAGATAGGGAAACAATGCATTAGAAGTACTAGAGTTGGATATAGTAAAAGAATTTACTATTTTCTAGAAAAGGGGGGACTGAAACGGGGAGCCAAAGGAACCTTAGTAGATATATGGATGTAGATAAGAACTGTTTAATAATTATCTAGCTTATAATGAAGTTAAAGACATTTCAGTAGAGGTAGACATGGCTCAAGAGGATGAGAAGTGGTGCTTAACCTTTGCATTGTTGGCCCAAGAGGATGAGAAGTGGTGCTTAATGTTTGCATTGTTGGCCCAAGGGGATGAGAAGTGATGCTTAATGTTTGCATTGTTGAGGCTGGCTGGGGCAGGAGATAGTCCCTGATAAGAAGCAGCAGTCCACCCCAAAAACCAGCCAAGACCGGCCTTGTGACTTTTGGAACTAATTTTAATATGAAGCGGGGATAGATCATGCCTATGTATTGGCGTATTTCGAAACTCCATGTATATGTAACACTTGACTGTATAAATTTGAAGCGAACTGCCGAGTCAGGCGCGCACGACTTTGGTGGGACTACCCCCCGTGCTGCCCAGCGCTGAATAAACATACCTACTTTACAATCTCACTGATTGTGGAGTCCGTTTCCGCACGTCAGGAGTGTTAAGTTTGAAATGTAGTCATAGGAACTTTAGAAAATGTACTATGTGTAACCATAAGAATTCAAGTATTGTCTAAAATCAGTTAACCACAGAAACTTTGACAAAGATTTGTTGATTTGTAGTGTTTTGTTTTAGGAAACTAAGGAAACCATTATGGACAACAGTTTGCTGCTTGGAAACACCTTACCCTTCCCACCTCGATCTAATTATTGAGGATTCCAATCAGTAGAGTTAAGTGAGATTAACCAATGATTGTTTTAACATAAGAATATTAATAAGATGGTGTGACTGAAGGACCAATTATTAGAAAGGTTAAATTTAAGAATAGACATAGTATGCATTTTTATGTAAACTTATATAGATGATGGTGAGAATCGTACTGCGCAGAATCACCTAAGAGAGGTCAAGAAGTGGACAAGTGAGGAAGACTATGGAAGACCACCAGAGGGCTCCTGAAGACCACCAGAGACCTTCACTGCGTCTGCGTGAAGAGACATTTACATATGCTAATGATTTATCGGAAAGTTAATGATTATGTATAACATTTTCCAGGAATTTAGTGAATATGTATAACAGGTGTGTATTTAACCTGCACAGTTAGACTAGACAGGTGCACACGATAGGTGGAGCGATCCCCCGTGTGCCCAGCGCTGCAATAAAGGAGTGCCTGCTTCTTAACTTCTCATTGCTGTTAAGGACTTTTATTCCAGATTTTGGCAACAGTTTTGGCGACCCAGATGGGACTCATTGCCGTTAAGGAGTTTTATTCCGGATTTTGGCAACAATAATGCAGATAAAAATTAAATGGAGATATGTTCCTGCATGTTTGGTTCATCTAGAAACACTTATCCATGTGCCACGCTATCTTAGCCCAATGAATTACTCCTCATCAAAGATGTGAGAGGTAGGGACATGCCACTGCCCCAGCTGTATGGTCAGAAATACTGAAACACAGAGACTAATGATACCTGAATAGAGTCTCCATCATCTTAGTCACTTGTTCCCATTTATACATCTTCATAACCACAAGATCACCCTTAACCCCTAGTGCTACAGAGGACTGGGAGCAGCACAGCTTCCACACTCTCCTAAGCCTTCTCACCATGATTGAATGTTTACACCTGAGCAATCAGTCCTTCCCTTTTCTAAACATCCCCAGAGAGCCCCATGATGGGTCAAATGGGTGAAGAATAATGACTTGGAGAGTTTATAGGTAGATGGGGAGCAGACGAGCTGGGGGAAACCAGATAGTATGGATCTGTTGCTGCATGGACTACTTGCTAATTTTTCCCCACAGAAGGAGCACAGAGGCAGGAAGGGCTGTGACAGCCTCAGGACCACACCGTGCCATAGACAGGACTCTCTGTGACCTGGGGGAAGCTGACTGTCTCCCTCAGGAGCCCTCTGGCATCCTGCTCAGCGATCTGGGCTTAGCCACAATAGGAAGGAGAATTAGTCACGTACGTTTGGCTCTAGACAATGTTAAAATAAATAGCTGGTCACTCTTCAAGCTGAAGCGCAGATGTGCATCAGCCAGTTTGTTATACAAATCTGTTTCTCTTTTCTTGTTTTGAATACAAACCAAAACCTCCAGAAAGGAAAGATATAAATTGCCCACAAAAAAAGCTATCTGTGACCTTCGTGGCACACTGACTGACCTCCGAAAAACAAACAGCTCCATAAGCAGCAGCACAGCTTTGTGTCCCAGGGTTGCTTGGTAGTGCCCTAACTCCAGCTCTTCTCCATAGTCTGTATTTACATTCATTTTGCTTCCTGGTGTTGTCCCACAAGTGGGGTTCGTTTATCCAGTGTGCAAGCCAATAACAGAGTCGAGGTATTTTCAATTTAATTTCATTGATGCGCACAAATGGGTGCCTGTCTCAAGACAACACACCCTTGTCTCAAAAATCCTCACATTTATACACTTAACTAATACATATTAATTGTTATTTTCCTTAATGACTGGATCTTTCTTCTTTGCCCCTCGTGTAAATTAGTGTGCAGACTCTGTCTTCTTCCTTCATTGTCTTCTTTTGAGTAGGTGGTATCATTTGAGTAGGTGGTCAATGAGTCAGTGGTCGCGATCTCCCCCTGTAGGAATTACCTTTTACCTACTTCTTCCTTAATCTTGGCAGTTCCAAGCAGTTCTTCAAGGTTTGTTGATCAGACTACAATCCATTACCTTTTCTGACATACACATAAAGCCCCATTGTCTAGTAGTTAGTTCCTAAACCCTAAATCATGTCTAGTTATTGTTTCCCTATTTTAAATATTAACTGATGGGGGTTGTACACAGGACTTTAGCAGCTCCCTGGTTATTTCAATCATATTATACATATTAATTGATAACACTGGTGCAAGATGCAGCCTGTAATGTGGTGAGGCTGCAGCCAAGCAGGACACATGGTCTCTGCACAGCTACGACAGCTCTGCAGGCTGCACAAGGCCAGGTACCAAGGGTTATAAATCTCATCTCTGTCAAACGTGGCTGAACCTGGCCAATGGCTAAAAAGTCGTTGGAAGTGAAACTAAAAGCAGCACAGCACAACTGAACTGAATTCCTTTAAGAAAGCGGGATACACTGTCAGGAGCTGCTGCAATCCCTCTTCCTCTGAAGCACAGCTCCCTGCTATGGTAACAGTGTGTGACAGTGTTTTAACTGCCCCTAAGGATTTTAACTTAGGAGTCTCATGAATTCCCACAGTTGTGTCACACTATTTTGCATACATATTGGAAAATGCACTTTCTTTTATCCTATATTGATATGGAAGCCTGAATAACTAGCTAAAGTTTACAGATCAGCATTGAAATCTTTATTTTTAATGAAATCATTCATGACACAAAATATTGCTGATAGTTCTATATTGCTTCATTCAGGAAGAATAATCTAATGTATTCCCACACCAATTGGACTTGAACACACTGATTAAATAATTCAGAGAAGGTTAGGATGATTATGGGAACAAGAGAAATCTTTACTCTAAATCCCTGGTTCAAATTTAGCTCAGTGCTCATATATGCTGAGCCATGACACTTCATTCAGTGAATCACGCAGTATTTCTGGGCCCTTTTAGGAAGAAAACTGGAATAGCAGATCAGTTCTTTTCCTTTTAAAATCTGTAAATATGAGCCTGATAGTTTTAGGCTATCCCACTGCAGCTGACTTGCTGATGATGTCAGGAGCAATGGCAGAGGTTAAATACACATGAAGACTGAATTTAATGTCTCACTCCTATAAAAGAAAAATGTATGCTACTGCTTTTCCATGTCTATTCTGTGAATAAATAAAGGATTTCATTCTTCACTGAGTCACAGTGTTTTCTAACCACTGTTTTTTTCTGCCAGAAAAACCCCTCATGCTTATACCCCCTCAGGCATCATACTCTTTATAGGCAACTGTCAGGTAGAAGGGTCAGGAAGGAGACAAGTCAGAGCCACTAAGGATGCTCTGACAATTTCACAGTTAAATGTTCCATAACCAGAGACTGTAAGAACTACAGACGTGGAAAGGATCTGTGCCATGGGAAGAGGGAGAAAAATTATGTTGTTCATCTTTCCATCACTTTTTTGTATGTTTAAAATGTGGTGCCATTCTGCCTCCTTCTTTCTCCCCACTGTCCCCATCTCCTCTTCCTCAAGTTAAACCCCACAGTTCATTCAGTTGTACCTTGTACATCCCTGATCATTCTCATTGCTTTCCTTTGTAATATTTTCAGTAAGTCTAAATCTTTCTTACCTGTGACACCAGCAACTGAGCTAGCAATCCAGCCAAGACCTTAACCATGTTGGGTAGAGCACAAGTACAGTTCATTTCTTCCTTTATGCAGCCCAGTCTGGTGTTTATCTTTCCACAGCAACATGATATTGATGTTCTTGTCTAGCTCAGGATCCACCATAACCCCCAGATGTAAGAAATGCAATCATCTCAACAGCTGGCCTCATCCCCTATTTGTGCAATTGTTTAAACCGAAGTTTTGCATTTGCACTCATAGAATTGCATCCTGATCTTTCTGACTATATCTCCATTTTTTCAAGTTCGATTTGGATTCTAACCCTGTCATCTTGTGATGTGACTGCTTCTCACTGCTTTTCAGGAGCATGTGAGAAAATCCTTAAGCAGACACAGGATGAATAAGAAAAACAAAATTGTCTTAAGGGGAGTCTTGGAGACATAATCTACCACCACTGCAATTAAAACCTCCATGAGCTTTATTTTACTTTAATTTGTGTCCCAGATTTGAATGGCATTGTACAGCATAGTGTTTCACAAATTGAGCATTCGGTGATGGAGTTCAGTATTCTTTATTGCAGCGCTGGAAGCATGGGGGATCGCTCCTCCAAACGTGCTTAACCACGAGCTTAACTGTATGGGTTAAATACATGCCTTACATACATATTCACTAGATTTCCGAGAAATGTTATGCATAGTCAGTTATCCGAAAAGCTATTAGCATATGTAAATGTCCTTTACGCAAGTGCACTGGAGGTCTCTGGTGGTCGTCCGGAGTCCTCTGGTGGTCGTCCATAGTCTTCCTCACTTGTCTGCTCTTTGACCCTTGTTGTATGAGTTTGCGCAGTATGCTCCTCTTCTGGGCCTCACAAACAACTTCTCTGCTTATCTCCTAACTTTAGCTCAGACATCACAAAAGACAGAACATCTCCCCTTATCACACGGGATACCTCCACAAACAAGACATATCATTACATACACAGGCTTATGTCCTTGGCTTGTCTACGTAAATCAACTTATGAAGACAGTTGTTAATCTTCTAACAAATTCCGAAGTCCTTTATCTGACAATACACTGAGTCAAAGCATACGTTCTATTTCTGCATCTACTAGGCCTAGTGTCAGCCTCTGCATCAATTCCCCCCTTTTCTTTATGCTTAGGCGGATTCTTCCGCCTGTCACAGATTTTCATCTTCTTTGAAAGATTCAAAGTATTTCCCTGTTTCTAATTGGTGTCTTATTTTGTTTCGTTTCCAATCTTCATAGCTTTTTACAGTATTTTGACTGAGACAAGGGGAGTCAAAAGAATCTCAGTAGACATAATAAAGGGGGGTGAAAGATGATGTTTAGCGCTTACATTGTTGAAATTAGCTGACATAGAGACAGTCCTTGATAAGAAGAGCTGGTCCTAAGAACCAGCCAATAAGGTAAAGACAGTTCCTGATAAGAAGCAGGAGCAGGCCCCAAGAGCCAGCTAAGACTGGTCTTGCGGCTTGGGTGAATACCAAGAAATCACTGAGCCTGCGCAAGAAGAAAGGTTACTAGCGGTGACGAAGAGGAGTCATCTATCTTCATCTCTGCGACCACCAGACGACCACCATAAAGAGGCACTGCGCAAGCGCAGTTGAGAGGAGACTATGGAAATGACCTCTCGGAGCTAATTTTAATATGAAGCGGGGACAGGTCATGCATATGTATAGGCGTATTGTGAATATGTAACACTTGACTGTATAAACTTGAAACTAACTGCCGAGTCGGGCGCGCACGACTTTGGTGGGACTACCCCCCGTGCTGCCCAGCGCTGAATAAACATACCTACTTTACAATCTCACTGATTGTGGAGTCCGTTTCCGCACGTCATTGACAGTGCCACATAAAGCATTTTATCATGATACAGATCAATACTCCCAATGCCAAAAGGACAATGATCATAACAAAAATTTGCTTTAACCAACCAAAATTAGGTAACCATGATGTTAATTTGTTCCACATCTCTTCAAACCCCCATGTTAGGTCATCTCTCGTTACCTCGTGTAAAACTGCAGTTTGTTTCTTAATCTCTTCCAGGTCTGTAGAAATTCTTCCACTTTGATCTATATACATACAACAACTAGCATTTACGATCGTACATACTCCACCTTGGGAGGCTAACAACATATCTAATGCCATTCTATTTTGTAACATGATCTGAGACAGGCTAGATACCTCTAGTTGTAGTGCTTTTATCGCATCTATTGTCCGATTTTTGATGTTCTCTATTACTGCTGATATATTGACAATGGCTTTTTCCAGTTCACTTACTCCCAACCACGGAAGGAACCACCGGGCAAAGCTATGGAAGGCAGTGGGCCTTCTTACTAAAGGATTTTCAATATCTCGTTTAGCCCTTAGGAGAGGTGTTCCTTTTAGTGGGGAATTATGTATAGTTATATTTGGAATCGCTGCTCCCAAGGTACATGTTCCCATCCAATCTCTAGGTAACACTTTCCGAGCAGTGTCGTTGCATAGCCAGTACCACCCTCTCCCTTCCGGCACTGGCCATGCTGTAGTATTAACAGAGATTGAAGTCCCAATGTCTATTGTCTTATTACAAACGGTATGATTCCCCACATATGTTCCACCAATACAATCAATCTTCCCTTGTCCCTTAGGGGGATTACATCTCCATATGCATGTACAGTAAGGTTCCAGTGTCTCAGGGCTAGTTATTTCTAACTTCCAGATCTCATCATTGTTAGTATTCCGTGAAGTATTTTCCCAAAGACTCGCCCAGGAATGATCCTTTGGTACCGGAATACCAATTAAAGGGAGTCCTTTTCCTCCGTATTCTGGTAAGTGAGTACATACCCAACAATCAGTTTTGTTCAGAATCCTAGAGATATTCTGGGTTAAAGCGAAATGTGTATTTGAGTGCCATCGAGCTCCATTTGAGCCAAGTAATGCCTCCATTACCATCATGATTTGGAGAACCGCAGAGTTGTGGGCCCTGTAGGGACGACCGTCCATGGTTTCTCGGGTGCTTTCTTCACTCTCGAATAGTGGATCCAGGCAGGCTGTTCTTTGATCCTGATAGCAGTGAAAGTCGTCAGTAAGACTTGATAAGGTCCTTCCCACTTCTCCTCCAAGGGTTGTCCTGAAAAAGTCTTTATATACACATAATCACCTGGTTTAAAGGAATGAATTGGTTGATCTAATCCTCTAGCTCTAGCTCCTAAAACTTGCTTGTTTATTTTCTCTAGCTGCTTTTGGAGGGAGATCATATAATTATATATATATCCCGTACCTTGCTGGGTTATGTCCTCCCCTGTAAACTGAAACAAGTACGGTCTTCCATACAGTATTTCAAAGGGACTTAAATTGTCCTTTGTTTTTGGTTTCACCCTCACTCTAAGCAGTGCCAAGGGGAGAGATTGGGGCCACGTTAAGTTAGTCTCCTGACTGATTTTTGCTATTTGTTGTTTGATTAAATGATTCATTTTTTCCACTTGCCTGAGGTCTATATGGGGTACGCAATTGCCAATCTATTTTTAGGATCGTACTTACTTGTTGTACTATTTTGGCACAAAAATGAGAACCCCGATCAGAGGATATCGTGGCAGGAATTCCAAAACGAGGAATAATTTCATTCAATAATATTTTAGTTACTTCTCTTGCTTTGTTCGTTCGGCAAGGGAAGGCTTCTGGCCAGCCGGAAAAGGTGTCAGTCATGACTAATAGATATTGATACCCCCCTTTTCTAGGGAGCTCTGAAAAATCAATTTGCCACTGTTGTCCTGGATAATTTCCTCTGCCGATCGTTCCCAATTTTACTTTATTGGTCACATTGGGGTTATTACGTAGGCAAGTTTCACATTGTTGGGACACCTGTTTCACTATAGTATATAAATTTCGCCCTATCAGTTTCTGATTTAAGCTCTTATACAAGGCATCTGACCCCCAATGTGTTTTATTATGTTCAATTAAAACTGTGGGCCATAATAAGTTAGATGGTATTATGACCCGACCATCTGCTATATGGACCCACCCATTCTCTGCCATTTTACCTTTTAAATCTTCAATTAACTTCAAATCTTCCTTTGAGTAGTTTGGTTTCTGATTTGTACTTACAGTTTGGATTTTACCGTCTGGTATTAAGGATAAAACCTTTTCTCCTGATTTTGCCACTCTCCTGGCTTCATAATCAGCCAGACGATTTCCAATTTCCGAGTCAGTATTTCCTTTCTGATGTCCTCGGCAATGCATAATGGCCACTCTCTCCGGTTGTTGTACAGCCTCTAATAGTCTTAGGATTTCTTCAGCGTGTTTTACTTGTTTTCCTTGGGCAGTCAGTAGTCCTCGCTCTTTCCAAATGGCCCCATGAGCATGTACTACACCAAACGCATATTTAGAGTCCGTCCAGATGTTTATCCTCTTCCCTTTTGCTAGCTCTAATGCCCGAGTTAGAGCAATTATTTCTGCTTTTTGGGCCGAAGTTCCCGAGGGTAACGGTTGTGATTCAATTACCCGTTGAGTTGTTGTGATGGCATACCCAGCCTTACGTTGTCCTTGTTGCAGGAAACTGCTCCCGTCTGTATACCAGGAGTCCTCTGCATCCTCCAAAGGTTCTTCCTTAAGGTCTGGTCGGCTTGAATAAGTGGCTTCCATGGTTTCAATACAATCATGTGTCACTGGCTCATCTAGAGTCCCACTGAGGAAAGAGGCTGGATTGACAATATTAGTAACCACAATTTCTATATCATCTTGTTCTACCAATATTGCTTGATATTTCAGAAACCTTTGGGGTGAGAGCCAATGGCTCCCTTTTTGTTCTAGGACCGCTGATACCATGTGAGAGACTAGTACTGTTATTTTCTGGCCCATAGTAAACTTTCGGGCTTCTTGGATATTAATTACAACTGCTGCAACAGCTCGAAGGCAGCTTGGCCAGCCTTTGCTTACTTCATCTAATTGTTTAGAGAAATAAGCCACTGCTCGTTTGTAGGGACCAAGTCTTTGTGCCAACACTCCTAAAGCAATTCCTTGTCTCTCGTAGGAGAACAACCAAAACGGTTTGGAGACATTCGGTAACCCTAGGGCAGGGGCCCTCATTAGTTCTTGTTTAAGCTGCTTAAATGCATTTCGTGCTTCACCTGTCCAGACTAATTTCGACTGATTTCCTTTTATCAGTTCGTACAGAGGTTTGACTAACATTCCATAATTGTATATCCAAAGCCGGCACCAACCTGTCATTCCCAGAAAAGTTCGCAACTCCTTTACCGTCTGTGGTTCTGGAGTTTGACAGATGGCCTCTTTCCGTTCAGGTCCAAGTTCCCGTTGTCCTCCGGAGATTTCTAGTCCTAGATAGGTCACGCGTTGTTGGACCAGCTGGGCTTTCTGTTGAGAAACTCGATATCCATTTAAACCCAGAAAATTAAGAAGGCTTATAGTCCACTGAATACAATCTTCCCGAGTTTCTGTAGCTACTAGGAGGTCGTCTACATATTGCAACAAGACTCCCTCTCGGCTGGGCGGTTCCCAGGTTTCGAGCTCCTTTGCCAATTGATTTCCAAAAATGGTAGGGCTATTTTTAAAACCCTGAGGTAATACTGTCCATGTTAATTGAGTTTTTCTTCCTGACTCTGGATTTTCCCATTCAAAAGCAAACAAATTTTGGCTCTCAGTGGCTAGGGTCAGGCAGAAAAAGGCATCCTTCAAATCCAGCACGGTAAACCAAACTTGATTATCTTTTAATTTTGTTAGTAAAGTATACGGATTTGCTACCACAGGATGTATATCCTCAGTAATTTTGTTTATTGCTCTCAAATCCTGAACTAGCCTGTAACTCTCTCTGTCAGCTTTCTTAATTGGTAATATTGGAGTATTATATTCTGATTCACATTCTATCAACAGACCATATAGTAGGAATTTGTCTATTATTGGTTTTATCCCTTTTCTGTCTTCTAGTTTCAAAGGATACTGTTTAATTTTGACAGGTTCCTTTCCGCCCTTTAATCTTATCACTATTGGTGCTGCATTCTTTGCTCTTCCCGGGACTTCAGAGGCCCACACGCCAGGGTATACTTGATTAACAATTTCCTGAGGAGTATTTATATTACATTTCACTTGGGCTTGTAACAGGGCTAGGCTTAAGACATTAATCAACTGATTTTCCTTAATTCTCAAGACCATATTTCCTCTATCAAAGGTGATTTTTGCGTCTAGGTGTTCTAATAGATCTCGTCCCAATAGAGACTGTGGGGACTCCGGTAAATACAAAAATTTATGTATTCCAATTTGTTTACCTAATTTGTATTTAAGTGGTTTTAAAAAGTATGCTTTAGTTTGTCGTCCAGTAGCCCCTCTTACTGTTACGAATTCGGTGTCCTCTGGTATTAACTTTTGATTTAACACTGAGTATGTTGCCCCTGTATCTATTAAAAAGTCTATTTCTTGCTCCTCCATCCCTAGTTTAATTTTAACCAGAGGGTCCGCTAGGGTGGATTCCTCCGGTTCCCTTCATGCTTTGGAGGTAACATTGGCAACGACAGCACGATTCTCTAATTTAGGGCATTCTCCTTTCCAATGACCCGTTTCTTTGCAATAGGCACATTGATCTGATTTTAAAGTCTGTCGAGCACCCCTTCGATTCCCGTTTCCTCGACCTCTCCCACGAAGCAAGTTACCTTGTCATCCCAGTGCAGCCACAGTGGCTATGGCAATTGCCGTCCCCAGTTTCTGTTTCTCATCCCTTTCCCTGTTCTGATATGCTCTCAAGGCTTCCTCCATTAATCTCTCTAAGTCTCTAATATCCGGCTCTTTTAATTTTTGGAGTTTTCTTCTTATGTCCTCTGAGGATTGCCCAAGAAATAAGGACACTAATTGCTGTCTCCCCACGTCAGATGAGGGGTCTAAAGTGGTAAATTTTCACATGGCTGCTCTTAACCGATCCAAAAATTCTGTTGGGGTCTCTGTCTGACCCTGTTTTACGGCATACAGATTCGACCAATTCACTGCTTTTGGTATTGCATTTTCAATACCTAATTTTATCCATTCTTGGTATCTTTTCAAAAGCTGATAATCAGTATTATCATTCGGGTCCCAATTGGGATCCGTTCTGGGCACATGATTATCTATTGTGCCTGGTAAGGTTCCAGCAGTGATTTGAATCTGAACTTGTGTTTGAGCTGCTCTTATTACTAGTTGTTTTTCGGTCTCGGTTAGAGCATCCAACATTAAATCGATGTCTTTCCAATCTGGGTCCTGATTTTTAACAATCAGTTCAAATCTTTTAGCAATCCCTTCAGGATCATCACGGTATCCTTTTACCACTTCTTTCCATGAATCCAAATCATTCATAGTGAAAGGTATTTTAATTCTAGTGGGGCCTGCCGTTCCCATTGCTTGTCTTAAGGGGGCCAGAAGCACCGGTCTCGTCTTACTCCGAGTACGAGCTGTAATCGGAGTAGAACCCCGGTCTTCAGAGTCCTGTTCGATGTTACCATTGCCCGCACTTGCCCCTGCCCCTGCCCCTTCTCCTTCTCCTCCAGGAGATTCTTCCATTATTGCCGGGACTGGAGGTGGTAATGGTGGGGAAACAAAATCCTCCATTCTCTCCTCAATTTCTCTTAGTTTTAAACACCTCTGCCCTATGTTACAGGCTGAACAACATCTCTTCAATTTCTCAGAATCTCTTTTTTCCTTTTCCATTGCTAGCACAAGTGGGTCTTGCGGAGCTATATTAACTCCGCACTCTCTTTGCCATTCTGGATGATTTCTCAAAGTGAAAAACATATCCGCATATATAACTTCATCCCATTTTCCCTCCCGCCTTAAAAATAACATCAGCTGTAGCAATGTGTTATAATTCAAAGTTCCATTAAAAGGCCACACTTCGCCACTGTCCAGTCTATATAAAGGCCACCACTGGTTGCAATATTTAATTAAGGTCTTTTTGTCCACGCTTCCGCCTGGAGGTCCCCCGATTTCCTTCCAATGTGCCAGGATACAACCTAAGGGGCTCTTTTTCAATATTCCACCGCTCTGTTTCCCTCCCATATTACTCGCCCTGATTTCTGTCTGCCCAACCACAAATTATTTCCACTACGTACGTAGCTCTCTCCCTCTTGTCCCAGGAAGTCCAGACCCAACACTTAGGGCAGTCAATATCCTTTCCACAACCTATTTGCAACCTTTGTTTACACCACACACACTCCAGGATATATATAGATCTACACTCGTTTCCCGGATGCAAAAGACACCATTCATATATCCACATTTATATAATACACCAAACAAGGAATTTCTTACAATAACAACACCACAAGACAAGTAAGACAATCAAACTCAGACTTATAACTAAAATAATAATGTAAGAGTTCACATCCCAAACCATCAGTGAATCAATCACACCTCATTCGTCTCCGGCCGTACCTCCCACGGAGTTACGAACTGCGGATCGGAATTTCACACACTCCCTGCAGCTGCTTCTCACTCACTCAATCATTCAATTTACCGTTTCGACACAGTTAGAACTCACAAACAGTATCCATAATCCAATTCCGATGGTTGTTTACCACATTCAGTTAGCCGAAAGATCAAAACCAAAAGTACGTGAGTGGGCACCAAACCAAACCTAAAGCGCACAAAGTGCACAACAAAAATGCCCAAACACGTATCAAACCAAATGCATACCAAGAGCATCGGCTACCTGGCATACGCTGTCCTGCATAAGTTAGTCTTATGACTTATGGATAGCTTTACAAATGACCGGTCCCAAACCCAAAGATACAAAATAAAGAATACCTCACACTCCTTTAGATGGTGTCCTTGTCTGCTCCCGCAGTGATCTGAGTGAGGCGAGGAGTCCCTCCGGGAAAATCCCGGGGGTACCCTAGGGAGTCCTGTTCTCAGCGGGTCCTGCAGCCGAGCAGAGCGGGTCCCATCTGGGGTGCCAGATTGTTTCACAAATTGAGCATTCGGTGATGGAGTTCAGTATTCTTTATTGCAGCGCTGGAAGCACGGGGGATCGCTCCTCCAAACGTGCTTAACCACGAGCTTAACTGTATGGGTTAAATACATGCCTTACATACATATTCACTAGATTTCCGAGAAATGTTATGCATAGTCATTAGTTATCCGAAAAGCTATTAGCATATGTAAATGTCCTTTACGCAAGCGCACTGGAGGTCTCTGGTGGTCGTCCGGAGTCCTCTGGTGGTCGTCCATAGTCTTCCTCACTTGACCGCTCTTTGACCCTTGTTGTATGAGTTTGCGCAGTATGCTCCTCTTCTGGGCCTCACAAACAACTTCTCTGCTTATCTCCTAACTTTAGCTCAGACATCACAAAAGACAGAACATCTCCCCTTATCACACGGGATACCTCCACAAACAAGACATATCATTACATACACAGGCTTATGTCCTTGGCTTGTCTACGTAAATCAACTTATGAAGACAGTTGTTAATCTTCTAACAAATTCCGAAGTCCTTTATCTGACAATACACTGAGTCAAAGCATACGTTCTATTTCTGCATCTACTAGGCCTAGTGTCAGCCTCTGCATCAATACCGTTTGGTCCGCGGCTTCAGGAGGTCGTTGTCTGCTCCCGCGGTGAGCGGCTGGCAGCGGAGGCTCCACCGAGGAAAGTGCTCGGGGCGCGCCGAGGGGCGTCCGCTCCGCAGTCAGTCCCGCAGCCGAGCAGAGAGTCTCCTGCCTGGCTCGCCAAACCGACGTGCGGAAACAGACTCCACAATCAGTGAGATTGTAAAGTAGGTATGTTCATTCAGCGCTGGGCAGCACGGGGGGTAGTCCCACCAAAGTCGTGCGCGCCTGACTCGGCAGTTCGCTTCAAATTTATACAGTCAAGTGTTACATATACATGGAGTTTCGCAATACGCCAATACATAGGCATGATCTATCCCCGCTTCATATTAAAATTAGTTCCAAAAGTCACAAGGCCGGTCTTGGCTGGTTTTTGGGGTGGACTGCTGCTTCTTATCAGGGACTATCTCCTGCCCCAGCCAGCCTCAACAATGCAAACATTAAGCATCACTTCTCATCCTCTTGGGCCAACAATGCAAACATTAAGCACCACTTCTCATCCTCTTGGGCCAACAATGCAAACATTAAGCACCACTTCTCATCCTCTTGGGGCACATCTACCTCTATTGAAATTTCTTTAACTTCATTATAAGCTGAATAATTATTAAACAGTTCTTATCTACATCCATATATCTACTATATCTACTAAGGTTCCTTTGGCTCCCCGTTTCACAGGTCCGTACGTAAACGATGTCCCCTGGTTGGAATGGATGAACTGGTGTATCCAACAGGAGAGAGACCTTCTGATTTAGATACCTGTGTAGTGAAGATAAAATCTGCGAAAGAGAAATAAATTACTCTTTAACATCAGCCTGCCCTTTTATATGCATTTGGTCTCCTGTGATGTTAGAAAAATTCATGGGATATGCTTTACCGTACAGAATCTCAAAAGGGCTTACTTTCTCTTTGACCCTAGGAGTTATTCGAATTTGTAAAAGAGCTATAGGTAAATTTTCTATCCATTTAGGATGTTGTCCTGGGTTCAGCTGGGATAGAGTTAATTTTCACAGGAACCTGGGAGGGGGCTGTGAGAGACTCAAAGAGTTAATGTCTCAAACATTGTGGTGGGGCAAGTTCTGCTTAAAGACAAACCCTGCACAACAAGGAGCCAAGGTGAAAAGCCCATCAGCTCAGACATCAGCAACAGGAGGGGGAGGGCATGCTGGAGGGTGCGCAGCTCCCTGTTCTGATAAGCTGTTCTGATACAAAGATCAAACAATGGCCATGTCTGCAGGGAAGGAGAAGTTACTCCCCAAATGACCCCCAAGCCCAAAGGCTCACAAACTGCTCATTAACCTGATGAGTTTGGGTGCCCGCCCAAAGGAGGGGGCAAGGATGATAAAAGGACACAAACTGAAGCCCCATGTGCGCGTGCCCACCGGAAATGGACCCCTCGGCTGACTGAACCAATGCTGGACCCAGGACCGGTGAAATCTTTCTCTCTTCCTTTTTCTCTCTCTGTCTTCTTCTCTCTTTCCTTTTCCACAATCCCTACACCTCATCCGTTTCAAGACATAAACCATTGAGCAAGTCTGGGACTAAGAGTGGATCCAGCCACCCCTGGGCCCTTCTCTGAGGAGGAGTCTAGAAAGCAAGGGGGTCTTCTCTGAACCTCGTGACTCAACGGGAGGGATCTCCTTATTCCCTGAATTGATGTATATGGTTACACAGTTTACAGAAGTAGTCTTATGCTAATTCCTGTTGTGAGAAACCCTGCCACCTGCTACCACGCCTCCCCAGTTCAGTTTGCTTCTGTCATGAATAAAATGTTTAACTGATCGTTTGGTGTCATTTCACCTTAATTTAGCCTGAGGGAATTTCGAATTAAACATGACTCCCTGGTCTGTCCAGTCTGGGTCGTGACAGGGGCACAGCCAGGACAGCTGACCTGAACTAGCCAAGGAGCTATTCCATACCATGTGACATTATGCTCAGTATATAAATGGGGAGCAGGCTGGGGGGAGGTGCTCAGCTTTCGGTGGGGGGAAGTGGTGGAGCGTCAGGTTCCGGGTAGTGAGCAATTGCACTGTGCATCACTCTTTTTGTATATTCTTAGTACCATTGTTGTTGTTGTAACTTCCCTTTTTGTGTTGTCCCAGTAAATTGTCCATATCTCAACCCACGAGGTTCCGTTTTTTTTTTTCTTTTCTCCTTTCTGATTCTCCTCCCCATCCCACCGGAGGGGGGCGGGAGGAGTGAGCGAGCGGCTGCGTGGTGCTTTGTTACCGGCTGGGCTGAAACCACGACAGGTGTGTTTCTTGACACAGTTTAGCAGGTTGCCTTTTAAGAGTTTGATTCATTCTTTCTACTTTCCCACTTGATTGTGGCTTCCAAGGGGTGTGTAATTCCCACTTAATCTGTAAAAATTTAGAACCCCTTTGCACCACTCCTGAAAATTGGCCTCACTTTATTGCAGAGGAGATTCCTTCTGGAATACCAAATCGGGGTATTATTTCCTTCAATAAGATTCTAATTACCTCTCTAGCTTTGTTGATACAGCAAGGGAAAGCCTCTGGCCAGCCAGAAAAGGTATCTACCAATACCAATAAATATTTATATTGGTTATACCTAGGTAGCTCTGAAAAATCTATTTGCCAGTATTCCCCAGGAGTTATTTCTTGTTTCACAATTCCTCCTATAACCTTTTTCCCAATTCTTGGTGTGAGAAATGCACTCACGCTGAATTTCATGAATTTTACAAGTTTATTATAGAACAAAGGCAAACAGCGCTGGGCGCATGGTCAAAACCAGAAGCGCACCGGTTATACCCGAACTTGCCTTTTTATACACTGTGTTTGTGGCGTTTCAAAGGGGTTATTTTAATATTTCAGGTATCTATTAACATAACTCCACCCCAGACCACCCCCCACTTGTGTGCGTCTCTTGTGGTTCGGAGGGGCCTTCAGGGATCTGCAAGGGATGAAGTCAGTAGTCTTCCTCTGGCGGCCTTCGGGGATCTGCAAGGGATGAAGTCAGTAGTCTTCCTCTGACTGCACTTTTCACCCTGTCGTTTTCCTCCAGTCACACTTTTCAATATTTTCACATTAAACTTCTGTTTTTCCTTTGTTCTTCTCGTATCTTTCATGTCAAATAATCTTTGACCCCCAAAATGCTGTTCTCATGCTAACAAATCACTCCTTATCTTCTTACTTGTGTTCTCAGTTTTACTCGTCCTTGAGTCCATATGTCTGTTTTTCTGTGTTTTCACAAATCTATCTACACATCCTTTAATTACTTGAGTTACAGGATGTCTTATCTCATCAGAAGAAACTACATATTCTGCTTGTGCCCATTTATTGCCTACAAACTATAAAATACAATTGATGTCTGGAATATATTAACTACATATTTCCCGTGTTAAGGCCTAATTTAGTGGCAGTGAGGCAAACATCCTTTCGGGACATAGCTTATGCAGTAGTTAGGCAAATTTCAGTGTTCTTGTGTTGCGAAAGCCAATATACATTTCACACTTGGATTATTAGCACAGCAGATGGTACACTTTTTTACTACCATGTCTGCTATCCTTTCCATCTTGTTCCAAAAAAAAATTTCTTTTTGCAGTTATTTTCAATGCGTCTGTGCCTGTATGCATCTCCTGATGTAATCTCTTGAGCAAAGTTTCCATCATTCTTTCAGGAATCGATAATTGCTTTAATGGTGTTATCCACCAACCTTGTTCATTTTTGGAGCAGTCTATTTGTTCGGCTAATTGATCTTCCCTCTCAGGATATTTTGGTGGTGGTAATTCTAAACGAGGCCCTGGAATTAAAGCTCCTTCAAATTTTGGCTCCTTGAGAGCCACCTTTTTAGCAAGACAATCAGCCTTCCGATTTCCTTCTATAATTTCACTGTTTCCTTTTTGGTGGGCTTTGCAATGTATTATTGCAACCTTCTTTGGTAAGAGAACCGCTGGCAGCAGTCTCATAACTGCAGTCCCATATTTTATTGGAGTTCCTTGCGAGTTTAACCGTCCCCTTCCCTTCCAAACTGCCCCACGGGGGTGGACCACCCCAAATGCATATTTAGAATCTGTATATATATTAACTCTTTTTCCGTGGCTAAACTCCAGAGCTCGCGTCAATGCTATTAATTCAGCCTTTGGAGCGGATGTGTTGCTAGGCAGTGCCTTAGGCTCTAACGGTCGGGCATTTGTTACCACTGCATAGCCAGCTCTTCGTTTTCCTTCCAGCATATAGCTGCTGCCATCGGTGAAGAGCTCTACTTCTGCATCAGGCAGGGGTTCATCTTGTAGGTCTGGTCTGCTGGAATACACTTGTTCAATAGTGGTTAGACAATCATGTTGTAATTCATCAGATTCTGAGACTGGGAGCAAGGTAACAGGATTCAAAGGGGAGATCAAAGAAAGTGTGACAGCATCTTGTTCCAGTAACACAGCTTGATATTTTGCTAATCTACTTGGGGAAATCCAGTGACGCCCCTTATTGTCAAGGAGGGATGATACAGCATGAGGTACAAACATGGTAATTGGTTGGCCCAGTGTCGGTTTTTGAGACTCCTCAATCAAGGTTATAGTCGCCGCTACTGCCCTCAAGCAGGCGGGCCAACCTTTGGCTGATCTCATCCAATTGTTTGGAAAAGTATCCCACTGGTCTCTTTTCATTTCCCAATTTCTGTGTTAATACTCCCAGAGCCACCTGCTGTCTCTCATGTACATATAATTCAAAGGGCTTTCTTAAATTTGGTAGTCCCAAAGCAGGAGCTTCCATCAACTTTCTTTTAATTCCATCAGAACTTGTACAGCATTCTGCTGTCCATTCCAAGATTCCCTCAGGTCCTTTTAGAGTAGCGTATAACTGTTTAGCAATCAGTCCAAAATTAGGAATCCATAGCCAGCACCTATCCGGCCATTCCAAAAAATCCCCTCGATTGTTTCTTTCTTACTGGTTGGGCTTCTAGGTTTAATTTGACTATTGCTGGAGCAGCGTTCTTGGCTCATCCAGGTTTCTTGGAGGCCCATACCAGAAGTATTACAGCATCCAAAATTTCCTCTGGGATTCTGGTCTCTTCTTGTTTCTTTTCAGTCAATAGACACAACTGAGCTCTCCATGCTGTCCCTTCAAGCACATGTAGCTGAATAGACTTATCAAAAAAATGTTAGTTGTGCTTTCAGTTTACACGATAGATCTTGTCCCAAAAATGGGAGGGGGGGCATTCTGGCATATATAGAAATTCATGAGCCAAAGTAGTATTTCCAATTGTACGTTCCATAGGTTTTTTAAAAATGGCCTAAAAGCTCGCTTTCCTGTGACCCCATGTCGTGGTTTCAGCCCAGCTGGTAACAAAGGACCACGCAGCCACTCGCTCACTCCTCCTGCCCCCCTCCGGTGGGATAGGGAAGAGACGGAGGAGAGAAAAGAAAAAAAAAACCGGAACATCGTGGGTTGAGATAAGGGCAGTTTACTGGGACAACACAAAAAAAAAGGTTACAACAACAACAACGGTACTAAGAAAGAATATACAAAAGGAGTGATGCACAGTGCAACTGCTCACCACCCGGAACCCGACGCTCTGCCACTTCCCCCACCGAAAGTCAAGAGGTCTCCCCCTAGCCCCCCGGCCTGCTCCCCATTTATACACTGAGCATGATGTCACATGGTATGGAATAGCTCCTTGGCTAATTCAGGTCAACTGTCCCGGCTATGCCCCCCCACCTACCAGGTTCCTGTAAAAATTAACTCTATCCCAGCTGAACCCAGGACACCCGAACAATTGGCATATACATTTTACTTAAAGGCCCCTTACAGCTAGTTACTACCGAATAGGTTGCCCCACTATCTGTCAGGAAAATTATAACTTCGTTCCCCAGTGTATTGGCTTTGTGTGGCAGGTTTTGGTAGCTGGGGGGGTTACAGGGTGGCTTCAGTGAGAAGCTGCTGGAAGCTTCCCCTGTGTCCGACAGAGCCAATACCAGCCGGCTCTAAGACGGACCCGCTGCCGGCCAAGGCCGAGCCAATCAGCGATAGTGGTAACGCCTCTGTGATAACATTTTTAAGAAGGAAAAAAGTTGCGGGACAGACAGAAACGGCAGCCGGAGAGAGAGTGAGAACATGTAAGAGAAACAACCCTGCAGACACCAAGGTCAGTGAAGAAGGAGGGGGAGGAGATGCTCCAGGTGCCGGAGCAGAGATTCCCCTGCAGCCCGTGGTGAAGACCATGGTGAGGCAGGCTGTCCCCCTGCAGCCCATGGAGGTCCACGGTGGAGCAGATATCCACCTGCAGCCCATGGAGGACCCCACGCCGGAGCAGGTGGGTTCCCGAAGGAGGCTGTGACCCCGTGGGAACCCCACGCTGGAGCAGGCTCCTGGCAGGACCTGCAGATCTGTGGAGAGAGGAGCCCATGAAGCAGGTTTTCTGGCAGGACTTGTGACCCCGTGGGGGACCCACACTGGAGCAGTGTGCTCCTGAAGGACTGCATGCTGTGGAAGGGACCCATGCTGGAGCAGTTCGTGAAGAACTGCAGCCCGTGGGAAGGGCCCACGTTGGAGAAGTTCATGGAGGACTGTCTCCCGTGGGAAGGACCCACGTTGGAGAAGTTCATGGAGGACTGTCTCCCGTGGGAGGGACCCCATGCTGGAGCAGGGGAAGAGTGTGATGAGTCCTGCCCCTGAGGAGGATGAAGCGGCAGAAATAACGTGTGATGAAATGACTGTAAACCCCATTCCCCGTCCCCCTGCGCCGCTGGGGTGGGTAGGTAGAGAATCCGGGAGTGAAGTTGTGCCCGGGAAGAAGGGAGGGGTGGAGAGAAGCTGTTCTGAGATTTGGTTTTATTTCTCATTACCCTACTCTGATTTGATTGGTAATAAATTAAGTTAATTTTCCCCAAGCTGAGTCTTTTTTGCCCCTGATGGTAATTGGTGAGTGATCTCTCCTGTCCTTATCTCGACCCACAAGCTCTTTGTTATATTTTCTCTCCCCTGTCCAGCTGAAGAAGGGGAGTGATAGAATGGCTTTGGTGGGCACCTGGCATCCAGCCAGGGTCAACCCACCACACCCAGCATTATGGGAACCAGGGGATCGGCTGGGGAAATCTCAATATTCTCCCCAGTCCCCTTCACTCAGTATCAGATGTCCCTAGCATAATTAGGTTAGTATTTAATTCTGGTCACCCTTTTCCTGAAGATTCAGCAAATAATTTTTCTTTCTGTGGGCATTCCGTCCGCATTTTCTCGATAGGACCCCACTGATTGCTTCCAATTCGATAGATCTGAGGTAGTGAATGGGACATGTACAAATACTGGCTGTCCCTCCACCCCTATTGCCTGTCTCAAGGGAGCTTGTATAATGGCATGCTGTCCCCCTCGTTCTCCCTGAGATTGGGCTAAAATTCTCACTCCCTGCTCTTGAGCTGGAAGTGGGCTGGTCTTGATACCGAAAAGCCGGTCGAAGAAACTCTCTAAGACTCGTTTTGGGGTTTTAGAAAGCAGGCATTCTTTATTGCAGCACTGGGTGCATGGGGGATAGTTCCACCTAGTGTGCATACCACAGCTCCAGCACAAACAGGTTATATAGAATAACTAATTGCATATTAATCAGATTAGTATACATATACATAAAAATGATTGCATCTGATTATCATAGTACTGCCTACATCCGATCATGCGCAATGAAGGATCCATTTGAGTTGAAGGCCTGCTTTTGCGACCTCCGACCCATTTGAAGTTCTTGCTGGCTGTCCTTGAAGTCTTTATTCTTGTCCTTGTTCTTTGATCTTGAAGCTTAATGCAGTTTCAATCACATGTGGTCAGTTTCAACATTGTTCTCATCTAGCATACAGGAACATCTAGTCATAAGAGCAAAGAACTGCAAGGCTTATGAGTAACTACCTCTACTAGTTAATTGCTTGGCTATACTTTTGTCTATTTTTTCAATCATAGCGTTAGTATAAGATTTCTAATAATTATTTACCAAATCTCACTTTTACAGTCACCTAGCAGCAAACCATTTTCCACGGCTGGTACAAAATATTAAAACCATCAATATATTTAGACATACCATACAGAATGTATGGAAATATGCTATCAGTCTTCATAACAACAAATTTAATTTTTCTAGCAATTTTCTGTTGTTCTTCTGTTGCAAATACTCTGATAAAGAAATTAAGATTTGATTATATAAAAGAGGTTTGATTAAGAAGCAGAAAATTGTGAAGCATAACGTATAGTAGTGTTAAGTTTGAAATGTAGTCAGAAACTTTAGGAACTGTGTTAAGCGTGACCATAGGAACCTTAGTATTGTTAAGTTTGAAATAAGCTAACCATAGAAGCTTCACCAGGAACTTACTGGTTTTCTTATGTTTTGTTTCAAGAAACTAAGGAAACCATCATGGACACCAGATTGCTGCTTGGAAACCCCCTTACCCTTCCCATCTCAATTTGAGTATCAAGGATTCCAATCAGTAGAGCTAAGTGAAATTGACTAATGATTGTTTTTAAATAAGACTATTGATAGGTGATATAATCAAAGGACCAATCATTATAAAGGTTAAATTTAAGAGCAAGCATAGTATGCATTTTTATGTAAAGAGCTTATGTAACAATGACTTGACAGAAAATGTTTTTATAAACTGATGAATTTAATGTTAAGCTGGACACACCTTTGGAGGAGCAATCCCCCATGTCCCCAGCGCTGCAATAAATGAAGTGCCTGCTTCTTAACTTCACATCGGTGTTAAGGAGTTTTATTCCGGATTTCAGTAACAGTTTTGGCGACCCAGGTGGGACCTTGCAAGTGAGACTGGATGAGATCGAGTGTTGATTGAACTCTGGCCGGCACCGAGGAATTCTCGGGGAGAACCATCTCTCTTGACTCACAAAGCTCCTCGCAACGTTCCCTGGAGAAAGGGTAAGGCACTTCTTCTTTGGGATTTGTTTGGATAGCCTGCCCGTAAGGCGTGGCGAAAGCTTCGCAGGGTTGGGGCTTGGAGGGTACCCATTTGCATTGGAAGCCTAGGCATCTGCTCGTCAGTCATAAGCGAAAGCTATTGCTGGGTTGGACATTTGTGTATTTGGGACAATTGTCATTTGCATTTGTTTGGTATTTGATATTTGGTATTTGATATATATAATTATAATGGCATTAGCAAAATTGTTTAAGAGTGTGGGAAATATAAGTGCTGATGAAAAGATACCAAAAACATCACCGTTGGGATGTTTATTGGCACATTGGGGTGAATTACATGATGATTTACGTAAAAGTCAGATGATTGAATATTGTAATCATTGGTGGCCTTTGTATGTTTTCGAGGATCAGGAAAAATGGCCAACGAACAGAACTTTGAGTTATAATACTATATTGCAGTTAATGTTTTGTAGAAGAGAGGGTAAATGGAGTGAAGTGCCATATGTAGATTTGTTCTTTTATCTGAGGCAGAGAACAAATTGGCAAAAAGAATGTAAGTAAGTTAATTAGTCGAGATAATCTGGTGATGACACTGACTTCAGAAAATAAGAAAACTAAGAGTTGTTGTTCAGCTTGTGATATTGGAAAGAGGTGCATTAGATGTACGGTACCGAGAGAGGATGAAATGGAGTTAGAACTGGAGATAGCCCTGCCGAGGGAGGAACAAGATTCCTCTCCTTCACATGCACAGGAAAGGAGTATTGAATCAGGAAGAATAATGGAGCTGGATAGCAGCAGAATGGGGGAGGAGGTGGATGAAACACCAGAAGTAATTCATACCCCAGTGTCTCAGAGAACTTGTCAGCAATCTCAATTGTTAGCCCCCTTGAGACAGGAAGTAGGACAACATGGGCCAGTATATGTAAAAGTCCCTTTTTCTATCACAGATTTGATGGCATGGAAACAGGCAGCAGGGGTGTATAGAGAAGATCTGGAGAGAGTAGGAAGGGTTGTAGAAACAATTATTAGAATTCAGGATCCTGATTGGAATGATTTACAAGTAATATTGGATAATTTATTGGATAGTACTGAAAACCAGATGGTATTAAAAACTGGAAAAGCACAAGCAGAGACAGAACTTATAAATGAAACGCTCTCTGGAACTTTGGAACAGAGTTTTCCTTCGGGAGATCCCCAGTGGGATCCAAATGACCCTGTACACAGGAGGATCATAGAATCATAGAATCATTTAGGTTGGAAAAGACCTTCAAGATCATCGAGTCCAACCATTAACCATGCCCACTAAACCATGTCCTGAAGTACCCTGTCCACTCGCTTTTTGAATATCTCCAGGGATGGTGACTCAACCACTTCCCTGGGTAGCCCATTCCAATGTTTAACAACCCTCTCAGTAAAAAAATTTTTCCTAATATCTAACCTAAATCTCCCTTGCCTCAACTTGAGGACATTTCCTCTTGTCCTATCTCCAGCCACCTGACAGAAGAGACCAACACCCACCTCACTACAACCCCCTTTCAGGTAGTTGTAGAGAGTGAGAAGGTCTCCCCTCAGCCTCCTCTTTTCTAGACTGAACAGCCCCAGTTCCCTCAGCCGCTCCTCATAAGACTTGTGCTCCAGGCCCCTCACCAACTTGGTTGCCCTCCTCTGAACACGCTCCAGCAACTCAATGTCCTTCCTGGAGTGAGGGGCCCAAAACTGAACACAGCACTCGAGGTGCGGCCTCACCAGTGCCGAGTACAGGGGAACAATCACCTCCCTGCTCCTGCTGGCCACACTATTTCTGATACAGGCTAGGATGCAATTGGCCTTCTTGGCCACCTGGGCACACTGCTGGCTCATGTTCAGCCGGCTGTCAAGCAGCACCCCCAGGTCTTTTTCTGCCAGGCAGCATTCCAGCCACTCTTCCCCAAGCCTGTAGCGTTGCATGGGATTGCTGTGACTGAAGTGCAGGACGTAGCACTTGGCCTTGTTGAACTTCATACGATTGGCCTCAGCCCATCGATCCAGCCTGTCCACATCTCTTTGTAGAGCCTCCCTACCCTCAAGCAGATCAACCCTTCCCCCCAACTTGGTGTCGTCTGCAAACCTGCTGAGGGTGCACTCAATCCCCTCATCCAAATCATCGAGAAGGTTAACTCGATACCAAAAAATGGGTATTGTATGGAGTAAAGCATGCAATGCCGAAAGCTTTGAATTGGTCTAAATTATATGAGATAAAGCAAGATAAAAATGAATCTCCCTCTGTGTTTTTGGAAAAATTGAAGGAAACTGCTAGAAAATATACTGATTTAAAATTGGAGACAGAGGCAGAACAATTGGCTTCGATTTTTATGGGACAATCAGCACCTGATATAAGGTGAAAGCTCCAAAAATTGGAAGGAGAGGACTCAAGAAATTTAAATAAAATGTTAGAAACAGCATGGAAAGTTTATAATAATCGAGAGAAGGAAGAAGAGCAAAGAAAAGAAAAGAAAGAAAAGATCAGAGACTAATTAATAGCTGTTTTAACAGGGAATGCAGCAAGAGGAAGAGGACGAGCTCGAGGAAGAGGTTTTAGAAATTTTGGTGACCAGGAACCTAATGCACCTCTAGGGATGAATCAGTGCGCATACTGCAGGGAGGATGGACATTGGAAAAAGGATTGCCCTAAATTGAAAACAAGTCAGCAAGAAGCTGCAAAAATGATGACTCTAGATGAATGAAGGGGACCGGAGGGGAACCCAGCTGAACCTCTGGTTACAATTAAGCTGGGAAATGATAAAGTTGAATTTTTAGTAGATATGGGAGCAGTATATTCTGTTTTGAATACTTACAAAGGGAAATTGGGAAATAAAACAGCTAACGTAATTGGAGCGACTGGGAAACAGGAAAATAGAACATTCCTTCAACCCCTTGATTTAAAATTTGGAAATAAGGCAATTACACATGAATTTTTGTATGTGCCAGAATGTCCGATACCCTTGTTGGGTCGAGATCTGTTATCCAAATTAAATGCACAGATAGTTTTTGAGGGAGGAGAAATTCTTTTAAAAACGCCAGAATCAAAGACAGGAGAAATATTGATGATACAGGAGAAGGTTAAGATTCAGGAGATGCCACAAGAAGTTGATGATGCTGTGATACCTTGTCATGGGTTGACCCTGGCTGGTTGCCAGGTGCCCACCAAAGCCGTTCTATCACTCCCCCTCCTCAACTGGACAGGGGAGAGAAAATATAACAAAGAGCTTGTGGGTCGAGATAAGGACAGGAGAGATCACTCACCAATTACCGTCATGGGCAAAACAGACTCAGCTTGGGGAAAATTAACTCACTTTATTACAAATCAACCAGAGTAGGGTAATGAGAAATAAAACCAAATCTCAGAACACCTTCCCTCCACCCCTCCCTTCTTCCCGGGCACAACTTCACTCCCGGATTCTCTACCAACCCCCCCAGTGGCACAGGGGGACGGGGAATGGGGTTTACGGTCAGTTCATCACACGTTGTTTTCTGCCGCTTCATCCTCCTCAGGGGGAGGACTCATCACACTCTTCCCTGCTCCAGCGTGGGGTCCCACCCACGGGAGACAGTCCTCCACGAACTTCTCCAACGTGGGCCCTTCCCCACGGGCTGCAGTTCTTCACGAACTGCTCCAGCATGGGTCCTTTCCACGGCGTGCAGTCCTTCAGGAGCACACTGCTCCAGCGTGGGTCTCCCACGGGGTCACAAGTCCTGCCAGCAAACCCGCTCCAATATGGGCTCCTCTCTCCACAGATCTGCAGGTCCTGCCAGGAGCCTGCTCCAGCGTGGGGTTCCCACGGGGTCACAGCCTCCTTCAGGAACCCACCTGCTCTAGCGTGGGGTCCTCCACGGGCTGCAGGTGGATATCTGCTCCACCGTGGACCTCCATGGAGTGCAGGGGGACAGCCTGCCTCACCATGGTCTTCACCACGGGCTGCAGGGGAATCTCTGCTCCGGCGCCTGGAGCATCTCCTCCCCCTCCTTCTTCACTGACCTTGGTGTCCGCAGGGTTGTTTCTCTTACATGTTCTCACTCCTCTCTCCGGCTGCCGTTTCTGTCTGTCCCGCAACTTTTTCCTTCTTAAAAATGTTATCACAGAGGCGTTACCACTATCGCTGATTGGCTCGGCCTTGGCCGGCGGCAGGTCCATCTTAGAGCCGGCTGGTATTGGCTCTCTCTTGAACACAGGGGAAGCTTCCAGCAGCTTCTTACAGAAGCCACCCCTGTAACACCCCCCCCCCCCCCGCTACCAAAACCTTGCCACACAAAGCCAATACATACCTATAGTTTGGAACACAGACATACCTGGAAAATCTAAGACGGCACATCCTGTAAAGGTAGAATTGAAGAAAAATGTGAAGCCAGTAAGGCTAAAACAATATCCAATTAAGCCTGAGGCTAGATTGGGAATCAAGAAATTAATTGATAAATTTCTGGAATATGGAATTTTGGAGGAGTGTGAATATGAATACAATACTCCAATCTTACCGGTAAAAAAGCCATCAGGAGAATACAGACTAGTTCAAGATTTAAGGGCTATAAATCAGATAGTGAAAGATATACACCCTGTAGTGGCCAGTCCATATATGCTCTGAACAGCTTTAGGAGAGAATCACCAGTGGTTTACAGTGCTTGATTTGAAAGATGCTTTCTTTTGTGTACCTCTGGAAGAAGAAAGTTGAAAATTGTTTGCTTTTGAGTGGGAAAATCCACAAACAGGATGAAAAACACAATTGACATGGACAAGATTGCTGCAAGGATTCAAGAATAGTCCAACAATTTTTGGAAGCCAATTAGCAAAAGAACTTGAGATGTGGAAACGAGATGGTCCCAAACCTGGACATTTGCTCCTACAGTATGTAGACGACATATTGATAGCGACAGAAGACAGACCAGCATGTATAAAGGTAACAGTTGATCTTTTAAACTTTTTGGGGCTAAGCGGATACAAAGTCTCTAGAACTAAGGCCCAGATAGCAAAACAGACTGTGATATATCTGGGTTTTGAAATCTCACAAGGGCAAAGACAGTTGGGAACAGACCGCAAAGAAGCAATTTGCAGTATCCCGGAGCCGAGAAATACCCATGAATTGAGAACCTTTTTGGGAATGACTGGGTGGTGTCGGCTATGGATAATGAACTATGGTCTGTTAGCTAAAATGTTATATGAAGCTCTTAAAGGTCCACCATTTGAATGGGATCCAGATCAGTGGAGAGCTTTCCAGAATTTAAAACAGGCCCTGATGACAACACCAGCCTTGGGACTTCCAGATTTGACCAAAGACTTCCAGTTATTTGTACATGAGAAACAGCACATTGCACTGGGAGTGCTGACTCAGAAGATGGGAAATTGGAAGCGACCGGTTGGATATTTTTCCAAACAATTGGACTTTGTAAGTAAGGGCTGGCCTGCTTGTCTGAGAGCTGTTGCAGCCACTGTGATGATAATACAGGAGGCTTGAAAATTGACTTTGGGAAGAACAATGGTGGTATACGTGCCACACATGGTGATATCAGTGTTGGAGCAAAAGGGGGGCCATTGGCTATCCCCGAGCAGAATGATGAAGTACCAGGTAATTTTAATGGAGCAAGATGATGTGATTTTGAAAACCACTAACTTAACTAATCCTGCAGTCTTTCTGAGTTCTGTACAGGAAGAAGGACAACTGGAACATGATTGCCTGACTACCATTGAATATGTATATTCCAGTCGAGAGGATTTGAAAGATGTACCTATGGACAATCCGGACTGGGAATTGTACACAGATGGTAGCAGTTTTGTCGAAAATGGAATCCGCTACACAGGATATGCGGTAACAACTGAAAAATCAGTTATAGAAGCCGATGCTTTGCCCTGCACAACTTCAGCTCAGAAGGTGGAATTAGTGGCTTTAACAAGAGCTCTGGAATTAAGTGAGGAAAAGAAAGTAAATATCTGGACTGATTCAAAATATGCATTTGGTGTGGTCCATGTCCATGGGATTTTATGGAAAGAAAGAGGATTATTATCCTCTCAGGGATCCAACGTTAAATATAAAGAAGAAATTTTGCACTTATTACAAGCAGTCCAGAAGCCAACTGAGGTAGCAATCATGCACTGTAAAGCACATCAATCAGGAGATACAAAAGAGATCATAGGGAACAGATGAGCAGATAAATCAGCTAGGGAAGCAGCCAAAAGGAATGTCTTACAAATGGCATTAATTCCTACAAAAACTATTGCATTACCAAAGGAAAAACCTAAATATTCAGAGGAAGATGAGAAATTGGGGAGGTTATTAAATGCAAGGAAAAATCTGGAAGGATGGTGGGTGACATCAAAAGGTCAAGTAGTAATCCCACCACTTGTCATGAGAGAAATAATACAGGCAAAACATAAGGAATGTCATTAGGGAGCAGAAGCATTAGTAACTCTCCTAAGGAGACAAGTAGTATCAGTAAAAATGCTAGAAATAGCTAAAATGACAACTGCAAAATGTGATATATGTTTGAAAAATAATCCAGTTGTAAAGAAAAAGGTCCAAATGTGAATACTGAAATCAGGAATGGAACCAGGAGATTATTGGCAAATAGATTTTTCAGAGAAACTGACGTGCAGAAACAGACTCCAAAATCAGTGAGATTGGAAAGTAGGTATGTTCATTCAGCGCTGGGCAGCACGGGGGTTAGTCCCACCAAAGTCGTGCGTGTCTTAAGGGCAGTTTGCCTTAAATTTATACAATCAAGTGTTACATATACATCAGGTTTTGCAATACGCCTATACATCTGCATAGCCTGTCCCCGCTTCATATTAAAATGAGTTCCGGAGGTCATTTCCATAGTCTCCTATCAACTGTGCTTGCACAGAGCCTCTTTATGGTAGTCGTCTGGTGGTCGCAGAGATGAAGATAGACGACTCCTCTTCATCACCGCTAGTAATCTCTTTTCTTGCGCAGGCTCAGTGGTTTCTTGGTATTCAGCCAAGCCGTAAGGCCAGCCTTGGCTGTTTCTTGGGGCCAGCTCCTGCTTCTTATCAGGAACTGTCTCTGCCTCAGCTAATTTCAACAATGTAAGTGTCAAACATCATCTTTCATCCCCTATATCTACTGAGATTCTTTTGACTCCCCTTCTCTCAGTCCCCCCTTTTCTAGAAAATAGTAAATTCTTTTACTATATCTAATCCTAGTACTTCTAATACATTGTTTCCCTATCTAGCATCTTCTCAAAGTATTTGTTGGTCTCGAGTTTTCGTCGTAACTGATTCTTTTTCCATTCACTGTAAGAATCTCCTGTGTTTCGGAAACACCATAAGCTGCATTGAATTGTTACACAAAGGATTATAAGCAAATAGATAATTACTATTGCCGTCACAAACAGTTGTTTTAACCATGTTTAATTTGGCAACCATGAAGGTAATTTTTCTAATATGTCTGTCAAGCCCCAAGAAGTGTCATCTTGGGCAGCTTCACGTAGTATTTTAGTCTTTTCCCATATTTCTTCAAGATCTGTTTCAATTCGTTTGTTTTGATTGATATAGGTACAGCAAGTTTGGTTTATAGCTACACATAAGCCCCCTTCTTTTGCTAAAAGCGTGTCCAATCCCATTCTATTTTGGAGTACTACTTTACTTAGGGATTGTACTTCCAATTGCAGTCCTCGAATCACATCAGTTGTAGCATTTTCTACAATATTCACGATGGCTTTCTCCAAATCGCTTACCCCTAAAGAGGGGATTAACCATCGGACAAAACTATGATACCCAGTACCTTGAATAATTAATGGATTTTCAGTCCGTTTTACACAGAGCCAAGGTGTTCTCAAAAATCCTTGGGGAGGGGAAACTCCCTTGAATATACTGGTCTGAGGTGTGAGGTACCCTTGAACACAGTGTCCCTTCCAGTTCTGGGGTAAACTCTTTCTGGCCCTACCATCCCCACAGAGCCACCAGTATCCAGGCCCTGTGTTGCATCTTGGACCGGGATGTGGTCCTTCTCTGTCTCCTTTCCCTTGGTACTTCTTTGATTTCCGGATATAATAGAAGCAGGTAGTTAAATTCAGCCCAAGACGTTTCAATTTTCCTTTATCAAAAGTTCCCAGATTTTCTGCAAGGCTACAATTGTCCATATCTCCCCAAACCTTATCAGTAATACCTAGACAACAGCCTTTAATTGAAATCTTCTCAGGGTTAGATACCTCTAGATCAAAGCTGGGTCCCCGCTGGGTACTTCCCCTTCCATAAGGGCACGATCCACTTATGCCTGGCCCATCATAGGTAAGAGATGTCCAATTTGTGGTCAGGATTCCTAAAAAGGGGAGTTCCATGTCCCCCCGAGGAAGGGAATTGCATACCCAACAGTCTGATAAATTTAGTGCTTTCGAGATACTCTCTGTTATATTTAAGTAAGTATTTTGATCCCAAGCCTGCCCCTTGGGCAAGGTCCAACTTAGGAGCGTGACAATCAATGTCTCACAAATTTGAGCTTCAAAGGTCCCTTTTCTTGTGAAGTCCATTGTCCTTTGGGTGCCTTCTTCACCCTAGTGTGATGGATCCAGGCGCTCTGTTCCTTGATCCTGATCGCAGTGAAGAAGGTAAGTAATACTTGAAATGGTCCTTCCCACTGCGGCTCCAGAGTTTTTTCTGTAAGAGACTTTATATACACATAATCTCCTGGTTGTACATTATGTACAGGCCCATCCAAACCTCTCCCTCGAGTCCCCACCACGTTTTCTGATTTTATTAAGTTGCTTACCTAATACTACCATGTAAGAAGTCATAATTTCATCCCCCGCTTGTACAGACACCCCTCTCTGTATCCCATAGGGTTGTCCATACAGAATTTCAAAGGGGCTCAGTCCTTCTTTCGCCCTTGGTCTTGTTTGTATACGCAGAAGGGCTAAAGGGAGAGACTGAGGCCATGTCAAATTTGCTTCTTGTCCTAATTTTACAATTTGCTGTTTGATTAAGTGGTTCATTTTTTCCACTTGACCACTCGACTGGGGGTGATATGGAGTATGAAGCTGCCAATCTATACCCAAATGGCGGCTAAATTGTTGTACTATTTTTGAGACAAAATGTGGTCCTCTGTCAGAGGATATGGTTGCTGGAACCCCAAAACGTGGTATTATCTCTTGTACCAGTATTTTAGTTACCTCCCGAGCTTTAGCCGTTCTTGTTGGGAATGCTTCTGGCCAACCTGAGAAGGTATCAGTTAATACCAATAAATATCGATACCCCCCTTTTCTTGGAAGTTCTGTAAAATGAATTTGCCATTGTTGTCCAGGCCCATTGCCTTTTCCAATCTGGCCCATTTCTAGTTTGGGGGTATTCTTAGGATTAGTCTGGAGGCAAAGATCGCATTGTTGAGTCACCTGTCTCACCGTGGTGTATAAATTTCTAGCCACAATTTCTCTTATCAAATGTTTATACAGAGCCCCTGTCCCCCAATGTCTTTTCCTATGTTCCTCCCATATCAAATGCCACAGTAAGCAAGAGGGAATGATTAGCTTTCCGTGTGGGGTATGAGCCCACCCCTCTTCATTATATGACCCTTCTAAATCTGTAATAAGCTTCTGATCTTCCCTGGTATATTCTGGCTTACCTTCTAGGGAGATTTGCCTATCAGGAATTAAGGCCCCTTCTATTTTTACCTTTGTTTTGGCCACTTGTTTTGCCTCTCTGTCTGCCAGCTCATTCCCTTTTTCCAAATCTGAGCTCACTTTCTGGTGTGCCTTAATATGCATAATTGCCACTTTCTCAGGGAGCTGGTGGTGATGGCGTATCCCGCATGTCGATTACCATTTAGGACGTAACTGCTTCCGTCTGTGAACCAAGTTTCCCCGCTTTCCATGGGGCTGTCTTTCAGGTCTGGGCGGCTTGCGTATGTTGCTTCAATGGTTTCCAAACAGTCATGATGTACCGGTTCTCCTGTGTTCCCGCTGAGAAAAGAAGCTGGGTTGACAATGTTAGTGACTACAATCTCCACATCATCCTGCTCTACTAATATAGCTTGATATCTCAGGAATCTTCGTGGAGAGAGCCAATGTCCACCTTTTGCTTCCAGTACTGCTGATACTGTATGAGACACCAGAACAGTCATCTTCTGGCCCAGAGTAAAATTTTGGGCTTCCTGTATGTTCAGTATCACAGCCGCAACCGCCCGCAGGCATCCAGGCCAACCTTTTGCAGTCGTGTCTAACTGCTTAGAGAAGTAGGCAACTGCCCGTTGATATGGGCCCAGGTTTTGTGCTAATATTCCCAGGGCAATGCCCTGCTTCTCGTGGGAGTAAAGAAGAAATGGCTTACTCACATCTGGGAGTCCTAAGGCCAGGGCTGACATCAAAGCCTTTTTCAGTAGCTCAAAGGCTCGTTCGGTCTCCTTGTTCCACTCAAGGTGTTTCTGCTCAGTGGCTGTCAGCGCATACAGTGGTTTAACAAGCAGTCCATAATTATAGATCCACAATCGGCACCACCCCGTCATTCCCAGAAAAGTCCGTAACTCTTTCACTGTCTGAGGTTTCTGAGTTTGGCATATTGCCTCTTTACGGGCCTGTCCCAAAGTTCTTTGTCCCGCACTAATTTCATAGCCCAAATAATTCACTTTGCGTTGCATTACCTGTGCCGCCTTCTTGGATAGCCGGTACCCTTGAAGTCCCAGGAAATTCAACAGACTCACCGTCCATATTATACAATCTTTCTCTGTCTTGGTGGCGATCAGGATATCATCCACATACTGCAACAGCTTTCCCTCCTCAGACGGGGTTTCCCAGGATTCTAAGTCTTTCACAAGCTGATTGCCGAAAATGGTACGACTGTTCTTAAATCCTTGTGGCAACACCATCCAAGTGAGCTGGGTCTTTTGACCACTCTTGGGATTTTCCCATTCGAATGCAAATAATTTTTGGCTGGTCTCATGGAGAGGGAGGCAAAAGAAAGCATCCTTCAAATCTAAAACAGTAAACCAAGTCAATTCAGGTGTTAATATGGTCAACAGGGTATATGGGTTTGCCACTACTGGGTAAAGATCTTCAGTTATCTTATTCACCGCCCATAAGTCTTGGACCACCCGATATGACCCATCGGGCTTCTGAACAGGTAATATAGGGGTATTGAATTCAGACTCACATTCTTTTAATAATCCCAAATGCTAAAATTTTTCTATCACCGGCCAGATTCCTTCTCTGTCTTCCTTCTTTAGGGGATATTGTTTAATTCTTACCAGCTTTTGGCCTTCCTTGATCCTAACTTCAACAGGTGGAGCACTTTTTGCTCTTCCAGGTACATCGGTAGCCCATACCCCTGGGTACACTTGGTTTAAGATGTCCTCATTAATGCTTCCTTCTAGGGGGAGACTGGTTAAGGTTAGGCTCAACATTTGAATATATTGCTGATCTTTTACCTCCAGAGTAATTTCTCCCTTTTCGAATACAATTTTTGCTCCCAATTGTTCCAACAAGTCCCTTCCCAAAAGTGCCTTTGGGGAGTTGGGCATATATAAAAATTTATGAATGCCCCACTGTTTTCCTAATTTATATTCTAAAGGTTTACAAAAATATGCCTTTTCACTTTGGCCAGTCGCTCCTTTCACCATGACATAATCATCTCCCAGAGGCATCAAAGCTTGATTCAGAACCGAGTATGTTGCCCCCGTATCTACCAAAAATTCTACCTCTTGTTGTGTTTTCCCTAGCTTAATTATAACCAGTGGATCCGCTAGGGTAGATTCCCCAGGTTCCCGTCAATCTCCCTTCACATGGGCTACCGTTCTTCCTGTTTGAGCCCTCTGATCCTCCTTCTTGTTCTTTGGGCATTCCTTTTTCCAATGACCAAATTTCTTACACAAAGCACATTGATCCTTGCTGAGTCGGGGCAAGTCTCGTCTAGGCCCTCTTCCTCTTTCTTCCTGGATAACAGCCATTAATTTCCTTTGCCCTTGCCTATATCCTTCCTCTCTGTTACTAAATACTCTCCATGCTTCATCCAATAATATTTCTAAATTCCTACCCTCTGTAGGGTGTAATTTCTGAAGTTTGCACCTTCTATCCCCTATAGATTGACCCAAAAACAGGGAGACCAATTGTTGTACTCCTACCTCTGACCCAGGATCCAGCGGTGTGCTGCGGCACATCACATCCCTCAGTCGATCCAGGAATTCGGATGGAGGCTCGGAAGGACTCTGTTTGACTGCATATAGAGCTGACCAATTTATAGTTTTGGGGATTGCCCTCTCCATTCCTTTTGTAATCCACTCCTGATACCCCTGCAATCTTTCCATATGTGCAGATCTATTAACATCCCACTTTGGGTCTTGGAGAGGGAAATATTCCTTAATGTCTCCTCCTGTAATCTTATAATGATCTTCAGCTAGGTTCCCTGCTGTTTTTAAAATCAGCTGTTTCTCTCAGTCATATATTCCAATAATAGCTGTATATCCTTCCAATCAGGGTTATGCTGTTTTACAATAAATTGGAAATGCTTAGTTACACTTACCGGATCACTCCTATAATCTTTTGCAACCTTTTTCCATTCCCCTAGGTCAGCAGTAGAAAAGGGTACTTTGATTAACATCGTCCCACCATCCGGCCCTACCGCCTCTCGGAGAGGTGCTTGTAAAGCTGTTGAGGTAGTTTTCTTCCTAGTACGGGAAGATACAGGGCTGTTCGGGGGGGTCGGAGTTCTATCCGAGTCTGCATCCTGTTCCTGTGGTCGAGGGGGAGGCTTAAACAAATCAGTTAGATCTTGTTCTGGTGCCTGATGGATTTTATTTGTCTTTGTACATCTTTGTCCAATATTACATGCCGAACAACACCGCCTCAGTTTACCTCTAAGCTCCTTGTTGTTTTCTCGCTCAAGTGCAAGCACCATGGGGTCCTGTGGGGGTACCATTCCACAGTCCCTTTGCCACTCTGGATGGTTTCAGAGGGTGAAAAACATGTCTGCATACGAAACCTCATCCCATTTTCCTTCTCTCCTTAAAAACAGCATTAGTTGTAACAGAGTATTATAATCTATTGACCCATTAAGTGGCCACCTAGCATCACCTTCTAACTTATACAACGGCCACCATTGATTGCAATATTTAATAAGGTTCTTTTTACTTTCCGTACCTCCGGTCCCAACAATATCTTTCCAGAGGACTCTTCCTCAATACTCCTCCTTGATTGTTTCCCATTTTATAACTTCTCCTAATGATTCTTAAGCTTGATTCTGGCTTCTCCTTTCAATAAGCTTCCATGCAAATCGTTTCTTACACTTCTTTATAGTCTTTTCCCAATTTTCCTCCCACACGTCCCAAATTTCTGGAATTAAATTTTCCCTTCCACACACCAATCTCACTATTTCGGATTCTTGGTGAGCTCTTTCCCAATCATAAAAGTGTGGAATTTGAGGAAAACACTTAAGGCAGTCTGGTTTCCGTCTGCTAGATGTACAGTACCACCTTCTCCCACAAGATTTACACTTCAACACAACCCAAGCCGGATGCCAATTATTATATAGTCCAGTTGCAAGCCCACATACAAAGCAGGGAATCACCCCTATTTGTCCACCAACCCTGGGATTTTGAGATATGTTTACAGCAGGTTGTTCCCAATCCAAAGCTACTTGCCAGCCTGCGGAAGTCATATATTGTCCCGATCCAATGTTGGGGAAGGTTTCTATATGATCCCAAGAGCGAGATTAAGACACAAACGAGGTCAAATGCCATATAGTCAAAAGAGTTTTTATTATCAAAAGTATCAAAAGTGGAAAATGGTAGCGATAGGATAGGATGGAAGAAAAGGTAGAAATTAAGCAAGCAGTCGGGATAGAGTTGCAAGGATAGTCACCACCATGGATCCAGCGGCGTCCCGTCGGCCCTCAGGCAAGCAGTCGGTGGTGGGAGTTGCAAGGATGGTCACCAGCACGGATCCAGCGGCGTCCCGTTGGTCCTCAGGCAAGCAGTCGGTGGTGGGAGTTGTAAGGATGGTCACCAGCACGGATCCAGCGGCATCCCGTTGGTCCTCAGGCCAGCAGTCGGTGGTGGGAGTTGCAAGGATGGTTACCAGCACGGATCCAGCGGCGTCCCGTTGGTCCTCAATCTTCAATTCTTTGGTGAGGAAGAAAAGGCCCCCTCACCACTTGTTTCTAGGGGTTCTTTATAGGGCATATTTCGATGATGTCATGCGCTGCAGGTTTCATTCATCACACAACCTTCGCGTGATCGATACCAGAAACCAATATCTTATCAGCTCCAGCCCAGTTTCCTCCCCTGGATGCCTCAATGGCCTGGTAATTGTCCTTATGGACAGAGGAGTGTCCCGCTTAAACCGGCCATCTTGGAGACAAAGGGCTCAAGATGAGCAGTTCACAGTTCCTTGATGACAGCCCAGTCCCTCATACCTAACAATCTTTGAGGCAAATGGTTCGAGATAACAATTCAGCCTCTTACACCACCCCGTGGCTCAAAGATTGTTTCAGGACCCATGGTGGTTTTGAGAAAAGATAGCTATATAGAAAAGCCAGAAAAGAGCATTTTATACAATCTGTATTGCCGACGGTGTGGTTCGGTGCACAGCGCGAATTTGTTTAACACCGTCAGGCGAAATAGTAGTTACAAATTGCATATTAGTTACAACACGTTGAATCAATTGTATAAAGCATGGAATGACACATGGTAAAAAGAATAACATGGTAAAACCACACAACAAGTAAAATAGGATTCGTTTAACCCATGGACCTCCAGGGAGCCAGGAAAACATATCAATGTCCCAGCTTTTCCATGTCTGGACAGGAACATGGGCCAGCTTTCGTATTCCCGCAGTAATTTGTTTAACAATTTTCCCGCTGTCATCAATTTTTAAATAACAGTTAGAATCATTTAGTTTACCACAAACACCTCCTTCCTCGGCTAGCAGGTAATCGAGAACCATGTAATGTTGTAATATTGCTGTTCGCATTTGTGTACCTTGATCCGCCAATAGATCAAGGGCACGGGCTGTCTCGTTAGTAATGATCTCTAGGACAGCTTGTAACCGGATGATGCGATTTAGGTTATAGATAGGTTCTCGAGCACCGCTAACCCACTCATTGGGGTTCCAGGTGGCAGGTCCATAATGTTGTATGATACATTGAGGCGTCCACTTGTCTTTGCCCCAGGTTTGACCACTCCCACCTGCTATAGAGGTATCAATGGATCGTCGATATCGATTGAGATCATCATATACTTTAACACCCAGTCCATTCCTTTCATCGTCTGGGAGCAGGAAAAACAAAGGGTGAACTACCCCCACATAACACACTCCAGTCCAATTTGCTGGTAGCAGTTCGTAGGCCCGTTGGCCACACACCCAATAGTGACCCTTTAAGGCTCGTGCACCATTTTCAAACAAACCAGTAGGTGTCCGTGGTGATTGGAAATATGTTGAATTACCTACTCCCAGAGGATGATCAGATGGACCGTTCATCAACAACCTGTCCACAGTTTTTCCCACCTCCTCTGTGGTGCCCCAACAGATAGGAAGCCCATCCGGACCTATACTCAAATGTCCCTTACAGTAGTCTTTATTAACACTTGACCACCAAATTTGAGTCCCATCAGGGAGACGAGAATATGTTTTATCAGTGAGTCTGCATTTCCAGGCACCAGAATCATGGTGCCAGAAGCAGGTAACATTAAGAAGGTCATTAGACTGATTAGTGGAAGACCAAAAATGGGAAAACTGTTTCCTGTGTCCTGTTTGATTCACCCAGGCCCATCCAGACCAGCGAGGTACAAAACTTGGAGAACTAGAACTCAAAAGGCGACAATATGCCTGGTCGCCCCCCTCTGGCAGTGATATAGCTGCCCTATGGTTTGAACAATCAATTGGTCTACAACCGTCAGTGAGGCAATGGTTGTCATAAGGATAGGTCCAGTTGCACTTGCTATTTCCCACGGGAATACCATCTTTCTGTGTTCGGTTCAGACAATATTCACCTTGGACTGGGTATTGTATTGTCCAGGGCTGCATGTCTTCACCCCAGTAAGAATCATTTTTGACCTCACTGTAATTACTCACTAACCATTTTGGGGAAATAGGGACAGCAGTCCATGGCCAGCTTTCCAAACCTAAGGGCCCACCACATACCCAACAATTAGTCAGATTAAAAGTGTTGGCCACTTGCTGGCCTAGAGCCACAAATTCATTTTGCCACTCCAAGCCGAAAAGAGGGGTACAGGAGTTTCCCCAGATATTAAAGGCGGCAACAATAGTTGACCAAAACAACATCTGCGGTGGTATAACAAACATCTTGTAAATATTAACAAAGCAATCACTGACAAAACTACACAAACAATTAACAGTTTCACGTATTTCCTCTTGAATGGTTAACATCTTTGCTGCCCCCTCAGACACAGTAAAAATGTCACAATAATGCTCTATCTGGGCATACCATTTTCGTACAGAGGCTCTCTGAGCCACCCCGTCAGGGGGCGGAGTTCCTGCTAAAACAGTCTTGGTTACTTTAAACGGGCCTCTAAGTACTATAGACTGCTGTCGAATAGTCCGTTCAGCCTCTTTCAAGGCTAGACTGACTACAAACAAACCTTTCTCCCAAGCAGTATATCTTTTTTCTGCATCCTTAAAACTGCGAGAATAGAACCCAATAGGTCGAGTGGGTCCTTTGGGGCCCTTTTGCCATAAATGTATTGATAACCCACTTTTGGCAAATCCCCATTCAATATGGACAGGGTCTGTGGGATGAATAGGACCAAGGGCTTGATGGGAAGTTGCTTCAAAAATTAGCAATTGCAATGCCTCTTCGTGGGGCTTGGTCCATTCCCACTGAGCCCCTTTTCGCAACAAGTCATATAGGGGTCTTGCAATAATTGAAAAATCAGGGATATGTTTCCTCCAAAACACAAGTAATCCTAGTACGTGCTGTAAATCCTTTTTTGACTCTGGCATTTTAATCTGATCCAATGAGGAAAGGGTGTCAGGGGGGATACATGTCATCCCTCCCTTCCACCAAATTCCTAAAAACTTTACTTCGCTTGAGGGTGTTTGTATTTTCTCTGGTGGAATTTTCAGCCCCAAGCTTTCCAAGTGAGAAATTATGTTATCTTGAGTTTTCTGAACCTTTTCTGTTTCATCCCCACCTACAAGAATGTCATCAATGTACTGATAAACACTGACCCCTTCCTCTGTCTGAATTACTTCTAGCTCCTGCGCTAACGCATGATGAGCTAGAGTGGGGGAATGCTTGTATCCTTGTGGGAGTCGGGTAAAAGTAAATTGCTGACCCTCCCAAGTAAATGCAAAGCGGTCTTGATCCTCTGTTTGCAGGGGGACCGTAAAAAACATATCTTTAACATCCACTGTTGCCATAATCGGGTGGGCTCGTTCTTGGATTGTAGCTATAAGCTCAGCAATATTTGGTACCGCAGCTGTCAATGGACCGGTATTTGCATTAAGTCTGCGATAATCTACAGTTAATCTCCACTTGCCGTTAGGTTTTCGCACTGGCCACACCGGGGAGTTAAAAGGAGAATGGGTTGGAATCACAATACCCTGTCCCTTTAAGTCTCTAACACAGGTGTTATTCCCTCTCTGGCCCCCAAGGGTATCGGGTAGGGCTTAACATTTGTAAGCTTTGAAGGGGGAAGCAGCGGCGCGGCTTTTAACAGCCGAATATCTATTGTGGGAGAGCCAAACGACCACTGTCTGCTTTGGTTATCAATCCAGGTTTTTCCTTTTAAAACATCAAGTCCTAAAAGGTTAAGTGGAAACTCCCCCACAACCATTGTCACTGTAGTGGCACTATCTTCTCCTGGCAAACGCAGGCTGACCATTGCTAATGCCTGTGGCTGAACAATGCCGAATGCATCTGCCACAAAAAGCCGCTGTTTGGAGGGTGTAATTCCGCTATTAGCAGCATCTTTGGTTTTAATAGCTGAAATCTGAGCTCCGGTATCTACCAAAAAGGTGACTGGGACTTGTCTTGGTCCCACAATGCCTGTAATTAGTAAATCACCCTGGCCGTTTTCAGTGAGCTGTCTAATATACATCCAACCTTCGCCCCCCCGCTCACCACTGGAAGGCGAAGGATCTAGTTTCCCGCCGGCTCTTGGGTGGCATTTGTTTCTGATAAATCAATCAGGGAAGGTGTGCTCAGGGTAGTATTCTCAAAATCCACTTTTCTGTTTACTGGTTTATCAGGCCACGCTGTTACCAATTTTTCCAATTTGTCTGTTGGCATCCCGTCCATTAAGCTACGCGGGATCCCCTTCTGGTATCCCCGCGCCCACAGTATATTACGTTTGTTCGGGATATCTCTCCCCCCCGGCGGTTTAGCAAGGGGTGTTCTCTTATCACTCCCAGGGCACGGAACTATTTTTACTTCAGTCCGCCTCAAGCCCCTGGAGTCTGTTTTGGTGGCTGGAGGGTTAACAGGACCATATTTGCGCCCGTAATTAATTAATTCCTGGGCCACTTCTCCCCAAGTCCAAATTTTCTTATCTGGGGGGCGGCGGTGCTGATCAGGCGTGAATCCTCCTGAAGCAGCCCCAACACTCTCGCCCTGGGGCATCGCCTGTATCTTTCCTTGTAATTGTATACCAATTGGTTTCAGAGAATCAGGGAGTCCCCGTATAAGGGGAGTCATTTGCTCAGGATCCACCAACATCATCATTGGGGACTCCTGCCTAGGCTCCAATTTTCGATCATACATCATCTGCAGACAAGCTGCCTTTTGCACACTCTCCACTAATTGATCAATAGTCCCCGTAATCGCGAGGGGATCTCCCCTCTCCAAGGGGTTCAAACCTCCCGCCCAATAGGCTGCCCGTTGGGTTAAAGACCAGGGGGAACGGTGATTCCCAGTAGTTAAAAACACTCCCGGTCCCCAATACCCTTCTGCCTCCTTTTCACTTAACAAAATCTGGTCACCCCCCGACAATGATACTCTCCACACATACTCCATTTCTGACTCCTTAGGGGTTCGGCCAAATTCCTTTTTTAGTTTTGCCGACTCAGTGGCAGTATAGGGGACCTCTTTAGTTGTAACTTGGGGGAACTGGTCTTGCTCATCATCATAAGTATATTCAGTTTTGACTAAAGGTCGCAATGAAGGCAGCTCTAACTTCTCCACTCTCTCTTTTGCTGCCTGCAGGTCCTTAAAGGGGTAGCCAATTTCTGATCTTGGAGGAATTTCCTCACGGACAGTACCCGCAAGGAGCTGCTCCTTAAGAGCAATTTGCAAATGTTTCACTTGGTTCTTTTCTGCTTCAAGTTGTGCTTTTAATCCCGCCACTTGTCCCATAAGGGACTGAACAAGATTTTGGAGGGATTCAATAACTTGAGATTCTGCAGTGAGGTGGCAATCCCTATCCTCCACTGCTGCGGCCAGACTGGCACCGAGAACGGCACAGACAATTGCTTTTCCTTTCCCTGACCGCACTCTAGCATCTTTCTGTAAAGCGACCATCCGATCAACAACGCTCTGCAGATTATACCAATTTCCCTGAGCCCAGTCTATCTCAAGCACAGAGGGTCGCGCTTTATGTTTTTCTAAAAAATCAAACAAAGCTTCTTTCCCCAAACGGGCAATTTTGCTATCACCCATCTTATACAAAGCGGGGAAGCAGTCATCTCAGGAAGGTAGCACGTAAAGTTTCAAACACCACAAGCCTGCCCCCCTTACGTTCCTGAGAGGTCTCACGTATTAAAGTGGGAAAGCAGTCGGCTCAGGAAGGTAGCACGTAAAGTTTCAAACACCTTATAAAAAGCGGGGAAGCAGTCGTCTCAGGAAGGCAGCACGTAAAGTTTCATACACCACAAGCCTGCCCCCCCTTACGTTCCTGAGAGGTCTCGCGTATTAAAGCAGGGAAACAGTACGGCACTCTCGTCTCAAGGGATCCTGTCCGTGACGCAAATTTAAATGTCCCGATCCAATGTCGGGGAAGGTTTCTATATGATCCCAAGAGCGAGATTAAGACACAAACGAGGTCAAATGCCATATAGTCAAAAGAGTTTTTATTATCAAAAGTATCAAAAGTGGAAAATGGTAGCGATAGGATAGGATGGAAGAAAAGGTAGAAATTAAGCAAGCAGTCGGGATAGAGTTGCAAGGATAGTCACCACCATGGATCCAGCGGCGTCCCGTCGGCCCTCAGGCAAGCAGTCGGTGGTGGGAGTTGTAAGGATGGTCACCAGCACGGATCCAGCGGCGTCCCGTTGGTCCTCAGGCCAGCAGTCGGTGGTGGGAGTTGCAAGGATGGTTACCAGCACGGATCCAGCGGCGTCCCGTTGGTCCTCAATCTTCAATTCTTTGGTGAGGAAGAAAAGGCCCCCTCACCACTTGTTTCTAGGGGTTCTTTATAGGGCATATTTCGATGATGTCATGCGCTGCAGGTTTCATTCATCACACAACCTTCTCGTGATCGATACCAGAAACCAATATCTTATCAGCTCCAGCCCAGTTTCCTCCCCTGGATGCCTCAATGGCCTGGTAATTGTCCTTATGGACAGAGGAGTGTCCCGCTTAAACCGGCCATCTTGGAGACAAAGGGCTCAAGATGAGCAGTTCACAGTTCCTTGATGACAGCCCAGTCCCTCATACCTAACAATCTTTGAGGCAAATGGTTCGAGATAACAATTCAGCCTCTTACATATATGCTCCTTTTAAATAACACTGCCCGTTTTCCCTTCTTATCCAATGCCCTCCGTTGTTTAAATATTCCCAAGGTTCAAGCCCAAACCACCGAAGGAGTGATTCCCTTCGCCCTATTCCCCCATTAATACGTAAAGACATTTACACACTAACAAACATATATACACATATAAATCTCAACATAACATTTCCACATACACAAAATCTTTAACATAAAATTTCCAAACATTCTCATCATCATACAATCATCGCTCCAGTTGACAACCTTTCAGCAGCTGCAAAAATGTACCAAGCGCAATTGCGAGGGGGTGCGCTTACCCTTCTCCTGCCTCTTATATACCAGTCATCGACAGGTCCGTCCTGGCTCCCGATACTGGGATGCAGCGGTCACCCCGGATTTGCTCGATCTACCCCCAAGATCGCTGGCGGCCGCTCTATCGGTCAGCAAATCCCCCCTTGTTACCATACAGGGTACCCTCCTCCCATACGGGGACTACGCTGCACGACAGATGTCTCTGCGCGATTTACCAGCTGCCCCAGCCCGTACTTTTACAGGCTCCCCTTTGTAAAACATACCGTTTGGTCCGCGGCTTCAGGAGGTCGTTGTCTGCTCCCACGGTGAGCGGCTGGCAGCGGAGGCTCCTCCGAGGAAAGTGCTCGGGGCGCGCCGAGGGGCGTCCGCTCTGCAGTCGGTCCCGCAGCCGAGCAGAGAGTCTCCTGCTTGGCTCGCCAAACTGACGAGCGGAAACAGACTCCACAATCAGTGAGATTGTAAAGTAGGTATGTTTATTCAGCGCTGGGCAGCACGGGGGGTAGTCCCACCAAAGTCGTGCGCGCCTGACTCGGCAGTTCACTTCAAATTTATACAGTCAAGTGTTACAGATACATGGAGTTTCGCAATACGCCTATACATAGGCATGACCTATCCCCGCTTCATATTAAAATTAGTTCCAAAAAGTCACAAGGCTGGTCTTGGCTGGTTTTTGGGGTCGACTGCTGCTTCTTATCAGGGACTATCTCCTGCCCCAGCCAGCCTCAACAATGCAAACATTAAGCATCACTTCTCATCCTCTTGGGCCAACAATGCAAACGTTAAGCACCACTTCTCATCCTCTTGGGCCATGTCTACCTCTATTGAAATTTCTTTAACTTCATTATAAGCTAGATAATTATTAAACAGTTCCTATCTACATCCATATATCTACTATATCTACTAAGGTTCCTTTGGCTCCCCGTTTCAGTCCCCCCTTTTCTAGAAAATAGTAAATTCTTTTACTATATCCAACTCTAGTACTTCTAATGCACTGTTTCCCTATCTAGCATTCTTTCAAAATATTTATTGGACTCGAGTTTTTGTCGCAACTGATTCTTTTTCCATTCGCTGTAGGAATCTCCTGTGCTTTGGAAACACCATAAGCTGCATCGAATTGTTGTACAAAGGATTATGAGCAGAAAAATGATTACTATTGCTGTCACAAACAGTTGTTTTGGCCATGTTAAATTTGGCAACCAGGAAGTTAGTTTTTCCCATATCTCAGAAAATCCCCATGATGTGTCATCCATAGTGATAAGATGTAACTCCTTAGAAATTTCCCAAATCTTTTCAATATCTGTCTCTACTTGCTGTCTTTCATTTAAATAAGCACAACAGCTTTGATTTATAAGTATGCACACACCCCCTTCCTTTGCGGTTAACATATCTAATGCAAGGCGATTTTGTATCGTTATCTTTGCCAAGGAATCAATTTCGGCATGTAATTTTCCTAGAGCGTCAGCAGTAGTATTGGCTAAAGTCTCGACCACCGCTGATACATTGACTATTGCTTTTTCCAATTCAGATACTCCAAGCATTGGGAAAAGCCATCGTACCACACTGTGGAATGTGGTGCCTCGTTCTATAAGAGGGTTAGAGGTTCTTTTAGTCCTCGTGTGGTGCCATGGGGATCAGAATATTCCCTGTAATTTTCCTAAGATAGGGAGTGTTGGTGGGATTATTATTCCCTCTGTGCATTCTCCCCACCAATCGATAGGTAAACTCTTATGTGCCTCCCCATTTGCACAAAGGTACCAACGCCCATCAGGGAGATTACAATTGGACGGCTCCCGAGGAGGAGGAAGATAACAACTCCCTGTTAGATTTCCCCATCCTGTATTAGCTATCCCTGTAGAGTGTGATTCATTACATCGAAAGCAAGTTCCATTCAGTGTCCCAAGAAAACTAGAACTGTTGGCATAATGGGGGCGCATCATTATGGGGTCTCCCCCTCTGCCTCTTTCCATGTCTTTTAATCTCCAGGACCAATTGTATCGATCATTATCACGTGGGTCTCTGCTATCCAGATCAAGTTTATACTTCACTATAGTTCTGGAACCATTTCCATATAAACAAGTATAGTTGGCAGTTCTATTCAATAGTGTTTTAGTGCTGTTTGTTCTGAGGGGGACACCAATAAATGGGAAGGTTTCTCCTTGTCTGGGTATTAAGGTACACATCCAACAGCTTGATACATTAATATCCTTTGCTAGCTCCTGGTTATATCTGACAAACAGGTTTTCATCCCACGCCTTACACAGAGTCCCCACAACTCCCCATATTACCGTGTAAAAACTAAATGTCCATCGGGTTTTGTGGTGACTTTCATGGAGTTTTGGGTGTCTCTTTCACTCTGGTGTGATGAATCCAAGCGTTCTGTTCCTTGATTCTGATTGCAGTAAAGGAGGTGATTAGTACTTGGAATGGTCCTTCCCACTGTGGCTCCAGGGTTTTTTCTGTAAGACACTTTACATATACATAATCCCCAGGTTGTATATTATGTACAGGCCCATCCAAACCTCTCCCTCGAGTCCCAGCCACATGCTTCCGGATTTTATTGAGCTGCTTACTCAATGCTACCATGTAAGAGGTCACAATTTCGTCCCCAGCTTGCACAGACACCCCTTTCTGTATTTCATAGGGTCGTCCATACAACATTTCAAAGGGGCTCAGTCCTTCTTTCGCCCTTGGTCTTGTTCGTATACGCAGAAGGGCTAAAGGGAGAGACTGAGGCCATGTCAAATTTGCTTCTTGTCCCAATTTCACAATTTGCTGTTTGATTCAGTGGTTCATTTTTTCCACTTGACCACTCGACTGGGGGTGATATGGAGTATGAAGCTGCCAATCTATACCCAAATGGCGGCTAATTTGTTGTACTATTTTTGAGACAAAATGTGGTCCTCTGTCAGAGGATATGGTTGCTGGAACCCCAAAATGTGGTATTATCTCTTGTACCAGTATTTAAGTTACCTCCCAAGCTTTAGCCGTTCTTGTTGGGAATGCTTCTGGCCAACCTGAGAAGGTATCAGTTAATACCAATAAATATCGATACCCCCCTTTTCTTGGAAGTTCTGTAAAATGAATTTGCCATTGTTGTCCAGGCCCATTGCCTTTTCCAATCTGGCCCATTTCTAGTTTGGGGGTATTCTTAGGATTAGTCTGGAGGCAAAGATCGCATTGTTGAGTCACCTGTCTCACCGTGGTGTATAAATTTCTAGCCACAATTTCTCTTATCAAATGTTTATACAGAGCCCCTGTCCCCCAATGTCTTTTCCTATGTTCCTCCCATATCAAATGCCACAGTAAGCAAGAGGGAATGATTAGTTTTCCCTGTGGGGTATGAGCCCACCCCTCTTCATTATATGACCCTTCTAAATCTGTAATAAGCTTCTGATCTTCCCTGGTATATTCTGGCTTACCTTCTAGGGAGATTTGCCTATCAGGAATTAAGGCCCCTTCTATTTTTACCTTTGTTTTGGCCACTTGTTTTGCCTCTCTGTCCGCCAGTTCATTCCCTTTTTCGAAATCTGAGCTCACTTTCTGGTGTGCCTTAATATGCATAATTGCCACTTTCTTAGGGAGCTGGACAGCTTCCAGTAACTTCAGAATTTCTTCTGCGTGTTTGATATTTTTCCCTTGGGAGTTCAATAGTCCTCTCTCCTTCCAAATTGCTCCATGTGCATGTACAACTCCAAAGGCATATCTTGAGTCTGTATAAATGTTCACAACTTTGCCCTGGGCCAATTCCAGGGCGCGGGTTAGAGCAATTATTTCTGCCTTCTGTGCGGAGGTGTTCATGGGCAAAGCCCCTGATTCTATTACCTCTTGGCTGGTGGTGATGGCGTATCCCGCATGTCGATTACCATTTAGGACGTAACTGCTTCCGTCTGTGAACCAAGTTTCCCCGCTTTCCATGGGGCTGTCTTTCAGGTCTGGGCGACTGGCGTATGTTGCTTCAATGGTTTCCAAACAGTCATGATGTACCGGTTCTCCTGTGTTCCCGCTGAGAAAAGAAGCTGGGTTAACAATGTTAGTGACTACAATCTCTACATCATCCTGCTCTACCAATATAGCTTGATATCTCAGGAATCTTTGTGGAGAGAGCCAATGTCCACCTTTTGCTTCCAGTACTGCTGATACTGTATGAGACACCAGAACAGTCATTTTCTGGCCCAGAGTAAACTTTTGGACTTCCTGTATATTCAGTATCACAGCCGCAACCGCCCACAGGCATCCAGGCCAACCTTTTGCAGTCGTGTCTAACTGCTTAGAGAAGTAGGCAACTGCCTGTCGATATGGGCCCAGGTTTTGTGCTAATATTCCCAGGGCAATGCCCTGCTTCTCGTGGGAGTAAAGAAGAAACGGCTTACTCACATCTGGGAGTCCTAAGGCCGGGGCTGACATCAAAGCCTTTTTCAGTAGCTCAAAGGCTCGTTCGGTCTCCTTGTTCCACTCAAGGTGTTTCTGCTCAGTGGCTGTCAGCGCATACAGTGGTTTAACAAGCAGTCCATAATTATAGATCCACAATCGGCACCACCCCGTCATTCCCAGAAAAGTCCGTAACTCTTTCACTGTCTGAGGTTTCTGAGTTTGGCATATTGCCTCTTTACGGGCCTGTCCCAAAGTTCTTTGTCCCGCACTAATTTCATAGCCCAAATAATTCACTTTGCGTTGCATTACCTGTGCCGCCTTCTTGGATAGCCGGTACCCTTGAAGTCCCAGGAAATTCAACAGACTCACCGTCCATATTATACAATCTTTCTCTGTCTTGGTGGCGATCAGGATATCATCCACATACTGCAACAGCTTTCCCTCCTCAGACGGGGTTTCCCAGGATTCTAAGTCTTTCACAAGCTGATTGCCGAAAATGGTAGGACTGTTCTTAAATCCTTGTGGCAACACCATCCAAGTGAGCTGGGTCTTTTGACCACTCTTGGGATTTTCCCATTCGAATGCAAATAATTTTTGGCTGGTCTCATGGAGAGGGAGGCAAAAGAAAGCATCCTTCAAATCTAAAACAGTAAACCAAGTCAATTCAGGTGTTAATATGGTCAACAGGGTATATGGGTTTGCCACTACTGGGTAAAGATCTTCAGTTATCTTATTCACCGCCCGTAAGTCTTGGACCACCCGATATGACCCATCGGGCTTCTGAACAGGTAATATAGGGGTATTGAATTCAGACTCACATTCTTTTAATAATCCCAAATGCTAAAATTTTTCTATCACCGGCCAGATTCCTTCTCTGTCTTCCTTCTTTAGGGGATATTGTTTAATTCTTACCAGCTTTTGGCCTTCCTTGATCCTAACTTCAACAGGTGGAGCACTTTTTGCTCTTCCAGGTACATCGGTAGCCCATACCCCTGGGTACACTTGGTTTAAGATGTCCTCATTAATGCTTCCTTCTAGGGGGAGACTGGTTAAGGTTAGGCTCAACATTTGAATATATTGCTGATCTTTTACCTCCAGAGTAATTTCTCCCTTTTCGAATACAATTTTTGCTCCCAATTGTTCCAACAAGTCCCTTCCCAAAAGTGCCTTTGGGGAGTTGGGCATATATAAAAATTTATGAATGCCCCACTGTTTTCCTAATTTATATTCTAAAGGTTTACAAAAATATGCCTTTTCACTTTGGCCAGTCGCTCCTTTCACCATGACATAATCATCTCCCAGAGGCATCAAAGCTTGATTCAGAACCGAGTATGTTGCCCCCGTATCTACCAAAAATTCTACCTCTTGTTGTGTTTTCCCTAGCTTAATTATAACCAGTGGATCCGCTAGGGTAGATTCCCCAGGTTCCCGTCAATCTCCCTTCACATGGGCTACCGTTCTTCCTGTTTGAGCCCTCTGATCCTCCTTCTTGTTCTTTGGGCATTCCTTTTTCCAATGACCAAATTTCTTACACAAAGCACATTGATCCTTGCTGAGTCGGGGCAAGTCTCGTCTAGGCCCTCTTCCTCTTTCTTCCTGGATAACAGCCATTAATTTCCTTTGCCCTTGCCTATATCCTTCCTCTCTGTTACTAAATACTCTCCATGCTTCATCCAATAATATTTCTAAATTCCTACCCTCTGTAGGGTGTAATTTCTGAAGTTGCACCTTCTATCCCCTATAGATTGACCCAAAAACAGGGAGACCAATTGTTGTACTCCTACCTCTGACCCAGGATCCAGCGGTGTGCTGCGGCACATCACATCCCTCAGTCGATCCAGGAATTCGGATGGAGGACTCGGAAGGACTCTGTTTGACTGCATATAGAGCTGACCAATTTATAGTTTTGGGGATTGCCCTCTCCATTCCTTTTGTAATCCACTCCTGATACCCCTGCAATCTTTCCATATGTGCAGATCTATTAACATCCCACTTTGGGTCTTGGAGAGGGAAATATTCCTTAATGTCTCCTCCTGTAATCTTATAATGATCTTCAGCTAGGTTCCCTGCTGTTTTTAAAATCAGCTGTTTCTCTCAGTCATATATTCCAATAATAGCTGTATATCCTTCCAATCAGGGTTATGCTGTTTTACAATAAATTGGAAATGCTTAGTTACACTTACCGGATCACTCCTATAATCTTTTGCAACCTTTTTCCATTCCCCTAGGTCAGCAGTAGAAAAGGGTACTTTGATTAACATCGTCCCACCATCCGGCCCTACCGCCTCTCGGAGAGGTGCTTGTAAAGCTGTTGAGGTAGTTTTCTTCCTAGTACGGGAAGATACAGGGCTGTTCGGGGGGGTCGGAGTTCTATCCGAGTCTGCATCCTGTTCCTGTGGTCGAGGGGGAGGCTTAAACAAATCAGTTAGATCTTGTTCTGGTGCCTGATGGATTTTATTTGTCTTTGTACATCTTTGTCCAATATTACATGCCGAACAACACCGCCTCAGTTTACCTCTAAGCTCCTTGTTGTTTTCTCGCTCAAGTGCAAGCACCATGGGGTCCTGTGGGGGTACCATTCCACAGTCCCTTTGCCACTCTGGATGGTTTCAGAGGGTGAAAAACATGTCTGCATACGAAACCTCATCCCATTTTCCTTCTCTCCTTAAAAACAGCATTAGTTGTAACAGAGTATTATAATCTATTGACCCATTAAGTGGCCACCTAGCATCACCTTCTAACTTATACAACGGCCACCATTGATTGCAATATTTAATAAGGTTCTTTTTACTTTCCGTACCTCCGGTCCCAACAATATCTTTCCAGAGGACTCTTCCTCAATACTCCTCCTTGATTGTTTCCCATTTTATAACTTCTCCTAATGATTCTTAAGCTTGATTCTGGCTTCTCCTTTCAATAAGCTTCCATGCAAATCGTTTCTTACACTTCTTTATAGTCTTTTCCCAATTTTCCTCCCACACGTCCCAAATTTCTGGAATTAAATTTTCCCTTCCACACACCAATCTCACTATTTCGGATTCTTGGTGAGCTCTTTCCCAATCATAAAAGTGTGGAATTTGAGGAAAACACTTAAGGCAGTCTGGTTTCCGTCTGCTAGATGTACAGTACCACCTTCTCCCACAAGATTTACACTTCAACACAACCCAAGCCGGATGCCAATTATTATATAGTCCAGTTGCAAGCCCACATACAAAGCAGGGAATCACCCCTATTTGTCCACCAACCCTGGGATTTTGAGATATGTTTACAGCAGGTTGTTCCCAATCCAAAGCTACTTGCCAGCCTGCGGAAGTCATATATTGTCCCGATCCAATGTTGGGGAAGGTTTCTATATGATCCCAAGAGCGAGATTAAGACACAAACGAGGTCAAATGCCATATAGTCAAAAGAGTTTTTATTATCAAAAGTATCAAAAGTGGAAAATGGTGGCGATAGGATAGGATGGAAGAAAAGGTAGAAATTAAGCAAGCAGTCGGGATAGAGTTGCAAGGATAGTCACCACCATGGATCCAGCGGCGTCCCGTCGGCCCTCAGGCAAGCAGTCGGTGGTGGGAGTTGCAAGGATGGTCACCAGCACGGATCCAGCGGCGTCCCGTTGGTCCTCAGGCAAGCAGTCGGTGGTGGGAGTTGTAAGGATGGTCACCAGCACGGATCCAGCGGCATCCCGTTGGTCCTCAGGCCAGCAGTCGGTGGTGGGAGTTGCAAGGATGGTTACCAGCACGGATCCAGCGGCGTCCCGTTGGTCCTCAATCTTCAATTCTTTGGTGAGGAAGAAAAGGCCCCCTCACCACTTGTTTCTAGGGGTTCTTTATAGGGCATATTTCGATGATGTCATGCGCTGCAGGTTTCATTCATCACACAACCTTCGCGTGATCGATACCAGAAACCAATATCTTATCAGCTCCAGCCCAGTTTCCTCCCCTGGATGCCTCAATGGCCTGGTAATTGTCCTTATGGACAGAGGAGTGTCCCGCTTAAACCGGCCATCTTGGAGACAAAGGGCTCAAGATGAGCAGTTCACAGTTCCTTGATGACAGCCCAGTCCCTCATACCTAACAATCTTTGAGGCAAATGGTTCGAGATAACAATTCAGCCTCTTACACCACCCCGTGGCTCAAAGATTGTTTCAGGACCCATGGTGGTTTTGAGAAAAGATAGCTATATAGAAAAGCCAGAAAAGAGCATTTTATACAATCTGTATTGCCGACGGTGTGGTTCGGTGCACAGCGCGAATTTGTTTAACACCGTCAGGCGAAATAGTAGTTACAAATTGCATATTAGTTACAACACGTTGAATCAATTGTATAAAGCATGGAATGACACATGGTAAAAAGAATAACATGGTAAAACCACACAACAAGTAAAATAGGATTCGTTTAACCCATGGACCTCCAGGGAGCCAGGAAAACATATCAATGTCCCAGCTTTTCCATGTCTGGACAGGAACATGGGCCAGCTTTCGTATTCCCGCAGTAATTTGTTTAACAATTTTCCCGCTGTCATCAATTTTTAAATAACAGTTAGAATCATTTAGTTTACCACAAACACCTCCTTCCTCGGCTAGCAGGTAATCGAGAACCATGTAATGTTGTAATATTGCTGTTCGCATTTGTGTACCTTGATCCGCCAATAGATCAAGGGCACGGGCTGTCTCGTTAGTAATGATCTCTAGGACAGCTTGTAACCGGATGATGCGATTTAGGTTATAGATAGGTTCTCGAGCACCGCTAACCCACTCATTGGGGTTCCAGGTGGCAGGTCCATAATGTTGTATGATACATTGAGGCGTCCACTTGTCTTTGCCCCAGGTTTGACCACTCCCACCTGCTATAGAGGTATCAATGGATCGTCGATATCGATTGAGATCATCATATACTTTAACACCCAGTCCATTCCTTTCATCGTCTGGGAGCAGGAAAAACAAAGGGTGAACTACCCCCACATAACACACTCCAGTCCAATTTGCTGGTAGCAGTTCGTAGGCCCGTTGGCCACACACCCAATAGTGACCCTTTAAGGCTCGTGCACCATTTTCAAACAAACCAGTAGGTGTCCGTGGTGATTGGAAATATGTTGAATTACCTACTCCCAGAGGATGATCAGATGGACCGTTCATCAACAACCTGTCCACAGTTTTTCCCACCTCCTCTGTGGTGCCCCAACAGATAGGAAGCCCATCCGGACCTATACTCAAATGTCCCTTACAGTAGTCTTTATTAACACTTGACCACCAAATTTGAGTCCCATCAGGGAGACGAGAATATGTTTTATCAGTGAGTCTGCATTTCCAGGCACCAGAATCATGGTGCCAGAAGCAGGTAACATTAAGAAGGTCATTAGACTGATTAGTGGAAGACCAAAAATGGGAAAACTGTTTCCTGTGTCCTGTTTGATTCACCCAGGCCCATCCAGACCAGCGAGGTACAAAACTTGGAGAACTAGAACTCAAAAGGCGACAATATGCCTGGTCGCCCCCCTCTGGCAGTGATATAGCTGCCCTATGGTTTGAACAATCAATTGGTCTACAACCGTCAGTGAGGCAATGGTTGTCATAAGGATAGGTCCAGTTGCACTTGCTATTTCCCACGGGAATACCATCTTTCTGTGTTCGGTTCAGACAATATTCACCTTGGACTGGGTATTGTATTGTCCAGGGCTGCATGTCTTCACCCCAGTAAGAATCATTTTTGACCTCACTGTAATTACTCACTAACCATTTTGGGGAAATAGGGACAGCAGTCCATGGCCAGCTTTCCAAACCTAAGGGCCCACCACATACCCAACAATTAGTCAGATTAAAAGTGTTGGCCACTTGCTGGCCTAGAGCCACAAATTCATTTTGCCACTCCAAGCCGAAAAGAGGGGTACAGGAGTTTCCCCAGATATTAAAGGCGGCAACAATAGTTGACCAAAACAACATCTGCGGTGGTATAACAAACATCTTGTAAATATTAACAAAGCAATCACTGACAAAACTACACAAACAATTAACAGTTTCACGTATTTCCTCTTGAATGGTTAACATCTTTGCTGCCCCCTCAGACACAGTAAAAATGTCACAATAATGCTCTATCTGGGCATACCATTTTCGTACAGAGGCTCTCTGAGCCACCCCGTCAGGGGGCGGAGTTCCTGCTAAAACAGTCTTGGTTACTTTAAACGGGCCTCTAAGTACTATAGACTGCTGTCGAATAGTCCGTTCAGCCTCTTTCAAGGCTAGACTGACTACAAACAAACCTTTCTCCCAAGCAGTATATCTTTTTTCTGCATCCTTAAAACTGCGAGAATAGAACCCAATAGGTCGAGTGGGTCCTTTGGGGCCCTTTTGCCATAAATGTATTGATAACCCACTTTTGGCAAATCCCCATTCAATATGGACAGGGTCTGTGGGATGAATAGGACCAAGGGCTTGATGGGAAGTTGCTTCAAAAATTAGCAATTGCAATGCCTCTTCGTGGGGCTTGGTCCATTCCCACTGAGCCCCTTTTCGCAACAAGTCATATAGGGGTCTTGCAATAATTGAAAAATCAGGGATATGTTTCCTCCAAAACACAAGTAATCCTAGTACGTGCTGTAAATCCTTTTTTGACTCTGGCATTTTAATCTGATCCAATGAGGAAAGGGTGTCAGGGGGGATACATGTCATCCCTCCCTTCCACCAAATTCCTAAAAACTTTACTTCGCTTGAGGGTGTTTGTATTTTCTCTGGTGGAATTTTCAGCCCCAAGCTTTCCAAGTGAGAAATTATGTTATCTTGAGTTTTCTGAACCTTTTCTGTTTCATCCCCACCTACAAGAATGTCATCAATGTACTGATAAACACTGACCCCTTCCTCTGTCTGAATTACTTCTAGCTCCTGCGCTAACGCATGATGAGCTAGAGTGGGGGAATGCTTGTATCCTTGTGGGAGTCGGGTAAAAGTAAATTGCTGACCCTCCCAAGTAAATGCAAAGCGGTCTTGATCCTCTGTTTGCAGGGGGACCGTAAAAAACATATCTTTAACATCCACTGTTGCCATAATCGGGTGGGCTCGTTCTTGGATTGTAGCTATAAGCTCAGCAATATTTGGTACCGCAGCTGTCAATGGACCGGTATTTGCATTAAGTCTGCGATAATCTACAGTTAATCTCCACTTGCCGTTAGGTTTTCGCACTGGCCACACCGGGGAGTTAAAAGGAGAATGGGTTGGAATCACAATACCCTGTCCCTTTAAGTCTCTAACACAGGTGTTATTCCCTCTCTGGCCCCCAAGGGTATCGGGTAGGGCTTAACATTTGTAAGCTTTGAAGGGGGAAGCAGCGGCGCGGCTTTTAACAGCCGAATATCTATTGTGGGAGAGCCAAACGACCACTGTCTGCTTTGGTTATCAATCCAGGTTTTTCCTTTTAAAACATCAAGTCCTAAAAGGTTAAGTGGAAACTCCCCCACAACCATTGTCACTGTAGTGGCACTATCTTCTCCTGGCAAACGCAGGCTGACCATTGCTAATGCCTGTGGCTGAACAATGCCGAATGCATCTGCCACAAAAAGCCGCTGTTTGGAGGGTGTAATTCCGCTATTAGCAGCATCTTTGGTTTTAATAGCTGAAATCTGAGCTCCGGTATCTACCAAAAAGGTGACTGGGACTTGTCTTGGTCCCACAATGCCTGTAATTAGTAAATCACCCTGGCCGTTTTCAGTGAGCTGTCTAATATACATCCAACCTTCGCCCCCCCGCTCACCACTGGAAGGCGAAGGATCTAGTTTCCCGCCGGCTCTTGGGTGGCATTTGTTTCTGATAAATCAATCAGGGAAGGTGTGCTCAGGGTAGTATTCTCAAAATCCACTTTTCTGTTTACTGGTTTATCAGGCCACGCTGTTACCAATTTTTCCAATTTGTCTGTTGGCATCCCGTCCATTAAGCTACGCGGGATCCCCTTCTGGTATCCCCGCGCCCACAGTATATTACGTTTGTTCGGGATATCTCTCCCCCCCGGCGGTTTAGCAAGGGGTGTTCTCTTATCACTCCCAGGGCACGGAACTATTTTTACTTCAGTCCGCCTCAAGCCCCTGGAGTCTGTTTTGGTGGCTGGAGGGTTAACAGGACCATATTTGCGCCCGTAATTAATTAATTCCTGGGCCACTTCTCCCCAAGTCCAAATTTTCTTATCTGGGGGGCGGCGGTGCTGATCAGGCGTGAATCCTCCTGAAGCAGCCCCAACACTCTCGCCCTGGGGCATCGCCTGTATCTTTCCTTGTAATTGTATACCAATTGGTTTCAGAGAATCAGGGAGTCCCCGTATAAGGGGAGTCATTTGCTCAGGATCCACCAACATCATCATTGGGGACTCCTGCCTAGGCTCCAATTTTCGATCATACATCATCTGCAGACAAGCTGCCTTTTGCACACTCTCCACTAATTGATCAATAGTCCCCGTAATCGCGAGGGGATCTCCCCTCTCCAAGGGGTTCAAACCTCCCGCCCAATAGGCTGCCCGTTGGGTTAAAGACCAGGGGGAACGGTGATTCCCAGTAGTTAAAAACACTCCCGGTCCCCAATACCCTTCTGCCTCCTTTTCACTTAACAAAATCTGGTCACCCCCCGACAATGATACTCTCCACACATACTCCGTTTCTGACTCCTTAGGGGTTCGGCCAAATTCCTTTTTTAGTTTTGCCAACTCAGTGGCAGTATAGGGGACCTCTTTAGTTGTAACTTGGGGGAACTGGTCTTGCTCATCATCATAAGTATATTCAGTTTTGACTAAAGGTCGCAATGAAGGCAGCTCTAACTTCTCCACTCTCTCTTTTGCTGCCTGCAGGTCCTTAAAGGGGTAGCCAATTTCTGATCTTGGAGGAATTTCCTCACGGACAGTACCCGCAAGGAGCTGCTCCTTAAGAGCAATTTGCAAATGTTTCACTTGGTTCTTTTCTGCTTCAAGTTGTGCTTTTAATCCCGCCACTTGTCCCATAAGGGACTGAACAAGATTTTGGAGGGATTCAATAACTTGAGATTCTGCAGTGAGGTGGCAATCCCTATCCTCCACTGCTGCGGCCAGACTGGCACCGAGAACGGCACAGACAATTGCTTTTCCTTTCCCTGACCGCACTCTAGCATCTTTCTGTAAAGCGACCATCCGATCAACAACGCTCTGCAGATTATACCAATTTCCCTGAGCCCAGTCTATCTCAAGCACAGAGGGTCGCGCTTTATGTTTTTCTAAAAAATCAAACAAAGCTTCTTTCCCCAAACGGGCAATTTTGCTATCACCCATCTTATACAAAGCGGGGAAGCAGTCATCTCAGGAAGGTAGCACGTAAAGTTTCAAACACCACAAGCCTGCCCCCCTTACGTTCCTGAGAGGTCTCACGTATTAAAGTGGGAAAGCAGTCGGCTCAGGAAGGTAGCACGTAAAGTTTCAAACACCTTATAAAAAGCGGGGAAGCAGTCGTCTCAGGAAGGCAGCACGTAAAGTTTCATACACCACAAGCCTGCCCCCCCTTACGTTCCTGAGAGGTCTCGCGTATTAAAGCAGGGAAACAGTACGGCACTCTCGTCTCAAGGGATCCTGTCCGTGACGCAAATTTAAATGTCCCGATCCAATGTCGGGGAAGGTTTCTATATGATCCCAAGAGCGAGATTAAGACACAAACGAGGTCAAATGCCATATAGTCAAAAGAGTTTTTATTATCAAAAGTATCAAAAGTGGAAAATGGTAGCGATAGGATAGGATGGAAGAAAAGGTAGAAATTAAGCAAGCAGTCGGGATAGAGTTGCAAGGATAGTCACCACCATGGATCCAGCGGCGTCCCGTCGGCCCTCAGGCAAGCAGTCGGTGGTGGGAGTTGTAAGGATGGTCACCAGCACGGATCCAGCGGCGTCCCGTTGGTCCTCAGGCCAGCAGTCGGTGGTGGGAGTTGCAAGGATGGTTACCAGCACGGATCCAGCGGCGTCCCGTTGGTCCTCAATCTTCAATTCTTTGGTGAGGAAGAAAAGGCCCCCTCACCACTTGTTTCTAGGGGTTCTTTATAGGGCATATTTCGATGATGTCATGCGCTGCAGGTTTCATTCATCACACAACCTTCGCGTGATCGATACCAGAAACCAATATCTTATCAGCTCCAGCCCAGTTTCCTCCCCTGGATGCCTCAATGGCCTGGTAATTGTCCTTATGGACAGAGGAGTGTCCCGCTTAAACCGGCCATCTTGGAGACAAAGGGCTCAAGATGAGCAGTTCACAGTTCCTTGATGACAGCCCAGTCCCTCATACCTAACAATCTTTGAGGCAAATGGTTCGAGATAACAATTCAGCCTCTTACATATATGCTCCTTTTAAATAACACTGCCCGTTTTCCCTTCTTATCCAATGCCCTCCGTTGTTTAAATATTCCCAAGGTTCAAGCCCAAACCACCGAAGGAGTGATTCCCTTCGCCCTATTCCCCCATTAATACGTAAAGACATTTACACACTAACAAACATATATACACATATAAATCTCAACATAACATTTCCACATACACAAAATCTTTAACATAAAATTTCCAAACATTCTCATCATCATACAATCATCGCTCCAGTTGACAACCTTTCAGCAGCTGCAAAAATGTACCAAGCGCAATTGCGAGGGGGTGCGCTTACCCTTCTCCTGCCTCTTATATACCAGTCATCGACAGGTCCGTCCTGGCTCCCGATACTGGGATGCAGCGGTCACCCCGGATTTGCTCGATCTACCCCCAAGATCGCTGGCGGCCGCTCTATCGGTCAGCAAATCCCCCCTTGTTACCATACAGGGTACCCTCCTCCCATACGGGGACTACGCTGCACGACAGATGTCTCTGCGCGATTTACCAGCTGCCCCAGCCCGTACTTTTACAGGCTCCCCTTTGTAAAACATACCGTTTGGTCCGCGGCTTCAGGAGGTCGTTGTCTGCTCCCACGGTGAGCGGCTGGCAGCGGAGGCTCCTCCGAGGAAAGTGCTCGGGGCGCGCCGAGGGGCGTCCGCTCTGCAGTCGGTCCCGCAGCCGAGCAGAGAGTCTCCTGCTTGGCTCGCCAAACTGACGAGCGGAAACAGACTCCACAATCAGTGAGATTGTAAAGTAGGTATGTTTATTCAGCGCTGGGCAGCACGGGGGGTAGTCCCACCAAAGTCGTGCGCGCCTGACTCGGCAGTTCACTTCAAATTTATACAGTCAAGTGTTACAGATACATGGAGTTTCGCAATACGCCTATACATAGGCATGACCTATCCCCGCTTCATATTAAAATTAGTTCCAAAAAGTCACAAGGCTGGTCTTGGCTGGTTTTTGGGGTCGACTGCTGCTTCTTATCAGGGACTATCTCCTGCCCCAGCCAGCCTCAACAATGCAAACATTAAGCATCACTTCTCATCCTCTTGGGCCAACAATGCAAACGTTAAGCACCACTTCTCATCCTCTTGGGCCATGTCTACCTCTATTGAAATTTCTTTAACTTCATTATAAGCTAGATAATTATTAAACAGTTCCTATCTACATCCATATATCTACTATATCTACTAAGGTTCCTTTGGCTCCCCGTTTCAGTCCCCCCTTTTCTAGAAAATAGTAAATTCTTTTACTATATCCAACTCTAGTACTTCTAATGCACTGTTTCCCTATCTAGCATTCTTTCAAAATATTTATTGGACTCGAGTTTTTGTCGCAACTGATTCTTTTTCCATTCGCTGTAGGAATCTCCTGTGCTTTGGAAACACCATAAGCTGCATCGAATTGTTGTACAAAGGATTATGAGCAGAAAAATGATTACTATTGCTGTCACAAACAGTTGTTTTGGCCATGTTAAATTTGGCAACCAGGAAGTTAGTTTTTCCCATATCTCAGAAAATCCCCATGATGTGTCATCCATAGTGATAAGATGTAACTCCTTAGAAATTTCCCAAATCTTTTCAATATCTGTCTCTACTTGCTGTCTTTCATTTAAATAAGCACAACAGCTTTGATTTATAAGTATGCACACACCCCCTTCCTTTGCGGTTAACATATCTAATGCAAGGCGATTTTGTATCGTTATCTTTGCCAAGGAATCAATTTCGGCATGTAATTTTCCTAGAGCGTCAGCAGTAGTATTGGCTAAAGTCTCGACCACCGCTGATACATTGACTATTGCTTTTTCCAATTCAGATACTCCAAGCATTGGGAAAAGCCATCGTACCACACTGTGGAATGTGGTGCCTCGTTCTATAAGAGGGTTAGAGGTTCTTTTAGTCCTCGTGTGGTGCCATGGGGATCAGAATATTCCCTGTAATTTTCCTAAGATAGGGAGTGTTGGTGGGATTATTATTCCCTCTGTGCATTCTCCCCACCAATCGATAGGTAAACTCTTATGTGCCTCCCCATTTGCACAAAGGTACCAACGCCCATCAGGGAGATTACAATTGGACGGCTCCCGAGGAGGAGGAAGATAACAACTCCCTGTTAGATTTCCCCATCCTGTATTAGCTATCCCTGTAGAGTGTGATTCATTACATCGAAAGCAAGTTCCATTCAGTGTCCCAAGAAAACTAGAACTGTTGGCATAATGGGGGCGCATCATTATGGGGTCTCCCCCTCTGCCTCTTTCCATGTCTTTTAATCTCCAGGACCAATTGTATCGATCATTATCACGTGGGTCTCTGCTATCCAGATCAAGTTTATACTTCACTATAGTTCTGGAACCATTTCCATATAAACAAGTATAGTTGGCAGTTCTATTCAATAGTGTTTTAGTGCTGTTTGTTCTGAGGGGGACACCAATAAATGGGAAGGTTTCTCCTTGTCTGGGTATTAAGGTACACATCCAACAGCTTGATACATTAATATCCTTTGCTAGCTCCTGGTTATATCTGACAAACAGGTTTTCATCCCACGCCTTACACAGAGTCCCCACAACTCCCCATATTACCGTGTAAAAACTAAATGTCCATCGGGTTTTGTGGTGACTTTCATGGAGTTTTGGGTGTCTCTTTCACTCTGGTGTGATGAATCCAAGCGTTCTGTTCCTTGATTCTGATTGCAGTAAAGGAGGTGATTAGTACTTGGAATGGTCCTTCCCACTGTGGCTCCAGGGTTTTTTCTGTAAGACACTTTACATATACATAATCCCCAGGTTGTATATTATGTACAGGCCCATCCAAACCTCTCCCTCGAGTCCCAGCCACATGCTTCCGGATTTTATTGAGCTGCTTACTCAATGCTACCATGTAAGAGGTCACAATTTCGTCCCCAGCTTGCACAGACACCCCTTTCTGTATTTCATAGGGTCGTCCATACAACATTTCAAAGGGGCTCAGTCCTTCTTTCGCCCTTGGTCTTGTTCGTATACGCAGAAGGGCTAAAGGGAGAGACTGAGGCCATGTCAAATTTGCTTCTTGTCCCAATTTCACAATTTGCTGTTTGATTCAGTGGTTCATTTTTTCCACTTGACCACTCGACTGGGGGTGATATGGAGTATGAAGCTGCCAATCTATACCCAAATGGCGGCTAATTTGTTGTACTATTTTTGAGACAAAATGTGGTCCTCTGTCAGAGGATATGGTTGCTGGAACCCCAAAATGTGGTATTATCTCTTGTACCAGTATTTAAGTTACCTCCCAAGCTTTAGCCGTTCTTGTTGGGAATGCTTCTGGCCAACCTGAGAAGGTATCAGTTAATACCAATAAATATCGATACCCCCCTTTTCTTGGAAGTTCTGTAAAATGAATTTGCCATTGTTGTCCAGGCCCATTGCCTTTTCCAATCTGGCCCATTTCTAGTTTGGGGGTATTCTTAGGATTAGTCTGGAGGCAAAGATCGCATTGTTGAGTCACCTGTCTCACCGTGGTGTATAAATTTCTAGCCACAATTTCTCTTATCAAATGTTTATACAGAGCCCCTGTCCCCCAATGTCTTTTCCTATGTTCCTCCCATATCAAATGCCACAGTAAGCAAGAGGGAATGATTAGTTTTCCCTGTGGGGTATGAGCCCACCCCTCTTCATTATATGACCCTTCTAAATCTGTAATAAGCTTCTGATCTTCCCTGGTATATTCTGGCTTACCTTCTAGGGAGATTTGCCTATCAGGAATTAAGGCCCCTTCTATTTTTACCTTTGTTTTGGCCACTTGTTTTGCCTCTCTGTCCGCCAGTTCATTCCCTTTTTCGAAATCTGAGCTCACTTTCTGGTGTGCCTTAATATGCATAATTGCCACTTTCTTAGGGAGCTGGACAGCTTCCAGTAACTTCAGAATTTCTTCTGCGTGTTTGATATTTTTCCCTTGGGAGTTCAATAGTCCTCTCTCCTTCCAAATTGCTCCATGTGCATGTACAACTCCAAAGGCATATCTTGAGTCTGTATAAATGTTCACAACTTTGCCCTGGGCCAATTCCAGGGCGCGGGTTAGAGCAATTATTTCTGCCTTCTGTGCGGAGGTGTTCATGGGCAAAGCCCCTGATTCTATTACCTCTTGGCTGGTGGTGATGGCGTATCCCGCATGTCGATTACCATTTAGGACGTAACTGCTTCCGTCTGTGAACCAAGTTTCCCCGCTTTCCATGGGGCTGTCTTTCAGGTCTGGGCGACTGGCGTATGTTGCTTCAATGGTTTCCAAACAGTCATGATGTACCGGTTCTCCTGTGTTCCCGCTGAGAAAAGAAGCTGGGTTAACAATGTTAGTGACTACAATCTCTACATCATCCTGCTCTACCAATATAGCTTGATATCTCAGGAATCTTTGTGGAGAGAGCCAATGTCCACCTTTTGCTTCCAGTACTGCTGATACTGTATGAGACACCAGAACAGTCATTTTCTGGCCCAGAGTAAACTTTTGGACTTCCTGTATATTCAGTATCACAGCCGCAACCGCCCACAGGCATCCAGGCCAACCTTTTGCAGTCGTGTCTAACTGCTTAGAGAAGTAGGCAACTGCCTGTCGATATGGGCCCAGGTTTTGTGCTAATATTCCCAGGGCAATGCCCTGCTTCTCGTGGGAGTAAAGAAGAAACGGCTTACTCACATCTGGGAGTCCTAAGGCCGGGGCTGACATCAAAGCCTTTTTCAATAGCTCAAAGGCTCGTTCGGTCTCCTTGTTCCACTCAAGGTGTTTCTGCTCAGTGGCTGTCAGTGCATACAGTGGTTTAACAAGCAGTCCATAATTATAGATCCACAATCGGCACCACCCCGTCATTCCCAGAAAAGTCCGTAACTCTTTCACTGTCTGAGGTCTCAGAGTTTGACATATTGCCTCTTTACGGGCCTGTCCCAAAGTTCTTTGTCCCGCACTAATTTCATAGCCCAAATAATTCACTTTGCGTTGCATTACCTGTGCCGCCTTCTTGGATAGCCGGTACCCTTGAAGTCCCAGGAAATTCAGCAGACTCACCATCCATATTATACAATCTTTCTCTGTCTTGGTGGCGATCAGGATATCATCCACATACTGCAACAGCTTTCCCTCCTCAGACGGGGTTTCCCAGGATTCTGTGTCTTTCACGAGCTGATTGCTGAAAATGGTAGGACTAATCTTAAATCCTTGTGGCAACACCGTCCAAGTGAGCTGGGTCTTTCGACCACTCTTGGGGTTTTCCCATTCAAATGCAAATAATTTTTGGCTGGCCTCATGGAGAGGGAGGCAAAAGAAAGCATCCTTCAAATCTAAAACAGTAAACCAAGTCAATTCAGGTGTTAATACGGTCAACAGGGTATATGGGTTTGCCACTACCAGGTAAAGAGCTTCAGTTATCTTATTTACCGCCCCGTAAGTCTTGGACCACCCGATATGACCCATCGGGCTTCCGAACAGGTAATATAGGGGTATTGAATTCAGACTCACATTCTTTTAATAATCCCAAATGCTAAAATTTTTCTATCACCGGCCAGATTCCTTCTCTGTCTTCCTTCTTTAGGGGATATTGTTTAATTCTTACTGGCTTTCCGCCTTCCTTGATCCTAACTTCAACAGGTGGAGCACTTTTCGCTCTTCCAGGTGCATCAGTAGCCCATACCCCTGGGTACACTTGGTTTAAGATGTCCTCATTAATGCTTCCTTCTAGGGGGAGACTGGTTAAGGTGAGGCTCAATATTTGAATATATTGCTGATCTTTTACCTCCAGAGTAATTTCTCCCTTTTCGAATACAATTTTTGCTCCCAATTGTTCCAGCAAGTCCCTTCCCAAAAGTGCCTTTGGGGAGTTGGGCATATATAAAAATTTATGAATGCCCCACTGTTTTCCTAATTTATATTCTAAAGGTTTACAAAAATATGCCTTTTCACTTTGGCCAGTCGCTCCTTTCACCATGACATAATCATCTCCCAGGGGCATCAAAGCTTGATTCAGAACCGAGTATGTTGCTCCTGTATCTACCAAAAATTCTACCTCTTGTTGTGTTTTCCCTAGCTTAATTATAACCAGTGGATCCGCTAGGGTAGATTTCCCAGGTTCCCGTCAATCTCCCTTCACATGGGCTACTGTTCTTCCTGTTTGAGCCCTCTGATCCTCCTTCTTCCTTGGGCATTCCTTTTTCCAATGACCAAATTTCTTACACAAAGCACATTGATCCTTGCTGAGTCGGGGCAAGTCTCGTCTAGGCCCTCTTCCTCTTTCTTCCTGGATAACAGCCAGTAATTTCCTTTGCCCTTGCCTATATCCTTCCTCTCTGTTACTAAATACTCTCCATGCTTCATCCAATAATATTTCTAAATTCCTACCCTCTGTAGGGCGCAATTTCTGAAGTATGCGGCTTATATCCCCTGTAGATTGACCCAAAAACAGGGAGACCAATTGTTGTACTCCTACCTCTGACCCAGGATCCAGCGGTGTGCTGCGGTGCATTACATCCCTCAGTCGATCCAGGAATTCAGATGGAGACTCGGAAGGACTCTGTTTGACTGCATATAGAGCTGACCAATTTATAGTTTTGGGGATTGCCCTCTCCATTCCTTTTGTAATCCACTCCTGATACCCCTGCAATCTTTCCATATGTGCAGATCTATTAACATCCCACTTTGGGTCTTGGAGAGGGAAATATTCCTTAATGTCCCCTCCTGTGATCTTATAATGGTCTTCAGCAAGGTTCCCTGCTGTTTTTAAAATCAGCTGTTTCTCTGTCTCAGTCATATATTCCAGTAATAGCTGTATATCCTTCTAATCAGGGTTATGCTGTTTTACAATAAATTGGAAATGCTTAGTTACACTTATCGGATCACTCCTATAATCTTTTGCAACCTTTTTCCATTCCCCTAGGTCAGCAGTAGAAAAGGGTACTTTGATTAACATCGTCCCACCATCCGGCCCCACCGCCTCTCGGAGAGGTGCTTGTAAAGCTGTTGAGGTAGTTTTCTTCCTAGTACGGGAAGATACAGGGCTGTTCGGGGGGGTCGGAGTTCTATCCGAGTCTGCATCCTGTTCCTGTGATCGAGGGGGAGGCTTAAATAAATCAGTTAGATCTTGTTCTGGTGCCTGATGGATTTTATTTGTCTTTGTACATCTTTGTCCAATACTACATGCCGAACAACACTGCCTCAGTTTACCTCTAAGCTCCTTGTTGTTTTCTTGCTCAAGTGCGAGCACCATGGGGTCCTGTGGGGGTACCATTCCACAGTCCCTTTGCCACTCCGGATGGTTTTGGAGGGTGAAAAACATGTCTGCATACGAAACCTCATCCCATTTTCCTTCTCTCCTTAAAAACAGCATTAGTTGTAATAGAGTATTATAATCTATTGACCCATTAAGTGGCCACCTAGCATCACCTTCTAACTTATACAACGGCCACCATTGATTGCAATACTTAATAAGGCTCTTTTTATTTTCCATACCCCCGGTCCCAACAATATCTTTCCAGTGGGCAATTACACAACCCAGAGGACTCTTCCTCAATATTCCCCCTTGATTGTTTCCCATTTTATAACTTCTCCTTTTAATAAGCTTCCATGCAAATCATTTCTTACACCTCTTTATAGTCTTCTCCCAGTTTTCCTCCCACTCGTCCCGAATTTCTGGGATTAAATTTTCCTTTCCACACACCAATTTCACTATTTTGGCTACCTTTCCAACCACAAACAATCTCAACTGTATACGCAGCCCGTCCCCTCTTATCCCAGGGAGTCCAAACCCGACACTCAGGGCATTCAATATCCCCTCCACAATCTATTTGCAACCTCTCTTTACACCACACACATTCCAGGACATATGAGGGCATACACTCATTTCCTGGATGTAAAAGACACCATTCAAATACCCACATTTATGCGATGCACCATACAGGGACTTTCTTACACCAACACCACAAAATGATTAAGATAATCAAACTCAAACTTACAGTTACAACGCTAACACATAAATTCAAGTTCCAAATCATCAGGGAATCACACTTTGTTTGTCTCCGGCCGTACCCCTTGTGGAGTTACGAAACTTTGGATCAGAACTCCACACACGCTCCACAGCTGAACTGCGTCTCTTTTACTCAGACATTCAATTCACAGTTTTAGACATTTACACGTTAACAAGCATATATACACATATAAATCTCAACATAACATTTCCACATACTCACACAAAATCTTTAACATTAAATTTCCAGACATTCACATCATACAATCATCGCTCCAGTTGACAACCTTTCAGCAGCTGAAAAAATGTACCAAGTGCAATTGCGAGGGGGTCCACTTACCCCAAAAATGTACCAAGCGCAATTGCGAGGGGGTGCGCTTACCCTTCTCCTGCCTCTTAAATACCAGTCATTGACAGGTCCGTCCTGGTGTTGCAAATACTTTGATAAAGATTTGATTAAAACAAAATCATGAGATAGGAGTGTGAAGTTTGCAACGTAGTTATAGAGACTTAGGAACATTACAAAATGTGCTAAGCATAATCATAAGAATACAAGTATTGTTGACAGTCAGTTAACCATAGAATTGTAACACAGATTGGTTAATTATAGTGGTTTGTTTTAAGAAATCGTTATGGACCTTAGTTCTGTTGCTTAGAAACCCTACTTTGATCAAAGTTCCGGTTAATGGATTATGTGAGATCAACCAATGATTGTTTTAACATAAGAATATTAATAAGGTAGTGTGATTAGAAGACCAATCACAGAAAAAGAATTAACATAGAATGTACTTTTGTGTAATCTAATATAATGGCAAGAATCGTACTGCGCAGAATCACCTAAGAAGAGGTCAAGAAGCAGACAAGTGAGGAAGACTATGGAAGACCACCAGAGGGCTTCTGAGGACCACCAGAGACCTTCAACGCGCTTGCGTAAAGGACATTTACATATGTTAATAGTTTCTCAGGAAACTAATGATTATGTATAACATTTCTCAGAAATCTAGTGAATATGTATAACAGGTGTGTATTTAACCTGCATAGTTAAACCAGACAGGTGCACACGATAGGTGGAGCGATCCCCCGTGTGCCCAGCGCTGCAATAAGGAGTGCCTGCTTCTTAACTTCTCATTGCTGTTAAGGAGTTTTATTCTGGATTTCAGCAACACTGGCTCCCGATACTGGGATGCAGCGGTTACCCCGGATTTGCTCGATCTACCTCCAAGATCGCTGGTGGCTGCTCTATCAGTCAGCAAATCCCCCCTTGTTACCATACAGGGTACCCTCCTCCCATACGGGGATTACGCTGCATGCCAGACGTCTCTGCGTGATTTACCAGCTGCCCCGGCCTGTACCTTTACAGGCTCCCTTTGTGAAACATACCGTTTGGTCCGCGGCTTCAGGAGGTCGTTGTCTGCTCCCGCGGTGAGCGGCTGGCAGCGGAGGCCCCTCCGAGGAAAGTGCTCGGGGGCGCGCCGAGGGGCGTCCGCTCCGCAGTCGGTCCCGCAGCCGAGCAGAGAGTCTCCTGCCTGGCTCGCCAAACTGACGTACGGAAACGGACTCCACAATCAGTGAGATTGTAAAGTAGGTATGTTTATTCAGCGCTGGGCAGCACGGGGGGTAGTCCCACCAAAGTCGTGCGCGCCCGACTCGGCAGTTAGTTTCAAGTTTATACAGTCAAGTGTTACATATTCACAATACGCCTATACATATGCATGACCTGTCCCCGCTTCATATTAAAATTAGCTCCGAGAGGTCATTTCCATAGTCTCCTCTCAACTGCGCTTGCGCAGTGCCTCTTTATGGTGGTCGTCTGGTGGTCGCAGAGATGAAGATAGATGACTCCTCTTCGTCACCGCTAGTAACCTTTCTTCTTGCGCAGGCTCAGTGATTTCTTGGTATTCACCCAAGCCGCAAGACCAGTCTTAGCTGGCTCTTGGGGCCAGCTCCTGCTTCTTATCAGGAACTGTCTCTACCTTATTGGCTGGTTCTTAGGACCAGCTCTTCTTATCAAGGACTGTCTCTATGTCAGCTAATTTCAACAATGTAAGCGCTAAACATCATCTTTCATCCCCCTTTATTATGTCTACTGAGATTCTTTTGACTCCCCTTGTCTCAATTAGCATATGTAAATGTTCTTTACGCAAGCGCATTGGAGGTCTCTGGTGGTCATCTGGAGTCCTCTGGTGGTCGTCCATAGTCTTCCTCACTTGTCCGCTGTTTGACCCTTGTTGTATGAGTTTGCGCAGTATGCTCCTCTTCCGGGCCTCACAAACAACTTCTCTGCTTATCTCCCAACTTTAGCCCAGTCATCACAAAAGACAGAACATCTCCCCTTATCACACAGGATACCTCCACGAACAAGACATATCATTACATACACAGGCTTATGTCCTTGGCTTGTCTACGTAAATCAACTTATGAAGACAGTTGTTAATCTTTTAACAAATTCCGAAGTCCTTTATCTGACAATACACTGAGTCAAAACATACGTTCTATTTCTGCATCTACTAGGCCTAGTGTCAGCCTCTGCATCAGCTTGTTTACTTTATCTTTTTGGTATCTTTCTTTACTAAGATAATTTGTACAGGTCAACCCATGCAAAATAGCAGATACATAAATAAATATAGATAATTCTATTGGCAAAGAATTTAAAATGCTATTCTTAAAAAAACCTGTGCATTTTCTTCATCATGTATAATTTGGATTGTACTAATGCAATCACTCATGCATATACTTGGTATACAAGTTCGTAGGACATTTTCATTTGTTAGACTATAACTCTGCTGTACACCTCTGCTTCTTTTTTACTGCTCTCTAAAAGATTTTCGCTCTAGCCCTGCTTGCAATGTATGAGTATAATTGAAGTCTGCAGATGCTTTCAATAGACTGTGTAGAATGGTATTTATATTTGTCGTGCTTTAAGCCCAGCCAGCAAATAGGCACCATGCAGCTGCTCGCTCATTCCCCCCCTGCACTCCCAGTGGGATGGGGAGGAGAATCGGAAAAAAAAGGAAAACTCGTGGGTTCAGATAAGAATGGTTTAATAACTGAAGTAAAAAAAAATGTAATAGTAACAATAATAATACAATATAATAATAATTATTATTATTATTGTAATGAAAAGGAATAAAATAAAAATAAAACCCAAGAAAAGACAAGTGATGCACAATGCAATTGCTCACCACCAACTGACTGATGCCCGAGCAGTGATCTGCCCCTCCCAGACAACTCCCGCCAGTTTATATACTGAGCATGACGTTCTATGGTATGGAATATCCCTTTGGCTAGTTCGGGTCAGCTGTCCTAGCTATGCTCCCTCCCAGCTTCTTGTGCACCTGCTTTCTGGCAGAGAACGGGAAACTGAAAAAATCCTTAACTTAGGATAACCACTACTTAGCAACAACTGAAAACATCAGTTGTGTTATCAACATGATTCTCACACTAAATCCAAAACACACTGTACCAGGTACTAAGAAGAAAATTAACTCTATCCCAGCCAAAACCCATTAAAGAATGTACATTGGCTCTTGTATCTTGAATGTATGCATGCACACATCAAATACACAGATAATAAATAAATCCTTTCCCAAGAAACAGGAACAAAACACACAAACATATAAGCATGTATCTTGTTGTAAAAGTACGTCACATAGATGCTCATGTACCCAAGGGTCGGGCCACTGAGGAACATCAACACAACCAGCAGGTGGATCAGGCCGCCAAGATTGAAGTGTCTCAGGTGGACCTGGACTGGCAACATAAGGCTGAGCTATTTATGGCTCTGTGGGCCCATGACACCTCAGGCCATCAGGGAAGAGATGCAACATATAGATGGGCTCGTGATCGAGGGGTGGACTTGACCATGGATACTATCGCACAGGTTATTAATAAATGTGAAACATGTGCTGCAGTTAAGCAAGCCAAGAGGTTAAAGCCCCTGTCGTATGGAGGACGATGGCTGAAATATAAATATGGGGAGGCCTGGCAGATTGACTATATCACACTCCCACAAACTTGCCAAGGCAAACGCCATGTGCTCACAATGGTGGAAGCAACCACCGGGTGGCTGGAAACATATTCTGTACCCCATGCCACTGCCCGGAACTCTATCCTGGGCCTTGAAAAGCAGGTCTTGTGGCGACATGGCACCCCGGAGAGAATTGAGTCAGACAACGGGACTCATTTCTGAAACAACCTCATAGACACCTGGGCCAAAGAGCATGGCATTGAGTGGGTGTATCACATCCCCTATCATGCACCAGCCTCTGGGAAAATCAAAAGATACAATGGACTGTTAAAGACTACATTGAAAGCAATGGGGGGTGGAACTTTCAACCATTGGGATACACATTTAGCAAAAGCCACCTGGTTAGTCAACACCAGAGGATCTGCCAATCAGGGTGGCCCTGCCCAGTCAGAATTTTTACATACTGTAGAAGGGGATAAAGTCCCTGTAGTGCACATTAAAAATATGTTAGGGAAGACAGTCTGGGTTACTCCTGCCTCAGGCAAAGGCAAACCCACTTGTGGGATTGCTTTTGCTCAAGGGCCTGGGTGCACTTGGTGGGTGATGCGAAAAGATGGGGAAGTCCGATGTGTGCCTCAAGGGGATTTGATTTTAGGTGACAATAGCCAATAGATTAACTTGTATGATGTTAATTGCTATATAACCCTGCCACTGTATGTCATCTTTATTATATTTGTTATATGCTATATCCATGGTATTACAGTAAGAATCACTTAGATCAAGCAAGAAGTAACTTTGAGAAAACCGAGCGAAGTGCAGTAGTGATGGGACCAGAACTGACTCCAGCATGCAACAATCCAACATTACACACCATCCTCCTGCTGCACCCAATGTCACCCGCTTGCCACACCGCACCAGAGCCTGATCCTGCTCTGCTGACTGAGACTTCGCACCATCTGTGGCAGTACATTCCCCCCCCCATCCCGCCAGCAGGAAACAAAACTTCTCCAGGAAGGGAGAAGGGGAAGGAAACCCTGGAGTCTGCAGGTTGAAATTTGAACTGGCCAGTTGAGATGTGCCAGGTACACCGAGGTGACCCTCCTAGCCAATAGAATTAAATGACCACAGGTCAGATTTGACAGGGGTATAAACGGGGTCCTGCCGGAGGACACGTTGGCAGTCCTCCTCGGAGCAGCGGGTCTGCACTCGGGGACTCCCCCTCGGGCTGGGGCACCGCCCGAGGTAACTCCTCGAGGGAGAGAGCCCTCAGCTTTTAGGTGAGTGATACGCGCGTTTTGAGCCATCACTTTAAATCTTGGGGATTCTTAAGTCGGCCGTGTAGTATTAATTCTCTTTACATCATTGAGCCTGTGGTTTTATAAAATGTTACCGGACTTCTAACTAACTTTTGCTGAAGAATAAATCTGACTTCTAACACCTGTTGGATTTGGTTATGCATGCATCCGTAACAGTCTCCCCAGGTGCTTTCTGCCAGAGGCTCCAGGTAGGGCCATTCTCCCCAGCTGCAGTATAGAGCACGTTTTTAACATCTTGTCCTGCCCGGACTGGCCCAAGGGCTACTGCATGAACAATCTCCCGTTTAACTTGTTCAAAGGCTTGCTGTTGCTCAGTGCCCCATTTAAAATCATTCTTCTTCCAGGTCACTTGATAGAGAGGGCTTACAATCAGACTCTAATTTGGAATATGCATTCTCCAAAAACCCACAACACCTAAGAAAGCCTGTGTTTCCTTTTTATTAGTTGGTGGAGACATAGCTGCTATTTTGTTGATCATGTCCATTGGGATTTGATGACGTCCATCTTGCCATTTTATTCCTAAAAACTGGATCTCCTGTGCAGGTCCCTTGACCTTACTTTCTTTTATGGCAAAACCAGCTTTCAGAAGGATTTGGATTATTTTCTTCCCTTTCTCAAAGACTTCTTCTGCTGTGTTGCCCCATACGGTGATGTCATCAGTGTACTGCAGATGTTCTGAAGCTTCACCTTTTTCCAGTGCAGTCTGGATCAGTCCATGGCAAATGGTGGGGCTGTGTTTCCACCCCTGGGGCAGTTGATTCCATGTGTACTGGACGCCTCTCCAAGTAAAGGCAAATTGTGGACGACACTCTGCTGCCAGAGGGATTGAGAAAAACGCATTAGCAATGTCAGTTGTGGTGTACCACTTGGCTGCCTTTCATCCCAGTTCATATTGAAGTTCTAACATATCCGGCACAGCAGCATTCAGCCCACGATAGTCTACTGTTAGTCTCTACTCTCCATTAGACTTTCACACTGGCCATATGGGACTATTAAAGGGTGAGCAAGTTTTGCTGATCACTCCTTGGCTCTCCAGTTGGCGAATCAACTTGTGGATGGGAATCAGAGAGTCTCGGTTGGTGCGATATTGTCGCCGGTGCACCGTCGTGGTAGCAATTGGCACTTGTTGTTCTTCAACCCTCAGCAATCCCACAATCGAAGGGTCTTGAGAGAGACCAGGCAGGGTAGACAGCTGTTCAGTTCCCTCCATCTCCAAGGCAGCTATACCAAAAGCCCATTGATACCCCTTCGGGTCCTTGAAATACCCTCTCCTGAGGTAGTCTATGCCAAGGATACACGGAGCCTCCGCACCAGTCACAATGGGGTGTTTCTGCCACTCATTCCCAGTTAGGCTTACTTCAGCTTCCAATACAGTTAACTCTTGGGATCCCCCTGTCACACCAGAAATACAAATGGGTTCTGCCCCTTTATAGCTTGATGGCATTAGAGTACACTGTGCACCGGTGTCTACTAGAGCCTTATACTCCTGTGGGTCTAACGTGCCAGGCCATCGAATCCACACAGTCCAATAGACCCGGTTATCCCTTTCCTCCACCTGGCTGGAGGCAGGGCCCCTCTAATTCTGGCCAGAGTATCCAGTATTCACTTCTCGTAAAATTGGCTCAGAAGTCCCTTCAAGAGGATCAGAAATAAAGTCAGCCCTTCTATGCTGTTTGGAAACTGGAGCAGCATTTTTCCTGGTAGAATCCCCTTTTGTGGTGGTTTTTCCTCGCAGCTCATGTACCCATGCATTTAGGACCGAGGTAGGTTTTCCATCCCATTTCCTCATGTCCTCTCCATAATCACATAGGTAAAACCACAGGGCACCTCGTGGTGTGTACCTTCTGTATTCTGTCTCTCAGGCAGAGGAACGCTCACTCCTAATAGCTGAGACATTGGAGACATTGGTCCTTACAAGTGGGGAGTAGGACATATCCTCTTTGAATTGCTGGACATCCTGGGACAGCTTCTCCACAGCCGAAATGCAGGCTTGTAGGGAGGAGGAGAGATTTTCTTCGTATTGACAGAGTTGGCGAGGCACTTCATCCACTGTCGGTGCCTCTTCGTCTTTCCAGGTCATTATCGCCACTGAGTTGGCATAGGATGATGGTGCGCTCCATACAAACTTCTGCTACATGGGTCGTGTGCATGGGACTTCGTCTGGATCTTTGGGTAATTGTGGGTTGTCCGGGTCATGATGAATCGTCTCTAGCACAGCTAATTCCCTCAGATATTGGATACCTCTTTCCATGGTGGTCCACTTGCTTGATTGACATAGAACATCTTCCTTAAAGGGGTACCTTTCCTTCACACTTGACAGGAGTCGCCTCCAGAGGCTGATGGCTTCTGCCCCTTTTCCAATTGCCTTGTCAATGCCACCTTCCCTGGCAAGCAATCCCAGCTGCTTGGCTTCCCTACCTTCTAATTCCAAGCTATATTAGCCCCATTGTCCCAGCATCGGAGGAGCCAGGTGATAATATGCTCACCTATACAGTGGCTGAAATCTTTTCGCATATCCTGCAGCTTACTCAAGGATACGGATCAGGTGATTACTTCTGGTTCTGCCTCTTCCTCCTGTTCCCGTGATGACCCTGGCTCATCTTCATCCTTTTCTAAGTGAACTGATTTTTTTTGTATATTTGTTCTTGTGTATGTGGGCAACTGATACTGGTGTGGGTTGGTCCGCTGGTTCAGTTGCAGTACTGCTTGCCGAGGTTTGGGTAGCTGCAGTGCTCGTCGCTGGGGCTGGAGGGACCGCAATGCCCTTCGCCGAGGTTTGGGTAGTCGCAGTGCCTGTCGTCTTGTTGTTAGATCCAGAGACCTTCTCTTCCCCTTGAGGGTACTGAGTGGTGTTGAACAGGGCTCGATAGGCATGGGCCAGGCCCCAGCACATTGCAGCAATTTCTATCTCTCTGGAGCTGCCAGGGTGACAGCATACCTTTTCAAAATATTTTACTAGTTATTCCAGATTCTGCACTTGTTCAGAGGTGAATTTCCAAAACATTGTAGGTGCCCACTTTTCTAGGTACTTGCCCATACTACCCCACACACCCTGCCACTCATAATTATCCAGCCTCGGGGCAGACCTCTGGGTGATCTTCTTAAATAGTTGTTTAACCTTAAACAAGAGCTGAACCACATTCAGGAGCATGCTAATTCCCAGCAGTAGGGCTAGGACCGTGCTGGTATCAACATCCCAAGGGTATTCAAAGTTTCCAAAATTCTCAAACACCATTGTAACTGGACTGAAGGAGAAGGGAAAGGGGAAGAAAGGGACCCCACCCATAGACTGGTTTTCCAAGGAGGAAAGGTAAATGGTGTAATTATTAATAGTTTCCCACACATGGCTCCCGGAGTATAAAGGTGACAGTGCTGAGTGCAAATACCGGACTAATCCCACAACCGACGACTTTATCATACCATAAACCAGTGTTACACAATACATCAAAGCGAAAACCTTAATCCACCTCCCACGGATGATAAGCAGCAGAACAGGGACTACATACAGCAAGCAAGGTGATACATAACAGAACTTTAAAAACAAGAGCAACAACTCTAAGAACACATAAAACAACATAGTGACCAGCAACTATTAGACCAATATAATGAATGCTTGTAACAAATTTGTTTTAACAAGCTGTGGTCAGGTCTGTCATTATCTCAACCCTTCGTGCCCCACATTGGGTGCCAAAAAGGACTGTCGTGGTTTAACCCCAGCCAGCAACTAAGCACCACGCAGCCGCTCACTCACTCCCCCCCACCCAGTGGGATGGGGGAGAAAATTGGGAAAAAAAAAGAAGTAAAACTCGTGGGTTGAGATAAGAACAGTTTAATAGAACAGAAAAGAAGAAACTAATAATGATAATGATAACACTAATAAAATGACAATATTAATAATAAAAGGATTGGAATGTACAAATGATGCACAGTGCAATTGCTCACCACCTGCCAACCGACGCCCAGTTAGTCCCCGAGCGGCAATCCCCCCCGCCCCCACTCCCCCCCAGTTTATATACTAGATGTGACGTCACATGGTATGGAATACCCCTTTGGCCACTTTGGGTCAGGTGCCCTGGCTGTGTCCCCTCCCAAATTCTTGTGCCCCTCCAGCCTTCTTGCTGGCTGGGCACGAGAAGCTGAAAAATCCTTGACTTTAGTCTAAACACTACTTAGCAACAACTGAAAACATCAGTGTTATCAACATTCTTCACATACTGAACTCAAAACATAGCACCGTACCAGCTACGAGAAAGAAAATTAACTCTATCCCAGCTGAAACCAGGACACCAGGATAAAATTGGGTCTGCCAAATGGAAGAATACTGAGACCCATAGTGGCTGTAGGACCCTTAATTATATTGGCGTGATTGGTTGACCTTTTGTCGTGGTTTCAGCCCAGCCGGTAACAAAGGACCACGCAGCCGCTCGCTCACTCCTCCCGCCCCCCTCTGGTGGGATAGGGAGGAGAATCGGAGGAGAGAAAAGGAAAAAAAAAAAACCGGAACCTCGAGGGTTGAGATAAGGGCAGTTTACTGCAACAACAACAAAAAAGAGAAGTTACAGCAACAACAACAGTACTAATAAAAGAGTATACAAAAGGAGTGATGCACAATGCAACTGCTCACCACCCGGAACCCGACACTCCGCCACTTCCCCCACCGAAAGTCGAGAGGGCTCCCCCTAGCCCCCTGGCCGCTCCCCATTTATATACTGGGCATGATGTCACATGGTATGGAAGAGCTCCTTGGCTAGTTCAGGTCAGCTGCCCCGGCTATGCCCCCCCACCTCCCAGGTTCCTGTAAAAATTAACTCTATCTCAGCTGAACCCAGGACACCTTTGCTGGACGTCAGCTGCCCACCAAGCCGCTCTTATCACTCCCCATCCTCAACTGGACAGGAGAGAGAAAAATACGGTGAAAGGCTCGTGGGTCGAGATAAGGACAGGGATATCACTCAGCAATTACTGTCACGGGCAAAACAGACTCGACTTGGGGAAATGAATTTAATTTATTGCAAATCAAAGGTCAGAATAGGATAATGAGAAATAAAAACAAATCTTAAAACACCTTTCCCCCCACCCCTCCTTCCTGGGCTCAACTTCACTCATGATTTCTCTACCTCCTCCCCCCTGAGCAGCACAGGGGGATGGGAAATGGGGGTTGCAGTCAGTTCATCACACATTGTCTCTGCCACTCCATGCTTTTCCCCTGCTCCAACGTGGGTCCTTCCCATGGGCTGCAGTTCTTCATGAACTGCTCCTGCATGGGTACATGGGGTACAGTCCTTCAGGAATGGAATGCTCCAGCTTGGGTCCCCCGCAGGCTTACAGGTCCTGCCAGAAGACCTGCTCCAGCCAGGAGCCTGCTCCATTGCAGACTCTCCATGGAGTCACAGCCTCCTTTGGGCGCATCCACCTGCTCTGGCGTGGGGTCCTCCACGGGCTGCAGGTGGATATCTGCTCCACCGTGGACCTCCATGGGCTGCAGGGGGACAGCCTGCCTCACCATGGTCTTCACCATGGGCTGCAGGGGAATCTCTGCTCCAGTGCCTGGAGCACCTCCTCCCCCTCCTTCTTCACTGACCTCAGTGTCCGCATAGTTGTTTTTCTCACATCTTCTCACTCCTCTCTCCAGCTGCAGTTTCTGTTGTGCAGCAACTTTTCCCCTTCCTAAATATGTTATCACAGAGGCGCTACCACCGTTGCTGATGGGATCAGCCTTGGCCAGCAGTGGGTCCGTCTCGGATCTGTGTGGTATTGGCTTTGTTGGACATAGTGAAAGCTTCTGGCATCTTCTCACAGAAGCCACTCCTGCAGCCCCCCCTCCACTACCAAAACCTTGCCATGTAAACCCAGTACAATTGGGTATGGATATATTAAAATCCCAGACTATTAAGACCCCATTAGGCACTTGGGTGCCAAACTGTCAGACCCAGAACACTGTAATTTCTATGGATAAAATACCAGCTGAGGGGTCAACTGCTTTTCTATTACAGGCCTCACTTAAATTACCTAAAAGTGCCTTAACTCATGTACAACAACATCGTATTAGCCCTGAAGCCTCACAAGGCATAACTACTTTCATTCAGGATTTAGAACAATGAGGTATTATTCAGAAAACTCACTCCCTGTATAACTCCCCTGTGTGTCCTGTCCATAAGCTTAATGGCACCTGACATTGGACTGTAGATTATCATAAATTGAATGAAAATACTGTGAGACGGGGAACCAAAAGAACCTTAGTAGATATAGTAGATATATGAATGTAGATAGGAATTGTTTAATAATTATCTAGCTTATAATGAAGTTAAAGAAATTTCAATAGAGGTAGACATGGCCCAAGAGGATGAGAAGTGGTGCTTAACGTTTGCATTGTTGGCCCAAGAGGATGAGAAGTGATGCTTAATGTTTGCATTGTTGGCCCAAGGGGATGAGAAGTGATGCTTAACGTTTGCATTGTTGAGGCTGACTGGGACAGGAGATAGTCCCTGATAAAAAGCAGCAGTGACTCCAAGAACCAGCCAAGACGGACCTTGTGATTTGGACAAATGCCAAGAGACAACTGAGTCTGCGGAGGGACAGAAGGTTAAGAGTTCACCATGAAGAAGACACACAGCCTTCATCTTCACGACCACCAGACGACCACCATAAGGAGGCACTACGCAAGCGCAGTTGAAAGGAGACTATGGAAATGACTTCCTAGAGCTAATTTTAATATGAAGCGGGGATAGGTAATGCCTATGTATAGGCGTATTGCGAAACTCTATGTATATGTAACACTTGACTGTATAAATTTAAAGTGAACCGCCAAGTCAGGCGCGCACGACTTTGGTGGGACTACCCCCCGTGCTGCCCAGCGCTGAATGAACATACCTACTTTACAATCTCACTGATTGTGGAGTCTGTTTTCCGCACGTCAACTGGACCCTTACATGCTGCTGTCCCCTCTATTACAAATCTTATTTTTGCTATTGAACAAGCAGCCCATCCTTGGATGGCTACCTTAGATATAAAAGATATGTTTTTCATGGGCCCATTACAATCTGAGGATTAAGATGCTACTTTGTATACCTGGGGCGGAATACAGTACACTTTTACCCAATTACCCCAAGGATTCAGACATAACCCTACATTATCATATCAGTGTTCAGCTAAAGAATTAGAACAAGTCCCACAGGAACCAGGGGTGATAGTATATCAATATATAGATGACATTTTAATTGGAGGGAATTCCCCTGATAAGGTCCAAATCATATGTGATTGCATCTGTGTGGTGGGTTGACCCTGGCTGGATGTCAGGTGCTCACCAAAGCCACTCTATAACTCCCCCTCCTCAACTGGACAGGGGGAGAAAATAAGATGGAAAGCTCGCAGTTTGAGATAAGGACAGGAAGATCACTCAGCAATTACCATCACAGAGAAAACAGACTGAACTTGGGGAAAATATAACAAAAGGCTTGTGGGTTGAGATAAGGACAGGTTAATAAAGCAAAAGCAAAGGTCGCACGCGAAAGCAAAGGAAAACAAATGATGTTATTCTCTACTTCCCATGAGCAGGCGATGTCTGGCCACTTCCTGGGAAGCAGGGCTTCAGTACACATAGCAGTTGCTCTGGAAGACAAACATAAAATAACGAATGCCCCCCCTTCCATCTCCCTTTACTTAGCTTTTATAGCTGAGCTGACGTCATATGGTATGGAATATCTGTTTGGTTAGTTTGGGTCAGCTGTCCTGGCTATGTCCCCTCCCAAGATCTTGCCCAGCCCCAGCCTGCCGTTGGGGGGGGGGGGCAAAAATGTTGGAGAGACAGCCTTGATGCTGTGCCAGCACTGCTCAGCAGTAGCCAAAACACTGGTGTGTTATCAACCTTTCTAGCTACCAATACAGAGCACAGCACTGAGGGCTGCTATGGGGAGAATTAACTCCATCTCAGTCAGACCCAATACAATATGGAAAATAAGGGGATTACTCTGATACCTTGCAGCAAATATCAAAGTTAGATTCACCCTTGTGAGAGACTGAAAGGGTTAATGTCTCAAACATTGTGGTGGGGCAAGTTCTGCTTAATGGCACACTCTGCATAACAAGGAACCTTGCCTAGCAAGGAACCACAGGTGAAAAGCAGCTGATCAGCACAGATCAGCAACAGGACAGGGAGGGCATGCTGGAGGGTGCACAGCTCCATGTTCTGATGTGCTATTCTGATATGCTGAGCAGGGCAGCTCACCATGCATGGCCAAAGATCAAAACAATGGTCATGTCTGCAGGGAAGGGGAAGTTACTCCCCAAACAACCCCCAAGCCCACCAACCCATTTCCCAAAGGCTCACAAACTGCTCATGACACCTAATTAGCCTAATGAGTTCGAGTGCCCACCCGAAGGAGGGGCAAGGAGATGATAAAAGGACACAAACTGAAGCCCCACGTGTGCAAGCACACCAGAACTGGACCCCTAGGCTGACTGAACCAATGCTGGACCCCGAACCGTTGAAATCTTTCTGTTCTCTCTCTCTTTTCTGTAATCCCTAGACTTTATCCATTACTTTACATAAACTGTTGACCAAGTCTGGGACTAGGATTGGATCCAGCCCCCCTTAGGCTTCTCACTGAGAGGGAGTCTAGAAAGCAAGGGGGTCTGCTCTGAACCTCGTGACTCAATGGGAGTGCTCTACTTATTGTCTTCCCTGAACTCATCCCCAAATAAGCAAGGCCTGTAGTATATGTTTGGTGACGTATGGTTAGCACGTTACACAGTTTACTGACATAGTTTCATGCCAATTCCTGTTGTGAGCATACCAATTTTTGTGGTGAGCATGCTAATTCTTGTTGTGAGCGAATAAAAGTTGAGTTTTGTGAGTTAAAGGATCCCTGGTGTTGTTTCACCTTAATCCTGACCTGGGAATCAGCAAACCTGAGTTGTCGTCCTGAGAAATTGGGATGTGACAACCCTCTAATAGGAAGGACAATAAGAAGGAGCTCTAACAAGCCCTGTGGAACTCTAGTATTCTGGCGAGCCCATATGCCAGAGTTTAGTATAATTGCTCCACCCTTATACAATCTGTTAAAGTGTGCTGGGAAGTTATTAATGAAGAAGCATTTTGTTTATTAATACACAATATTTTAGAATATCAGGCTATGGGCCCAATAATACCAGGAGCCCCCTTTAGTCCTACACATAGGACTCACAGAAAGAGGATATCAATGGGGATTGTGGCAACGAGTTCCCAATAAAGCTCAATTAACTCCCATACAATTTGGATTAAAGGGGTGGCATGGTTCCCAGTCATGGTATTTGCCTTAGGAAAAATCATTACTGGCTACTTATGTAGCCCTATTAGATACAGAACACATCACATTAGATGCACCCTTAGAAATACGAACCCTGTTCACTATTCTTAATAGAATCAGTCTCCTCATGCACCCTTAGAAATATGAACCCTGTTCACTATTCTTAATAGAATCAGTCTCCTCCTGTTCCACAGGGAATTGCACACTCTAGTACAATTCAGAAGATGGTAATGTACATTGCACATTGTGATTGGATTGAGGGGAAACCTGGTCTTGCAAGAAAGTTGACAGAGTATAATATCCAATGGCAAAGGGGTGCTGAACGATCGCTTGATATGCTGCCCCCACTTGTTCAAGATGCACCACCCCTATCTGATTTTAAAAAGGATACCAAAGCTTGGTCTAATGTCTCATTTAAAGATGGATCAGTTTACAAGATTAATGGGGAATGGAAGGGCAGGGCTGCCCTTTCGCAACCTTTGGATGGGACATCCAAAACACAAGAGAGAGATGGCTCAGCTGCCCACAAGAAGCAAGGTTGCCTTGTATTAGAAAGGCTACTGCAAAATCAAGAGGGGGTTGCTGGAATAAGGTAAAAAGCAGAGACAAATATTTCTTCTTTCAGGACAAAAACATGAACTAAAACCATAGTAGGTCATCTTTTTTCTGTTCAAGGCATGGGATATTTGGGCCTCCCAAGTCATCTCAGGCTTACCTTCACAGTAACAGAACAGAGCTGTGCCCCAAGGCATGAAAGATACTATTTACAACATCATTTTTTAGCATTGTGGAAGATATCGGTGCTTTGATTCAGCAGCATTGTACCTTGAACTATGCCGGTACCTCCATTAATATCCCATTGTCTTGTGTGCCTTTCCCTTAAGTTACTTCCTCTTTCTTTCCCTGTGCATCACTACTTTTATTTGCACTAGCCTGAACTTTTTTTCTGCAAAATTATATCAACACAAAAGAATCAATGGATCCACGTGATGGGGTATTCCTCCCTTGCACAATCACATAATGTCTAGGGAAAAGGCCCCAGAGTGAGAAACTTTTAAATTCTGCCACTAACCCAGCGCAGTCCTATGTGATGGGTTGACCCTGGCTGGTTGCCAGGTGCCCACCAAAGCCGTTCTATCACTCCCCCTCCTCAGCTGGACAGGGGAGAGAAAATATAACAAAGAGCTTGTGGGTCAAGATAAGGACAGGAGAGAGATCACTCACCAATTACCGTCACGGGCAAAACAGACTCAACTTGGGGAAAATTAACTCAATTTATTACCAATCAACCAGAGTAGGGTAATGAGAAATAAAACCAAATCTCAGAACACCTTCCCTCCACCCCTCCCTTCTTCCCGGGCACAACTTCACTCCCGGATTCTCTACCAACCCCCCCCCCAGCGGCACAGGGGGACGGGGAATGGGGTTTACGGTCAGTTCATCACACGTTGTTTTCTGCCGCTTCATCCTCCTCAGGGGGAGGACTCATCACACTCTTCCCTGCTCCAGCGTGGGGTCCCACCCACGGGAGACAGTCCCCCACGAACTTCTCCAACGTGGGCCCTTCCCACAGGCTGCAGTTCTTCACGAACTGCTCCAGCATGGGTCCTTTCCACAGTGTGCAGTCCTTCAGGAGCACACTGCTCCAGTGTGGGTCCCCCACGGGGTCACAAGTCCTGCCAGCAAACCTGCTCCAATGTGGGCTCCTCTCTCCACAGATCCGCAGGTCCTGCCAGGAGCCTGCTCCAGCGCAGGGTTCCCACGGGGTCACAGACTCCTTCGGGAACCCACCTGCTCTGGCGTGGAGTCCTCCACGGGCTACAGGTGGATATCTGCTCCACCATGGACCTCCATGGACTGCAGGGGGACAGCCTGCCTCACCATGGTCTTCACCACGGGCTGCAGGGGAATCTCTGCTCCGGCGCCTGGAGCACCTCCTCCCCCTCCTTCTTCACTGACCTTGGTGTCCGCAGGGTTGTTTCTCTTACATGTTCTCACTCCTCTCTCCGGCTGCCGAATCTGCCTGTCCCAACTTTTTTTCCTTCTTAAAAATGTTATCACAGAGGCGTTACCACTATCACTGATTGGCTCGGCCTTGGCCGGCGGCGGGTCCGTCTTAGAGCCGGCTGGTATTGGCTCTCTCTCGAACACAGGGGAAGCTTCCAGCAGCTTCTTACAGAAGCCACCCCTGTAACCCCCCCCGCTACCAAAACCTTGCCACACAAAACCAATACATCCTATGAAAAATTAAATTATCTTTCCTAAGCTGTATTTTGAAACAAGGCCTTTGTTGAACCATGTTCTATTGCAGTAAATCTGGTGTGGTGGGTTGACCTTGGCTGGCTGCCAGATGCCCACCAAGCTGCTCTGTCACTCCCCCTCTTCAACAGGACAGGGGGAGAAAATAGGATGGAAAGCTTGTGGTTTGAGATAAGGACAGGAAGCTCGCTCAGCAATTACCATCACAGACAAAACAGACTCAACTTGGGGAAATTAATTTAATTTATTCCCAATTAATAACAGAGTAGGATAGTGAGAAACAAAAACAAAGCTAAAAACACCTTACCCCCACCCCTCCCTTCTTCCCAGGTTCAACTTCACTCCTAACCCTTCTACCTCCTTCACTCATGAGCAGCACAGGGGGAATAGGGAATAGGGGTTGCAGTCAGTTCAGAACAGTTCTTCTCTGCTGCTCCTTCCTCCTCACACTCTTCCCCTGCTCCAGCATGGGGTCCCTCCCCTGGGAGACAGTCCTTCATGAACTTCTCCAATATGGGTCCTTCCCACAGGCTGCATTTCTTCAAGAACTGCTCCGGCATGGATCCTTTCCACGGGGTGTAATCCTTCAGGAATGGACTGCTCCAGCATGGGTCCCCCATAGGCCGTAGTTCCTGCCAGGAGCCTGCTCCATTGCGGACTCTCCACTGGCTGCAGCTTCCTTCAGGGTATATCCACCTGCTCCAGCATGGAGTCCTCCTGCAGGGTGGATATCTGCTCCACTGTGGACCTCCATGGGCTGCAGGAGAATGCTCTGGTACCTGGAGCATGTCCTCCGCATCCTTCTTTGCTGACCTTGGTGTCTGCAGGGTTGTTTCTCACATTTTTCTCACTCCTCTCTCTCACAGCTGCTGCACAGCGTTTTTTACACTTTCTTAAATATGTTATCGCAGAGGCGCTACCACCGTTGCTGATTGGCTCAGATTTGGCCAGCGGCGGGTCTGTCTTGGAGCCGGCTGGAACTGGCTCTGTCTGACATGGGGGCAGCTTCTGGCATCTTCTCACAGAGGCCTCTCCTGTAGCCCCCCTGCTACCAAAGCCATGTAAGCCCAATACACCATCTCTGCAAAATTGCTTCTGGACTTGATCCTGTGTATTTTTGCCAACTTGATAACCTGTGCTTGTCATGACTACAAAAAAGCAGCCTCAGAAAAATTATAATAGCCTTCCTCCTGTTCCTCAATAGGAGAAGTAAAGACAAGTGGCTGATACACCAGCTGGGTATTGAAGGGGAACTCAACAGGCTGGAGAAATGGGCAGAGAGGACCCTCATGAAGTTCAACAAAGGGAAATGCTAAGTCCTGCACCTGCGAAGGAATAACTCCATGCACCATTACAATGCTGATTTCTAACTGGCTGCAAGGTAGCTCTGCATAGGATCTGGGGGTCCTAGTGGATGACAAGCTGGACCATGAGCCAGCATTATGCCCTTGTGGCAAAGGCGGCTAAAGGTATCTTGGCTACATTAGTAAGAGCATTTGTCAGCAGGTCAAGGGAGGGGTGATCGTTCCCTCTAATATCAGCACTGATGAGATGACATCTGGACTACTGTGTCCAGTTCTGGGATACCCAGTATAAGAAAGATATTGAGATACTGGAGTGCAAGCAAAGGGCCACTAAGATGATTAAGGGACTAGAGTATGTTTCATATGAGGCGAGGCTGAGAGAGCTGGGACTCTTCAGCCTGGAGAAGAGAAGGCTCAGAGGGGATCTCATCAATGTATATAAACACCTGAAGGGAGGGTGCAAAGAAGTCAGAGCCAGGCTCTTTTCAGTGGTGCCCAGTGAAAAGACAAGAGGCAAAGGCAAAAATCGAAATACAGGAAATTCTTTTTAAACCTAGAGTAAAAACTATTTTACTGTGAGGGTGATTGGACACTGGAAGAGGTTTCCCAGAGACGTTGTGGTGTCTCCACCTGTGGATATATTCAAAATGACTGGACATGGTCCAGGATAACTGGCTCTAGGTGGCCGTGCTCGAACAGGGGCATTGGACTAGATGATCTCAAGAGGTCCTGTCACGATCCGGACCGGACAGACCAGGGAGTTGTGTTGAATTCAGAATTCCATCAGGCTAAATTAAGGTGAAACGACACCAAATGATCAGTTAAACATTTTATTCATGGTAGAAGCAAACTGAACTTGGGAGGTATAACAGTAGGTGGCGGGGTTTCTCACAACAGGAATTGGCATGAAACTACCTCAGTAAACCGTGTAACCCGTGGTAACTATATACATCAATTCAGGGAAGAAGGAGAACCCTCCCATTGAGTCACAAGGTTCAGAGTGGACCCCCTTGCTTTCTAGACTCCTTCTCAGAGAAGGGCCTAGGGGTGGCTAGATCCACTCCTAGTCCCAGACTTGGTCAACAGTTTTATGTCTTAAAGGGATGAGGTGTAGGGATTATGGAAAAGGAAAGAGAGAACAAGACAGAGAGAGAAAGATTTCACCGGTCCTGGGTCCAGCGTTGGTTCAGTCAGCTTAGGGGTCAGTTCTGGTGGGCATGCACACGTGGGGCTTCAGTTTGTGTCCTTTTATCATCTCCTTGCCCCTCCTTCGGGTGGGCACTCGAACTCATTAGGCTAATTAGGTGTCATGAGCAGTTTGTGAGCCTTTGGGAAATGGGTTGGTGGGCTTGGGGGTTGTTTGCGGAGTAACTTCCCCTTCCCTGCAGACATGACCATTGTTTTGATCTTTGGCCATGCATGGTGAGCTGCCCTGCTCAGCATATCAGAATAGCACATCAGAACATGGAGCTGTGCACCCTCCAGCATGCCCTCCCTGTCCTGTTGCTGATCTGTGCTGATCAGCTGCTTTTCACCTGTGGTTCCTTGCTAGGCAAGGTTCCTTGTTATGCAGAGTGTGCCATTAAGCAGAACTTGCCCCACCACAATGTTTGAGACATTAACCCTTTCAGTCTCTCACAGGTCCCATCCAACCTCAATAATTTTGTGATTCTGTGAACTAATACTTATCCCTCCCGAAGGTAATCCCTGAATCTGTAAGATCCCATCAAGAGTGCAGGACTCAATTCCTGGGTGTAGGCTGTAATGCACGGGTTAACTTTGTTCATGAAATCGCATGTGGAGGTAGGGATATTCTTCACTTATCTAAGACCATGAGTACCGATGATTAGCATATGTAGAGAGACGTTTACAGAGCATGAATGGGACTTGAGTCACCTAAAGAACAGCTGAGGAAGACTTCGGCCTTCATCCCAACAACCACCAGAAGACAAATTACAACCACTTAACACCTGATGGCACAAGATACCGAAGATACCAGCCAGCCGTCAGGTATCAGGGACTAAAAAGACTGTATAAATAAAGAGGCTCTTCCCCTGTTTGGGTGCGAGCTTGTGGTGGAGCACTGTCTCCCCGGCCGCCCAGCGCTGTTTTGCTCTTTTATCGCTTGCTAATAAATTTGATCTTTTATTTAATACAAATTGGCTCCTCCAATTTGTCACGAGTGTCTATAACATAGGCTAATGTTACCTATGCCTCCAAAAATAGTTTGGAAATAAGAAAATTCTAAGGACATTCTGTAACAGTCAAACTCATGTTCTTCTTAACCACAAAGAGCATGCAGTCATGGCTCCATGTTTTTACATTCTGGTTTTAGTAATTTTTGAAAGTTAAAGCATATCTGAAGGATGGATTTATGTATATATAAATTCCTCATAATATTTATTATTAGAGGATATTAATATCCTCTAATACCTCTAATACAACTGTACTATCGCATTTAAAGCTAGGAAACTACTTTGTGTACCCAAACTATTGAAAATCACATGATTGGGAGGATGGGCTTCAGGCAGCTTTCTAGTTCATTCAGCATTCAAGCCCCAGACAGTAACTCCCTCCCTCCCCCCCATCGGAGACAGGGAGACAATAGGAAGAGCAAAAGGGACAGAACTCATGGATCAAGATAAAGATCGTTTAATAAGCAAAGGAAAGAGGAAGAAAGAAAAAAAACTAAACAAGTTCATACTGAAAAGCCAGTCAAAGAAACTCTCTAAGACTTGTTTTGGAGTTTTAGAAAGCAGGCATTCTTTATTGCAGCGCTGGATGCACGGGGGATAATTCCACCTAGTGTGCATACTACAGCTTCAGCACAAACATGTTATATAGAATAACTGTAGCGTTGCTACATATCAAGGTGCCGCGATTAGATCACTGGTCGGCCCGGACCAGGGAAGAGACAGATAACACACATGGTGTGAGCGTCAACTTCCTCTTTTATTGCGCGGTTAATTCCTTTTATACTAACAACGGTAGGTGGGATTACTGATAGGTCATAGGGAGGCGACGACTAGCCTTCTACCTTTCCGTGACATCGTGAGATCTTCCGAACGCCGTACCCTACATTTCCCCCTCCTCATGTCCAACTAGCTCCTATTGGTTACACACACTATTCACACATTATTCATGCACTGTCCACGCGTCCAGTTGCACTTAATGATTGGTTGTATCAACACTGTACACGCGCATAAACATAAAATATAATTGGTTATACTAACTAAAACATACGAGACTTATCTCAGTCTAATTGGTCAAGATAAACTGCCGAATTGAGGTTGTTTGTGCCAAGTTCTCTTTATCGTGGAATGCGCACCTGTGTTTTTCTAATTGGTATCTTTCTTATTTTTGTCTTTTTGTTTATTCTGTTCAAGGCCTTCTAAAGGCGTCTGGAATGCTCTTGTGACCGTTAGCTAAAAATGTTCCCACAACAATTCCCCCTCCCTTTTTCTATTAAAAGAGCATTAACAGATCTAGTCACCACCATCCGCGAACTCAGCCCAGCAATCGGTAGGTGCCAGCTTTACGTGGGCGTACCCACAGAGGCAACGATGGCCTTGCCGTACACCAGCCCGATGCTCTTCGGAAAATCCCGGTATTTGTACATTTGCAGAGGAACGGATTTCAGCACACGTGGCCAGCGGGTGCTAAAATTCGCCTTGGTTGAAACATGGGGAGCCTATGGCACATGCGGTCGCTGGCCAGGCGTGCCGCACGAGTCATAGCCATCCTGTCTATTGGTTCACGGGCTTTGTGATGCGGTTGCAAGGCACAGAGAATCTTGACCTGTTATGTTGGTTAAGGTGACCTACAAGATCTATGAACACAATTAATTAAACACAGTAAAAGCAACATTATACCTAATAAAATACACAAGAATAAAAGAAACCCTGATTTTTAACAAAGATACAAACCAACTCCTAAGTCCCCATCCCGCAGTGAAATACTCCAAGCCGAAATGACAGTTTTCTTAATTGCTATAAAGGTCTTGCAGCGCCTTCTTGCTTCTGCAGTTCTGTTATCTTGTTTATTAATTGCTCCAGCGTCAGAAATTCGTAGCAGATACCCAAGACGTCACAAGCCAGGAAAGGATAACAGCGATCTGTAAAGAAAAACACTCAAACACTACGAGGTTAGGGCAGGACGAACCATACGACTAGGGACCCATTTCAGTAGCCCTTCAGGCGTCTGTACACAGGCGTACCCCCGCCTGAGGCAACGCAGCTCAAACGGTCCGTCCCATTGGCGTGTCTGGGGATCACGCACACGGACCAGTGGGTAGGGGCCTTTCTCTTCCGTACTCGTAAAATGTCGTTGCGCCGTCGTCTGGTCCAGGTCCCCCCGAATTGTCTGATTTAATGAAGTTAACGCAGTTAACAGGAGACGCTGTGTACGGAGAACAGGTGAATTATCCCGTAAGCAGGAGGGCTCTGCCTGGTCCCCCTCCCTAAGCCGATCTAGCAGGGTCTTTAAGGTTCGATGTGCTCGTTCTACAATGGCCTGGCCGGTGCTGTTATAAGGAATGCCATGTACAAGGGCTATACCCCAGGTTGCACAAAATCGTTTCACCTTTTCCGCAGTATAAGCTGTACCATTATCCGTCTTGATCTGTCGTGGAATCCCCAGTTGGGCTATGCAAGCACGCCAGTGTTGTACAACCGCCAAGCTATTCTGCTTCCTGTGCGCTGTAGCGAGAATATATTTACTATAGGTGTCTACGGTAACATGCAAATACTGTAGTGGCTTAAAGGGAGCGTACTCCGGTCCACTCATGTTGACTGCGGGCTACTTATGCTAACTCTAAATAATCAGGCTCAAAGAAATGTTCCCCCATTTTCTATGAAATCTCCCACAATTTCCCCTTTTTGTCTTTTGTGCAAGCCAAGTTACACAAAATGCTTTTGTAATTATACGTTCAAACTATTTTTATGATACATGGTACAATCATTACAACTGCTAATATTACAATTAAAATAACTAAGCCATGCATAAGCAAATCTTTTAATCATCCCATAATTCCCCAACTTGTTAGCCATCCAGTTAACCCTGTGCCAGTTATCGTGAGCCTTTTACTGTGAATCATATTGATATCGGGTGTTAGTAATGTAAGTTGTCCGAGGCTACATGGCCTCCCGTTAAGTTTCAATGGAATTCCTCTCCCACGCTCTATTCCCACAAATAAAAATATCCCCACAGGTAAAGTAGCTGGAATAGAAAAAAGAGTGTGATCCCGGCTGCACAGAGGCCGTGGGAGGCAGCGGCGGGACGGCCGCGGCAGGCAGCGGTGGAGGTAATGAGGGATATAAATCTGTGCGACCGATCACGTCGGGGTCACCACTATGTAGCGTTGCTACATATCAAGGTGCCGCGATTAGATCACTGGTCGGCCCGGACCAGGGAAGAGACAGATAACACACATGGTGTGAGCGCCAACTTCCTCTTTTATTGCGCGGTTAATTCCTTTTATACTAACAACGGTAGGTGGGATCACTGATACGTCATAGGGAGGCGACGACTAGCCTTCTACCTTTCCGTGACATCGTGAGATCTTCCGAACGCCGTACCCTACATTTCCCCCTCCTCATGTCCAACTAGCTCCTATTGGTTACACACACTATTCACACATTATTCATGCACTGTCCACGCGTCCAGTTGCACTTAATGATTGGTTGTATCAACACTGTACACGCGCATAAACATAAAATATAATTGGTTATACTAACTAAAACATACGAGACTTATCTCAGTCTAATTGGTCAAGATAAACTGCCGAATTGAGGTTGTTTGTGCCAAGTTCTCTTTATCGTGGAATGCGCACCTGTGTTTTTCTAATTGGTATCTTTCTTATTTTTGTCTTTTTGTTTATTCTGTTCAAGGCCTTCTAAAGGCGTCTGGAATGCTCTTGTGACCGTTAGCTAAAAATGTTCCCACAACAATTCCCCCTCCCTTTTTCTATTAAAAGAGCATTAACAGATCTAGTCACCACCATCCGCGAACTCAGCCCAGCAATCGGTAGGTGCCAGCTTTACGTGGGCGTACCCACAGAGGCAACGATGGCCTTGCCGTACACCAGCCCGATGCTCTTCGGAAAATCCCGGTATTTGTACATTTGCAGAGGAACGGATTTCAGCACACGTGGCCAGCGGGTGCTAAAATTCGCCTTGGTTGAAACATGGGGAGCCTATGGCACATGCGGTCGCTGGCCAGGCGTGCCGCACGAGTCATAGCCATCCTGTCTATTGGTTCACGGGCTTTGTGATGCGGTTGCAAGGCACAGAGAATCTTGACCTGTTATGTTGGTTAAGGTGACCTACAAGATCTATGAACACAATTAATTAAACACAGTAAAAGCAACATTATACCTAATAAAATACACAAGAATAAAAGAAACCCTGATTTTTAACAAAGATACAAACCAACTCCTAAGTCCCCATCCCGCAGTGAAATACTCCAAGCCGAAATGACAGTTTTCTTAATTGCTATAAAGGTCTTGCAGCGCCTTCTTGCTTCTGCAGTTCTGTTATCTTGTTTATTAATTGCTCCAGCGTCAGAAATTCGTAGCAGATACCCAAGACGTCACAAGCCAGGAAAGGATAACAGCGATCTGTAAAGAAAAACACTCAAACACTACGAGGTTAGGGCAGGACGAACCATACGACTAGGGACCCATTTCAGTAGCCCTTCAGGCGTCTGTACACAGGCGTACCCCCGCCTGAGGCAACGCAGCTCAAACGGTCCGTCCCATTGGCGTGTCTGGGGATCACGCACACGGACCAGTGGGTAGGGGCCTTTCTCTTCCGTACTCGTAAAATGTCGTTGCGCCGTCGTCTGGTCCAGGTCCCCCCGAATTGTCTGATTTAATGAAGTTAACGCAGTTAACAGGAGACGCTGTGTACGGAGAACAGGTGAATTATCCCGTAAGCAGGAGGGCTCTGCCTGGTCCCCCTCCCTAAGCCGATCTAGCAGGGTCTTTAAGGTTCGATGTGCTCGTTCTACAATGGCCTGGCCGGTGCTGTTATAAGGAATGCCATGTACAAGGGCTATACCCCAGGTTGCACAAATCGTTTCACCTTTTCCGCAGTATAAGCTGTACCATTATCCGTCTTGATCTGTCGTGGAATCCCCAGTTGGGCTATGCAAGCACGCCAGTGTTGTACAACCGCCAAGCTATTCTGCTTCCTGTGCGCTGTAGCGAGAATATATTTACTATAGGTGTCTACGGTAACATGCAAATACTGTAGTGGCTTAAAGGGAGCGTACTCCGGTCCACTCATGTTGACTGCGGGCTACTTATGCTAACTCTAAATAATCAGGCTCAAAGAAATGTTCCCCCATTTTCTATGAAATCTCCCACAATTTCCCCTTTTTGTCTTTTGTGCAAGCCAAGTTACACAAAATGCTTTTGTAATTATACGTTCAACTATTTTTATGATACATGGTACAATCATTACAACTGCTAATATTACAATTAAAATAACTAAGCCATGCATAAGCAAATCTTTTAATCATCCCATAATTCCCCAACTTGTTAGCCATCCAGTTAACCCTGTGCCAGTTATCGTGAGCCTTTTACTGTGAATCATATTGATATCGGGTGTTAGTAATGTAAGTTGTCCGAGGCTACATGGCCTCCCGTTAAGTTTCAATGGAATTCCTCTCCCACGCTCTATTCCCACAAATAAAAATATCCCCACAGGTAAAGTAGCTGGAATAGAAAAAAGAGTGTGATCCCGGCTGCACAGAGGCCGTGGGAGGCAGCGGCGGGACGGCCGCGGCAGGCAGCGGTGGAGGTAATGAGGGATATAAATCTGTGCGACCGATCACGTCGGGGTCACCACTATGTAGCGTTGCTACATATCAAGGTGCCGCGATTAGATCACTGGTCGGCCCGGACCAGGGAAGAGACAGATAACACACATGGTGTGAGCGCCAACTTCCTCTTTTATTGCGCGGTTAATTCCTTTTATACTAACAACGGTAGGTGGGATCACTGATACGTCATAGGGAGGCGACGACTAGCCTTCTACCTTTCCGTGACATCGTGAGATCTTCCGAACGCCGTACCCTACATTTCCCCCTCCTCATGTCCAACTAGCTCCTATTGGTTACACACACTATTCACACATTATTCATGCACTGTCCACGCGTCCAGTTGCACTTAATGATTGGTTGTATCAACACTGTACACGCGCATAAACATAAAATATAATTGGTTATACTAACTAAAACATACGAGACTTATCTCAGTCTAATTGGTCAAGATAAACTGCCGAATTGAGGTTGTTTGTGCCAAGTTCTCTTTATCGTGGAATGCGCACCTGTGTTTTTCTAATTGGTATCTTTCTTATTTTGTCTTTTTGTTTATTCTGTTCAAGGCCTTCTAAAGGCGTCTGGAATGCTCTTGTGACCGTTAGCTAAAAATGTTCCCACAACAATTCCCCCTCCCTTTTTCTATTAAAAGAGCATTAACAGATCTAGTCACCACCATCCGCGAACTCAGCCCAGCAATCGGTAGGTGCCAGCTTTACGTGGGCGTACCCACAGAGGCAACGATGGCCTTGCCGTACACCAGCCCGATGCTCTTCGGAAAATCCCGGTATTTGTACATTTGCAGAGGAACGGATTTCAGCACACGTGGCCAGCGGGTGCTAAAATTCGCCTTGGTTGAAACATGGGGAGCCTATGGCACATGCGGTCGCTGGCCAGGCGTGCCGCACGAGTCATAGCCATCCTGTCTATTGGTTCACGGGCTTTGTGATGCGGTTGCAAGGCACAGAGAATCTTGACCTGTTATGTTGGTTAAGGTGACCTACAAGATCTATGAACACAATTAATTAAACACAGTAAAAGCAACATTATACCTAATAAAATACACAAGAATAAAAGAAACCCTGATTTTTAACAAAGATACAAACCAACTCCTAAGTCCCCATCCCGCAGTGAAATACTCCAAGCCGAAATGACAGTTTTCTTAATTGCTATAAAGGTCTTGCAGCGCCTTCTTGCTTCTGCAGTTCTGTTATCTTGTTTATTAATTGCTCCAGCGTCAGAAATTCGTAGCAGATACCCAAGACGTCACAAGCCAGGAAAGGATAACAGCGATCTGTAAAGAAAAACACTCAAACACTACGAGGTTAGGGCAGGACGAACCATACGACTAGGGACCCATTTCAGTAGCCCTTCAGGCGTCTGTACACAGGCGTACCCCCGCCTGAGGCAACGCAGCTCAAACGGTCCGTCCCATTGGCGTGTCTGGGGATCACGCACACGGACCAGTGGGTAGGGGCCTTTCTCTTCCGTACTCGTAAAATGTCGTTGCGCCGTCGTCTGGTCCAGGTCCCCCCGAATTGTCTGATTTAATGAAGTTAACGCAGTTAACAGGAGACGCTGTGTACGGAGAACAGGTGAATTATCCCGTAAGCAGGAGGGGCTCTGCCTGGTCCCCCTCCCTAAGCCGATCTAGCAGGGTCTTTAAGGTTCGATGTGCTCGTTCTACAATGGCCTGGCCGGTGCTGTTATAAGGAATGCCATGTACAAGGGCTATACCCCAGGTTGCACAAAATCGTTTCACCTTTTCCGCAGTATAAGCTGTACCATTATCCGTCTTGATCTGTCGTGGAATCCCCAGTTGGGCTATGCAAGCACGCCAGTGTTGTACAACCGCCAAGCTATTCTGCTTCCTGTGCGCTGTAGCGAGAATATATTTACTATAGGTGTCTACGGTAACATGCAAATACTGTAGTGGCTTAAAGGGAGCGTACTCCGGTCCACTCATGTTGACTGCGGGCTACTTATGCTAACTCTAAATAATCAGGCTCAAAGAAATGTTCCCCCATTTTCTATGAAATCTCCCACAATTTCCCCTTTTTGTCTTTTGTGCAAGCCAAGTTACACAAAATGCTTTTGTAATTATACGTTCAACTATTTTTATGATACATGGTACAATCATTACAACTGCTAATATTACAATTAAAATAACTAAGCCATGCATAAGCAAATCTTTTAATCATCCCATAATTCCCCAACTTGTTAGCCATCCAGTTAACCCTGTGCCAGTTATCGTGAGCCTTTTACTGTGAATCATATTGATATCGGGTGTTAGTAATGTAAGTTGTCCGAGGCTACATGGCCTCCCGTTAAGTTTCAATGGAATTCCTCTCCCACGCTCTATTCCCACAAATAAAAATATCCCCACAGGTAAAGTAGCTGGAATAGAAAAAAGAGTGTGATCCCGGCTGCACAGAGGCCGTGGGAGGCAGCGGCGGGACGGCCGCGGCAGGCAGCGGTGGAGGTAATGAGGGATATAAATCTGTGCGACCGATCACGTCGGGGTCACCACTATGTAGCGTTGCTACATATCAAGGTGCCGCGATTAGATCACTGGTCGGCCCGGACCAGGGAAGAGACAGATAACACACATGGTGTGAGCGCCAACTTCCTCTTTTATTGCGCGGTTAATTCCTTTTATACTAACAACGGTAGGTGGGATCACTGATACGTCATAGGGAGGCGACGACTAGCCTTCTACCTTTCCGTGACATTGCAATATCTTCCTAACGCCGTACCCTACAATAACTAATTGCATATTAATCAGATTAGTATACATACACATAAAAATTATTGCAACTGATTATCATAGTACTGCCTACATCCGATCATGCGCAATGAAGGATCCATTTGAGTCGAAGGGCTGCTTTTATGACCACTGACCCATTTGAAGTTCTTGCTGGCTGTCCTTGAAGTCTTTGTTCTTGTCCTTGTTCTTTGATCTTGAAGCTTAATGCAGTTTCAATCACACGTGGTCAGTTTCAACATTGGTCTCATCTAGCGTACAGGAACATCTAGTCATAAGAGCAAAGAACTGCAAAACTTATGAGGAACTACCTCTACTAGTTAATTGCTTGGCTATACTTTTGTCTATTGTTTCAATCATAGTGTTAGTATAAGATTTCTAATAATTATTTACCAAATCTCACTTTTACAGTCACCTAGCAGCAAACCATTTTCCACGGCTGGTACAAAATATTAAAACCATCAAAATATTTAGACATACCATACAGAATGTATGGACATATGCTATCAAGTGATGCCAAGGCAATCACTCGCCACCTCCCACAGGTAGCCCAATACCTAGCCAGTCCCCGAGCAATGGCTATCTACCCAAACCCCTACTCTCCTCAAGCTTTTATTGCTGTGGTTTATGTTATATGGTATGGAATATCTCTTTGTTCATTTCGGGTCAGTTGTCCTGGCTGTGTCCCCTCCCAACTTCTTGTGCACCTCTAGCCTACTCGCTGGCATGGCAGAATGAAAAACAGAGAAGGCCTTGATGCTGTGCAAACACTGTTCAGCAATAGCTAAAACAGTGATGTGTTATCAACACTGTTTTGATCACAAGTCCAAAACTTAGCACCATAAGGGCTGCTATGAAGAAAATTAACTCTATCCCAGCCAGACCCAGTACAATCTCCACCACTTATTCCATACCATTTGCATCAGGCTCAGGTCTTGCACTATCCAGTACATCCTCATTAACTACGACCCTCCTTCCCATCCTTTGATATATACACAGATATAATTCTCTTAGTCTACGGGCCACCCCCGTAAATGTCCATAAAATGATGTCTTCCAGGATTCCAGGGCAGTTGGGGTTCCCATTCAAGCCCCTTGCATTATCAACACTACCCACTTGTAGTGTTAGTGTCTTGATGCGTAGAGGGGACCCTTCCTTTGAACAACCAGTACAGCACAGGCAATCACAGTGCCAAGAGGAGCTGTGCTTCTGTACCTACAACTTCTGAAGCAGCTCAAACCCCCTCATATGTTGCTAGTATCTCCTTTTCAGTTGGGGATTTAGTGGGCCTCGGATCCTCTATACCCCTGGCTCCAAAACCCTAGAGGTTGACCTTGAGTCTCTCCAGGTGCTTTCTGACAGAGGCTCCAGTTGAGGCCATGCTCCCCAGCTGTGGTGTAGAGCATATTTCTCACATCTGGTCCTGTCCAAACTGGCCCAAGGGCTACTGCATGAACCATCTCCTGTTTAATTTTTTCAAAGGCTTGCTGCTGCTCAGGGACCCACTCAAATTAGTTCTTCCTTCAGGTCCCTCAGTAGGGACAACTCACAAGCTTGCTGTAACATAGAATAAACATTCTCCAGAAACCCAAAACAACTAGGAAAGTTTGTGTTTCTTTTTTGTTACCTGGTGAGGACATGGCTGTTATCTTATTGATCACATCCACTGGGATGTGGTGACATCCATCTTGCCATTTTATTCCCCAAAACAGGATCTCTTGCAAGGTCCTTTGACCTTGCTGTTTTATGGCAAAACCAGCTTTCAGAAGAATCTGGATTATTCTTCTCCCTTTCTCAAACACTTCCCTTTCTGTGTTGCCCCACACGATGATGTCATCAATGTATTGCAGGTGTTCCGGAGCTTCACCCTTTTCCAATGCAGTCTGTATCAGTCCATGGCAAATAGCAGGGCTGTGGTTCCACCCCGTGGCAGTTGATTCCAGGCCTATTGGAGACACCCTCATATGAAAGCAAACTGTGGCCTGTACTCTGCTGCCAGCTCTGCTGCCAAAGGGATTGAGAAAAATGCATTGGCAATATCAGTTGTGGCATACCACCTGTCTGCCTTTTACTCCAGTTCATATTGGAGTTCTAGCATGTCTGGTATGGAAATACTCAGGTGACGGTACTGCACTGTTAGCCTCCACCCTCCATCAGGCTTTTGCACGGGCCATATGGGACTATTAAAGGGTGAGTGAGTCTTGCTGATCGCTCCTTGGCTCTTGAGTCAACGAATCGGCTCCTGGATGGGAACCAGGGAGTCTCTGTTGGTGCAATATTGACACCGGTGCACCATCATGGTAGCAAGCAGCACCTGCTGTTCTTTGACATGCTGCAACCCCACAACAGAAGGATCCTCTGAGAGGCTGGGCAAGGCAGACAGTTGTTTAATCTTCTCTGTATCCATGGCTGCTACACCAAAGTTCCACTGATACCCTTTTGTGTCCTTGAAGTATCCTCTTTTGTAATAGTCAATGTCAAGGATACACAGGGTCACAATAGGAGGCTTCTACCACTTGTTCCCTATAAGGAACAATTGACTCCATCCCAGCCATATCCAGTTCACCTGTGTTACCTCATGCAGTGGTGCAGCCAGAAGACTATTGTACAAGGAGTTAGTGGTCTGCATGCTTGCTGCCTTCTCATATGTACAGGTGCACTCTGAATAGCCTGTGACTGCTTTGCCAACCAGCTATGGCAGAGTATCCATTCAGTCAGCGGCGAGGCCAGCAGAGGCAATGGTAAGTCGGCGGCTAAGCGCTAGATTGAGGCCGACTGGGAGGTTCCCGAGGCCCAGGAGCGCCAGGGAAGAGCAGAGGGACCCGACCAGAGCTGGCGGCTCTCGCGAGAGAGGCTGACGTGGTGTGGGCATTGCCAGGTGCAACCGCGGGAGATTTGAACGACCCTGAGGAGCGCCAGCGACCAGGAGAGTGGCGAACAGGGCGGGCAAACAGGGCGTGGCGCGTCAGAAAGGGCGTGGCGCGGCAGTTTGCGCGGCTAGTTCACGCAGGCAGGGAGTGCAGGTAGGGCGCAGCCCCCGTCTTCCTCTTCCAAGCTGGAGAAGGCTACTCAAGCGGTGGGTGTCGGCCAGGAGGGAGACCCAGGTATGGTTGCCGCTCGGGTGAAAGCCATTGTTAGGAAAAATGTGGCAACCCAGACAGAGGTCCCATGTAAACATGCAGCTGTCCAGGTCTCTGGCTGCAGGGATTGCCTGAGCCTATCACTGATGATGGAGGGCAGCGGGGACACCTCTTGTGTGAGGTGTGACCAGGTGAATGATCTGCTCAGCCTGGTGGTAGAGCTGAAGGAGGAAGTGGAAAGGTTGAGGAGTATCAGGGAGTGTGAGAGGGAGATAGATTGGTGGGCCCACACCCTACCATCCCTGAGGCAGAGGCAGCAGATGGAGGCTCCGCAAGAAGCGGAGGTTCCCCTGCCCTCCTGCCACCAGGCAGGAGGGGACCTAAGAGATAGAGGAGAATGGATACAGGTCCCTGCTCGGGGAGGCAGGCAAATCCCCTCCCGGTCTCCCTCACCTTCCCAGTTGCCCCTACGCAACAGGTATGGGGCTCTGGAACTTGAGGACCAGGTCAGTGAAGATCAGGGTGTAGATGAAGCCCTATCTAGGGAGGTGCTTAGGCTCAGTCGGGCAGCCCCACGCATTCTCACATCCTCTGAAAAAAGAAAAAGGAGGGTAATTGTCGTAGGCGACTCCCTTCTGAGGGGGACAGAGGGCCCCATATGCAGACCTGACCCATCCCACAGGGAAGTCTGCTGCCTCCCTGGGGCCTGGGTAAAAGACATTACCAGGGAACTCCCTGGTCTGGTTCGGACCTCTGATTATTACCTATTGCTGGTTGTGCAGGTTGGCAGTGATGAGATTGCAGAGAGAAATCCAAAGGTAATCAAAAGGGAGTTCAGGGCACTGGGGCGATTAGTGGAAGGATCGGGAGCATAGGTAGTGTTTTCCTCAATCCCTTCAGTGGCAGGGAAATATACTGAAAGGAACAGGAAAACACACCTGGTTAATACGTGGCTCAGAGGCTGGTGCCACAGGTGGAATTTTGGGTTTTTTGATCATGGGGAGGTTTACACGGCACCGGGCTTGCTAGCGACAGATGGTTTCCAGCTATCTCAAAGGGGTAAAAGAATCCTCCCTCGTGAGATGGCAGGGCTCATAGAGAGGGCTTTAAACTGGGTTTGAAGGGGGTAAGGTGTTGTGGAACATTTTTAGCTAATGATCACAAGAGCATTCCAGACGCCTTTAGAAGGCCTTGAACAGAATAAACAGAAGACAAAAATAAGAAAGATACCAATTAGAAAAACACAGGTGCGCATTCCACGATAAAGAGAACTTGGCACAAACAACCTCACTTCGGCAGTTTATCTTGACCAATTAGACTGAGACAAGTCTTGTATGTTTTAGTTAGTATAACCAATTATGTTTTATGTTTATGCGCGTGTACAGTGTTGATATAACCAATCATTAAGTGTAACTGGGCGCGTGGACAGTGCGTGAATAATGTGTGCAACCAATAGTAAAATAGCTAAACGCATGTACAGATGTAACTAATGTATAAAATGATGTCTGATGCTCTAGTAAAGTGGACTTCACCTGATCACATTGGTCTGTGTGTGCTGTCCTGTGCCTCCGCAATTGGCGCCCGAACAGGGACCCTCGGATCGGTGTTGAATTCTTCAACGAGAGCCGACGGAGAGAGGGAGCGGAGAAGCCGGCCGAAATTATCCCTGCTGCCCCGGCAGGATGACCAGCTGAGCTGGGGCTGACAAAGACCGCGCGCGCGGCGGAATAGGGGAATCTTACCCTGGTGGATCTCGCCCTAATCAGGTGAGCGGTCGGAGAAGGAGATGGGGTTGGACAAAGAGCAAGAAGCGGTCCTAAACCTCCTTCAACATATACTCTCTACGAGAGGGTTGAAATGTGATAACTCCATTATAAAGGAGTTACTTTTATGGGCTTGGGAGAGAGAACTTATTCCGAGTATAAATGTTGCATTTGAAGTAGTGACTTGGGACGATGTAGGCAAGGCGCTGTGGGACACTATTAGCGCCGGGGGAGATAAGACAAAGGAAGCAATCAAATACGCAACGCACTGGAAGGTAGTTCGGGATGTGCTGCAGGCAATGAGGGTGGAACGGCAGGCAGCCGCTGCTGTCTGCGCGGCCGTGACCCCTTCTGATGCCTCCATGTCAGCCGCGTCAGCCTATCCCACTGCAGTTAGAGGAAGATTTTCTACGCAGCTGTCTCTACCCCCCCGAGCATCCATTTCTGCTAGTGCTGAGACGTCTGTACAGACACAGCCTTTGCCTATACCCAGCCGGGTCGCTGGCGCTGAAAGTATCCCCCTGCCTGTTACTCCACGAGAGACGGAGGAGTTAGGGGGGGCCGTTTCTCATCTGATTGATTCGGACGAGGCAGACTCGGAAGTGATTAATGTGGATAGACAGATTGTAGAAGCTATCGGAACCTCCCTATGGGATGAAATTAGTGACAGGTCTAAAGAAGTTAAAGGTCTTGCAACTTTATGGAAATTAGTTAAGACAACTCTACAAGAAATGAAAGCAGATCGTAAAGCGTCTGCGTCTGCTTTTGCTGCGCTCTCTTCAACCACAAGCGAAGGGAAAACGCGGGGAGAAAAACATAATGCAGCGGGAGAAACTTTTGGCTTTCCCGGAGCTTGTCTGCCTGCTCCTGTGCCCTTGAATTCTGCTCCACTCCCTGGGACTGCTGATATTAATCAGCCATCTGACAGTTCCCAAGCCTCCCTAACCGTACACTTAAAGGAAACCCTACAGAATCAGGAAGCGAGTAAAAATCTGCCTAGGAAAAAACAGCCCCCAGATATCGCCGCTCAACATGAACAAATTATACCTAGCATATACCCTCCGTTGCCTTCGTCTACGCCCGGGTCACCTCAAGAGCACGAAGAGGGGCCGGAGCTCACTTCGCAGCAGTTGCGGTCAGTAATAGAAAAGCTGGCACAGCTGGAGCCTGCTGTGAAGCAAGAAAAACCACCAGCCGTATCCTTTGATGCACCCCTTTTACCTGCGCGGGGAATTATTCGCGATGCCTTAATTGAGGGAGAAATCATAGCAGCTCCCACAGCATTTCTGATTATTGCTGGGGCTGGGGGTAGACCTAATCAATGGGTTCTATTTGATTGGAAAATCATAAAAGAAACAAAAATTACAATTGCTCAGTATGGTTTAAAATCTCCTTTTACGCAGGCAGTTTTGTCCCATACATTTTCTGGGTCAACTTTAACTCCACATGACTCGCGAATGCTTGCTAAAACCTTGTTGTCGACATGGAAATTCATTTATACTACGCTGGTGCATTTACAGCCGGCAGAGAAAATCATATCAATACAACCTGATACTGCTTTTGAGGAGGCAGTTTGTAAGCAGACCGTTAACGAGCAGGATTCTGATTCCGATAATAATTCTTTTGTATCAGGCAGGGTGGACTCTGAAAAAGAGCCGCATTTATATCCCTCATTACCTCCACCGCTGCCTGCCGCGGCTGCCCCACCGCTGCCTCCCGCGGCCTCTGCGCGGCTGCGGCCACTGCCGTGCCGCCGCCGTCCCCCACCCCCCCACCCCAATCGCCTGGTACTCCCTCTCCAGGGTTTGCCAAACTTAAAACAGAACCTAACTTTACTACACTACCCTGTATCTCCTTTTCCTGCTAATCCCTCTAACTCTATGCCTCTGTCTAATCCGTGACGATTCACTTAATGATTTGGGAAAAAATACACATAGTTTGATGCAACGCTGTTGAGAAAAAGCTCTACAGCAAGGAGATACCATGTTTACTTTTCCTGTTGTATGCACACCTGCCTCAAGAAATGCAAGAACCTCAAGAGAGAGTTGTTAGGATCAGTCATCATGAATGCCTGTGTGATGTTTAATTACATCTATAACACCACTCGAAAGGGTCAGAATGTAAATGCTATTTTGCCTGTATATAGAAATGCTACAGCTTGGTGTAACTATATCTATTCCAGAATATCACACTTTTTTCTATTCCAGCTGCTTTACCTGCGGGGATATTTTTAATTTGTGGAGATAGAGCGTGGGAGAGGAATTCCATTGAAACTTAACGGGAGGCCATGTAGCCTCGGACGACTTGCGTTACTAACACCCGATATCAATATGATTCACAGTAAAAGGCTCACGATAACTGACACAGGTTTAACTGGATGGCTAACAAGTTTGAGAATTACGGGATGGTTGAAAGATTTGCTTATACATAACTTAGTTATTTTAATTGTAATATTAGCAGTTGTAATGATTGTACCACGTATCATAAAATAGTTGAACGTATGATTGCAAAAGCATTTCATGTAACTTGGCTTGCATAAAAATAATTTTAAAAAAAAAAAGAGAGAGAGAGAGAGAGAGAGAGGAAGAGACAGAAGAAAAAAAAATTAATGAAAACAAACGGCTGGAGAGGGGGAAGAGAGATGCGGTTGCGGAACACACAGACATGGCAGCTGAAGAGTGAGAACATCTAAGAGAAATAACCCTGCAGACACCAAGGTCAGTGCAGAAGGAGGGGGAGGAGATGCTCCAGGCGCCGGAGCAGAGATTCCCCTGCAGCCCGTGGTGAAGACCATGGTGAGACAGGTCGTTCCCCTGCGGTCTGTGGAGGTCCACGCTGGAGCAGTGTGCTCCTGAAGGACTGCACGCTGTGGAGGGGACCCATGCTGAAGATCTTCGTGGAGGACTGTCTCCCGTGGGAGAGATCCCACGCTGGAACAGGGGAAGAGTGCGATGAGTGCTGCCACTGAGGAGGATGAAGTGACAGAGACAATGTGTGATGAACTAACAGCAAAACCTCATTTCCCATTCCCCTGTCCAGCTGTGGAGGAGAGAGTGATAGGATAGCTATGGTAGGTGACTGGTGTCCAGCCAGGATCAACCCATCACATAGACAAAATGCATTATAACATAGAATGAAATTACATTGCAATTGGGAATTTCAAAAACAAGGGCTCTGTGTAACTCCTTTACAAGGGAATGAAAGTGTATATATGAAATTAGCAGAATAAGGTGTTTTTCAAAGAATTGTCTAATAGTGTTGAATGCTTAAATCCAAAAATATGATTTGAAGGTTTAAATTTGTGTATCTGAATTTATATTGCTATTGGAGAATTATTAATCATTTGTGTGTTTGCAGCAATCAGAATCACCTGAGGAGCAGTATGAGGATTGCGTCAGTTCGAAGCTAGAGTCCTCGCTGCCTTCCTCGTGAATCTGATGTTCCTAAACAAAAAAGGGGGGAGATGTGGGAGCAGCTCGGAACACCTGGCATTTGTTTTCAAGAGTGACCATTAGAATTTGTTGTGCTGCATGTTTGCCAAGCCTTGAAGAACTAGTTTTACAAGGTCAGGTTGGAGGATGGCCTTGTGTAGGCCTGGGAAGATGTGGCTGAAGACAGTCACGAGTATGTCTATGGAATGTTTTTATCTTTAACTGTTCTGAGGACTGGCAAACATCCCAGCTGGGTCAGATATGCCCTCCTGTGCTAGTAGTATTGGCTGTGAGTCGTTAGTACTTTCTGGATCTTTGTTGAAACATATATAAGTTGGATTCTTTTGTGAAATAAAGGGAATCTTGAAAAAAAAAAAAAAAAAAAAAGTGGGGAAACAGTGTGGGGTAAACGTCCGGATGCCCAGAAGTTATCAGATTATTGACAAGACATGGAACGACACAAGAAGGTATTAGGTGCGCCACTGTTGGTGGAAACACTTTGCTGCCTCATCGCAATATGTGCGGTGGTACAGCCATCATTACCATTACACCGAATTAACCCAAGGCAAAATATGTGGATAACCTGGGCCACCCAGATGGGTCAACAGTCTTTTTGCCTCTCAATGAGTACACCCTCAGATCCATTTCGAACATGTTTGGTGGGAGTGCCATATTTGTTCCTGCCAGATTTTCGAGCATGGGTTTCTGCTTTGAATGAAACAAAGATCAATGAGACCTGTTACAGCTTGTATTTGTCGCACATCCCACAGCAGCATTGTCAAAATCTTACAGGGGTAGCAACTGCAAAGATTATCAATTCTCTTAATGTTACATTGCCCTGGGATCCACAAGAGCTTGATTTAGTAGGATCAACATATGGTAATAAGTCATGTGTATATTTGGCAGGAGGGTTTAGCACAGGAATTAATTATTATCGGCAACACAATATGTCGGGGTGGACAAATGTATCTAGTCCAAGCTCTTGGTATAAGTTTATGGATAGTAGGGATTATTGTGTAGGAGCCGTGGGAGCAGAAACCCAGGGGAGTAAGATATTTATAGGTACTAATTATACCGCCAAGGCTTTACCAAGAGGATATTTTTTTTTTGATATGCGGTGATCGTGCTTGGCACGGCATCCCAGTGAGATCTTTTGGCGGACCATGTTACTTGGGTAAGCTTACATTGTTTGCACCCTCTATTATTCAGTTACTGAATTTAACAGACAATCGAAGACACAAGCGATCTATAGAAAATCTTGGGCCTGATTGTAACGATAACGTACGACTGTTAGGCAAGGCCACAAGAGTGCTGCTATCTCTTTTTACACCAGGGGCTGCAGCGGGTAATGCGTTACGGGAGTTGCAACGTTTAGCATGTTGGACGTCGAAGCAATTAAATCTTACATCTAGTATTATAAATGATCTCTTAGAAGACACAGAAAACATAAGGCATGCTATTTTACAAAATAGGGCGGCTATAGATTTTTATTGTTAGCACAAGGACATGGCTGTGAGGATTTTGAAGGAATGTGCTGTATGAACATATCAGGTCATTCGAAGTCTATACATGAAAAGTTGCAGCAGTTGAAAGATAACATGAATAAAGTGGTAGTAGAGAAGAACCCCTTGGATGAATGGTTTGGGTCATTAGGGATAACAGGTTGGTTTAAAGAATTATGCCGCATGGGTATTGTTGTAGTTATCGTGATTTTAGCTATTGTAATAATTTTACCTTGTTTGGTTAGCTTGTTGAGGAAAACGGCATCCCAAGTTATTAGTCAAGTCTGGATTGCTCATAAACAAAAGAAAGGAATTGTGGGAGATTTCATGGAAAGCAGGGGACATTTCTTTGAACCCGATTATTTAGAGTTAAGTACGCCGCAGTCAACGTGAGTGGACCGGAGTACGTGACAGCTACAATATGAATGGACCTTTGAACCACCAGAGAAACAACGGACATGAGGAACTTGGACAGTGTAGCAATTAATAAACAAGATAACAGAACTGCAGAGGCAAGAAGGAGCTGCAAGGGTTTCAACGCAATTAAGAAAGCTGCCATTTCGGCTTAGAACATTTAGCTGCGGGATGGGGACTTAGGAGTTGGTTTGTATCTTTGTTAAAAATAGGGGTTTCTTTTATTCTTGTGTATTTTATTAGGTATAATGTTGCTTTTACTGTGTTTTAATTAATTGTATTCATAGGTCTTTGCAAAGGGCTGAGTTCACAGGCCCACGATGGACTCCCGCTCGATTTGTACGACCATCATCATCTGGAACACCCTAGATGGTGCGACAATGTGAATACCACCTCAGCCAAAAACTAACGTGTAGGTCACCTTGGCCAACATAACAGGTCAAGATTCTCTGTGCCTTGCAACCGCATCACAAAGCCCATGAACCAATAGACAGGATGGCTATGACTCATGCAGCGCGCCTGGCCAGTGAGCGCATGCGTCATAGGCTCCCCATGTTTCAACCGAGGCGAATTTCGGCACCCGCTGGCCACGTGTGCTGAAATCCGTTCCTCTGCAAATGTATAAATACCAGGACTTTCCGAAGAGCATTGGGCTGGTGTACGGCAAGGCCATCGTTGCCTCTGTGGGTATGCCCACGTAAAGCTGGCACCTACCGATTGCTGGGCTGAGTTCGCGGATGGTGGTGACTAGATCTGTTAATGCTCTTTTAATAGAAAAAGGGAGGGGGAATTGTTGTGGGAACATTTTTAGCTAACGGTCACAAGAGCATTCCAGACGCCTTTAGAAGGCCTTGAACAGAATAAACAAAAAGACAAAAATAAGAAAGATACCAATTAGAAAAACACAGGTGCGCATTCCACGATAAAGAGAACTTGGCACAAACAACCTCAATTCGGCAGTTTATCTTGACCAATTAGACTGAGATAAGTCTCGTATGTTTAGTTAGTATGACCAATTATATTTTATGTTTATGCGCGTGTACAGTGTTGATACAACCAATCATTAAGTGCAACTGGACGCGTGGACAGTGCATGAATAATGTGTGAATAATGTGTGTAACCAATAGAAGCTAGCTGGACATGAGGAGGGGGAGATGTAGGCGTTCGGAAGATCTCGCAATGTCACGGAAAGGTAGAAGGCTAGTCGTCGCCTCCCTATGACGTATCAGTGATCCCAGCTACCGTTGTTAGTATAAAAGGAATTAACTGCGCAATAAAAGAGGAAGTTGATGCTCACACCATGTGTGTTATCTGTCTCTTCCCTGGTCTGGGCCGACCAGTGATCTAATCACGGCACCTTGATATGTAGCAACGCTGCAAGACCTGAAACATATTCAGGAGGCATAGCACTAACAGCACGCTGGCTTGCACATGCCAAGGATATTCAAAATTTTCAAAATTCTCAAATGCCATTGTAATTAGCTTGGAGGAGAAGGGGAAGATGTGAGAAGATGTCTCGCCCATAGATTGGCTCCCTGAGAAGAGGTAAAGAGTGTAATTATTAATAGTTTCCACTAGATGGGTCCTGAAGTACGGAGATAACGACAATGCTGAGTACAAATACCGGATTAGTCCCATGACCGATAATTTTATTGTACCATAAGGCAGTATTACACAATACATCAAAGCGAAAACCTTAATCCAACTCCCATGGATGATAAGCAGCAGAACAGGGACTACATACAGCAAGTGAGGTGATACATAACAGAACCCTAAAAATGAGCGCCACAACTCTAAGAGCCAATAAATCAACATTGTGACCAGCGACTATTAGACCAATATAATGTATGCTTTTAACAAATTCATTTTAACATGCTCTGGTCAGGTCTGTCGTTATCTCAACCCTTCGTGCCCCATGTTGGGCGCCAAAAAGGACTGTTGTGGTTTAACCCCAGCCAGCAACTAAGCACCACACAGCTGCTCACTCACTCCCCCCCCCCCCAGTAATGATAAAAGTCCACTCTTGCAAAACAAAGTTGGACCCTAAATGGGAGGGTCTGTATACTGTGTTAACTTCTTTCTTTGCTGTAAAGGTTGCAGAAAAGGATAACTTGATTCACCACTCTTGTTAAACGACTGCCCAAAGAACATCAGTTAGATGGACCACCGTCGACCCTGTGGGACTCTGTCAATCCTACCTTGGAGATTGAAACCAGGACCGATCGAGCTTACAAAGGCTAAAGGAATCCCAGAACCGTGTAGTTTTTGTTTTTCTAGAGCCACCTGGACCAGGGAGTCACCCACTGCTTGGCCAAGTGGACCATCAGAGACCGTAAATCAAGGACAATGTCCTGTTTGGTGTATTCACCATCCTTATAGAGTGGCAATCATGCCAGGCTCAGTTCCAAGAGGGGAAAGTTTGAGATGGCATCAGCACAGTTGGCTTTGGTTATCCTGCAATAATTGTGGCCCATGTCATCCTGGGTGGTGCATTAATAACTGTTATAAAGGTTGTTGGGAAACCCATCATCGAGGTTGGGGCTGGGGAAATATAATCAGAAAAGGCACAGCCGGATACATAAACTGGTGCCGTGCATGCAGGTGGCACCAACCACCCAGTGAAGAAGAGTGTCCTGGTTTTGTCTGGGATAGAGTTAATTTTCTTTCTAGTAGCTGGTACAGTGCTGCATTTTGGATTTAGTATGAGAAGAATGTTGATAACACACTGATGTTTTCAGTTGTTGCTAAGTAGTGTTTAGTCTAAGTCAAGGATTTTTCAGCTTCTCATGTCCTGCCAGCAAGAAGGCTGGAGGGGCACAAGAAGTTGGGAGGGGACACGGCCAGGGCAGCTGACCCAAACTGGCCAAAGGGATATTCCAAACCATGTGACATCATGCCCAGTATCTAAACTGGGGGAAGTTGGCCTGGGGGGGGATCGCTGCTCAGGAACTAACTGGGTGTCGGTCGGTGGGTGGTGAGCAATTGCATTGTGCATCACTTGTTTTGTATATTCCAATCCTTTTATAAGTATTATTGTCATTTTATTATTGTTATTATTATCATTATTATTTTCTTCCTTTCTGTTCTATTAAACTGTCTTTATCTCAATCTACGAGTTTTACTTTTTTTTCCCCGATTCTCTCCCCCATCCCACTGGGTGGGGGGGAAGTGAGTGAGCAGCTGCGTGGTACTTGGTTGCTGGCTGGGGTTAAACCATGACAAAGAGTTAGCTGCAAGACTCAATGTTTTATTATTGGATTAAGATTATCTCCTATACCTTCTTAAGATAGGAGTAGAGTGGATTACCCTAGTTCTGGTATTAACCCTTCTTTGTATAGGTGTTTTGGTTCTTTTTCTTTTCTACATTTGATTGAAAATAGCGGGCAAACCATCACCAAAATGGGCTCAACCATGTGTTGACAACCCTATTCTGTGAGTTATTCTCAAAACTGTGTTAGTACAATACCTTTCTTTACTGCTTTTACTAATACCCCCCCGCTCTTAGTTATAAGGAACACAAGTCCTTTGTATTGTTGGCCCATCATGTAGCCAACCTAACTACCCACAAAGGAGCCCAAAGTGCATACAACCCCCCTGAAAGTGGTTACAAAACTTGTTCTCTGGATGGGGATTATCATCATGGTTTAGTAGTTTATTATTTAGTTCATTGCTAAAAAGTCTTTTACCTGTGGTTATTATGCTTCTGATAGCCTGGTGTGCTTTTACTTGTATTCAGGATGATTGTTTACAGAATATGCTTATGAAATCTATACAAGGGTATCAAAGAGTCCTCATACAAGACCAACTATAGATGGACAGGGATGCTCAAAAAAACCAAAGGGAGGACTGTTATAGAAGGAGTTTGATTAACTGTATTCTTCTCTCTGAATAGTCTCATTTAGCATTAGTAGCTTAGCACTAGTAGCTATATTAGTTGAAGCCTTAAGCCGCAAGAGCTGACCGAGAGTAAACTTTTTGATAAAACTAATGCTGCTAACACAGACCTAGCTGAATCCAGCAGATGCGAGCAGAATGAAGAAGATAAGGACCAAGGAAACAATTCCAGGAGAATGAGGTAACTTCGGAAGAAGGCCAGCCCAGTGACAAAGAAAACCAATAAGAAATCAAGAGACCACCAGCCAGAATTAAGTGATTGGACTTGGGGATCAAGTGCTAGGTGGTGTGGGTATAATTGAGGGGCATGATCTGGGGTAGGGGTCTCTCTCTGGAGGCACCCAGCTCGAGCTGTAACCTGAGAACTGATAAAAGAGGAATTGGAAACCTACATTAATCAGCAGGATCCTAGGGTCGGACCCTGTTATGGTGGCTGGTGTGTGTAAATCCATAACAGGAACAGAGAGGATTTCCACAAATTTTTCCTGGGTTGCTTTGCTGTCTTCAGCAGAAAGGTCTCATGTTTTAGACCACGCTTATTTGAATGCCAAGGACTACAGTAGGGCTACTAGCAATGTTACATACTTGAGATGCTCCTCTGGGGCCTGGTGAACTCGCTGCCCTGGAGAAGCAGATCAAAACTATTGTCAGAGGAGTATATCAGAACCCTGCCCACAACCTGTGCCCTGAGACAGCTTGGAGGTTTCTCTTCTTCCTGCCCAAACCCAAGCCTGGTATAGCCAGCTTTCTCCCAGAGAGGGTCTGCTTTACTAGAACAGAGGCGCTGGAGAGATGGAGTCTTGCTTCATCCCAGGAAGTGGTGTGTCCATACCTAGCAGTCCAGAGGCCAAGTATGGAGGCCTGTCAGGGGAGAGGGGAGCAGAGGGGGGAGCTGTATGCTGAGCACAGCCCAGGCATAGCTAGTGCTGCTCCCAGGGGTGACCCCTGGGCACTTGGGCCAGCCTCCCCTGTTCAGTGCTCCAGCTGTGCTGACATACTATAGGGGTGTGAGCTTTGCCAGGATCTGCCAAACCTGCTGGTCCCAGTCCTGACGGAGGCTCCCTCCCTTCGGGGGTGCAGACTTGCCTGCAAGGAAAACCCCAACCTGTGTCCAAACAGAGGTGTGGCTGGCTGTGACACAGCCGGGATGGTCTCCTCCCCATTACACCACCTCTCCTCATGCTCACCTTCCTCATCTGGCTTCGAAGCTTCTTTTGCAACACTCTGCAATCCACAGCAGCACTGGGGACCTGCTCCTCCTCTGCTAAGGGCTGAATCTCCCTTCGTGTCTTGCAGGTGACCCAGCTGCTGCCTCCTACCTGGTACAGGCCCTGTGGAAACTGAACCGAAAGCAGGAGGCAGCTGCTCACTGGCAGAAGTTCTCCCAGAGCCCCGCTGGGGAGGATGGGCAGCAGGAAGGGCAGGGAAGGTGTGTAGAGGGATGGGTGGGATCTCAGCTGGCCACACAAGAGAGCTCCAGCAGCATAGCCTGTGTTTCAAACTGTGTGGACAGTTTAGCTCAGCAACTGCTAGCCTGCACCCGCAGCTCAAATGTGTCTGAGAAGCTTCCCCCTCCATGTCTGCTCTGAGAGACCACAGGCTGTGTGGCTCTGCAGGACTCCCCAGGGCACAAAAGAACTGACACAGAGCCAAAGCCTGTTTCTGTGATGGCGAATGGGAGGGCAGAAGCTGGGGGCAGAGCTAGGGGCTCTGCGCAGCACATGGAGAGTGAAGTTCTTAGACCATGGCAAGGGAATGCTGCAGTCCTTAGTGCTGCAACACTCCCTTCTCTTTCGGGCCCTTCCCTTTGTATCTGGTTTCATGTCTGAAGCAGGCGACCTGCCCACACAGTGAATCTCTTGCCAGAAGCATACAGGATTACCTCGGGACTACAAGCCAGGACCCCTCGAGCTAACCCAGTCAGTCTCCCCATCCCCACCTGCTGAAGTCTCCCTGCATCAGGCTGGCATGAAGCCTTAAAGGACTCCTCCAAGACTCAAAATTACTCTTGGATAAAGCTGGATTCCCAAAGGACTGAAACAGAATAGATCTCCTTTTCTAATAAAGCTGAGGCTTTTATTTAGTTTAAGTTTTACTGTGTCCTTTTTCCAGAGTGAACCTTTGCAGTCATGGCCTTGACACTGCCTGGAGCTGCTGTGAGCCTGTGGGCTATGCCTTGGGTTCATGGGAGATCAAGGGCAGAGATATCCTCAGTCCTTTGAAGTTGGCATCAGCTGTGCTGCTGTACACAGCTGGGCCAGCTCTGCGCTCCCTGCGCTTTGTATACTGGTGCTTTACTCAGTCACCGTAGTTTGGAGCCCAGAGAAGTAGTTTTGGCTGAAGCATGCAGCTCTAGGTCTGACTTCTACTGCTCTACACTAGCCAGGGAAGGTGGCAGTGTTGAGACCCATGTCTGCGTGTCCCCTGCGTCCCTGGAGGGGGGTCTATGCTAACTGCACTATGTGGCTCTGAGCCCCTTTGTGTGACAGTGAGCAGAGGTGAAGGGGCACCTGCTCCTGCCTGGTGTTTGGTGCAGCTAATTTTGGGTGAGGAAGGTCCCACAACCTCATTAGCCAAGCTTTTGTCAAGCCTTGCCTCCCACAAGAGGGAAGAAATGGTTGGGAACTGCAAGGCAAAGGGTGAGTTGAAGGAGAGGAAACAGGATGTGACAAAGCTCAGAAGCATGAGGTAGGAGATGCTGCGGCCTCCTCTGAATGCTGAAGGGGCCTTGAGTGGGCTTTACACTGCAGTTCCTTCAGAAAAAATATCTTGGAGAGTGAGGGATGAACAGAGGGGATTGAAAACCCAGATGCTGGGGGACAACACCTTGCTGGGAGAGGTTAAATTCAGCAGAGCCAGACTCCTCCGGGCTGGGAGAGCCCCACGGCTGCTCTTCTTCAGTCCCACCTTACTGACAGGGCTTTAAAAAAAGGAGAGCAGAAGAGAGGAGGCAGGGATTAAGTACTAGTTGGCTCCTTGGAACAGAGCACCAGGTAATTAAATTATTCACAAGCACCTAGGAGAAAACAAGGGAGTGCTTGCCAGTGCTGGATGGTTGAGAACAGGCATTGGACACATCTGATTCCCCCTAATGTGAGCAGGGCCTGGGCTGTGGGTGCGATGCCACTTGGCTCCAGCAATGTTTCTGTCCCTAAGGAAATGCCACCCAGGTGGGGATGTGAGTGCCCAAACGGACCGGGAAGCGGTGCTTGGAGGACAGCATGTTGTGGAAGGGTGGCCAGTAGTGGTGGAAGAGCTGCGGGAGGGCTGTTTCGGGTGGTTCAAGGGGAGCTAGAGCTTCAAACCCCTGATGGGGCAGGGTCTGTGCTGGGATGAGTGGCTGGGAGCACGAGTCCTGCAGTGGGGCCTGGTGGGGCAGTCCAGCCCTACCAAAAAAATCAATCAGGAAAAAGAAAACCTGCAAAAAAATAAATAAAACGGGTAAAGGAGCCCCGTGGGTGCCTTTGGGTGGAGAGGAAGGGCCGGGCCCCCACACACACCCTTTCACCCGGGGGGAAATGAAGCCTCTAGAGCACGTCCCCCCCCCAAAGCCTCGCCAAATCCGCCCCACTACCCACGCGCGCGGCCCCGCTGGCTGAGCCTGGGCACAATCAGCACACTCTAGTTGCTCCCAGCGCACTCCGGCTGCTCCCCAAGCATCCGCCTCCAGCCCCTCCTGATTGGCTGCACCACTCCTCGCGCGTTTCCCTTTCCTCGGGCGCTAGCCAATCGCGAGGCGAGGCTAGCCCGGATGGACATCGTGGTGGGACTTTCCGCCTAGATTTTCCTACTGGTAGATTTTTGCCATTGGCTGCCCGACCCGTGTTGCCCTGTAGAACAGCCACGGCAGGGGCGGCGCTGCGATTGGCTGACGGGTGTTGCGCTTGGCTCGTGACGATTGGAAAGGGAAAAGAGAGGGGCGGGGCGGAGGAGGGAGAGCGCTCGTTCTTTTTTTTTCCTCGTCCCCTCCGCTTCCGCCTCTCCGATTGGCTGAGGTGCTAGCCGGGCGGAATTTCCGATTGGTCAGCGCACACTGTTGTTAGGCAGGTGAGGCAGTGCGGAGCAGAGCTTCCTCTTCCGATGAGTCGGCTCTGAGGTTCAGTCAGCGCGAAGCATCCTCAATTGCTGCTACTGCCGCGAGCCTGCCCGAGACCCGCCGTCGCCCGCCCTGAGGAGCCGCCGCCGGCCGCCTCCCTTCGTCCCTGTCACCCCCCAGCGCCATGGCCTCAGGATCCGAGTAAGTGTGGGCCGCCCGCCGGTAGGCCGCGGCCTAGGCCTGGCCGCGGTGGTGCTGGACCCGGCTCGGCCTACCTCGCCTCCGCGCGGCGCTGCCCGGGCCGGGCCCGATGCAGCCCCAATCCCGCTGTGTCATGCAGGCTCTGAGAAGGTGAGGGTGGGGCCGGGATGGGCCGCTCCTCGCGCGCGCTCGGCCAGGCGCGTGCCCGCAGGGGGCCCCGCGCGCCGCCGCTCCTCTTCCCTTCCCCCTCCCGGCAGGGCCTCCCCGGGAAGTGTCGAGTCATGGGGGGGGGGGGGGGGGGGGGAGAGCGGGGCGCGAGGCCTGGCCAGGCCGGGCCTCCGGCTGGGCCCTGGCCGTGCCCCCGCCCGGGGCCGTCCCGCCTGGTCTAGGCCTCAGCCAGGGAGGTCTTTGTCTTCCAGGCCCTGGAGCACCGGGGAAAGCGGCGGAGCGGCTGGCGGGGCAGCGAGGGGGGAGAGGCATGTCCCGGCCTCCTCCCCGCAGGCCTTCAGCGGCCCTCGGGTCGGGACTAGAAGTGACTTGGCATTAGAAGAGGCAGATATGTTGTGCTGGGCTGGCCTCTGTGGCAGCTGAGGCAATCGGCTATATTTTCATCTCTGGTGCCTTGCCTCACTCTGTTTTCAGTTCCAGGCTGAGGGTCATCTTTTGTGCTCCTCAAAAATGAGTTGAGTAATACTGGTCTCGGCTCCCAGCCCATGTGCGCAAGCCACATCATTGCACCTTGAGAGGAGTAAAAATAGAACCTAAAGATAATTTCCCAAATCTAAGAATACTTTTAAGTGACTTGTTGGCCTCACCAGAGGCATTTTCAGTCCCTTTAGTGTCTGTGGCTTATCTTCTTTTCTTTTGCAACTCCTGCAATTTGGACCGACTTGGTCCTACTAAGTCAGTTCTAGCAAGGTGTGCTAAGAATTGTGTCCATGGTAGAGCTTGTGATAGAAATGGTGGTCTCAAAGGCATATTTTGAGTCTGAACGAGGTGAACAGTGTCTTTAAAAAGAAAATTCTACTTTTGTAAAGTTGTTCTCACCACATAGGAATCAACAAAAGTTACTCTGCAACTGGAAAACAGTTATTTTTTAGTTGCAATTTTTGGGTCAATGCTGTTGGCAGCTATCTTGCTGAATTGAGCTTTAGCACAGAGTAGCATTGCAAGAGCTAATAGAGCGTGGTTTCTGAAGAGATTCTCGTTTTCATGTGCATACCTATCTGAAACAGTATTTGAGAACTTGGCAACTTGAGTGTGAGTATGAACTCACTGCTTGGTTGTCATGCTGTTCCAGTAAGTGGCTGCAGTCATTGAAAATTTCACTCATTTGCTTCAATGGATAAAATGTTTTATGGATTTTTTTTTTTTTTTTTAATACAGACTGAACTACTTTCCCCAGGTAAGTAACATGGATGTTCAGCTTCAGAGAAGTAAGAAACCGCTGACAGGTTTTATCTAGGAAGCAGGTTCATGAGGGTATTGATAAAAAGGTACACCAGCATGTAGAAGGCATGATTGTTTTCACTTTCATTACTGAAACTGGAATCATTGAATTGGTGACTTTTCATTGTATATTTAGCACAGACTTGCAGGAACAACTTGGTTCCCTACTTTATCTGGAGCTTCAGAGATTGGTAGTCATTTTCAGAAGAATCAGTAATTACTTTCTGCTCTCCCTCTTCATCATGTCCACCACAATGCATAGCCTCTGGGCATTATCACAAGCTGAGCAAGGGGAGCTCTGACACGGAGAAAAACAATGAAGTGATGTAAGTTGTTGTTGTTGTGGTTTAACCCCAGCCACCAACTAAGCGCCACCTAGCTGCTCACTCACTTCCCCCCCACGCCCAGTGGGATGGGGGAGAGAATCGGGGGGGGGGGGGGGGGGGGGGGGGAAGTAAAACTCGTGGGTTGAGATAAGAACAGTTTAATAGAACAGAAAGGAAGAAACTAATAATGATAATAACAACAATAATAAAATTACAACAATAATAATAAAAGAATTGGAATATACAAAACAAGTGATGCACAATGGCATTGCTCACCACCTGCCGATTGATGCCCTGTTAGTTCCTGAGCGGTGATTCCCCCCAGCCCCACTCCCCCCAGTTTATATACTAGCCATGACATCACATGGTATGGAATACCCTGTTGGCCATTTTGGGTCAGCTGTCCTGGCTGTGTCCCCTCCCAACTTCTTGTGCCCCTCCAGCCTTCTTGCTGGCTGGGCATGAGAAGCTGAAAAATCCTTGACTTTAGTCTAAACACTACTTAGCAACAACTGAAAATGTCAGTGTGTTATCAACATTCTTCTCATACTGAATCCAAGACATAACACTATACCAGCTACTAGAAAGAAAATTAACTCTGTCCCAGCCAAAACCAGCACAGTATCTACCCCTTATTCTATACCATTTATGTCATGCTCAGTTCCCATACTTTCTGTTACATCCTAATCAATCATCACCACCTTTTCTGTCCTTTGAGATATATATAGAGAGAGATATCTGTGTGTGTATACATGTATACGTATATATCATTCCTTTAGTTCATGGGGCATGTTTATAAAATGTTCGTTGAGTTCATTTAGTCCCTGACTTTGGGCTCCATCTGTCATACCAGTCTTTCTGGGCAGGAGGGATGGTGTGAAGTCTGCTCAGTTGGCAGAGCAGGATTGGGCTTCAGTGCGGTGTGGCAAGCGGGTGACATTGGACGCAGCAGGAGGATGGTGTGTACCGTTGGATTGTTGCATGCTGGAGTCAGTTCTGGTTCCATCACTACTGCGTTTTGCTCAGTTTTATCACAGTTCTTTCTTGCTTGATCTAAGTGATTCTTACTATAGTACTACGGATATAGCACATAACAATTACAGTAATGATAACGTACAGTAGCAGGGTTATATAGCAACTAATATCATACAGTTTAATTCATTGGCTATTCTCACCTAAAATTAAACCTCCTTGAGGCACACATCGGACTTCCCCATCTTTTCGCATCACCCACCAAGTGCACCCAGGTCCTTGAGCAAAAGCAATCCCACGAATGGGTTTGCCTTTGCCTGAGGCAGGAGTAACCCAGACTGTCTTCCCTAACATATTTTTATGTGCACTACAGGGACTTTATCCCCTTCTACAGTATGTAAAAATTCTGACTGGGCAGGGCCACCCCGATGGGCAGATCCTCTGGTGTTGACTAACCAGGTGGCTTTTGCTAAATGTGTATCCCAATGTTTGAAGATTCCACCCCCCATTGCTCTCAATGTAGTCTTTAACAGTCCATTGTATTGCTCAATTTTCCCAGAGGCTGGTGCATGATAGGGGATGTGATATACCCACTCAATGCCATGCTCTTTGGCCCAGGTGTCTATAAGGTTGTTTTGGAAATGAGTCCCGTTGTCTGACTCAATGCTTTCTGGGGTGATGTGTCGCCATATAAGACTTGCTTTTCAAGGCCCAGGATAGGGTTCCAGGCAGTGGCATGGGGCATGGGATATGTTTCCAGCCACCCGGTGGTTGCTTCCGCCATTGTGAGCACATAGTGCTTGCCTTGGCGAGTTTGTGGGAGTATGATATAGTCAATCTGCCAGGCCTCCCCCTGTTTATATTTCAGCCATTGCCCTTCGTACGACAGGGGTTTTAGCTGCTTGGCTTGCTTAATTGTAGCACGTTTCACATTCATGGATAACCTGTGCGATAGTGTCCATGGTCAAGTCCACCCCTCGATCACGAGCCCATCTATATGTTGCATCTCTTCCCTGATGGCCTGAGGTATCATGGGCCCACAGAGCCATAAATAGCTCAGCCTTATGTTGCCAGTCCAGATCCACCTGAGACACTTCAATCTTGGCAGCCTGATCTACCTGCTGGCTGTTTTGATGTTCTTCAGTGGCCCGACTCTTGGGTACATGAGCATCTATGTGACATAGTTTTACAACCAGATTCTCTAGCCGGGATGCAATATCTTGCCACAGTGCGGCAGCCCAAATGGGTTTGCCTCTGCACTGCCAGTTGCTCTTCTTCCATTGCTGTAACCACCCCCATAGGGCATTTGCCACCATCCGTGAGTCAGTATAGAGATAGAGCACTGGCCACTTTTCTCTTTCAGCAATGTCTAATGCTAGCTGGATGGCTTTCACTTCTGCAAATTGAGTTGATTCACCTTCTCCTTCAGCAGTTTCTGTGACTAGTCGTGTAGGACTCCATACAGCAGCCTTCCACCTCTGATGTTTTCCCACAATACGACAGGACACATCAGTGAACAGGGCATATTGCCTCTCATTTTCTGATGGTTTATTATACAGCGGGGCCTCTTCAGCCCGTGTCACCTCCTCCTCTGGCAACGTTCCAAAATCTTTGCCTTCTGGCCAGTCCGTGATCACTTCCAAAATTCCTGGGCAACTGGGGTTTCCTATGCGAGCCCGTTGTGTGATCAGTGCAATCCACTTACTCCACGTGGCATCAGTTGCATGATGTGTAGAGGAGACTCTCCCTTTGAACATCCAGCCCAGCACTGGCAGTCGGGGTGCTAAGAGGAGCTGTGTTTCAGTACCAACCACTTCTGAGGCAGCTCGAACTCCTTCATATGCTGCCAATATCTCTTTTTCAGTTGGAGTATAGCGGGCCTCGGATCCTCTGTATCCCTGACTCCAAAACCCCAGGGGTCGGCCTCGGGTCTCCCCAGGTGCTTTCTGCCAGAGGCTCCAGGTAGGGCCATTTTCCCTGGCTGCGGTACAGAGCACACTTTTAACATCTTGTCCTGCCTGGACTGGTCCAAGGGCTACTGCATGAGCAATTTCCCGTTTAATTTGTTCAAAGGCTTGTCGTTGCTCAGGGCCCCATTTAAAATCATTCTTCTTCCGGGTCACTTGATAGAGAGGGCTTACAATCAGACTGTAATTTGGAATATGCATTCTCCAAAAGCCCACAACACCTAAGAAAGCCTGTGTTTCCTTTTTATTAGTTGGTGAAGACATAGCTGCTGTTCTGTTGATCGCATCCATTGGGATCTGATGACATCCATCTTGCCATTTTATTCCTAAGAACTGGATCTCCTGTGCAGGTCCCTTGACCTTCCTTTTGTTTATGGTAAAACCAGCTTTCAGAAGGATTTGGATTATTTTCTTCCCTTTCTCAAAGACTTCTTCTGCTGTGTCACCCCATACGATGTTGTCATCAATGTATTGCAGGTGTTCCGGAGCTTCACCCTGTTCCAGTGCAGTCTGGATTAGTCCATGGCAAATGGTGGGGCTGTGTTTCCACCCCTGGGGCAGTTGATTCTAGGTGTACTGGATGCCCCTCCAAGTGAAAGCAAATTCTGACTGGCACTCTGCTGCCAGAGGGATTGAGAAAAACGCACTAGCGATGTCAATTGTGGCATACCACTTGGCTGCCTTTGACTCCAGTTCATGCTGAAGTTCTAACATATCCGGCACAGCGGCGCTCAGTGGCGGTGTGACTTCATTCAGGCCATGACAGTCAACTGTTAGTCTCCACTCTCCATTAGACTTTCACACTGGCCATATGGGACTATTAAAGGGTGAGCAAGTTTTGCTGATCACTCCTTGGCTCTCCAGTTGATGAATCAACTTGTGGATGGGAATCAGGGAGTCTTGGTTGGTGCGATATTGCTGCTGGTGCACCTTTGTGGTAGCAATTGGCACCTGTTGTTTTTCAACCCTCAGCAACCCCACAATCGAAGGGTCTTGAGAGAGACCAGGCAGGGTAGACAGCTGTTCAGTTCCCTCCATCTCCAAGGCAGCTATACCAAAAGCCCATCGATACCCCTTTGGGTCCTTAAAATACCTTCTCCTGAGATAATCTATACCAAGGATGCACAGGGCCTCTGGGCCAGTCACAATGGGGTGTTTCTGCCATTCATTCCCAGTTAGGCTTACTTCAGCCTCTAATACAGTTAACTCTTGGGATCCCCCTGTCACACCAGAAATACAAATGGGTTCTGCCCCTTTATAACTTGATGGCATTAGAGTACACTGTGCGCCGGTGTCTACTAGAGCCTTGTAGTCCTGTGGGTCTAACATGCCAGGCCATCGAATCCACACAGTCCAATAGACTCGGTTATCCCTTTCCTCCACCTGGCTGGAGGCAGGGCACCTCTAATTCTGGTCAGAGTGTCCAGTATTCACTTCTTGTAAAATTGGCTCAGAAGTCCCTTCAAGAGGATCAGCAGTAAGATCAGCCCTTCTACTGTTTTTGGAAACTGGAGCGGCTTTTTTCCTGCTAGAATCCCCTTTTGTGGTGGTTTTTCCTTTCAACTCACGTACCTGTGCATTTAGGACCGAGGTAGGTTTTCCATCCCATTTCCTCATGTCCTCTCCATGATCACATAGGTAAAACCACAGGGCACCTCGTGGTGTGTACCTTCTGTATTCTGTCTCTCAGGCAGAGGAACGCTCACTCCTAATAGCCGAGACATTGGTCCTTACAGGTGGGGAATAGGACATATCCTCTTTGAATTGCTGGAAATCCTGGGACAGCTTCTCCACAGCTGAAATGCAGGCTTGTAGGGAGGAGGAGAGATTTTCTTTGTATTGCCGGAGTTGGCGAGGCACTTCATCCACTGTTTGTGCCTCTTCGTCTTTCCAGGTCATTATTGCCAGTGAGTTGGCCTAGGACGATAGTGCGCTCCATACAAACTTCTGCCACGTGGGTCGTGTGCATTGGACTTTGTCTGGATCTTTGGGTAATTGTGCATTGTCTGGGTCATAATAAATTGTTTCTAGCACGGATAATTCCCTCAGATATTGGATACCTCTTTCCATGGTTGTCCACTTGCTTGATTGACATAGAACATCTTCCTTAAAGGGGTACCTTTCCTTCACGCTTGGCAAGAGTTGCCTCCAGAGGCTGATGGCTTGTGTCCCTTTTCCAATTGCCTTGTCAATGTCCCCTTCCCTGGCAAGCGATCCCAGCTGCTTGGCTTCCCTACCTTCTAATTCCAGGCTACTAGTCCCATTGTCCTAGCATCGGAGCAGCCAGGTGATAATGTGCTCACCTGGAGGATGGCCAAAATCTTTTCGCATATCCTGCAGCTCACTTGAGGATAGGGATTGGGTGATTACTTCTGGTTCTGACTCTTCCTCCTGTTCCCGTGATGACCCTGGTTCATCTTCATCCTTTGCTGAGTGAACTGATTTTTTTGTTTTGTTTTGGTTTTTTTTTTTTTTTGTATATTTCTTCTTGTGTATGGGGGCAACCGATACTGGTGTGGTTTGATTCTCTGGTTCAGCTGCAGTGCCTGTCACTGGGGTTGGAATGGCTGCAGTGTCTGTTGCTTTGTTGTTAGATCCAGAGACCTTCTCTTCTCCTTGAGGGTACTGAATAGTGTTGAACAGGGCTCGATAGGCATGGGCCAGGCCCCAGCACGTTGCAGTAATTTGTATTTCCCTGGAATTGTTGGGGTGACAGCATACTTTTTCCAAATGTTCTACTAGTTTTTCAGGATTCTGCACTTGTTCAAGGGTGAAGTTCCAAAACACTCGAGGTGCCCACTTTTCTAGGTACTTGCCCATACTACCTCACACACCCTGCCACTCATAATTATCCAGCCTTGGGGCAGACCTCTGGGTGATCTTCTTAAATAGTTGTTTAACCTTAAACAAGAGCTGAACCACATTCAGGAGCATGCTAATACCTAGCAATAGGACCATGCTGGTTTTGACATTCCAAGGGTATTGAAATTTTTCAAAATTCTCAAATGCCATTTGAATTAGACTGGAAGAGAAGGGAAAGGTGAGGAAAGGCATCTCGCCCATAGATTGGCTCTCCGTGGAGGAAAGGTAAATGGTGTAATTATTAATAGTTTTCCACAGATGGCTCCTGAAGTATAGAGGTGATGACAATGCTGAGTGCAAATACCGGATTAGTCCCATGACCGATAATTTTATCATACCATAAGCCAGTATTACATGATACATCAAAGCAAAAACCTTAATCCACCTCCCATGGATGATAAGCAGCAGAACAGGGACTACATACAGCAAGTGAGGTGATACATAACAGAACCCTAAAAACGAGCACCACAACTCTAAGAGCCAATAAATCAACATTGTGACCAGTGACTATTAGACCAATATAATGAATGCTTGTAACAAATTCGTTTTAACATGCTCTGGTCAGGTCTGTCGTTATCTCAACCCTTCGTGCCCCATGTTGGGTGCCAAAAAGGACTGTTGTGGTTTAACCCCAGCCAACAACTAAGCACCATACAGCCACTCACTTCCCCCCTGCACAGTGGGATGGGGGAGAGAATTGGAAGAAAAGTAAAACTCATGGGTTGAGAATAGAACAGTTTAATAGAACAGAAAAGAAGAAACTAAATGATAATAATAACAATAATAAGATGACAATAGTAATAATAAAAGGATTGGAATATACAAAACAAGTGATGCACAATGCAATTGCTTACCACCTGCCGACCAATGCCCAGTTAGTCCCTGAGCAGCAATCCCCCCGGTCCCACTCCCCAGTTTATATACTAGATGTGACGTCACATGGTATGGAATACCGTGTTGGCCGCTTTGGGTCAGCTGCCCTGGCTGTGTCCCCTCCCAACTTCTTGTGCTCCTCCAGCCTTCTTGCTGGCTGGGTATGAGGAGCTAAAAAATCCTTGACATTAGTCTAAACACTACTTAGCAACAACTGAAAACATCAGTGTTATCAACATTCTTTTCATACTGAACCCAAAACATAGCACTATACCAGCTACTAGGAAGACAATTAACTCTATCCCAGCCTAAACCAGTACAGTTGTAAAACAACCTTTTTTGCCTCTTCCCTGCCTTTCTTCCGTTTCTTTGCTGTTTGATGTGTTCTTTTTTGTCAAGGCAAAAAAATTACCTGTCGTATTTCTTGTGGCATTGTAGGCTAGAGTTGCAGTGACTCCTGTGAAGGTGTTATGGAAAGGTGCTTATATCCTTAAAATAAAATGAAAACCATATTTTTCATGAGCACTTGAACATTTCTACTGGCTTGCTAGGTTTAACTAATAGTCCTCAACAGGCTAAACTCTTACAACTGTTCCTGTCGGGGGAGCTGCAGCATTGTCCTTTAATTCCCCTGTTTATCTGGGATTTGACACCAAATAGACTTGAACTTTTGTTTTGGTGGCAGTGGTTACATGTGATTTTAGATGAGTCTGACTAATTCTTGTAGGCAAAACATCTTACAGTCAGCAACATCTCACTGATCACTTCTTTTCATAGATAGCTTCATAGCTATTTCCATTTGAGGCTGGTAAAGTAGTTATATTTAATGACAGAAAACATTCTGCTTTGAACTCCTGAAACTGGTGCTTAGGAATTATATTCTCCTTTGTCTTACAAACAAGTATAGTTTCTAAAAGACAACACAACAAAGAAACCTGTATAAAATGGAGAACAAAACAGTGGGGTGGCTGGAAAGGGGGAAGCAATATCACTTGAACTCATTAACTTCTGTTTTCTTTGCCAGTTCTAAAGCGGATGACTTATCGACTGCTATTCTGAAGCAGAAGAACAGGCCCAATCGGTTAATTGTTGATGAAGCCATCAATGAAGACAACAGTGTTGTGTCACTGTCCCAGGTGTGTCATCTATAAAAGCAAAGCATTTAATCTGGTAATATGCAAGCTGTTGCTGTCTATTAACTTGAAATGTAACTTTGCAACATGAATCTTAAGTATTTGTGTCAGAAGCTGCAGCAGTTACAAGTGAGGGAGGTGGGTTGTCTTGTTTTCTAACACTCTTCCATGATAAAATATATTTTGATTCTCAACTTTTAGGATTCAGTTGAGCTTGTGCCCTTAGTCTGGCTTCAGGATTAGCTCTTAACTGGTGTAGTGGGAGCCTCTGTCTTTGTAGATCTAGTATATCACTTCCAAGATGTAATTCTCCAAAGCCAAGTAACTCTCCTTCAAATGCTTGAATTCTTGTTTTGTCAAAAGCTTGTTCTAATGCTATTATTGTTTACAGGCAAAAATGGATGAATTGCAACTGTTCAGAGGAGACACTGTCCTGTTAAAAGGAAAGAAGAGGAGAGAAGCGGTCTGCATTGTTCTGTCAGATGATACCTGCTCAGATGAGAAGATTCGCATGAATAGGGTTGTTCGCAACAACCTGAGAGTGCGCCTGGGTGACGTGATCAGGTGAGGACTAGTTTGCTAACTGTTGCATATCCCTGGGTTGCCTAAATAATTTGTGTGCTGGCTCTGAATTGATTTAGACTGTAGCAGAGATAGGGTCTGCAGGAAGTACTCTTATGTCTTCCAGAGGAGATCACAGAAATGTTTTCAAGTGTGTGTGTGTCTTACATCAGGGATCTGGGTTTACTTTTGCATGTGTTTCTGGCTGTATGCATATTCAGATTAATACTAAAAAATTATGCTAAAGATTCTTGAAGTCTCTTCAGGACCTTCATGAGCCCAGGTCCTGTCATTAAATTAAGTAGTTCAATTGCCCAACTTTTGTCACAGTCTTCTTATCAAATTTACATTGTCAGATGAATTCACAAGTTTTTCCCATCTAAATTTTTAATGTCTACAAAGTTAACTGTGGAAAGCAATAAGCAACATTGTAATTGATCTCATAGTATGGTTAGCTCAAGCACTGAGCTGCCCTATGACAAACAGAAGTTAAAACTTGCTAGAAATGAGTGACAAAAACATGAAGCAGTCAAATAGCAAGATTAAAAATCCTCGAAGGTTGTTTATATTCCAATTTTTGTTATAAAATAATTTTAAAATTAGGAATGCTTTAACACTGTTGCAGGAATTTTGTGCAACGCTTGCAGAAGGTAGTGGGAAAGCACTGAAGTATATATCTTGGCTTACAGGAGGCAGGTTCCATTCTATAATGGGAGTGGGGGAAAAAAAACGTGAGCATTTCTTAAACATAAAAATGCTAATTTGCAGGCTTAAATATGTGAGGGCTGACAGCTCTTCCTCCTGAGCATCTTCCTAATCTGGAATATTGTGCATGTTCTGGGAAAATTTTGAGCCTGGTTTCTGACACTAGACTTCCTGGGGTGATATCTGGAATACTCTTTAAATGTAAAATGTATTTCATATGAACTTTGTAGAGGAGAGGAACGAGTTTGTTCCACCCATCTCTCTACCACTAGAAAATGCAAGTTTTAAACACGACTGTAGTTAGAACAGTGCTTTGAGCCAGTCTGTGGATTTAAAATGAAGGTTAATCCTTACTTTAACCTGATGTGAGGTTACTGTTGGAGTAATTTCTAGTGTGACAGTTCAGCCTGTGCTCTCCCCTTCTCTGCTGGGACTGTGTCTGTAGTTGTTCTCAGCCTTCCAGATGTGTTACTGATTGTCTTAGCTTTGTTACAAGGGTCAGAGAATTTTCACACTTCTTGCCCTCAAAGTTTTTCTTGCTGATCTTTAAGTACTTATTGTGTTACTGTTGTGGTTTAAGCCCAGCTGGCAACAAAGCACCACAAAGCTGCTCCCTCACTCCTCCCCGGTGGAGAAAATATAAAGAAAAGCTCATGGGTCGAGACAAGGACAGGGAGGGATCACTTACCAGTTATGGTCATGGGCAAAAAACAGATTCAACTTGGGGAAAAAACAAAATCAATTTAATTTACTACCAATCAAATCAAAACAAGAATAATGAGAAGTAAAACCAAACCTTAGAACGCCTTCCCCCCACCCCTCCCTCCTTCCCAGGCTCAGCTCCACTCCCGATTTTCTCTACCTCCTCCTCCTCAGTGGCACAGGGGGATGGGGAATGGGGGTTGCAGTCAGTTTGTCACACATTGTCTCTGCTGCTCCTTCCACCTCAGGGGGAGGACTCTTCACTCTTCCCCTGCTCCAGCGTGGGGTCCCTCCCATGGGAGACAGTTCTCCATGAACTTCTCCGGCATGGGTCCTTCCCATGGGCTGCAGTCCTTCACGAACTGCTCCAACATGGGTCATTTCCATGGGCTGCAGTCCTTCAGTCACAGACCGCTCCAGCGCGGGCTTTCCCATGGAGTCACACAGCCATCTTCGGGGGCATCCAACTGCTCTAGCGTGGGCTCCTCCACAGGCTGCAGGTGGGCATCTGCTCCACTGTTCACCTCCATGGGCTGCAGGGCATCACCTCCTCTGGTGCACCTCCTCCCCCTCCTTCTTCACTGACCTTGGTGTCTGCATAGGTGTTTCTCACATTCCAATCTCCTCACTCACTGCAGGTTCCCCTTCTTAAATATGTTATCCCAGAGGTGCTACCACCATCACTGATTGGGTTGGCCTTGGCCAGAGGCGGGTCCGACTTGGAGCCGGGGAAGCTTCTAGCAGCTTCTCACAGGAGCCACCCCTGTAGTCCCCTCCCCCACTACCAAAACCTCGCCACACAAACCCAAACCAGTTACTTTGTGGCCTGGTTTCTGCCAAAGTCCAGATTCATGTGCTAATTGCTTCCTGCTTGTAGTCTGTCAGCTGTTTTCCTTCTGGGGCAGTCTGTCTTTTCCTTTACCCTTCTGCTATATCCTCTCTGTAAAGCATGTGCTAAAAGAATCTATTAAGAGTCTTGAACAAAGTAATGTATGAAAAGTCACGTGTTCAGCTGCAGTTCCACATAGGCTTTTCTTAGCTGGCAGAGCCAGTTTGAGCTTTCTGCCTCTCTGCCACAGGTTGATACTCTGAGGTGTTGCTACAGTTGGCCTACACTGTAAAATAATAGCTGAAATGTTTACTTAAAAAGGGGGAAGGGGTCTTCAGACTTTAACCTAAATGTCAGTCTCCACAAAGGGAGATTGATAGACACCTGGCTACCCCTGGTTGGTATTGTGAGAGCCTTTGCTCAGAATCAGGGTTATCAGCAACAGGAGCTGTTATGAGAGAGAGAGAGGAAGGAAGGAACAAAGAGTTTCCCCCAGCTCCCTTTCCCTCACAGTTGGTTCAGCAGTAGCTCCTTGTTGAAACAAAAGTTAGCTCATGACTCTCGCAGGTCTTTAGGTTGCATTAGTAACTTGTGAATGTGCCTTGGGGATGGCAAGGGGGGCTACAGAAGGGCAAGGGGAGCTACAGAAGAGCAAGGGGTAGGAAGAAAGTATGAAACTCCCCAGCAATTTTGGATAGGGCTGAGAGGAGTGAAGGAAATCATGTGTTGTGAAGACTAGCGCTCTGATGGGCATGATTTTTGCCTTGTCAGCATTCTTATGCAGGTGGGAAGTCTCACCAGGGCTTTGGAGGGTCCTTTCTGGCACTTGTACTGGCCTGGGAAGGGACATCACTGCCTTTTCCAGACTCGGGTGTAAGTCCAGGACTCCAGGCTAACTGGAGTTTTCTTCTGTTGCAGCATCCAGCCTTGCCCAGATGTGAAATACGGCAAACGTATCCATGTGCTGCCAATTGATGACACGGTAGAAGGGATCACAGGGAATCTGTTTGAGGTCTATCTCAAGCCATACTTCCTGGAAGCATACAGACCCATCAGGAAAGGTAATAGCACCTGTTATTGAAGTCCTGATGGCAGCGAGCGTGAGCTAGTCCTGCGACTGAATAAAGAGAATTTCTAGAAGCTTGCACAGATCTCCACGAAGCATTAGACTGACATCTGTAGAGTGAGATTGGGGAGTTGCCTGCATATTAATCAATTGGTTGGATACACTAGCTGGCACCCTGACTAAATTCACTTTTTCAAAGTAACTTAATTAATAACTGGGAGAATGCATAAAAAACAAATATACTTTTAGAGTTGTGCTAGTAGCACTTCTGCTGGAACAAATAGATCCTAATACAGTATAAACACAAGTTGAAGTTATCCAGCTTCTGTAGCCCAGTTTAGCCAGGAGTCATAGCGCAGTATTATTCTGCTTCTGGAAACAACCAGTTATAACTAGTAACAACTAGTTATAATAACTCAAAATGAATTTTTATTAAGTTGGGTTTTTTTGCCTGTTTTAGAAATGTTAAATTGAAACTGAATGGAAAAGAAATGTGATTCCTTGCCTTTGTGTTTTGTATTTAGGCAGAGTATTCTTTTCTATTGTTTGCTGGTTTTGTTTGCTGTTTGTTTCTGGATGAAATTTGAGAACTTCAACTGCTACAGATCTAAATGGTGCTTGGGTAGTTACAGTGTACATGCAGCTCTTGAGTTTAAAATGCAGAACAGTGTTAAAAATGCCAGCAGTATATGCCTTTGTAACCAACTTCCTTGTCCTCTGGGGCTGCTGGTAGTACAAGGGTTGACATTTTGCAGACATTTGTTGCAGCAGGCTACTGAAATGTGGGGTTTTACAGGTGACATCTTCTTGGTGCGTGGAGGGATGCGTGCAGTGGAGTTCAAAGTGGTGGAGACAGATCCAAGTCCTTACTGCATAGTGGCTCCGGACACAGTGATCCATTGTGAAGGAGAGCCTATCAAACGAGAGGTGAGCAGAATCCTGCCATGCATTTCTACTGAATCCTCTCTGTCCGAAATCTGTTTCAGTGACAGTCCTTGAGAGCAGCAGTGTTTGCAGTTCCTGTTTTGGCATTTTGTGTATTGAATGTAATGATTAAAACCTCTGGTTTCAGGAGATGAGCTGCTGCTGAAGGTAGTCAGAGAAATGTGCTTCCAGTATCCTTCCTCAGATGCTGAGATAGCACCAGTGCTTAGGTGTGCTGATGAAATGCCATACTTTGGCAGCAGCTGGTTTTGCATCTGCTTCCAGGTATCTCATGCTGGACTTGGATGCATCTTTTAATTCCAAAGTTCCCTTGATCCATAGTAGGGAGGGCTTATGATGTTGCTAAATTTCATGCCATGTGAAAAGAAAGCAATTAGTGCTTTTTCAGTGAGAAATTTGAAATCTCTAAATGGTTGGGTTTGTTTGTTTGGTGTGGGTGGTTTTTTTTTTTTTATTATTATTAGGTGGTTTGGTTTTTTTCCCCAGTCCCTTAAGGTATCTAGCCTTGAGCGTCCCAAGGTTGAGGCAGCCTGAGTAGATTGTCTGTCAGGTCTTGGCCACCTCTACTGTTACAGAGTAGGAAATCTCAGAGAAATGAGCTAAGGTGGTTGTATACTTCATAAAGTAGGTACCTTTTTACTACTTGCAAATCAGAGTGAGTGCTGGTTTGTAGTTAACTGCCTTCTGAAAAGTTCACTTCTATTTGACACTTGTGAGACTGTCTGGGCACTGGATGAGTCCAGTTTGGGCTCTTCAGGACACAGTAGAGACAGATAGGAGCAAGTTCAGCAAAGGCCACCAAAATGATGAGGAGCTGGAGGTCAGAATGAATGAGGAGCAGCTGGGAGAGTGGGTTGATGCAGCATAGAGAAGGGAAGGCAAAGAGGTAGGCTTACTGGCAACTGCCTGATGGGAAGGGGTGGATAACCAGGCTCTTTCAAGAGCTGTGCACAGGGACAGGACTAGGGGCAATGGTACAAGCTGGATCAAGGGTAATTACCAATGGATATTAGGAAAAAGGTTTCCCCAAACCCTGGAGCAAGGCCTAAAGAGGGCAGGAATCTCCAGACCTGGAGACCTTCAGTGCTTGATAGGGCCAGACCCTGAGCAACCTGCTTGAAGCAGTAGTTCCTGTTTGTGGGGCTTGGATTGAGCCCCTCTGAGATTCCAGGCTGTGTTATTTTATTATTTTAGTGTGGCCTAATGTTACAGATAACTAAGGCCAGTAGAGATTTGGACAGCCAAATGAATGGATGCTGTAGAGCTATACTGAAAGAGTTGGTTACAGTTGGTCTTATCTGCACACTTGGATCTTAACATTCTCTGTTAATTTGAGTCAATCCCAAAAGAAAACCCTGTCAGAGAACTGTATGGTAGCTATGGTATGTCAAGTAGTTAGAAATATCACTTACAGTTTAAGGAATTATTATATTTTATACTGAGCTTCATTGTCTATTGTTATCTTCGTTAGCCACATCAGAGGGTCACGCAACTTGTTTTACACTAGAGTCGGTAGGGGTCCTGGCAGCAGAGGCTGTCATTCAAGAGGGTGGGCTTCAGTGAGGTCTAGGTACATGCAGGCATTTCCCTTTGCATGTCTGGGAAGAGAGAGCTAAGAAACAATTGTAGAAGACACCAAGAAGACTTGAAAGTGAGAATCTCGAGACAGCAAAGAAATGGCAACGAGCAAAAACCTGGATTCCTTGGGTTCTGTAGACCAGGAGGGATTGTTGAACTATTGTTTTCACTTAAATGTTTAATGTACTTCCTTCCGGGTAGGATGAAGAAGAGTCACTGAATGAAGTGGGCTATGATGACATTGGTGGCTGCCGGAAGCAGCTGGCTCAAATCAAAGAGATGGTGGAACTTCCCCTCCGACACCCTGCGCTCTTCAAGGCCATAGGGGTGAAGGTAAGTCCTTGTGTGCACCAGGTGGATGAATGGGCTTGCCCTTGCGGATGACTCTTGATGTCGGAGGTTTATGAGGTGTTGGGAGGGGAGTAAGTAATTTGTTTTGGTTTTGGTTTTTTTTTAATGCTGGTGTTAGGACAGTATTTCCTTACATGTTTTGGACACAGATTAAAGTACTGGCAACTTGCAAAGCAGAGGGATGCTTTGAATCAGCACTGTCAGTTACTGGCAAGGTTTTTGTTTGTGTGTCATGCAAAGTAGTAAGGGTGTTGATAGCAATGCTGGGATGGCAGCTGTTGCATGAGTTTGCATCACAATTTCAGACTGGCTTTATCAAATGCTTACAGCTTCACTGTGAAGCTACTTAGGCATTCAGATACTAGCTCACCACCTAAGTCCCTTGCCTTTGTACTCAGCCTCCACGTGGGATCCTGCTGTATGGTCCTCCTGGCACTGGTAAAACACTGATTGCCCGAGCGGTGGCCAATGAAACAGGGGCTTTCTTCTTCCTGATCAATGGTAAGTTTTGTGGCTGCTTTGGCCCCAGATCTGCTGTGTACTCATTCATCCATATCATGATAATGAATAGTATTAATAGGGCTTATAGAGCTACATTGTCTCCCTGACATCCTTCCTTACCTCTTTGAAGTGTGCCTCTGGGGACACTTAGAGGCTGTTTGTGTGGAAGCGTCTGTAGTGGCACTTCCCTTAAGCTTGATTGTTTTGTAGCAGGCTGGTTGGAAGGACAGCTTTGCGATGCAGGGACTTGGAGTCTGTCTGGCTGAGTGTTCATTTATGTTGGTGAGGGCAGAGCTGAGAGTGGTGAGATTATTCTATGTATATGGGTGCAGGACACTTGTTTCTGTTGCTGCCAGCGTGTCCCATTCAGAAAAGAAGCTGATCTGCTGTGGATTTCTTTTTTCCCCTCAAGTAAAGCACAAGACCTGTTCTGTTTCACATAACATTAATTGGGAGGAACTGTCCTGAAAGCTATAATGAGTACCTTGGGACTTAGCTACAAGTGACAGAACCTCCTATTGATCACTCTTTACCTGTAGCAGTTGAGATGGATACTGGTTTATGTCCAGTAAGGACCAGATTCTGAATTTTCCTCACTGTTTTTCTGTCCCATTTTACAGTCAGTGCTGGAATAACTGTACAATTTGTACTTAAGGAGTGCTGCTTTTCTTTTCTGATTTCAATCACTTAGACCCATGAAAATGAAAGCAAAGGAGTGTATAGCACAGCATAGCAGTGAGCAGTGGTAGGGAAGTGACTTGCTTTGTATCTCAAGATATCAGATGTAAATGGACTGTTTTTAACCATATGTCACCCTTGTCATATACTTTCTAAGTGTGTGGAAGGTGTCACTGCGTGCTAATGAGCCAGATGTTTCTTTAGATACTTGTCCTTCTATTGCGTAATAAAAATAACATTGTCAGAATTAGTGATGTGTTCTCTGTCTGCTAGTCCCAAGCATGGAGCTGCAGGCAGTGTTGTAGATGGAGCTGGTATGAATTGGTGAGTTACTTGTAATGAAACACTCTTAGTACCTGCCTGCACCAGCTGGCACACTTCAGTCAGCTAGCAGCTTTGCACTCCTGAGGGTCAGGTTTCTTTTTCTTGGATCTCTTAGAAGCATACTTTTCTCTTTATTACCGCTCCCATCAGCATGATGGAAAAATCTGTAAAAACAGAAAAAAATCTGTGAGCCTGCACTAGTGTTCAGCAACTGCAGATCTTGGGGGAATGCTGCCCTTCCTTCTGGGATTGATGTGCTTACACTTTTTTTTTTTTAATTTTTTATTTATTCTTTGAGAGGAGATGGGTTTTGGGGCTTTTGGAACTTTGGGGTGTTGGTTTTCTTGTGGTTTTTTGTTTGTTTTTTTTGAACTAATTTATAGGATCTTACAGAGGTAAATGTATACCTGTGTAATGCAAGCTAGAGACAGCTTCAATATCTTACAGCTTTTTCCTTCCCTACCCTGATAATTCATCACCATATAATTTGATTGCTTCTCTTGCAAGCTAGGACTGGCATTAACTGTGTGTGGTGGCACATTACAGAGAAGCTCACCAAGTGTGAAATAGTGTAAGGAAAGAGGTAGCTAAAGGTAGCTCATTGACTAGTGCTGCATTCTGTTAGAATAAACTGAAAACACCAGAATAATGATAGAAAGTAATTCTGCATGCTGTTCTTGCCTGTTCAGCTGCAAATTTAGTGAACTTGGTTGACAGTATTTGCTTTGGCTTGAAATATATATACTCCCATGTGAATGTTGTACTAAAATAATTCAGCTGCGTGCCTTGAGGCTAGCTGCCTCTCTTCTGGGTGCCACAGTGCCGTTATTTTTTCAGGTCCTGAGATCATGAGCAAGCTGGCTGGTGAGTCTGAGAGCAACCTGAGGAAAGCCTTTGAAGAAGCAGAGAAGAACGCTCCTGCCATCATCTTCATTGATGAACTGGATGCCATTGCTCCTAAGAGAGAGAAGGTAAAGAAAGCCTGTAGAAGATAAAGGAGTACATCTTTTTTGGTAGCAGCTGGTGTGAATCTCTGCATTTGACTACAGGGTAAAGCAGTATTTAACTTAACGCCTGAATTCAGTTGGACGTCAGAAGTTGGATATTGGAAGAATCTGATATAGTTCACAATGTTTCTTAACAGCTCACGTCTGTTGTATCTGTCTGCTCTGGTGCAGTACTAGCTCCTGTGCTGTGTTTTAGAGCTTTTGGTCTAATCGTTACTTTCTCTCTCCATAGACACATGGAGAGGTGGAACGTCGCATAGTGTCTCAGCTGTTGACTCTTATGGATGGACTGAAACAGAGGGCACACGTGATTGTTATGGCAGCTACCAACAGACCTAACAGCATTGACCCAGCACTCAGGCGATTTGGTAACCATGCTTGCCATCTTGTGTGTGTGTGTGTGTGTGTATCAGATACTTTGTTATGGGCTATGCTTCAGGGGCCTTGGAAAGATTGAGCAGAAATTAATATTAAACATCTTCTGTGTGTTACATAAACTATTGACTTGTCTCCAGCTACTTGTTTGAAATTCATTTCTAGGCTTCCAGCCTTTGGTATAATTTTCTGTGCTTTATTAGGTTAGAACTTGTAGAAATAACAAAATACTTAAAGGGTAGCGTGCTTTTTCACCTCATCAATTAGGTGAGGCTATTTCAGGACTAAACGCTTAAGGGGTAGTTCATGCCTCAGGTTGCAGAAGGCTCTGAATTGTGTCCAATTTCTCTTTTATTGATGAGAAGTCTGGTAGTTTCTGAGATTCAGGTTTTCGAAACTTTGCAGTGTGAATGAATGTCTGTTGTATGACCAGTTGGTAAAGTCAAGTTTGCAGGAAAAAACGGCCTCTTAAATGTGTAGTGAGGCATTTGAATGCACAGCTATGGCTAGAGGAAAATGATAGGTGTATGTACCTTAGTTAATATTGCAGTAATACATAGGTTTCCTGCCTCCCCAGATATTGGGGCAGTTCATGTTTTTCACCACTTGGGTACTGCTATGAAAGTTCTGAAAAATTAAATCTCCCAGTATTTGTGGACTCCTGTGCTGAGGACACAAAGGTAGGAATAAACAAAAATGTCTCATGGTGTGTTGGTTAGGGGAAGCATATTTTCCTATAAATGAGGCTCAGAAAAAAACAGAAATCCTCTGTGTTTATATAATCTTGAACTCTAGTTAATACAGTAGTCTCACTTTCCCTAAATGGCTAAAGCTTTTCTTCCTTCTCTGATCTGACTCTGCTACTGTGCTGATAGATGCTGCAGAGAAACCCAAAGCTCTGGCATTTTCTGAAATTGTATGCGTTTGTGACTCGTCATCATGTTCCTCTGTCAGAGGAAGGCAGCAACTGCAGCTCCTTTAGTTTGCAGAATCAACAGCTCAACATAGGTTTTGTAATCCCCAGGTCGTTTTGACAGAGAGGTAGATATCGGTATCCCAGATGCCACCGGGCGCCTGGAGATCCTGCAGATCCACACAAAAAATATGAAACTGGCTGATGATGTGGATCTGGAACAGGTGAGTAGCGTGCTATTAGGAGAGCTTGTCTCCACTTGTTTAGGACAGTGTGAAACTGGTCGAATGTGTGATCTCTGGGCTTCCTTCTAACTAGTTTATCAGTGACCAAAAATCCTCACTCGCTAGTGAAGAATGGCATGGCTAAGTGAAACAAACATATATCAGTCCAATCTGGAAGTGCCTTGCCACTGTCCTCCTGGGTTTGTTTGCTGTGGCATTCTCTTTAAAAATAAAGCAAGCCTGAAACAGCACTCTCAGAGCTGGGTGAACATTGTGGTGATACTGGATGGTTACTGTAATCTCTGTCCTGAATGAAGAACTGCAGTCCTCAGGGTTATCTTTCTGCACACCATCTGAATTCCAGTTGCAGCTTTGATCTCAAGTAGGAGGTGGAACAGCAGTGTCTTTGCCTGTTAAATATGTGATAGCACTTGTCTTGAATTTGCAGCAGAGCACTGATGTTCCTGTCTTCCAGAGTTTTGTTGCACCTCTGAGTGAATGACCAGAGCATGCATTGCCCTTGCAGAGTGCTTGCTTGTATCCCTGTGAGTCATAGTTGGTGCTCTGCTTTCAGGTGGCAAATGAGACCCATGGCCATGTTGGTGCTGACTTGGCTGCTCTTTGCTCAGAAGCTGCTCTTCAGGCTATCAGAAAGAAGATGGATCTCATAGACCTAGAAGATGAAACCATTGATGCTGAAGTGATGAACTCGCTGGCTGTGACCATGGATGACTTCAGGGTAATGCAGGAGTGCCCCTCTTTCTTTTGGGTGCAATGTCTAATTGCTTATCTGAAGCGTGTGAACGTAACATGTTAGACTTCGTATAATGCTGTTTCTTCTAACGATAGTGGGCTCTGAGCCAGAGCAACCCTTCTGCTCTTCGGGAGACTGTGGTGGAGGTGCCACAAGTTACCTGGGAAGATATTGGTGGTCTAGAAGATGTAAAGAGAGAACTCCAGGAACTTGTACAGGTAAGGGTTTCCAACAGACTTTTGCCTAGTCAGCATGAAAAATAATTATAATAATAAAATCCAGAACCTCTTCACGTTCCTGTTTGGGCTGTGAACAGGGTAAATGCAGAGGTTTTATGGCATTTTGTTGTAATGGACTGAAAATGCCACGCTGTTCCATCTTAGTGAACTTAAGGAGAAGAAGGTGCTGGGTGGGAAGCAGCATCAGGCTTTCCTTAGCTGAGTCTACAGTGACATCTTGGGTGGGTGTTTTGCTACATGCAGAAACAGCAGCAGTTCTGCTTCTCTTAAATGGAGACCAGCAGCAGGACCAATGCTGAGATTCCTGTTACATGGTGGCTTTATATGCCAGAAAGTGGATGAAGATTCTTATAGAGAGCCTCTGAAGGGCTTTCCATCAGCGTTAGCATAGGGACAGGTGAGAAGTAATTGTGAAGCCTTCTATGAAAGGAGAGGCTGGAACAGTCATGAATGGTCTGTGGAAACTTCTGGTGCCTGCTTGCGTTGGAGTGGTTTGGGTTTGATATGTCCCTGCTTTCAGTTGGCACTGTAGAAACAGCCTGTCTGTGAATAAAAGAATCTACTTTTTAGTCTAATTTTCTGGCGTTAAAATCATCGCCTATCTCTGACCTTGTTGCGGAGGATAAATGCTCACATCAGACATCTTGCCTGTCTCTGGAGGACAGAGCAAATAGGTTAGATAATGAGCTGTTCCCTTTTGCTTCTGCAGGGCAGAGTGAAGCTGGGGTTAAGTGTGCTGGAAAACTACCTGAACTGGTACTTAGTTCATAGGTGGAAATAGACTGTTTAAGGCAGCTTTACAATTTAGCTGTGGTGCTTTTCAAACCAGTGCCCGTTTAAAAACTCCAGTGGCACCAAGCAGGCAGAATCTTGTGTTTAACCCACCAGAAATCTCAGGTAGTGTTTCTGGTAGGAGCAGAAACAAAACTATCTAGTGAAAGATGTCCCTGCCCATGGCAGGGAGGTTGGACTAAGATGATCTTTGAAGGTCCCTTCCAACCCAAACCATTCTGTGATTCTAAAGTACAGACCTGTTCTGGCTCATCACAAGGGGGTTTTGTTTGTTTGTTTTGTTCTCCTTCAGTATCCTGTGGAGCACCCAGACAAGTTCCTCAAATTTGGCATGACCCCATCAAAAGGGGTTCTGTTCTATGGGCCACCCGGTTGTGGTAAGACACTTCTAGCCAAAGCCATTGCCAATGAATGCCAGGCAAACTTCATTTCCATCAAGGGGCCAGAATTGCTCACCATGTGGTTTGGCGAGTCTGAAGCCAACGTGCGCGAGATCTTTGACAAGGTGTGTATCTTCTACTCCTTGTGCTATGTTTGTGCTGAGATACCCACAAAACGTTGTCTCCACTGCACCTGTCTTACTGGCCTGGTTCTTGTTTGTGTGTGTTGTGTTTTCCCCACTTGCGCTGAGAGCAGATGCTGCTTTCCTGATGTTAGGGAATTAATTCTCTTTGGCAGCATAGCTATTTAAATGGTTTTCTCCTGCTGCAATTTGTATCTGTTGTTACAGGATGACAAATGCCCCAGTGTCTTAGCAGTGAGGCTGGCATTAGGATGGCATAGATATTCTCTGCATCCCTGAAAACTTATTTTGACACCTCATTAGCCATCACCTTCTACAAAAACATGCTACAGGTTCTTCTTCTTCTGCAGTTGGACTAGATGATCATTGTAGGTCCCTTCCAACTGAAATATTCTATTCTATTCTATTCTTGTCCTGCAATATATATGGCTTAGAAAGGAGCTCACTCCTACTGCCCAGTTTGTAAAGGGAACTAGGCCTTAAACCTCATTGTTTCTAAGACTGTTCGTATCAGACATATAACTAATGATTAGAGATTGCTTTAGATGTGATTAATAGAATGCAGGTGCTTATAAAACAATATGCATAAGCTGCTTAGTTGTCCTACGTGTAGCCCCCACCATGGCTGGCTAAAAGCCCAGTCAAGCTGAATCAACAGAAGAAGGATCATACATCTCGGACCTAAGACATGGGAGTAAGTGATTAACTTTAGAGCAAGATAAATTAATAGAGTAGCCTGAGTGATTTTCAGAAATTCAAAGGTGATCTTTGATAAGTGATTGTGGTGACCGAAGACCTTCTGCCTACGACCACTAGCTTCAGAAGAACCGGAACACGAGAATTGATGAGATAAGATGATGAATGATAACGACATGGGAACCGAGATCAACTGGAAAATTACAAAGACTTTGGACTGGGATAATGGGTGGTAAAAAGGTATATAAGACTGAGAAATTTTTGGAAGCTTGCCATTCACTGCAGTGGTGGCCCAACTCTGAGTTGTTAATAAAGCAAACCTAGAGAAACCCATAACTGAAAATCCTTTAACACAGTTCCCCCATAGATAGTGTGATCTCCTGTCCCAGGAGGTATCTGCATGGATTATCTTGGGAATCCTCACTCCTGTGGTCAGGGAAGGTGCTGAAAGAGCAAAGTTGGAAGGAGAGCGAGAGAGAAAAATTTTAGGTTGAGAGGGAACCTCAGAGGCCATCTAGTCCAGTTGTTTGTCCAGAACAGGGAGATAACTTGGAAATTCAATCAGGTTGCTCAGAGCCTCGTGTTCTGAACGTGTGCTAAGGATGGAGAATCCCTGACCTCTCTGGGCCTTGTGCTAGTGTTTGAGCGCTCTCATTGTGAAGAATTTTTTTTTTTTTTTTTTTCCTTATTTCAAACTGGAATTTTCTTTGCAGCCATTTGTGCCTGTGGTCTTTCAGCCTTTCACTGTGCATCTCAAAGAAGGATCTGGCTCCCTTTTCCCTATAACTACCCATTAGGTAGCTGAAGACAGCAATTGGATTTCCCCCTTCCATTTGATATATCTTGCTTACTGATGCTTGAGTGCCTAAATAACCAATTGACGTCCCCAGATCTTGCAGGGAGAGTTCTGGTCCAGGCAAATTGGCTCTAGCTTTCCCTCTAGGCATTGGAGTTACCACCCTTCTGCTTGGTTCACAATGCTCCTAGCTTTGGGGAAATACAGCTTGTTGTTCAGGAGAATTTAATTGAGGGTTTGTGTGGCAGGAGACTGTTCTGGAGCAGCTCCTCCAAGCTCTCCTTGCAGCAGCAGTGCTCTGGTACTCCTCTGAGCTGCTTTAATTGTAGGGTAGGCTTAGTGTAAAATCAGCATGCTCCTCGCCTGGTGGTATTAACATGGAGTAATTGTTCCCGTTTGCTTTTTGCAGGCCCGCCAAGCAGCCCCTTGTGTGCTCTTCTTTGATGAGCTGGACTCCATTGCAAAGGCTCGAGGTGGGAATATCGGAGATGGTGGTGGTGCTGCAGACCGTGTCATCAACCAGATCCTGACAGAGATGGACGGCATGTCCACCAAGAAAAACGTCTTCATCATCGGTGCCACCAACAGGCCAGACATCATTGACCCAGCCATCTTGCGTCCCGGCCGCCTGGATCAACTCATCTACATCCCCCTGCCTGATGAGAAGTCCCGGGTTGCTATTCTTAAGGCCAACCTGAGGAAATCACCAGTTGCCAAGGTAGGATCTGCGCCCTAACTGTGTCTGACTTGGGTTTGCTGTGTGCTGCACGTGCTCCTCACAAGCTGGGGATAGAGCAGAGGGCTGGTGACTGCTCCACATGATACAGAGCTGGGAAACCTCCAGTCTCTGAAGGATGGAAATGAAGAGGTAGGGGGAGGCTTGAGCTCTGAGACTAAGTATCAATGAAGCTAGGTGTTAGTGTGTAAGCACAGCGGGTCTTTATCACGTAGTAGAGTTCTGCCCACAGTGTGGGAACAAGAAAGCCTGTTATGGAAAGATGGAAAAGATTCTTGTACTCTGAAAGAAAAGTAAATGTAGAAAACAGGGGTGGGAAATGGAAATTGAAGAGGAACCATTGCAGTTAATTGTTGCTGAACTCTGATAGGCAAGAGCTATGTCCCTTGCCTGGGGAGCAGGCAATAATGCAACTGATAGTTAATCAGAGAAAAGCAGATGTCAAGTGAGAGCTCAAGCTATTTTATGTCTAGCTTACCTTTCTAGGTGCTGTTGGGAAGGAAAGCTTCAAAAGAGGTTGCAGTACTACTCCCTCAGTTGAGGGGAAGGAGGAGGAGGTTGGTCATCTTGGTCCGCCTGTGCCCCATCTCCATTTCCAGTCTGACAGTGTTTCATTTGACTCCTAATGCTGAGACCTGAGTAAATCATATCGTAAATCCACAAGTCAACCTGCTTCTTCTTGAGGGTGAACAGTGCAGAGGCATTTTCCCCCTCTACTCTGCTCTTGTGAGACCCCACCTGGAGTACTGTGTTCAGCTCTGGGGCCCCCAGCATAAGAAAGACACGGACCTGTTGGAGTGGGTCCAGAGGAGGGCCATGAAGATGACCAGGGGGCTGGAGCACCTCCTGTATGAGGACAGGCTGAGAGAGTTGGGGTTGTTTAGTCTAGAGAAGAGAAGGTTCCGGGGAAACCTTATAGTGGCCTTCCAGTACTTAAAGGGGGGGCCTACAGGAAAGATGGGGAGGAACTCTTTCTCAGGGAGTGTAGTGATAGGACGAGGAGTAACGGTTTTAAACTGAAAGAGGGTAGATTTAGATTAGATATTAGGAATAAATTCTTTACTGTGAGGGTGGTGAAACACTGGAATAGGTTGCCCAGAGAAGTTGTGGATGCCCCCTCCCTGGAAGTGTTCAAGGCCAGGTTGGATGGGGCTTTGAGCAACCTGGTCTAGTGGAAGGTGTCCCTGCCCATGGCAGGGGGGGTTGGAACTAGATGATCTTTAAGGTCCCTTCCAACCTAAACTATTCTATCATTTACAGCTGCTTCGTAGGGTCTTGCTGTGTGCGTGGGGAGTGTGTCCTGCCTTTGTATGTGGTTAACTTTTCCCAAAAACAAGAACCTTAACAGCTCATCTTTTCAAAATTGAGTAAAATTAAAGCAGCACCTTGATACCATGGGATCTAAAGACACCTCTTTGTCACCTGAGGGTGTGAGGTGTAAAAGACAGGCCTCTCTTGGTTTGGTGGTTTGGGTTTTTTTGTTTGGTTTTTGTTTTCGGTTTTTTTTCCCCACTAGGATGTCGACTTGGATTTCCTAGCTAAGATGACCAATGGCTTTTCGGGGGCTGACCTGACAGAAATTTGCCAGCGTGCCTGCAAACTGGCCATCCGTGAGTCCATTGAGAGTGAGATCAGGCGAGAACGTGAGAGGCAGACCAATCCTTCCGCCATGGTGAGTGGGGCACTGAGCTTTCCCTGCTCATGAGACAGGCAGCCCACCTCTGCCTGTGGGTGACGCGGGATGTATTCCTCTCCATAATCCTCAGATGGGGATGAGTGGGCTCTCAGCACAGAGTGTGGAGCCGGAGCACTTTGTTCTCATCTTGTGGGAGGGTGAGGCCCTCCTGGGGTGCCTCATTGTCAGCATTGCTCAGAAGGCCCCTGCTGCAGCCGTGACTCAGTCTGCCACAGTGTCCCTCTCCAGCCCCTACTTCCGTGGATATTGGAGCATCCTGGCCTAGAGGGAGGCTGTGGGTGGCTGTCGGGCTGTGGAGCTCAGGCACGCAGCTCACCTGGGCCCTCTGTCCCACTGCAGGAAGTGGAGGAGGATGATCCAGTTCCTGAGATACGCAGGGATCACTTTGAGGAGGCCATGCGCTTTGCTCGACGCTCTGTCAGTGACAATGACATCAGGAAATACGAGATGTTTGCACAGACTCTACAGCAGAGCCGTGGCTTTGGCAGCTTCAGGTAACCGTGGGGGAGTGGGGGGGAGGGCAGCGTGGCTCAGCCAGCCCCAGAACAGAGCACTGAGGCAGCTTTCTGCTGGATTCTAGGTAACAAATTCCCTCTTCCACTGCGTTTTCCCATTCTCCCCAGCATGTACAGCAGCCAGCTGAGCACGTGGCAGGTGCAGGCTGTGCTGCAGGTTGGTTGTAGCTGCTCTGTTAGTGCTCCTGCAGTCCATCAACCCTTTTTTCCTTTAACACAAGCGACGTCCAGCAGCTGTATAAGCCTTCTGCGTGACCTGCTGTAAGGCTTCATCCCATTTCTCCTGCCTGTCCTACTTGGCACCAGGGTGTTTGGCATGGAGGGAGGGTATCATGCTGAGCTGCAAGGAGGCTTTTGAACAGCATTTCTTCTCTCCCCTTCTGCACCACTGCATGCAGGTTCCCATCAGGTAACCAGGGCGGTGCTGGTCCGAGCCAAGGCACAGGAGGCGGCAGCGGGGGCAACGTGTACAGTGAAGACAATGACGATGATCTCTATGGTTAACTCGCTGTCCTCTGTGGACCAAACTACATCAGGCCATGTTGTACAGGAAAAAAATCCAATGTTTAATGGACTCTTGGCTTCTTCATTCCTCAGTCAGAACAGTGTAGCTGCACGTTAGACTTCTGTACAGGGAATGTTTTCTGCAAACACAAATCTAGACCGGTGTTCAGTTGGGAGGCAGACAGTGAATTAACAAGGAGGGGAAATGACTTAATTTCTGAGAAATTTCTGTTCTAGTTTCTGTGGCAGAATCAGCAGCTTTAGCAAAGAGTACAATGCTAGCCTGTATAAAGAAAAAAAAAATCCCACAAAAAAAAAAAAAATAAAAATCCCACAAAACTCTAGCTAGGCCCTGGCAATTCCTTTGTGTGGGACTGGTGCAGTGTAGCTTGTGCTGTCTCTGTAAACCCCGTCTCTTATGTGCTGAGCATTCCTCAGTCTGGTGGAACCCATCTGTATGCGTGCTTCCCTGGTGTGTTTGAGGTTGCTCTTCATTCTTATGCCTCTTAGCCACAGTTAACAGAAGAAATTGGTTTGGCAGTCTCTCCCCCCTACCCTAATTTGGCAGGAAGCACAAAGAGAGCCTGGTAGCAGGTATCTCTTACTTCTCTGATGCTGGCCCTGAGCTGTCGGGTCTCCTGCTGCTTTGGCTCCTGTTGTGGTTTAACCCCAGACAGCAACAAAGCACTGTGCAGCCAGTCTATCACTCCCCCTCCTCAACTGGACAGGGGAGAGAAAATATAACAAAAGGCTCGTGGGTCAAGATAAGGACAAGGATAGATCACTCACCAGTTACTGTCATGGGCAAAACAGACTTGACTTGGGGAAAATTAACTTAATTTATTACCCATCAAACCAGAGTAGGGTAATGAGAAATAAAACCAAATCTTAAAACACCTTCCCCCCACCTCTCCCTTCTTCCTGGGCACAGTTTCACTCCCAAATTCTCTACCTTTTCCCCCCAAGTGGTGCAGGGGGATGGGGAATGGGGGTTATGGTCAGTTCATCACATGTCGTCTCTGCTACTCCTTCTACCTCAGGGGGAGGACTCTTCACTCTTCCCCTGCTCCAGCGTGGGGTCCCTCCCATGGGAGACAGCCCTCCACGAACTTCTCCAACATGGGTCCTTCCCACGGGCTGCAGTTCTTCACAAACTGCTCCAGCATGGGTCCTTTCCACGGTGTGCAGTCCTTCAGGAGCACACTGCTCCAGCGTGGGTCCCCCACGGGGTTACAAGTCCTGCCAGAAAACCTGCTCCAGCGTGGGCTCCTCTCTCCATGGGTCCGCAGGTCCTGCCAAGAGCCTGCTCCAACATGGGCTTCCCACAGGGTCACAGCCTTCTTTGGGCATCCACCTGCTCCAGCGTGGGGTCCTCCACGGGCTGCAGGTGGATATCTGCTCCACCGTGGACCTCCATGGGCTGCAGGGGGACAGCCTGCCTCACCATGGTCTTCACCATGGGCTGCAGGGGAATCTCTGCTCCAGCGCCTGGAGCACCTCCTCCCCCTCTTTCTTCACTGACCTTGGTGTCTGCAGAGGTGGTTCTCTCACATATTTTCACTCCTCTGTCTGGCTAAAATTGCTGTCCCACAGTAACTTTTTCCCCTTCTTAAATATGTTATCACAGAAGTGCTACCACTGTTGCTGATTGGCTTGGCCTTGGCCAGCGGTGGGGTCTGTCTTGGAGCCAGCTGGCATTGGCTCTGTTGGACGTAGCTTTTAGCAGCTTCTCACAGAAGCCACCCCTGTAGCCCCCCCAGCTACCAAAACCTTGCCACGCAAACCCAATGCAGCTCCTCTGCAGCAAAGGACTTCTTCAGCAGTCCCTGTTTCATCTGCCCTGCCTGAAGGCAGGCACAAGGGGGCTCTTGGGCTGTTTCTGGAATTTGTGGTGCAGTGTGATCCCACTATGATTAGAGAAGAGGGGAGTTTCCTCTTCTGATGCTGTGGCAGCACTGTTCATCAGGCTCTGTGGAGAGATTTCCCCCTTCCCCTGCAAGGTTTCATGCATTCCTTTGGGTTTCTCATGACAGGCACGGTTCTGGTGCCAGCCTGCCCCTTGTTGTGCCTCATACCGAGTAGTCAGGTTCTGATCATGGTTCTTATCCTTCCTTTCCACTTACAGGTTGCTCCTTGGTTTATTTTCCCTTCTCTGAACTGAAAAATCTGCTGCTGCTGTACCTCGGTGTTTTATATGAGAGAAGCCCTGGGTCTGGTCCCAAGATGTACACAGGAGTGGTGTGGCAGGCTGGATACAGCCCAGCCCCGAACTGAAGGGGAGAGCCTGTTTGAGGCAATGGCTATAGGATGCACAGAGTGGCCATGTGCTATTGGCTTTGGGGGGGGGGATGCAGGAACAGGATTTCTGCAGAGGGGCTTAAATGTAGATTGTGTGGCAGAAGGATGCCTTTGGGGCTGAGCCATGCTGGAGAGGGCAACCTCCCCTGCGGCAGGAGTTGTGTGGAGGCCTGGGTGGTGGGAGTTTCAGCCCCAAAGCCTGGCAGATTGAGGGAGGGCTTCATCAACCTGGCTAGATTTAAGGGGAGAGGGGAGACAAGTGAGGCGAGTCTCATCTCAAAATGGCAGAAGGATGGGACTATCCATGAGAGGGGGGTTTGTGTGTAGTAATGGGGAGAAAAACACTGAAATTGAGAACACTGTGTTTAAATAGCACAACTTCCTGCTGTGGTAGGAGGGCATGTAAGCCCCTGGGGAGGATAGGTAGCCCCTGTTCAGGTGCTCTGTCCTACTTCAGAGCCATTTGCCTGCCAGCGCCACTTGTGCCCTGTCCTTATGCCACCTCTGTTCTGCGCTGCAGAGAAAATGCTGGCTATTGTTTCCTCCTATGGCAGTGGTGTTGAAGATGGCCTGTCCCTCTTGTAGGCAGACTTCCAGAGGCCAGGAGAGCCAAGCAGGGAGGGCTGGCACTTCCCCTGCCCCACCCCAGTCTTTTTTGGGATAACTGGCACCTGGAAACCTTTACTCCAGAGCTGCTTCCCTGCTGCTCTGTGCTCCTCCCAGCAGGGTAGATGCAGATGCTGGCTTTGCTTTCATCGTGTCCTACCTGTTCATCAGTGCAATCCTCAGAGAGACCACCTGGGAAGGTTCTGCACCCGTGCTAGGAGCTCTCCAGGACTCTCCCAAAAGCCTTCCCCAGCTCTGGTAGTGGGTGGATTTCTTCTTCCCTGCCAGTTTGGGGCTGTGACCATTCAACAAGTGTCTCTGTGTGCTGTGGAGGCTGGGGCAAGCAGGGCATGGGATGGTAGGGTGTGGTGTCCCAGCTCCCAGCAGCCTAAAGCCTTCCCTGCCACCTCTCTTAATTGCAAATGCTAATTAAATCCATCACGAGGGCTGGAAACCCTTGTCTTTTTTCCCTGCCATCTCTGGGACATGGCTCCTAGTGGGGAGCACTGAGAGCATCTGCCCTGCACTGGAGCTGTGTAAACCTGCTTGGGGGGCTGAGGGTATCCCCCAGCTCAGCACCTACAGCAGCCAGGGAGCTTGGCTAGGCCCCCTACCCCCATGAACCCAGCAGCCCCGGGAGAGCAGACAGCACCAGGGACTGGGTTTGGCCCTAACCTGTGCCCTTTTCCAGGGGCCATCCCCCCCAGCAGAGACTCCTGGTAGCTGCATGGGCAAGAGCTTTCCTGCAGCACACTCCTCCCCTGCCCAGCACCTTGCTGGGGGGACTGGGCAGTCCAGAGGTGCTGGTGGGAGGAAGGTGCTGTCAGCTGGGGCTTGCCCTGGATGGAGCAGGATTAGTGAGGTGGGCAGCCCTTTCATCGCTGCCATGGTCGGCATCTCCTTGTGCCCCCCCCCCCCCCCCCCCCCCCGGGTTCCCCACGTGGCCCCAGAGCTACAGCCAGGCCCCACAGAGGACCATGTGCAGCCCAGCCATGGTGCATGCAGGATGGGGTACCCTCCCCAGCCAAGGCATTGGTGTTAGAGGCTGGTTCCTGACCCAAGAGATTGGGGCCCTGCAGCACCCCAAAACTCTCCAGGCTCAGAAGGGTGCTCCTGCCAGCAGAGGGCAGGCAGTGGTCACGCTCAGCATGTCCCCTATTCCAGTCTAGGCCATCTCTATGGGCATCTGTGCCCTATGGGTATCCCTGGCCCCAGGAGCATCCCCTCCCCTTGGGCATTCCTGTCCCATGAGCATCCCCTCCCCATGGCTAACCCTGCCCCAAAGGCATCCCCACACCGCGGGCATCCCTCCACTACAGGTATTCTCTGCCCCATGGACATGCCCTCCCAAGTGACATCCCCTGCCCCGTGGGCATCCCTTATGTATGGGTGTTCCCGCTCTAAGGGTATCCCCTGCCCTATGGCCATCCCTGGCATCGTTGTCAGCCCCCATGGCTGGGGGGTGCTGTGCTGGCTCTGCCCCCCAGTCTGCTCAGCCTATTAGTTGCTCCCAGCCCTGTCTGCTGTGTGGGCTTCAGGGTTAGCTTGTTGCGGGGTGATTTCATGGCCCCAAGCTCTCACCTGGGAGGGGACAGTGAGCCATGTCCCTCATTTGGGCTTTGGCAGCCTCTGCCCAGGCCCCTCCCAAGGCACCATGCCTGTGGGTTTTTGCTCATATTGCCTGTCCTTGTGACTGCTCCTGCTTGGTGCCTTATGGGCAAACATTTTTCCTGGTATCAGTAGTAATGTCCCTGGGTGCAATGTATGCTGTTGCCTCTTGCTCAGCCCCAAGTCCCCTCCAAGAAGACCCAGGCATCAGCATCTCTCCAGCCCCCTTGGGCAGCCTCTGCCAGCAAGAAGCCCCCCCTTTGCTGTCCCATCCCTAGCTGCACCACCCCACCACTCACAGACCCTTCTTGGCCGGCCCACATTCCTGCTGCCTGTATCAGCCATGTCCTGGGAGCCCCAAGGGGACATAAAGCCCTGACAGGGTTCCCCCGGTGCCAGTGGGGGCTGAGCCACTTCCCTGGCCCTGCTGCCTGCACCCAGGCCAGGGTGAGCACAGCCCCAGCATCTCCCATCACAACACATCCCAAGGAGGTATATTTTTTTAAAATAATTTATTTTTTCTCTCATACTGACATAAAAAAAAATTTACAAAAAACCCACTATAAAACATTCAGGTTTCATTGAAACTGAGAAAAACAAAGCAGCTTGCATCTGCATGCTGACCTGTCTTCTCGCTCCAGCAGTGTCCACCAGGTTTCTCTCTGTCGAACTCCACAGGGACCAGCAGAGGGAACCAGCGACATACCTGTTACGGATGCACGACTAACCAAATCCAACAGGTGTTAAAACTCAGGTTTATTCTTCAGAAAAAGTTAGTTAGAAGTCCGGTAACATTTTATAAAACCACAGGCTCAATGATGTAAAGAGAATTAATACTACACGGCTGACCCAAGAATCCCCAAGATTTAAAGTGATGGCTCAAAATGTGCATATCACTCACCTAGAAGCTGAGGGCTCTCTCCCTCGAGGAGTTACCTCGGGCGGTGCCCCGACCCAAGGGGGAGTCCCCAACTGCAGACCCGCTGCTCCGAGGAGGACTGCCAACGTGTCCTCCGGCGGGACCCCGTTTATACCCCTGTCGAATCTGACCTGTGGTCATTTAATTCTATTGGCTAGGAGGGTCACCTCGGTGTACCTGGCGCATCTCGATTGGCCAGTTCAAATTTCAACCTGCAGCCTCCAGGGTTTCCTTCCCCTTCTCCCTTCATGGAGAAGTTTCGTTTCCTGCTGGCAGGATGGGGGGGCGGGATGTACTGCCACAATACCCTTGCCAGTCAAACCGGGAGATAAATTAAGCAGTGCCTAACAGGTCTCCTCGCCCTGTGCCAGAGCCACAGCACTAGCTGACCTTCCTGCTGCGTATGATATAATGTACAGCTGTACACCTAGCCCTGATGGACACCCCACGCTCCCCCCCCCCCCAAAGGACCCCCTGTTTCAAGTCAATGATTCTTCTTTAAAAAATAGGATTCCTGGTGGGGGGAATATTTTGGCAGAGGTTTTTTCTCAGCGGTGCTGTAGTGGAAGAGGAGCCGTACAAAGCCAGGTCAAATGTGCCTCCCACTCCGTTAGGAGCCCTTCCTGGGGAAAAAAAGCGGCACGAGGCAGAGTGGGCCAGGAAAGGTAAGAACTATAAAAACTCTCCTCATGGAAATCCAAAGGTTTTAAAAAAATACAGCATTTAAAAACAAAGCCAGATTGCCTCATGTGCTTCCCAGCTCCACCCTAATGCCCAGAAATACCTCCTGAATGAATTGTCCCTATAGAAAAATATATACACATGCATTTCTCTTCCTAGTAAAATCCCAAAGGTTGAACACAAATGCTAGTGAAAAACCACAGCTCTGCTCATGCTTAGCTCTGCTTTTGCACCCAGGCTTGTACATATGCACACGCGTGCACACACACAGTGTGCCACTCCAGGAACCCCAGAACAGGCAGAGAAAAACCCTTATGGAGTTTATCTAATGAGCTCTATATATATGTATATTTAAAAAAAAAAAAAGCAATGCAAATTCAACACATCTGAACAAGAAAGCTCCACCCTGGGCTTTCCCCCGCCTCCTCCTGCTGGCTGGGGCTCTGCAGGCAGCCGGTGCAGGCAGGTGCTGCCCAGCTGCCCACAGGCACCAGGGTCAGCCCCAGCCCTGGGCAGGGGCAGGAGGCTGGACAGGACTGTCCCCAAGTGCTTTGCACTCCATTGTTTGGCACAGCTGAGGCTCGGTTGTAGGCTTGGCCCAGGAGAGCAAACCATGGTTGGGCTCGGGACCATGGTCCCAAGTTAGAAACAGTCCGGCTCCAGAGGGTCCATCGTGGGCAGGAGCGATCCCTCTGCTCTGTGTGTGTGAGACAGTCTCCTCGGCACTGCAGTACAGCTGGGATCCCGAATAGCAGCAAGTATCAAAGAGGGGAGGAGAAATCTAACAGTAGGGATGTGAGATCCTGCGGAGTCCTATTTACACTGTGCTGAACCCCATCAAGTCCAGCCTCTTGTGGGAAAAGTGGCCTGAAAAGCAGGTGACATCATAAAAACTCAGAACGTGATGCACCTCCCTGGGCAAAGGGCCCATGCTGCTTGCTTGTGCAAGGCAGAAAAGCTGGACCTCTAGGGAAAAATAAAAAGTTTGGCAACCAAGAGAGCCATGATGGGCAGGGCAGGAGCCTCCCCGCTGCCAGAGTAGAAAACAGGCCAAGAGGGATGGGTGGGGGGGTGGGTTGGATGGGAATTTTGGGAAAGTGGTGTGTGTGGGGGCGGTGGGTGTGTGTTTGCATTTGAAAGCGCTCTAGCACTTCTGCTCCATGCAGGCCAGATGCTGCAGCACATGCATTTGGAGTATTGCTGCTTGGAGGAGGGTCCCTGGGCTCTAGGCGCATGGGAGGTGCTGCTTGAGGATCTGTCTGGTCTGGGGAGCTATTCTGTCTGGGAAGCGGATTTTGAACTCCACGATCAAGTCTCCTCGCTGGCTGGGGGCCTTGGGGAAGGGCAGGCCCTCCCCGCGTAGTCTCTTCACTGTCCCCGGCTTGATGATGTCATTGCAGGACAGCGGGATCACCCGCCTGTCGATGGTGGGAATGTTCACGGTGCAGCCGCATAAGGCCTGCAGGGAGAAGATGGGGACACACTGTCAGGTGGGGCTGCCACCCAAAAGCATCCCCGCCAGCCGCGCCGCTGCACCCCATCCTCCTACCGGCTGCTCCCCAGGTTAAACCTATGGCTCTGTTTGGATGATGCTCATGAGCAGGGCAGTTGATGCTCACCAGCGCAAGCCCAGGTCTGTACTGGTGCCAGCCAAACTGGGCTGCAGGAACCATGCAGGAGAGGGGTGCCCCAGCCTCATGGGGGGAAGGACCCCCCTCCCCATCTCCTGGGCTCCGCAGGAGGCATCACCAGCAAGCGCCCGGCCACTTGCAGCAACAGGACAGGCTAAATTTAGCCCCGCCCCTTCCCCAGCCTCACCGACCAGCCTCGGGTAGCCGAAAATCCAGCTGAGATCATCGGATGCAGCCGCGGTTCACCAGCTGTCACCCTCCGGAGCCCGGCAGCTCTGCCCGGCGCTGGGGGTTATAGCACAGCCCGCGTCGCGTCCCATCCCCCCCTCAACAGCCTCCAAAAGGTTGTGCCGGCGCTGGACAGCGGTGCGGCCGCGGCACAGCACCGAGCTTTCCTGGAAGCCGAGGACCCGGAGGAGCTGGGCCCCATCACCAGTCCCCATTGCAAAGCCAAGAGCCGGTTTTGTGGGTGCCACCCCATTGTACCCCAGCCCCCAGCAGCAGCCAGCAGCAGCCGGGGTGATGGATGCCGCCGCAGCCGCAAGCCGGCCTGCATTGGCGAGCCACGTGACGCGGGAATGCAGCAAGAAAATCCTGGTGTCCTTAAATAACTCAGGCAGCTCTGACGTACACGTGGGCAGGATCGTCTCCAGGCTTTCGGCAAGGGAGAAAGGCTGAGGGAGAGGACTGCGAGCAACGCTTCTGGGGAGGGGGTATAGCGTCGAGCTTCCCAGGCAGGGGCTGGCACACACTTGTCCCTGCCTGGCACACAAAGCACTCACCCCTTGGAGCCGGGTCCTGGGAGGTCCCAGCCCTCCCGTTCCCCCCCCCCCCCAAACTCCCTGCAAAGGAAGGGGAGAAGGATGTGGTTTGCTGTTTCTGGGGTAGATGGGAAGATGTTCTGCATCCCCCTCCCCAGGAAAAGCCTCTGGTGGCAGAGCAGCAACAGGCACCAGGAGAAAAATCTCTTCTCATGCTGGCCACTGGCTCAGGTCCAATGGTTGCAGCTTCTGTGGCTGAGCCAGGCCTTTGCACCAGGGCAGTCACAGTAGGACCCGTGCTGGGGCCAGCTCTTGGGCTCCAGTGAGTGGAGAACAGGACAGCTGGGGCCATCTCCTTGCACAGCTCCTCTGCATGGGGCCTCCTCCCAGGAAGAGCTTTTCTGGCTGCAGGAGGATGCCCATTGCCAGCTCCATGTGACCAGCAAGTGCTTGGCTGGATCTCTAGCAGGTTGGGCGGGAGTGAAGGACAATCTCCCCACATCAATGCATTTCTACCCCACACTCACCCAAAAATGCTGGAGCCCTCCTGCTTGTTGGCACCCACCGTCATGCACCATGGAGGGCTGCACAGGTCCATGTGTGTCAGGGAAAGGACATCTCCAGCCATAAAATGGGAAGGAGAGCAGGAACTCCCTAGGGGAGCACCTGGACAGGGCAAGCACAGGGATGCAAGCAGGAGCAGGCAGTAACAGTGAAGGCAGACAGGATCTTAATGTTTCCTTCCTAAAGCCAAGACGCAAGAACCAGAGGCAATTGCTCCTTTGCCGTATGTTCCTGCTTTTCATTCTTCTTGTCCAACTTCATTGGCATTTGGGAAACTGGTTGATGAAGTAACACCGTGTGAGAGACCGAAAGAGTTAATGTCTCAAACATTGTGGTGGGGCAAGTTCTGCTTAACGACGAACTCTGCATAACAACAAACCCTGCCCAACAAGGAACCAAGGTGAAAAGCAGCCGCTGAGCACCCATCAGCACAGGACATCAGCAACAGGTCAGGGAGGACATGCCGGAGGGTGCACAACAGTCATGTCTGCAGGGAAGGGGAAGTTACTCCCCAAACGACCCCCAAGCCCACCGACCCATTTCCCGAAGGTTCTGAAAGCACAAACCAGGCATGACACCTAATTAGCCTAATGAGCAGGGGCAAGGAGATGATAAAAGGACACAAACTGAAGCCCCATGTGTGCGTGCCCACCGGAACTGGACTCCTCGGCTGGCTGGACCCAGGACCGGTGACATCTTTCTCTTTTCTTTTTCTCTCTCTCTTCCTCCCTCCCTCCTCTTTTCCATAATCCCTACACCTCATGCCTTTAGACATAAAGCCATTGACCAAGTCTGGGACTAGGAGTGGATCCAGCCGCCCCTAGGTTCTTCTCTGAGAAGGAGTCTGGAAAGCAAGGGGGTCTGCTCTGAACCTCGTGACTCAACGGGAGGGCTCTCCTTCTTCCCTGAATTGATGTATATGGTTACCACGGGTTACATGGTTTACTGAGGTAGTTTCATGCCAATTCCTGTTGAGAGAAACCCTGCCACCTATTGTTAACACCTTCCAAGTTCAGTTTGCTTCTGCCATGAATAAAATGTTTAACTGATTGTTTGGTGTCCTTTCACCTTAATTTAGCCCGAGGGAATTCTGAACTCAACACGACCCCTCCCTGGTCTGTCCAGCCTGGGTCGTGACACACCAGTAACTGCGGGAGCTGCCCTGCATCCTAGGAAGAAGCTTGGTTTATCCCTAGGTATTAAATCACCATGGGTTTGATAGCTGAGCTCTGCACTGTGCTGTGAAAGCTGAGCTTTATCTAGGTCAGCGGTGGGTCCTCCTCAGCTCACAGCAGAACTGGGGAGGGGGGGAAATGTCACCACTGGTCACATCTCAGCCAGGCACTGATGCATGGATGCTTTGAGGAAGGTGATGCCAGGTAAATGATGCAAAGCAGGTGGCTGCTAAAGGCAAGCGTTAGGCAGGCAGCTAGGCAGGTGCAAGCCCCTGCTGGCAGTGCTGCCTGAAGATCTGGCTCCCAGGAGAGGCAGCTGCTGGTGGAGCGGTGTCACTCCTCCCTCTCTCGACCTCCTACTGTGACACATACCTGTAATTTTAAGAAGGGACACTTCCCCACAGCCCATGAGTCTCTGGGGAAGCCCTCTTACACCTCTGGCTTCAGCAGCAGCTGGGCAGCAGTGCCCACCGGGCAGCAACCACCCCATGCTGTCCTGGCTGGGGGGACATGGCACTCAGTAGGGCCAGGATGCGAGCACTGGGAAGGTATTGCCTCCCTGGGTTGCTCTGTGGGGGGGTCTGTGGGATGGAGGAAGAGGAGGATGCTCTCCTGACTGCCCCCAGCCCGAGCACTGGGCGTGTTGCTCCCCGTGGCAGCAGGGTGCTGGCAAGGGGTCTCCAGCATGGCCATGATTCGGGTCACAGCACCCACCACCTGCCAGCTCTGCCTGCCGGCACCGTGCTGTGCTGCTCTTGTGGCAGTGGAAAAGACTAAAGTTCAGGCTAAAAAAGGCAGACTCACAAGGAGGAAGGGTGCAAGGAGAGCACCCAAGGCTACGGCCATAGGCTTAGGTGATGAAGAGGTTGTACTGCGAGGTACTCCGTCACGTACTGAGATGGTGGCATATGGAGTCAGGGAACTCCTGGCATCTGCTCGTGCTCCAGAGCACTTAAGCTACTTCTTCTCATGGAAGATAAAAGTAGCAAAGTATCACCCTGCCCCAGCAAGCAGCAGGCTGGTGATGGCAGCCAGGCCAGCAGCTCCCTGAGGATGCCCAGCACATTGGGTTTGCAGTGGGGGAGGACAGAGACTAAACATTCCAGCTCAAAGAGATGAGGAATTTGCCCAGACCATCAATTTCCACCAGTCTTTCTGTGACTTCATTGTGCAAACCAAATGCCAGCATGCACGCCTTGCTCACAGGCAGCTGGATGGAGATCACAGGCACCCTGTGGGTGAGGTGGCTGGGGAACCACTCAGCACGGCAGAGCTGATGCTTCCTCAGGCCCAGCACCAGCACTTCTGGTGCAATAGCATGTGGGGCCAGAGCAGGTTTCTCCACTTGCTGCTCAAAGGGCAACTCCGGGTGAGAGTCCCTCCAGCCTGAGCAGTGTGTGAACCTGGGCTAACGTGGTCTGGACATCAAGACAGCCAGCTTGGGGTTAATTTTACAGATGGGGGCATGCACAGAAGGAAATATCTGAGGTATGGCATGCATGACTCCATAAATAAGGCAGCCTCTCCTGAGTATTTCTGGAGTGGCCAGGGGATCCAGCCACCACAGGAATAAACCTCTGCACTTTGCACCATGAAGGAAATTCAGCTCCTGAGTCTGCAGGTTAACTTGAGATGTGTTTGCTCCAGGATCACCCAGATCTGCCTGACCCATGTGCATGCCCCTTGCCCCCAGTACACCTGGTCACAGCCCCAGCTGGGACACAGAGCCATCACAAAGCTCTCCTGACTTGCTGGCACACTAATGAGCTCATGTTTCCCTACCCCAGGTCTGTCCCATTGAGCTTATTTCTATTAAATGCATTTGAGAACATAAATCTCTCTTCAGAAAAAAAAAATCAGCTCATTAAGAAGACAGTGTCTACAGTCTGAAAGGAACAGCAAATGGCAGCTGCCAAAACCGTCAATGTTAAATGCAGCTGCTAGCTGGGATTTATTAAAAGGTAGCTCCTCTCTGCAGAGGTCTTTGCTTGTGTCTCTCACGACCTACCTGGTCCTTCCTCATCAGTGCAGGACAAGGACTGACTCCCTTCTTGGCTCTACATGCCATGACCCAGCACCACCTCCCACCCCACAGGATTTCCCACCAATACCCACCTCTTTAAGACTGATGTTTGCGGTGTAGACCGCGTTCGTCCCGTCCCTCTTGAAGTGCGAGTGAGGCTTGTCCTTGAGGATGAAGATGATGTCAGCAGGGATGTTGTCTGGGGTGGCATCCCCTTCTTTGGGGAATGTGATTTTGGTTCCCTCCTTCCAACCCCGTTTGATGACAATGTTTAGGATCTTGTCCTCAGTCCGCATGGTCTGGCCATCAGCATTGAGCCTTCTGCGGGTGATCTTCATCCTCTTGGTGGAGCCGTGGTAGATCTCTTCCAGGGACACCTTGAGCTCATGGATGATGGGTGGGTCTTGGACCTTTCTCCGTGTGTGCAGGGACTCCTGGTGCTGCCGGTGAACACCGTTAATGCCATTGAAGTCAAACTGGCCAAAGGCACTGAAAGGGTCATCATTGTAATCAATATCCATATCTTCCTGGTCAAAGCCATTGAATACCCGGGAGCGGCTGCTAGTGAAGAAGATATCAAAAGGGTTGGAGTCTCCAAAGAAGGACACGAAGGTGGCATGGGGGTCTCCGTGGAAGGTGTAGTGGAAAGTGTTCCCTGAGCCACCTGAAGAGCCACCTCCAGTTTTGAGACCTGGAAGAGAAGGGGGAAGATGAGACATTAACACTCCCTGTGGGCGGGTGCCATGCTGGGACCATACTTTCCACACAGGAGCATGGTCTCTGCTGGCTCCAGGCAGCCCTTCCAGCAGTTCCTGGGGGGTGCAGGTCACCCCCCTCCAGCCCAGCCACCTGCAGAGACTGTGGGCCAGGAAGGCACCACCCCAACCCATGACACACAGTCCTGCCCCTACACCCAGCAAGCTCAAAAACCATTCAGGATTTGTCCCCACTACCCCAACTGAGCACTTGCTTGGTTCTCTCCACCCAGTTCATGGCCTTTTCATTTAAAACATTTCCTGACCAGCCCATCTCCATTTTTTCCCATGGGCAGGCTCCCTTCTGCCCAAATAGCTCTGTCTTTTGGGCTGCACCAATGCCTGCAGTCCAGGAGCATCACGTTGTATTGGGTCTGGCTGAGATGGAGTTAATACTCCCCATAGCAGCCCTCATAGAGCTGTGCTCTGCATCAGTAGCTAGAAAGGTGTTGATAACACACCAGTGTTTTGGCTACTGCTGAGCAGTGCTGGCACAGCATCAAGGCTGTCTCCCCAACATTTTTGCCCCCCCTCAATGGCAGGCTGGGGCTGGGCAAGATCTTGGGAGGGGACATAACCAGGACAGCTGACCTAAACTAACCAAACAGATATTCCATACCATATGACGTCAGCTCAGATATAAAAAGCTAATTAAAGGGAGACAGAGGGCGGGGGCATTTTTGTCTTCCGGAGCAACCACCACGCGTACTGAAGCCCTGCTTCCCAGGAAGTGGCCAGACATCGCCTGCTCATGGGAAGTAGAGAATAATACCATTTGTTTTTCTTTGCTTTCGCACGCGACCTTTGCTTTCACTTTATTAAACTGTCCTTATCTTGACCCATGAGCCTTTTGTTATATTTTCTCCCCCCTGTCCAGCTGAGGAGGGGGAGTGATAGAGCGGCTTTGGTGGGCACCTGGCACACAGCCAGGGTCAACCCACTACAGTCCTTTTTGGCGCCCAACATGGGGCACGACAACGGCAGTTTTGCATTAAGCGTGCCTTAGCTAGTTATTAAGTGGCAAGCTCCTGTGCAGGTCACGGAGCTTGTTGGCTGCTTGCTTATCTCTACCTTGCTGAGTTTGGGAACATGGTAATGCAAATAATGGCTGTGTGCTTTGCCTTGGTACTGATGGCTTTTTTGTGCTGCGGGAGCTATCTTGTGAGAATGAAGGAACTCGGGAACATGCTAATACAAATAATATCTATGATGTGCTTTGTCCTGGCACTGATGGCTTTGCTGTATTGTGGGAGCTATCTTGTGGAGGAGATGAGGGAACACATCTCCCTCTCCCTACCGGGCACTGATGTGAATGGTTTTATTATGCAGGCTCCCGAGGTCCTTGTTCACCCTTATGTGAGTTGTTCAATACTAATAATTAATACTGGTGGTATATTATGGGTATTGTGGAATCTGGTCTTATCCTGGTATAAGAGAAGACAAGTTTCAGGTGAGGCAATACTGAAATGTGCCCTCAAGCGACCGGTCCCTGGGTGGCAGGGTATATGGAAGGATTTGGGCAGATTCCTAGGACGGTTATCACCTCCCATAATCTGGGACTTTACACCCGAACAGGCAAGTAACCCTGGCAAACTGACGCGCCACCTGATAGAGGGGTGCCTTGCCTATCCCAATGAAAACCAGCAGCTTCTCGCACTGTACTGGGGCCTGGCCTATGCCTACCGAGCCATAGTTCAACACTCTCAGAGGACCACGGTTGAGGCAGGGACCCAGACTGCATCTGAGGACACCATGCTTGAGATAGGAACCCAAACAACAACAACTACATTAATTGCCCCAGTAGTGAAAAAGAAACAGTGGACAAGGAGATCAACAGGTCCATACCATCGATTAGTGAGGGAAGAAGAAGAAGAGGAAAGGCTTAATCTAGAACCTGGCCCTTCAATAAAGAAATTGGAGGAAGGAGTGAGGGAACTTAAACAGGAAGCGGAAACTACCTGGTCCCTGACGTCCTCAGAACTTCGGGACTTGCGGAAAGACTACAGCCGCCAGCCAGGTGAGCGGATTGCTGCCTGGCTGCTCCGATGCTGGGATAACGGGGCCAACAGTCAGCAACTGGAAGGCAAGGAAGCCCAACAGCTGGGATCCCTCGCTAGAAACCGGGGAATTGAAAGAGGAATTGGAAAAGAGGCAGCAATTTGCAGTCTCTGGAGCCGGCTCCTCTCAAGTGTGAGGGCAAGATATCCATTCAAGGAAGATCTTGTGAATTCCTCAGAAAAGTGGACTACCGCAGATGAAGGCATCCAGTACCTGAGAGAGTTAGCAGTGGTGGAAGTCATCTACAGTGATCTAGATGATGAGGAGGTCTCCAAAGATCCAGAGGATGTCCTGTGCACACGGGCCATGTGGAGAAAGGTGATTCAAGGTGCCCCAGCGTCGTATTCTAACAGCTTGGCAGCAATGTATTGCCCAGATATGGAAACACCAACTGTGGAGAAAGTGTCGTCTTGGCTCCAAAACTTTGAAGAAAATCTCTGTGTCTCCTCATCCCTACAAGACAGTGCCTTGGCTGTTAGGGATGCTCCAAGAAATCAATCCTCTCCTGCCCCGGTCAGAGGGAAAGGGAGCCCAAGGCGTATGCCACATGGTACACTCTGGTTCTTCCTGCATGACCAAGGGGAGGACATGAGGAAGTAGGATGGTGAACAACCTTTAAGCTGGAAGCCCATGTGCGTGAACTGAGAGGGAAGACAGCTGTTAAGAAGGGGTCACCCAAGAAGAAGGCTGTCAGTGTCATTGCTGTAGAGGCCCAAGAAAGCAATCAGCGATCCTCCAGGCATAGAAGAACTGAAACCACCTCCCTTGATTCTGGTGAGGGGACTTCTGGTCTGGCACCACAAGGGTCAGACAGTGAATACTCTGATGAGGAACAGCAATAGAGGGTCCCTGCCTTCGGCCAGGAGGAGGAAAGGGATGACGAGATATACTGGACTGTGATGGCCTGGCACATCAGACCCACAGAAGTATAAGGCTTTGGTAGACACTGGTGCACAGTGTACGCTGGTGCCATCAGGGTACAGGGGCACAGAACCCATCTGGATCTCTGGAGTGACAGGGGGATGCCAAGAATTGACTGTATTGGAGGCTGAGGTGAGCTTGACAGGGGACAAGTGGGAAAAGCACCCCATTGTGACCGGCCCAGAGGCCCCTTGTATCCTTGGCATAGACTACCTCAAGAGAGGGTACTTCAAGGACCCAAAGGGGTACCGATGGGCTTTTGGTGTAGCCACTGTAAACGCAGAGAAGATCAAACAGCTATCTACCCTGCCTGGCCTCTCGGAAGATCCCTTCATTGTGGGATTGCTGCGAGTTGAAGAACAGCAGGTGCCAATCGCTACCAGGACGGTGCACTGGCGGCAATATCGGACAAACCGAGACTCCCTGGCTCCCATCCATGAGCTGATTCATCAACTAGAGAGCCAAGGAGTCATCAGCAAGACTCATTCACCTTTTAATAGTCCCATATGGCCAGTGCAAAAGTCTGATGGAGGGTGGAGGTTAACAGTAGGTTATCGCGGCCTGAACGAAGTGACACCGCCACCGAGTGCTGCTGTACCAGACATGTTAGAGCTCCAATATGAACTGGCATCAAAGGCAGCCACGTGGTATGCTACAATTGATATTGCCAATGCGTTTTTCTCCATTCCTTTGGCAGCAGAGTGCAGGCTACAGTTTGCTTTCACGTGGAGAGGTGTTCAATACACCTGGAATCGACTGCCCCAGGGGTGGAAGCACAGCCCTACCATTTGTCACGGACTAATCCAAACGGCACTGGAACAAGGCGATGCCCCTGAACATTTACAATACATAGATGACATCATCGTGTGGGGCAATGAGGCAGAAGAAGTGTTTGAGAAGGGAAAAAGAATAATTCAGATTCTTCTGAAAGCTGGTTTCGCCATAAAGAAAAGCAAGGTCAAGGAACCTGCACAGGAGATTCAGTTCTTGGGAATAAAATGGCAGGATGGACGCCGTCATGTCCCTATGGATGTGGTTAACAAGATAGCAACTATGTCTCCACCAGCTAACAAGAAAGAAACATAAGCTTTCCTAGGCCTTGTGGGGTTCTGGAGAATGCATATTCCAGGTTATAGTCAGCTTGTGAGCCCTCTCTATCGAGTAACCCGGAAAAAGAACTATTTTGAATGGGGCCCTGAACAACAACAAGCCTTTGAGCATATCAGACAGGAAATAGCTCGTGCAGTAGCTCTTGGGCCTGTCCGGACAGGACCAGATGTACAAAATGTACTCTACACTGCAGCTGGGGAGCATGGTCTCACCTGGAGCCTCTGGCAGAAAACACCAGGAGAAACCCGAGGTCGACCATTAGGGTTTTGGAGCCGGGGGCACCGAGGATCGGAAGCCCACTACACCCCGACTGAAAAAGAAATACTAGCAGCATACGAGGGGGTTCGAGCCGCTTCCGAAGTTGTCGGTATAGAAGCGTATCTCCTCTTGGCACCACAATTGCCTGTGCTACACTGGACATTCAAAGGAAACATCCCCTCTACACATCATGCAACCAGCGCTACATGGAGTAAGTGGATAGCATTGATCACGCAACAGGCTCGACTGGGGAAATCCAACCGCCCAGGAATTCTGGAAGAGATCATGGACTGGCCAGAAGGCAGAGATTTTGGAGCAACGCCTGAGGAGGTGGCTCGTGCCCAAGAGGCACCACCATATAATGAGTTATCAGAAGACGAAAGGCGTTATGCTTTGTTTACTGATGGATCCTGTCGTGTGGTAGGGAACCATCGAAAGTGGAAAGCTGCTGTGTGGAGTCCCACACGACAAGTCGTTGAGGCCACTGAAGGAGAAGGCGAGTCAAGTCAGTTTGCAGAAGTGAAAGCCATCCAACTAGCCCTAGACATTGCTGAACGAGAAAAGTGGCCGGTACTCTACCTCTATACCGACTCCTGGATGGTGGCTAATGCCCTATGGGGGTGGCTACAGCAGTGGAAGAAGACCAATTGGCAACGCAGGGGTAAACCCATCTGGGCAGCAGCATTGTGGCAGGACATTGCTGCCCGTGTAGAACACGTGACTCTAAAGGTACGTCATGTAGATGCTCACATGCCCAAAAGCCGTGCCACTGAAGAACATCGAAATAATGAACAGGTAGACAAGGCTGCCAAAATAGAAGTAGCTCAGGTGGACCTGGACTGGGAGTGTAAGGGTGAGCTATTTGTAGCTCGATGGGCCCATGAGACATCGGGACATCTAGGGAGAGATGCAACCTATAGGTGGGTGTCGTGGTTTAACCCCAGCCAGCAACTAAGCACCATGCAGCCGCTCACTCACTCCCCCCCACCCAGTGGGATGGGGGAGTAAATCGGGAAAAAGAAGCAAAACCCATGGGTTGAGATAAGAACAGTTTAATAGAACAGAAAAGAAGAAACGAATAATGATAATGATGACACTAATAAAATGACAACAGCAATAATGAAAGGATTGGAATGTACAAATGATGCGCAGTGCAATTGCTCACCACCCGCCGACCGGCACCCAGCTAGTCCCCGAGCGGCGATTCCCCGCCCCCACTTCCCAGTTCCTATACTAGATGGGACGTCATATGGTATGGAATACCCTGTTGGCCAGTTTGGGTCAGGTGCCCTGGCTGTGTCCTGTGCTAACTTCTTGTGCCCCTCCAGCTTTCTCACTGGCTGGGCATGAGAAGCTGAAAAATCCTTGACATTAGTCTAAACACTACTAGCAGCAACTGAAAACATGAGTGTTATCAACATTCTTCACATACTGAACTCAAAACATAGCACCGTACCAGCTACTAGGAAGACAGTTAACTCTATCCCAGCTGAAACTAGGACAGTGGGCTTGTGATCAAGGGGTGGACCTGACCATGGAGGCCATCACACAGTTCACTCAGGAGTGTGAAACATGTGCTGCAATCAAACGAGCCACCAGAGTAAAGTCTCCCTGGAACAGGGGGCGCTGGCTGGGTTTTCGATATGGCGAGGCCTGGCAAATTGACTACATTGGACCACTGCCACGAACACGCCAAGGCAAGCGCTACATACTCACGATGGTGGAAGCAACTACTGGTTGGCTAGAAACATACCCTGTAAACCATGTGTATTGGTTTTGTGTGGCAAGGTTTTGGTAGCGGGGGGGGGTGTTACAGGGGTGGCTTCTGTAAGAAGTTGCTGGAAGCTTCCCCTATGTTCGAGAGAGAGAGAGCCAATACCAGCCGGCTCTAAGACGGACCCGCCGCCGGCCAAGGCCGAGCCAATCAGCGATAGTGGTAACGCCTCTGTGATAACATTTTTAAGAAGGAAAAAGTTGGGACAGGCGACACACGGCAGCCGGAGAGAGGACTGAGAACATGTAAGAGAAACAACCCTGCGGACACCAAGGTCAGTGAAGAAGGAGGGGGAGGAGATGCTCCAGGTGCCGGAGCAGAGATTCCCCTGCAGCCCATGGTGAAGACCATGGTGAGGCAGGCTGTCCCCCTGCAGCCCATGGAGGTCCACGGTGGAGCAGATATCCACCTGCAGCCTGTGGAGGACCCCACGCCGGAGCAGGTGGGTTCCCGAAGGAGGCTGTGACCCCGTGGGAAGCCCGCGCTGGAGCAGGCTCCTGGCAGGACCTGCGGATCTGTGGAGAGAGGAGCCCACATTGGAGCAGGTTTTCTGGCAGGACTTGTGACCCCGTGGGAGACCCATGCTGGAGCAGTGTGCTCCTGAAGGACTGCACACTGTGGAAAGGACCCATGCTGGAGCAGTTTGTGAAGAACTGCAGCCCGTGGGAAGGGCCCACGTTGGAGAAGTTTGTGGAGGACTGTCTCCCGTGGGAGGGACCCCACGCTGGAGCAGGGAAGAGTGTGATGAGTCCTCCCCCTGAGGAGGATGAAGCGGCAGAAAACAACGTGTGATGAACTGACCGTAAACCCCATTCCCTGTCCCCCTGTGCCGCTGGGGGGGTTGGTAGAGAATCCGGGAGTGAAGTTGTGCCCGGGAAGAAGGGAGGGGTGGAGGGAAGGTGTTCTGAGATCTGGTTTTATTTCTCATTACCCTACTCTGGTTGATTTGTAATAAATTGAGTTAATTTTCCCCAAGCTGAGTCTGTTTTGCCCGTGACGGTAATTGGTGAGTGATCTCTCCTGTCCTTATCTCGACCCACAAGCTCTTTGTTATATTTTCTCTCCCCTGTCCAGCTGAGGAGGGGGAGTGATAGAACGGCTTTGGTGGGCACCTGGCAACCAGCCAGGGTCAACCCATCACACCATGCCACTGCCCAAAACACCATCTTAGGCCTCGAAAGGCAAATTCTATGGCAACACGGTACCCCAGAAAGAATTGAATCAGACAATGGGACTCATTTCCGAAATAACCTCATAAGCTCCTGGGCAAAGAAACATGGCATTGAGTGGGTGTACCACATCCCCTATCACCCGCAAGCATCTGGAAAAATTGAGAGATATAATGGACTGTTGAAGACTATGTTGAGAGCGCTAGGCAATGGGACATGGAAGCATTGGGATACAAATTTAGCAGAAGCCACTTGGCTAGTTAACACCAGAGGATCTGCTAACCGTCCTGGTCCTGCCCAAACAAAACCCCTACATACTGTGGGAGGAGATAAGGTCCCCGTAGTGCACATGGGGAAGGCAGTGTGGATTTCTCCTCCCATGGGAAAAGGCAAACCCATTCGTGGGATCGTCTTTGCTCAGGGACCTGGGTGTGCTTGGTGGGTAATGCGGAAGGATGGGGAGACCCAGTGTGTGCCTCAAGGATATTTAACCTTGGGGGAAAAGTAATCTCTGATGTGAGTTGTATGTTGTAGGAAGTAATGTAGCAGGAATGACCTGAACTGCAGAGGAGTGAACTTCGCAAGGAACCAGACAAGTGCATCGGTGACCCAAACCAAGCCGGTGTTGGTGCCCAACAATTGAACATACTGCTTCTCCTGTCCTGACCACTCATCTTGATGGATGGGGCCCAAGTCATAACCTGTGTGTGAACATCTGGAGGAGTGGAAGAAGCCCACGGAATATCTATCTCTTAAAGGACAGGGGATAGTAATTAATAAGAATGTATAAATCTGTATGTTGGGTATAAAAGTGGTTTAAGTATGTAGTTTCAGTTGTAAGTGTTGGTAAGAAGGGCTTTCAGTAATGAGAATTAAATACAGTGGCATGGTTAGAAGATATATGTGTATTAAATTATGTGGGACCTGAGCATGACGCAAATGGTATGGAATAAGGGGTGGAGATTGTATTGGGTCTGGATGAGATGGAGTTAATACTCCCCATAGCAGCCCTCATAGAGCTGTGCTCTGCATCAGTAGCTAGAAAGGTGTTGATAACACACCAGTGTTTTGGCTACTGCTGAGCAGTGCTGGCACAGCATCAAGGCCGTCTCCCCAACATTTTTGCCCCCCTCTCAATGGCAGGCTGGGGCAGGGCAAGATCTTGGGAGGGGACATAACCAGGACAGCTGACCTAAACTAACCAAACAGATATTCCATACCGTATGACGTCAGCTCAGATATAAAAGCTAAGTAAAGGGAGACGGAAGGGAGAGGCATTTTTGTCTTCCGGAGCAACCACCACGCGTACTGAAGCCCTGCTTCCCAGGAAGTGGCCAGACATCGCCTGCTCATGGGAAGTAGAGAATAATATCATTTGTTTTTCTTTGCTTTCGCGCGGGACCTTTGCTTTCACTTTATTAAACTGTCCTTATCTCGACCCACAAGCTCTTTGTTATATTTTCTCTCCCCTGTCCAGCTGAGGAGGGGGAGTGATAGAGCGGCTTTGGTGGGCACCTGGCACACAGCCAGGGTCAACCCACCACACACGTCCAGCACATGAGAAAAGGCTTTGAGCTCAGCGAGCGACCATGACTCTTGGTGGTAGAGCAGGTGGAAGTCAGCAGACCTCCAGGTCGGCACACAGTGGAAGGGATACAGCTCTGTGTTTACAGACTGTTATACAGTCAGGTAAGTTCAAGGTTTGGATCTTTTGGCAACCGTTCCTGTGGGAAACTCCCCCGACAGACCTTGGGCAGGGCCTTACATCACTGCAACCCCCCCCCCCCCCCCAAAGTCCCAAGCAGCCAAGGCACATGACAAGTGGCCTCCAAAGAGGTCACACATGCTCTGCAAGGCTATTTTTGACTAGGAGGGCCCAGGAAGGGTTAAGCCAAGCCTAGCTCAAGGACTATTTTCAGGGCACGCCAGTGACAGTGAAGAGCTATTTCTGATGGGCTGTCCCTCGTGCCAGCCCTCTGCAGCAGGAGATAGGAGGGGGACAAGCACAGAATGGGCAAGTTCGGGGATCTTTTCTGATCGATGAAGTTTCTATCCTGGGGTGGGGGACCTTTCACTTCACCTCACCCACCTCAGCATGTGGGACCCAGGAGCCCCTCAAAATGCTGATCCCCAGGCCATATTGCTCCAAAAAAAGGCATCTGACGGGAAATGAAAGGTGTGTGGGGCCATGGACTATGACTGGTCTGGAAGTCACCACCTGGGAGGTGGACAGCAGTCCCTGTCCCATGATGGGCCCGGCCAGCTCAGTGGCATCTCCGTCCCCCCTCTCTCCAGCCACAAAACCTTTTCACTTCTTTCATCCCATTTCTGCCCCGGCTTTCTGCATGTGACCAGCACCAGTTCCCCAAAACACTGATGGGGTTTGGTTTTGCTGGTACTCCCCATCCCACTGCGAGGAGGGGGCTGCTCTTCCTTCCCTCCTTAACTCACTCCTATTTTAGCTGCCTTTGTTGATGGGGATTTCGCCAAATCCCCAGCGAGCCCCCATCCCTAACAGACTGTACAGCCAGGAGGTTTCACCTTTAATCCCATGATGCCAGCCCAAGCAGGGCCCGATTTCAGCAGCACCTCCAGGGAAAGGCTGGTTTCCCGCTTGAGAAAACCTCTTCTCATTTTACACTGCAGCAAATCACATAGCTCAGGTGCATCCATCATAGCCCTGACATAACTAACGGGTGGAGAATTAACCCACCACTAGTTAATTCTGCTGGTGGCTCATTAGGGGATGCACCTGCCTGCTAGCCCCATGAGAAGGGCTGCATCTTCCACCCAGCAGCCTGTTCCTGCCAGACCTCCTGCTCTTTTAAGCACCCAAGCCCTGGGCTGATTAATGCAGATGATATTTGGCACTCTCCTCAAATGGGGTTGCGCTCTTCCATCTTCGACTAATAAGGCCACTTGCGGTGGAGTGGCTCTCCTCCTCCATGCCAACCCTCAGACAACAGCAGCCACTTGATTTCAAAACAAGGACCTATTACTTAAATTGGGAAAAGCTTTGAATCTTGTAGGTCAGCCTGTACCAGGGAGGACAGCGGGACCAGCACCCAAATGCAGGGGGAAATGCAAACAAAAGCAATACTTCTCCACTGGGAAATTTAGGTTAATTAAAAGGTTGCTAATGAATTACCCCAGGTATGACCCAGAAGGTGAGCTCCTTCCACTTCCATCATCTCAGCTGGCTGCCGGGCTTTGGGGCAGAGGGCAGGGAGAGCCCGGCCATCCTGGGAAGCAGGGTGGCAGGTTGGAAAAATGGAGCAGCCCGGGGAAAAGTGGATTGAGAAGCGATTTCTGACATCGGCAGAGCCTTTGCTCTCCCCAATTCTGTGGCTATCAGCCCCATTTTGGGGGAAGGCATGAATCACAAGGACAACTCCAGCCGTGCTGAGGGTGTGAAAGCACTCCCTCACCTATAAAAGCCTATTTGGACCAAGCACCCCTGCCTTCAAGCAGCAGCACTCATCCCCTTACCTTCCTCCCCATACTGGTCATAAACAGCTCGTTTCTTGGGGTCACTCAGGACGTCGTAAGCCTCCGCGATCTCCTTGAACTTCTTCTCAGCATTGGGGTCTTTATTCTTATCAGGGTGATACTTCAGGGCCATTTTCCGGTAGGCTTTCTTGATTTCATCCTCATTGGCACCGGACTGGATGCCCAAAATCTTGTAATAGTCTTTCCCCATGATGGCAATGCTGCTGGGAGCCAAATACTTATTCCTGAAAGCAGAAAGACAGCTCTTTGTAAGGTGAATATTGCACTCAGGCAGATGGGGATCAGACTGGCATGCACTTATCACGGAGCTGCCGCTCCCTGTATCCCACCAGCATCAGAGCCGGCTCAAGTCCACGCTTTCCGCCAGAGGTCAGCGCCCTGGTGCCAGGACGTGCCCCGGCTCTGGCTTTACCTCCCGGAGCCCCACAGTGGGGACAGGGAGAGGGAGAGCCTGAGCTGGGGCATGGCATTATTATATAGACCACGCCACCGCTAATGTCAGGCGAGGACCACGACCCTGTCCCATCCTGTCCACCCTGCTGAGCCGTGCCTAAACGTAGCCGCCAGCCCGTCCCCCCCAGCTCTTCCCCATCCAGGGACCTGGGACTCGAGGTGGGGTGATGACAGCAGGTTTTTGGAGGCTGAAAGCAGCAGCAGGGACCGTGCTGCCACCTTCACCTTATAGGAACTTCAAACATTTTGTTCCTGAAAGCAATTGGCATTCAGCTGGAGATAAGCACCTCCGGCGTGTCAGAGCCATAATTTGTATTTAGCGAAGAGAGAACAAAGCCGAAGCCATTAGACAGAAACATCTTGTGATGGTGGGAGGCATTTTTTTTGTTTGGTTGTTTTTTTTAAAAAAACCCCAACATTTTCTAGTCTGACTTGCACTCCCTGAGAGCCTTCAACTACATCTTGCAGTAAGCCAGAAATATGAAATGGGAGAAGAGGCAGTGAAGCACCGTAGCCTGGCATGAGGCTCAGAGGTTGGCACAAGCGACTGGCTCCCAGGGCTTGTTCTGTCCATCACACAGGGGCAAAGGCCAGGGCCATGCCTATACTAAGGCAGGGAAAATCCCGTGGCTGTAACCCAAGGAAGGAAAAGGGCAGGTGATTAATTCATCCCCCAGGCACGCTGCTGGAGCAGCAAACACCAGCGAGGTTGCAGAAACCCAGAGAGCAGCTAGAGGAGACGGGAGAGTAGCTCCTCCAAGCAGAGGCTGAGCAAGCTCCACACTCCTCCAACAACGTTTCCCACTGCTTCTTGCCCTTTGGTTTTCTGATGGCAAATCCCCATCCCTCTCAAACCTGGCCTGCCATGCCCTGCCTCATGCAGCGCAGCTCGGTGCTTGCTCCTGGCCCTGCTCTTCTCCAGGTGTTGCCCCCAGCAGACCCGCTGCTCTTTGTTAAGTCCTCATGCTCACGTCCTGCTCCTTGCTATGGTCCAGGTTTCATCCTCTCACCCCATCCTTGCTCCAAACACCCCTGGGCAGCCCCAGCTGGTCAAGCCCCTCCAGCAGATGGATTTCTACATCAGGTGTGAGCCTTGGCCCTTTCTTTCACCATCATACAAGTTACCAGATGTTCCTCCCCCCGTCCTTACTCTATCCATAAGCTCCTGGTGGAGATCACAGAGGGACCCCCCCCAACCACAGCAGCTCAGATGAGGGTGGCTGGGCACCCCTGGGGGTGCACATCCACAGTGCTGCACTGAGCCCCTGGCATCCATCCCAAGCATCCAAGGCTTGCCTTGGGTCATACCTTCAGCAATAACCCCTCCAGAGCTGGGTAGCTGCTACAGGGGCTTGGAAATTGGCCCCCTCGATCCAAACCACCAACTTTTGCTCTTTTTTGCCCCGGCTGCAGAGTGGGTACTTTGCTGTAGGTGGGGAGGAGGGCTAAGGCACCCAACACAGAAGGGCTGATGGGCACAGGGACCTCTGAAGGACACAGCAAGGGGAGATGGGGGCACCCACAGACATGAGGCAGCCTGGAGGGGGCACATAAGAGACAGGAGCAGGTCCCTGGGGGCATAAAGAGCATCTGACAGCGTCTCCCGTGGCAGCTCCTGAATGCCAGCATGTTTCCATACCAGCTTCCCAGCAGGAGCCCGCCAGCTCCTGTGCACAGAGCCACCATCGCCACCCAGCCCACACAGGCACTAGGGGATGCTCTACCCCCTGCCCGCCTCCCCATCTGCCCTCCCCATGGGGCTGGGGGGGCTGCAAGAGACCCTGGGGTGAGTGACTGGGGGGGGGCTCTGAGAGGTAACCTGCCGATCCCCCTGCCAAAGGTCACCCCAGCACCTCCCTACCCCGCAGTAGCCTCTGGTATGGGGCAGGGACTCCCCGCAACCAGGACCAGGATTTGGCCCCTGTCTGGATGATGCCAACCCTCCTGCAGCAAGGGCAAGCGAGGCAGCGCTGAAGACAACCCCGTTGCACCCTGACTCAAGAGACACAGAGGTCACAAACCTTCAAATTTTCCCCCCAGGATCACAACGCCCAGCTCCAACCCTGCACAGCCCAATCTGATGGCACCACTGGGACCACCCTGCCCATCCAAAATGCCATGGCGCTTCCCACAAAAGTATGTCCTGCCCCAGCAAAATGCTGTTGCCCCCCTCAAGATCTCCAGTCTTGACCGTCAAGGGGTCTTTGGCTGGGGCGGGGATGCCTGCTGGGGGATGCTCTCCCAGACGGGGAGCCCTTTGTCCAGCTGGGCTCAGGGAAGGGGGAATTTCTCTGCTGAAATGCAGCCCCGTGCCGCAGTTTACCGTGCTGGTGAGGACCAGACGCCCGTGGGTGACCCGGTGGGTTAAGGCACACTCCGGAGGTGACGCTCACGTGTGGTGGTAAAACACGACTCTGTCCCAGAAGAGCCTCCTTCCATCCCTCCCACCTCCTGGGGATCAGCTGCCTTGCTACCACTACCACTCCTCTCCCCCTTCTGCTCAGTCATCCTCTCCTGCCTTCCCATTTAACCCCTTCGGGAGCGGCGGGGAAGGTGTCGCAGGGTGGGTTTCAGGCAGGCGATTTCTGCATTCACCCTCCCAACCGGGATGCCTTAGGACAAGCTGCAGCCACCCAGCTGTGGAGAAAACCACAAGCATCCCCCAGCCAGGGCCAGCCCTGCCAAGATAGCCCAGCCTCCATCCTCTTGCAACCACAAGAATTAAATAAAAAATGAAATCTTTCTTCTGGCCCCACACATGACATCAGTCTGTGCAACCTCTGGATGAGCATGCCAACTGAATAGCGATCATTTGACATAATCCCTCCGCTCAGCAGTCATGTAAGGGAACAAACCCATGCAGGCAGCAGCACTGGGGAGATTTTTTTCCATCTCAGGGTGCAAGGTCACCGTGGGATGCCACACGCTGGAGATGGGCAGCACCGACCAGCACCTCGGGCCATTGCACGTCACTCCTTGGTAATGAGGGCGCAAGGGCGAGAAGCGGAAACCCACTTACCGAAACTTTATGAACACATTCAGAGTTCAAGCCGTCATTTTTAAAGCCTCTAGTTTTATTTTAAACATCACGGTTGTCCGGAGGCGCCAGCAGGTGCTGTGTGCCTGGCCAGGAGGCACTGAAAGGTGGCAGGGGGACAGAGGAGAGGAAGGTGCCGGCTCATTCCGAGGATACCATCGCTGCCGCCGCCAAGCGATGCTCTTGTGGGGAGCCTCCCCTGCTGGCTCCTCCAGCACACTGAAAAGGCAACTCCTCGCCAGCCCAGTGGCTGCAGCTGGCTCCAACCTCCACTCCCAGGACAGCTCCAAAACGGCTTCGGCTGCGGGAAAGCAGGCATCAATGCAGTGTGGGGAGCTGCCATCCTTTGTGCGCTTCCCAGCGGTGCTCAGCCCTCCCCTCCCGCCATGCGCGGGGGGACCCTTCAGTGGAATTTTCCTTCTAATTGGTTTCTTGTCGCTTTCTGGGGTGGCGAGGTACAGCGGGCTCACTAAACCACCGGATTAAGACATTTCTGCCGTCAGCTCCGGCATCCTCCCTGCTGCAGCAAGGCGCCTAGCCCCCAGCTGCCCCGTTACCATCACATCCCCTGCGCAGCCCCCACTGCTGCCAAGTAGCAAGAGTGAGGAACGCCTGGGGTCCCCAGAAATTACTTGCTCACGCCCAGGGTTGGTTGTGCACCTGCAAGGTGAATCGGGGAGGAAGAAAAGTAGGGTGGTAGTGATGTACCAGGCAGAAAAAGTCATGTTAACCAATTTGCACCTCCCTGGCTTTCCCCTTCGGATGTGCGGGGGTCCCTGTGTCCCCCTCCCCAGGTGCCAGCACCTATCCCCCAGAAGAAGGGGTCTGACTGCCACTCTCCCACCCAGCGACTGGAGTTGCCCACCAGCTGCAGGCTCCTAGCTCTCCCCCCGCCACAGCGGGACACCAGGGTGGTGCCTTCTCCCTGCCCAGCAGCACAAAACCTACTTCTGAGAAGTCACCTTTAGGCACACCAAGGAAATCCAGTGCCACCGCGTCCCCCCACGTCCATCACCATAACTCGAGGGCTGCAGAGATCATCCTCTCTGGATGCCCACCACTGAAACAGTACATCACCAGGTGGCTCTTACATCCCACCCTCGGCAAGCAAAATGCCAGGCAGGCGACAGCCCCCAACCCACTGTGTCCCCAGGAGTTGGGGTCTAGTGGCTCGCTGAGTGCCAAGCATCGGGGTCGGCAAGCCGGGGTGGGTGCGTACCTCTCGGTGCGGCTCCACAAAAGCAGGATGGCCGGCATGGCAGCGTGTCCCGGATTTGGTCAGGGAGTCGGAGGGGATCTCTGCCCGTTGGGGCAGGCAGAGCCACCCGTGCCTGTGCCGGCTGGCAGCCACAGGGAACCAGGCAGCAATGTCATGACTACCCACAATGAATCATCCCCTCCCCGGGCCCCCACACGCACCACTTGCCTCCGCCTCCCCCTCCCCACCGACAGCCCCACTGGGGTGCCGACACCTGCGTGGGACGGGGTTAACTCTCCCCTCGCTGCCTCTGCCAGCATGGCCCCCTGCTGCCAGCCTGCCTGGGGATGGAGTCAAGCCCCACTCAATGTCTCCCCATATAGGGTCCCCCACTTCCAGCCCCACTGGGGTGCTTACACTAGTGTGGGGATGGGGTCAAGCCCCCCCATACCCCCCCCGGTACCCCATTTAGGGGCTCAGTGAGAAGCTGTCACCTTCGTGGGGGAGGGGTTCACACACACACCCGCTGTGTCCCGGTTCCAGCCCCACTGGAGTGCTGGCACCTCGATTGGGGACAGGGGTTAACCCCCTCCTTGCTGGCCCCTCCGACCCCATTACTGTTACCTGGGGGTATTACCATTTCCTCACCACCCAGTTCAGCCCCACTGGGATACACTGGTGCCCCCAACGGGGGGAGTGTGTGTTCAACCCCTTCCTGGCCACACCACACAGCTCCAACAGGGCATATTACTCCCTCCAAAGCAGGAGGGGAGAGAGGGGTTAACCCTCACCTCACCACCCTCTCCAGCCCCATAGGGATGTACTACAGCCCCATGGAGGGGGAGGTTTAACCCCTTCCTCCCAGCCCCACTTGGATGCAGTTACTGTTATGGGGCAGGGGGATTAACTCCTTCCTCCCACCCCCTTCATTCCCACGGGGACATGCTGTCACTAGGTAAGGCAGAGTAGTTAACCCTGCCTCCCAGCCCCACCAGGAAACCCTGTCACCCCACGGGGACAGAGGCGCCAACCCCTTTTTCCCTTGCCTTCAGCCCCATAGGGACACCCTGTCACCCTATGGGAGCAACGGGGCTAGCCTCCATTCCCCACCCACAAAAGGGCAGAGGGGCTAACCTCCCCTTCTCAGCCCTACAGCAAAACCCTGTCACCCCATGGGCAGACACCCCCCCAGCCCCATAGGGACACCCCATCACTCCATAAGGCAGAGGTTTAACCCCCACATCGGACATCCTGTTACCCCATGGGTGCAGAGGGGCTAACCTCCCTTCTCAGTCCCATAGGGACACCCTATCACCCCACAGGGCATAGGGACTGACCCTCCCAGCCCCATAGCGACACCCTGTCACCCCATAGGGCAGAGGGACCGATCCCCCCAGCCCCACTGGGACACGCTATCACCGCAGGGGGCGGAGGGGCCGAGCCCCCGTCCCCACCGAGACGCTAGTGCCGACGACAGACTGCGTAGTAGCGGTGCGGGGCAGTGCAGTGGGGTAGAGCCACCTCCAGCACTCACCGCACGCTCGCCGAGCTGAGCCGCCCCCACCCCCAGGGCGCCACGTCAGAGGAGTCCCGCCCCATGGGGCCAGGAGGGTAACCGCAGTCGCGCCACGCTCATTTATTCGCTCCACCCCCCTATCGCTACCGCCCATTGGGAAGTTGGCAACAGATGGAGTCCAGCTATCTCAAAGGGGGAAAAGGATTCTCACTCATGAGTTGGCGGGGCTCATAAAGAGGGCTTTAAACTGGGTTTGAAGGGGGAAGGGGATAAACTTAGGCTTACCAGAGATGAGCCTGGGGGTGGCGTGCCAATGTTGAGGGTGGAATCGCTAGCCCAGCTCAAGTGCATCTATGCCAATGCACGCAGCATGGGCAAGAAACAGGAGGAGCTGGAAGCCATTGTGCAGCAGGATAGCTATGACTTAGTCGCCATCACAGAAACATGGTGGGATGACTCACATGACTGGAGTGCTGCGATGGATGGCTATAAGCTCTTCAGAAGGGATAGGCAAGGAAGGAGAGGTGGTGGGGTGGCTCTCTATGTTAGGGTGTGTTTTGACTGTACAGAGCTCCACGATTATGATGACAAGGTGGAGTGCTTATGGATAAGGATGAGAGGGAAGGCCAACAAGGCAGATATCGTGCTGGGAGTCTGTTATAGACCACCCAACCAGGTTGAAGAGGCAGATGAAATATTCTATAAGCAGCTGGCAGTAGTCTCACAATTGTGTGCCCTTGTTCTCATGGGAGACCTCAATTTTCCAGATGTCTGCTGGAAATACAACACAGCAGAGAGTAAGCAGTCTAGGAGGTTCCTGGAGTGTGTGGAAGATAACTTCCTGACACAGCTGGTAGGTGAGCCTACCAGGGGACGAGCCTCGCTAGACCTATTGTTTGCAAACAGAGAAGGACTGGTGGGAGATGTGGTGGTCAGAGGCCATCTCGGGCTTAGCGACCATGAAATGATAGAATTTTCAATTCTTGGTGAGGTAAGGAAGGGGGTCAGCAAAACCACCACTATGGACTTCCAGAGGGCAAACTTTGGCCTGTTCAGGACACTGGTTGAGGGAGTCCCTTGGGAGACAGTCCTGAAGGGCAAGGGGGTCCAGGAAGGCTGGACATTCTTCAAGAAGGAAATCTTAAAGGCTCAGGACCAGGCTATTCCCATGCGCCGCAAGACGAACCGCCGGGGAAGACAACTGGCCTGGCTGAACAGGGAGCTTTTGCTAGGACTCAAGAAAAAAAGGAGAGTTTACCATCTTTGGAAGAAAGGGCAGGCAACTCAGGAAGAGTACAGGGATCTTGTTAGGTCATGCAGAGAGGAAATTAGAAAGGCAAAAGCTCAGCTAGAACTCAATCTGGCCACTATTGTAAGAGACAACAAAAATGTTTTTACAAATATGTTAACAATAAAAAGAGAGCCAAGGAGAATATCTATCCTTTATTGGATGCAGAGGGGAACATTGCCACCAGAGATGAGGAAAAGGCTGAGGTACTTAATGCCTTCTTTGCCTCAGTCTTTAATAGGGAGACCAGTTATCCTCAGGGTACTCTGCCCCCTGAGCTGGAAGACAGGGATGGAGAGCAGAATATACCCCCCTTAATCCAGGAGGAAATAGTTAATGACCTGCTACACCGCCTGGACACTCACAAGTCTATGGGACCAGATGGGATCCATCCGAGAGTACTGAGGGAGCTGGTGGAGGTGCTTGCCAAGCCACTCTCCATCATTTATCAGCAATCCTGGTCAACAGGGGAGGTCCCAGAGGACTGGAGGCTTGCCAATGTGACTCCCATTTACAAGAAGGGTCGGAGGGAGGATCCGGGGAACTACAGGCCTGTCAGCCTGACCTCGGTACCGGGGAAGATTATGGAGCAGTTTATCTTGAGTGCGCTCACATGGCATGTGCAGGACAACCAGGGGATCAGGCCCAGCTGATACCGAAAAAGCTGGTCGAAGAAACTCTCTAAGACTCAATTTTGGAGTTTTAGAAAGCAGGCATTCTTTATTGCAGCGCTGGATGCACGGGGGATCGCTCCACCTATTGTGCATGCCGTCAGGCCTAATTGTGCAGGTTAAGTACATGTTCTACATACATATTCACTAGATTTCTGAGAAATGTTATACATATTCATTAGTTTTCTGGGAAACGATTAGCATATGCAAATGTCCTTTACGCAGATGCATTGAAGGTCTCTGGTGGTCTTCAGGAGTCCTCTGGTGGTCTTCCATAGTCTTCCTCACTTGTCTGCTACTTGACCCTCCTTAGGTGATTCTGCACAGTGTGGTCCTTTACATGTTTTGGTACATCTTATCTTAAAGAATGCTCGTTAGTCCCTAAAAATGCTTGTTAGTGTTCTTATTATCTAAGTTTTCCTTAGTGATGTAAAACCATATGGCTAGTTTAAGCTAAATTATCTACAAGGATGGGAACAAAGGCAGGAGTTCTTATCTTTTCTGGCCCTATCTATCAAGCAAGGCCTCTGCTTGTGCCTTCTCAGCAAGATCGTAAATTCATCAAACATTTAATTAAGCTTTGTGATTGCTCATGGCTCCCTCTTGCTCATTCTCATTTTCTTGATCTTTCAACTTTTACTATATCACAGCCAGCATGAGTTCATGAAAGGCAGGTCCTGCTTGACCAACCTGATCTCCTTCTATGACCAGGTGACCCACCTAGTGGATGAGGGGAAGACTGGATGTTGTCTACCTGGACTTCAGCAAGGCCTTTGACACTGTCTCTCATGGCATACTGTGAGAGACTGAAAGAGTTAATGTCTCAAACATTGTGGTGGGGCAAGTTCTGCTTAAAGACAAACCCTGCACAGCAAGGAGCCAAGGTGAAAAGCCCATCAGCTCAGACATCAGCAACAGGAGGGGGAGGGCTTGCTGGAGGGTGCGCAGCTCCCTGTTCTGATAAGCTGTTCTGATACAAAGATCAAACAATGGCCATGTCTGCAGGGAAGGAGAAGTTACTCCACAAACGACCCCCAAGCCCAAAGGCTCACAAACTATTCATTAACCTGACGAGTTCAGGTGCCTGCCCGAAGGAGGGACAAGGATGATAAAAGGACAAAAACTGAAGTCCCAGATGCGCAAGCCCACCGGGACTGGACCCCTCAGCTGACTGGACCCCTTGGCTGGCTGAACCAACGCTGGGCCCAGGACCGGTGAAATCTTTCTTTCTTCCTTTCTCTCTCTCTGTCTTCTCTCTTTCCTTTTCCACAATCCCTACACCTCATCCGTTTCAAGATATAAACCGTTGACCAAGTCTGAGACTAAGAGTAGATCCAGCTGCCCCTAGACCCTTCTCTGAGGAGGAGTCTGGAAAGCAAGGGGGTCTGCTCTGAACCTCGTGACTCAACGGGAGGGATCTCCTTATTCCCTGAATTGATGTATATGGTTACACAGTTTACAGAAGTAGTCTTATGCCAATTCCTGTTGTGAGAAACCCTGCCACCTACTACCACGCCTCCCCAGTTCAGTTTGCTTCTGTCATGAATAAAATCTTTAACTGGTCATTTGGTGTCATTTCACCTTAATTTAGCCTGAGGGAATTTCGAATTAAACATGACTCCCTGGTCTGTCCAGTCTGGGTCGTGACACATACTCCTTGAGAAGCTGGAGGCTCATGGCTTAGACAAGTGTACTCTTCGCTGGGTAAAAAACTGGCTGGCTGGATGAGCCCAGAGGGTTGTGGTGAATGGAGTTAAATCCAGTTGGCGGCCGGTCACAAGTGGTGTTCCCCAGGGCTCAGTATTGGGGCCACTTCTTTTTAATATCTTTATTAATGATCTGGATGAGGGGATGTCACGATCCAATGTCAGGGAAGGTTTCGATATGATCCCAAGAGCGAGATTAAGACACAAATGAGGTCAAATGCCATATACCCAAAAGAGCTTTTATTATCAAAAGTAGAAAATAGTAGTGATAGGATAGAATGGAAGAAAAGGCAGAAATCAAGCAAGCAGTCGGGATAGAGTTGCAAGGATAGTCACCACCATGGATCCAGCAGCGTCCCGTTGGTCCTCAGTCTTCAATTCTTTGGTGATGGGTGCACACCACGGCTTGGCTCCATGGTTTTTTATAGGGCATATTTCGATGATGTATGCACATACGTATTGTTCATGCACTGTTCACACGCTGCAGGTTTCATCTATCACACGACCTTCGCGTGATCAACACCAGAAACCAGTATCTTATCTCAAAGACTACAGTTTCCATGAGAATGGTAGCCTCCACATTCTTGCATGCTTGTCGGCTTCAGCCCGTTTCCTCTCCTGGATGCCTCAGTGGCCTGTTAATCGTCCTTATGGATGGAGGAATGTCCTGCTTAGGCCATCTCAGAGACAAAGGGCTCGAGATAAGCAGTTCACAATTCTTGAGATGAATGGCTTGAGATGACAGTCCAGTCTCTCACACCTAACAATCTTTGAGACAAACAGCTCGAGATAACAATTCAGTCTCTCACAGGGGATCGAGTGCACCCTCAGGAAGTTTGGGGATGACACCAAGTTGGGAGGGAGGGTTGATCTGCTCGAGGGTAGGAAGGCTCTACAGAGGGATCTGGACAGGCTGGATCGATGGGCCGAGGCCAATTGAGGTTCAATATGAGGTTCAGCAAGGCCAAGTGCCGGGTCCTGCACTTGGGTCACAGCAATCCCATGCAGCGCTACAGGCTTGGGGAAGAGTGGCTGGAAAGCTGCCTGGCAGAAAAAGACCTGGGGGTGCTGGTTGACAGCCGGCTGAATATGAGCCAGCAGTGAGCCCAGTTGGCCAAGAAGGCCAACGGCATCCTGGCCTGTATCAGAAATAGTGTGGCCAGCAGGACTAGGGAAGTGATTGTTCCCCTGTACTCAGCACTGGTGAGGCCGCACCTCGAGTACTGTGTTCAGTTTTGGGCCCCCACTACAGGAAAGACATTGAGGTGCTGGAGCATGTCCAGAGAAGGGCAACAAAGCTGGTGAGGGGCCTGGAGCACAAGTCTTATGAGGAGTGGCTGAGGGAACTGGGGTTGTTTAGTCTGGAGAAAAGGAGGCTGAGGGGAGACCTTCTCACTCTCTACAACTACCTGAAAGGAGGTTGTAGTGAGGTGGGTGCTGGTCTCTTCTGTCAGGTGGCTGGAGATAGCACAAGAGGAAATGGCCTCAAGTTGCAGCAGGGGAGGTTTAGACTGGATATTAGGAAAAATTTCTTTACTGAAAGGGTTGTCAGGCATTGGAACAGGCTGCCCAGGGACGTGGTTGAGTCACCATCCCTGGAGGTATTAAAAAAAGCGCATAGACAAGGCACTTCAGGACATGGTTTAGTGGGCATGGTTGACAGTTGGACTCGATGATCTTAAAGGTCTTTTCCAACCTAAATGATTCTATGATTCTATGATTCTAAGTTCAAGCCGGTACTGCCCCCTCAGGGTGCTCTCATTGGTTGGGCGCCTGCCCCACTGCACCGAGCTGGCTGTTTATAGTGGCGGGATCACCCAGGGAATCTTCAGGAAGGTTGTGATGTCACTGGGGTGTCGTGCGTCAAGCTCTTCCCCCTCGCGTTCAGGCATTGGGCTAGGACCATGGCCACGGGTGGGCATGCGGCTGCTTCTGCGTGGGGTGGGGGCTTTGTAGGCTCCAGAGGGTTAGGGTGGGCTTGGGGGCACGATGTCCTCCTCCTCCTGCATGGGACAGGGCACGAGGCCTGTGAGAGTATCTCTGTGGGGCTCATGTGGGGCCTGGGGCTGTATGAGGGCCAGGAGCCCCCAGTCCTGGGGCAGCTCTGGGGCTGGGGAGAGTCCTATGCAGAGCCTGGTAGCCTGATGTTGCTCCCTGGTGTGGTGCTGGCTATTCTGGGGGCACCTGGCTGCAGGCAGGACTTGGGTGATGCTGAAGCATGTTTCTTGCAGTTTTGGGGCTGGGAAGCACTTGGCAGGCTTCTGGCCTGTCCCAGGGTAGAAAAATCAGAAGAGAAGCTGGGAGCAGCTGTGCTAGAGGGTGAAGCCCTCCAGGGAGGTAGGGAGGCACTTGAGCTGTCTCCTCCCCTGGTGCAAGGTGTGCTCCTGCAACCTGGCTGTGCTGGTAAGGTTGGAGGACAGTGTGGACTTCCTGAAAGCCCTGCCTCTGCTAAGGCAGTGTCCTGCTTCACATGGGGCTGGCTGGGATGTAGGAAGAGTGACCCCTGTGGAGTCACTGTGTGGGGCAGTCTGAGGGTGTCTGATAGGGTGAGTGTCTGGTCCCCAGGGACAGTGCCATACCCGGATCAAACACCTGATGTGCTGAGGCTCATGGTCTTTCTGCAGCAGAGGCTTCTCTGTCTTGGTGTTGGCTGAGGCACTTTAGGCCTCGAATGGTGCAAGGACTTGCCTTGGGGTATCCTTTTTCATCAAGAAAAAGCTGTTGGTCCCCCTGAAGCCTGGGTCCTTGTGGTGGGTTAACCCTGGCTGGTTGCCAGGTGCCCGCCAAAGCCACTCTATCACTCCCCCCCTCAGCTGGACAGGGGAGAGAAAATATAACAAAAGGCTCGTGGGTTGAGATAAGGACAGGAGAGAGATCATTCACCAATTACCATCACAGGCAAAACAGACTTGACTTGGGGAAAAATTAATTTAATTTATTACAAATCAAATCAGAGTAGGATAATGAGAAATAAAAACTAAATCTTAAAACACCTTCCCTCTACCCCTCCCTTCTTCATGGGCTTAACTTTACTCCCAATTTCTCTACCTCCTCCCCCCAGTGGCACAGGGGGATGGGGAGTTGGGGTTGCAGTCAGTTCATCACACATTGTTTCTGCTGCTCTGTCTTCCTCAGGGGGAAGACTCCGCACACTCTCCAGCATGGGGCCCTTCCCATGGGAGACAGTTCTCCACGAACTTCTCCAACATGAGTCCTTCCCGTGGTCTGCAGTTCTTCATGAGCTGCTCCAGCATAGGTCCCTTCCATGGGATGCAGTCCTTCAGGAGCACACTGCTCCAGCGTGGGTCCCCTGTGGGGTCACAAGTCCTGCCAGCAAACCTGCTCCAGCATGGGCTCCTGTCTCCATGGGTCCGCAGGTCCTGCCAGGATCCTGCTCCAGCGTGGGCTTCCCAAAGGTCACAGCCTCCTTCAGGTGCATCCACCTGCTCTGGTGTGGGGTCCTCCACGGGGCTGAAGGTGGATATCTGCTCCACCGTGGACCTCCATGGGCTGCAGGGGGACAGCCTGCCTCACCATGGTCTTCACCATGGGCTGCAGGGGAATCTCTGCTCCAGCACCTGGAGCACCTCCTCCCTCTCCATCTTCACTGACCTTGGTGTCTGCAGAGGTGGTTCTCTCACATATTTTCACTCCTCTGTCTGGCTAAAATTGCTGTCCCACAGTAACTTTTTCCCCTTCTTAAATATGTTATCACAGAAGTGCTACCACTGTCACTGATTGGCTTGGCCTTGGCCAGCGGTGGGGTCTGTCTTGGAGCCAGCTGGCATTGGCTCTGTTGGACATAGTGGAAGCTTCTAGCAGCTTCTCACAGAAGCCACCCCTGTAGCCCCCCCAGCTACCAAAACTTTGCCATGTAAACCCAATACAGTCCTGTGTGCTGCTTAGGGGCTGTGTTTAAAACCGCTCCTGATCTGTTTGCCTTGGTGTGACCCAGCTCTGCAGTAGTAGTGCCTGCAGCTGTGACCAGCTAGCAGGGAAGCTGCATAGCCGAGATGATAAACACATTCCCAGCATTGTTCCTCTGTAAAGCCCTGTCACGTATCCCCTTCTGAGGGGGAAGTGTGTTTGGGCTTTTGCCATGTAAGTTGCCCCCTTGATCTCTGTGGTGTCCTGGCCAGGGTTAGACCTGGAGTGAGGTGGCTCCTGGCCAGTGGAGCTGTCTGGACCCAGTGTCCTTGCTCTTGTCCTAGGAAACCTGCCCATCTTGAGAAACAAAACTGTCTCTTGCCCCATCAAGGTACAGTGTTGATGCAGAGCAATGATCCCTCTTGGGACAACATCCTGCCTGCAGACCTGTCCTGAAGTCCAAGGGGGGGGAAGCAGCTGGTCCTGTGGATGCTGCAGCTCATGGGTGAAGCTGAGAGGTGATGTGAATGTTTGAGGCTGTTAAATATCACATTTTTCATGATTAGAGGGTGGTTTTGTAACCTCTGTACGCTTCCCCTTATGGAGAAGGTGTTTGAATGAGGCATTTTGGAGTAATTTCTGGGTTTACAGCTTGTCCTTCCCCTGTAGTTTGGTCACAGTGTTGATCTGCCTGTCCTTTCCTGGGCTGGGGTCTTAACCAAAACTGCTCCTCCTTCACAGCTCGTCTGCCAGCACATCTGGCATCCTTTTAAAGACATGCTGGGAAAGTGCAGGGAGGGGTGGCAGGAATAAAGGTACAAAGCAGTTTCCATACAAGGAACAATTACATAAACTGGCTCTCTTCTGTGTGGGGGAAGAGATGACTGAGGGAGGCATGATGGGGAATAATAAAATCATGTGTGGCTGGGGGAGCAGGGGATGATTGCTCGAGCTCCCTTCCTGTAAAGGGTATGTGGGGCGTCATGTGTGGGAAGAGGCAGTGGCACCTCAGGGTGTGAGTTCATTTCTTGAAGCAGTTTGGGATTAACCTGTGGAAATGGTGGCCTTGCGTGGGGGTATGGTGGGAAGATGTGAAAAATTTGTCTGGGATCAAAAGGCAATTAAGCAAATTTCTGAAAAAAAAAAAATCCACCGAGGGTTGGTGAGCCCAGTGATGGTGCTTCTGGTGTGGGAAATCCCCAGGCTACAGGAGCGAGGAGCATGTTGTAGGCTGGAGCTTCAGCTCTTCCCGAGGCCTTGGCCATGGGTCTCTGTCCCAGAGAGGATGGGGAGGTTGGGGACTGCAGCCTGGAGCAGTGGGGCTGCTTTTCTGTTAAAGCATCATTACTTGGTGTTTGAAGGTCAGAGCAGTGGATGAGGCCACTGAGCTCTGCAACTTCCTACCCAAGTGCCGGCTGTGAAGCACGTTCCTAGTGGGTACCATACCGCTGCAAAGGAGACCTTTCCCCAGTTGCTGCTGCCACCGCCTCTGAGCTGGATCTCCCCATGGTTGAGCAGATGGGGCAGGAGTGAGGGCATGATCCTGTGTGCAGGAGAGCACTGGCTCCTCGCTGCGGTGCTCCCCCCATCCTGCTCAGACTGCCCCGCTCAGCGTGGCACAGGGAAGTCTCCAGCAACTGTCACTGGGTATGCTCAGGAGATGCATCTGAGGATGCTGGGCTTGGCAGCAGCGAGGTTTGTACTCTGTTCTCCATGACAAGAGCAGTGTCCATGCATTTGGTGCTCTCTCTCCTTCCTGCCTGTTCCCATCCTTGAAGATGCTGCCTGCCTTTTCCAGCACCCTGAGCTGCAGGATGAGGAAAGGACTGCAAGAAAAAAAATCCGTGCCCAGGGTTTTCTGTTGGATTAATGCCCTGTTCTCTGCCTGCTGCTGTCCTGGCTGTGATCTGAGTTGATGAATCTCTGAGGAGATGCTGATGGGGGTCACCTTCCAGGTCAGGGTTTTAGCTCCTGCTGTCTGTGCAGGCAAGCTCTGTCCTGAGGGCACGGGGACCTTGTTCCTCAGGGCTCATCCAGCCGCTGGCGTGTCCCCTGAGGAAACCACACAACCAGAGTGGCTCTCACCAATTCCCAGTTATCCTGACTTTGTTGGTAGCCCCAGCATGCAGCAGGCTTGGGCCTGCCCAGCTCTGAGCATGGGATAATCCAGATGGGAGGGGTCCCTAGGAGGTCTCTAGTCCTCATGCTCAAAGCAGGGTCAGCCACGAGGTCAGAGCAGGCTGCTTGGTGCTTTATCCAGGCTGGCCTTGAAAACCTCCAAGGACAGTGACAACACTGGAAGAGCTTGTTCCAGCAGCATTTCCCATGTCCTCATGGTGCTGTGTCTCACTAGAGCCTGCCTGGCCTCCTGAGGGCATATGGGAGGAAGGGGATGGAAGGTGCTATTAGTGCTAATGATGGCGGTTGATTTTTTCCTCCCCTGTTGGGGCTGAGGATGCTGGCTGCTGCTCCTCCCTGCTAGTGTGCTGCTGGCAGCAGCTGAGCTGGCTGCTCTGCACCTGCAGGGGTGGCATAATGAGCTGTGTCCTTGTCTCAACCTGCTGCTTCCTCTCCTGTCAGTGTCTGTGCTGCCAGCTGGGTTATTTTTTCTTTTTTTTCTTCCTGTGTCTATTCTTGTGTGGTTCCCAGTTGGTGCTAGCATGTGGCCCTCACTGGAGACCTCCTCCTGGGCAGACCTTTGCAAACCCCCTTGGATGAGCGCACTGGGGCTCTCCTGCTGCCCACATCGGGCATGCGGGGGAGAAGCAAGCAGATCTGCATGGCAGTGGTGTGTGGGAGGACTCGGTCCCCTCCTGCGCTCAGACTCTGCTGGAGAAGCCAAAACCTGAGGGCAAGAGTGAGGGGGGAGGAAAGGGCAGTGTAGGGGATGCAGCAGTGCTTTTTGGGGGAAGCCTATCGTGGGAGCAGTCTCTGCAAACCCCCTGTCCAAGCAGGTGAAAGAGGAAAGGTGGTGTCCCTGACCTGGCTTGCAGATGCTGGAGCACAGCGAGTTGTCCCAGGTTGCCTTGGGAATCAAGTGGCAGGCATGGGACTTGAATCCAGAGTGGCTGGACTCTGGCTGAGATGCTCCCCAGTGAGACAGGGTGATGGTAGCTGAGAGCCGGCAGCGACCTCATGTGTCCCCCTGGAAGGGAGGCCAGCTGTGCTGGGGAGCTCGAATAGCATAGGTTGCCCCTGAGGACCCATCTGCATGTGGAGGACATGCGCTGAAGTTTGGCTTGGCTCTGTTTTAGCTTCCAGCCTTTGCTCTCCTTTCCTCAGCAAAGGAGTCCTGTAGTGCTTGATAGTTTCTCCTAAGGATGGCGCTCTCCAAGTTACATTTTAACCAAGTTATTTCTAGTTTGTGTTTGGGTGCCAAGTGCATTGAGCTCTTCTAGTCTCTCCAGCTATCCTGTCACTTGGGGAATTTTGGCCTTGAAACACATCCTGAGACCCTGCTTTTCAGGGCAGGGGGCATCCCTGGGGTGTTCCCAGCAGGGATGCTGGCCCTGAGGGTTACAGCTGGAGGTGGATAGTGTCCGGGCTGGAGACAAACCCTGCTGCATCTATTGGGAATGTGTCCATTTGATGCTTTTCCTTTTGCAGATCTGCCTAGCATCTAATCCTTAATTTGCTAAATGAGCTGACGATGGCAAGATCTGATAAGTTCATCAGGACACAAAGTGGTACCCAGTTGACTGATGTAGGAAGCTTAACATCTCTGTGATGCTACCAAATCTGTAACCTCTTAAAAAAAAAAAAAAAAAGACCCAGGGGTTGTCTGGCAAGGAGAGTTTTCTGAAAGAACAGGTTGGCTTGCCTTTATTCTGATCTTGCCTCTTCTTCATTGCATCCCAAACCACCTTCCCTGTGACTACCCTGGCCCGATGGCAGGTGGTGCTGAGAGGGATGCAGGCAATGTTATGCTGGGGACAAAAGACTCCACTGGTGCTGCAGTGGTGCCAGGTTGCTTTTATCTCTGCCCATAGCCCATAACTACTAATTCCTCCGATTTTGCTGCTTCCTGAGCATCCTGTCTCCTTGGTCCAGGGGTATCATGGATGGTGGGTGGGTAAAGCCATAAAGATCCCCTGTACAGAAGGAGAAGAGAAGGGAGGGAGATTTCTAAGCACCCCCTCTGGAGCACTGGAGGATGCTGAGATGCCCCAGTCATCTCTTTGCGAGCTGGGATGATGCTTAGGGCTTGGCCAGGAGAACATGCTGTCACGACCTGGGCTGGACAGACGAGGGAGGGGTTGTGGTGAATTTGGAATTCCTTCGGGCTAAATTAAGGTGAAATGACACCAAACAATCAGTTAAACATTTTATTCATGACAGAAGCAAACTGAACTTGGAAGGTGTTAACAATAGGTGGCAGGGTTTCTCTCAACAGGAATTGGCATGAAACTACCTCAGTAAACCATGTAACCCGTGGTAACCATATACATCAATTCAGGGAAGAAGGAGAGCCCTCCCGTTGAGTCACGAGGTTCAGAGCAGACCCCCTTGCTTTCCAGACTCCTTCTCAGAGAAGAACCTAGGGGCGGCTGGATCCACTCCTAGTCCCAGACTTGGTCAATGGCTTTATGTCTAAAGGCATGAGGTGTAGGGATTATGGAAAAGAGGAGGGAGGGAGGAAGAGAGAGAGAAAAAGAAAAGAGAAAGATGTTACCAGTCCTGGGTCCAGCGTTGGTCCAGTCAGCTGAGGGGTCCAGTTCCGGTGGGCTTGCGCACCTGGGGCTTCAGTTTGTGTCCTTTTATCATCTCCTTGCCCCTGCTCATTAGGCTAATTAGGTGTCATGCCTGGTTTGTGCTTTCAGAACCTTCGGGAAATGGGTCGGTGGGCTTGGGGGTCGTTTGGGGAGTAACTTCCCCTTCCCTGCAGACATGACTGTTGTGCACCCTCCGGCATGTCCTCCCTGACCTGTTGCTGATGTCCTGTGCTGATGGGTGCTCAGCGGCTGCTTTTCACCTTGGTTCCTTGTTGGGCAGGGTTTGTTGTTATGCAGGGTTCGTCGTTAAGCAGAACTTGCCCCACCACAATGTTTGAGACATTAACTCTTTCAGTCTCTCACACCACCCCGTGGCTCAAACATTGTCTATATAATCTTCGTGGATTCTCCATAGTCTTCTCCAGGGCTGGTGGTTTAGATGTAAAGAAAGGGGGGAGAGAGAGAGAGATAACATATACAAAGCTTCAAATGGTACAAAACTTCACTTAGCAGACAGAAGAGAGGGAAGAGATGGCACAGGTAATCATACAGTGAGCAATTGCAAGGCCAAGCATTAAGAACAAAAATCCACATAACAACATGAGTCCAATGCTAACAAGCCATTTTCCCCACCCCGTGAGTCCCAAGGATGTTAGGAGAGAAGTCAGCAACCATCCTCCGTTAAGCCAGTCTCTTGGTTGCATCGCTTGAAAAAATTCTCCAGTCTTGTCTGTAACTTCTCTCATCTTCTTTCACGCTTCTAAGAAGGTAGTTCCATTGTGTATGGTGAGACAGCATTCTCCATCGGTGAGATTTAACATCCCATATACTCCATGTTCTTTTAACAACAACATCACAAGATTCAAGGTTTCCTTCTCAGGGAAGAAGATAAATCTTTGAATCGTCAGTGGGAGGTTTTTTTTAGAGCCACGAAAGGTCCACCTGATGCCTTGAACAAAGGCATGAGAAGGAAAAACTTCACTGTATTGCTGTAGTGACGAACTTTTGCTTGCTTGAATAACTTCGAAATTTTGGTAGGTACTAATTAGATAAGAAAAACCTTGAGCTTTGTCAATAGTATGCGCTAAAGGTGCCAACAAACAGGAGGCCTTGGGCCTGATGTGCGTCAACAGACAAGAAGCCTTGATGATAAGCTTTGAGTTCTGCTGAGTTTTTGTAATTAAAACTTGCCAAGGCCAGCTAACTAGGAAAAAGAGATGAACCACACTGCACATGACCAAAGGGTGGACACTATGTAAATGTTAATATGAATATGCATATGACTAGAACAATATAAATTTTGCTTGCTGTAGATAATGGTGTGCATGATAGGTGGAGCGATCCCCCGTGCACCCAGCGCTGCAATAAAGAATGCCTGCTTTCTAAAACTCCAAATTTGAGTCTTAGAGAATTTCTTTGACAGGCTTTTCTGGTAACAATTTGGCGACCCAGATGGGACACTGCCTTTGAACATCGACAGCTCCGTGGGATATCTGGACCTCCAGCCGGCACCGAGGATTTCTCGGGGAGAACCTCTGATCCTGTATTGGCTTTGTGTGGCAAGGTTTTGGTAGCGGGGGGGGGTTACAGGGGTGGCTTCTGTAAGAAGCTGCTGGAAGCTTCCCCTGTGTTCGAGAGAGAGCCAATACCAGCCAGCTCTACGATGGACCTGCCGCCGGCCAAGGCTGAGCCAATCAGCGATAGTGGTAACGCCTCTGTGATAACATTTTTAAGAAGGAAAAAAAGTTGGGACAGACGGAAAATGGCAGCCGGAGAGAGGAGTGAGAACATGTAAGAGAAACAACCCTGCGGACACCAAGGTCAGTGAAGAAGGAGGGGGAGGAGGTGCTCCAGGTGCCGGAGCAGAGATTCCCCTGCAGCCCGTGGTGAAGACCATGGTGAGGCAGGCTGTCCCCCTGCAGCCCATGGAGGTCCACGGTGGAGCAGATATCCACCTGCAGCCCGTGGAGGACCCCACGCCGGAGCAGGTGGGTTCCCGAAGGAGGCTGTGACCCTGTGGGAAGCCCACGCTGGAGCAGGCTCCTGGCAGGACCTGCGGATCTGTGGAGAGAGGAGCCCACATTGGAGCAGGTTTTCTGGCAGGACTTGTGACCCCGTGGGGGACCCACGCTGGAGCAGTGTGCTCCTGAAGGACTGCACACTGTGGAAAGGGACCCATGCTGGAGCAGTTCGTGAAGAACTGCAGCCCGTGGGAAGGACCCACGTTGGAGAAGTTCGTGGAGGACTGTCTCCTGTGGGTGGGACTCCACGCTGGAGCAGGGGAAGAGTGTGCGGAGTCCTCCCCCTGAGGAGGATGAAGCGGCAGAAAACAACGTGTGATGAACTCACCGTAAACCCCATTCCCCATCCCCCTGCGCCGCTGGGGGGGTTGGTAGAGAATCCGGGAGTGAAGTTGTGCCCGGGAAGAAGGGAGGGGTGGAGGGAAGGTGTTCTGAGATCTGGTTTTATTTCTCATTACCCTACTCTGGTTGATTTGTAATAAATTGAGTTAATTTTCCCCAAGCTGAGTCTGTTTTGCCCATGACGGTAATTGGTGAGTGATCTCTCCTGTCCTTATCTCGACCCACAAGCTCTTTGTTATATTTTCTCTCCCCTGTCCAGCTGAGGAGGGGGAGTGATAGAACGGTGTGGCAGTACATCCCGCCCCCCACCATCCTGCCAGCAGGAAACGAAACTTCTCCAGGAAGGGAGAAGGGGAAGGAAACCCTGGAGGCTGCAGGTTGAAATTTGAACTGGCCAATCGAGATGCGCCAGGTACACCGAGGTGACCCTCCTAGCCAATAGAATTAAATGACCACAGGTCAGATTCGACAGGGGTATAAACGGGGTCCCGCCGGAGGACACGTTGGCAGTCCTCCTCAGAGCAGCGGGTCTGCAGTCGGGGACTCCCCCTCGGGCTGGGGCACCGCCCGAGGTAACTCCTCGAGGGAGAGAGCCCTCAGCTTTTAGGTGAGTGATACGCGCGTTTTGAGCCATCACTTTAAATCTTGGGGATTCTTAAGTCGGCCGTGTAGTATTAATTCTCTTTACATCATTGAGCCTGTGGTTTTATAAGATGTTACTGGACTTCTAACTAACTTTTTCTGAAGAATAAATCTGAGTTTTAACACCTGTTGGATTTGGTTAGTCGTGCATCCGTAACAAACGGCTTTGGTGGGCACCTGGCATCCAGCCAGGGTCAACCCACCACAGATCCCCAGACCTGAAGATTTCTAGGCAAGTCCCCTGGAAAGGTGAGAAGGCATTCTTTCTTTTCCCTTGTGGTTAGAGTGATAGCATATGTCCATACATTCTGTATGGTATGTCTAAATATTTTGATGGTTTTAGTATTTTGTAGCAGCTGTGAAAACTGGTTTGCTGCTAGGTGACTGTAAAAGTGAGATTTGGTAAATAATTATTAGAAATCTTATACTAACACTATGATTGAAACAATAGACAAAAGTATAGCCAAGCAATTAACTAGTAGAGGTAGCTCTTCATAAGTTTTGCAGCTCTTGGCTCTTATGACTAGATGTTCCTGTACGCTAGATGAGACCAATGTTGAAACTGACCACGTGTGATTGAAACTGCGTTAAGCTTCAAGATCAAAGAACAAGGACAAGAATAAAGACTTCAAGGACAGCCAACAAGAACTTCAAATGGGTCTGTGGTTGTAAAAGCAGCCCTTCGACTCAAATGGATCCTTCATTGCGCATGATCGGATGTAGGCAGTACTATGATAATCAGTTATAATCATTTTTATGTATATGTATACTAATCTGATTAATATGCAATTAGTTATTCTATATAACCTGTTTGCGCTACAGCTGTGGTATGCACGCTAGGTGGAACTATCCTCCATGCATCCAGCGCTGCAATAAAGAATGCCTGCTTTCTAAAACTCCAAAACAAATCTTAGAGAGTTTCTTCGTCTGGCTTTTCAGTATCAAGAGTCCCCAAGTGTCGGGGGTTAGAGTCCCCTGACTGTCTGGGGTTAGAGTCCCTGGACTGTCTGCCTCGTCAGCGGACTAAAGGCGCCTGTGGGGGTTAGAGTCCCCTGACTATTGGGGTTAGAGTCCCCAACTCTAGAGTCCCTACTGGAGTTAGAATCCCCAACTTAAGCTTGCTTGGGGTTAGAGTCCCTGACTCAAGCCTATGGGGTTAGAGTCCCTGGTCGGTAATTGTGGGGTTAGAGTCCCCCAACCAGTAATACTGTTGTGGTTGTGAATGATATAATTGTGCCTGGTTATTGGAATTTGGTTATTGGAAATACGGATTTGTTTTGTTTGCTTGGATCATTTAATTGTTCTGTTACTCATGTTTAATATGGGTAGGGATCGTCTAAAGGAGTTATTATGAAAAAGTCACCTTTGGGATGTATTTTGGGACATTAGAAGCAGATTGCCGGACCCCCGGGTGGGGTCCCGACAAGGGAAAATTTGATTAAGTATTGTAATCAATGCTGGCCACTGTATAAATTGGATGATGGGGAAAGTGGCCTATGAATGGTATGTTAAATTATAACAGCTTATTACAATTAATGTTATTCTTGAGGAGAGAAGGAAAGTGGGATGAAGTGTTGTATGCGGATATGTTCTTTACTTTGAGGAGACATCCGGAGTGGCAAAAGGAATGCGGTATAAATCTTTTACCTAGTGATCCCCTCGTTGTAGCTTTGGAAAAGGAGAAGGGTGAGTGTTAAATTTCCCTAAGCAGAACTAGCACAACAGGCTAGTTAAAAAAAAAAAGAAAAAAAAAGAAAAAAAAAGATCAAAACTGGGACTAAAACAATGTAGGAGACTGAGCTGTTTGTCTGACAGGGCTCTGAAATTTAATAGAAGCCATTAGGGCATGTGGAGAACTAGGGGTAAATAGGACTAAAAGTGCAAGAATGCAGGCAGAGACCTGATGAGCGTCCCAGTGATTTTGGGGGACTCAGACAAGCTCTGCTAACAAAATTTTAATGATGCACTCACAATTAGTGTCCTTGTGGGTCAAACGGCCCCTGATTTAGAGAAATAATTTGAGTGTTGCTGTGTTTGTATATGATGAGCACAAAGAAAAGCAGAAAACTGAGCAGAAAAAAAAAAAGAAAAAAAGGAGCAAAGCAACAAGAGGCTGATTTATGGGCAGCCCCTTTTGCAAGGAATTTACAAGTGAGATAAGGATTAGGAATGTTAAAAGAAAAAGGAATCAAGTGTGTTTGTGGCTGTGCTGAGAGAAGCGTTTGAAGTAAGCAGTGGGAGAGGACTGATAGGGACCAGAGGAACCTCTCCCCCAGCGGAACCTCTAGTTAAAGCAAAGCTGGGAGATGAGGAAATAGAATTTTTAGTTGACACTGGGGCTATATATTCAGTCTTAAATACACTAGAAGGAAATTTAAAAAACAGAAGCATAAATGTCATTGGTACGACAGGGACTCATGAGACCTGGCCATTTTTCAAATCCCTGAAATTTACACTTGGAAAACAATGGGTTACTCACCAGTTTTTCTATTTTCCAAATTCTCCAAAAACTTTATTCGGTAGAGATTTACTTGAAAAGGTAGAAACCGAAATCAGATTCAAGGATGGGGAAGTTGAAATTTTAATCCCAGAATCTAAATATGTCGAAGCCATAGCCTTGTTGTTACAGGATACAAATCCCAAAAGGGACAAGATACCTCGAGAAACAGAAGATGCAGTGATTCCCATCGTTTGGGCAGGAGAAGTTCCAGGAAGGTCTAAGAGAGCGGAACCAGTAAGAATTGATCTAAAACCAGGATCGTTACCAGTAAGAATTAAACAATACCCTTTAAAATTAGAAGCGAGAACTGGCTTGGTACCAACAGTTCAAAAATTCTTGAAATAAAAGTTGCTAATAGAATGTGAGCCAAAATACAATACACCTATCTTACCAGTAAAGAAAGCTAATGGAAAAGATTACTGTTTAGTCCAGAATCTTAGAGCAATAAATCAGATAGTACAAGATATACATCCAGTAGTTGCAAACCCGTATACATTACTAACTACCCTCACCAGTGAACAAAGCTGGTTTATGGTTTTAGATCTGAAAGATGCCTTTTTCTGCATCCCTTTGGACTCTAAAAGTCAGGAGCTTTTTGCTTTTGAGTGGGAAAATCCTGAAACAGGGCAAAAGACACAATATACTTGGACAGTTCTACCACAAGGCTTCAAGAATAGCCCAACTATTTTTGGAAATCAGCTGGCGAAGGAATTAGAGATTTGGAGGAAAGAAAATGGACAGGGAACTGTATTACAATATGTAAATGACATCTTAATTGCAACAGAAACTCAGGAAATTACTGTGTATGTACCACATATGGTAGCCACGGTTTTAGAACAAAAAGGGGGGCATTGGTTGTCCCCCAGCCGTATGCTGAAATACCAAATAGTACTACTGGAACAAGATGACATCGATCTCAAGACCACTTCAATTGTAAATCCTGCAGTATTCCTCTCCACTGATCGAGTGGAGAGTTCACCAGAACATGATTGCTTACAAACAGTAGAGGAAATATATGCTAGCAGTCTGGATCTTAAAGACATTCCATTGGAAAATCCAGACTGGGGGTTATATACTGACAACAGTAGTTTTGTTCGTGATGGGAAGAGACTGTCAGGATACGTTGTGACAACCTTAGATGGCATAGTAGAGGCACGAGCCTTATCTTCCAAAACATCAGCCCAAAAAGCAGAACTAATAGCCTTAACTCGAGCACTGGAACTGAGTGAAGGGGAAAAGGTTAATATTTGGACAGATTCTAAGTATGCTTTTGGAGTTGTACATGCCCATGGAGCCATCTGGAAAGAGAGAGGACTACTATCAGCGCAAGGAACTGAAATCAAACATGCTGCACAAATACAAGAACTATTAGAGAGTATTCAAAAACCGACGGTGGTAGCAATAATGTATTGCAAAGCCCACCAAACAGGAAACCCCCCCCCCCCCAGAAATAGGTAATCAATTGGCAGATAAAGCTGCCAAAGAGGCTGCAGAAACAGGCATCATGGCATTATTACCAGAAAAAGAAATAACTTTACCAGAAACACCACCTAAATATGATAGTAAAGATGTTAAATTAATAAAAGCCTTACAGGCACAGGAACAAACAGATGGGTGGGCTGTTACACCCACAGGACAAATAGTGATCCCACCCTCACTAATGAGAGAAATTGCTAAACGAGAACATAATAAAGTACATTGGGGAACTGAAAATTTAGTAAAACATCTTCAAAAGATAGTTATAAGGCGAACAATGACAGAAATTATCTGATCCATCATGGGAAATTGTGAATGTTGTTGTAAAAACAACCCAAGTATTAGCAATAAATTGATTTTTGGGGGTACAAAAGGAGGAAATTCCCCAGGAGACTACTGGCAAATTGATTTTACAGAACTACCTAGAAAAGGGGGATATAGATACATCCTTGTTCTAGTTGATACTTTTACTGGATGGCCAGAAGCTTTTCCCTGTCACACCAATAAAGCTAGAGAAGTAACTAAAATCTTGTTAAAAGAACTTATCCCGAGGTTCGGTGTTCCCTTAGGAATGTCCTCAGACAGAGGACCACATTTTGTTGCTGAAGTTAGAAAACAATTGAGTAAAAACTTAGCCATAACATGGGATCTCCATACTCCTTATAGGCCACAGTCAAGTGAAAAAGTAGAAATTAAATTGCACTTAAATTGCAAATTGGAAAAAATATGTCAGGAAACATCAATAACTTGGATACAAGTGCTACCTTTAGCGCTGTTAAGAATTAGAATACAACCTCGTGGTAAAAACAGTTTGAGACCTTACGAGTTACTTTATGGAAGGCCTTACCAGGCCCCACATATACCAGGAACAATTCACATTAAAGGGCAAACGGACTTGAATAATTACTTAATGTCCTTGGGAAAGACTTTACAGGAATTGCAGAAGTACGTGACAACAAGCAGGCCCTTGGAACTGGATACACCAGCCCATCCATTTCAGCCTGGAGACTGGGTCTACATCAAGTCGTGGAATTCGGAGCCGCTGACTGAAAAGTGGAAGGGACCATTCCAGGTACTCCTGACTACTTATACAGCTGTCAAGGTCCGAGGGAAAGGTCCGTGGATTCATTACTCCAGGATTAAGAGGGCTCCAACCTCATGGACAGTTGAACAAGAGTCTCCCCTTAAGCTGAAATTGAAAAAGTTATGACTGATTTTTATGTTTTGTTTGTAACAATTATGGTAGCAATGAGTCAAGTGTGCCAGATATCATCTTGGGATCAGAACTTCCACTTAAACTTAACACAGAATATAACTCGAATACCCTGCAAAAGTGATTGTTGGATTTGTACCCAAATGCCAGCCTCTGGACAAAGCCGAGTCCTACCCTTGATAGGAGTGCCACTGCCAATAAATGTATCATTATTTAACAATCCACAAAATGGTAAGGGACATCCAGACAATGCATGGTGGCCAAGCCTCTCTGGAAAAAGACAAGAAGGAAAGTTACAAGTTACCATGATAAAAGATAATCTAAATTCCACTGTATGCTTATATGGGCCAGGTAATGACTCTCTAAGCTCCTACACCCTTAAGTCTGGGGATGATGGGTGTGATAATTACATTGCTAGACGAAATGACAAAATTTTTGCAGGATGTTTCCCAGGATGTAACAGGACCAGATCATATTGGAGGCCCACACTAAGTCATATAGACACATCAAATCACTTTGGCCTCCAAGTCCCGGAAGAAAGTGGTTGGTATTGGTTATGCGGAATACATGCTTGAAAAGTACTACCTCCCAATTGGCAAGGAGCATGCACATTAGGAGCTGTAGTCCTCAATATAACAATAATTGACAAATTGCATGAACAGAGTGGATGTGTGAAAACTCTTCTCAAACGAACCAGGAGGGTTCATAATCCCCTTATAGATCATTCCACAGGATTCCATAGTTTTGCCAGATGGTTTATCCCTTGGCTTGGAGTTAGCGAATTGGAATAGGCAACAGTAAATACATCAGCTATAATAGAGGACATTGAAAACAGAACTACTGATTCCATACAGGCATTACAAATTGAAATATCTAGTTTGTCTCATGTAGTGATGCAAAATCAAATGGCTCTTGACTTACTACTGGCTTCACAGGGAGGTGTTTGTACAATTGTTAATACGAGCTGCTGTACATATGTAGATCAAAGTGGCAGAATTTCTACTGATCTAGCAGAGATTTGGAAACAAACAAAAATCTTACAGCAGGTTACGAAGGACAATACGTCCTGGGGATTTGAGGAGTTATGGCACAAACTTACCTCATGGCTAACTAATTGAACTTGGTTGAAAAATCTATTCGTTATTGCAATAATTGTGATCTGTGTATGCATCTTAGCCTGTATAATGATTCAATGCTGTGGCTGTTGTAGTCACGAAAATTAAGTTTGGGTATTGAGGCTTTGGATTTGTAGGTCCAAAGTCTCAATAAAAGGGGGGAGTTGATGCCTTGAATAAAGGCATGAGAAGGAAAAACTTCACTGTATTGCTGTAGTGACGAACTTTTGCTTGCTTGAATAACTTCGAAATTTTGGTAGGTACTAATTAGATAAGAAAAACCTTGAGCTTTGTCAATGGTATGCGCTAAAGGCGCCAACAAACAGGAGGCCTTGGGCCTGATGTGCGTCAACAGACAAGAAGTCTTGGGCCTTGATGATAAGCTTCGAGTTCTGCTGAGTTTTTGTAATTAAAACTTGCCAAGGCCAGCTAACTAGGAAAAAGAGATGAACCACACTGCACATGACCAAAGGGTGGACACTATGTAAATGTTAATATGAATATGCATATGACTAGAACAATATAAATTTTGCTTGCTGTAGATAATGGTGTGCATGATAGGTGGAGTGATCCCCTGTGCACCCAGCGCTGCAATAAAGAATGCCTGCTTTCTAAAACTCCAAATTTGAGTCTTAGAGAATTTCTTTGACTGGCTTTTTCAGTAACACCCTGGAAGCATTGTTCCAGGAGCAATTTGGTTTACCAGCTTTTTTTTCCCACAAGATTAGTGATATTTAGATTAATGAGGCCAAATTGAATTCCTTTGCACAAACACCTTGATTGGTGTCTGTGGTGGGTTAACCCTGGCTGGATGCCAGGTGCCCACCAAAGCCGTTCTATCACTCCCCCCACTCAGCTGGACAGGGGAGAAAAAATATAACAAAGGGCTCGTGGGTCGAGATAAGGACAGGGAGAGATCACTCAACCCATTACCGTCACGGGCAAAACAGACTCAGCTTGGGGAAAATTAACTTAATTTTTTGCAAATCAACCAGAGTAGGGTAATGAGAAATAAAACCAAATCTTAAAACACCTTCCCTCCACCCCTCCCTTCTTCCCAGGTACTTCACTCCCGGATTCTCTACCTACCCACCCCCAGCGGCGCAGGGGGATGGGGAATGGGGGTTACGGCCAGTTCATCACACGTTGTCTCTGCCGCTTCATCCTCCTCAGGGGCAGGACTCATCACACTCTTCCCCTGCTCCAGTGTGGGGTCCCTCCCACGGGAGACAGTCCTCCACGACCTTATCCAAAGTGGGTCCTTCCCATGGGCTGCAGTTCTTTACGAACTGCTCCAGCATGGGTCCCTTCCACAGCATGCAGTCCTTCAGGAGCACACTGCTCCAGCATGGGTCCCCCACAGGGTCACAAGTCCTGCCAGAAAACCTGCTCCGTGGGCTCCTCTCTCCACAGATCCGCAGGTCCTGCCAGGAGCCTGCTCCAGCGCGGGCTTCCCAGGGGTCACATCCTCCTTTGGGCACCCACCTGCTCCGGCGTGGGGTCCTCCATGGGGCTGCAGGTGGATATCTGCTCCACTGTGGACCTCCCTGGTCTGCAGGGGGACAGCCTGCCTCACCATGGTCTTCACCACGGGCTGCAGGGGAATCTCTACTCCGGCACCTGGAGCACCTCCTCCCCCTCCTTCTTCACTGACCTTGGTGTCTGCAGGGTTGTTTCTTTCACATGTTCTCACTCCTCTCTCCAGCTGCCATTTCTGTGCCCGCTGCAACATTTTTTTCCTTCTTAAAAATGTTATCACAGAGGCGCTACCACTATCACTGATTGGCTCAGCGTTGGCTGGCGGCAGGTCTGTCTTGGAGCCAGCTGGCATTGGCTCTGTTGGACACAGGGGAAGCTTCTAGCAGCTTCTCACAGAAGCCACCCCTGTAACCCCCCCGTTACCAAAACCTTGCCACGCAAACCCAATACAGTGTCATTCCAGAGGTGCATAAAAACCTTGAATCAAATTCCAAGCTAAATCTGGAGAATCTTTTCCCTGTCCTCCAGTGGAAAGGATGAGGATGAGGATGAGGGAGAAGGCTCCCCAAAGCATCTTTCCCTATAATAACAGACAGAAATTACAAGTAACAATAAACTGTTAACACAAATAACAATTAATATAGTTAGGACTAACACGGGTCACTTGCCGTCTTTCTCCATTTCTCTTTGGTTCTACAAAGTGCAAAATATAAAGCATACATAGATTAAAACGAGGGTATTATCCATCATGTGTGGATTTGGTGGTCTTTTCCATGTGCATCAGTTGCTATGCAGGCACACAATTTCAAAGGGGTTTTAAAGCTCAGAGGCACCTCTCCCACTGTTGGGACGTCCACCAAAACGGGTTGTCCTGAGTAGTATAAGGGTTTTACCGGGTCTTTTGTTTCCCTTTCCCCCAGGAGTAGGGAGGGGGCTTTGGGGCAAAATGTGGTAAGTTTGGGACATCCATTTACTCCCCAGCGACTGTTCACCTTCGCTACCGCATCGGGGAGCCGTGTGGGCCATCTGGAATCGTGGGGCCTAAGCAACCCGTTTGTCCTCTCCACTATCCCATTAGCTTGAGGATAGTAGGGGGGGAGAAATACCCACTGTATTCCTTCACCCCTTGCCCATTCCTGCACCACCCCAGCAGTAAAGTGGCTACCATTGTCTGATTGGATTGACTGGGGTTTAGGCAGATAACTGAACCATAGCTTTAATACTTTCACTGTGTTGTCCCCAGTCGCTCTTGCAACTGCTGCCACTTGGGTAAGTCCCGACACCACTTCCACCCCGACAAGAACATATTGCTTCCCGTCTGACTTCTTGAAGGGTCCTATATAATCAATTTGCCAAGTCTTCCAGAGTCCCTTCCCGTCTCATAGGTGGAGAGGGGGTTCTTGTAAGGGATGTCTTCCTAGCCTGGTCTGGCACTGACTACAAGCAGAAAAGATCGTATTACACAATTCCCGAGTAACAGGCCAACCTCTGCCACCGGCTTCTTTGAAAAGATCTTTAACCCCTGAATGACCACGCTTCACATGTAACCACTCTAACAGGTGTCCCCACTTTTCTTCTTTAGCTCCTGCTGCCATCGTGGCTAAGCGAGTTAGAAAGTCTATCCGATTATTCCAGATGTGTGCTGGGTCATTCCCCCCTTGGTGTGCAGCTACCCATCCCACCAAGAAAGTTCCCTGTTTGGCGATATTCAAAATCTCCTCCCATTTTTCTCTTTGCCACACGGGTACCTGGTTAACCTCCCACTGATTCTGTTCCCAGAAGGGGAGCCACTCAGTGCACCCTTTAAACACCACATACAAATCCATATAAATGACATCAATGGTGGCTAGGATCTGGTGGGCTTGTTCTTGTATTGTTGCGATCAGCTTGGCCACGTTAGGCACCACAGCTGTTAAGGGACCTGTATTAGCATTCAAGTGCCAATAGTCGATTGTTAAACACCATTTTCTGCTTGGTTTGTGGACTGGCCACACTGGAGAATTGTAAGGTGAGTGGGTTGGGACAATTATTCCCTGTTCCCGTAGCTCAGTTATTACAGGGGCAATCCCCTCTCTCGCCCCTAATGGCAAGGCCGAAGGTTTCACATTGACTATTTTTGAAGGTGGGAGTGCAGGTGCCGACTGCAAAAGCCTCATCGAAGCCGCAGGGAGTCCGAACTTCCATTCCCTCCCCTTGGAGTCTACCCACGCTCTCCCTTTCAATAAGTTGAGCCCCAAAATGTTTGTTGGTAGCGGTCCCAATATCATTATAGTTTCTGTCACAGTCTCATCGCCTGGCAACCAGCACTTAACCCGGGCAGTTGCCTGGGGCTGAGAGTTTCCAAAAACATCTGTTACCCAAAATTGTTTCTTGTCAGCAACTATGCCATTACAGTTGGCGACATCTGTTCAGAGCACCTGTATCTACCAAAAATGTGACTGGGGTCTTAAAGGGGCCTAGGGGAAAGGTAATTAACAGGTCCCCTTTATCACTTTTGTGATGGGTTGACCCTGGCTGGTTGCCAGGTGCCCACCAAAGCCGTTCTATCACTCCCCCTCCTCAGCTGGACAGGGGAGAGAAAATATAACAAAGAGCTTGTGGGTCGAGATAAGGACAGGAGAGAGATCACTCACCAATTACCGTCACGGGCAAAACAGACTCAACTTGGGGAAAATTAACTCCATTTATTACCAATCAACCAGAGTAGGGTAATGAGAAATAAAACCAAATCTCAGAACACCTTCCCTCCACCCCTCCCTTCTTCCCGGGCACAACTTCACTCCCGGATTCTCTACCAACCCCCCCAGCAGCGCAGGGGGATGGGGAATGGGGTTTACGGTCAGTTCATCACACGTTGTTTTCTGCCGCTTCATCCTCCTCAGGGGGAGGACTCATCACACTCTTCCCTGCTCCAGCGTGGGGTCCCACCCACGGGAGACAGTCCTCCACAAACTTCTCCAACGTGGGCCCTTCCCACGGGCTGCAGTTCTTCACAAACTGCTCCAGCATGGGTCCTTTCCACGGTGTGCAGTCCTTCAGGAGCACACTGCTCCAGCGTGGGTCCCCCACGGGGTCACAAGTCCTGCCAGAAAACCTGCTCCAATGTGGGCTCCTCTCTCCACAGATCCGCAGGTCCTGCCAGGAGCCTGCTCCAGCGTGGGCTTCCCACGGGGTCACAGCCTCCTTCGGGAACCCACCTGCTCCGGCGTGGAGTCCTCCACGGGCTACAGGTGGATATCTGCTCCACCGTGGACCTCCATGGACTGCAGGGGGACAGCCTGCCTCACCATGGTCTTCACCACGGGCTGCAGGGGAATCTCTGCTCCGGCGCCTGGAGCATCTCCTCCCCCTCCTTCTTCACTGACCTTGGTGTCCGCAGGGTTGTTTCTCTTACATGTTCTCAGTCCTCTCTCCGGCTGCCGTGTGTCGCCTGTCCCAACTTTTTCCTTCTTAAAAATGTTATCACAGAGGCGTTACCACTATCACTGATTGGCTCGGCCTTGGCTGGCGGCGGGTCTATCTTAGAGCCGGCTGGTATTGGCTCTCTCGTGAACACAGGGGAAGCTTCCAGCAACTTCTTACAGAAGCCACCCCTGTAAACCCCCCCACTACCAAAACCTTGCCACACAAAACCAATACATTCCACCCCTCGCCTCTGTGCATCACATTTTTAAGAACTATCATTAAAATCTACATTCATCACACAAAATCTTCACTCACATCAACAAAAAGAATTCCCCACACCGAAATCAAAATAATATCATCACAAAACCGACAAAAAGTGGACAATTTACACACAATCCACCCCTCGTCCCTTCACAACAATTACAACAATAAAATTCCCCACTCGTCATGCAGCTCTTAACTCTCTAGCTGCGTTCAGTCCATGTTTTGCCTGCTACCTCTCTCAATTACTATCCTTATCTCGAATTCCTCACACTGCCCGCATTCTCCACCAAAAAGACTGTGATGGGTTAACCCTGGCTGGTTGCCAGGTGCCCACCAAAGCCGCTCTATCACTCCCCCTCCTCAGCTGGACAGGGGAGAGAAAATATAACAAAGAGCTTGTGGGTCGAGATAAGGACAGTTTAATAAAGTGAAAGCAAAGGTCCCGCGCGAAAGCAAAGAAAAACAAATGATATTATTCTCTACTTCCCATCAGCAGGCGATGTCTGGCCACTTCCTGGGAAGCAGGGCTTCAGTACGCGTGGTGGTTGCTCCGGAAGACAAAAATGCCTTCCCTTCCATCTCCCTTTACTTAGCTTTTTATATCTGAGCTGACGTCATATGGTATGGAATATCTGTTTGGTTAGTTTAGGTCAGCTGTCCTGGTTATGTCCCCTCCCAAGATCTTGCCCTGCCCCAGCCTGCCATTGAGGGGGGGCAAAAATGCTGGAGAGACAGCCTTGATGCTGTGCCAGCACTGCTCAGCAGTAGCCAAAACACTGGTGTGTTATCAACACCTTTCTAGCTACTAATGCAGAGCACAGTTCTATGAGGGCTGCTATGGGGACTATTAACTCCATCTCAGCCAGACCCAATACAACTTTCTGTGAGCCTTCTCAAATGGACCCACTGGCCGTCCCCCGGCTCACTTGGGGACGGCAGAGGGGGTTTCCCGACTCAGGGATGTTCAAATCAATCAATTTAGCCTCCCGAGGAGCAGAAGGGGCCATGTCCCTGGGTTCCCGGGATGGGGAAGAAAGGTCTTTAAAGTTTGAGGGTGATAGGGCCCCTTTTATTTTGTCCCAGCCTTTCACCAGACCTTCCAGGTTAGGAGTGGGCAACCCATCCATCACCTCCCTGGGGATTCCCTTTGAGATACCCTCTGTCCACAGTGCATATCTTTTATTATCAGGAGACTGTGTCAGTCTGCTTGGAGGAGGGGATCGAGAATTGTACAAGGGCTTAGCTTTTATTTCCCCATTCCCTTCCACCCTCCTAAGGACTGCTTTGTCTCTCCCTGAGTGGTGAACCTCATCTGTCTCCCATAATTAATCAACTTCTGTGCTACTTTTCCCCATGTCATCTCTAGGGGGCCTCCCCTTCTTCGGGGTCAGGGTGCTCTCAAGCGATCTTGTAATTGCACCGCATACAATTTCAAAGCATCAGGCAATCCCCTTATAAGAGGATGCAACCTTTCGGGGTCTGCTGTGTATTGCATGGGAGAGGGCTGTTGCAGAACCAGGAATCGATCATGCATCAACTGGAGACATGCAGCTTTTTGTACGCTCTCTAAAATGTGACCCACCATAGGCGTTTTAATTGAGAAGGGGTCTCCCCTCTCCATAGGGTCCAATCCACCTGCCCAATATGCTGCTCTTTGGGTCAGGGACCACGGCTCTCTATTGTCATTTGTAGTTAGCAAAACCCCCGGCCCCCAATATCCCCTTGCCTCATCCTCACTTAGGAGGATACAGTCGCCCCCAGTAAGGGATACTCTCCACACATACTCGGTTTCTGTTTCTCGGGGTCCCCGGGAATATTTTTCCTGAATTTTGGCCAAATCAATGGGGGAATAGGGCACAATGTGGGTGGTAACTTGTTGGGCTCCTCCTTGACCACCATCCATGGTCTTGGTCTTAATCAAGGGTCTCATCATGGCTTCCCCCATCCCAAGAGAAAATATTTCCCTTATCTGTCCTAGGTCTTCAAAAGGGTACGATTTTGATTCCTTTTCCCCGTCAGAGTCTGCACCCACATCTTCTACAGTGATCTGGGAGCGGGTTTCATCTAATTGCTCTCTTAATACCCTTTCCCACTCCAGAGCCTCCATCAAAGCGGTATGTAGTCTCTGGTTAGCCACTCGCTTGGTGGTGACTTGGTCTGAGAGGCTCCTTGTCTCATTTTCCAATTGCTCCTGCAAAGCCTTCACCAAGTCCTGAAGGGATTTAATCATCTCCCCTTCTGCTTGTCGGGCCACACATTTGTCCTGTTGTGCTGCCACCAAAGCGGCTCCTAAAACTGCACAAACCGACGCCTTCCCTTTTTCTTGTTTCAACCTTCGTTCTTTACCCAAAACGAAAATTCTGTCCGCTACAGCTTGCGGATCGTGCCAATTGTTACGGGCCCAAGTCATACCAGGGGGAGAGGGCCAGGCATTGTAGCCCTCTAATCTCTCTAGGAGAGGGGTACAGTCTATGGTCCGACCTCCCAGGAAGGCCATAATGAACACACAATTACAGGGATCAGATGCTTTTTATTAGTCCTCTGAGGACTATCTCTACACTCGGACCTCCCAGGGAGACCGCAATGGAATCAGCTTATTAAGTCCTCTGAGGACTATCTCCCCTTATGTATGACTCCTCTCAGAGAGGGGCCGCAGTATTGACCTGGTCCCAATGATCACTTTAGCAACACCAAGGGAATCCTGCCGACTATGCCAAAAAATGTCAGACAGACATTGGACAGACCAGGGAGGGGTCCTGTTGAGTTCAGAATTCCCTTGGGCTAAATTAAGGTGAAACTTCATGGCAGAAGCAAACTGAACTTGGAAGGTGTTAACAATAGGTGGCAGGGTTTCTCTCAACAGGAATTGGCATGAAACTATCTCAGTAAACCGTGTAACCCGTGGTAACCATATACATCAATTCAGGGAAGAAGGAGAGCCCTCCCGTTGAGTCACGAGGTTCAGAGCAGACCCCCTTGCTTTCCAGACTCCTTCTCAGAGAAGAACCTAGGGGCGGCTAGATCCACTCCTAGTCCCAGACTTGGTCCACGGTTTTATGTCTTAAAGGGATGAGGTGTAGGGATTATGAAAAAGGAAAGAGAAAGAGAGAGCAAGACAGAGAGAGGAAAAGGAAGAGAAAAGGGAAAGATGTCACGAGTCCTGGGTCCAGTGTTGGTCCAGTCAGCCTAGGGGTCCAGTTCCAGTGGGCACATGCACATGGGGCTTCAGTCTCTCACAGTCCCGTATTGGCAGCCGCTCCACGGCCATGTAGCAGTGCATCAAGCTGCCACTTCTCCCTCCAGAAAAGCGAGTGTAGGCCAAGGGCAGGAAATTACCAGCCATCCTGCTGCCTCCCTGCACGTGGCTATTCCTGGAGAGTGCCCAGTGCAGCTTTGTCCATGACAGAGCCTCCAAAAATAATGCTCCTAGAGTGGCAGTGATGCCTTGAATAAAGGCATGAGAAGGAAAAACTTTACTGTATCGCTGTAGTGACGAACTTTTGCTTGCTTGAATAACTTTGAAATTTTGGTATGTACTAATTAGATAAGAAAACCTTGAGCTTTGTCAATGGTATGCGCTAAAGACGCCAACAAACAGGAGGCCTTTGGCCTGATGTGCGTCAACAGACAAGAAGCCTTGGGCCTTGATCATAAGCTTTGAGTTCTGCTGAATTTTTGTAATTAAAACTTGCCAAGGCCAGCTAACTAGGAAAACGAGATGACCCACACTGCGTGTGACCAAAGGGTGGACACTATGTAAATGATAATTTGAATATGCTTAGACAAGTGTACTCTTTGCTAGGTAAAAAACTGGCTGGATGGACGAGCCCAGAGGGTTGTGTTGAATGGAGTTAAATCCAGTTGGTGGCGGGTGTTCCCCAGGGCTCAGTATTGGGGCCAGTTCTGTTTAATATCTTTATTAATGATCTGGATGAGGAGATCGAGTGCACCCTCAGCAAGTTTGGGGATAACACCAAGTTGGGAGGCAGGGTTGATCTGCTTGAGGGTAGGAAGGCTCTACAGAGGGATCTGGACAGGCTGGATCGATGGGCCGAGGCCAATTGTATGAGGTTCAACAAGGCCAAGTGCTGGGTCCTGCACTTGGGTCACAACAACCCCATGCAGTGCTACAGGCTTGGGGAAGAGTGGCTGGAAAGCTGCCTGGCAGAAAAGGACCTGGGGGTGCTGGTTGACAGACAGCTGAATATGAGCCAGCAGTGTGCGCAGGTGGCCAAGAAGGCCAATGGCATCCTGGCCTGTATCAGAAATAGTGTGGCCAGCAGGACTAGGGAAGTGATTGTTCCCCTGTACTCGGCACTGGTGAGGCCGCACCTCGAGTACTGTGTTCAGTTTTGGGCCCCTCACTACAGGAAAGACATTGAGGTGTTGGAACGTGTCCAGAGAAGGGCAACAAAGCTGGTGAGGGGCCTGGAGCACAAGTCTTATGAGGAGTGGCTGAGGGAACTGGGGTTGTTTAGTCTGGAGAAAAGGTGGCTGAGGGTGTTATAAACGCTCGTGACAAATTTGAGGAGCCAATTTGTATTGAATAAAAAATCGAATTTATTAGCAAGTGATAAGAGAGCAAAACAGCGCTGGGCGGCCGGGGAGGTAACGCTCCGCCATAGGCTCGCACCGTCAGGTCTAATTGTGCAGGTTAAGTACAGGTTCTACATACATATTCACTAGATTCCTGAGAAATGTTATACATATTCATTAGTTTTCCGGGAAACTATTAACATATGTAAATGTCCTTTACGCAGGCGCATTGAAGGTCTCTGGTGGTCTTCAGGAGTCCTCTGGTGGTCTTCCATAGTCTTCCTCACTTGTCCGCTATTTGACCCTCCTCAGGTGATTCTGCGCAGTATGGTCCTTTACATGTTTTGATACCTTAGTGTTTGTTAGTGTTCTTATTATCTAAGTTCTCATTAGTGGTATAGCACCATATGGTTAGTTTAAGCTAAATTATCTACAAGGATGGGAACAAAAGACAGGAGTTCTTATCTTTTCTGGCCTTATCTATTCAAGCAAGGCCTCTACTTGTGCCTTCTTAACAAGATCATAAATTCATCGAACACTTAATTAAGTCTTGTGATCGCTCTTGGTTCCTTCTTGTTCATCATTTCTAAGTACCAGTACCAGTCTCTGACAGGTTTAATCCTTGACAAACACCAGTCCTTGGTATGTAAAGTTACAGAGAGACAATCATTAAGCAATAAGCAGTTTGTTCTCTATATCAGTCCCCCCGCTTTTTTTTCTTTAAACCTTTACAACTATAGGATTCCGCTACTTTTGAGAGACCGTGTGAAGTATTTTTCGACTTTTACTTGATGTCTGATTTTATTTCGTTTCCAACTTTTGTAATTCCCTACTGTTATATGGCTTTTGCAAGAACTATATATATACTTTCCTACTTCCCTTAGGCCTACGGTTATACAAGATCAAGCAAAACGGTTAAAGATTACATATGCAGAGAGGGTCACATTTCACCATGCGGCCCTATCGTTGTTCTATATTGACACGAATCAGGTTAATATATTTCACATCTAGTAAGTTATTGCTGTTGTTTTTCCCCCCCTCCTTATCTAGTAAGTTATAGCCATTGCCCTCTTCCCTTTACACATCACTTAAGCAAGCTTTGTTATTTACACCAGGCATATGTTAATTCTCAATGTGTCTCTTCCCCCTCCTTGATTTCATGAACAAAGTTAACCCGTTCATTACAATCCCCCCTTTTCTATTTTATCCTGATTTTTGTTCATTAAATCGATCTAATGCTTCTTTTGCTCGCCCAAGGATAGGAGTAATTTCTCCATCTCCAATCTGTTTATATTGCTTTCGTAGTAGCATTAAATGTGCAGCTTCTAGGCGTTCTTTAACAACAGCGATCAACTTATTAAAAATGCATGGCCCAAAAGTCAAAAATAAGATTAACAAAATAAGAGGTCTTGTAATGGTTGACAATAGGGTGGTTAACCAGGGTGAATAATTAAACATTGGATTCATACCAGTTCTGTTGTACTTCCCAGTCTTTTTTCCGTTTTTCTAACCCCTCTCGTAGCTTGGCCATTGTATTTCTAACTATCCCAGTATGGTCAACATATACACAACACTCCTCCCGTAGGGCTGCACATAACCCCCCCTGCTGCATGAACATTAAGTCCAAGCCCCGTCTGTTTTGTAATACTACTTCTGATAAAGACCTAACAGACTGTTCTAGGGCTGTCATGGCCTCTTCTATCCTAGTCAAATCCTCATCGACCGCTACCCTTAGGGATTGAAATTTTTGATTTTGTTGTATGAGGGAGGTTATTCCTGTACCAGCTCTAGCAGCTCCGATTACCATGAGAGTTGCCACTGTGAGGGCTGTCAAGGGCTCACGTTTCTGTATGTGATGGGCCTGAGTAGTTTGATAGTCATAAACGAAACTTTCGGGATGGTAAATAAGCCTAGGTATCACAGCTACTTGTATACAATATTCAGCTGTCCAATTAAAGACCTTTAGGGATATACAAGGTGTAACCCCAGTTTGGGAGCAAATCCACTTAGTATTATCTGCAGGAATTAACCACTCAGCTGTTATTTCTCCTGATTTGCGAGTTGTGTTACACAGGTGTCGTTTGTCCTTTGGGACATTTCCGATACACCTTCCTTTTCTTGATACTTGAGACATTGTTATCCCTTGTTTACGTCCGGATTCTTTATTCCACATGCACTGAGCTGGATTTGTTCCATTGGACTTTTTAAATCTACTGTCTACCCCAATAGCTTCATAAAAGGGCGGTCGAATGTCGTAACACAACCAACAATGCTCAGTTATATTAGGGTGGGTGGCATTCAGTACCTGATAACTGGCTTGGAGCATATCCCACAATGGGTTGATTTTTGTTGATACGCCCGAGATATTGTTTTCAGCGATGTCTATGTTAGGGAGGATAGTAGCAGTCTGTACAATACTGTTACTATCATCTTCCTCTGCTACGACCGAATTTGGTCCTACACCAGAGGGTTCATTTGGCACCAGCTCTTTCTTTATCATAATTATTCCTCCTGAATCTGTGCCTGGTTTCCAAAGTCTGACTCTCCATGTTCTCCCGGTTAACTAAGCAGGATCTTTCGGGTTGGTTACATTAATATAAATATATGGGCAATTTCCACTCCATGGCCCTGTTTGGCTTCCATCCCAACCATGTGAGGCAGGTGTACATCCATGAGGCCCCTACCCTACAGATAGGAATTTATCTGGTCCTCCCCCAGGAATCCAATCAGAAGCTATAGTTTTGCAACCCCAATAAGCACAATAGTAAGAGTCGGGATGGTTGTAATACCCTTTTCCAGGGTTAGAACTGGGACAAAAGTAAAAGCCTAAGTTATGTAGACATGGGTTCCTGGGTACGATTTGACATAAGGATTGATTAAAGCTTGGGGCCCTGGCAGTAATTACTTGTTGTAGTATCTTTTGATCCTCCCACCTATAGAGCGTCCATTTGTAGGGTTGGTGGGGGTTCCCTTTGCCTTGGGTTGTCCCTATTAGCATTAGTAACAGTCCTATCATCCAAGTGTTTAATCTCAAGTTTGAGAAAAGTGGTGTCCCTTTACCCTTGCGATAGGTATTCCGAGGATGCTGATAATCATTTTGAGTTTTGTCTTCATCCTTGGTGAGAGATGAGAGACTTTGGGGAAGCTCTGAGGACATTTTGTTTGGGAGTAATAAGTCAAGAGGCTCCGTGAGCAGTACGTCTCTGCCCTCTTCTCTGCCTACTCTGTTGCTTAGAGCAGCGAGGTGTATTATCTTCTCGGCAGCAGTCATATTCTTCAGGGGAACCTCCTTTATATTTACTTTGCTTTGACTTATATGCGTCCCAGTTTGTGTCCTTCAGTTCCCCAGCTCCCCCCCCACTCTGACCACTGTTTGTCTGCGGGATTTTTTTTTTTTTTTATTTTTTTTTTTTTTATAATTTTTCTAAGTTGATACTCCCACATGTAATGCTTACTCAATTAATTCCTGTTCATAATTATAACATTCGTGGCAAATGTCACTAGGGGAATACCCATAGGAGTAATGTGTCCACCACTTTTCTCTACAAAGTTTACACCTGTAACATACAAAGATAACATATACAGTGAGGATTTTTTACAAAAGACAGTCTCACTCCTCTACTTTTCTTCGGAACTTGATTTTCAAGCTGTCAGGGTCTCTGGTCGCCTCCCAGTGAGAACTCTGAATTGGTCTTTTGATCCTGTTTGTATGAGTCTATCTTCGTTTTGTAGTTCGGACAGCAGTTTCTGTGGTAAGTAAAACAAGAAAGGGCTCCTCCTACCTAGGAGTGAGAGAGGATTCTTTCTAGGCTCTGATTAATACCATATCATTTGGCTTCACTGAATGTATGGATATATCTAAGGGTGGCCTCTGTACCACCATTCCCTTTTTTCGTAATCGTTCTCTCCTTTTCATTATCTGAACAATATAAGGGTTAATATTATCTTCATCTAAAGTAGGATAATCGGCTGGGCATTCTATATCATAGGGCATGTCATATAACATTTCAAATGGAGAAATTCTAGTATCTGCTCGGGGCTGAGTCTGAATATTTAATAAAGCAATTGGCAAACATTTTACCCAGGACATTTTGGTTTCTATCATTAATTTAGTTAGTTGCTTCTTTATTTCTCTATTCATTCGTTCTACTTTCCCGGAGCTTTGGGGATGCCACGGGGTATGGAACTCTCACTTAGTTTTAAAGGGGGCTAGAGCTTCTTTTACTACTTTGGAAACGAAATGTGGGCCTCTATCTGAATCAATAGTTTCAATATTTCTATATCGTGGTATGATATGCTCTAAAAGTACTTTTACCACTGTATTGGCAGTTGCCCTAGCAGTAGGGAACGCCTCGATATAATGAGTGAGGTGGTCTATCAATATAAGTAAGTGTTTATATCGCCCTACTTTAGGGAGATCAGTAAAATTAATCTGTATTTTGGCGAATGGTCGGTGTGTCAATTCTCGTCTCTCTTGTATTTTTTCTCTAAGATGCTGCTTATTGATTCTCTGGCACGTTAGGCACCCTTGTATGATTTCTTTGGCTATATTATAAACCTCAATACACATGTACTTTATTGTGAAATGATCAACCAGTGCTTGGACACCTCAATGAGTCTTTGAGTGTATACCTTTCATTATTTTCCATGTTAGTGCTTTTGGTAACACCTGTCTCTCATCGGGTAGTTCCCAATTACCCTCTTTTTCCACTACTTTCCATTTCCTTCAATTTATCCATTTCTGGTTTACTAAACTGTGGGCTTAGGATTCTTGTCGGCGTTTCACCTGCCAGTGGGGCGGTGGTCACAGTAAGTAGTGCTGCCGCTTTGGCCTCTTGATCAGTAAGATTATTCCCTTGAATTTCAGGGGTTGTTCCTTTTTGGTGTCTCTTAACATGTACCACAGCTATTCGCTTGGGCCCTCTTATTGCTTGTAGAATTTTTACAATCAGTTCTTCATGAATCAAACCCTTTCCTTGAGAATTAATAAGTCTTCGTTCCTCCCAAATTTTTCCAAAGGTATGTACTACTCCATACGCGTATTTTGAATCCGTGTACACGGTTTCTTTTTTATCCTTTAAAAGTTCCAGTGCCCTAAGTACTGCGTATAATTCACATGCCTGCGCCGACCAACTAGGACTGAGGGGTCCGGATTTCTTTACTTCTAGGCTCCCTCTGTCTACAATTGCATATCTTGACTTCCTTTTTCCTGCTATTACTCGAGATGACCCATCAGCGAATAACTTTTCTCCCTCTCCCAATTCTATTTCTTTCAGATCTAGCCTAATTTTTGTTTGTTCTTCAATGGTCTGAAGGCAATTATGTGTTAAGTCTTCTTCAGGACCCCCATACAAAAATTGTGCCGGATTTTGCAAGTTCGTTGTTCCGATCTCTAATTTAGGGGAATGGATTAGGATCTCCTCATATTTTAAAAGCCTAGCATCGGTGATCCATTTTTCAGCTTTTTGTTGGAGAACCCCTCGAATATTATGAGGGGAGAACACCTTTAATTCACTTCCAAACGTTATCTTATTTGCTTCTTCCACTATCAGAGCTATAGCAACAACTGTCTGTAAACAGGTGGGTCACCCTCTACTGATGGGGTCTAATAATTTGGAAATGTACCTTACAGGTTTTTTTTTCCCTGCCCACTCCTGGGTCAAAACCCCGTATGCTGTTCCCTCCTCAGTGGCCACAAATAAATGAAAGGGTCTCTTCATATCAGGCAGACTCAAGACAGGGGCGTTAACTAGATCGGCCTTGAGACCCTCTAATCTTTCTTCATCCTCTTGAGTCCACTTAAGCAATCTATCCATAGTTAACTTTTGATACAAAAATCGTACTTTCGCACTAAAGTTTTCAATCCACTGCCTGCAATACCCAAATAGCTCCAACAATTGTCTAATCTGTCGTTTACTCTTTGGGGCTTTCAGTGATAAAATCCCATTTACTCGTTCAGGGTCTAACCTCTTAGTCCCCTTGTTTATCCAGTGTCTTAAATATTTTACCTTTTTTTCCACAAACTGTAGTTTTGACCGTGATATCTTCAGGCCTTGAAGGCTCAAGAAATTTAACAACCGTATGCTTTCTTTTCTGACTGTCTCTTGATCCTCTCCTGTTAACAATAAGTCATTCACATACTGTATTAGCACGACCCCATCTTGCAACCGGTATTCCCGTAGAATTCGTTCTAGGGCTTGTCCAAATAAGTTTGGGGATTCCGTGAACCCTTGGGGAAGTACAGTCCACCTTAACTGCTGTTTTCTATGAGTGTCTGGGTCTTTCCACTCAAAGGCAAAATAATCTCTACATTCCTCCTTAAGAGGGCATGACCAGAATGCATCCTTAAGATCTATTACACTATACCATTGGTTTTCAGGCCCCAATTGACTCAACAGGGTGTGTGGGTTTGCCACTACTGGGAACCAGCTGACAGTCCGTTTATTGATTTCTCTTAGGTCATGCACCAGCCGATAGCTACCATCGGATTTTTTTATTGGTAAAATCGGGGTATTAAAAGGGGACATGCAGGGTTCAAGTACCCCCTTTCCCAATAGTCTTTCAATTTCAGGTTTTAGTCCCCTTCTCCCTTCATTAGATAAGGGATATTGTTTAACTCTCACTGGAATCTTTGGGTTTTTAATAACCACTTTAAACGGTTCAATATCCAGTTTTCCAACTGTTTCGGGAGTATACCACACTTCGGGGTTAATTTGTTTCTCGTCCACCTCTGTAAGGGGACAAAGCTTGATTTTCAACTCTTCCTTTTCCACATCCACCCGAATTCCTATTTCTACAATTAAATCCCTACCTAATAAGTTATATTCCGCTTCAGGTACCAACAGCAGCGTTCCGATTCCATATCTGTAACTTGATTCCACCGCCACATCTTTTATAACGGGGACCCTAAAAGGTTTCTCTTTTGCTCCAATTACATTAACTTTATCCTCAGATATTTTACATCTCAGAGGTAATGATTGTACCGTAGACCTTTCGGCCCCGGTATCAACAAGAAAGATCACCTCTTGACGCTGAGGACCCACTTTTAAAGTTATCAAGGGCTCTTTCTTACCGGGGGTCCTCAGCACATAGAGTTCCTGACCCTGCTAATCCTCCCGGAACGCTTTTTCATCCTGAATTTTTTTTCTACATTCTTTCTTCATGTGTCCTTTTTTTCCGCAATAAAAATATTCCACGGTTTTATCTCCTCTCCCCCCGATTCTTTCTTTATCTCCCCCACCAGGCCGACCGGGTCTCCTTATCACATCTTTCTGTCCCTCTCTTACCGCTGCAACCAGCAGCCTAGTCTGTCGCTTTTCCGTTTCTTCTTCTCGCCTCACATACACCTTCTGAGCTTCTCTAAGTAATTCATCCAACCCCCGCTCCTGCCAGTCCTCAATTTTCTCTAACTTCTTCTTAATATCTCTTCACCACTTGGTTACGAACTGGGTTTTCAGCAATGCTTGTCCTACAGGAGTGGCAGGGTTCACTCCAGAATATAGCTGGAAACTTTTCCTTAACCTTTTAAGCCATTCCGTTGGGGTCTCATCTTTCTTTTGCTGTTCACGAAAGGCTTTATTAATATTCTGTCTTCGGGGAACAGATTCCTGTATCTCCTGAATTATAATTGTTCTCAAGTCTGACATATTATTCCTATGAGCCGGATCCTGATTATTCCAGTTTGGTCGATTTAAGGGCTATTTTTGATCCGCCGCCGGACCAGTCTGATGTTGCTGGTCCCACACTCTCATCCCAGCCCTTCTAATCATGTCTCTTTCCTCTACGGTAAATAGTATGCCCAGGATAGACTGTAATTCATCCCACGTGTACAAATTCGGTCCCAAGAATTGATCCAACCTTTCGGCTACCCCCAGGGGATCATCTAACAGATTCTTCATTTCCTTTTTAAATTCCCTTACATCCCCTGTATTAAGGGGGACTGCCACATACCCCGTTCCCGGTCCCCCCTGTCCATCCCCACCAGGCACCAACATTTCCCGAAGAGGAAACAATCTTTCCTTTCCTCGCATTATTCTATTACGTGCAGACCTTCTGGGAGGGGGTGCCGGGGTCGGGGAATCAGGTTCCGAATCTGACCCCCCCTGGGCCTGGGCTATTTCCTGGCCTTGGGGTGGGTCCTGAGGTGGAGGGGCTTGAGGGGCATAGGGAGGGGGTCAAAGGGGGTCCTCATCATTTTTTCGATGTTTATCTGATCTGTTTTCCCTTAAGGTAAAGAGGAATGACGGCTCCCAAGATTGGGGAATCCATAAGGCAGCATATTCACTTTCCTCTTGGCTGGCTGGTGGTCTTTTATTGTTTACCCATATATTTAATTGCTGACACACCCAATCCTCAGAGGACCCGAACACGGGCCAAAGTACATGAGGATTGTTGAGAGGTTTCCCACCCCAAATCTCAATACAATAAGTGATCATTTTTTCCTTAGACTTATCCTTTCTCTTTGGTGAACTGTCCCAGATCTTATCATCAGGCCTAAGGGACTATCAGGGGGTATGTCTGGTAACTTATTTCCTTTCCCCATCCCCATGGGTCCAGAGGGCTTGCTTTTCCTCTGCCCCCATCTTCCGAGGTGCCTTTGTCCACACACACACTCACTTCCCCTCGGTCGTGACTCGCTCCCCTCGCGGTGCTACGAGAACTGCACTACTGGAGGGTCCGCACTCGCGTGATCTCAGAGAGACTTCTCACACACTCGCACCTCGGGATAACCACCCCAACCAAACGGCTCACGCTTTATATACTCACCCGCTCCTGGGTCTTCGCTTGGTCTTCGTGCACAAAATTTAAGGGGTCCTGCAGGTTCTTTTGCTCGGTTATCGTAATTTAAAGGGGTTCATGGGTCCAGGGTGTGGTGACGACACCTCCTCAAGACGGGGCTATCCAAGGATAGGGCGCCTCCCCGCTTGCAAGGGTCCGCACCAAAGAACCTGGATCCGAGTCACGGCACCAAATTTGTTATAAACGCTCGTGACAAATTTGAAGAGCCAATTTGTATTGAATAAAAAATCGAATTTATTAGCAAGTGATAAGAGAACAAAACAGCGCTGGGCGGCCGGGGAGGTAACGCTCCGCCATAGGCCCGCACCGTCAGGTCTAATTGTGCAGGTTAAGTACAGGTTCTACATACATATTCACTAGATTCCTAAGAAATGTTATACATATTCATTAGTTTTCCGAGAAACTATTAACATATATAAATGTCCTTTATGCAGGCGCATTGAAGGTCTCTGGTGGTCTTCAGGAGTCCTCTGGTGGTCTTCCATAGTCTTCCTCACTTGTCCGCTATTTGACCCCTCCTCAGGTGATTCTGCGCAGTATGGTCCTTTACATGTTTTGATACCTTAGTGCTTGTTAGTGTTCTTATTATCTAAGTTCTCATTAGTGGTATAGCACCATATGGTTAGTTTAAGCTAAATTATCTACAAGGATGGGAACAAAAGGCAGGAGTTCTTATCTTTTCTGGCCTTATCTATTCAAGCAAGACCTCTACTTGTGTCTTCTTAACAAGATCGTAAATTCATCGAACACTTAATTAAGTCTTGTGATCGCTCTTGGTTCCTTCTTGTTCATCATTTCTAAGTACCAATACCAGTCTCTGACAGGTTTAATCCTTGACAAACACCAGTCCTTGGTATGTAAAGTTACAGAGAGACAATCATTAAACAATAAGCAGTTTGTTCTCTATATCAGTCCCCCCGCTTTTTTTTCTTTAAACCTTTACAACTATAGGATTCCGCTACTTTTGAGAGACCGTGTGAAGTATTTTTCGACTTTTACTTGATGTCTGATTTTATTTCGTTTCCAACTTTTGTAATTCCCTACTGTTATATGGCTTTTACAAGAACTATATATATACTTTCCTACTTCCCTTAGGCCTACGGTTATACAAGATCAAGCAAAACGGTTAAAGATTACATATGCAGAGAGGGTCACATTTCACCATACGGCCCTATCGTTGTTCTATATTGACACGAATCAGGTTAATATATTTCACATCTAGTAAGTTATTGTTGTTGTTCTTTCCCCCCCTCCTTATCTAGTAAGTTATAGCCATTACCCTCTTCCCTTTACACATCACTTAAGCAAGCTTTGTTATTTACACCAAACATATGTTAATTCTCAATGTGTCTCTTCCCCCTCCTTGATTTCATGAACAAAGTTAACCCGTTCATTACAAGGGGAGACCTTATCACTCTCTACAACTACCTGAAAGGAGGTTGTAGTGAGGTGGGTGCTGGTCTCTTCTGTCAGGTGGCTGGAGATAGGATGAGAGGAAATGGCCTCAAGTTGCGGCAGGGGAGGTTTAGATTGGATATTAGGAAAAATTTCTTTACTGAAAGGGTTGTCAGGCATTGGAACAGGCTGCCCAGGGACGTGGTTGAGTCACCATCCCTGGAGGTATTAAAAAAGCGCATAGACAAGGCACTTCAGGACATGGTTTAGTGGGCATGGTTGACAGTTGGACTTGATGATCTTGGAGGTCTTTTCCAACCTAAATGATTCTATGATTCGAGAAGAGAAAGACAGAAGAGAGATTTCACCAGTCCAGCGTTGGTTCAGTCAGCCGAGGGATCCAGTTCCGGTGGGCTTGCGCACCCGGGGCTTCAGTTTGTGTCCTTTTATCATCCCTGCCCCTCCTTCGGGCGGGCATTAGGCTAATTAGGTGTCATGAGCGGTTTGTGAGCCTTTGGGCTTGGGGGTCGTTTGGGGAGTAACTTCCCCTTCCCTGCATGGTGAGCTGCCCTGCTCAGCATATCAGAACAGCACATCAGAACAGGGAGCTGTGCACCCTCCAGCATGCCCTCCCCTTCCCCTCCTGTTGCTGATGGGGTGCTGATGGGCTGCTTTTCACCTGTGGTTCCTTGCTGGGCAGAGTTCCTTGTTATGCAAAGTTCGTCGTTATGCAGAACTTGCCCCACCACAATGTTTGAGACATTAACTCTTTCAGTCTCTCACACCTCGTTAACTCCTTACAGGGGTTAAGTAGCATCCTTTGTTTTGTTTCTTGCATAATCTCCAACACCGGAGGCAGCTGTGCCTGCGGTTTCTGTGCCACCAGCCGGCTCCGGCACAGCCCAGCAGTGCCATTTCCCAGCCCGGTTGCACAGGTTGCAGGCAGGCTGGTCCCATGGGGCACCGGCACCACGTGGGGGCAAGGGACACCCTGGTGGTCCCACTCGGGCCATGTCCATGGGGTGGGGTACAGCCAGGTGATTCCACCTGGGGTATGCCATGCCCGTGGGGCTGGGACATGCCATGCCCATGGGGCTTGAGGCGGGGGTCTGTGGGGTGGGACACGCTGTGCCGCTGGATCCGAGGGGGCCATGTCTGTGGGGCTGGGACACACCACACCCGTGGGGCCTGGGGGGTGCCCGTGCGGCCGGGACACGCCGCGCCTGTGGGGCTGTGTCCGGGCCCAGCGCTATCCGGGCGGGCCGGTGTCGGGTCAGAAGTTAAAGGTCAGCCTAGCCGCGGGGCAGAGGCGAAGGGTCACGGCGATGACAGCTCCCCGAGCGCTGAGTCAGGTCCCGCCCCTGCCGCCGGTGGCCAATGAGGAGAAGCTTCGCCTGAGACCTCCCCTTCCCCGCTGTCATCACACACCCGCACGTGGAGGGGGCGGGCTGGGGGCGGGATCTCGGCGTCGCGCGTCACCACCTCCCGGCCCACCCATTGGCCGCGCGGCCCCACCGCTCGCCTCGCCCCTTGCCGTGCCCCGCCCAGCACACCAATCAGCGCTGGAGTAGGCGGGCGAGGGGGGGGCGTGTCCCCGCCGGCACACGGAAGGAAAGGCTGGAGCCTCACAGCAGTCAGCGCTGCGGTGGAGGGGGCCTTGGTGAGGAGGCTGGGTCGCCTTCCTGGCGCGGGAGGGGTTAATGCACCCAGTCCTCGCTAGCTCCCCCCTCATCCCTTCTGGTTCCAGAAGGTTCGGGGGCAGCTGTGATGAGGGGGCCCCAAAGCCCAGGGGGCGTGAGAGCTAGGGGAGCCGTGGCCAGGCAGAACAGGGGGGCTGTGGCTGGGTGTACTGGGACTGGCATGGGGGCCTGGGACCGTGGGATGCTGTGGCAAGAGGTGCTGGGGGCGGGCAGCATGCAGTAGGCGGTGGTGTGACTAGAGAACGGCTGGTGGGGCTGTGCTCCCCTTCCCCCCTCTGCTGGGGGGTTTCTGTGCCCGGGAGGGCTGTGGCAAGAAGGTCTGGCAGAGGCAGGTCTGAGGGGAGTTTGGGGGGGGGGGCTGTGAACAGGACTGCTGCCCAGGAGGAGTGCACTGTGGCTGGGGCAGTGCAGGCTGTGTTTGAGGGGTGCCCCCCATCCTGGCTCCCAGCCCCCTGCCAAGGCCCCCCGCAGCTCAGGGAGGCTGTGCTGTCCCCAGTCTCACCCACCGAGGCCATGTCCTTTCCTCCATGACACAGACATGGACAGCCTGTCCACTGCTCTACGAACAGGATGGGGCCTCTTCCTCCTCCAGGGCATCAACTCAAACCCAGCCCTGGCTGGGACTCACAGGTTGTTCTTGTCCCTGCTGGACGGCCCATGCCTGAGGGACCCGTGGCAGTGGGGCTGTGCCGGAGGCCCGGAGCTGCTGTGCTGTGGCCCTGCTGCACAGCCCGCCGAGGTGGGGAGTGGAAGACGCGGCTCATCCAGCACCTGCTTGGCCAGCACCTGCCTCATAGGTAAATCACAGCCTTCAGCGTGGAGCTGCGAAAACAGTGCTGGAGCTGATGTGAATCCCCAGCATCTGTGGCGAGAGGCCTGCTGCCCTCTGGTGACAGCCACCACGGGCAGAAGGACGGTTCGGGGGGACATTTACTCACCCAAAATGAGCTGCTACAGACCTGGTGGGGTTTTCAAGCATTTTGCTGTGGCTGAGGTGCCTGATTTCTACAGAAATCACATGGGCGGCGTGCAGTGTACTCTTGGCAGTCCCAAATGTTACATTTAGAACATGTGAGCAGAGCTGCTGTGCGTTAGGGAAGACAGAGGGGATGGCTGCATGATGGGAGCTGGGGCTGTGGGCTTGCTTGCAACCCACCTGTGAACATGACCTGTCTGGTGACATGTACGAGGGGCATAGATTTATCTCCAGGGTTTCCAGACTTTTTTTTATTTTTTAAGGAAGGAGTGTGGAGTTTGCTGCTGCTGTGGAAAGCGTATGGTAGAGGAATGCCATGTCTTAGGGTATTTTAAAAGTCACTTCCACTCAGTGCCTTTTTGGAAAGCATCACGCAGGCAAAGATCTGGTTATGGCCCTGTCATCCTCTGCCTGAATTCTCTCTGTTAGCCTTAGCAAAGAGGGGAAGTTGGGACCTTGTGGAGAGTGTAGCAGGATCGAACCCTGATGCAAAGGAGAGTCTTGGCGAACTTGGTAATGTATGCAGAAGGTGAACAAGGTCTGGCAGGTGAAACAGGAGAAAACTCCCAATGTGACAGTACTAGAGCTGCTTTTAGCTGGACTCTGCTTTAGAAAGGGATTGAGGACTTGGAGAATTAAGTCATCCCGTAAAACCTCGCCGCTGCCTTATTTCATAGCAGCAATTCACATCATGCAGGTCTTGATGTGAGCTGTGGGGCCTTGTTAGGGACTACATGTCCCAGCATGCAGCTCCCTCTGCACAGCCCAGCTGCTGGTTTGTGCATCTTGGCAGGCTGGGATCTGCAGCCTTCTGGCAGCTCTGCCTGAGCTGAGGGCAGGGCAGCGGTGGGAGCTGGGTGGGCAGGGAGGTATGTACAGGGTTTAGATCAGAGCAGGATGTTGCCACTGCAGTGTCTCTTGCAGAGGAGGCAGCACCTGCCTTCACTTCATCTGCAGCAGCTGCTCCCATGATGTTTTGCTGGGTTCCTGCTGACTCTTGTGGGCCCTGAACATGTCCCTTCCCATGGACCCTGGTGTGGCCAGGAAGTGCAGGGATCACAGAGCCCTCCTGTTGCCCCAGCTGTAGAGCTGGCTGTCCTTGGGAAGCTGGGCATGTGGACTGAGGTCTGGCCTGCAAGTGGGGCAGGGCTGGGGACGTTTCAGCACTGCCACTTGCCTTGTTTCTGTTCCCTGTGTGAGAGGCTTCTTACCCACAGCCAGAAGGAAAGCTGGGGGGCTCACCCTGCACTGACTTTGGGGACCCTGCTGTTTGAGGTGTGGCTCGCTGAAGGGCTCCCCTGCTCTGCTGCCTTTGCAGCAAGCTGAGCAGAGCAGCTCTCAATGCTCTGTTCTTCACATCTGCCCTCTGCAGAAATGGACTTTAGGGAATAACGTATCATTTTAATTTTACTGGTAGGGTTGCTGTTTCACTCCTGGCGGCTTCCTCCAAGGCAGATGAAGCCCCTCTGCTGTGGTACTGAGCTTTCCCAGCCCCTGTTCCCTCAGCAGTTTCAAGTCTTCTGAGCATGCAGAGTAGGAGGAGGAAAGGAAGTTCCCTCCATGAGTTCAATGGACCTCTGAGGGCAGGGAAGCACATCTGCACTGCTGGTCTTCCTCCTTGCTGTCTGCTACCAGCTGCTTGCCCTGGCACGTTTCTGCATGGCTGTGCTGAGTAGCAGAGACACCCAGACCTTCCCCACAGCTTCTGAGCCTGAGGATGGTTCAAGGGTGTAGTTATTGATCCAACTCTTGAAAGTCAATGACTCTCAACTCTTCCCCAGTCCTTTACTTGCCCTTACTGCTCTGGGCCTGCCCACGCTTGTCCCCTTTTAGATTTGGTAAGCACCATTGTGTGCTGTCTGGAAATGCACAGTGCCTGGGGGCTAGGACACTTCCTGAATGCAGAACAAGAAAATGAATCATCGGTAGGTATGCGACCACAGATGTGAAAGGAAAAAGTGAAGCTGTATTTGTTAGAAAAGTGGTATCCTCAGCATACTGTCGATGGAGCTGTAATTAAATTATCAGAGGCTTCCATGGCTGGAGGAATTAATGAGTCAGGCTTGAAGCAGGACAGGTGTGAAGGGCAACATGGGAGAAATCCCAAAGGGAGCCACGACAGATGGCTTGTGGAGAGCGTTGTTGTGGGTTACTTGGCAGTGAGAGTCTTCTGTGGGAGGGTTTTCCCTGATGCCTCTCCACTGCACATCACTCCCAGGGACCCCCTTCCTCCAGTGAGTTGTGTAGGTCCCTGCATCCTGGTAACACCATCATGTGTTTCTGATCCTTCTGCGTGCAGCACCTGGCAGCTCTGGTCCCTGAAGCCTTATTTCTGCCCAGGTCTCTTCTTTTGTTTTTCCATTTTGCTTTTGCTCATGAGCAAGTGAGCCAGGTGACTGTAACCTCCAGAGAACTTGGTCTCACAAAGTTTGAGGTTTGCTTTAAAAATTATTTTCTTTGGGAAGTTTCCTTGCAAATCTTCATCCTCCCTTTGCCTTTGCTCCTCTCTTTCATAGTCTCACTTGCTTGGCCTCGTGAATGCCCAGCTGCCAATTAACATGTTTTACTCCTGTTTCTGTCAGTGTCCTCAGCTGGTTGTGAATCCTGAATGAAGAGCAGCTGAGCTCACATGCTCTGTGTTTCAGAGAGGTTTTTCAGGACTGGCCAGTGGTTTGCAGTCATACTCTCCTGTGTTGTGGCCTGGACAACCCCCCCCCAGCTAAGCAGTGTGATGGTAGAACAATACTTGGATGGGAAGCCTCCAAAGGAGTCCTGTGTGCTGCAAAAAGTACAGGTAGTGATTCAGCTGGAAGTGCTTTTTAGTAACAAATCCATGTCCCAGGCCAGGGCTGATGTCAACCCTGTGATTCTTCTTGGAAGTGAACAAAGATGCAAAGCCCTTTATGCAAGAGCTGAGATGATAATCCAGATCTCCTGGCCTCAGTCCATTTGGGGTAATTGCATTCTTCCTGGGGAGTGTTTTCAACCTGTCCCTGTCAGATGCATCATTGTCACTTTCTGTGCTGTGGCAGTACTTCAGCCATGTTTGAAGTAATTCTTATCACTGCTCAGGCTTAGAGTCTTTTGAGAGCCTTCTCTGAAAGGTAGTGTGGTAGAGCAGGGAATTGGTGGAGGGTTTTAAATATGTGTATATTTACATATACACATGCTACACTTACTGGGCTTGTTCTGCTTGTAAGCTCTCCAAAAACATAGCCCTGGTGACTAGCAGGCACAGCTGGTAGATCTTCCAGGTGGGACCTCTCCTGGGATACCAGTGCAGGTTGACCTGCTAGCTGTGTAGATGAAGGTGACATTAAGCAGAAACATTCTGGGTGCCTTCACAATTGTTTTAAGGACTGGTACACCAGTAAGCTAGTATGGGGTGCCTCCCTGCATCACAATGTAAAGGCTGTGCTTCTGGGGGACTGGTGGCATGGCTGATCATCTGCCTGCAGCACTCTGCATGCTGCTGCGGCTCTGGTCAGAGCTGTCTTGTGCTGCTGGTGGTACCGCAGGGTGGTAGCCTGTGCAGGAGGGCAAGCTAGGGAGCAGGGACTGCCCCTAAGCAGCTTTTGCTGATCGTGCCTGTGGCTGGGGGAATGTCAGACCTGTTTTTGGGGAGGCTGATATTGTCCTGGTTTTCAGGACCTGCTGGGCATGAGGACCTAGCCCCCACACAGTGCAATCTCCAGTAGTCTGTAATTACAGCACTGGGAGCCTGGGGAGGAGTCTTAAACAATGTCTTTGTGAGGGTTTTGGCAGACCTCTTGGAGATTTCTATTAAGTAGTTGTCGTTTTCCCCCTTCGCTGTAGTCTGGGAAACGCTACAGCATTGGATTTGGCTTGGTCTGTTTGGGTTGTTAGGAGCAGTGTCTCCCCAGCAGTGGAGTTTAGCCCTTCTTGCCTTGGCTCTGTGTTCCCGTGGGGTGGTTTAGTGGGTGGCCTGTGGAGACCACAGCCAGAGCCTGTTCTTGCAGCTAAACCATATGCCAGTGTACCCACTCAAGTACTGGCAAAGCCTGTGTGGTGGAGCAATGTATAGCTGCAGTGGGTGGAGAAGAACAAAGCTGAGGGTGCAGAAAGGACTTCCCACTGAAATCTGGGGAAGGGGGACAGTGGCAGCAACCATAGCAGCCCTCTCTGGGGAATCAACTGTGCACCCATCCAGAGTCATGCAGGAAACCAGGGTGATAACTGGAACCCCAGGAGGGAGGGAGGGTGGGCTATAGTCAGAGGAGTGGCCTCAGCACTGATAAAAGACATGGCGGGATCTTTGAGGTGCTGGGGTGCTCGGGGTCCCTCAGTTCTATCCATATGTCACAAACTCGCTTGGCTTGGATGAGCAATTACTACCTGCCCAGTGTTTGGAAGGTCTTGTGTGGGCAGGGTATTTCCCAGCTGAGCTGAACGTGTATCCGTATGCTTGTCTTTCCAGGTAACCCAACACAGCCGGAACAAGCAACCTCAAGACCACATTGCAGGTGCTGACAGCTGAGAGGTGCCTTTTCCATCTGCTTCAGCCCTACACCAAGGTTAGCACCTGTTCAATCATTACTGCTTTCTCATCCTTCACCAGGTCTTTGTGAAGAAGTTGGGGAACCCCATCCTCTCCTCCCCTTGGCCGGTAGGGACAGCTCTGTGGAGTAGGTCTCACCCAGGTGAGATGCTCCCACAGCCCAGGTGTCGCGTCCCAGAGTTGGAGCGACTCAGGTTCGTGGATTTCCTTTGTCAGAATTAAGGTGAAACGACACCAGGGGAGTTCAAACAACAATCAACATTTATTCAACCTAGATAACCTTGCCCAAGTACAAGTGAACTTATCAATATGAACCTTGCAACATGTCGTTAAGCCGCTGTTTGAGAAGAGAAGGGAAGTATAGAAAAATGAAATGGAAAAAGGAACATGAAACTGTGTCAGAAGGAGAGCCCTCCCATTGAGTCACGAGGTTCAGAGCAGACCCCCTTGCTTTCTGGACTCCTTCTCAGAGAGGAGCCCAGGGGCGGCTAGATCCACTCCTAGTCTCAGACTTGGTCAACGGTTTATGTTTAAAAGGATGAGGTGTAGGGACTGTGGAAAAGAGAGAAGGAAAAGAGGGAGGGAGAGAGAGAGAGAAAGAAAGAAAGAGAGAAGGAAAGGGTTTCACCAGTCCTGGGTCCAGCGTTGGTCCAGCCAGCGTAGAGATCCAGTTCCGGAGGGCGCGCGCTGAGAACTCGTTCTCCCTTCTTTTATAGCGTGTTAGTCGATGGTCTCGACATGCGCAGTCCCATTCCCGGGGTTCTCTGGAATCGGTCGGTGAGCTTTGGGGGGGGTTCATCGCAGAGTTGCCTCTCTTTTTCTGCTGGCATGACCGCTTAAGATAGAAGCACAGTCCCATCCTCCGTGGGGCCTCCTCCTCCAGGCGCATATGCTGTGCATCTTCTCCTGGTCACTTAAGATAAGGAATTGCGGCTTTGGAGAAGTGCGGTCCCACCCTCTGGGGGGCCCTCTCCTCCGGCCACATTGTCCTGTTCACAAAACTCCAGCATTTTTACAGAGGCCGTTTTCTCCACCAAAGTTCTTTAACGAATGTTTGAGACATTGACTATAATTTGTCCGACCGTCACACCAGGCTTGCTGGATGTTCCTGCCTCCCACCTTGCTGGCAGTGTGGTGAAGGCAGCCTGGATGTACACAACCAGTGCTGTTAAGACCATTGAACCCTGCATGCAGTCGTCGGGAGCTCAAGGGCAGTGTGTTTTAAGCCCTTGGGAGCTTGCTGCCTGTGCTGCTTGATGCACTCATCCTTCTGTGTACCGGCAGTATTGAACAGGAGTGTTTCCCAGCTGCTGGTCTCTGCTGCTCACTGTCCTTCACCTGAACAGAGCTGAGACTTCACCCAGAGCTTGTGGCAGACATGATCCTGCTTTCTATCAGAACCAGTTGAGTTCTGCCTGCATTTTCTCAGGATTTTGTGGCTCAAGGAGGCCCTTGGCCATGGTGTATGAGGCTTAGAGTGACAGTGAAGTGTTTCAGGAGGACTGGTAGTCTTTATCGCCCCTGTCAAGAAATGCGAAGGTCAGGCCCTCGCTGCTCTGAGTGGAGCAGGCTGAGATGGCTGTGGGTTTCCCATCCCATCCCTGTGCCTGGATGCTTGCTTGCATGCATGCATGCATGCCTGCCTGGGATCCAGCAGCACCCACCCCGCCTGCATGGTGTGCTCTCATGGGGAAGGGAGCCCTCATCAGCACTGTGCCTCTGTGGGGGGCAGACTGAGCCCTTCTTTCACCTCAGAGCTCAGATATGATTTGGCCAGGAGAGGTTACATGGGGAAGCCGCTGCTTAGGATGTGTGGCTGCCCAGGCTGCATGGCTCTTCCTCTGAAGTGTCTGCCAGGGAAGTTTGGGGCCAGTCCAGAGACAGTTAGAGACTGGGCCTCAGGCCATCTCATCCTTCAGCCTGATGCTGAAGTGGTACCCAGAGTGAGGCAGGGGTAAATCTACCTGGGAAGTTGAAAGAAGGAAGAAGTCCTTCACGCATGTCAGCGCTTTGCTATGCATTGCAAACTCCCAACCACATGATGGGGCAGCAGCAGAGCAGCCCCTTTACCTGGCTGAGTTGTGGCAATCACTAATACCTGCTCCATGCTGGGATCTTACATCTCCCTTAGGGATGGAAAAGAGACATATTATGTGGCTAAGACCAGAAAAAAGGTTTGTCCTCTGTTCTGCTGGAGCTGCTTGCAGATCCCAATTCACCAAGCTCACAGCATCCTCTCAGGGCTCCCCTGCCTTTTGACAAGAGGCATTTTAACACAAGGCTCACCATGTTGGATCCACTTTTTTTTTTTTTTTTTTTTTTTTTCCTTGCTGACCAAATAGCTTGATACCTCCAGGGACAGCAAATCTCCTGTATATGTGTAATGCAGCAGCTTTTCCCATTACCTGGTCATAGCATGAACCTCTCTTCTCTGATTTGGATATTGTCTAACCCAGGTGATATCTGTGAGCTTATATTCAGGCTGAGTTAACCATGTGTCATGGTTTAACCCCAGCCAGCAACTAAGCACCACGCAGCCGCTCACTCACTCACTCCCCCCCCCCCACCCAGTGGTATGGGGGAGAAAATCGGGAAAAGAAGTAAAACTTGTGGGTTGAGATAAGAACGGTTTAATAGAACAGAAAAGAAGAAACTAATAATGATAACACTAATAAAATAACAGTAATGATAAAAGGATTGGGATGTACAAATGATGTGCAGTGCAATTGCTCACCACCTGCCGATCGACACCCAGTTAGTCCACGAGTGGTGATCCCCCGCCCCCACTCCCCCCAGTTTCTATACTAGATGGGACGTCCCATGGTATGGAATACCCTGTTGGCCAGTTTGGGTCAGGTGCCCTGGCTGTGTCCTGTGCCAACTTCTTGTGCCCCTCCAGCTTTCTCGCTGGCTGGGCATGAGAAGCTGAAAAATCCTTGACTTTAGTCTAAACACTACTTAGCAACAACTGAAAACATCAGTGTTATCAACATTCTTCTCATACTGAACTCAAAACATAGCACTGTACCAGCTACTAGGAAGACAGTTAACTCTATCCCAGCTGAAACCAGGACACCATGTTAGTTCAGTTTAGTGCAGCTGGCAGTAATCTGGAAACTGGTACAGCTTGCAGACCCTTGGATAGACTTGCCTCTGTCAGGAATGGGATGTGATGCTCTGCTGGCAAACTCAAAGACCTGGCAAAGTGGGGGTTATATCTTCAATGGAAAGTGGTCAGCCTAACATTCTTCAGCCTGCTCTTAGCATGTGTGGGCTGCTATTGCCCCTTGGTCTTACCAGCTGATCTAGGAGTAGGTCTTCTTTCCACTGGAAACCCCAAGGAAATGCTGCTCCCCCTTCAGAGATGGGGCCCTGGGTTCCTTGTGAGTATTGGCACTGGAGTTATGCAAGGAATCCCCTCTTTACCTTACCATCTCTGTTGCAAGTAGGTCGGGCATTCAAAGATCCTGTTCATGGGAGTGTTAGGACAGCTGGATCCTTGTTTGGTTCTCGCTGCTCCCAAGAATGGAGCAGAGGATCATCTGCTGGGGCTAACTTTAGGCCTTCAAACATTGCTGGTATCCCTCTGAGCTCCTATTTGTGTGCAGTCCTGCAGCTCCCTGCTAAGAGTTATGTGGGAGTCCTGTATCCTCGTGCGCAAAGGTTTTGCGGGGGCATAGTGTCCCAGGGATTAGGAAGAACTTTGAATTCCTCACTTACCTGAAGTAAGTCAAATCCTTTCTGTATCGGATGTATGTGTGTTGTGGTTTAACCCCAGCTAGCAACTAAGCGCCACACAGCTGCTCGCTCACTCCCCCCTCAGCAGGATGGGGGGGAAGAGAATCAGAAGGGCAAAAGTGAGAAAACTCATGGGTTGAGATAAAAACAGTTTAATAATTGAGATGATAATAATTTAAAATTGCGATGAAAAGGAAAATAACAGAGAGAGAGACATAAAACCCAAGAAAGACAAGTGATGCAAATGAAAACAATTGCTCACCACCAACCAACCGATGCCCAGCCAGTCCCTGAGCAGTGCCCTCCTGCCAGCCTCCCCCCTAGTTTTATTGCTGAGCATGACATCATATGGTATGGAATGTCCCTTTGGTCAGTTGGGGTCAGCTGTCCCGGCTGTGTCCCCTCCCATCTTCTTGTGCACCCCCAGCCTACTTGCTGGTGGGACAGTGTGAGGAGCAGAAAAGGCCTTGACTCTGTGTAAACGCTGCTCAGCAATAACTAAAACATCCCTGTATTATCAACACTGTTTCCAGCACAAAACCAAAACATAGCCCCATACTAACTACTATGAAGAAAATTACATCTATCCCAGCCAAAACCAGCACACATAGACAGGTTAGCAGAGTCACTCGAGTCCTAGCTTGGCCAGTGGTGGACAAAGAGGGTAATTCTCAAGGTCCTCTCTGCTGTGGCTGCCAACAAAATAAAGCAGTTGTGGCATCAAGTAGCAGGTCTGAGCTTTGCTTTCAATTCATCTTCTGGGAGCCAGCAACAGTTAAAAATATGAGCAGTTTTTTAGGAACTAGAATATTCTCAGGCTTTTTGTCTGGAGCTGGACTGCCGACCTCTCCCCTGGGCTGACAGTGTGGGATCTTAAGGTATTTGCAATGATCTGTCCTGGCCATGTGATGAATCTGGATAGAGAGAACAGAAATCGGTGGCATCAAGCTGCCACCCTGAAAGTTTCTCCTCTTGCTGCTCTGCCTGTTCCCTGTAACGGAAGGGCTGTTTCATGGCTTAGATTTGTTGAGGAAACAGACTTCAGAACTGAAATAGCTTCACAGGAGAAAGAGGGGAGCTATCTCCCTGGCAGCTCAGTAGGAATGATTTATTATAGATTACAGCTCTGTTTAATTCTGTTTCCCTACAGTATCATACTGTTAGAGTAACTGAGCAAAATGCAGTGGTGCTTCTGGTAGGAAGGCTGCTATCAGAGGCCAGCCCTGTAGCAGAGGCTGGAAGCAAGGAGGAGCAGTTTACCAGGAAATGCCTGTGTTCATGTGCTGGTTGCTTCTGGGAAGGAAAAGGTCTCTCACCCTTGAAAGTTTCCTTACTACACAACTCCAAATGTTGCTGATGGAGCTGCACCAGTGTGAGCAGTAGTGAGAATACTGCCCTCCAGAGCCCAGGAAAGGTCTGACCAAAGTGGTGGTCTGGAAAGAAAAGTCAAATTCTGTCTTTAAGTGAACCTCCAAGTGTTTTTTTGTGTGTGTTGTTTTGTTTGGGTTTTTGTTGGTTTTTTTAAATTGGTTTGGGTTGGGCTTTTTTGCTACCAAAAAGAAAAGGTATTGCTTGTACAAATCCTTGTAAGGAAAGAGCAGGGAATTTCCTTTGTAGTGAGCCTGCCTGAAACTCGATACATCTCAGATGTGTGTTAAGAGAGAAATTAAAAGATTGTGCCATAAAGTGATAGAAGATAACGAATTTAATCTACTATTATGTTGTCCTGGGAGATAGAGTTGGGGCAAGGATATTGGCAATAATGTTATACTTTGCATAACAGCAGCAGCAAATACCACCTGAACGTGCTTCCCTGGAGAGAGGTGAAAGGGTCTGTTTTCAGAGAGTCCCCAGGAAGGTGGAGCGAGGCAACCAAGAGACATGAGACTGGGGAAAGATGCCAGGAGATTTGCAGATGAGCAGTGCATGACAGCTGTGCATCTTCCTGCGGCATGAGCTCTGCTTTCCCATTCAGTGACCCAGTTGAACTGGACAATGCTGGGTTCTTAACCTCATTGCAATCTTGAGAAATGCTGTAAAGAAATGATAACTTTAATAACATCAGTGAGATGTCTGAACTAGAGCCTGAATGAACAAATCTTTATCGTTAGTTTCTCTGCCTACAAGGTAGATAGGTGGTGATTTGCTACTATGGCACCAGACCTAGGGATTTTAAAGGATGCTGGTGTGGGGGAGCACTGCTGTGCTCAGCTAGAGCAGGGGCTGTAGGTAGGACCTGGTCCTGGGAAGGCTTAACTGGTGAGCAGGGCCCTAAAGGGCTTTTGGAGGAGTGTGGTGAAAACAGAGAGGCTGAGGGCAGTACCTGGAAACTTATCAGCTCCTAGAGCTGGACCGGAGAATCCAAGTCTCTACTCAAATGCACAAAGCTTTTAAAGTAAAGAATGCAACATTCTGCTCTCAAGGAAAAGTCCAGTCCCCTACCAGCCTTTTGGGAGCCAGGGCACTCTTCTGTTTTATAATGCTGTATCTGGGTCTTTAATTTGGTTCCTATGTGGCATTACCTTTCTTTTCTGGGCCCTGCTAAGTTACATGCATCTGGTGCAGAGCCCTGCATGTCCCCATCCCCTCTGGTGCCAGAGAGCACGTGGATCAGTCCGTGGGGCAGATGTAGCCCAGCAGAGCTGAGTGCAGTCTGTATGGCCGGCAGCAGAGTGGGGCCAGCTTCTGCTTCAAGAGAGGTGGTAACAGAGGAGGCTCGTGATTCAGATAGTTGCTTAGCGCAGGACACCTCTGAAAACCCCAGCGATGGGGAGAGATAAAGACACCATCTCCCCATCACTGAGGTTTTCAGAGGTGGCAGTACTGCCCTTGCCCTACTCCCCACACTCTGTCTGGTGCTGGGGGCTGTTCACCCGCTCCCCTTCCCTGGGGCAGGGACAGCACACCTTCACTCAGTTTCCCTGTGGCCTGGGGAACAGGGAGGGGCGGAGCGGGACCGGTAAGGGGCAGAGGGAAAGTTGCAGCAGCTGGTAGGAAATGCCAGTTTAGGGTGCTGCAAGGTGGTGTTTCAGGGTACAGCAGTACAAGCCTGCTCTGTCTGCTGTGGAGCTGGCATTTTGGGGTGCTGCAGGGCTGGCGTTTTTGGGTGCCGCAAAGCAGCCCTGCTCCATACTGCCTTCTCCTGTGCCAGGGATCCTGCTAGGGCAGGGAGGGCTGGCTGCACCTTCCATCCCCTCTGCATCCCCACGTGCAGGGTGTATGATTACGGACAGTCCCATGGCCCTGCTTCCTCCAACATGTGACTTATGGGCTGCTGCTCGGGATGTGGGTCTGAGCTTATCTCAGACAAGGCAAGAGTCAGGAGTGCTGTTGCTGCGCTCTCGCCTATACGCAGGCTATGGTGGTAACAGTGTGGCATCCCTTGTTGTCTCTGCTTTGCATCTGGGCATGGAGTAATGGCTGTGCCTGGGGGCAGGAGCAGAGGAGTCCTTGAAGGAGTGGTGAGGGGAGTGCCTGTTCCCACCTGCTTCCTTCCTCACCCCTCTTCCTTGTGGCCCTGAATCTGCCTGCGTGGAGCATGTTTTGTAATAAACCTGCTGAACTGAGGACAGGCAGAGTGAGACCAGGAGACTATAAAGAGTTGCAAGCCCTACCCATGCCCACATTGCTGCAGCAGTGTGGGGTACAGGGTCCCCACATAGCTTGGTAGTTGTTTGTACTGAGGATGAAGACGGTCAAAGACATGTCCCCCCCACCTTGTGTGTATCCGATGCCTCCTGCAAGCCACCAGCAGATTGTCAGCACAGCTCTTTTGTAGGTAGAGGGTAGGTCCACCTTCCCATGGATGTTGTAACCTGCCTTGCTTCTATGAAGCACTTTTTATTTGAGGCAGTGCCCCAAGGGTTAAGCCACAGTCATGGGGTAGGGTTTGTAGCAGGAACAAAGAGGGCTTTTAAGGTCTGTGGATAGGAATAGAGAGCCTTTCCCAGTGTGTTGAATTACAAGGGTCATGGAGACCCTTTTGCTGGGAGGCAGCAGCAGTCGAGGTCCCTGTTGAAAGTGAGGCAGAAAGAAAAGAGATTGTGAAAGTCAGTGAGAGCAACTTCAAGGGGAGCTTTAAGACCAGAGTGAAAACTGAAACTGTATCCTGAGGTGAATGTATGTTAACGCAAGGCTGGGAGCCAGGAGGCCAGGACTGTAGGCTTTGTGCAGGCCACCTGCCCTGGGATTTTTGAGTGGTTTGGCTTTGTTTTTTCCCTCCATATCACATTTGCAGCTACCCCAACACACGGTACCTGAATTTGCAGCATCACTGGTGTAGCCAGCACTTGGGCCTCTCTGACCCGCTCTGAGCTGGTGAAGGCTGCAGACAGTAAAAGGCAATGCCTGCAAGGGGGGATCTCTCCAAAATGCAGAAGAGGACACAGTCCTGGGTGCCTGCAGGCACATTTTGCCTTGACAGAAGAGGGAAGTTGGCTTTTCAATGCATGCCCAGGCTAAAACTGGATTTTTCATATGTAGTTAAGCAGGAAAGCCCAAGTCTAGCTGCTTTCCTGGCCCCTCTGCTTATTTGTCTGCTCAGGGTGCTTTGTGGGCGTGGCAGCACACACACACCCACCCCACCCCACCCACACCCCCCAGGAAATGAAACTTCTCCAGGCAGGGAGGAGAGGAAAAAAACCCCAAACCCTAGAGGCTGCAGGTTGAAAATTGAACTGACCAATCAAGATGTGCCAGGTACACTGAAGTGTTATCAGAGTTCTAACTAACTTTTTACTGAAGAATAAATCTGATTTTTAACACCTGTTGGATTTGATTGTGTGAGCCTCCGTAACAGCAGGGCACAGCACCAGAGGGGCCAGCAAAAGGAGCTAGGGAAGGGATGGATGGCAGAAACCTCTGTTTCCCTTCCCACAGCAAGGTGGAAAGAGGACACAGCTAGTTTCCATCCTGAGCTTTGGATGGCATGAGCCAGCCAGCCAGCCCACCCAGGACTTGTACAGAGGGCTGCAGGATGTGCTGAGTCAACAAGAGTATCCCCTTGCCAATGATGGGGGGCTGATCAGGGCTGCCGAGACAATAGGGTTTCCAGCTTGCAGGAAGGGTGAGTGCCAGCTGCGAACCACGTGGTGGGCTTTCCAATTTTAGCAAACTTGGATTTGTGTTACTGACCAGAAAAGGCAGTTTAGTCCTTAAAACTTTCAGGCTGGGTTAGCAGGTACTTGGCCATTCAGCTTCATCCCCTGGCATGGGCTCATCTAAGCTTTTATTTAAAGAAATTCCACATCTGGTCCTTACATTGGATCAGATGACCTTGGATGTGATTTTTGGAACAAAGGGCTGATGCTTCATTGGGCTCTGTCTAGGACATGAAAGCTGGTCCCAGGGAATACTCCATGAGTCCTGGGCACCAGGACTCGCACTGGGTCACTGCAGCCACCACCTAAGTTAGCAGCCTTGGGGCTGCTCTACTTTTTCAAGCACCATGAAGGGAGAACTGTAGGGAACACAGAGACACTGTGAGAAGGAGAACCCAGAAATGGAAGGCTTGGTTCAGGGCTCCCAGAAACTGTAACATCCTCTGTTCACCTTGGTAGATGGCCTGTTCTGAGAGTCATGCTCTGTGTGTCTGCTCTTGTAACCAGGAACCGTTTCAGCAAAAGCGTCAACTTTGTGTATTTCTTGCTGCTTAGCATCCACATTGAGAAAGCCTGAACTTATTCATCTGTTGTTGCCCCAAATCCTCTCTTCTCATCCTGCCTTCTGGCATCACCTTTGCTGGAGAAGTGTTGTCCCACAAACAGGATTCGTTTACCCAGTGTGCAAGCCAATAACACACAGAGTCAAGTTATTTTCAAATTAATTTCATTGATGCACATGAATGGGTGCCTGTCTCAAGACAGCACACCCTTATCTTAAAAATCCTCACATTTATACACTTAACTAATACATATTCATTGTTGTTTTCCTTAATGATTGGTTCTTTCTTCTTCACCCCTCATGTAAATTAGTGCGCAGACTCTGTCTTCTTCCTTCATTGTCTTCTTTTGAGTAGGTGGTATCATTTGAGTAGGTGGTCAATGAGTCGGTGGTTGCAATCTCCCCCTGTAGGAATTATCTTTTGCCTACTTCTTCCCTAATCTTGGCAGTTCCAAGCAGTTCTTCAAGGTTTTTTGACCAGACCATAATCCATTACCTTTTCTGACATAAACATAAAGCCCCATTGTCTAGTAGTTAGTTCCTAAACCCTAAATCATGTCTAGTTATTGTTTCCCTTTTTAAAATATTAACTGATGGGGGTTGTACACAGGACTTTAGCAGCTCCCTGGTTATTTCAATCATATTATACATATTAATTGATAACAGAAGCATGCCACTGATGTAAAGGTGGGTGAATAAACTGGCACCTCTCTGAGGATAGTTCCCAGCTTGCTGACCTGAAACATGCTATTTGAAGGCAGCAAGGTCTTGTCACTGTACTTTGGAGGGATGTTCTGCCACTTTTCTTAGCCACCTGGGCTGCAGAAGGGGAACACAAGGCGGTTGCAAGGGATCCCCTTGGTGTGGGAGAGGTGTCAGAAGCAAGAGCAATTTAGCTGTCTCCTCTCCGCTCTTCCCCCCAGCCTGGCTGGAGGGGGGTGTTGCAGATGGGGTGTTACCCCTCTGTTAGTCACAAATGGGGGGCTGTCAGGAAATCATCACTGTCTGGCTCAAATCAGAGCAGTCCCCAGCTGCTCTAACTGGATGTAGGGCACATCCCTCAGCTTCCCCTTTGCTGGGGGCTACGGCAGGGAGCTGGCCTTGTCTAAGAGCTCATGTAGGTGTCATGGTTCAAGCCCAGCTGGCAACAAAGCACCACGAAGCCGCTTGCTCACTCCTCCCCCCTGGCCCTGGTGGGATGAGGAGGAGAAAATATAAAGAAAAGCTCATGGGTCGAGACAAGGACAGGGAAGGATTGCTTACCAATTATGGTTACGGGCAAAAAACAGACTCAGCTTGGGGAAAAAACAAAATCAATTTAATTTACTACCAATCAAATCAAAACAAGGATAATGGGAAGTAAAACCAAATCTTAAAACACCTTCCCCCACCCCTCCCTCCTTCCCGGGCTCAACTCCACTCCCAATTTTCTCTATCTCCTCCCCCCAGCGGCACAGGGGGACGGGGAATGGGGGTTGCAGTCAGTTCATCACACATTGTCTCTGCCACTCCTTCCTCCTCAGGGGGAGGACTCCTCGCTCTTCCCCTGCTCCGGCATGGAGTCCCTCCCACAGGCTGCAGTCCTTCAGGCACAGGCTGCTCCAGCGTGGGCTTTCCCATGGAGTCACAGCCATCTTCGGGGGCATCCGACTGCTCCAGCGTGGGGTCCTCCACGGGCTGCAGGTGGGCATCTGCTCCACCGTTCACCTCCATGGGCTGCGGGGGACAGCCTGCCGTCTCACCACGGGCTGCAGGGGAATCACCTCCTCCCCTTCCTTCTTCTCTGACCTTGGTGTCTGCATAGGTGTTTCTCACATTCCAATCATCTCCCCCCCCTGCAGGTTTCCCTTCTTAAATATGTTATCCCAGAGGTGCTACCACCATCACTGATTGGGTCAGCCTCAGTCAGAGGCAGGTCCGACTTGGAGCCGGGGAAGCTTCTAGCAGCTTCTCACAGGAGCCACCCCTGTAGCCCCCTCCCCCGCTACCAAAACCCTGCCACACAAACCCAAAACAGTAGGTTATCGCTGCTCTGTCAGGGTCTCCCAGAGCTTGTAGGGAAGCCCATCTTTTCAGTGGTGACAGGCTGATTTAAGCATGTGCATTTAATTGATGGGCTTGTCCTGCTGGTGGCTGCTGAATTTCATTCAGACACTTGCCCAGTGCTGTGACCTCGGTGACACCGTGACTATGGTGTTGGCTCTGCCTTTGACCTTGCTGATGACACGCGGTGAGCACTATGGATCTCCCACCCTGCCTCCCTAGAAGGGACCCCGGGGACTGAAGCATCCTGATGAGAGGAGGGTGATGTGCAGGGGAAGTTGCTGGTACCCACGGGACCCCGTGTGACTCGCATCTTGGTTTTCTTTGCCCTGAGAAGGGAGAAAAGCTCTGTGCATACATGGTGAGGATCAGGAGTGTAAAAATCCAGGGAAAACTAGCAGCTCTGACATACAGTCCTGAGCTTTGGCAGAAAATCATTCTTTGTCCCTGTTAAATATGTGACATCCCAGCCCAAAACATTATCCCTCTCTCCCTGGTCAAAGGATGGTTTAGTCTGGCCTTAATTCCCAGGTGGCAGGGCCTCCTGACCTGGCTGGGACTGTGTGTCCCTGCTGGGGACGTGATGCTCGACCAACTTGTCCTATTGCAGTACCAGCAAGGCTTGTCCTGAGTAACCTGCATGTGACTATAGGCAAAAATGCTGCAGCTGGCCAAGCACTCCTGGGTGGAAAGGACCAGAGCCCCTTGTCAGCATGACACTGACCCATGGGATGTGGAGAGGAAAGGGTGACAGAAGAGCCTGTGTCTGATCCCAGTAATTTTCTCTGGTAGTCAACAGGAAATGGATCCTCCAGCCATGAGGCTGCTGCAGGGAGAGGCACAGGTCCGCACCCGGGTGTGCTGTGCAGACCTGTGTCTTCTGTGCGTGATGGCACTCTTGCACACTCTTTGGCACAGATGGATGTACTCTGGTACACAGAGCCACTTGCCGGCTGGGAGGCTTGCGCCACAGCTGTCGCTGGGCTCCAGCACAGCCACGGTGTGTGATCTTCCTCTTATCACCTCTGTCTGCTCTGGTCCCCTCCAAGAAGGAGGCTGAGTTTAGCCGGAGAGCCCCTGGAAAGGGGTGATGCCAGGGGGAAGGTGAAGGGAAAGGACATGGGGAAAAGCCTGTTTGAGCTTCAGCCCCTAGCATTAGGGGAATTGCTAGTCTGAGAAGCAGCCTGCAGAGGACATGTATACATAGCATCATGTGTGTAGCTTGTCCTGTCCACATTCAGGAACTGGCCAAGCCTGTGGGCCCTGCAAGGGCAGTGGCACTAGCTGCTGCCAAGTGACCATAGCCATTCTTAGAAGAAATCCCTTCCTGGCTTCCAGGAAGCTCTCCACCCTGGAGAGTCAAATTGGGAAGAGGCACAGCTGGGGGTAGCCTGGAGGGGCATGTTTGGCTGTACCCAAAGGCAGGTTAGTTGGGCAGACAGCTCACCTGCAGATATGAGCTGTGGTAGCGCCAGGTAACCCTCCCACAGCCAGCGGTGGGGGTCAGGCTGCCAGAGGGCTGATAAAACAAACAGGTTTGCCTGGAAGGCAGCCTTGGAGCCTGGAGGAAGCCCTCCCCCAGCATCACTCCTTATCTCAGCAGTGCTGGCACACGGCAGTGCTCCCAGCCTGTCTTTCTACCCTGTCTCCCTGCAGTGGACTTGAGCCAGTGGCGTCATCTCTACCCCTCCTGCCACTGGGTGCTTTGGGAGACAAGGGCTTTGCCACAGCCCAGCCAGGCTCCCTGCCCGGTTTGCTGCCTTGCAGAGTTTGTGGCATTGCCCTGATGACTGTGGCCAGGTTGCGCACACACACACTCACACACATACACACACGCGTCCGCTCGTGCATGTACAGGGCTGTGGCAGAAATGGGTGAGTCAGGCAGGAGGAGGGGGTGAATCACAGGGGAATGAGTCAGCAGGAAGCAGAGGGCAGGTGCTCTCCCAGGGCTGGGCTTTAAGGGAGCCCAAGGGCCTGGCAGCCCATGCTGGGTCCTCCAGGTGATGGGGTGAGGGTGCTGGAGGAGAGCTGGGAAAGCTGCAGGGCTTAGCAGGTGGAGGCAGAGCCTGTGGCTTGGGCAGCAGAGCAGTGGGAATGGGCCAGGATCCATCTCGGCCACGTGCCGAACTCATTCTCTGCCTGCATCTCCTCCAGCCATAGGTATGTTGCTGTCCCAGAGGGGACTGGGGCATCCTCTGTGCTGAGGCTTTCTCAGGAGGGACCGAAGACTAGCACCACAAGGGAGAAGTGTGGTGACCAGGTATCCCAGCCTCAGGTGCATGGGGTGGATCCCTGTCCCCAGGAGGCAGTGGGGTGTCCAGCCAGCCCTGGGCAAGCTGAGCAGGTCTCTGTCCTGGTTGGATCCTGCCCAGTAACCTTCCCCTCTGCTCTGAGAGAGCAGGGAGAGGATGGAAAAATGAATGATCCCTGCTGGAGCAGAGAGGGATAAACAGATAGCTCTAGATTGAGGGAACACAGCGTGGGGGAAGAGCTGGGACAGGGATGATGCGCAGATCTGGGGGCACGGTTGGTTGTTGGCTCTGAAATCCCTTGTGTGATCTGGGCTTTGCTGCAGATCCTGGGGGGTGCTTGGGGGGGATCGTGGATGGCTGCTTCCCTCATCCAGGAACCTGCTCTGGGCTGCTGAGTTTCCATCTACCCAGCTGGTCTCTGCTGAGTTTGACTCCTGCTGGTCCTGCTCGTCGCTCCTGAGGACAGGTCCCCTGTGGGCATGATGGAGGTAGGCCTGGTATCGGTGCCACAGCAGTGAATCCAAAGTTCTCTGTATTTAGGGCCAAACTTCTTGGAGCAGGTACTTGGGACTCCTGGCTCAGGATAGCCTAAGTATGTTGCAGTAGGCACCAAAGTAGGTACTTGGTATCGCTACCAACCAGAGCAAGGATCAAATACTTGAATGAAAACAGCCCCCACTCGTCTCAGTGTTGTGGTGAGTCTCTTTTTTTCAACATCCCCAAGGTGTGCAGGTGTGTGCTGGTTTTGGCTGGGATAGAGTTAATTTTCTTCATAGTAGCTAGTATGGGGCTATGTTTTGGATTTGTGCTGAAAACAGTGTTGATAATACAGGGATGTTTTAGTTACCGCTGAGCAGTGCTTACACAGAGTCAAGGCCTTTTCTGCTTCTCACACCACTCCACCAGCAAGTAGGCTGGGGGTGCACAAGAAGTTGGGAGGGGACACAGCCAGGACAGCTGACCCCAACTGACCAAAGGGATATTCCAGACCATATGACATCATGCTCAGTATATAAAGCTGGGGGAAGAAGAAGGAAGGGGGGACATTCGGAGTTATAGCGTTTGTCTTTCCAAGTAACCATTATGCATGATGGAGCCCTGCTTTCCTGGAGATGGATGAACACCTGCCTGTCAATGGGAAGTAGTGAATGAATTCCTTGTTTTGCTTTGCTTGTGCATGTGGCTTTTGCTTTCCCTATTAAACTGTCTTTATCTCAACCCACAAGTTTTCTCACTTTAACCCTTCTGATTGTCTCCCCCATCCCACTGGGTGGGGGGGAGTGAGTGAGCAGCTGCATGGTGCTTAGTTGCTGGCTGGGGTTAAACCGTGACAAGGTGTCTGCTGCTCGGGGCTGGCTGCAGGTACCTCCTGTCCTCCCTGGTGGCACCCTTGGCTGGGCAGGATGGAGACTAATGGGCTCCAGCACTCTCCAGAGATGCCCTGGAGCTCTAGCCCTGCCATGGGGCTGCTGGTGTGCTGCAGCACATCAGGGGCAGAGGCTGAGAGTGGTAGGTTTGTACAGCCTGGGAAAGGGAAGGCAGCAAAGGGGGCTCTCACCGCTGCTGGCAGCTGCCTGATGTGGGTTTGGAGAGAAGCTGGAGCCAGGCTCTCCTGGGAAGTGCCCAGGGACAGGATGAGAGACAACAGCACACAAGGGAAATTCCAATTAGATATTAGGAAAAGTATTTCCTCACAAGGGCAGTTAGACTCTGGAGCAGGGCCCAGAGAAGGGGGGGCAGTCTCCACATTTGGAAACCTCCAGGGGCAAGCCCTGAGCAACCTGCTCAAGGTTGGCCCCACTCTGAGCAGGACTGGACTGAAACCCCCTGAGGTCCCTTCCTACATGTGTTGTTCTGCAGTTCTCAGGGTGCTTGGCAATGCAGCAGCTTATGGCCCGTTGGACTGACCAGCTTGTAGGTGAATGGAGGGTTTGGGGGGTTGCTGTGTCCATCCCATTCTCCTGGCTTGGTTTGTCTCTCATCCGTATGGTATTAGCAGTGCTGGGGGACGGAGGCACTGCCTTAGCATTGCCCAGCTCATTGCTTTGCCCCCACCTATCTTAGCCATCTCTCCAGAGGACCGTGTTATTCCCTCCCTGTGTGAGCACAAAAAGCCCATTGGCAGTAAAGCACAGAGCGATAAACCATCTGCCCTGCTCCGCTGGCAGTGCAGAGCTGTAATCTGTAGGGGGGTGCTCACGTTGTTGGGAGGCTGGGGAGGACACTGTCCCCAAGCCCTCTGGCTGGAAGGGTTCCAGGTTTATCTTCCCTGTAGTGCCTGTCCCAGAGACAGTGGCAATTGTGGGGCAAGTCACCAGTAGCCTTTTTAAAGGCTCCAGCTGCCTGACCACCCCGAGCAGATCGAGGCTGAGATGAGCCCAAAGGACTATTTGGAAAGAATTACTTGCTCCCAGTATTTTCTGTTTCTTTGCTAGCCTTTTATTCTCATGGCTACTCTTTTCATGATCCTGTCCTTCTGCAAGGCTGGCTGCTGGCAGCCTCATCAGCCTTGTCTTCAGAAACAACTTTGCTCTGCGATTTATTGAGTCTCCAAGCTTTGACCCTGGTGCCTGATGCTGCAGAAGCCTGTGTCTGGTGTGTAAGTGCTCAAAGGGTTTTTAGTGTTTGCCCCATCCCATCTGCAAGAGTAACGAACCAGAGCAAAGGGGGCTGCATGTAGCCATGGCTCCTGGGCAGAGCTGACCCGCAGCAGTAGCTACATCTGCCTCCCTGTCCAGCAGAGGCTGGGAGGATGTCTAGGCTCCCCAGATGCTTTTATGTGGGTTTTCAAGGTCTAGGACGTTCCCATGAGCTTGTGTTTGTCCCCAGATCCCTTCTCAAGTTGCTCCTCTCAGCCTTTCCCTTGGGCTCGTTGATGCTGGGCTGCTGTCTCTGTCAGAGCACTGTGCGCTCTACCTTCCCCCAGCAGTCTGCTTGTTACTCAATACCGCTCTGGGCACTGTTGCGTTACTTGAATATCCCTGTTACAACACTTGCACGCATCAAGAGCAGCAGGGTCTGGTGGTCTGAGCCAAGAGGCCCCTGGGGTCTGTTTTCAGTTGCATGGGTAAATCACTGCATGGCCGGGGACAAGCTGGCTCCTGGTAGTTCGTGGAGAGCTCTTGGGTCTCTCGCGGGCTCTGTCTCCCTAGGAAGGCTAGATCTGGGGGGACATCTGTGTCCCCAGCAGCACAGCTGCCACCAGAGTTGAAGGTGTTTTGGACCTGGTTGCCATGGTTAAGCTGGTTTCTGAGATCTCTGAGCTTTGTGTGTTCCCACGGAAGCAGCACAGCAAAACATGGGCTGCAGCAGCAACAGCAAGCAGAGTTTGCACAGGGGCCTTGGTGTCTTGCAAGGACTGATGTGGGGGCTCGTGTCCTGCTCAGGAGGGTTGTCTGGGGATGCAGCTGCGTCTTGAGCCCATCCCTGTTTACTATCGCTTGTGTAAAGGTGGAGGATGCTGATATGCTGGTGCCCCAGTGCTGCGTAGTCCCTGCAGGCTGCACTTGCCAGTTAGCCCCAAGGGCAGGTCCTCTCCAGCCTCCACCTGACATGAAGCACCAGTCAAGCCTTGGCTTCCTTGATGCTACTATCTCTATGCAATGTCTGGGGTCCAGGTGGGTGCCCCCTTCCATCCCGAGGGCATCCTCGGGCGTGTGCGTTGCTCGGAGCCCTGGCAGCCCTGTGGGAGCCCAGCCCCTGTGGAGGGGGTGGCGGATGCACCAGGCAGAGGGCTCTTCTGTCAGCAGGACCCTGCGGGTGGTTTGGGGCATGTGGACCAGGATGTTTGCTGGTTCCATGGGGTGAAATAGGAGCTGGGCTGCTGGGCTGTGCCTCCCACTGCCCTGCATATGGGTATACCTGCAGTCGGACACACCAGTCCTTCCTACCTCCTTGTTTCCCTTCAAAGGGGCTTGCGCGCTCATGTGTTTGCTTCCATTACAGGCAACAGTATGAGTGTTCAGGTGACAGCTATGACACCCTTTTCCTAATGCCAGCAGGGGTGTTTCTCTCTCACCTTCAGTCCCACTGGAAGGAAAGACTTTCCCTTTCCCTGACAAGGCACAGGACATTGAATTCATGGTGGAAATGCTCTTTCTCTCCAGTAGCCCTGGATGTGTCCAGCTCTTTACAATCAAAGATGTACAAAGCCTCACCCTTACAGCCCAAATCCCTGCCCAGCCCATGTCACCACTCTGGCCTGTGCTAGACTTGAGACTTTCTAAATCACAGCCGGAAAGGGGTGAGTGAGTTGGGTGGGTGTGCACAGCCGTGTGTGTGTGTGTGTGTGTGTGTGTGTGTGTGTGGTATCTCCTCCCCCTGTGCCCTTACAGTAAAAGGAAGTGTATCATAAGAGGGGTTGCGGTGGGGACGGGCAGTTCCCACAATGTAAATGCTGCATGCACAATCCTTGCTGCCTTCCCCACCACAGGCACTCTTCCCATGTGTAGCTTTGATGCCTGTGTCCAGAGCTGCTTGGGGTAATGCAGCATCCCCAGGACCTTCTCCGCTGCTCTGCGGTACCCTGGTGACTGTTCAGAGGAGGTAGGGAAAGATGATGTTGCTGTGGCTCTCCCAGATAGGTGTCAGGGACTCATCAGTGGGGTGTGTGCAAGGAGACTCAGGCTGGCAGGGCTGTAGGTGGGTGGCAGTTGGGGATGGGGGGAGACCAGGGTAAGTTATGGTATGAGCTGCAGTGATCAGGAGGCAACAGAGCACAGGTAAAGAGCTGGGGACATTGGGGACATGCACAGGGATGCATGTAAACAGGGCAGGGTCTGATGGTGGAGGAGGATGGGGTTGGGGTGGGAGTGAAAAGGAGCACACTTTAGGGGATGCAGGGCCTGGCTGCCATGTGAAGGATGTAGGGAAGGTGAAGGATTGTGCATCCAGGATCAGGCAGTGTGGAGGGCTACAGGGCATTGGGGTACAGAAGGAGCTGGCTTGGTAAGGAGAGAAGATGGGGCTGTGGCTGGCTGTGGCTGTATGCAGTGGTGGCCGGAGGGAGAAGAGAGGAGACAGCAGAGGTGGGAGCAAAAAGGGTCCTATCACCTGCTGACTGCCGTGCTGTCTTCTCCCCACTTGCAAAACATCAGCCCCCCCAGAGCCCCTTTTCAGGGGCTCATGTTTCTGTACCCTGCTTGTAGTGATGGAGAGTGGGCTGGGCTGTTCACACTGCGTGGTTAGATCACACTTCCCGTGGCGCATGGCCTGGGACAGGGAGCTGACGGGATGGGAGTTAACAGTAAGCAACTGCTTTTCCAGTGGGGTTGAGTTAAACAGATCAGGATAGGGTTCCCCAGGGCCTCTGATGCAGACGCTAACCCCAGGGCATCAGTCCTCTTGGGACATCAGATAAAAAGGACTGTTAATGCTAACATCTATGCATCACTTAGTATGGTGAGGGTCTAGTCCTGCTTGGACCTGGGGGATGCCTCCCTTGGACAAATGTCCTTATTGAACTTGAAACATGGCAGCACGTTGGTGCCCTGGTCATGGCTGGAGACCCCAGGTGTCATGCAAGTGCAGAGCAGAAGTGGTCCCTGCCCCTCTGCCAGGACCCATTTGGCTTCTCGTGGCCATCCTGTGACCGGCTGCACATGCACATGACTTTGTAATCTCCAACGGTGGAAAATTTTCCATCGGTTGCAGTTGGCAGTGAGATCTGGAATGGAGCAGCCGGTCTGTGTGGTCATCCAGTGGCTGAGGTCCCCATCCCTTGGGCCACCGCGCCCCAGAGAGGGATGGGAGGACTGGAAGGGAGCCAGCTGTCACTGTCTCTGCGCCTGGGCGGCCAAGGGCTTGCTTTCCCTGCAGCAAAGCTGTGGGCACTTTCTTTGTTGCCCCAGGGTGACTGCCGCGGCTGTCGTGCTGCTGCAAGGTCAATTCTGTTGGGCTCTGCAAATTCCCCTGGCGGTAAAGCTTGCAGGCGTGGTGCCGGCTGTGCCTTCCCCCCCCCCCCCCCCGGGAGAGGTGGCGCGCGCCAGCTACCCTGAGATGAAAAGACACAGCTTTTTATGAAGCAAGGCCAGCCCGGAGGAATTTTCCCCTCGTGGCCAGCTGTTGTCTTGGGCCTGGCTTGCATCCTCCAGCACTTCCTACCACATGCTGCCTTGGGGAAGGGAGCGGGGGCTGACCCACCCTCTAGACTCCCTGCTCCAGGCGAGTGGGTGCCGCCTTGGGCTCATGGAGTGAGTAGTCACAGTGGAGCCCAGCAGCATCCTACTGCCTCTGCAGGGATCCTCTTGGGCAGTGGAGAGTTTTCCCCACCCCCAGCTGTGCCGCTGCCTCTTTGTTTTCTGGCAGAAGCCTCCATGCCTTCATTGCCGTTGAGGCGCCAAGCAGGAGCCTACATGTGCCGCGTGTGTGTCCCACCGGGAATGTGATGCGGGCTGGCAAGCCTGCCGGGCCAGGCATCTCCCTCGCGGGGCTGTGGAGGCCAGCCAGCAGCTTCGGGAGTCTCCTTTCTGTGGGCTGTTCCTCCAGTCGAGCAGGGCTTTGAGGCTGCTGGTTTCCTCCGCTAAAGCCTTTTTCGCGTTGGCAGCATTTCTGCACCTTGCCACAAGTGGAATAAGTTGGATGGGAAGGGGCCAGTCCTCGGCTCGGCTCTGCTGGGGGCTCGGGCTCTCCGTTGTGGTCCTCCCTCACCGTCGCTCCCACTGAGAAGGCACCTGAGATTAGAGCAGCGCCAGGGGCTGCAGAGCCGGATATAGCGGTGGCTGAGGATTGCTTGTGCTGCCCCTGCCTCTCTGTGTATTTGATCTCTCGACTTCCAGCGGGGACTGAATTCCTGTGCTGGATTCTGGGCTCGGCTCTTGTGAAAGGATCCAATTATTTCAGAGCTTTGAGCATCTCCATTTGCTGCCCGTATTTGCAGTCCCCGGGTCCGTGCTGGCTGGAATTCCAAGTGATTAACGTGGCTGTGACATCCCTCCTAGGGGTGTTATCCACTGTCCCCCACCCCTCCCCTCTTCCTCCTCCGGCAGCAAGCAGACGGGCAGAAACAAAGGTCTGTCCTCAACCTGGGCTGTCCTCCCTGTGAGCAGCTGCTGCATGGGATTTCCCTGCCCTGCCTGCTGCAGGTTTCCTGGGCTCCCAGTTGAACGCTGGAACTGGGCAGCTGTGGGCTGTATTGCCAAGGTTTGAGCCTGCTGGGCTGGGTGGGCAGGGGGTGCTACCAGCTTTAGAGACCTGCCTGATTGTCCTGCCGGTTCTTAAACTGCTTTTCATTCTTTGACTGCTTTCCTGGGGAGAGGGGCAGCCGTGCATGGAGGGGAGGCTGGTGGGGGGGGGGGGGGGGGTTGGACATGGGGGAAAGCTGTACACAGGTGGCCATTGCATAGTAGGATCTGCCTGCAGACCCTGTGAGCCCCCCTTCCCAGCTGTAGGCTATTGTCAGCATTGCTGCCTGCATGCGAGGCACCCGGACAAGGTATGCGGAAGCAATCCATGCCAAGACACAGGACATCAGATGGAGCAGGGTGAAGCCCCTGGGGCCGGGAGCTCTGTTTCAGCTCCCCGAACTCCCAGGAGAGATTTCATTATGTTATCCTGGGTCGGCTGAGCAGAAGGGCTCAGTCACCACATCACGCACCTGCGCGTGGGCCTGGGGAGGCACCACATGCTGGGCAGACCTCAGCCCCTGGGGAGCCGCAGGGCAGCCAGGCACTCGGGAGCCTGCTGCAGCCTGGAGCCCCAGCAAGGCACCCTGCAGGGAGGGCTGCTCTGTCCCTGGGGGCTTCTGCACCCAGTCAGCATCCTCTCCTGCGGGATGGGAGGAAGGGCAACAGCAGTGCCTCCCGGACATGGGTGCTGCAGGGCAGAGGGAGGTGTTGGGTCTGTCTCTGTAGAAGCTGTTTCTGGTGGTTTCTAGGAGCTCGCGCTCCTAACATGGGCACTGCCTCTTGCCCCATCCTTCCCTTCTGGGCTCAGGCTTCCTTCTTGTTATCAGCACAGGGGCCAGCACTGAGTGAGGCTCTGTGGCTGCATAAATCTGGCATGGCAGGAGGCCTCCTGAGGACCCCCAAGAGCAGCACTTGCTCTCGCAGTGGGGCAAGGATGCTCCCTCCCTCTGCATCCTCCCTCCTTCCCTCTCCCTTGCTTCCACCAAGTGTGAGCTTCTTCCTCCACGACCTGCATCCCAGGGGAGTGCCAGAGCCACATCCACACTGGTCATCTTTCCCTTCAGGCACAGTTTGCTCCTGTAGCATCTCTCTAACCGGCTTTTCTCCAGGATTGCCACCTCTCCTAGGGATGGTGCAGAAGTGGTCCCCAGCCTCATGCATCTGTCTCTCTCCTGATGGTGGTACACCTGATCTCTCAGGCTGTGGAGAAACCCTTCTCTGGGTGGCAGCATCGCTGCTGGGGCCACCATCCTTCAGGGGTGTGATGGAAACTTTCTGCCTGCAGGCACTTCTCAAGCTCTGCTCTTAGCCTGTGCCAGGTTGCTTGTGGGTTTGCACTTCCACTGGTTAGATTTCCTTCCTTCTCCTTGGGTTCAGATAGGACTGATGGAGCTGTGACTTATCCTCCAGGCAGTCCGTTTCCAGCAGTTTCTGTTGCTTCTTCTCTTGTCTTGTGCTCTGCTCATACTGAGGATGATTATTGTAATGACGGCCCCTCTCTTTCCTGGCTGTGTGGTTCCTGCTTCACTCCCAGTGAGGCTGCGAAGGTCTCCTTAGCACTTCCCAGGAGAGGGAGCAGGAGGGAGGAAGGCAGCAAAAGCCAGTTTGGGTTTTTTTGTGGTCTAAATGGTGCAAGGACCCCTCTCGGCCCTGCCAGCCGCCAGGCATGGTGCTCTGCCCCAGGCAGCAATGCCCAGACCAAAGTCTCTTGTTCCCCATTTGTGTGTCCCCTTGACTGGCTGGCAGTGCTGCTCTGGGAAGCCGCATAGATCCCCGCTGGACAAGCGTGGCCCCTTTGGGTACAGCTCTTCCTCTCCTCCTTGCAGCAGTGCCATGCTGCCAGCCCTGCCAGGCTCCTCTTTCCAAGGGCTCTGCCTGTCCTGCCCCTTGGCAGATGCCCCTCTGGCTGGCAGAGCTGCCCCTGCACCCATCCTGCTTCCTTTCTGGCTGGTACAGTACAGTTAAAACAGCAACAGATCCTTTTGCAGGCTGCAGCCCAGCATGTGGTACAGCTGCTGCATAGCCCAGCCAGGGACCCTTCCTCACCCGCCATCCTGCTCTGTTGCTGCCAGACTGAGACCACAGTCTGTTAATCCTGGGCCCCCCCTGGATGTGCTAATAGGAATGTAACCAGCAGGTAAGTCAAGTCCCTGACCCCCCCCCATGCCTGGCTGTGTCATCCCTCATCAGGGTCTGGTGGCTTGGTGTCCCTGGGGAATGCAGTGTCTCTGCCCCAGCACCTGGGACATGCTCCCTCCCTGCAGGTCCTTTGGCACTGAGTGTATTGTGGCTGTTGAAGTGTAGTGCCCTTCCTCAGGCCTCGCTGGGCTGGAGGAAGAGAGGAAAGCTGTGCCTGGCATAGCTCTGGACCCAGGTGCTGGGAGACCCTGGAAAAACCACAGGCCCCCTCCTGCCCTCTGACCATCAAGGGGCCCTGGGATCTTGGCAGGAGCAGGGCAGAGAGCAGGAGGAGCTCTTGCTGGGCTTCCCCCCACAAGCAAAGCCCTTTAAGTCCTATCTTAGAACACCAGCACAGGCTGAAACACTGACAAAATCACGATCACTTGGGCTTAGGAGGGGCCGAATCCTTGGCTTGGGCACATGGAGCCCCACGTGCTGTGTCCAGGGGATAGATACCTGTGCTGCTCAGCTGAGCTGGTGAGGACCTGGACCTGGCTCTGTCCCATCCAGGTGGCCAGAAGCAGGGCTCCAGAGGTGCCCGGCTCAGGGGGAGGAGAAGTTAGAGGTGACCAGGTGCTGTGTCCCCATCCCTGCTGTGGGTGCAGGAGTCCCTGGTCCCCATGTTGCTCTCTGGCTCTATAGGGGGACGGTGGACTCCCGCTGGGTGCTGTAAGAGGTTGAGCCCTGCTGTGAGCTGGCTGGGCTCTCAGTGGGGAGGAGCTGCCCTGGGAGGCAGAGCTAAACACAGCCAAGAGAAACCCCAAAGGCTAGGGGAAGGGGGAAGGGAACCTCCCCTGACCACGGTGCCATGCAAGAGCATGAGGAGCAGTGCTGTGCTCCAGCTGCTCCCCGTCCCAGGCTGCCGGGCAACCCTCCAGGAGGATGTACAAGGAGGTCCCAAGGTGTACTTGGAGACACTTTTGGGGTGGGCTGGGGAATCCTGGCATTTCCCAGCACAGTGCTTCGGGCGACAGTATCTGGGTTGGCAAAATGAGGTGCAGCCCCTTGTGCTAGACGTGTGCATTACTGGCTAGTGCTGGCATCACCTGGTGACTGGTGTTGAGGTCTCCGCTGGGATGGATTTGTGGTGTCAGCATGTCAGCCTCTCCCAATGGACCCATTCTCCTGAAAGGCAGCTGCCGCTGGGGAGCGAAGGGCTCAGCCTGCCTGCATGAGGATTCAGGAAGGGCCGTGACTGCAGAGGGATGTGGGAAGGAGAAATAAAGGAAATTGCATATTTGTCCCAGCATGGACACGTGCAGTAAGGATATGTGTCGTGGTTTAACCCCAGCCAGCAACTAAGCACCACGCAGCCGCTCACTCACTCCCCCCCACCCAGTGGGATGGGGGAGAGAATCGGGAAAAGAAGCAAAACCTGTGGGTTGAGATAAGAACACTTTAGTAGAACAGAAAAGAAGAAACTAATAATGATAATGATAACACTAATAAAATGACAACAGCAATAATGAAAGGATTGGAATGTACAAATGATGTGCAGTGCAATTGCTCACCACCCGCCGACCAACACCCAGTTAGTCCCCCGAGCGGTGATTCCCCACCCCCACTTCCCAGTTCCTATACTAGATGGGACGTCACATGGTATGGAATACCCTGTTGGCCAGTTTGGGTCAGGTGCCCTGGCTGTGTCCTGTGCCAACTTCTTGTGCCCCTCCAGCTTTCTCGCTGGCTGGGCATGAGAAGCTGAAAAATCCTTGACTCTAGTCTAAACACTACTTAGCAACAACTGAAAACATCAGTGTTATCAACATTCTTCTCATACTGAACTCAAAACATAGCACCGTACCAGCTACTAGGAAGACAGTTAACTCTATCCCAGCTGAAACTAGGACAATATGGCTTTCTCCTGCTGCACTGTGCTGACTCTTGCTGCTGGTTGCTGATTTTGCTTCCCAGCAGTTGACTGTGCCACACAAGTCATGGTACAAATCTCCTCCAGGGATGGAGGAGGGAAGCAGCAGCCTGGCAGAAGAGCTCTTCACCTTCCAGGCAGGCAGAGCACAGCATGTTACCACCTTGGTGTCTGCCCACAGCTGCTTTTCTACTTGCCTTTGTGTAGACCCCATGCGGGGTCCCAGGAGGAGCTAATCTTTACAAAGAGCTTTTGTTGAGGCTTTGGACCAGAGGTTTGTTATGCTATGGTGTTGATTTGCCCTCCTGTGAGTGCTCCTTGAGAGCTGGCATGTCGCATCTCTGTTCTGGCTGGTTGCTGGTGGTGCCCTTCCCCGGCACTGCCAGCGATGGCTTTTGGGCTGGCCGGTTCTCGAGGACTGGCCATGAGTGCCTGTTAATTACAAATCTTATTGGAAATGAAATGAAAGAACAGCCCATTTCCTGGGGCAGGCAAGGTCAGGCGGTGAGCACAGTGAGTGACCTGCTGAAGCTGGCTTTCCACCTGCAAGATGACAGGATGCAGAACTTGCAGGGTGCCAGAAAGGGGGTGCACTTGGGTGTTTGGTGCCTCTGAGCATCCCTTCAGGGATTTTGTTCAACTATCTGCCTGGCCCTGCTGTTTCCAGATTCAGAGCAGCGCTCATGGTCGGGATGCCCAGCAGGACAGATGGCAGCGTTCCTCTGGACATCCACTGCAGCGAGCCCCCAGCCAAAGGCTGCATGGGGAGGGAGATGGGATGGGCATGGTCCCCAGGGATGGGCAGCGTTTCCTCCTTCACCTGGAGGTTCCTGGGCCAGCAAAGCTCACAGGCTACCCCTGCAACAGATGGGCTGAGGGTGGAGGTGCCCGAGGGCTCCTGCCCACTCTGAAGGTGTTGCACCATGAGCTGCTGCCCGGGCTGACTCTCATTGTCCTCTTCCAGGCATCAAAGCTATGGTGCTGGTGGATTATGACTGCAGGGGAGCTGCGTTGCATCTGCAAATCTCCTTTGTACATCAAGGGCACTTCTGAGCAGGTGAGTGCTGTGCACATGAAAGGACTGCTGTCTTTGAGCTGGGGGAAGCTGGTGGGGGGCCATCATGGCTTAGGGCTGTTGCTGTCAGGCTCCCAGTTTCTGCCTTCCCTGCTGGGCATCTCTTATTGGAAGAAAGCAATTGTAAGCTCTTCTCCTTGTCCACAGGGCCAGAAAGCATCCTGTGCTGTGGGTGAAAGGGGCGGGAGGTGGACATGAGACCAGCAGCTAGCTGGAGGCCCAGAGGTTGCTGATCTGTAGTGTCTTGGAAAGCAAGCCATGAAATGGTCACCAAAAAGCAGCAGGGAATTGTTCGTATGCACAGGTTTTCATACAGGAAGGCACGCAAAGGAGGAGTAAAATATGAGCAAGGTATGAGAGTTCACAGCTTAGCTTAAAGTATTTGTGGTTTAAATGAAAATCAAGGTGATAACACTGCCTGAGATGGCCTAGATGTATGTGGCCTTTGGGTTTGGGAGGGTGGGAGAGGCTAAGCCTCAATGCTGCCTTCTCTGCCCGTGTGACCCTGCAGGCAGGCAGTACCCTCCTGCTCTTCTGGTAAGCATCTGAATCACTCCAGCCCTGCGTCTCCCCCTTTCCTTCCCCTCAGAGCTGCTGTGCAGACTGAAGAGCTGGAGAGGATGGTACAGAGGTTCAGAGGCACACCATGATGGTGGGAGCCGTTCCATGGCAGCCGCACCATTTCTGGGGGGTGCCTGGCTGGCAGGTGTCTTCAGCTAGTTGTGCCAATGACTGCCTCCTGTGGGACTGGGAAGTTAATCCAGAGCGGAGTGGGGTTCTGCTGCAGAGGGGTGAGTGAGGGGGGCAGCCAGGACAGGCTGCAGTGTGGCAGGTTACGCAGAATCACAGAGGGGTTGAGGTTGGCAGGGACTTCTGGAGGTCATCTTGTCCAACCCCTCTGCTCAAGCAGGGCCACCTAGAGCCATTGCCCAGGACCATGTCCAGGTGGTTTTTGAATATCTCCAAGGATGGAGACTCCACAACCTCTCTGGGCAACTTGTTCCAGTGCTTGGTCACCCTCACAGTGGAAAAGTGTTTCCTGATGTTCAGACAGAACCTCCTGTGTTCCAGTTTGTGCCCATTGCCTCTGGTCCTGTCACTGGACACCACTGGAAAGAGCTTGGCTTCATCTTCTTTGCACCATCCCTTCAGGTATTTATATACATCGATAAGTTCCCCCCCCCAGCCTTCAGATCTCCAGGCTGAACAGTCCCAGCTCTCCCAGCCTTTCCTTATAGGAGAGATGCTTCAATCCCTTAATTATCTTAGTGGCCCTTTGCTGCACACTCTCAGGTGTGGCCTCACCAGTGCTGAGTAGAGAGGAAGGAGCACCTCCCTCAACCTGCTGGCAATACTTTGTCTAATGTAGCCCAGGATACCGTTGGCCTTTTTTGTGGCAAGGGCACATTGCTGGCTCATGGTCAACTTGGTGTCCACCAGGACCCCCAGGTCCTTTTCTGCCAAGCCGCTTTCCAGCCAGTCAGCCCCCAGCATGTGCTGGTGCATGGTTATACCTTTCATCACTCCTTTTAAACAAAATCCCCGGGCTCAACCACCCTGACCTGCCACCTTCCCATCCCCATCATGGTGGGGGTCAAAATACCATGTGCATCCTCGCTCTCCAGATGGCCTTGACCCACTTGGAGAACCACTTCCCCTATCGCAATGCCTGCCCCTAAGCCTTTGCTCTGCAGGAGCAGGCATTGCTGTGGGGACAGGCAAAGGGCAGAGCTGCCAGGCATGGGCTGTTTGTCAGGCTCTGGAGCTCCTCAGCCTTCCAGTGGCTTTTCCTGCATCTCCTCAGCTCTCGCAGCCATTTCAGTATTTATCATGCCAGAAAAACTCGTGGCTAGGATTCTCACAGCTCTGAAACTGGGCTGAAAATCAAAAGTGAGGCCCCATGCAGCAAGGAGGTCAGGCCCTCAGGGCAGGTGGGTGATATATGGATGGTACAGGAGCCCATGGTGGGCTCTGCAGCCCCTGATACCATCCAGCTGCTAATTGAGGTGGTGGAGGTCTCTGGTCCAAGCTGGCAGAGCTAACTGTGATGTTAGGTCAGGTTCCTGTCCCCGCCATGGGGCTGGCAGCATAGGGCGACAGCCCTGCCTCATTCAGCGCGTGCTGCCAGGGCAGGTCTTCTTGGTGAGCGCTGGGAGATCTTGTTGCTGTTACCCAAAGGGGTGATTACAGGTCTGAGCCCCTGGGACTGGTCTGACCCACCTGACTCCTGCGCTCCAGAACAGTACTAGCATGTCAAGTCCCTGGCAGAGGGCAGGCCCCTTTCTCCCCACTTGTCCAGACTTGTCCCCAGTAGCCTCCAGACCAGCTGAAGACTCCTCTCCATGCTCAGCCCGGGAAGGAAGTGCTGATCCTGCAGGTAGATGATGCCACAGGGTTCCCTGGAGAGCCACACCAGCCTGGTTCCTCCTCCTGTCAGAGTGGGGCTGTACAGGTATTGTCCCAAAACGGGGTTCTTCACCCGGTGTGCGAAGAGCCGATAACACACAGAGCCGAGATATTTGTTTATTTCATGTTTGCACAGAGATGGGTACCAGGTGGTAACTCCACACAGCTAGCACCCCTCGGTGAACACACGGAGAACATTTATACACCCCGCGCAACAGCGATCAGTACTTTTACAGTTTCGCTCACCCTTGCTCCTATTGGTTCTCGCAAGCCTCGTCTCAGCTTAAAGTCACAGCGTCCTCCTCTTTTATTGCGCATGCGCCTTGAGGAAGGGGCTGCTGTTGGTAGGGGGCTTTCCCTACCCGAGGGCGGGGTTTTTACTATGTTAATTAGGATAGTTCACTCAAAGTTTGACTTTATCAGTAGTAGAGTTTCCCTTGTGCTTATCTGGGTACTCCCTTCTCTCAGGGTCATGCCTCGTTAACTCCTTCCAGGGGTTAAGTAGCATCCTTTGTTTTGTTTCTTGCATAATCTCCAACAAATCCGCCCTTTGGGACTTAGATAAATAATTCATATTTCAAATAAGTCTCACTTAGATCTTTTCATTCTAAAATCTCCATCCTTGGGAGGCTTCAGGATTTTCCAAAACTGCTCATTGGTTCCTTCCCATTGCCATATGTCTTGTTGGAATTTTTCTCTATCCTTTATAGGGAGGCTTTCAGGTTTGAGGAATTTATCTCCCTCTGTCATGAGCATGCATGCCCTGGGTGATTGCATTAGAGCTATTTGCTTCATCATGAGCCAAACCTTAAAATACAATATGATTATAAGCAGTAAACTTAAACATGTTAGTGATAATAAGATCACAACGGGATGTAGCATGAGATTAAGAATGCCTGTTGCCGTGGGTGACCATCCGAGGAGGGCTTCCCACCATCTATGCTCTCCATCTTTATTCACCTGGTCCAAAACAGGATGTATCTCTTCTGTGTCATGGTGTGTGGAGGCTCAGGACATCACACACAGACCAATGTGATCAAGTGAAGCCCCTTTATTGTACAAATAGCTCGGTTTATATATTATTTCTAGTTCCTGCTCATGCGTAAGCCATCTGTTGATTGGTTAGCATGTGCCATCCACGCGCTTAGTTACACTTAATGATTGGTTATATCAACACTGTACACGCGCATAAACATAAGACACAATTGGTTATACTAACTAAAACATGCGAGACTTGTCTCAGTCTAATTGGTCAAGATAAACTGCCGAATTGAGGTTGTTTGTGCCAAGTTCTCTTTATCGTGGAATGCGCACCTGTGTTTTTCTAATTGGTATCTTTCTTTTTTTGTCTTCTTGTTTATTCTGTTCAAGGCCTTCTAAAGGCGTCTGGAATGCTCTTGCGACTGTTAGCTAAATATGTTCCCACAACAATTCCCCCTTTTTCTTTAAAAAGAGCATTAACAGATCTAGTCACCACCATCCGCGAACTCAGCCCAGCAATCGGTAGGTGCCAGCTTTACATGGGCGTCCCCACAGAGGCAACGATGGCCTTGCCGTACACCAGCCCGATGCTCTTCGGAAAGTCCTGGTATTTATACATTTGCAGAGGAACGGATTTCAGCACACGTGGCCAGCGGGTGCCGAAATTTGCCTCGGTTGAAACATGGGGAGCCTATGATGCATGCGCTCGCTGGCCAGGCGCGCTGCATGAGTCATAGCCATCCTGTCTATTGGTTCATGGGCTTTGTGATGCGGTTGCAATGCACAGAGAATCTTGACCTGTTATGTTGGCCAAGGTGACCTACATGTTAGTTTATGGCTGAGGTGGTATTCACATTGTCGCACCATCTAGGGTGTTCCAGATGATGATGGTCGTACAAATTGAGCGGGAGTCCATCGTGGGCCTGTGAACTCAGCCCTTTGCAAAGATCTATGAATACAATTAATTAAAACACAGTAAAAGCAACATTATACCTAATAAAATACACAAGAATAAAAGAAACCCCGATTTTTAACGAAGATACAAACCAACTCCTAAGTCCCCATCCCGCAGCTGAATGCTCTAAGCCGAAATGACAGCTTCCTTAATTGCGTTAAAGCTCTTGCAGCTCCTTCTTGCCTCTGCAGTTCTGTTATCTTGTTTATTAATTGCTCCACTGTCCAAGTTCCTCATGTCCGTTGTTTTTCTGATGGTTCAAAAGTCCTTTCATACTGCAGCTGTCACGTACTCCAGCCCACTCATGCTAACTGTGGCCTACTTATGCTAACTCTAAATAATCAGGCTCAAAGAAATGTTCCCCATTTTCCATGAAATCTCCCACAATTCCCCCCTTTTTGTTTATGAGCAAGCCAAGTTACATGAAATGCTTTTGCAATCATACGTTCAACTATTTTATGATACGTGGTACAATCATTACAACTGCTAATATTACAATTAAAATAACTAAGCCATGCATAAGCAAATCGTTTAACCATCCCGTAATTCCCAAACTTGTTAGCCATCCACTTAACCCTGTGTCAGTTATCGTGAGCCTTTTACTGTGAATCATATTGATATCGGGTGTTAGTAACGTAAGCTGTCTGAGGCTACATGGCCTCCCGTTAAGTTTTGATGGAATTCCTCTCCCATGCTCTATTCCCACAAATTAAAAATATCCCCGCAGGTAAAGCAGCTGGAACAGAAAAAAGAGTGTGATATTCTGGAATAGATATAGTTACACCAAGCTGTAGCATTTCTATATACAGGCAAAAAAGCATTTACATTCTGACCCTTTCGAGTGGTGTTATGGGTGTAATTAAACATCACACAGGCATTCATGATGACTGATCCTAAGAACTCTAACTCTTGAGGTTCTTGTATTACTTGAGGCAGGTGTGCATACAGCAGGAAAAGTAAACATGGTATCTCCTTGCTGTCGAGCTTTTTCTCGACAGCATTGTATCAAACTATGTGTATTTTTTCCCAAATTATTAAGTGAATCGTCACGGATTAGACAGAGGCACAGAGTTAGAGGGATTAGCAGGAGGAGGAGATACAGGTAGTGTAGTAAAGTCAGGTTCTGTTTTAAGTTCTGCAAACCCTGGAGAGGGAGTACCAGACGATTGGGGTGGGGGGGTGGGGGACGGCAGCGGCACGGCAGCGGTCCCGGCCGCGCAGAGGCCGTGGGAGGCAGCGGTGGAGGTAATGAGGGATATAAATCCAGCTCTTTTTCAGAGTCCACCCTGCCTGATGCAAAAGAATTATTATCGGAATCAGAATCCTGCTTGTTAGCGGCCTGCTTACAGACTGCCTCCTCAAAAGCAGTACCAGGTTGTATTGATATGATTTTCTCTGCTGGCTGTAAATGCACCAGCACAGTATAAATAAATTTCCATGTCGACAACAAGGTTTTAGCAAGCATTCGCGAGTCATGTGGAATTAAAGTTGACCCAGAAAATATATGGGACAAAACTGCCTGTGTAAAAGGAGATTTTAAACCATACTGAGCAATTGCAACCTTTGCTTCTTTTATGATTTTCCAATCAAATGGAACCCATTGATTAGGTCCACCCCCAGCCCCAGCAATAACCGGAAACGCTGTGGGAGCTGCTATGATTTCTCCCTCAATTAAGGCATCGCGAATAATTCCTCGCCATCTATTCCGGGGGTCCGTTGTTTCTGGAAAGGTGGGGATCGGTTCCCTGGGAGGTGGAGGAGGCAGAGGTATAGGTGTAGGACAAGGAAGGGGCAGAGGTAAAAAAGGAGGGTTTGAAGGAGGAGGGGGAGGGAAGGGGGGGGGGAAGGGGTGAATCAAAGGATACGGCTGGCGGTTTTTCTCGCTTCACAGCAGGCTCCAGCTGTGCCAGCTTTTCTATTACTGACTGCAACTGCTGTGAAGTGAGCTCCGGCCCCTCTTCGTGCTCTTGAGGCGATCCAGGCATAGACGGAGGCAACGGAGGGTATATGCTAGGTATAATTTGTTCATGTTGAGCGGCGATATCTGGGGGCTGTTTTTTCCTAGGCAGATTTTTACTCGCTTCCTGATTCTGTAGGGTTTCCTTTAAGCATACGGTTAGGGAGGCTTGGGAACTGTCAGATGGCTGATTAATATCGGCAGTCCCAGGGAGTGGAGCAGAAGTCAAGGGCACAGGAGCAGGCGGACAAGCTCCAGGAAAGCCAAAAGTCTCTGTCGCTGCATTATGTTTTTCTCCCTGTGTTTCCCCTTCGCTTGCAGTTGGAGAGAGCAGCAAAAGCAGACGCAGACGCTTTACAATCTGCTTTCATTTCTTGCAGAGTTGTCTTAATTAAGTTCCATAAAGTTGCAAGACCTTTAACTTCTTTAGACCCGTCACTAATTTCATCCATAGGGAGGTTCCGATAGCTTCCCGGGTACTAAGCTCAAAGGCTGTACCCACACTAATTAAAAGGTTTCTGTCCTTGTTCCATTGTAAAAGCCGCTTTAAACAAGCTTCATCATATTTTATGCCTCTCTTAGAGAGAATATTTTGAAGGAGATTTAGGACCGCTTCTTGCTCTTTGTCCAACCCCATCTCCTTCTCCGACTGCTCACCTGATTAGGGCGAGATTCCGTTTTTCTATTCACTTGCGTGCGCTTCCTTGTCTTCCCAGCTCAGCTGAGGCTCGTTTCATCCTGCCGGGGCAGCAGGGATTGTTTCGGCCAGCTTCTCCGCTCCCTCTCTCCGTCAGCTCCTGTCGTAGAATTCAACACTGATCTGAGGGTCCCTGTTCGGGTGCCAATTGCGGAGGCTCAGGACATCACACACAGACCAATGTGATCAAGTGAAGCCCCTTTATTGTACAAATAGCTCGGTTTATATATTATTTCTAGTTCCTGCTCATGCGTAAGCCATCTGTTGATTGGTTAGCATGTGCCGTCCACGCGCTTAGTTACACTTAATGATTGGTTATATCAACACTGTACACGCGCATAAACATAAGACACAATTGGTTATACTAACTAAAACATGCGAGACTTGTCTCAGTCTAATTGGTCAAGATAAACTGCCGAATTGAGGTTCTTTGTGCCAAGTTCTCTTTATCGTGGAATGCGCACTTGTGTTTTTCTAATTGGTATCTTTCTTATTTTTGTCTTCTTGTTTATTCTGTTCAAGGCCTTCTAAAGGCATCTGGAATGCTCTTGCGACCGTTAGCTAAATATGTGTCCACAACAATGGTGAACGGTGATTGAAGTCCTTTGTCCATCGTCTTGGGTATGTTCCAGCAACCGGTGCAGATCATTATGTGGTAAAAGTTTTTTTACCAGCGCAAGATTTATCCCAATGGGAGTAGGCAATAGATAAATCACACCCTATAATGTTAGTAAAGTTACAAACACAAGTATTTGAGTGATTATTTGTCCCAACAGTGATATTATCTACGACTATAAAATTACAAAGCATTCTTATACATCTTATTGTCATTGCGATTTGGTTTGAAAAGATCAGTGTTACTATCAACCAATATTATAACTATAGATAGTTCATTAGCCCATAGAGTTTTTAGAAAGTCTTAGCTTTAGTGGTCCCGTTGGTACAGATGTCCACTGTTCCTCTGGGGGAGCTCCCTTCACTCTCGTATAGTGGATCCAGGAGCTGATCCCTTCTACTTTTACTGCAGCGTATGTGGTCAAGAGCATGAGGTAAGGTCCCTTCCGCTTTTCTTTTAGTGTTTCATCCTTCCAGGTCTGGATGTAAAGCAGATCTCTGGGCTTGAAGTTATGTACCGGAGAGTCCAAAGGAAGCGGAGCCCTCTGTTGAGATGCCTGTGTAAAGAGGATAATACCCGCAAGACAGATAACAAATAATCTTTCAAAATTCCTTCACCTTTAATGTGTATCTGATCACTCTGGCTACCCACCTCATTGACAGGATATGGTTTTCCATATAATATTTCAAAGGGGCTTATCCCTTCCCTCACTCGTGGAGTAATCCTAATTCTCATCAGGGCAATTGGTAGGATATCTACCCATTTAAGCTGGGTTTCTCGGCATAATTTAGAAATTTGTCTTTTAAGGGTCTGATTCATTCTTTCTACCTTCCCACTAGATTGTGGTCTTCAAGGGGTATGCAGGTTCCACTTTGTCCGGAGGAATTTAGATACCCCTTGGACTAACTCTGAAATAAAGTGAGGTCCTTTGTCCGAGGATATACCCTCAGGAACTCCGAACCTGGGGATTATTTCTTTCAATAAAATTTTAATTACTTCCCTAACTCTATTGTTGCGACAAGGGAAAGCCTCAGGCCACCCAGAAAATGTATCCACTAAAGCAAGTAGATACTTATATTGTCCGCATTTTGGTAATTCAGAGAAATCTATTTGCCAGTATTCCCTGGGGGTTATTCCTCTTCTTACTTCACCCTTTGGAGGTTTCCTCTGAATTTTAGGGTTGTTCGCACAGCAAGTTTGACATTTCTTTACTATTATATCTGCATTCGTCTGCATGGCCCTACAGCATATCTCTTGATACTGCTCATCATAGTATCTGATCCCGTGTGTTTCTTTGCGGAGGCTCAGGACATCACACACAGACCAATGTGATCAGGTGAAGCCCGCTTTACTAGAGCATCAGACATCATTTTATACATTGGTTACATCCGTACATGCGTTTCGCTATTTTACTATTGGTTACACACATTATTCACACACTGTCCACGCGTCCAGTTACACTTAATGATTGGTTATATCAACACTGTACACGCGCATAAACATAAGAAACAATTGGTTATACTAACTAAAACATGTGAGACTTGTCTCAGTCTAATTGGTCAAGATAAACTGCCGAATTGAGGTTGTTTGTGCCAAGTTCTCTTTATCGTGGAATGCGCACCTGTGTTTTTCTAATTGGTATCTTTCTTATTTTTGTCTTCTTGTTTATTCTGTTCAAGGCCTTCTAAAGGCATCTGGAATGCTCTTGTGACCGTTAGCTAAATATGTTCCCACAACATTTTTTCATGCAACTTTTTAAGGAGGGCCTCCATCATTTTAGATGTGGTTAATACTTGTTGATTTGGAGTTACCCACCATCCTTCTTCACTTTTTGTGCACTTTAACTTTTCTGCCAACTGATTTTCTTTTTCTGAATATTGTGGAGGTTTCATATCAGGTTTCCTGTTGGATATGAGGGCTCCTATTATCGGTTCATATAAAGCAGCTCTTTTGCAGCCTGGTCAGCCAACCTGTTACCTTGAGTTATTTCCCCTTGTCCCTTTTGATGGGCTCTGCAGTGGATTACTGCCACCTCCTTTGGTTCTAGTACAGCCTGCAGTAAATTTAAAATCTCTTGTCCATATTTTATACTGCTTTCCTGGGAATTCAATAGTCCGTGTTCCTTCCAAATAGCTCCATGAGCGTGGACAACTCCAAAGGCATACCTGGAGTCTGTATATATATTGACTCTTTGATCTTTTCCAATTTAAAGTGTCCTTGTAAGAGCAACTATTTCAGCTTTCTGTGCCGAGGTATTTGGGGTTAAGGGTTTGGCCTCTATTTCTTCTCATAAGGTAACTACTGCATATCCAGCTTTTCTTTCTCCATTCCTTATAAAGCTGCTGCCATCTGTAAATAGTTCCAAATTCGCATTTTTCAATGGCTCATCTCTCAGATCTGGCCCGCTGGCATAGACCTGTTCAATAGTTGTCAAACAGTCATGTTGTAAAGGTTCTTGTGCTGCCATTGGCAATGAGGTGGCAGGGTTTAGAGTTGATACTACACTTAGAGTGACATCTTCTTGATCTATTATCATGGCTTGGTATTTGGCCAGTCGGTTTGGAGAAATCCAATGGTGTCCTTTTTGGTTTAGAATAGCCACCACTGCATGTGGGACTAGTACTGTTACTGATTGTCCCAAGGTGAGCTTCCAGGCTTCCTGGATTAACAGAGAAGTGGCAGCTACAGCTCAGAGACAAGCCGGCCATCCTTTACTCACTTCATCCAATTGTTTCGAAAAATAGGTTACTGGCCTTTTCCAGCTTCCAAGTGTCTGAGTCATTACGCCAGAGGCCACTTGCTGTCTCTCATGTACATATAACTGAAAGGGTTTTGTCAGATCAGGGAGGCCCAAGGCTGGGGCTTCCATAAATTTTCTTTTAATTTCATCAAAATTACTCTGACACTCTGGAGTCCATTCTAAAAATGCTCCCAGGCCCTTTGTGGCCGCATATAAGGGTTTGCTATAAGTCCAAAATTGGGGATCCATATCCAGCAGAATCCAGCCATTCCCAGAAAGTTTAGCAGGCTTACCATAGCTTCTGTATGAACTTGTTCAGTATTAGCTCCAATTAAGATATCATCCACATGCTGTAAAAGAGTAACACCATCATTATTAGTTTGCCATTGTTCTAATTCTTTAGCCAATACTTCACCAAACAAAGTGGGACTATTTTTAAATCCATGGGGAAGAACAGTCCAACACAGTTGTCCTTTCCTTCCAGTAGTCAGATTTTCCCATTCAAATGCAAAGAGTATTTGACTTTGTTCATCCACTGGAATGCAGAAGGCAGCATCTTTTAAGTCTAGCACTGTAAAATAGGCATTGTTCTAGGGTACAGACATTAACAGGGTATAAGGGTTAGACACCGAAGGATGTACGTCTTTGGTTATCTGATTTATAGCCCGGAAATCCTGCACCAGTCGGTATTCCTGGGAGCGAGGCTTCCTCACTGGCAAGATCGGTGTATTATATTCAGATTGACATTCCCTGAGCAGTCCATATTGCATAAAGATATTTATCAGGGGTTCGAGGCCTCTGCGAGCTTCCAGTCTAATAGGATATTGGTGCACCCTCACTGGTTTTGCCCCCTCTTAATTCTATCTTAATCGGACTTACATTTTTTGCTTTACCTGGTTTCTTAGAAGCCCATACCAGGGCAATTACCGCATTTAGTACAGCATTCAGAATATTATCTTCGGATTCTTCTGATGTTTCATTTGTCAGCAAGCAGATCTGGGCTCTCCAGGCTGTTTCCAGCAGGATATGGAGCTGTACAGCATTCTCAGAAAAGGTTACTTGCGCATTTAGTTTGCATAGCAAATCTCATCCCAGCAGAGGTAGGGGGCATTCTGGCATATATAGAAACTCATGAATTAATTTAGTTTACCCAATTGTGCATTCCATTGGTTGTAAAAATGGCCTTAATGTTCTTTTTCCCGTTGCCCCAACAATAGGTATAGTTACTTTACTTAGAGGTCCTTTACAACTGGTGACTACTGAATGAGTGGCCCCACTGTCAATTAAAATCTATGGTCTCGTTCCCCAGCTTAACTGGAACCAGGGGATCAGCTGGGGAGACTTTAATGTTTTCCTCCAGTCCTCTTCATTCATTGTCTGAATCTTCTAACATAATAAGATTAGCATTTCCTGCATGATCTTGTTCCTCTGGCCCCTTTTGGTTTGGGCATTCATTCTTCCAGTGCCCTTTCTGTTAACAGACCACACATTGATTTAGTCTAAAAGGGGGTTGGTTTTGTGGGCCTCTTCCCTGCATTACTCCACCACATCCTCCTCTTCCTCTACCTCTTCCTCTATCTTTTCCTCTGCCATAAAGAATGTATTTAGCAGAGCCTGTATATCTCCCCAATTGGGATTATGTGTTAACATTATAGTTTCTAATACTTGGTATACTCCCTCAGGGTTTCCCCTATAGATCTAACAGATTGTTTCCAATTTAACAGGTCAGAGGTAATGAACAGAACATGTACAAAACCGGCAGTCCTTCTGGCCCCACTGCCTGTCTCAAGGGAGCCTGAACAGCTGGTTGGGTGTGCCCTCTAGTCTGACTGGAAATGGGGTTGAAATTCTCATTGCCAGATTGTGAATTAGAATCGATTGGCAAATGTTTGACACTTGTTTTTGTATGGAGGTGGGGCTGTCGGGACTAACAATTGTACATCCTCCTGCTCTTTTCCCCCTGCAATTTTTCCATTATCACAGCTCTTTCCATTATCACAGCTCTTTCCATTATCACAGCTTATGCAACAATCACTCCCCTTTTTCTCAGAAGCTGCATACATCACTAGGTCAGCTGTTAGCTTACATTTTTTCTGAATATCAAGTTTTCTATACAAAGTCATAAAGGCATCAACATAAGATACTTCATCCCATTTCCCAAGTCGATGACAAAACAATATTAACTGCAGTATAGTATTAAATTGCAAAGACCCATTTTCTGGCCATCGTTCACTCCAATTTATAATTTGGCCACCGTTGATTACAATATCTTTTCATTTTATCTTTTAGTCATTGGATCTCCCCCAAACTTATTCCAGTTTTTCAAAATACACCCCAAAGGGCTACAGGGAGGAATCGTGGATTGGCCTGATCCCATTTTCACCAAATATCCAGATTATTAATTATTTGCCAGCTCTGACCCCCCTGGTCAGTAATTCCTCTTGTGCGCACTCGGCTCTGACCCCACTGGTCCATTAAGGCAACCTTTGCCGAGTATCTACGTGCGACTTTATAACCTTCTGCGGAAGTAATTAAATTAAATTTAATACTCACCAGTCCAGGAATTCACCCCCCTTTCACCCTTGTACAAATATCTCTGTTCGGCGTTGCACCTTTGAGTCACTCGATGCCCCGACTTCGGAGAGAATCTGGAGGAGTCCCTGATCAATAGGTTGGTGCGCGCTGGAGCTCTGTCCAGTCCGGTCTGCTGTTGGGGACGGCAAGACAATCTGGGCAAGGCCTTATGGCTGTCCCATCTGGGTCGCCAAAATGTTGTCCCAAAATGGGGTTCTTCACCTGGTGTGCAAAGAGCCGATAACACACAGAGTCGAGATATTTGTTTATTTCATGTCTGCGCAGAGATGGGTGCTAGCTTTGTGGATAAACAAATATCTCGACTCTGTGTGTTATCGGCTCTTTGCACACCAGGTGAAGAACCCCATTTTGGGACAACACGGGGAGCTGCCTGGGTCCTGGCAGGTCCTTTGCGGCCAAAAGGCTGGACGAGGATGGGGATCCTGGGCTGATCTCCATCCTCCTGCTCTCTCTTTCCAGATGCTGCACTGCAGTGCACCCCATAGTGGAGGGCTCACCCGGACATCCTGAGCGAGGGGGGGGGTCCAGCTCCCACCCCCTGTTCTCGCACTGTGACCTGTGGCACTTTACGGTCCCTCTTCTGCTGCTGCATAGGCTGTTCTGACTCCGGCTCCACTCGAAGTCCAGACAAGTAGGGCTCCATGCGGCACATCCACGCAGAGACATCCCTGCCCCCAGAGCACAGCACAGACCCTAGCCTGTCCCAGCCCAGTGGAGAGGCGCCCTTGGAGCCTTCCTCGCAGCGCTGCACTCACCACAGCATCCTCATGGGCTACAACGAGACAGAGATCAAGGTTTACCAGGTGTCCATCTTCTCCCATCTCTCCAGCTCCTCTGAGAGCACGGAGCAGCAGGCAGGCAGGCAGCCAGCCATCAAGAGGGGTTACCCCGAGCAGCGAACTCCGGAGGGGGGGCGAGATCCCAAACAAACTCACTGGGGTGGCAGGGGAGTGGACAGCAAGCGTGACAGGGGGCCTGGGCAGGCTACCCTGGATGATGACAATACCTTTGAGGACAGTCTGATGGTGGAAGAACTATCCCTGTGCGGCTCTGCCCAGCACTTCTCCCACAGCGGCCTGCGGGTGGTGGAGCATCGGTGTGAGGGCAGCCCTAGCCACAGCCCCAAGGCCAGCAGAGAGGACAAGTCGCAGGATATCTCCTCCTCCTGGCACATTGCTTGCAGTACTTTGCACACAAGAGACAGTTGCCCTGTCCCACCGGGGGATCAGCCCACAGACTACAGGGATAACAGGGAACAGGCAAGTGGCCACAACCTACTTTACCTTGATTTGCACAATATTGCACAAACTCCCCAGTTGGACTCTGGTGGGAAGAGAGAGAAGCCAGGGAGCAGTCTGGCTCACAGCAGCAGGGCTAGTGGAGAAGAGGAATGGCCAGTGGTGGCCAACGGGTGCAAGGAGCCCCCAGCTCCACAGACAGCGCTCAGCCCCGAGCCCAGCAACCTGAGCTCCCTGGAGAAGAAGCCATGGGGGAGCAGCTGGCTCGGTGGCAGCAGCTGCCCAGCTAAAAGGAAGCTGATGCCCGCTGGCAAGGTTGTGGCTGACTCCTGCTCTGAGGATGAGAGCCTGTCCCCACCAGTGAGGAAGAAGAGGGCCCTGCCATGCCATCCAGTGCCCACAGCCTGCCGCAGCACCGATGCTAAGGGGGCACCTTTCTGGAATCACCTGCTTCTCACAGCCAAGGTGAGCGTTGCTCAAGGGGGGAGGCAGGGAATGACCCGGGGACACCCAGAGCTCAGGGCTGTCCTTGTGGGCAAAACATGGTCCTCGTGGGCACATGGTCCATCATGGCACAGCACCCTGTTCTGTCCCAGTGACACAGCACTGGTGTGAGCAGGGCAGCGGTTGACAGCCAGCACTGGGACACAATGTCTGTAGGTTGTCACTGGCTCTTGACACCTTGTAGTCACTGGATCTGCTGCTTGCAACCAGCTCTCTGGCCTGGAGAGCCTCATTCGAACGGGACATTGACCTCTCCGTGACAGCAAGAGTTGGACACGTGGCATGGGGCCACAGTCAGTGTCTGACAGCTTCACGTTAAGCCAGACTTACCGGCAGGCTTGGGAAGAGCGGCTGTCCTCTGCCTGCCTGGGGGAGAAGAAGGCAGAGGGGTGGAATGGCTTGGGTCCCTGGCCGTGATATCCATCAGGGCACTCTGCATGCTGGACAAGGGTTTTGGTGGCAGGGAGCAGGACTGGACATGCTCTAGCCAGGGAGTGGGAGCCCCAGTGCTGTGTGCAGAGATGCCAGTGGCTTTTCTGCAGTTCTGGGGTGCCCGTGGCATGTCCCCAGGGTGCCACAAGCTCTCAGAAATGGGGCAGACTCTGGAGGTTTGCAACCACCCTGGCAGCTCAGGAGCTGCCTGCAATTCCTCCCTACTTACCAGCCCCTCCTGACCAGCTCCCCGCCTTCACTGTGTCCTGCCAGCTGAGGCTGCAGCAGGCTCACGCCAGAGCTGGCACGCTCCTCTCCTTCCCTGGGGCATCCCATGGTGCAGGGACCCTCAGGGACAGACGGTAGAGTTACCCTGGCTTCTTGCTGCTTGGAGCCAGGGTGCACTGTCCATGGGGCACAGCTCCATCCCTGCCCATGTGCCCTTTTTGGTGACTGTCCCCAGCACTGCCCTTGCAGAGTGAAGCCCTCCAGCAGCTTCCTTTGGTTTTCCTGCCCGGTCATGCCAGCCAGCTCCATCATCCTTTTGTGTGGCTTCCAGAAGGGAAAGTGTCCCCCCTGAAAAGGGGTCATCTTTAAAAGGAAGCTGCAGTGTGGCCCTGGCTTTAACCCCCTGCCCTACAGCTGTAGGAGTCTGGCTGTGGGTGGGGGCAGACAGCATGCCCCTCTGCCCAGCAGCATTACCAAGGACTTAGCATGAATCGCCTGGGGATGGGACTTTTCTTCCCTGGGAGGTGCAAGGGGGTGTTGGTGCATGGCTCTGTCTGGGGGTGTCTTGCTCACTGGGGCTGGCCCTGAGACCTGCTTTGCAGGGTGGGAGCTGTGCACTGCACCCTCAGGCTGGGTACCAACACCCCCTTCCCCAGCAGAGCCACTTTGGGAGGGTAAAGACCTGCCCTTGCAGCCAGGTCTCGGTTTTGGCAGCCCCATGTCCCCAGCCCTCACGCTGCCCTGCTGGATGCCCCCGCAGAGGCCACTGATGGCCTGTCCAATCTGCTGGGACCCTCATGGGGCTGTGGGGCAGGGCAAGAGGCAATGGCACCTTGTGATGGGTTGACCCTGGCTGGACGCCAGGTGCCCACCAAAGCCGTTCTATCACTCCCCCCACTCAGCTGGACAGGGGAGAGAAAATATAACAAAGGGTTCGTGGGTCGAGATAAGGACAGGAGAGATCACTCACCAATTACCGTCACGGGCAAAACAGACTCGACTTGGGGAAAATTAACTCCATTTATTACCAATCAACCAGAGTAGGGTAATGAGAAATAAAACCAAATCTCAAAACACCTTCCCTCCACCCCTCCCTTCTTCCCGGGCACAACTTCACTCCTGGATTCTCTACCTACCCCCCACAGCGGCGCAGGGGGACGGGGAATAGGGGTTACGGTCAGTTCATCACACATTATCTCTGCTGCTTCATCCTCTTCAGGGGCAGGACTCATCACACTCTTCCCCTGCTCCAGCGTGGGGTCCCTCCCACGGGAGACAGTCCTCCACGAACTTCTCCAACGTGGGTCCTTCCCACAGGCTGCAGTTCTTCACAAACTGGTCCAGCATGGGTCCCTTCCACGGTGTGCAGTCCTTCAGGAGCACACTGCTCCAGCATGGGTCTCCCACGGGGTCACAAGTCCTGCCAGAAAACCTGCTCCAGTGTGGGCTCCTCTCTCCACAGATCCGCAGGTCCTGCCAGGAGCCTGCTCCAGCGCAGGCTTCCCACGGGGTCACAGCCTCCTTTGGGCACCCACCTGCTCCGGCGTGGGGTCCTCCATGGGGCTGCAGGTGGATATCTGCTCCACCGTGGACCTCCCTGGTCTGCAGGGGGACAGCCTGCCTCATCATGGTCTTCACCATGGGCTGCAGGGGAATCTCTGCTCCAGCACCTGGAGCACCTCCTCCCCCTCCTTCTTCACTGACCTTGGTGTCTGCAGGGTTGTTTCTCTCACATGTTCTCACTCCTCTCTCCAACTGCCGTTTCTTTGCCCGCTGCAACTTTTTTCCCTTCTTAAATATGTTATCACAGAGGCGCTACCACTATCACTGATTGGCTCAGCCTTGGCCGGCAGTGGGTCTGTCTTAGAGCCGGCTGGTATTGGCTCTGTCAGACATAGGGGAAGCTTCCAGCAGCTTCTCACTGAAGCCACCCCTGTAACCCCCCCAGCTACCAAAACCTTGCCACACAAATCCAATACACACCTCCTGGGGGTGTACAGTCCCCAGTTGCTGCCCTAACATGGTTCTCAATTTTGTGCCCCCTCCAGAGCTCTGCGGATTGCACTGCAGTCGGGAGGAGGCTGAAGAGCAGGCTGCACCTCAAATCGTGAGTGTCTCAGCAGCCCTGAGGGCCAGCCATGGGGGCCCAGGGTACCCGGCCACCCCAGCACCCTGCAGCCCCATGGGAGGGTTGGGTTGGGATGAATCCTCTTCCCTTCCCTGCCCCAGGCATCTCTCCTCCACAAGACCCCAGGCTGTGGGGCAGAGGGAGGTTTCTTCTGCCCCTGAGGGGTGGGAAAGTGGGTTTAACCTCTGCCAAAGAAAGGGATGGGTGGACCTGGAGAGGGATCCGCACCCTCAGGGACACAGGCAGCCCAGGGCTGTGTCCTCTCTGGTTTGACACTGATCTTCTCTCCTCTCTCAAAGACGACATCTCTGGAGCAGCCTCCAGAGGGGTACCAGGTCCTCCACAGCACCCTGGGCCACCACCACCATCAGCCATGTTCTGCTGGGCAACTTTGAGGTAATGGAACCCACCTGCCAGGGAGGGAGGTGGGTCCTGCGGGCTCCGGGCTGGGCTGGCGATGGGCGTGAGAGGCTGAGCCTGACGGGAGCCCCAGTGTGGGGCTGGGCTGATTGTCCCCAAGGGCCTGATATGCAGTGGCTGTTTGTGCAGCCACCATACGCCAGTGGAACGGCTCAGCCAGCAGATCTGACGCACTAGGACCCCAGACCCTGCTGAGATTGCCACCGTGGAGCTGAGCAGCTGAGCCGAGGCACTCTTGCTGCTTCTCTGTGTTAGATGGCTGGTTTCAGTCCACCAATTCAGGATGGGCCTGTCTTGGAGCAAGCAGCCAGGGCCACTCACAGGTTGTCTCCAGAGAGCCAGGAGACACACGAGGGCAAGCAGACGTGGTTGCGGTGGAGATGGGGATGATCTCACCTGCAGCTTAGAGGCGAGGGGCAGGACTGGTGTTTGAAGGTCCCTAACACTTCCCTCCTCTCTCAGGAGTCCGTCCTGAAAGGGCGCTTTGCGCCGTCGGGGAGGATCGAGGGGTTCACAGCAGAGATCGGTGCCAGTGGCTCCTACTGCCCCCAGCACGCCACCCTGCCCGTTGATGTCACCTACTTCGACATCTCCGAACATAGCGCGCCCTCGCCTTTCCTGGTACGCAGACGAGGGAGGTCTGGGCCCGTGGGGGAGGTGAGTGGGGGCTGTACCCAGGCACTGCACCCTCTCCAGAGAGTGTGTCTCAAGCAACCACCTACCTGAAGAGACCGCTAGCTGTGCTGGGAGCAATATTTAACCCACAAAGCAAAGAGGGAAAGAAGCAGGAACCCTTGCAGGTGTATAAACAGGCAGGCTGCTGCCCAGCCATCTCATGGCTGCTGCTTCACTGTCACCTCTGTGTTGCTGCTTGTTCATCCTTCTGTCTGAAGGGACTGAGCTGGGCGTCATCTTGCCGCCTTGTGCTAGGTGTTCCTGGTGAGAGGGGATTGTGGCCCTGTGCTGGGTCCCAGCTGAGCTCTCCATGGGCTTTCTCCCTCTCTCACGTGCTTTCTTTTGCCCCAGGGAGTGATTGACTTGGAGGCCTTGGGAAAGAAGGGTTACAGTGTCCCCAAAGCTGGAACCATCCAAGTGGTGAGTCATCCCCTGGCCTCTGGCAGCACCATGGGGAGGGGGCCAGGTGGGCTCTGGTTGCTCCCCAAGGTGGACACATTCCATTACATTGTTTGGCAGGGGCAGCAGCCAGAAAGCTCTGTGCAGAGGGGGTACGTGGCTGCTGAGAAAGCACAGTGGAGGGGAGCACAGGGTCCCTGGGATGCTGGCAGGGAAACAAAGTGATGGGAGATGCAGGGAAGGAAGAGGTTGGTGGGGAGGGATGAGTCTTGGCAGGAGAGCGTGTACGTGCAATGGGGATGGGATGGGAGCATGGGAGTGGAGGTGCATGGAAAGGACTGACCTGTGGGCCTTAAGCTAAGCCCTCTGGGGCTAGTGTGGGGCTTTCTGGGCCCACTGGCGCTGCCCCCAGATGCCCCAGCCCTGCCCTATGGATCCATTCCTGTGCCCTTCCCAGTCTCACCCCCTACCCCTCTACCCCCAGACCTTATTTAACCCCAACAAGACTGTGGTGAAGATGTTCTTGGTGATGTACGACTTCCAGGACATGCCAGCCAACCACATGACCTTCCTACGCCACCGCATCTTCCTGGTGCCCGTGGGGGAGGAGGAAAAGGCCACTGTGGCCCCCAGCAACCCACCGGGCACTGGCCCACCCCGCAGGGTCCTCTGCTACTTGATGCACCTAAGGTAGGGCATGCCTGGAGGGATGAGTGCCTGCCCCAGGGTCACCCCTGGGCTCCTCTCCCATGTGTCCCTGCCTCCCCCAAACCTGCAGGCCTTCCTGCCAGAGTGGGAGGATAGCAGCCTGACCCCCTCACCCTGGGGAGGAGCAGGGACTGGCTGCTTTTTCAGGGAGGTTGGAGCTGCTGCCCTGCCTGAGGGCAGCAGTCTCTGTCCCTCTGAAGGCAACCAGAGCATGGCCACCTTGACCAGGGGCCAAAGTAGGCAAGGGGGTCATGCCCCCCACCAAGGCTGTCCTGCCCTTGCCTGGGAGCCTGAGGTCCCTCTGCCCTGCCCTTGTCTCCACTCAGGTTTCACAGCTCCAAGTCGGGGAAGATCTACCTTCATGACGACATCCGGCTGCTTTTCTCCCGCAAGTCAATCGAGGTCGACTCGGGGATCTCCTATGAACTGAAATCCTTTACGGAGATACCGAGGAACCCCTGCTACTCGCCCCGAGCCTGACCTTCTCCATCCCCCAGGGCCACCAGGGAGCCTCCAGCCCAGCACCTGGGGTAGAGATGAGTAAAGGGCCAGCAAGCAAGCACCACCTTGAAGTATCACCCTCCTTGTGTGCCCCCGTCCTCCTGAGCAGCACAGATGCCATGCCCATGCCTGTGCCCTGTGGCAGGGCTGAGATCACCGAGGGGGCTTCACCAAGAGGGACAGGGGCTGGGGAGCAGCCCCAGTGCTCCAAGGACATGCCCAAGCCTTCTGCCAGCACTGTTCCCAGCTCAGAGATGTGGCTGGAGCTGGGGGGAGTGAAGAATTGGGCTGGGGGCTCTGGGCAAAGCTGCCCACACCAGTCCCAGGGTTGAAAGCAGAACGTGTGGAAGAATTTGTATTTATTAGTATTTATTGTCGCTGGGAGCGCAGAGGAGGCTTGTGCAGAGGATCGGAGGTGCTGTGCTGTTCTTCCCCCCTCCTCTTGGTGCTGGATGAGGCCCCTGGCAGCAGGGCGGCTGTGCTCAGCAGTGTGGGGCTGTCTGGGTTGCGGCAGGGCTGTAGGGGCTGTGAGGGTGACCAGGGACGGGGACACTTTGGGCTGTGGAAGGAGAGGGTGACCCACCTCTTGGCTGGGGTGCAGCTCCCATGCCAGGGCTGTGTTAAAAGCCCCGGGAGAGGCTGAGACTTGCTGGGCACCAGCTCTGTAGGGCCAGCCCCACTTCAGGCAGCTTGGAGAGGCCTGGACTTGCCCTCCCACCCCTTTAGGGCAAGCCAGACCCCAAGAAATCTGTGGCTGGCAGGGAACTGGCTGTTGCCATGGCTCCTGGGGCTAAGAGATGTGGCCGTCCCATGGATGGGGACTTGGGGGTCTCTGCAGGAGCACGGGGACAGCCCTCCCAGCAGGAGCCTCCAGAGCCCATGCGTGCTGTGAATCTGAGAGAAGGTGGAGATTGCCAAAAAATCAGGGCCTTGCACTGTCTGTGTATGTGTGTGGTGAATCCCATCCAGGAGATGGCTTTGGGCAGGGGTCTGCTGGCAGCATGATCAGGTGCTGGAGGATGGGCAGGAGCCCTGGCCTAGTCCCTGGGAAGAGGGGAAGCAGCAGAGGGCATCAAATGGAGGTCAGGCTGGACCTTCAGGCGGGTGTTTGGGGGTGATCTGGAACAGTACCCACCCCTGCTGTAGCCTCAGGAGCCCCAGGTGGGTCAGAGAAGTGAAAGGGGCAGGGGACAAAGGAAAAATGAGCTTGCATGTACCCCATCTGTGTAATCCCCATGACCTGGGGCCTCTGCTAGGCTCATGCAGGGAGGACTGCCAGGCTGCAACCTTGCTGGGGTGGGCATGACCCTGGAACCAGGGGCTCCCTGGGACAGCCATCATTTTAACCAAAGTCCACCCCCTGTTCTCCCCAGAACTCCAGCTGGCAGAGCTGGGGCGTGAGAATGGGACAGGACAGGCCTCTGCCACACTTGGGGGGGGCGAGGCCCTGCTCTCCCCTGCCATGGGGAGGCCGGGAGGCCGAGAGGCTCTGGCCCTGCTGGGCTGGGGTGGGGGGGGGCAGGGTCCCACTCACCACCACCCCCACAGTGGGAGCCTGCTCCCCCCACGGCACCGGGTCCTGGAGTACCTCTTGCCCCATGACATCAGGGTCCCAGGATCCCCCCCGTCCCACAGCACCGGGGCCCGGGGTCCCACTCCCCCCAGGACACTGGGGTTCCCCCTCGCCCCACGGCCTCGGGCCCCACTCGCCGTGGCAGGGAGGCTGGCAGCTGCCCGGCGAGGCTGTACCGGTACTTTTCGTGTTTGTTTTTAATTTAATAAACACCCATTTGGAAACAGAGCCCAGTCTCCGCATCTCGCCGCTCCCGGGGACGGCGGAACCAGGGGCAGCGGCCGCCGCAGCGGGACGGGGTGCCCCGGGGTGCTCGCCCGGAAGAGGCGGGGCATCCCGGGAGGCCTTCCGGGGCGGTGGGGGGAGTGGCGGCGGCGCGATGCTGGTGCGGCCTGGTCTGGCCTCGTCTCGGTCTGCCGCAGGTGGGGCGTGGGGGAGCTGGTGTTGGGACTCTGAGGGAGGGATGGAAGAGGTTCATGGGGGCTCGGCTGGGGGGAGCTGGGTAGGGATAGGGGTATTGGGGTGCACAGAGGAGGCCTGGGAGCAAATGGGTATGGGGGTATTGAGGGGGCTGGGTGGGAGTTTGGTTGGGGAGTAGTGTTGGGGGACAGGGGGCAACCTGGTATGAGAAGTGGTGAGGTGAACTGGGGGGGGGAATGGGTTGGGGGATGTGGGGCTGAGGAGGAAATGAGTGTAGAAGTGGATGTGAGGGGCTGTGGAGGCCTGGGGGGTAGGTTGTGGTGCGGGGAGGGGCATGGGGGTTAGTGAGGAGGCTGTGGGGAGCTGAGCATGGGAGTGAGGGGCTGTGGCTGTGGGGAGGAGGGTGAGAGAGTGCCCAGGGGGAGCAGGTCCTTGGGGGGAGCCAGAAGGCAGCCACAGCTGGGGAGGGACAGGCTGGCAAAGGGGGCCTGGGACCGAGGTGGGGGGTAGAGAGAGGTGGGAGGAAGGAGTCTCACCAGGTTACAGGGGGCTGAGTGGGGCAGAAGAGACCCCACACCACACCTTCCTTTCCCTTACAGCGTCAGGGAGGCTTTATTCATCCCCCATGCGGGGATGTGAGGGAAGGAAAGATGTGGAGAAAGCTCCAACACTGGGGTGAGCCCCCCCCCTACACCTGCAGGGAAGGCCCTGACACTTGCACTGATACTGGGGCCCAGGTCTCATCCCTGTGGGGACAGCCCGTGTCCTCTCACAGTGTGTGCTTGTTCTGGGTATCAGTGATGTTTCCTGCCCTGGTGTATCGGGGCCATGAGCAGCAATCCCAGATGGGAGAGCAGGGCCTGGAGGAGGAGGATTGTCACGTGCAAGGGGCTGGGGCAGGGCTGCCCGGTGCAGTGCACAGGTGTGTTTGTGCTCATGCAGGGATGGCACTGGGCTCTGAGGTGCCAGCAGCTAGTCTCCATTCTGTTCCTTTTCCTTTCTCCAGTGCTTCCAACAGCTGAAGCATTCAGCATGGCTGGCCCCAGCACTGCATTGCTTGAACTCCAGCCTGCCCGTGAATATTAGGGTGCTCTGTGCCACAGCAGGAGGCTTGGGTGGTGGAGTGGATGGGCAAGTTCCACTGAATCCTTGAGCCTGTAAGGAGCTGTTTTTCTTCCCTTCTGGATTCAGCAGGTTCCTAAAGCTGTAGCGAGGTATGTTCTTTGTGCGAGGATTCGGGGGGGTGTGGGGGGTGTGCTTATTCTTCCAGATTGTGATCCTTTTGGCTGCTTGTACACTAATTTCCTTTGGTAGGGTGTTAAAAGCACTGAGAAACCTAAATTTCCTCTGTGTGGGAAGTACGTTTGCTCTGCCTGCAGCATCTACAGTGTGTAGCATACTTGAGCTTTGTTTGCACAGCCCTCTCTAGCCTGGCTGAGCTCTCTGGGGGGGTGAAACCCCAGATTAGAGGGCTCGGCCATCTAATTCCCACCCTTTTCCCAGGGTTTGAACTTCCTCATCCCTCTGCTGGACCAGATTCGTTATGTGCAGAGTCTCAAAGAAATCATCATTAACGTCCCAGAGCAGTCAGCTGTCACCCTAGGTAAGGAACAGCTTCTGCATCCTGCCCTTCTCCTTCCACTGTATCCAGGGTTATGGACCCCTACAAGGTACTGTCCCTGCTGCGCTGACACTCGGCATGAGTCAAACTGGCAGCCTCCTAGCGTCCCTGGCTGTGCCCAGCACAGTCTGTGTGCCGTGTTGCCCAGCTGGCCGCCTTGGCAACCCCTCAGGCACTGCTCACCTGGCTCTGCTGGCTCGCTTCACGACACAACACGTGCTTCAGCCTCTGCCTGGCTTGCTGTGCTCTGCGAGGCAGGTGGGCTGAGTACCCTGTTCCCTCCCTAGGGAATCAGAGGAGGAGGGGAAGGCAGATCTCAGCTCTGGACCCCGCTTTTCTTTGGCAGGGGTGTCTGTGGCAGGTTTCTCGTCTTAGTGCTTAGCGTTTGCTCATCCTGCCTTGTTTGGGGTCCCTCTCAGCACTGCCATCGACTCTGTTTTTTGCTTCTGCTCTCCAGGCCAGCTATGGGGTGGAAGATCCTGAGTATGCAGTGACCCAGCTGGCCCAGACCACCATGAGATCTGAACTTGGCAAACTCTCCCTCTACAGAGTCTTCCGGGTGAGCTGGGGAGGTGGATCATGGAGCTGCCAGCATCTAGCAGCATTTCTCAAAACCCTGGGGGGTCTGCATGGCCAGGCTCATACGCTTAACAGCAAAATGCCCTTTGCTTAGAGGGCTTCTGTTTCAGTTGACCTATTAGTGAATCCTTGAAGATGAGTCTTGTTTTGGTTATTTTTTTTAACAGGAGCCCTGAACGGGGCTAAACATGGAGCAGGGGTTCAGGCCAGCTCCTGAAGCCATCGTCTCATGGCCCTGCCTGCCCTGTCCCACTCCTACTGCCTGTCCAGTCTTAGAACAGAATAGAATATTTCAGTTGGAAGGGACCTACAATGATCATCTGGTCCAACTGCCTGACCAATTCAGGGCTGACCAAAAGTTAAAGCATGTTATTAAGGGCACTGTCCAAATGCCTCTTAAATACTGACAGGCTTGGGGCATCAACCACCTCTCTAGGAAGCCTGTTCCAGTGTTTGACCACCCTCTCTGTAAAGAAATCTTTCCTAATATCTAGTCTGATCCTCCCCTAATGCAGCTTTGAACCATTCCCATTTGTCCTGTCACTGGATACCAGGGAGAAGAGATCAGCACCTCCCTCTCCACTTCCCCTCCTCAGGAAGCTGTAGAGAGCAATGAGGTCGCCCCTCAGCCTCCTTTTCTCCAAACTAGACAAACCCCCAAGTCCTTAGCCACTCCTCATAGGACATGCCTTCCAGCCCTTTCGCCAGCTTTGTTGCCCTCTTCTGGACACATTCAAGGACCTTAACATCCTTCTTAATTTGTGGGGCCCAGAACTGCACACAGTACTCAAGGTGAGGCTGCACCAGCGCTAAAGACAGCGGGATAATCACCTCTTTTGACTGGCTGGTTATGCTTTGTTTGATGCACCCCAGGATGTGGTTTGCCCTCTTGGCTGCCAGGGCACACTGCTGACTCCTATTGAGCCTGCTATCGACCAGCACCCCCAGATCCCTTTCTGCAGGGCTGCTCTCCAGCCACTCCTCTCCCAATCTATACTTGTGCCTGGCGTTACTCTGTCCCAGATGCAGAATCCAGCATTTGTTCTTGTTAAATTTAATCCCATTAATGATTGCCCAATGCTCCAATCTATCTAGATCCCTCTGCAAGGCCTCTTGTTTCTTGAGAGAGTCAACAGCACCTCCCAGTTTGGTATCGTCAGCAAACTTGCTAATGGTGCATTCAACTCCTGCCTCCAGATCATTGATAAAAATATTGAACAGGACTGGCCCTAGAACTGAGCCCTGAGGAATACTGCTGGTCACCAGGCAGATGTAGCGCCATTTACTACAACCCTTTGAGCCCTGCCCTTCAGCCAGTTCTTCACCCAGTGCACTGTGCACCTGCTCATCCCACAGTTGGACAACTTGTCCAGATAGATGCTGTGAGGGATGGAATCAAAAGCCTTACTAAAATCCAGAAAAACTACATCCACCACCTTCCCTTCATCCACTAGGTGGGTGACCTTATCATAGAAGGATATCAAATTAGTTAAACAGGACTTTCTCTTTGTGAACCCGTGTTGACTGTACCTGATGACTGCATTGTTCTTTAAATGCCTTTCAGTAGCACCCAGTATGATCTTCTCCATAATTTTTCCAGGAACTGAGGTTAGACTAACAGGTCTGTAGTTTCCTGGGTCTTCCCTCACATCCTTCTTGTAGATTGGAATAACACTGGCTAGCTTCCAGTCAGCAGGGACCTCCCCAGACTCCCAAGAACTTTGGTAGATGATCGAGTGGGGTCCTGCTGTAACATCCGCTAACTCCTTCAGTACTCTGGGATGAATCCCATCAGGCCCCATGGACTTGTGAACATTCAGCTGATACAGCTGGTCCCTTACAATTTCAGTGTCCACAAATGGAAAGTCACTGTTCCCACACTCGTGGTTCTCTGACTCAGACCTTAGGCTGCCTGGTCCGCTATCAGTATTATTAAAGACTGAGGCAAAAAAAGCATTGAATGCCTCTGCTTTTTCTTCATCCCTATTTGTCAAGTGACCATCTTCAACAAGTATCAGTCCAATGTTTTCTTTAGACCTCCTCTTGCTATTAACATACTTAAAAAAGCCCTTCTTGTTACCTGAAATAACACTGGCCAGTTTTAATTCTAATTGAGCTTTGGCCTTTTGTGTCTTCTCCCTGCATATGCGAACCACAGCGCTCTAATCTTCCTGCGAAGTGTGACCTCACTTCCAGAGATTGTACAATTTCTTTTTCCTCTTGAGCTCCAAGAGGAGTTCCCTGTTCAGCCAAGCTGGTCTTCTGACCTGCTTGCTTGACTTGCGACACAGTGGAATTGCCTGCTCCAACACAGTGTCTTTTCCTGCCACAGCCCTGGAGCATGCAGTTTCCCCTCTCCTCCCCCATGGCTCTTGTTCCCTTCAGGCCTGGGCATCTACACTATGCTGACCAAGCTGCAAGCTGTGAAGACCCATGATGAGATGCTTCCAGCCCGTAAGAACCCCCAGCCTCCCACCATGTAGGTGCTTAAGGCAGAACAGGCCAACGCTAGCTAGTAGAGCCAGAAAGATCCTGGACCCTTGCCTGGGGCCTGCCAGGCTGTGGGCAGTCCTGTCCTGCTGCCCTCCCTGGTCAGACGCTGCTCTTCTTCCTGAAATGAAAGCTTGATGGAAATTTACTAGCCAAAACTTTTTAACAAGCAGCAGCAATGAACTATGTAACAGTGGTATTGTGAATCGTACATGTAAGCACACGGTAATCTTTTAATGGAACTTATCTTTGGGAACGGAATGCAAGGACACTATGAGATAAAGAGGCACAGGATGCCTCAAGACTGCAGAACCGACTGAAACTAGCTCTGTGGTTTTGTCAGCAAGAACACGGGAGTAAAAGCTATAGTTCACCAAGGGGGCATGGTGATGAAGAGGAGTGGATGAAGTAAACGACCACCAGATGTCTCTGAAGCCCACCCAAAGACTATAATGTGCATGTGGGAATGGGTGGTTACCTATGATAATGAGTTCTTGGGGAAATCATGAATATGTTAATCACTTGTATGAATATGTATGTATAAGTTGCATATAAGCTGTATAACTGACCTGGCGCGGCACGCATATTAGGAGGAGCGATCCCCTGTGCGCCCAGCGCTGCAATAAAGAATACCTACTTAATAGTCATCCTGACTATTGAGTCCTGATTTCAGCTTTTCACGGCGTCATTCCCTTGGTCTTTATTTTGTATTTGGATTTAAATAATGTAATAAATGGTACTGGTGCTGCATCACATCCCCTGGCACTCAGGAGCGCAACCTCCTGTGTGCCACTGAGGGGGACCATCCCTCCTAAGCAGGCTTCTGCCGGGAGCTCCTGCTGACCTGCGGGAAGGTGCCATGATCTGCAAGAGGAGCCTGGGGATCCTTCTCCGGGGGGGGGATCCCTGTCCCGCCCGCTGCAGTCATGTGCAACCCTCACCTTGTGCCTCACAACAGTGCCACTGCCTCTGGGGTGCGCAGGTTTCCTATAGCGTGCTCCTTGTAGCGTGCACCACGGGGAGCGGAACGGCTGTGGCAATTAATTAAGGCAACGTCTCGCTTTAGCTGGGGGTGCTGGGGGTCCCCACACCCACCCCGAGGGAGGTGGGGAAGCCGGGCGGCACCCGGCCGCACGGGGGTGCTGCCGCTTCCCGCGCCGCCTCTCTTGGGCAGCCGCCGTGCGTGGCGCTTCCGAGGAGAGGGACGGTGGGGCGAGAGGAGCTGGGGGGGGACAGGGGTGCTGAGGGGGCACAAGGGGCGGGGTGTGTGTCGCAGATGGAGTGACGCACTCCACTCATAAGAGAGAAGTAGCAATATGTTTATTGATATAAAAGCAATTTAACAAAGTTTGATAGTAAATGCAATGGTGGTTTAACAAGATTCGATGGCAAGGTTTGCTTGATTATCTACTGCATAGAGGACAGGGTCAGACAAAACTGTCAGGGAGACCCTCCCGTTGAGTCATGAGGTTCAGAAAGGACCCCCTTGTGTTCTAAACTCCTTCTCAGAGGGGAGTTTAGGTGCAGCTGGATCCAGACTTAGTCCCAGACTTGGTCAACGGTTTATGTCTAAAAGATTATATATGCACAATCAATCCTTTATATCACTTAGTTAGGATTTCAAAGTTTAGCATGCTATTAATCACTTACTGAGTATCTGTTGCAGCAAGGACTCTCTCAACCTCAAGGAGTAACCTCAAGAGGCAGCCCTACTTAAGGGGAGATCCTGGCGTGCAGCCTGCTGCTGTGCAGGAGAGCTCAACGGGCCCTGGGCTGTCCACTATGGAGTAAGATAATTGACTTATAGTCATATTTGCATACTGACTACAGATGTTAGTTTCTTCCAAATTTGGCTTGAGTCGGACATTGACCAGCACTGTGGTTAGGTGGGCGCACTGTTCAAATTAGCCCATGGCTACTGTGTTGTTATCTGTCTCCCCCGAACCCACTTTGAGCTGGATGCAGCCATCACAACCAGACGCATCCATTACAACCGCCACTGGTGGTTATCACTTGAGCAGGGTTACGGGAAATACACATCCGGTTGAGGGGGGGAGCACACTGCCACGGGGGGGGGCGCTGAGGGGCCGCAGGGGTTGAGGGGCTGTGAGGGAAGCTGAGGTGCTGGGGGGCAGGAGGAGAGTCAGGGTGTCAGGCAGTGTCTGTGGGGTACGAGGGATGCTGGGGGTATAAGGGGGACTTGGGTGAAAGGTAGCGGCCCAGGAGCTGGGGGTCAAGGTGCTGCATCATGGCTGGGGGTGCATGAGAGAGGCTGGTGTGCCAGAGAGCAGCTGGGCAGCACTGGGAAGTAGGAGGGGGATCGGGGTGCAGCATGGTGGGGGTACAAGGGGGAGCTGTGCACAGGGCAGTTACCAGGGTATGGGGTGGTAATGGGTAAAGTCAAGTCACAGGGTAGTGGCTGAGGGGGTCTGGGGAGTATCAGGGGACAGGTGGGCGTGAGGGGTGTTGGGGTGCAGGGCAGTGGCCAGGGATGGGTACTGGCGGGGGGGGGTGGTGGTACTTGGCCCAGGTAGAGCCTTAGGGGCCTGAGCTTACCTGTCCTTCCCCCTAGGATGCAGCGGAGGCCAGTGCTGCTCTTCCTAGCCTGGGTCTGCTTTCTCTTTTTTGCTGGTATCAGGCTCTTCATGAGTGGCTTCCTGCTCACCTGGATTGAGCTTGCCAACAGCAGTTCCTGCTCAGACTCACTCACGCGCCACTGTGGGAGAGGCAGAGCCTCCCGCTGGGCTCCTGTTGGGTGCCCCAGCGCTTTTCCAAGTCTGTGCTTGTCGTCATCAATGCCCTCCATTTTGAGTTTGCCTGGTTTAACCCAACCAAGGTCAGCCCACTGCCCTATGAGAACAAGCTGAGTTTCCTGCACCACCTCGCAATCTCCCAGCCCCACCATGCCCGCCTCTACTGCTTCCAAGCCGATCCCCCCACTGCCACCATGCAGTGCATCACATTTTTGCCTTCTCTTTTCTGCATATGAAAACCCACCAGTGTTGTGTTTAAAGTCAGAGTCCAGGACTCATGGCTTCCACTCAGCTCCTGTTTGTCAGCAGCCATCTACTGCCTTGTGTTTTACAGTGGGGTTGTGGGGCCTTTGGCGAGGGTTTGTCTGCTTTGAGCTGCACTTTCCTAAGTGCTGCGGTAGTATGAATGGGTACCAGTCTGCTTTTTGGCCTGTTCAACCAGATCTTTCTGCTGGGGTGATGTGTCAGAGGTCAACAATAACTAATGAGGTTGTGCTGGTGGATTCAGTGGGAGGGGCACTTGTAGGCTTAGAAACAGGGCTGGCCACTCCCTGTATTCAAACTCATTTATAACCAGATGGTGATTTTCATTTTAGGTCGCTTTTGAGTGTGGGTTGGAGAGGAGCCAGTGCTCCAGACCATGACCTGGAAATGCCCAGACTTTTTGCGCTAGTGTGGGTAACGGCATGACTTGGGTGGGCTCCCTGTTCTCATTAATTCCTTTCTTGCTGCCTTGGGAAGGAGAGTGGTTTTCATGGGTGATGACACTTGGGAAGGACTCTTCCTGAATGTACTGGTTTTGGCTGGGATAGAGTTAAATTTCTTCATAGTAGCTAGTATGGGGCTATGTTTTGGATTTGTGCTGCAAACAGTGTTGGCAATACAGGGATGTTTTTGTTACTGCTGAGCAGTGCTTACAGAGTCAAGGCCTTGTCTGCTTCTCACCCCACCCCACCAGCAAGTAGGCTGGGGGTGCACAAGAAGTTGGGAGGGGACACAGCCAGGACAGCTGACCCCAACTGACCAAAGGGATATTCCAGACCATATGACATCATGCTCAGCAATAAAACTAGGGGGGGAGGTTGGCAGGAGGTCGCTGCTCGGGGACTGGCTGGGCATCAGTTGGTTGGTGGTGAGCAATTGTTTTCATTTGCATCACTTGTTTTTCTTGGGGTTTATTTCTCTGTCTGTTATTTTCCTTTTCATTACAATTTATTATTATTATTATTATTATTATATTTTATTTCAATTATTAAACTGTTTTTATCTCAACCCACAAGTTTTCTCACTTTTACTCTTCCGATTCTCTTCCCCTATCCTGCTGAGGGGAGAGTGAGCAAGCGGCTGTGTGGTGCTTAGTTGCCGGCTGGGGTTAAACCTCAACACTGAAGAAGTTTTTCTGCTCGTATTTCTTCCCTTCTTTTAACGTGAAGGATCTTCACACTGTGGACAATGGGATCCTGCAGCATCTCTATGCAACTGGTAAGCAGCTCTTTCCCCAGGGCCTGGATAACCCTTTATGTGATGCAGAGGTCCTATTGCAAGTTTGGGGTAGGGCTGAAGAGTTTTTTTCTGTTATGGAGTGGCACTGGGCAGTCACACACTGCTGCCTGGGGATTACAGTGCTCTAGCTGGATTTCCACAGATAAGCCAGCTTTCAGGGACTGTAAACTGCTTCTGTAAATACCTTTCCTTAATTTGGGAGAGAGTGCAGCTTGATGGAACAAGGCTACAGGTTAGACTTCTACATCTGTCCTAGAAATACACTGCCAGGATGGAGCAGGAGCAGCAACTCTTTCTTCACACTTAACTGTGTGGCTGCCTGGGCAGATGGTAGGAGGGGAAGAAATGGCAGTTTCCAGAGGCAACCAGAAACCTGTGCCTGAATCCCAGGCTAGTGTGTGACAAGGCTACTCTTGTTCTGCAGTGGATAGTGGTGAATGGGACGTGCTGATTGCTCACTACCTGAGCATGGACCACTGTGGGCACAAACATGGACCTGATCATCCTGAAATGGCTAAGAAGCTCACCCAGATGAATGAGATGCTCAGGTGATTAGTGCGGTGGGGGGGGTGCCAGCTGGCCTCTTCCTTCGGCCAGGCTGGTGGGGTGTTCCCAAGGCATTTACAGATGCAGAGGGCAACAGGGAACACTTACTGTTCCTGTTACCATGGAGAATGGCTTTGGCCAGCAGCAGCTGAAACCCCAGCTATGGGGCAGTCTCAGTTGCGTAGATATGTTCATGGGGGAATGGTAGAGAACAGGGTTTGGTTTCAGAGGTAAGGCTGTCTTCAGGTCTTGGAGCCTTGGTTCTCAACCAAACTGTCAGGTGATGGTGCAGCTAGAGTACAGCTGAGCCTCACTCAGTCTCTAAAATGGAGATTGTCACACTGAGGTTTGGCTAATGTTTGAGAAGCACTTGGAGGACCCTGGCTAGGGAATGCTGCATTTACTGTGCTGCAGATCCATGAGTTGTGCCTTTGTGTCAGAGGGCAGAATGGGATTCAGAAATCCTGATCACACAGCCGTGCCTCAGCTCCAAATGCTGTGGCTTTTGACTCTTAGGACTGCTTTAATTTTTGCTGCTGGAAGGTGTGAGTAACTTGCTGTCGTGGTTTAACCCCAGCCAGTAACTAAGCACCACACAGCCGCTCACTCACTCCCCCCCACCCAGTGGGATGGGGGAGTAAATCGGGAAAAACAAGCAAAACCCACGGGTTGAGATAAGAACAGTTTAATAGAACAGAAAAGAAGAAACTAATAATGATAATGATAACACTAATAAAATGACAACAGCAATAATGAAAGGATTGGAATGTACAAATGATGTGCAGTGCAATTGCTCATCACCCGCCGACCGACACCCTGCTAGTCCCCCGAGCGGTGATTCCCCACCCCCACTTCCCAGTTCCTATACTAGATGGGACGTCACATGGTATGGAATACCCTGTTGGCCAGTTTGGGTCAGGTGCCCTGGCTGTGTCCTGTGCCAACTTCTTGTGCCCCTCCAGCTTTCTCGCTGGCTGGGCATGAGAAGCTGAAAAATCCTTGACATTAGTCTAAACACTACTAGCAACAACTGAAAACATCAGTGTTATCAACATTCTTCACATACTGAACTCAAAACATAGCACCGTACCAGCTACTAGGAAGACAGTTAACTCTATCCCAGCTGAAACTAGGACACTTGCCCTGCTGCATCTGAGAGTGCAGTATACATTGTGTCATACTTAATGCATCCTTCAGGGACAAATCCCCTCTTTTTTCCTTAAAAGTAGGAGATTGCTCACACAACATGATGCAATAGACGAATCCCAAATAGAAGCAGCCTGAAATTTGTTCCTGTTGGGAACCTTCCTTCTGAATTGCATTTTGTCGAGATCCCTGAAGGCCTTGAGGGACCAGCTACTGTTCACAGGGGACCTAGGCAAGATTAGTCCACTCTGTCTCAGGGCTCTGAATTTTCAGTTCAGTTTTGAAGCATCCATTGCCCTGGTACCTGGCTCAGTTGTTATAGCTCTGTATCAGCACTTAGTTTTGCTCAGATCCTTTTGTGGGCCTCACCTCTGTGGTGCAGGCAGGCTTGGTAGGGACATGTCCTTTCCCACCTGTGCTACCTAGGCCCCTGCCCAGGTAAGGGTTGACCTTCCTTATCCCGGTGACAGGTCCTTGGTGGATCACCTGGGGAATGACACCCTTCTTCTGGTGGCTGGGGACCATGGCATGACAGAGACCGGAGACCATGGCAGCAACAGTGAGAAGGAAATGAATGCAGCGCTGTTTGTGTACAGCAAAACACCCCTATCTGGCACTGGCCCTCCTGAGGTGAGAAGAAGCTGATCCTTAGCTGCCATTGCCTGAAGTGGTATCCAGGATGAAAACTGCATCCTGGGGTTACAGAGAGTAACTGTTGTTTAGATTGAGAGGGCCTGGGAGTCTTGTCACCTTTCCCAAGAGAACAGTGGAAAGGCTGACACAGGATGCAGGTGACTGAAGTGTTAGGGACCCATGTTCAGGCCCCTCCAGCTGTGAGGGGTGTTTGAGTGGGGCCAGGTGAGCTGTTAGACAGCCAGGGCCAGACCTAAGGACCTGCAGCTCCCAGCAGGCATCCTCGCCTCCACAGGGCACTCAGGGAGGGCTGAGCTGTGCCTCTGCCTTCCCCTGTGTTTTTTCCCCTTCTGGCTTTCCCAGATTCTCCTCTGAACAGGGATGCCTCCCCCGCTGTCCTCTAGCCCGAGTGAAAAGCCACACTGTTGTGTTCTTTCTGAATTTCCAGTTCCTCCCCTGTCTCTCCAGGAGCCTGAGGCCATTCCCCAGGTGAACCTGGTGCCCACTGTGGCCCTGCTGCTGGGTGTGCCCACCCCCTACAGTAACATCGCGGAGGTGATGGCTGAGCTTTTCTCTGGGGATGGCGACACTGTGTCTGCAGCCTTGCAGCAGCTCTCGGTCTATCACATCAACACCAAGCAGGTACGGCCTACGGTAGGCCTCCCCATTGAACTAGAGAGGAGAAGGAATGGCTTTTTAAGCAAATACCTCTTCTGTTTGGTGGAGGTGGGGTGGTGACATGGTGTTATCTTCGTGGGGAGCTTATTTTGAAGTTACCTCCTTGCAGTGTTTGCTCCAGTAAAAGGCAGTATCATTTTCGCAAAAGAGAAATTGGAGATACCTGTTTAGTACTTGGTGGTGAGTGCTGTGGTGTGGAAAATACTGGCCTGGAAGGTGGCATTTGCTTCAGGGTGAGAATTGGTCATAGATGGTCAGAGGTGGATTTGGTTATTGGGGAGGCTGTTTCCTCAAGGCTGAAGATGACTAGGAGCAAGTTTTCTTAATGGAGATTCAAGAATACAAATGGGTGTTTTGATGCTGCTTCAGTTTTGGAGAAGCAGTATTAGCTAAAAAGCTATTCTAGATCAGTGACAGAAGGAAAACAGTAACAAAGGACTAAATAAAAGAAACACCATGTAACAGGTGACAGTAAAGTGGGATAGAGAAGGAACAGTTTACACCAAGCACAACGAAATACAGAACCCCAACAGCTGAATGACAAAATTTGAATGAGAATGACTATACCAGGTGTAAAAGAAGCCCAAGCAATGGAGCAGGCCATGTGCCAGGGCAAGCCAGAGCCTCTATGGAGGACATGAGGGCCATAAGTTGTGGCTCTTGGCATGTGTTTTGGATTTGTGTGATGGGGTTTTTTGGTAGTGGGGGAGGGGCCGCAGGGGAGGCTCCTCTGAGAAGCTGCTAGAAGCTTCCCCGGCTCTTGGGTCAGACCCACCTCTGGCCAAGGCCGACCCAATCAGTGACGGTGGTAGCACCTCTGGGATAACATATTTAAGAAGGGGAACCTGCAGTGAGTGAGGAGATTGGAATGTGAGAGAAACACCTATGCAGATACCGAGGTCAGTGAAGAAGGAGGGGGAGAATGTGCACCAGAGGAGGTGATGCCCCTGCAGCCCGTGGTGAGACGGCAGGCTGTCCCCCTGCAGCCCATGGAGGTGAACACTGGAGTAGATGCCCACCTGCAGCCTAGTGGGATGAGGAGAAAATATAAAGAAAAGCTCATGGGTCTAGACAAGGACTGGGAGGGATCACTCACCACTTATGGTCACAGGCAAAAGACAGGCTCAACTTGGGGAAAAAAACCAAATCAATTTAATTTACTACCAATCAAATCAAAACAAGGATAGTAGGAAGTAAAACCAAATCTTAAAACACCTTCCCTCACCCCTCCCTCCTTCCTGGCTCAACTCCACTCCCAGTTTTCTCTACCTCCTCTCCCCGGCGGCGCAGGGAGACTGGAAATAGGGGTTGGGGTCAGTTCATCTCACATTGTCTCTGCTGCTCCTTCCTCCTCAGGGGGAGGACTCCTCACTCTTCCCCTGCTCCAGCGTGGTGTCCCTCCCATGGGAGACAGTCCTTCACGAACTTCTCCAACATAAGTCCTTCCCACAGGCTGCAGTCCTTCACGAACTTCCCTAGCATCGGTCCCTTCCGCAGGCCAATCTTCAGTCACAGACTGCTCCAGCGCGGGCTTTCCCATGGAGTCACAGCCATCTTCGGGGGCATCTGACTGCTCCGGCATGGGGTCCTCCACAGGCTGCAGGTGGGCATCTGCTCCACTGTTCACCTCCATGGGCTGCAGGGGGACAGCCTGCCGTCTCACCATGGGCTGCAGGGGTATCACCTCCTCTGGCGCACCTCCTCTCCCTCCTTCTTCACTGACCTCGGTATCTGCATAGGTGTTCCCCTCACATTCCAATCTCCTCACTCACTGCAGGTTCCCCTTAAATATGTTATCCCAGAGGTGCTACCACCGTCACTGATTGGGTCGGCCTTGGCCAGAGGCAGGTCCGACCCGAAAGCTGGGGAAGCTTCTAGCAGCTTCTCACAGGAGCCATCCCTGCAGCTCCTCCCCTGCTACCAAAACCCCACCACACAAACCCCAAACACCTTTTTAGACATGGGTGCAATGTTTCCCTTTTTCTAGTCACTGGGGACTTCACCTGACTGCCATGACTTTTCAAATATCATGGAGAGGGGCTTGGCAACTACATCAGCCAATTCCCTCAGGACTCTGGGATGCATCTTGTCAGGTCCCATAGACTTATGTATGTTCAGGTTCCTCAGGTGGTCTTGAACCTGATCTTTTCTTACAGTGGGAGGTCCATCCACTCAAGAGGTGTGGGAAGAGAGGTTGCCAGTGAAGACTGAGGCAAAAAAGTTGTTGAGTACCTCGGCCTTCTCCTCGTCCATTGTTACCAGTTTGCCAGTTGCGTTCATTGGGGGAGTATGCTTTCTTTGACCTTCCTTTTCTGGCTGACATACCTGTAGAAGCCCTTATTATTCTTTGTGTCCCTTGCCAAGTTCAACTCCAGCCGCGCCTTGGCCTTCCTGACCCCATTCCTACACAACCGGGCAGCATCCTTATAGTCTTCCCAGGATACCTGTCCCTGCTTCCACTGCCTGTGCATTTCCTTCTTGCCCTTTAGTTTGACCAGCAGGTCTTGACTCATGCATGCTGGTCTCTTGCCTTCCTTTCCTGATTTCTTACACCTGGGGATTGAGAACTCTTGTGCTCTATGGAAAGCATCCTTAAAAGATCTGCCAGCTCTGTTCTGCTCCCTTGTCCCTGAGGGCAGTTTCCCAGGGGGTTCTATTGACTAACTCCTTGAACAGCTGGAAGTTTTCTTTCCTAAAATTCAGGGTCCTGACTTTACTCTTCGCCTGCGAAGGACTGCGAACTCCACCAGTGCATGATCACTGCAGCCCAGGCTGCCTCCAATCTTGACGTCACCAATTAGCTCACTTGCGTTGGTGACCATCAGGTCCAGTATCGCATCCCCTCTGGTAGGGCTGTCTATTATCTGGCTTAAGAAGTTATCCTCAATGCACTCCTGGGTGCACTCAACTCTCCTGGGTTGCCTAGAGCTCGCTGTGCTACTTTTCCAGCAGATGTTGGGGTGGTTGAAGTCCCCAGAAGGACGAGAGCCTGTGAGCACAATGCCTCCTGCAGCTGGAGTAAGAAGGTGTCCTGGTTTCAGCTGGGATAGTTAATGTTCTTTCTAGTAGCTGGTATAGTGTTATGTTTTGGATTCAGTATGAGAAGAATGTTGATAACACACTGATGTTTTCAGTTGTTGCTAAGTAGTGTTTAGTCTAAAGTCAAGGATTTTTCGGCTTCTCATGCCCTGCCAGCAAGAAGGCTGGAGGGGCACAAGAAGTTGGCACAGGACACAGCCAGGGCAGCTGACCCAAAATGGTCAACAGGGTATTCCATACCATGTGATGTCACATCTAGTATATAAACTGGGGGGAGTGGGGCTGGGGGGATTGCCGCTCGGGGACTAACTGGGCATCTGTCAGCGGGTGGTGAGCAATTGCATTGTGCATCACTTGCATATTCCAATCCTTTTATATTATTATTGTCATTTTATTATTATTATTATTTTCTTCCTTTCTGTTCTATTAAACTGTTCTTATCTCAACCCATGAGTTTTACTTTTTTTTTATTTTCTCCCCCATCCCACTGGGTGGGGGAGGAGTGAGCGAGCGGTTGTGTGGTGCTTAGTTGCTGGCTGGGGTTAAACCACGACAGAAGGCTTCGTCAGTAGGCTCCCCCTGATTGGGCAGCCTGTAGTAAACACCAACCACAACGTTCCCTTTGTTGCCTCGGTCTCTAATTCTTACCCATAAGCTTTCAACCTGCTCGTGGCTATTCTTCAGAGACAGCTCTTCACAATCTATCCATTTCTTGATGTAGATGACAATCCCTCCGCCTCTCCTTCCTCGCCTGTCCCTTCTGAACAGCCTGTAGCCATCGATAGCTGCATTCCAGTCATGGGATTCATCCCACCAAGTTTCAGTAATGGCAACTAGGTCACAGCTTTCTAGCAGCACGGTGGCTTCCAACTCCTCCTGTTTGTTGCCCATGCTGCGTGCATTGGTGTAGAGGCACTTCAGCTGGGCTGTTGGCCGTGTCACTTTCTTAGAGGAACACACCTTAATTCCTTTGAGGTATTTCACTGGTGTTTCCCTGTTGGCTCCTATTACCTCGGGAGCCCCTGGCTCATCTCCGTAAGACTTCAAGTGTGCTCCAGTGTACCCAGCACATCTCAGAGCAACAGGCTGAGGGCCTTCGTTAGCACCCCATCCCTCTAACCTTGATGTGTCGTCCCACGGCTTGTCACGGGCAAGCCTGATATTATCCCCCACCCCCTTCAAGTCTAGTTTAAAGCTCTGCCAATCAGCCCTGCTAGCTCATGAGCAAAGACCCTCTTCCCCCTTTGAGAAAGGTGAATCCTATCCGATGCCAGTAGGCCTGGTGCCGTGTAGACCATCCCATTATTGAAAAACCCAAAATTCTGGAGGTGACACCAGCCACGGAGCCATATATTAATAGACTGGGTCCATCTGTTTCTTCCAATGTCGTTGCCCGCAACTGGAAGGATAGAGGAAAAATTATCTGTGCTCCAGATTCCCTTACCAACCATCCCAAGGCCCTGAAGTCTCTTTTGATTGCCCTTGGACTATGCATTGCGGCTTCATCGCCACCCACATGGAAGAGCAATAATGGGTAATAGTCTGAGGGCCATACCAGGCTAGGAAGTTTCCTAGTGATGTCCTGTTGCGTTAAAGGGTAAAGAAGTTTGGCAGAAAATAAACCCCCTTGTATTCCAGCTTATCCTCAGATGTCAGAGGGGCTGGGGGTGGCTAGGTTTAATTTCTGAGTGATGTCCAATTCAATGATATAAGTCCAGTCACATTCAATATGCTGAACTATCACGATGATGGATGCACTTAATAGCATACTGCACTCTTGGCTTAGCCACATTCAATGCACGAGGATTACCAGACTTAGGGAGTTTGGTTGCATTAACAAACTATCACGACTAGATTAATAAGCAGCGCAGTTTATTAAAGCAACAGTACAGGTTCTTTTGGATTGCCAGTGATAAATACACTGTCTGCAAAGCATGTGCAAATAATAATACAGTTGATTACAAGCACATTAAATTATGAAAGTAAAGAGCTCTAAAGAATTCTAAGTTTCCTGGGAAAGCACTTGGTATAGCCAAGGGTTCAAATCTTACCCAATAGGCATCCCTATGGGGGGAAGAGAGGTTCAGCCTGTCGACTGATCCCAGAAGTCAGTGATGTCCTCCCGACTTGTCTATGATGGTATCTTCCCTAATAGTCCCCCTCTCTTTGGGCCTTTTTATCCTATTTTTCCTATTTAGGTGGAGCTTGAGTGACTCTAGTCATACATAGCTTTACTTTGATTGGTATAAAGTTCTCTCGCTTTGCTTTTAAAGGTATATACTAGAAAAAATTCAGAGCGCATGCTCAGTGGGGGGGGTGGTTGCACCTTGGAGGCAGGTAACTTTTGGGGTGGAGGTGTGTTTTGGTATTATAATGAGTTTATAATGAGCAAAGTTCACCCAAAGAACATGATTTAGCATGTCACTACTCCAGAACTGGGCACTTCTGATATAAATCAGAAGTAAGACAATAGCGTTGACAGAACCCCCATTATTTCACCTCCTTGCTTCAGTGGATTCAACGCAGGGACCTTCCATTCTTGTTCCAGTAGTTCCAGTTCCCCATCCCTGCAGTGATATCACAGAGCCTGGCCGCGGTGTCTCCACTCCGCTCCACCCTCCGTGTTGTTTCTCAGAGTCAGCATACCAAGCTCCCATGGTGTTGCTAACATCTAAGGTTGCAGGTTATGTTGCTTAGGGAATTATTATGGAACAGATTCCTTGCATATCCACTGCATTCCACCCTGGAGGTTTACCTTCCCTTAAGAGGGGGACATATCAATAAGTCACCTCCAGCAATCATTCCACATATCCTTAACCCAGGCCCCAGGGAGGCAGCAGACTTCCCTAAGAGGAGGGTCTGTCCAGCATATTGGACTCTCTGTTCCCCTCATATGATTGCTGATGGGAAGGCAGAAGTGTTCAGCCTCTCTGCTGTGTATTTATAGAGAAACAGAGTGCTTTGTCATTTAAAGATGATAATGTACTTTACTGTCCATTAGTCACTGAGGATATCGATCATCATTTATTAGGAATTAGTGTTATCCAGTCCTGCCTGTTTAAATATATGCACTCAGTTGTCTGAGGAAGTTTCTGGCTTGGTCATATTGGTTTTGAAGAAGCTTTAGCATACCAGGGGGGTCGTGCAGGCCTGGGAGAGAGCTGGTGCATATGTTTGCCATTCGTGGGCAGGGGCAGGCTGATTCTGCCTGCACTCTGAGGCGACTGGAAGCCACATGAAGGTATCAGTGTGTTTCAGGGCTTGAGCAGATCTACGCTCTGCCCTGGTAATGCCCTCATAAGATTTTTTTACGACTTTGAGATCATAGCTGCCTCTGCTCCTGTCCTCTTGAAGTAAGATGCAGAATGAACCCTCCTTAGCCTATGGTACAGTGGGTTAATGTGCCTGTATTCAAGAAGAGGAAGCAGTTTGATTTGATCCACTATAAGCTCTTTAATTTGATGTCTGTCCTCAGACAAACAATGTAAAAGTTGACATTGGGGTCAGATTAATAGCTAGTAATGACTTGAACTTCTGGGGGACATTTGCTTTATTGTTACCAAAGACTCTGCACAAAAGCTTAGTGATGCACAACATTAACAGAGGTGCACCTGCAGGTGAAGAACTGGGTGACAGAGGAGTCAGTGTGGCTGTTGGGATGGATATGTCACTTGAGAAGGATGTCACTTTGGCAGAAGGATTATGTTTCCTGCCAGTCACATCCTTTTTCACGTCCTTCACATTTGGGTGACCAGCCTCAGGTGATGCAGCTGGGGACGGGTCTGTCCTGGCAGGGGTTGGCAGATTGGGGCTGTTTCCATTCAGAAGGGGCTGAGTGAGGAAGATGGCAGTGAATCCCATTCCCAGTGGTCCCAGTGCTGCTGTCTGACCCTGTGTCCCCTCTCCTGTAGGTGGACCGCTTCCTGCACTCCTACTCGCTGGTGGCTCATGACCCGCCAGCAGAGCAGCTCCAGCACCTGCAGGAGCTCTTCTCCAGTGCTGTGGAGGAGCACACGCAGCTCTTGGCTCAGGTGCAAGGGGCGACACTGGTGCCTCTGGAGCTGGAGTTCAGCCTGGGAAGCTTCATCGGTCGCTTCTGGCTCTACCTGCGGGAGGCACAGGCTGTGTGCACCCAGCCCTGGGCCCACTTCCATCCCCTGCGTATGGTGGGGGGCTGCACCCTCATTGCCACTTCCTGCTTGCTCTGCTACATGGCCTCAGAGCTGGCTGCAGCCTCTCAGTGTCGGGAAAATCAGTCTGCTGGGACTGAGGGTAGCAGCCTGTCCTTGCAGACACATTGGCTGTGATATCCTTACCACATCTGTTGTGCTTTCAGGTTCCTATTTGAGTTGCTGGGCTTTGTGATGAGCAGCACGTGCCTCCTGCTGGGGATCTCCCTGGTGATGCGTGTGGACTGTGCCATCAGCACCTTGTTCGGCCAGCTTCAGCTCAGGTAGCGTTGGAGATGCAGGGAACCTGACCTGCTCGTCGGCTGAGGCTGTGGTTGTCTTCCTGCCTCCCTGGGGCTGGGAGGGGTACATGAGCCACCAGCAACGAGCATCTGCTGACAGCAGTCAGGGATTATCCCCAGCTCCATGCCTCAGCGCTGCACAAAAGGACCAGAGCCAGCTGTTCCCTGCTCATTGTGATGGTGTTTCCCAGCAGTTGAGGTTAGAGCTCTTGCTGGGTGTTTGTTGGCAGTGGGAGGAGTCTGCTGCAGGAGGCCAAGAAGCAAGAGTCCTGAAGTGCTCCTCTGGAGAAACACTAACCGGGGGTCTTGCTGCTACTTTCCTGACAACTGTCCCCACTGTGCAGCTGGTCAGCTTCAGTGGCTGGCAAGGTGTCACCTTGCCTGTGCAGAGACAGTGACTCAAAGGAAGAGGCCTGCTGAGGAGGGGAGGGGAGGGAGGGAGGAGAGGGAAGGGAAGGTCCTGTGTCCACTTCTCTTTGCGTGCTCAGTTTTCATGCTGGAATCAAAGTGCACATCGTTATGCATGCAGATGGTTCCTGGGGTCTCGGTGGCAGCTGCTCCGCTGTAAAGTCAGTTGGTTGCTCTGTAGTGAGGCCTTTCCTGCCCTACACTCACTCCCATTTTCCTGGTCTTCCTCAGCCCTGAGAAGGGCAGGGGGGAGCAGGCTGGGCTGCCTTGTACAGCCTGAAGCAGGCTTAGCTTGTTGGGGAGGGTAGCAGGGACAACTGTGTCCATGACCAAGAAACTCTCCACTCATGGTCTTGGCCTGTTGGTGCCCCCGTGGGCTGGCCTGTAGCAGCCAGGGCTCCCAGTCTCTTCCTGAGTGCCTGGTGCCAGATGCTGGCTGTTGATTGGGAACGGTTGAGTTGCAGCACGATGTAGTGACAGAGCATTGACTCATCCCCGTATTGGGTCTGGTCAGGAGGAAAGGGGAGTCTGGAGTAGCTGTCCCAATTGCAAGAGTGGCCTTGGTGTGAGCTCTGGTGCCTGGGAACAGCTGCTTGAAATCCCTGAGTAGGTGACAACTCTTCTGGGAGGTGGCTTAATCCACTGGTGTCTGTGTATGTGCTGGGGGTTATGTAACCTTGAAGGGACCCCAGGCACTGCAGCTGATGGCATCTGTGATCCCATATTTGGTGCTTATCTCCCTCTTGACCTTGGTTTTCTGCATGGGACTTTGTGCTGCAAGTGAGTGTTGTGGTTTCAGCCCAACCGGTAACAAAAAGGACCACGCAGCCACTCGCTCACTCCTCCCGCCCCCCTCCGGTGGGATAGGGAGGAGAATCGGAGGAGAGAAAAGGAAAAAAAAAAAAAAAACGGAACCTCGAGGGTTGAGATAAGGGCAGTTTACTGGGACAACGCAAAAAAAGAGAAGTTACAACAACAACAACGGTACTAATAAAAGAGTATACAAAAAGAGTGATGCACAGTGCAACTGCTCACCACCCGGAACCCGACGCTCTGCCACTTCCCCCACCGAAAGTCGAGAGACCCCCCCAGCCCGCTCCCCATTTATATACTGAGCATGATGTCACATGGTATGGTATAGCTCCTTGGCTAGTTCAGGTCAGCTGCCCCGGCTATGCCCCCCCACCTCCCAGGTTCCTGTAAAAATTAACTCTATCCCAGCTGAACCCAGGACATTATCCACCCCTTATTCTATACCATCTACATCATGCCCAGATCTTACATTTTCCAATCAACCACTACCACTTTCCTTGTCTTATATATATATATATATATGTATATGGACACACACACACACAAATAGTATTCCCTTAGTCGATGGGCTATCCCTCCAATGTGTCCATCAATTTTATTTAGTCCATGACTTTGGGGCTCCATCTGTTGTAACACTTCTTCAGGATAAGAGAGATGGTGTGAGGTGTTGGGTTGTTGTATGCTGCCTCTGGAACTTGCGGCTGGTACATTTGGTGCAACCCATGCCCTTGGTCTGCAGGTCGAAGATGTTGATCTTGAGGAAATCGCTGGGCGCCAGTTCCAGTTCTATCACTGTTGTACTTGGCTCAGTTTCAAAGTCCATTCTTCAGTCATTTGGGTAATTCTTACAGTAATACCCTTGATATGGCATATAGACACTTATAGATACAATGACATACACTGGCAGGTTATTTAGCATTTAAATATCATACAGCCTAATTCACTGGCTATTCTCTCCCAAAACCAAATCTCCCTGAGGTACACATCGAACTTCCCCATCCTTCTGCATCACCCACCAGGTGTACCCAGGTCCTTGAGCAAAAACAATCCCTTGGATGGGTTTGTCTCTGCGTGAGGAAGGACTAACCCAGATTGTCTTTCCTAACATACTCCTCATGCGCACCACAGGGACTTTATCTCCTTCTACAGTATGTGGAACTCTTGGTTGGGCGGGGCCAGCCTGATTGGCAGATCCTCTAGTATTAACTAACCAGGTGGCTTTTGTTAAATGTGTATCCCAATGTTTGAAAGTTCTACCCCCCATTGCTCTCAATGTAGTTTTCAGCAGTCCATTGTATCGTTCGATTTTTCCGGAGGCTGGTGCATGATAGGGGATGTGATACACCCACTCAATGCCATGCTCTTTGGCCCAGGTGTCTATAAGGTTGTTTTGGAAATGAGTCCCGTTGTCTGACTCAATGCTTTCTGGGGTACCGTGTCGCCATATAAGACTTGCTTTTCAAGGCCCAGGATAGGGTTCCAGGCAGTGGCATGGGACACAGGATATGTTTCCAGCCATCCAGTGGTTGCTTCCACCATTGTAAGCACATGGCACTTGCCTTGGCGGGTTCGTGGGAGTGTGATATAGTCAATCTGCCAGGCCTCCCACTGTTTATATTTCAGCCATCGCCCTCCATACCACAGGGGTTTCAGTGGCTTGGCTTGCTTAATTGCAGCACGTTTCACATTCATGGATAACCTGTGCGATAGTGTCCATGGTCAGGTCCACCCCTCGATCACGAGCCCATCTATATGTTGCATCTCTTCCCTGATGGCCAGAGGTATCATGGGCCCACTGAGCCATAAATAGCTCACCCTTATGTTGCCAGTCCAGGTCCATCTGAGACACTTCAATCTTGGCGGCCTGATCTGCCTGCTGGTTGTTTTTATGTTCTTCAGTGGCCCGACTCTTGGGTACATGAGCATCTACGTGACGTACTTTTACCACTAGCTTCTCTAGCCTAACAGCAATATCTTGCCACAGTGCGGCAGCCCAGATGGGTTTACCTCTGTGCTGCCAGTTGCTCTGCTTCCATTGCTGTAACCATAACCACCCCCATAGGGCATTTGCCACCATCCATGAGTCAGTATAGAGATAGAGCACTGGCCACTTCTCTCTTTCAGCAATGTCTAACGCTAGCTGGATGGCTTTCACTTCTGCAAACTGACTCGATTCACCTTCTCCTTCAGCAGTTTCTGCGACTTGTCATACAGGACTCCATACAGCAGCCTTCCACCTCCGATGTTTTCTCACAATGCGACAGGACCCATCAGTGAACAGGGCATATTGCCTCTCATTTTCTGGCAGTTTATTATACAGCGGGGCCTCTTCAGCATGTGCTACCTCCTCCTCTGGCGACATTCCAAAATCTTTGCCTTCTGGCCAGTCCGTGATCGCTTCCAAAATTCCTGGGCAACTGGGGTTTCCTGTGCGAGCCCGTTGTGTGATCAGTGCAATCCACTTACTCCACGTGGCATCAGTTGCATGATGTGTAGAGGAGACTCTCCCTTTGAACATCCAGCCCAGCACTGGCAGTCGGGGTGCTAAGAGGAGCTGTGTTTCAGTACCAACCACTTCTGAGGCAGCTCGAACTCCTTCATATGCTGCCAATATCTCTTTTTCAGTTGGAGTATAGCGGGCCTCGGATCCTCGATATCCTCGACTCCAAAACCCCAGGGGTCGGCCTCGGGTCTCCCCGGGTGCTTTCTGCCAGAGGCTCCAGGTAGGGCCATTCTCCCTGGCTGCGGTACAGAGCACACTTTTAACATCTTGTCCAGCCCAGACTGGTCCAAGGGCTACTGCATGAGCAATTTCCCGTTTAATTTGTGCAAAGGCTTGTCATTGCTCAGGCCCCCATTCAAACTCTTTCTTCTTCTGCGTCACTCGATAGAGAGGGCTTACAATCAGACTGTAATTTGGAATATGCATTCTCCAAAAGCCCACAACACCTAAGAAAGCCTGTGTTTCCTTTTTATTAGTCGGTGGGGACATAGCTGCTATTTTGTTGATCATGTCCATTGGGATCTGATGACGTCCATCTTGCCATTTTATTCCTAAAAACTGGATCTCCTGTGCAGGTCCCTTGACCTTACTTACTTTTATGGCAAAACCAGCCTTCAAAAGGATTTGGATTATTTTCTTCCCTTTCTCAAAGACTTCTTCTGCTGTGTTGCCCCATACGATGTTGTCATCAATGTATTGCAGGTGCTCTGGAGCTTCACCTTTTTCCAGTGCAGCCTGGATCAGTCCATGGCAAATGGTGGGGCTGTGTTTCCACCCCTGGGGCAATCGATTCCAAGTGTACTGGACGCCCCTCCAAGTAAAGGCAAATTGTGGACGACACTCCGCTGCCAGAGGGATTGAGAAAAATGCATTAGCAATGTCAATTGTGGCATACCACTTGGCTGCCTTTGACTCTAGTCCGTATTGAAGTTCTAGCATATCTGGAACTGCAGCACTCAGCGGTGGCGTAACTTCATTCAGGCCACGATAGTCTACTGTTAGTCTCCATTCCCCATTAGACTTTCGCACTGGCCATATGGGACTATTAAAGGGTGAGCGAGTTTTGCTGATCACTCCTTGGCTCTCCAGTTGGCGAATCAACTTGTGGATGGGAATCAGAGAGTCTCGGTTGGTGCGATATTGCCGCCGATGCACCGTCGTGGTAGCAATTGGCACTTGTTGTTCTTCAACCCTCAGCAACCCCACAACCAAAGGGTCTTGAGAGAGACTAGGCAGGGTAGAAAGCTGTTCAGTGCCCTCCATCTCCAAGGCAGCTGTACCAAAAGCCCATCGATACCCCTTTGGGTCCTGAAAATACCCTCTCCTGAGGTAGTCTATGCCAAGGATGCACGGAGCCTCTGGGCCAGTCACAATGGGGTGTTTCTGCCATTCATTCCCAGTTAGGCTTACTTCAGCTTCCAATACAGTTAACTCTTGGGATCCCCCTGTCACACCAGAAATACAAATGGGTTCTGCCCCTTTATAACTTGATGGCATTAGAGTACACTGTGCACCGGTGTCTACTAGAGCCTTATACTCTTGTGGGTCTACCGTGCCAGGCCATCGAATCCACACAGTCCAATAGACCCGGTTATTGCTTTCCTCCACCTGGCTGGAGGCAGGGCCCCTCTAATTCTGGTCAGAGTATCCAGTATTCACTTCTTGTAAAATTGGCTCAGGAGTCCCTTCAAGAGGATCAGAAATAAGATCAGCCCTTCTACTCTGTTTGGAAACTGGAGTGGCATTTTTCCTGGTAGAATCCCCTTTTGTGGTGGTTTTTCCTCGCAGCTCACGTACCCGTGCATTTAGGACCGAGGTAGGTTTTCCATCCCATTTCCTCATGTCCTCTCCATGATCACATAGGTAAAACCATAGGGCACCTCGCGCTGTGTACCTTCTATATTCTCTCTCTTGGGCAGAGGAGCGCTCACTCCTAATAGCTGAGACATTGGTCCTTACAGGTGGGCAATAGGACATATCCTCTTTGAATTGCTGGAAATCCTGGGACAGCTTCTCCACAGCCGAAATGCAGGCTTGTAGGGAGGAGGAGAGATTTTCTTCATATTGACAGAGTTGGCGAGCCACTTCATCCACTGTCGGTGCCTCTTCGTCTTTCCAGGTCATTATTGCCAGTGAGTTGGCATAGGACGATGGTGCGCTCCGTACAAATTTCCGCCACATGGGTCATGTGCATTGGACTTCGTCTGGATCTTTGGGTAATTGTGGGTTGTCCGGGTCATGATGAATTGTCTCTAGCACAGCTAAGTCCCTCAGATATTGGATACGTCTTTCCATGGTTGTCCACTTGCTTGATTGACATATAACATCTTCCTTAAAGGGGTACCTTTCCTTCACACTTGACAGGAGTCGCCTCCAGAGGCTGATGGCTTGTGTTCCTCTTCCAATTGCCTTGTCAATGCCACCTTCCCTGGCAAGCGATCCCAGCTGCTTGGCTTCCCTACCTTCTAATTCCAAGCTATTAGCCCCATTGTCCCAGCATCGGAGGAGCCAGGTGATAATATGCTCACCTATACGGCGGACAAAATCTTTTCGCATATCCTGCAGCTCACTCAAGGATAGGGACCGGGTTATTACCTCTGGTTCTGCCTCTTCCTCCTGTTCCCATGATGACCCTGGTTCGCCTTCATCCTTTGCTAAGAGACCTGATTTTTTTTGTATATTTCTTTTTCTGTACGGGGGCAACTGATAATGGTGCAGGTTGATCCTCTGGTTCAGTTGCAGTATCGTTCGCCGGGTTTTGGATAACCACAGCATCTGTCACCAAGGTTTGGGTAGCAGCAGTGCTCGTCGCTGGGGCTGGAGGGACCACAGTGCCCGTTGCCAAGGTTTGGGTAGCTGCTGTGCTCGTTGCCGCGGCTGGAGGGGCTGCAGTGCCTGTTGCTGAGGTTTGGGTAGCCACAGTTCTCATTGCCAGGGCTGGAGGGGTCGCGGTGCCTGTCACCAAGGTCTGGGTGGCCGCAATGCTCATCGCCGGGGCTGGAGGGGCCGCAGCGCCCATTGCCGGGGTTTGGGTGACCGCAGTGGTCATCGTTTTGTTGTTAGGTCCAGAGACCTTCTCTTCCCCTTGAGGGTGCTGAGTTGTGTCGAACAGGGCTCGATAGGCATGGGCCAGGCCCCAGCATGTTGCGGTGATTTGTATCTCTCTGGAGCTGCCGGGGTGACAGCATACCTTTTCCAAATATTTTACTAGTTCTTCTGGATTCTGCACTTGTTCAGGGGTGAATTTCCAAAACATTGGAGGTGCCCACTTTTCTAGGTACTTGCCCATACTACCCCACACACCCTGCCACTCATAATTATCCAGCCTCGGGGCAGACCTCTGGGTGATCTTCTTAAATAGTTGTTTAACGTTAAACAAGAGCTGAACCACATTCAGGAACATGCTAATTCCCAGCAGTAGGGCTAGGACCGTGCTGGTCTCAACATCCCAAGAGTATTCAAATTTTTCAAAATTCTCAAACACCATTGTAACTGGACTGAAGGAGAAAGGAGAGGGGAAGAAAGGTACCCCACCCATAGACTGGTTTTCCAAGGAGGAAAGGTAAATGGTATAATTATTAATAGTTTCCCACAGATGGCTCCCGCAGTATAAAGGTGACAATGCTGAGTGCAAACACCGGATTAATCCCACAACCGATGACTTTATCATACCATAAACCAGTGTTATACAATACATCAAAGCAAAAACCTTAATCCACCTCCCACGGATGATAAGCAGCAGAAGAGGGACTACATACAGCAAGCGAGGTGATACATAACAGAACTTTAAAAACCAGAGCAACAAATCTAAGAACACATAAATCAACATAATGACCAGTGACTATTAGACCAATATAATGAATGCTTATGACAAATTTGTTTTAACAAGCTCTGGTCAGGTTTGTTGTTATCTCAACCCTTCGTGCCCCAAATGGACTGTCATGGTTTAACCCCAGCCAGCAACTAAGCACCACGCAGCCGCTCACTTACTCCCCCCCACCCAGTGGGATGGGGGAGTAAATCGGGAAAAACAAGCAAAACCCACGGGTTGAGATAAGAACAGTTTAATAGAACAGAAAAGAAGAAACTAATAATGATAACACTAATAAAATGACAGCAGCAATAATGAAAGGATTGGAATGTACAAATGATGAGCAGTGCAATTGCTCACCACCCGCCGACCGACACCCCGCTAGTCCCCGAGCGGCGATTCCCCGCCCCCACTCCCCAGTTCCTATACTAGATGGGACGTCCCATGGTATGGAATACCCCGTTGGCCAGTTTGGGTCAGGTGCCCTGGCTGTGTCCTGTGCCAACTTCTTGTGCCCCTCCAGCTTTCTCGCTGGCTGGGCATGAGAAGCTGAAAAATCCTTGACGTTAGACTAAACACTACTTAGCAGCAACTGAAAACATCAGTGTTATCAACATCCTTCACATACTGAACTCAAAACATAGCACCGTACCAGCTACTAGGAAGACAGTTAACTCTATCCCAGCTGAAACTAGGACAGGAGTGCATAAAGTGCCCCTGGAAGTCTGGGGACCGATTGGTAAAGGATTAAGTGCCTTACTAATAGGACGATCAAGTAGTACTTTGCAAGGTTTAATTGTGCATGTGGGAGTTATTGATGCTGATTATCACGGGCAAATATGTGCAATGGTATCTACTGCAACCCCTCCAGTCACTATAAAAGGAGGCACACAAATTGCTCAACTCGTGCCATTTATGAGCTGTGTGCCTGCGATAGAACAGGTAACTCGTGGTACTCAAGGTTTTGGGTCCACTGGAAAGCCGCAGGTATTTTGGTCACAACGCATTACGGAAAGCAGGCCAGAAATGACCTGTACCCTCACTATGGCAAATGCATCCCCATCACAGATAAAATTGATAGGTTTGCTGGACTCTGGGGCTGATATGACCATCATAGCACAGCGTAACTGGCCCTCCTCGTGGCCATTGGTTGTAAATGCAGAAGGAGTGTTGGGTGTAGGTGGAGTTTCAAATAGTTTTATTGCAGCAAAACCTGTGCTAATAAGCAACCCAGAGGGACAGAAAGCCACTGTGAGGCCATATGTCACCACTTTGCCACTTAATTTATGGGGTCGAGATGTGTTGGATCAATGGGGGGTGCGTCTTACCACGGATTTTTCATAGGGGCCACTGTGCTGCAGGGCGTGGAGCGCCCGACACTGGCACTGACCTGGTTAACAGATAAACCAGTGTGGGTGGATCAGTGGCCCCTCAGTCAAGAAAAACTCCTCACCTTGAAATCTTTAGTTGCAGAACAATTGGCCGCAGGACATACTGAGACCTCTCATAGCCCATGGAACACACCAGTGTTTGTGATCAAAAAGAAATCTGGAAAATGGAGGCTATTGCATGATTTACGAAAGATTAATGAGGTAATAGCAACCATGGGGGCATTGCAGTCAGGGTTACCTTCTCCAACTATGATTCCAATGCAACGGGAAATTATTGTAATGGACTTAAAAGATTGTTTTTTCACCATCTCTTTAGCCGCACCTGATATGGAGAAGTTTGCTTTCACTGTACCTTCAGTGAACAACGGTGAGCCGACGAAAAGGTATCATTGGAAAGTTTTGCCTCAGGGAATGAAAAATTCTCCCACCATTTGTCAGTGGTTTGTGGCAAAGGCCTTAAGTCCAGTTCGTGCTGCATTCCCAACATGTTATTGTTATCATTATATGGATGACATTTTGTTAGCCGCTCCATCTCAACAGATGTTAAGGGAAATGGAAGTCACAGCACGTGATTCACTGCAGCGATTAGGCCTAGTTATTGCACCTGAAAAGGTACAGCGTCAACAGCCGTGGCTGTATTTGGGTATGAAAGTATTAAATCAGACGGTCACACCACAACCCATTCAGTTACAATTGGAAATAAAAACTTTAAATGATATACAAAAATTGGCCGGAGTAATCAATTGGGTTCAACCCTATTTAGGGTTGCCATCATCGAAATTACAGCCACTTTTGGATTTATTGAAGGGTGATACAGATATTGCTGCACCATGGGCATTAACCCCTGAGGCAAAACAAGTAATTACAGAAGTAGAGCAAGCCATTGTGCATAGACATGTGTGGAGAATTGATCTGACAGTTTCAATTCAGGTTTTTGTATTAATAGACAAATTGGTACCTTTTGCCATGATCGCACAATGGAATTCTGATTGGCCGGATCCATTGCATGTGTTAGAATGGGCCTTCTTACCGTTCAGACCAAACAAAACCACCCCAGGTCTTTTTGACCTTTTAGCCCAAATTATCATAAAGACCCGAGTTCGATGTATGGAATTGATAGCCAGGGACCCGGAATGTATCATTGTGCCTGTTAAAACCGATTATTTTGAATGGTGTCTCGCTAATAGCTCCGCATTGCAAGCAGCCTTGGCAAATTATACTGGGCAAATTGGGTATCATCTTCCCTCTTATCCATTAATTAAAATGGGAAGTCAAATACGCTTTGCACAAAAGCAACTAAGTCAATCAGAGCCGGTGATTGGTCCCACAGTGTTCACTGACGGTTCAGGAAAAACAGGAAAAGCAGCCATTGTGTGGCATGACGGCCAGCAATGGCAACAGAAGATAGAACAGCAAGAAGGCTCCCCTCAAGTTGTAGAACTTCGAGCAATGGTGATGGTGTTTCAACATTTTCCAGATCCTGTAAACATTGTCACCGATTCAGCTTATGTGGCGGGTTTGGTTCAAAGATTGGATAAGGCTGTGCTTGGTCAGGTGGGAAATGAAAAGTTATTTGGGGTATTGAAGCTGTTATGGATGGAGATTCAGGAACGCCGCTCCCCATATTATGTCATGCATATTAATAGCCACACAAGCTTGCCTGGTTTTATTGTGGAAGGGAATGCTCGTGCAGATGCTCTCGTATTGGGGGTGGCAATAGGTCCAGCACCAAATGTGAGACAACAGGCGATCGAAGCTCATCGTTTTTTTCACCAAGGACATCGGGCCTTAAAGCGGCAATTTCGATTGTCGAACTCTGAGGCTCGTGCCATCGTCGCCGCGTGCCCTGACTGTCAGGGCCACCACGTACCTCATTATTATGGAACCAACCCTAGAGGCCTTCGAGCCTTGCAAATCTGGCAGACTGACGTGACACATATTCCTGAGTTTGGGCGGTTGAAATATGTGCATGTGTCTATTGATACTTTTTCTTCTGTTGTTATTGCCACCGCTCATACAGGTGAAGCCGCCAGGGATGTTATTCGACACTGGCAACGAGCGTTTTCTGTGGCTGGTGTACCTCAGCAGATTAAGACTGACAACGGTCCAGCCTATCTTTCTACCAAGGTGACTACCTTTTTGCAGCTTTGGGGAATTACCCATGTCACCGGTATCCCTCATTCTCCCACAGGACAAGGCATTGTAGAGCGCGCCCATGGAACTCTAAAGCATATACTTCAAAAACAAAAAGGGGGAATGATGGGTGAGAGCCCGGAGGCTCGACTTAACAAGGCCACGTATGTATTAAATTTTTTGCAGGTCACTCATGATGTTCAACAACCACCAATGCTGCGTCATTTTGGGTCATTGACAAGTATATCTGGTGTGACCCCCGGGGTTAAGGTTCAGATACGGGACCTGCAGACAGGTCAATGGTCTGCACCTTGTGACTTATTAACCTGGGGTCGAGGTTATGCTTGTGTCTCCACAGATACTGGACCGCGATGTGTGCCGGCACGACTGGTAAAACCCTACTTAGAAGTGTCATCGCCTGCTGCAGCCTCCTCAGAGTAGTGGTTGCAATATAGGTACTATCGCAGTCCAAGATGAACGTATGGGTAACGCTTGCAAATGCTACGGGCCAAGAGGGATGCTGGCTAAGCACGCAAAGCAATGCTACATCACAAGCTCTTTCTGGATTATTGCTAGATATAGATTCTATATGCCATGCTACACTATAAAACAGAGCAGCTATTGATTTTCTATTGTTGGCCCATGGCCACAGTTGTGAAAACCTTAATGGTATGTGTTGTATGAACCTATCAGGTCATTCGGTGTCAGTGTCCCAGAGTATCCAACAGCTGCGAAAGGAGGTGCAGAAGCTGACAGAAGATGTTGGGTTTTTTGGGTTGGATGGCTTGTTCTCTCAATGGGGGATTGGAGGGTGGTTAAAAGGAGTATTGAAAACAGGATTATTAATATTGGCAATTATTATCATTGCATTGAGCATCCTCCCATGTGTGCTGTCCTTGCTGCAAAGGGCCCTGCAGCGGACAATTCACATGGCATATTTGGCGCAAAAACAAAAAGGGGGAATTGTGGAGGACCTTGGCCGGACCGAGGGGCCTGGGGAGGATATTGACCTTGACAAGATTACAGTGTTCCCATGAGAGAACAAGAAAGGAGGAGAAGCATGCCTGGGAAACTAAGTTTAAGGAATGTGTTGACCATTTGCAGTTGTGATAAGGAACCTGAAAAAGTCACCCAATGAGGGGTGAGAAAAACAACTTCTGACAACTTTCTGACCAATAAGGGACAGACATATGTACAAGGTAACAAGTATAATGGGTATAAATTTGCTGGCTTGTAGTAATAAAAATCCCTTCTTTGCTTGTACTATAAGAATGCGTACTTGTCATTTGTCCGTCTCGACCACGACATCCATCTAGTACTGATTCGATGGAGTTTTCCAGATCTATCTTTTGCCTCCAAAGCGTAAAGGTTCTTTGAGGTTGTTAGTACCATTGCCACTGTCCCAATCTGAGGCATTTTAACCAGCACAGGCTGGCCCACATAAAAGCCAGTAGGGGATTCCCCCAGCTTTACATCTGCTTTTGTCATCAATGTTGTGGCAGAAGCACAAAAAGCTTTCATCTTTGGACAACTGTCTCCACTCCAGCTATTATTCAATTGATAGATGGCATTGGATAGTCGCAAATGCCACCCAGATTCATGAGTTTTAGCAAATTGCTTGACCAACTCTTTTGTTCGCTCAACAGTACCATTAGCTTGGGGGTAGTACGGAGTATGGAATACCCATCAGATCCCTTCTTCCTTTGCCCAGTCTTGTACTACTGTAGCTGAAAAATGCGACCCATTATCGCTTTGAACCTCCTCAGGAAGGGGGAGTGTACTAAACCATTCCTTCAGACTATGGACTGCATTTTCCCCAGTGGCAGCTGTGATGGCTGTAGCCATGGTAACTCCTGAAATAACTTCCACTCCCACTAGTATGTATCTTTTACCCCCTGAAGGTTGTAGTAGGCCTATGTAGTCAATTTGCCAGGTGTGCCACAGTGTTTTCTTGTCCCAGATATGCAGGGGAGGTGCCTCAGATGGTCTTTCTTAAGTCGCAAACAACGTTGTGAACAGGCAGTTACCACTTGTTCACACAGTTTTACCAATACAGGCCATCCTCGGGCTATACCTTCCCAATACAAATCGGCTCAGCTGATATGGCCTCGTTTCACATGTAACCATTCGAGTAAGTGTTCCCATTCATGATCATCACTCACAACATCAATTTTTTTGTAGTCATGTGAGACTGTCGACTTGTTGATTGAACTGGGCAGTGATAGAAGCTGATCGATCATGTCCTTTTACCCAACCAATATGCAGCACCCTTTGTTGTCCTATATTTAGCAATTGCTTCCAACTGTTGGTTTGCCAGACTGGGACTCTGTTTACCTGCCAGTCGTCGGCTGCCCAGTGGCCTACCCACACTGTGGCTCCCTTAAAAACAGCATATGAGTCGGTATAGATATGGCTGGCACCGTGTTGTGCGGCTAATAGGACTGCCCTAAGTTCCCCTACTTGTGTACTTCCCTTGCCTGTTTCGCTTAACTTTTCCCCTGTGGCTACTTCCAGTACCACGGCCTTATAGTTCTACTCATTGTTTTGTCTATAGGATAATGCATCGGTGAACCATACCCCCTTAAGGTCACTGTCCTCCCTCAGAGGAGGTGCCTCCTGAATTGGAGATGGTTTACTTGGTGGGGTTTGGAATAACAAAGTGCTGTCTGTATCTTTCTGCAGTTTAGATATTTTAACATTGCCTTCTGTAATGGGCATAAATTCATTGATACCTTCCAGATAGGCATGCCAATTACAGACTGTAGGTTTCTGGGCAATGCCTGCAGGTGGTTCCGTGCCCTTGCGAATTATATCTAGGAGACAATGGAAAGGCCCCCGAAAGATCACACTGTGTTCTTGTCTTATCTGTTCCACTTGCTTCACTGCTGGCAATAAGGGACAGCAAGCCTTTTTCAAGGTCTGTATATCTCATTTCGGTGTCATTGAAAGAGTGGGAGCTAAACTCTAGTGGTCTCTCTGGCCCTTCTGGTCCCTTTTGCCATAAATTACAATGGGAACTGTGTTCACTGAATCCCCATTCTACATGGATAGGGTCGGTCGGATGTATGGGGCCTAGCTGTTGGAATAGCCTCAGTTCTCTTATTAATAATACTAACGCATTCTCATGCTGTCTAGTCCATTCCCATGATTTCCCTTTTCTGAGCAAATTGTATAAGGGACGAGCAATAATAGAAAAAACAGGGATATGTTTGCACTAATAGCCTAAAGTTCCTAAAACTTGCTGTAACTCCTTCATGCTAGATGGATTTTGCCCATGCTCTATTTTTTCCAGGGTATCTGGGGGAATAGAAACAGCTCCTTTGATCCACCAGACCCCCAGGAATTTAACTTCCTGTGCAGGCCCCTGACACTTGGATGGAGGATTGTCTAGTCCAAAGGTTATCAATTTTTCTCGTATACCTTTCATGGTATGCCTGACTTCCTCTGAGTTTTCTCCTCCTATAAGTGTGGGAGCAGCTTGGAACACCTGGCATTTGTTTTCAAGAGTGACCGTTAGAATTGGTTGTGCTGCATGTTTGCCAAGCCTTTGAAGAACTAGTTTTACAAGGTCAGGTTGGAGGATGGCCTGGTGTATGCCTGGAAAGATGTGGCTGAAGACAGTCACGAGTATGTGTATGGAATGTTTTTATCTTTGACTGTTCTGAGGACTGGCAAACACCCCAGCTGAGCCAGATATGCGCTCCTGTGTTAGTAACATATAAGTATGCTGTAAGACACAATAGTTTCTTTTCTGCTGTTGCTTCGGAACCATCTTGTTGTCATCCCGAGTGCCTCTTTCATCACCGCATTTTTGGTGCCCCGTGTGAGGAGCCAGGAGACTTCAGAAAGCTCAGAGGAACTTTCCGGCGACCCGCAACCCAACGGGTGAGTAATTGTGGCCACAATTCTTTAGAAATAAGGAACAGTAGCGTCCGTTGAATGGAAAAGCTACGGGGATGTGTAGAATAGCATGATGGGACAAGCTGTATCACAAGAGCATCACTTATACTTAAAGGTCTTGCAACAAATAGTTCGTGCAGCGGGGTATAAGCTTACTGAAAAGCAACTAGAACAGTTATTGTTCTTGGTAAAAGAACATTGTACTTGGTTTCCGCAGAACGGTAGCTTTGATATAAAGCTTTGGGAAAGAGTGGGGGAGCACTTGCAAACAACAAAGGAGCTAGGGCTTGCAATTCCTGATTCAGCTATTATAAGGTGGAAATTCCTTTTTGCCGCTTTACAACCGTTAAAGGCTTCTGAGACTGATGCGGAACAAAAACCTGAGGCTGATGGTGATAATAACCATGATTCTGATGATATTATTCCATCGGCTCCAGTGGACCCCAAACTAGAACCAGATTTATATCCCCCATTACCTCCACCACAGCCCGCACCACCACCGTTAACGCACACACCCCGCAGGCAGGCAGGCAGCGGGCGGGCAGCACGGGCTCCACGGGGTTGCCGGCCCCCACCACCGCACACAGGTCCCTGCCGCCTTCCGCGGCCCCCGCACCACCGCCGCCACCCCCCCCCCCCCCACCCCAACTGCCTGGTACTCCCCCTCCAGGGTTTGCAGAACTTAAAACAGAACCTGGCTTTGCTGCATTGCCTGTATCTCTTTCTCCTGCTAATCCCTCTGACTCTATGCCCCTTTCTAATCCTGTGGCTCCTGCTTTACAGTGGTGCAGGGAAAAGGCTATGTCACAAGGAGATCTTACTACTTTCGCTTTCCCTGTAATATTTCACCAAAATCAAAACCCTGTTCACGATGGCTTGCCTTATCAGGTTTTTAAAGAATTAAGGAAGTCCATACAGGAAAAATGGTTTACAGAGCACGTTTACAGTTGGAATTGTAGATGCTATCTCGAATTCTTTTATAATGACACCTTGGGACTGGTTTGCATTAATGAAAACAGTGCTTACCTCAGCACAGTACTCTGTTTGGATGGGGGGAAGAGAAAAGGGGTTGCGGCACACAGAAACAGCAGCTGAAGAGAAGAGTGAGAACATGTAAGAGAAACAACCCTGCAGACACCAAGGTCAGTGAAGAAGGAGGGGGAGGAGATGCTCCAGGTGCCGGAGCAGAGATTCCCCTGCAGCCCGTGGGGAAGACCATGGTGAGACGGGTTGTCCCCCTGCAGTCCATGGAGGTCCATGGTGGAGCAGATATCCACCTGCAGCCCCATGGAGGACCCCACGCCGGAGCAGGTGGATGCCCGAAGGAGGCTGTGACCCTGTGGGAAGCCCACGCTGGAGCAGGATCCTGGCAGGACCTGTGGATCTGTGGAGAGAGAAGCCCACGGAGCAGGTTTTCTGGCAGGACTTGTGACCCCGTGGGGGACCCACACTGAAGCGGTATGCTCCTAAAGGACTGCACACCGTGGAAAGGACCCATGCTGGAGAAATTCGTGGAGGACTGTCTCCCATGGGAGAGATCCCACGCTGGAGCAGGGGAAGAATGTGATGAGTGCTGCCGCTGAGGAGGATAAAGTGACAGAGATAACATGTGATGAACTGACTGCAAACCTCATTTCCCGTCACCCTGTCCAGCTGAGGAGAGAGGAGTGATAGAATAGCTTTGGTGGGCGCCTGGTGTCCAGCCAGGATCAACCCATCACATGGAGATAGACAAAGTGCATTACAAAATAGAATGAAATTACATTGTGATTGGGAATTTCGAAAACAAGGGCTCTGTGTAACTCCTTTACAAAGGAATGAAAGTGTATGTGATTGGAATCAGGTGAAGGCGCATTTACAAGGTGCATTTGCTACTAATATTGCAGGAGAGATCTAAGATCTTGCACAGATATTACAAGATCAAATGGGAAATATACTAAATTAGCAGAACAAAATGTTTTTCAAAGAATTGTCTAATAGTGTTAAATGATTAAATCCAAAAACATGGTTTGAAGGTTTAAATCTGTGTATCCAAATTTATATTGCTATTGGAGGGCTATTAATCATTTGTGTGTTTGCAGCAATCAGAATCACCTGAGGAGCAGTATGAGGATTGCGTCAGTTCGAAGCTAGAGTCCTCGCTGCCTTCCTCGTGAATCTGATGTTCCTAAACAAAAAAGGGGGAGATGTGGGAGCAGCTTGGAACACCTGGCATTTGTTTTCAAGAGTGAACCGTTAGAATTTGTTGTGCTGCATGTTTGCCAAGCCTTGAAAAACTAGTTTTACAAGGTCAGGTTGGAGGATGGCCTTGTGTAGGCCTGGGAAGATGTGGCTGAAGACAGTCACGAGTATGTGTATGGAATGTTTTTATCTTTAACTGTTCTGAGGACTGGCAAACATCCCAGCCGAGCCAGATATGTGCTCCTGTGTTAGTAACATATAAGTATGCTATAAGAGACAATAAAGAGTTCCTTTTCTGCTGTTGCTTCGGAACCATCTTGTTGTCATCCCGAGTGCCTCTTTCATCACCGCATATAAGTATGTCACTGATATATTGATATATCGTGACGCCCAGTGGGCTGGAAATTTCTGTTAAAACCTTCGCCAAGGTGTTGTGGGCAATGGTGGGGGAGTGTTTATATCTCTGGGGCAGCCTGTTAAAGGTGTACTGTATCCCTTTCCAAGTAAACGCAAATTGGGTCTTATCGTGTTCCTGCAGTGGGATCATGAAAAACATATCCTTTACATCTAGGGTTGCCATCCATGAGTGAGATGCTCCCTGAATTTGAGTTACCAGTTCTGTGATGTTAACTGCAATGCAGTTAAAGTTGCGGTATTGGCATTCAGTCACCTGTAATCAATCATAAGTCTCCATTGTCTGCTCATTTTTTTCACTGGCCAGACAGGAGACTTATATAGGGAGTGTGCACAGGTAATGATGCCTTGGTTTTCTAAATCTTTCACCACCCAGTCAATACTCGATTGTGCAGCCGCTGGCAAAGGGTATTGTTTTCTGGTTGTGATTTTTGATGGGGGTAGAGGTATAGACACCTCTAATAAATTTATAGATTTAGGCTCGTCCCCCTCAAGCCATGCTATTTTTCCATTGCTTTGTCTGGCGAAACTCCAGACTGACCCATCAGGGAGTTTCCATGTTCTACTGTACAACAAATCAAACCCTAAAATATTGGTATTAGCAGCACCAACCAACACTTCGGCATGGGTTAATTTCCACTCACCGGGGAGCCATAAGGTGATTTTTGCTGTGGGGCATTCTCTTATAATTCCATCGATCCCTGTAAATTTCATTTTACCGTGACTAGGCTTGATATTTAGGTCCTCTGCCATTTTTTTAGTAATTACTGACATCTGTGCCCCCACGTCAACAAGGAAGTTTACAAAAGTTCTCCTTGGTCCTATTGGGATGGCAATGATGGGTTCATGGTGTTTATCAAAGAGCCACTGTATAGCTAACACCCACCTGGCAGGGTGGCTCACTGCCCTCCCGGGGGATGTAAGTTTTTTGTCAGGGTATTTGCTAAATCAATTACATCTCGTTGCAGGGCTGAGGGCATGGGTCTAACAGGAATTGATTTATTTCCTGCTGAATCGATTCTTTGGCTTAGTGATTGTACTAGAGCTCAGAGGTTGGCGGTAGATGTGCCATATAGTAACTGTCGTGGCAGTCCCATCACCAAGGCTCTACGCCAAAGGTCGTTACATTCCTTGTCAAACTTTGGTTTGAACTCTGGTTTATGCTTAGCAGTATGGACCTGATGAATCCATCGGGGGGGGTTCTAGCGGTTTCCCAGTGGTCAATCTGATCCAACCCATGTGGCACCCATAATTCACTATCTCTTGCACAAACTCGCTCCAGGTGGTTACATGGACCTGCTCCCATGGGGGCTGTGCAGCAGCCGCAGCAGTATTCATAGCACGGGTAGTTTGTATGCGGTCCTGGGCATTAGCTACATACATCTTTAGGCTATCCAGGAGACCATGGATAAGGGGAGTTAACCTTGCCGGATCAATAGGGGCTAGCATTGGGGATATCCTTAATATGTCTCTCATACATTGCTTGTATGCAGGCTGCTTTTTGCACAGACGCAGCCAAATTGGAGAACCCTGAGGTCTTAATAACAAAAGGATCTCTTCTTTTTTGTAGGTCTATATTGCCAGCCCAATAGGCAGCCTGTATAGTCAATGAGTAATTATGATCACCTGGTGTAGTAGTTAAAAACACTCCAGGGCCCCAATAGCCTCTTGCTTCTTCCTTGCTTAACAAGATTTGATCTCCCCTGGTAAGGGAGAATTGCCACACATATTCCATCTCGGACTCCTCCGGATGCCTGGAATACTTTTCCTGTAACTTTGCTAATTCAGCAGGAGACCATGGGATGGTGCGTACAGTAGTACGAGCATCATCGTCTCCCTCATTTGCGGGTTCGGTTTTAATCAACGGTCAGATAGGTACGGGTTCTGGGGTGAGGTTAGAATCTTCCACCAATTCATCGTTGTCATTATCATACCAGATATCTTGATCCCATGTCTCGGGATCCACACAGTGTATTAATTTGTGGATTTGTTTAGCCGAGATTGAGGACGGCATTTGATTTAGTAAGAGACTTAACTTTTCCTGCAGTTGTTTTTCTCACCTTTCAGCTGAGGCTAATAGCATTTTAAGTTCCCTATTTTCGGTTTCCAAGTTTTGTTTTTCAGGGATGAGGGTATCTACTCATGTCCCTAATTTTTCACAGTTCTCCTTTTCAAAGGTCAATGATGTCTTTAATATTTCATTTTCTGACTTCAAAGCAGCATATTCTACATCTGCAATTTGTTTGGGGGGAGAGGACTTTTTAATTTCCTTTTGCGTGCAAGATAAGCAAGCCCCCAACACTGCACAAACAATTCCTTTGCCTTTACCTTTTTTAATCTTTTGTTCTCTTCTACATTGTTCTATTTGCTCTACCACTTTGTCCTCATCTTCCCAATATTTTTGGGCCCATTCTATTCCTGTTTGGGATGGTGCACACATATTTTTGCAGCAGTTTATCCATGGTGGTCCTGTCCATGATGCCAATTTTACTTTCGCGTTAGGTGTATGAGTCAGACGCGTGGCTGAGGGGGGCCCTCCTGTTGAGTCACGAAGTTCAGAAAGGACCCCCTTGCTTTCTAAACTCCTTCTCAGAGAGGAGTCTAGGTACAACTAGGTCCAGTTTTAGTCTCAGACTTGGTCAATGGTTTATGTCTAAAGGATTGTGTGTATAGCCACTTATAAGAGTCAACGTTTGCCTGTCAGAGCCTTCTCAAAGACTTTCACTGAAACAGCTTTGCAAAGCTGAAAAGATAGCTAATTTATTAAGGCGACAGATATAACAAGTTTGGAATTGCTGTTGATAAATACACTTACTGCAAAAACAGACCTCAAGTTAATAGGTCAGCGCTTTTTGTTAGAGGTACTTTCCCGGGTGTCGTAGTTTAACCCCAGCCAGCAACTAAGCACCACACAGCCGCTCACTCACTCCCCCCCACCCAGTGGGATGGGGGAGAAAATCAGGAAAAGAAGTAAAACCCGTGGGTTGAGATAAGAACACTTTAGTAGAACAGAAAGGAAGAAACTAATAATGATAATAACAACAATAATAAAATGACAATAATAATAACAAAAGAAATATACAAAACAGGTGATGCACAATGCAATTGCTCACTACCTGCCAACCAATGCCCAGTTAGTTCCTGAGTGGCGATCCCTCCCAGGCCAACTCCCCCCAGTTTATATACTAGACATGACGTCACATGGTATGGAATACCCCGTTGGCTGCTTTGAGTCAGCTGTCCTGGCTGTGTCCCCTCCCAAATTCTTGTGCCCCTCCAGCCTTCTTGCTGGCTGGGCATGAGAAGCTGAAAAATCCTTGACTTCAGACTAAACACTACTTAGCAGCAACTGAAAACATCAGTGTTATCAACATTCTTCTCATACTGAATCCAAAACATAGCACTATACCAACTACTAGGAAGACAATTAACTCTATCCCAGCTGAAACCAGGACAACCCTGTTCTAACCCCCTCTTTGTTCCTCCTTGCTCCCCCTTCCCCTGTACATTGCCTCATCAGATGGCATAGTTCCACTGACCTGAAATTAACAGTTTTCTGCTTGGAAACCCCCTTACCCTTCCCATCTCAATTTGAGTATCAAGGATTCCAATCAGTAGAGCTAAGTGAAATTGACCAATGATTGTTTTTAAATAAGAATATTGATAAGGTGATATAATCAAAAGACCAATCATTATAAGGGTTAAATTTAAGAGTGAGCATAGTATGCATTTTTATGTATAGAGCTTATGTAACTGACTTGACAGAAAAAGTTTATAAAAACTGATGAATTTAATGTTAAGCTGGACACGCCTTTGGAGGAGCAATCCCCCATGTCCCCAGCGCTGCAATAAACAAAGTGCCTGCTTCTTAATGTCACATCGGTGTTAAGGAGTTTTATTCCGGATTTCGGTAACAGGATGGTGTTTTGGGCAATGGTATGGGTAATTGGGTATGTTTCCAACCATCTGGTAGTTGCCTCTACCATTGCATGCACATGGTGCTTGTGTTCTTGGCAATGTGATATAATCAATCTGCCAGGCCTCCCCATATTCATATCTGTACTAGGTTAACCTTGCTCTGCTGACAGATGCCCACCCAGCCACTCTCTCACTCCCCCTCCTCAACAGGACAGAGGGAGAAAATAAGATGGAAAAGCCTGTGGGTTGAGTTAAAGACAGGGAGATCACTTACCAGTTACTGCCTTGGGCAAAACAGACTCGACTTGGGAAAAAAAAAAATTATTGCCAATTAAAATAGGTTTGGATAATGAGAAACAAAGACAGAATTAAAGTAACACCTTCTCACAGGAGCCATCTCCAGGGGCTGTGGATTGTCACCCCTCTTCCGATCCCTTTGTCCATTCCCCAGTCCCTAGTTAGGGATCCTAGTTGCTGGGCTTCCTTACCCTCTAATTCCTGACCATTGGTCCCAGTATCCCAGCACTGGAGCAACCAGGTGATAGTTTGCTTGCCTGGATGATGGCTGTAATCTTTCCGCATATCTTGCAGCTCACTCAGGGATAGAGCCTGGGTGGTTCCTGACTTGTTTATGCTTTCAGTCCCTTCCCTCTCCTGTTCTTGTGGCTGCTCTGCTGCAGAACAGGCTGCCTCTTCTGATTCTTCCTCCTGCTCCCTCTTAGGAGGAGCTTCTTCCTCTCTGACTAACCGAGCTGACTTCTGCTTCCATTGTTTCTTCTTGACTATAGGAGTGACTGTTATAGTCGAGGGTTGGGTCTTTGGCTTAGCCAGTGTCCGTTTATATGTCCTCAGATCCAGAGACCCTCTTGCTCCCTTGAGGGTGCTGAACAGAGGCTTGGTAGGTGTAGACCAGGCCCCAGCACAGTGCAAAACGTTGTGTCTCTTTGGCATAGGCAAAGCATCCTTTCTTCAAGTGGTCTGCCACTTCAACATCTGTTCGTGTGTGAAGTCCCAGACCATTGGAGGTGAAAACTGCTCTAGGTACCTGCCCAAAATCTCCCACACACCTTGGCACCCATGACTCAACTGCCACAGGGCACATCCTTGTGTGGCATTCCCAACCAGTTGGTTAACCTTAGGAAAAGCCAGAATCAGATTCATGGCACACACCAATACAAGCATTCTGGTTGCCCAAGGATGTTCAAGAAACTGAAGAGCCATTGCAACAAGGCAGAAAACATCTACCCCTCAAGAGAATGATGAGATGCCATTCTTTGTTTCCCCCACAAAGTGGCTCCCAGAGGAGAAGAGGAGAAAGGTGCAATTGTTAATTGTCTCCATGAGATGGTTCCCAGAGTACTGAGATGGAAGCAATGCAGGACCCAAATACGAGCTTAGGCTCAAGGCCAGTGCTTTTATCATAGCTCTCCCAGGAAAAGCAAAACAAAGTAACAAACAGCACAGCAAACAGCAAAAGCTGAAAGCAGCCATTAACAAACCATGAAATCTGACGTACAGCAAGAGACAGAGTTTATTGGCTTTGTGTGGCAAGGTTTTGGTAGCGGGGGCGGTTACAGGGGTGGTTTCTGTAAGAAGCTGCTGGAAGCTTCCCCTGTGTTCGAGAGAGCCAATACCAGCCGGCTCTAAGACGGACCCGCTGCCGGCCAAGGCCAAGCCAATCAGCGATAGTGGTAACATCTCTGTGATAACATTTTTAAGAAGGAAAAAAAGTTGGGACAGATGGAAAACAGCAGCTGGAGAGAGGAGTGAGAACATGTAAGAGAAACAACCCTGCAGACACCAAGGTCAGTGAAGAAGGAGGGGGAGGAGATGCTCCAGGTGCCAGAGCAGAGATTCCCCTGCAGCCTGTGGTGAAGACCATGGTGAGGCAGGCTGTCCCCCTGCAGTCCATGGAGGTCCACGGTGGAGCAGATATCCACCTGCAGCCCCATGGAGGACCCCACGCCGGAGCAGGTGGGTTCCCGAAGGAGGCTATGACCCTGTGGGAACCCCGCGCTGGAGCAGGCTCCTGGCAGGACCTGTGGATCTGTGGAGAGAGGAGCCCACGGAGCAGGTTTTTCTGGCAGGACTTGTGACCCCGTGGGGGACCCACACTGGAGCAGTGTGATCCTGAAGGACTGCACACTGTGGAAAGGACCCATGCTGGAGCAGTTAATGAAGAACTGCAGCCTGTGGGAAGGACCCACCTTGGAGAAGTTCGTGGAGGACTGTCTCCCGTGGGAGGGACCCCACGCTGGAGCAGGGGAAGAGTGTGAGGAGTCCTCCCCCTGAGGAGGATGAAGCGGCAGAAAACAACATGTGATGAACTGATCGTAAACCCCATTCCCCATCCCCCTGTGCCGCTGGGGGGGTTGGTAGAGAATCCGGGAGTGAAGTTGTGCCCAGGAAGAAGGGAGGGGTGGAGGGAAGGTGTTCTGAGATTTGGTTTTATTTCTCATTACCCTACTCTGATTTGATTGGTAATAAATTGAGTTAATTTTCCCCAAGCTGAGTCTGTTTTGCCCGTGACGATAATTGGTGAGTGATCTCTCCCTGTCCTTATCTCGACCCACAAGCTCTTTGTTATATTTTCTCTTCCCTGTCCAGCTGAGGAAGGGGAGTGATAGAACAGCTTTGGTGGGCACCCGGCATCCAGCCAGGGTCAACCCACCACACAGAGCATGCCACAGAGCAGGTAAGGAAACATAAACCAGTGTTGAGAACAAATAAGTCAACATCGTGACCAGCAACAGCAAGTAACAACTTGCCAAGCAACAGCTAAACAGGTATCACTACTATAAATGCTGTCTAGCACACCCTGATCAAATCTATCATTATCTTGAATGCCACTGGCCACATTGAAGAAAGAAATTATGCAAAAGCAATTTTTACCCCCAGCAGACTGATACCCAGTCTCCGAGCAATGGCTACTTTGGAAAAAATCCCCCCCCAGTTTTATTGCTGAGCATGACATTATATGGTATGGCTGTCCTGGATGTGTCCCCTCCCAACTTCTTGTACACCCCCAGCCTACTCACTGAGGGGGCAGAGTGAGAAACAGAAAAGGCCTTGACACTGTGTAAGCACTGTTCAGCAATAGCTAAAATATTTATGTGTTATCAACACTGCTTTGGTCACCAATCTAAAACATAGCACCATAGGGGCTGCTATGAAGAAAATTAATTCCTTCCCAGCCAAACCCAGTACATCAGAATCTCTTCTTTTGCTGGGTGTTCCCCAGATTTGCTACCATGTACTCAGTCTAGGAGGGCTTTCCTGAGAACCTGTGCTATATAGGGCCTAAATTCTCCTGGTTTTTGGCTAAAATTCCCCAAATCCCTTTCCTACAAATCATCTTGCGGTGGGGCAACCTTTCCTTTTCATCCCAATCTATCTGTCCTCCTGGGACTGAGGAGATTGAAGTAGACGGACGCCTGTAATCTTGAGAGTAGACAACAGACGACCCTTTATTGCTAAAACACACACATACTTATAGTCACATATTCTGCAAAGTCACTGTACACGCGCACAAGCATAAAATATAATTGGTTATATCAACACTGTACACGCGCATAAACATAGGACATAATTGGTTATACCAATTAAAACACGCGAAACTTGTCTCAGTCTAATTGGTCAAGATAAACTGCCGAATTGAGGTTCTTTGTGCCAAGTTCCCTTTATCGTGGAATGCGCACCTGTGTTCTTCTAATTGGCATCTTTCTTTTTTTGTCTTCTTGTTTATTCTGTTCAAGGTCTTCTAAAGGCCTCTGGAATGCTCTTGCGACCGATGTTAGCTAAATATGTGTCCACATGGGACTATGGATACTTATATTAGGTTTTGTGTCTGAGTGACTATGACTAGTTTGGAGAATCCGGGGATGGGTGTCTCCCAGAGAGTTTTTGCCTTCCTTGCTGATAAATCTTCCTACTGGTTTCTTGGCAACTCAAAACAATCCCTACAATGTCATTTCACTTTCAGTAAGTACACTTTACCTGTTGATTTCAATATTTGGCTGATGCTCTCCCAAAGTGGCTTATTTTTTATAATGCGCCTATTAGAATCCTGAAATTCATGTGCTTCCTATCAACCTAAGAGTTTAGTGGCCCTTTTAAAAATATAATCACTGTCTGTGGCAATCATGATTGGATTTTCTTCTGTCCCTCTCTGGTGTACATAGTGAAGCACCGCCCATAACACTGTGAGTTCTGCTGTTTGAGCTGTGCTGGTAGGAATAATCCACCCCTTCCAAATTCCCAGTCCAACAATTCCAACTGATGTTTTATAATCCCCTTGACACTTGGAATGTGCCCCATCTATATACCAAACCACCTGTTTTGAAGGGAGTTTTTCCAGATTGGTTGCCATAATCAGAGATCTTCATGCCCATTTTCCTGGCTGACAGTCATGCAGGGGAGGGCTTTGTGGGGCTATAAACTGAATGTGAGGCTGGTCTAGGGCAGTAGTCCAACGCCATTTAGCAATAACCCCCCTGTCCTAAGCAATTTCTGTGGTTTGTGTTTTGTGAGTATTTGAACTGTACCACCACAAAGAAGATAATGGAATTGGCGTACTGCCTAATAACAGGTTAAAAGGACTTCACATTCCACATATTTTTGCTTTACACTAGAAAGGCAATGACTACCATATCCCAAGGCTATTTCTTTCCCATCTTGCATTTGTGAGAAAATAGCTGAAAAATGTTCTGTAAAGAGTTTGGGAATTTTGATGGGGACTATTAATGATGGGTAATTGTGTCAAAAAATGCTGTTTACCTTCCCAAGTGAACACAGTTTTCCTTTTTGTGTCCCCCTCCCTGAATGGGCTAGACTAGAATCCATCATAAATGTCGAGTGCAGAAAATTACTTAATCTTGTGTTGCACCTTTGCATTAATTTCAGGTTGGTGGAACTATGCCATCTGATGAGGCAATGTGCAGGGGAAGGGGGAGCAAGGAGGAACAAAGAGGGGGTTAGAACAGGGTTGTCCTGGTTTCAGCTGGGATAGAGTTAATTGTCTTCCAAGTAGCTGGTATAGTGCTATGTTTTGGATTCAGTATGAGAAGGATGTTGATAACACACTGATGTTTTCAGTTGCTGCTAAGTAATGTTTAGTCTGAAGTCAAGGATTTTTCAGCTTCTCATGCCCAGCCAGCAAGAAGGCTGGAGGGGCACAAGAATTTGGGAGGGGACACAGCCAGGACAGCTGACCCAAAGTGGCCAACGGGGTATTCCATACCATGTGATGTCATGTCTAGTATATAAACTGGGGGGAGTGGGGGTGGGTGGATCGCTGCTCGGGGACTAACTGGGCTTCGATCGGCAGGTGGTGAGCAATTGCATTGTGTATCATTTGTATATTCCAATGCTTTTATTATTGTCATTTTATTAGTGTTACCATTATCATTATTAGTTTATTCTTTTCTGTTCTATTAAACTGTTCTTATCTCAACCCACGAGTTTTACTTTTTTTTCTCGATTTTATCCCTCATCCCACTGGGTGGGGGGGAAATGAGTGAGCAGCTGCGTGGTGCTTAGTTGCTGGCTGGGGTTAAACCATGACAAGGGTATAAAATGGGCCAGTCCCGGGTAAAACAGGGTCAGTCAGTTCATTTGTCTGGCTGAGCCCTGTGCCTGATCACAGGACAGTCTGTCCTGTCTTATTAGATCTTTTATTAACTATCATCTCACTCTATCCTGTGTATACATGTGCCACGAGGACTAAGTGCCAGCTACTGGTGAGACCTGTGTAAGTGGATTTGGTGCCAGCTACAGAAGTCGGACCTGGGGTGTAGGCACCACTATCCTGTTGTGTCAGCTACTGCAGCAGGTGGGGGTCTTGGCTTCCAGCCACTGGGGCGGGAACAGTATGTGTCCCAAAAAACAGCTACTGAGGAGAACTGGAGTGAATGAGGCTAGTGAGGGGTTCAGCGTGGGTGGCTGGAGCAGGCCCACAGGTCACAGCCTGTGTACCTGGTGCCAGCTGCTGGGGGGGCCCAAGTGTCTATATCTTCCCTAAACTGGGTGTGCGTGGGTGTGTGTATGTGTCATTCACTAGCAAACTGCAAGCAGGACCAGCTGGCAAGTAGGAAGCCCTGGGTCTGGGCATGGGGATCAGGTAGGCAGAGGATCCTTGCTGGTATCTGAAGGGACTTCCGAGTATGGAGTGCCTGTGGGACAAGTGTTTGAGTGCATGCATGTTTGCTAGCAAGCATCAAGCTGGACCAGCCAGTGAGCAGAGGACCCATGAAGCAGGTAAGAGGTTCTGGGATCCAGGCAGTGATACCAGATGGACAGAGCGGGTGGTGCCAGTACAAATGCAATGTGCGCATGCTTGTGAGTCTAGAGTGCCATGTGTGTGCCTTCACTAGTGAACTTCTATCTCTACTAGCTGAAGAGGAGAAATGGGACTTGGCTGTCTATTTTTATGTTTTATGCGTGTCCTATACATTGGGGCTGTTGAAGGCAGCACCCTGTCTGTGGCAGTCTTTGTAGCTAGCCGTGTCAGTGTCCTGTGTGTGTGTCTCTGGGATAGGTGCTTAGCTTTGCTACTGGTTGAACTTGCAAATGGGAAAGTGGCAGCTGCATCAATCAGCCTGAGCAGAGACCTCAGGTGAAAAGGACTGGGTTCCTGCAGCTGGGCATGAAGAAGTCCAGGGCTGGAGCTGCTGGAGGCAGCAGGCACTCTTAACATCCCTTAACAGGCATAACCCAATTCAACAAATGATAATCAACAATAAGGCTTTAAGTCCTGATAGGTTTTCTAAATGGCCAGTCTGGTGCATTAATGCATGAAGTACCCTTTTGTATATAGCCTCAAGCATGTAATATCTAGATGACAGTTTGTATGTCTTCCTTTGCTTCCCTTAGGATTGGGTATTGCTTTTGGGGAAGGGGCCATGTGTTCTATACTGGGGAAGGAGGGTGGTGGTGGTGAGGTGAGAGGAAAAAGCCAGTGCAGGGTTCTTTCTGGATCTCAATAAGAAAGGTCTGACAACAAATGGCTTAATAAGCTGCTTTAATAAGCCAGAATAAGAAGATAGCAAGTAAATCTTACATCCCTTCAGATATGGGGCACCTTGTGTTCTTGCAGCATTGGACAGAGCACAGATAGATTTTCCCACGGCATGCTGCACAAAGCAGAACCTGTCTGTGGAGAAAAGCTCTCCCTTTTGGTCGTTCAAGCCAATATATAATTTCATTACACGGAAAAAAAAAAAATTCCTAAAGGATGTTCTCATGAGAACTTCTTGCTGCACTGTTAGATAAAGGCAAGGCCACGCTGGTGGTGTAATCGATGCTACCAAGTGGGGGCTGCCTGCAGGCTCCTCTGTTACAATGAGCTGGCTTAGTTTATCCTGCAGCCAAGGAATTTGTGCAACACAACACAGGCCTGCTCTACTGACTACCTCCCTCTATTGACTGAGTGTATCCATCAGTTCCTGCCTCCCTCATTTGACTAAATGCCTCCCTCCATTCTCGATTCCCTCCGCTGACTGACTCGCTCAATTCCTGCCTCCCTCGGTTGATTGACTGTCTCCCTCCATTCCTGCCTGCCTTCACTGAATGACTGTCTTCCTCCATTGACTGACTCTCTAACTCAATTCCTGTCTCCCTCCAATGACTGACTCCCTGCTCTCTCACCCACTCCCTCCATCCATTGACTTACTCCTCCACTTCACTCCTTCCCTCCATTGACTCCCCATTTGCCTCAACACCTTCCCTCCATCTATGCCTCCTTCCCACATTCTGCTGACTCCCGTCCATTCCTACCTTGGTCAGTTGACTGAGTGCCTCCCAACATTCTTGCCTCCCTCAGTTGAGTGCCTCCCTCCACTGACTGACTACCACCCTTCATTTAAGCCTATGTTAGTTTACTGCCTCAGGTTAACTGTTATGTGTGATGTACTTAAGGCATGATGTATTTAAGCCACCTTAAGAAGACCACAAAGGTCTTGTGAAAAAAGATACCCTTTGTATACACAAGGCATGCCTTGCTAAGGACTGTGCCCCTGAAGAAGAACTAAAAGACTGATAAGAAGGGAACATCCTACCCCAGGAGGCCCTGAAAAGTTGAATAATTGCTAATAGGCATGAAGTCAGCAAAGATCTTCCATAACTGGAGGAAAGGTAAAGGCGGCAGGTGGAGATCACGACCACCGACTCGATTCAAGACCAAAAAGACTTACCCTCCCCTCCTTGAGCATGCGCTGTAGAATAAAAGAACACTGTACCTTTAATTCGAAGCGGGGAAACTTTAGCCTAATAGAAACTGTGGTAGATAAGCAACTACCAGTAATAGTTTTGGGGAAGAAATTTGGAAATTGAATATGTATAACTGAACTGTATAAATTGCTTGCCTGTTTAGGCATGAGGGGTGCTAGCTTTGTGGATTACCACCTAGCCCCCATCTTTGCACAAATATGAACTGGAATAAAATACCTCTGCTCTGTGTGTATATTGGCATTTCACACACTGGGTAAACGACCCCACTTGTGGGAAAACAATGTGGATCACTACCTCCTTGATGTACAATGGTCCCCCAGTTCATATCACCACACTGCCCCCTCTATTGAGGGTCTGCCTCCCTCCATTGACTGACTCTCCACTCTCTCCCGCATTCCCTCTCTCCTTTTACTCCTTCCCTCCTTCCCCTCCCTTCCTCCCCTCTTGCCTCAACTCCTTTTGACGTGCGGAAACAGACTCCACAATCAGTGAGATTGTAAAGTAGGTATGTTCATTCAGCGCTGGGCAGCACGGGGGGTAGTCCCACCAAAGTCGTGCGTGCCTGACGCGGCAGTTCGCTTCAAATTTATACAGTCAAGTGTTACATATACATAGAGTTTCGCAATACGCCTATACATAGGCATGACCTATCCCCGCTTCATATTAAAATTAGTTCCAAGAAGTCATTTCCCTAAGTTCTTCCCAACTGCGCCTGCGCAGTGCCTCCTTGTGGTGGTCATCGGGGGTCGTGAAGATGAAGGCTTTATGTCTTCTTCGCAATGAACTCAACCTTCTGTCCCTGCACAGACTCAGTCGCTCCTTGGCATTTATCCAAATCACAAGGCTGGTCTTGGCTGGTTCTTGGGGTCAACTTCTGCTTCTTATCAGGGACTATCTCTTGCCCCAGCCAGCCTCAACAATGCAAACGTTAAACATCACCTCTCATCCCCTTAGGCCATGTCTACCTCTATTGAAATTTCTTTAACTTCACTATAAGCTAGATAATTATTAAACAGTTCCTATCTACATCCATATATCTACTTTATCTACTAAGGTTCCTTTGGCTCCCCGTCTCACTTTCCTCCCTCCATTCCTCCTTCCAGTTTCCTCCTTCCTTCCTCCACACTCTCTCCATTGATTCTCTCCATTGACTGACTCCTTCCCTCCCCCCTCTATTCCTCCTTTCATTCCCTCCTTCCCTCCCTCCAGTGAGTTCCTTCCTCCCTCCACTTTATTGACTGACACCCTCCCCCCTCGACTCACTACACTCACTCCCGCCCTGCATTTCCTTTTCCTCCTTTCCCAGTAACAAGACTTCTCGGGCTTTGGCTTCAGCTTCTCTAGTAAAAGCTACTCTAGGAGACTGAAACAAAATTCTTGTTCCCGCTGCTTCCCTTTCTCCAGATTTTTTTTCTGCATGAAGTTCTATCGTGCTATCGCTGCAACCTCCTCCTTGTTATAAACGCTCGTGACAAATTTGAGGAGCCAATTTGTATTGAATAAAAAATCGAATTTATTAGCAAGCGATAAGAGAGCAAAACAGCGCTGGGCAGCCGGGGTGACAACGCTCCGCCATAGGCCCGCACCGTCAGGTCGAATTGTGCAGGTTAAGTACAGGTTTTACACACATATTCACTAGATTCCTGAGAAATGTTATACATATTCATTAGTTTTCCGGGAAACTATTAACATATGTAAATGTCCTTTACGCAGGCGTATTGAAGGTCTCTGGTGGTCTTCAGGAGTCCTCTGGTGGTCTTCCATAGTCTTCCTCACTTGTCCGCTATTTGACCCTCCTCAGGTGATTCTGCGCAGTATGGTCCTTTACATGTTTTGATACCTTAGTGCTTGTTAGTGTTCTTATTATCTAAGTTCTCATTAGTGGTATAGCACCATATGGTTAGTTTAAGCTAAATTATCTACAAGGATGGGAACAAAAGGCAGGAGTTCTTATCTTTTCTGGCCTTATCTATTCAAGCAAGGCCTCTACTTGTGTCTTCTTAACAAGATCGTAAATTCATCGAACACTTAATTAAGTCTTGTGATCGCTCTTGGTTCCTTCTTGCTCATCATTCCTAAGTACCAGTACCAGTCTCTGACAGGTTTAATCCTTGACAAACACCAGTCCTTGGTATGTAAAGTTACAGAGAGACAATCATTAAGCAATAAGCAGTTTGTTCTCTATATCAGTCCCCCCGCTTTTTTTCTTTAAACCTTTGCAACTATAGGATTCCGCTACTTCTGAGAGACCGTGTGAAGTATTTTTCGACTTCTACTTGATGTCTGATTTTATTTCGTTTCCAACTTTTGTAATTCCCTACTATTATATGGCTTTTGCAAGAACTATATACATACTCTCTTACTTCCCTTAGGCCTACGGTTATATAAGATCAAGCAAAACGGTTAAAGATTACATATGCAGAGAGGGTCACATTTCACCATGCGGCTCTATCGTTGTTCTATATTGACACGAATCAGGTTAATATATTTCACATCTAGTAAGTTATTGCTGTTGTTCTTTCCCCCCCTCCTTATCTAGTAAGTTATAGCCATTGCCCTCTTCCCTTTACACATCACTTAAGCAAGCTTTGTTATTTACACCAGGCATATGTTAACTCTCAATGTGTCTCTTCCCCCTCCTTGATTTCATGAACAAAGTTAACCCGTTCATTACAATCCCCCCTTTTCTATTTTATCCTGATTTTGTTCATTAAATCGATCTAATGCTTCTTTTGCTCGTCCAAGGATAGGAGTAATTTCTCCATCTCCGATCTGTTTATATTGTTTTCGTAGCAGCATTAAATGTGTAGCTTCTAGGCGCTCTTTAACAACAGCGATCAACTTATTAAAAATGCATGGCCCAAAAGTCAAAAATAAGATCAACAAAATAAGAGGTCTTGTAATGGTTGACAATAGGGTGGTTAACCAGGGTGAATAATTAAACATGGATTCATATCAGTTCTGTTGTACTTCCCAGTCTTTTTTCCGTTTTTCTAACCCCTCTTGTAGTTTGGCCATTGTATTTCTAACTATCCCAGTATGGTCAACATATACACAACACTCCTCCCGTAGGGCTGCACATAACCCCCCCTGCTGCATGAACATTAAGTCCAAGCTCCGTCTGTTTTGTAATATTACTTCTGATAAAGACCCAACAGACTGTTCTAGGGCTGTCATGGCCTCTTCTATCCTAGTTAAATCCTCGTCGACCGCTACCCTTAGGGATTGAAATTTTTTATTTTGTTGTATGAGGGAGGTTATTCCTGTACCAGCTCCAGCAGCTCCGATTACCATGAGAGTTGCCACTGTGAGGGCTGTCAAGGGCTCACGTTTCTGTATGTGATGGGCCTGAGTAGTTTGATAGTCATAAACGAAACTTTCGGGATGGTAAATAAGCCTAGGTATCACAGCTACTTGTATACAATATTCAGCTGTCCAATTAAAGACCTTTAGGGATATACAAGGTGTAACCCCAGTTTGGGAGCAAATCCACTTAGTATTATCTGCAGGAATTAACCACTCAGCTGTTATTTCTCTTGATTTGCGAGTTGTGTTACACAGGTGTCGTTTGTCCTTTGGGACATTTCCGATACACCTTCCTTTTCCTGATACTTGAGACAGTGTTATCCCTTGTTTACGTCCGGATTCTTTATTCCACATGCACTGAGCTGGATTTGTTCCATTGGACTTTTTAAATCTACTGTCCACCCCAATAGCTTCATAAAAGGGCGGTCGAATGTCGTAACACAACCAACAATGCTCAGTTATATTAGGGTGGGTGGCATTCAGTACCTGATAACTGGTTTGGAGCATATCCCACAATGGGTTGATTTTTGTTGATACGCCAGAGATATTGTTTTCAGCGATGTCTATGTTAGGGAGGATAGTAGCAGTCTGTACAATACTGTTACTATCATCTTCCTCTGCTACGACCGAATTTGGTCCTACACCAGAGGGTTCGTTTGGCACCAGCTCTTTCCTTATCGTAATTATTCCTCCTGAATCTGTGCCTGGTTTCTAAAGTCTGACTCCCCATGTTCTCCCGGTTAACCAAGCAGGATCTTTCGGGTTGGTTACATTAATATAAATATATGGGCAATTTCCACTCCATGGCCTTGTTTGGCTTCCATCCCAACCATGTGAGGCAGGTGTACATCCATGAGGCCCCCACCCTACAGATAGGAATTTATCTGGTCCTCCCCCAGGAATCCAATCAGAAGCTATAGTTTCGCAACCCCAATAAGCACAATAGTAAGAGTCGGGATGGTTGCAATACCCTTTTCCAGGGTTAGAACTGGGACAAAAGTAAAAGCCTAAGTTATGTAGACATGGGTTCCTGGGTACGATTTGACATAAGGATTGATTAAAGCTTGGGGCCCCAGCAGTAATTACTTGCTGTAGTATCTTTTGATCCTCCCACCTATAGAGCGTCCATTTGTAGGGTTGGTGGGGGTTCCCTTTGCCTTGGGTTGTCCCTATTAGCATTAGTAACAGTCCTATCATCCAAGTGTTTAATCTCAAGTTTGAGAAAAGTGGTGTCCCTTTACCCTTGCGATAGGTATTCCGAGGATGCTGATAATCATTTTGAGTTTTGTCTTCATCTCTGGTGAGAGATGAGAGACTTTGGGGAAGCTCTGAGGACATTTTGTTTGGGAGTAATAAGTCAAGAGGCTCCGTGAGCCTTCTCTGGAGGTAGTTCATCAACCTTAATCCCCACAGCAGTACGTCTCTGCCCTCTTCTCTGCCTACTCTGTTGGTTAGAGCAGCGAGGTGTATTATCTTCTCGGCAGCAGTCATATTCTTCAGGGGAACCTCCTTTATATTTACTTTGCTTTGACTTATATGCGTCCCAGTTTGTGTCCTTCAGTTCCCCAGCTCCCCCCCCACTATGACCACTGTTCGTCTGCGGGATTTTTTTTTTTTTTTTTTTTTTTTTTTTATAATTTTTCCAAGTTGATACTCCCACACGTAATGCTTACTCAATTAATTCCTGTTCATAATTATAACATTCGTGGCAAATGTCACTAGGGGAATACCCATAGGAGCAATGTGTCCACCACTTTTCTCTACAAAGTTTACACCTGTAACATACAAAGATAACATATACAGTGAGGATTTTTTACAAAAGACAGTCTCACTCCTCCACTTTTCTTCGGAACTTGATTTTCAAGCTGTCAGGGTCTTTGGTCGCCTCCCAGTGAGAACTCTGAATTGGTCCTTTGATCCTGCTTGCATGAGTCTATCCTCGTTCTGCAGTTCGGACAGCAGTTTCTGTGGTAAGTAAAACAAGAAAGGGCCCCTCCCACCTAGGAGTGAGAGAGGATTCTTTCTAGGCTCTGATTAATACCATATCACCTGGCTTCACTGAATGTATGGATATATCTAAGGGTGGCCTCTGTACCACCATTCCCTTTTTTCGCAATCGCTCCCTCCTTTTCATTATCTGAACAATATAAGGGTTAATACTATCTTCATCTAAAGTAGGATAATCGGCTGGGTATTCCATATCATAGGGCATGCCATATAACATTTCAGATGGAGAAATTCCAGTATCTGCTCGGGGCTGAGTCCGAATATTTAATAAAGCAATTGGCAAACATTTTATCCAGGACATTTTGGTTTCTATCATTAACTTAGTTAGTTGCTTCTTTATTTCTCCATTCATTCATTCTACTTTCCCGGAGCTTTGGGGATGCCACGGGGTATGGAACTCCCACTTAGTTCCAAAGGGGGCTAGAGCTTCTTTTATTACTTTGGAAACGAAATGTGGGCCTCTATCTGAATCAATAGTTTCAATATTTCCATATCGTGGTATGATATGCTCTAAAAGTATTTTTACCACTGTATTGGCAGTTGTCCTAGCAGTAGGGAACGCCTCGACATAATGAGTGAGGTGGTCTATCAATACAAGTAAGTGTTTATATCGCCCTACTTTAGGGAGATCAGTAAAATCAATCTGTATTTTGGCGAATGGTCGGTGTGCCAATTCCCGTCCCCCTTGTACTTTTTCTCTAAGATGCTGCTTATTGATTCTCTGGCACGTTAGGCACTCTTGTACGATTCCCTTGGCTACATTATAAACCCCAATACACATGTATTTTATTGCGAAATGATCAACCAGTGCTTGGACACCCCAATGAGTCTTTGAGTGTATACCTCTCATTATTTTCCATGTTAGTGCTTTTAGTAACACCTGTCTCCCATCGGGTAGTTCCCAAATTACCCTCCTTTTCCACTACTCCCATTTCCTTCAATTTATCCATTTCTGGTTTACTAAACTGTGGGCTTAGGATTCTTGTCGGCGTTTCACCTGCCAGTGGGGCGGTGGTCACAGTAAGTAGTGCTGCCGCTTTGGCCTCTTGATCAGCAAGATTATTCCCTCGAATTTCAGGGGTTGTTCCTCTTTGGTGTCTCTTAACATGTACCACAGCTTTTCGCTTGGGGCCTCTTATTGCTTGTAGAATTTTTACAATCAGTTCCTCATGAATCAAACCCTTTCCTTGAGAATTAATAAGTCCTCGTTCCTCCCAAATTTTTTCAAAGGTATGTACCACTCCATACGCGTATTTTGAATCCGTGTACACGGTTCCTTCTTTATCCTTTAAAAGTTCCAGTGCCCTAAGTACTGCGTATAACTCACATGCCTGCGCCAACCACCTAGAACTGAGGGGTCCGGATTCCTTTACTTCTAGGCTCCCCCCGTCCACAATTGCATATCCTGACTTCCTTTTCCCTGCTATTACTCGAGATGACCCATCAGCGAATAACTTTTCTCCCTCTCCCAATTCTACTTTTTCCAGATCTAGCCTAATTTTTGTTTGTTCTTCAATGGTTTGAAGGCAATTATGTGTTAAGTCTTCTTCAGGACCCCCATACAAAAATTGTGCCGGATTTTGCAAGTTCGTTGTTCCGATCTCCAATTTAGGGGAATGGATTAGGATCCCCTCATATTTTAAAAGCCTAGCATCGGTGATCCATTTTTCAGCTTTTTGTTGGAGAACCCCTCGAATATTATGAGGGGAGAACACCTTTAATTCACTTCCAAACGTTATCTTATTTGCTTCTTCCACTATCAGGGCTACAGCAACAACTGCCTGTAAACAGGTGGGCCACCCTCTACTGACGGGGTCTAATAATTTGGAAATGTACCCTACAGGTTTCTTTTTCCTTGCCCACTCCTGGGTCAAAACCCCGTATGCTGTTCCCTCCTCAGTGGCCACAAATAAATGAAAGGGTCTCTTCATATCAGGCAGACTCAAGACAGGGGCGTTAACTAGATCGGCCTTGAGACCCTCTAATCTTTCTTCATCCTCTTGAGTCCACTTAAGCAATCTATCCATAGTTAACTTTTGATACAAAAATCGCACTTTCGCACTAAAGTTCTCAATCCACTGTCTGCAATACCCAAATAGCCCCAACAATTGTCTAATCTGTCGTTTACTCTTTGGGGCTTTCAGTGATAAAATCCTATTTACTCGTTCAGGGTCTAACCTCTTAGTCCCCTTGTTTATCCAGTGTCCTAAATATTTTACCTCCTCTTCCACAAACTGTAGTTTTGACCGTGATATCTTCAGGCCTTGAAGGCTCAAGAAATTTAACAACCGTATGCTTTCTTTTCTGACTGTCTCTTGATCCTCTCCTGCTAACAATAAGTCATCCACATACTGTATTAGCATGACCCCATCTTGCAACCGGTATTCCCGTAGAATCCGTTCTAGGGCTTGTCCAAATAAGTTTGGGGATTCCGTGAACCCTTGGGGAAGTACAGTCCACCTTAACTGCTGTTTTCTATGAGTGTCTGGGTCTTCCCACTCAAAGGCAAAATAATCTCTACATTCCTCCTTAAGAGGGCATGACCAGAATGTATCCTTAAGATCTATTACACTATACCATTGGTTTTCAGGCCCCAATTGACTCAACAGGGTGTGTGGGTTTGCCACTACCGGGAACCAGCTGACAGTCCGTTTATTGATTTCTCTTAGGTCATGCACCAGCCGATAGCTACCATCGGATTTTTTTATTGGTAAAATCGGGGTATTAAAAGGGGACATGCAGGGTTCAAGTACCCCCTTTCCCAATAGTCTTTCAATTTCAGGTTTTAGTCCCCTTCTCCCTTCATTAGATAAGGGATATTGTTTAACTCTCACTGGAATCTTTGGGTTTTTAATAACCACCTCAAATGGTTCAATATCCAGTTTTCCAACTGTTTCGGGAGTATACCACACTTCGGGGTTAATTTGCTTCTCGTCCACCTCTGTAAGGGGACAAAGCTTGATTTTCAACTCTTCCTTTTCCACATCCACCTGAATCCCCATTTCTACAATTAAATCCCTACTTAATAAGTTATATTCCGCTTCAGGTACCAACAGCAGCGTTCCGATTCCATATCTGCAACTTGATTCCACCGCCACATCTTTTATAACAGGGACCCTAAAAGGTTCCCCTTTTGCTCCAATTACATTAACTTTATCCTCAGATATTTTACATCCCAGAGGTAATGATTGTACCGTAGACCTTTCGGCCCCGGTATCAACAAGAAAGATCACCTCCTGACGCTGAGGACCCACTTTTAAAGTTATCAAGGGTTCTTTTTTACCGGGGGTCCTCAGCACATAGAGCCCCTGACCCTGCTAATCCTCCCGGAACGCTTTTTCATCCTGAATTCTTTTTCTACATTCTCTCTTCATGTGTCCTTTTTTCCCGCAATAAAAACATTCCACGGCTTTATCTCCTCTCCCCCCGATTCCTTCTTTATCCCCCCCCACTAGGCCGACCGGGTCTCCTTATCACATCTTTCTGTCCCTCTCTTACCGCTGCAACCAGCAGCCTAGTCTGTCGCTTTTCCGTTTCCTCTTCTCGCCTCACATACACCTTCTGAGCTTCTTTAAGTAATTCATCCAACCCCCGCTCCTGCCAGTCCTCAATTTTCTCCAACTTCTTTCTAATATCTCCCCACGACTTGGCCACGAACTGGGTTTTCAGCAATGCTTGTCCTACAGGAGTGGCAGGGTTCACTCCAGAATATAGCTGGAAACTTTTCCTTAACATTTCAAGCCATTCCGTTGGGGTCTCATCTTTCTTTTGCTGTTCACGAAAGGCTTTATTAATATTCTGTCCTCGGGGAACAGATTCCCGTATCCCCTGAATTATAATTGTTCTCAAGTCTGACATATTATTCCTATGAGCCGGATCCTGATTATTCCAGTTTGGCCGATTTAAGGGCCATTTTTGATCCGTTGCCGGGCCAGCCTGTTGTTGCTGGTCCCACACTCTCATCCCAGCCCTTCTAATCATGTCTCTTTCCTCTACGGTAAATAGTATGCCCAGGATAGACTGTAATTCATCCCACGTGTACAAATTCGGTCCCAAGAATTGATCCAACCTTTCGGCTACCCCCAGGGGATCATCTAACAGATTCCCATTTCCTTCTTAAATTCTCTTACATCCCCTGTATTAAGGGGGACTGCCACATACCCCGTTCCCGGTCCCCCCTGTCCATCCCCACCAGGCACCAACATTTCCCGAAGAGGAAACAATCTTTCCTTTCCTCGCATTATTCTATTACGTGCAGACCTTCTGGGAGGGGGTGCCGGGGTCGGGGAATCAGGTTCCGAATCTGACCCCCCCTGGGCCTGGGCTATTTCCTGGCCTTGGGGTGGGTCCTGAGGTGGAGGGGCTTGAGGGGCATAGGGAGGGGGTCAAAGGGGGTCCTCATCATTTTTTCGATGTTTATCTGATCTGTTTTCCCTTAAGGTAAAGAGGAATGACGGCTCCCAAGATTGGGGAATCCATAAGGCAGCATATTCACTCTCCTCTTGGCTGGCTGGTGGTCTTTTATTGTTTACCCATATATTTAATTGCTGACACACCCAATCCTCAGAGGACCCGAACACAGGCCAAAGTACATGAGGATTGTTGAGAGGTTTCCCACCCCAAATCTCAATACAATAAGTGATCATTTTTTCCTTAGACTTATCCTTTCTCTTTGGTGAACTGTCCCAAGATCTTATCATCAGGCCTAAGGGACTATCAGGGGGTATGTCTGGTAACTTATTTCCTTTCCCCATCCCCATGGGTCCAGAGGGCTTGCTTTTCCTCTGTCCCATCTTCCGAGGTGCCTTTGTCCACACACACACTCACTTCCCCTCGGTCGTGACTCGCTCCCTCGCGGGCTACGAGAACTGCACTACTGGAGGGTCCGCACTCGCGTGATCTCAGAGAGACTTCTCACACACTCGCACCTCGGGATAACCACCCCAACCAAACGGCTCACGCTTTATATACTCACCCGCTCCTGGGTCTTCGCTTGGTCTTCGTGCACAAAATTTAAGGGGTCCTGCAGGTTCTTTTGCTCGGTTATCGTAATTTAAAGGGGTTCATGGGTCCAGGGTGTGGTGACGACACCTCCTCAAGACGGGGCTATCCAAGGATAGGGCGCCTCCCCGCTTGCGAGGGTCCGCACCAAAGAACCTGGATCCGAGTCACGGCACCAAATTTGTTATAAACGCTCGTGACAAATTTGAGGAGCCAATTTGTATTGAATAAAAAATCGAATTTATTAGCAAGTGATAAGAGAGCAAAACAGCGCTGGGCGGCCGGGGAGGCAACGCTCCGCCATAGGCCCGCACCGTCAGGTCTAATTGTGCAGGTTAAGTACAGGTTTTACATACATATTCACTAGATTCCTGAGAAATGTTATACATATTCATTAGTTTTCCGGGAAACTATTAACATATGTAAATGTCCTTTACGCAGGCGTATTGAAGGTCTCTGGTGGTCTTCAGGAGTCCTCTGGTGGTCTTCCATAGTCTTCCTCACTTGTCCGCTATTTGACCCTCCTCAGGTGATTCTGCGCAGTATGGTCCTTTACATGTTTTGATACCTTAGTGCTTGTTAGTGTTCTTATTATCTAAGTTCTCATTAGTGGTATAGCACCATATGGTTAGTTTAAGCTAAATTATCTACAAGGATGGGAACAAAAGGCAGGAGTTCTTATCTTTTCTGGCCTTATCTATTCAAGCAAGGCCTCTACTTGTGTCTTCTTAACAAGATCGTAAATTCATCGAACACTTAATTAAGTCTTGTGATCGCTCTTGGTTCCTTCTTGCTCATCATTCCTAAGTACCAGTACCAGTCTCTGACAGGTTTAATCCTTGACAAACACCAGTCCTTGGTATGTAAAGTTACAGAGAGACAATCATTAAGCAATAAGCAGTTTGTTCTCTATATCAGTCCCCCCGCTTTTTTTCTTTAAACCTTTGCAACTATAGGATTCCGTTACTTCTGAGAGACCGTGTGAAGTATTTTTCGACTTCTACTTGATGTCTGATTTTATTTCGTTTCCAACTTTTGTAATTCCCTACTGTTATATGGCTTTTGCAAGAACTATATGCATACTCTCCTACTTCCCTTAGGCCTACGGTTATACAAGATCAAGCAAAACGGTTAAAGATTACATATGCAGAGAGGGTCACATTTCACCATGCGGCCCTATCGTTGTTCTATATTGACACGAATCAGGTTAATATATTTCACATCTAGTAAGTTATTGCTGTTGTTTTTTCCCCCCCCTCCTTATCTAGTAAGTTATAGCCATTGCCCTCTTCCCTTTACACATCACTTAAGCAAGCTTTGTTATTTACACCAGGCATATGTTAACTCTCAATGTGTCTCTTCCCCCTCCTTGATTTCATGAACAAAGTTAACCCGTTCATTACACTCCTCACCGAGAGGACAAGGCTGATACCTGCTCTTCTGTTCCCTCCCCTGCCCCGCACTGCTGTCGCCCCCTGGGACAGAGCTTGCCTCACAGGCTATCCGGGTACTTTGCGCATGTAGTCAGACTGTAACAGGCAGGCGGAGGTAGGGATGGAGGAGGACTACCTATTAAAGGGGGTGCCTTGGGAGGGCAGCAAAAAGTACTAACTTCTTGTCCCCTTCCTATCACCTTCTGCGTGGCTGTAGATCGGGACTGTCGCGAAGTGGAGATAGGAGTTAAAAAGACAAACTCCCCTGATAGGTCATAACTACATAATACAAATGATGCAAAACTATTCCTCTCGCATGCAGACAGGGAGAGAATTACAGCATTTGGTGACTAGGAAGACAAAGAAATGCCTCCTTCCTCATTGCTCCTTCACCCCTCCTTAATCTCTGTTAATTATTGGTGATTTGGCTAAGTTTCCTACTTTTAGCTCTTCCTCAGACTGCATACAGCAGTTCCCAGGCTGGCAAAGGCCAGAGTGGCGACACAGCCATAGTAGTTGTTTCAAGGTCCCAGCTACGGCTCCTTTATAGCACTGTAAGGGACTCTTTCCACCAGGCACTTCCCAGGAGGAGCGAGGGGAAGCAGCTTTGGGAATGTTGCTGTATGTGCTTGTGAAATGTGTTCATCTGATTCGTGTCAATCTAAACAATGCTAGGGCCGCATAATAAAATGTGACCCTCACTGTATATGTAATCTTTAACCATTTTGTCGGTCCTCGTTTAACCACAGGCCAGGAGGAAAGAGATGATACGTATATAGTTCTTTTTTGCCAGCCCAAAACCGGTTTTGTTGTTAACTGCGCAGTGTTAAACAAGAGATCCTAGGGGACAACTGAGGCATTTATCATAGTATTAAGCAAGGTTACGAACGGGGTGATCTTTAGTATGTATGAATAGAGGGTGTATTGAAGTGGCAGTGTGTAAGCAATATGTTATATGCATTTGTTGGGGGGAAGGTGTCTGTTGCAAACTTGCTTAGGTTTTGATGGCCACAGCTGGTGCTGTGCAGGGTGTTGCCTGTTGCACAGGATGTCTGCTGTCATGCCTGAGCAGCGAGGAGCTTGGTAGGAGATACGTTGTATAGAAGACCCCTCAGCCAATGAGGAGAGTTTGAGAAGTTTCTAGGAGAACTGAAGACCCCTCAGCCAATGAGGAGAGTTTGAGAAGTCTCTAGGAGGACTACTGCACCTGCACAACCAGGAGGAGGAGAGTCTCTTGGATGGACACGATGTAACTAATGTTAGACTATAAAAGAGGCTGGGTTGTTTTTCACAGTGTGCATCTTGGTAGAGCAGAGACTCCCGACACACCCAGCGCTGTTTGCTTGCCTTTATTCATTTAATAAATTGTAAACTTTGATTGGAATCCTGTTTGAGACTAAATTCATTTATCACACGCTGCTGCCAAAATAATACCCCCAAAAATATCCCAAAAGAAGAAGAAAAAAAATCATTCAGACTGCAAGACCACCTCTTTCCCCCACCCCTAGCTTTCTACCTCCAGGAGAGGGGAAAGTGAGGCTTGTTTGTAAAATGTGCTAGTGCCTTCTGCTGTATTAGTGATGACTAATAAAAAGAGGGAGAGCAGAGGAGGTAGATCTTGTGGAAAAGGAATGTGGTTGCAGGAGGAGGAGTGTAACTGATATTTGTGTAATTATTTAATTAACAAAAAAAAAAAAAAAATCCCTGTCTCATTTGAAGAGTGCTAGATAGGGTCCAGAGGGTGTAACCAGTGAATTTTTCAAATTCTAAATTTTGTACAGAGAAGGCACACGAGCAAATAGGGATAATTTGAATTTTCAAGAAATCATTCTTATTATAGTGGGCATTTGGAAAGCAGTTTCTTAACATTACCTACAGAGAGAGGAAGAGGCAGAGGCTGCTGCTGAGAGAGGACCCCAGAGACTCTGCACTGCAGAGCATTTTCCACCCTTGGGGGATGCATACTTGCTCTGACACACATGGTTGTTGCCTTGTAAATTTTCACCTGCCATCACTCCAGGATTTTCCTGCTCTGCTCTGTGCTGTAACGAGCTGGTTTTAGAGTGTGGTGACAGTACTATAATAACCCACCATTAACTTTTTTTTTTTTTTAAAGCAGCCAAACAAAAAAATCTCCCGCCCTCGGCCGAGCCTCCCCCCTCCTCATCTGCAGAACAACCGCCAGCAGCAGCAAAAGCAAGACTCCTGCACCACCGACTACAAGAGGGTTAAAAGCATATATTGGATTTCACCCCAGGAAAACTAGCACACAAAGTAAACTTGAATTTTTGGCTATTTAAGGAGGACTAGGGTTTGTTGTGAAGTTGCGGTGATCCAGGGCAGAGCCTCGTCTTGATTGATTTAATCTTCATCGAGATGACTGTAAAATTAATAGATGAAATTATTACTTTTTGAGGCTTTTCTTAGGGGCTCTCCAGGCAGCGTGTTATCAAAGCAAGGTCATGATGTATTCTCCAATATGTCTCACTGAGGTATAGATGTGTTTTGTTCTTATTCATTTATTTTTATATATGAGCTGTTAATGAGTGATTGCTAGTAGTTGTAATGGGTTAAAGCACACTTCTAACTGCTTGTCAGGTCCAAACTCCTCTTGCACAAGAGAACAGTAGAGAATGCGCTGTACCAGGCCTTTGTTTTGGGGAGACTCATTCAAAGTGTCACATGTAGACAAATACTGTTTATTGTTAGTGCATAAAAAGTCAAAGGTTAACAACATGGAAATGAGCAAATTATGATAAAAAGCAGGTTTGATTTGATTGGAAAACACCAGTCTGCTGTCTTTTCATCCTGTTGGTTTATTCACTTCAATAAAAGGGTGTTAAAGGAAAGTGTTATTTTTGGAAAAAAATCAAAACAAAAAACACCCATCGTCTGGTGCAACATAATACTTTGTGTAATTAATAATATATAATCTGACAACAGTATGAAGAGGGTTTGAGTGGGGATGACCAAATTATAGGATATTTTCTTACTTGGTTATATAGGGATATGGTATTTTTCCTTGTCTAATTTTGGTGTTTATAAATCAGCATGTACATTGCTATTTATTAAAATTGTTTATTAAAACAATGGGGAATGTTTGAACAAACAGAGGAATACTGCTTTGAATGTGGACAGTAGTTTAGTAATGTGTATGGGTTTCTGAAGTTCTTCAGAACCTTCTTCTGTGAGGGGAGTCGAGTGGGGATATTGTTCTTTTAAAACTATCATTTTAGACATTAGTGGTATAGGAAGTAATCCTTCAGAAGTTAAACATAAGTGTCTGTAGAGCATGTTTGTCATTATTTTTTTAATAAGAAATAAGCATCTTGATACTGGAGCATATTCAGAATAGTAAATTATATCTGTAAAGCTATGGGCTAGTTCTCAGAAGTTTTTATGCTAGTCAGTCTTAGGAGGATGTGATGCAAACTGATTAAGCAATAACTGCTTGCTTCCACATTAGTGCAACAAATAGCTTAAGAAAAAGAAAATGCGTGAAAGTAAGTGTTACTGTTACATTAGTATTAAACACCTAATAATGCACTTATATTTGCATAGTGAACAGATAATTGTGATTTCAGTTATTTGATGATTAAAAAGCACTGTGATTTAAAAGGACTAAAGCATTCATAAAATATGAATGAAGATGAAAACAATGATAAGGCTTATTTAGTGATTGGTTACAGTCCTGTAGCTTTTTGGCTGGCACATTTTTTATTGTTTATTGGTATCAAAATGTGATTGACTTAAATACGGGTATTTTCAGCAAGTAAATGTGAACTTGAGTGAAGCAAAACTGGAAATTGAAATAGTTGTACTATAAAAGAAAAATAATATACTATGTATAGATTGTACTTTGTGTAACAGATATAAACATGTTTACAGTTGCACACTTAAGAATTACTTCTGGTGGAGTCCATGATTAGTTAAAAAAAAAAACTCCAAATGCTGTCCTTTCTATGAAATTATTGACAGCTACTGAGACCTCTACACATGAATATATATATGAGTAATACAAAGGAAACAAAGTTGTTTGGGGTTTTTTTGCATTGAAAATAGCAAACTTTAACTTCTACCTGTAATAAAGCACATAGGACTTTTGTTATTTTCTGCTTTAATGACTTTTTTCCCCATATGTTTGCTTTTTGGACTTTTTCTGTCAAAGATGTAATAAAGTCCATTATTTTTACCAAATCTATATTAAAATGCCACTACTTAAGTTTATATTAAATATATAACTCATTGGATTTTTGCAAGCATAAATGAAGCACTGTTTGTCTTTACATGTTTAAAAACTTCTATATATTGTTTTCCAATCATGCTGTATCATGTACCATGTAGAAGTGGTTTGTATTTAGTAATGAATATATGGAATACGATTGCAGCAATTTTGATTTCCTTTAATTTGTTAACTTTTTTTTTCTGCTTGGAATGCTTAAAGGGTTTCTTTAGTCATCTTTTCTTTACCTAATTTTAAAGATTAAGTTTACAGGGTAAATGAGAATTTATTTGTTTATTTAAAGTAAAAGATTGATTACTCTTCAGTTGTAGTTGAGTTAAAACTATCAGAGTTGTATCTGTTGTATTGTCTGTCTGTAAGATGCCTCAGATACAATTTGACTGTAGTAATATGTTCTCAAAAATGTTTGCTATAAATTCTTAACACAGATGAAAATAGAATACTTGATTGGACAAAGGTTCTTGCAGAAGCAGTAGTTCAGTTTGCGTGGAGACAGCATTGTAGCACCTTTTAAAACCAGATCTGAAATCTAAAAGTGTGGTTTTAAGTCAGTCCTTGGTAGTTGGGAGTATTACCCATTATCGTTACAGTAATATGAATATGAGAGAACTGCAAGGAAGAATGAAGACTTGCCAAATACAACTTAATGGTTTTTGTTTTGTTTTCTCATCCCCCATGTACCCCCTTACCCTTATTTTGGAATGAATATAAACTTCATTTACTTCTCTTGCTGAAGCATGATAGGATGCAGTTACTGCATGCCTTTAAGCAGCAAGTCTCTTGTAATATTTTTATCATAATTTATTTTTATATTGCAGTTATTCAGGAATCTTAAAATATGTTTTAATTTTCTTCCCTCTCTATAATATGTTGTTTATTTATTGGCAGAGAAAATCCATGCAGTGAAATTGAGAATGCAAAGTTTCCTATGTATAATTACTAGATATTTACCTTATTTATTGTATGGTCCTTTATTCAAGATTGGATTAATTGATACAAACTTTGGAAAAGTAGAAGGAAGAGGAAAGGATTTCTGTTTCCCTTTTAACTATTAGAAAAAGAAAACCTGACCTATCATTATTGTACCACAATTATAGATAATTTCCAGTTATTTGCAAACTATGTAAATATTTCAAAATAACTTCCATTTTAATCTAAATTGTCAGTGCACATTGATTCAAGAGCATAATTTCTTAAGACATTTGAAAATTTTACCTGCATAAATCACTTTGTTGAAAGAGCAGTTATGGCACGTGGGTAAGTGCTACATAAAAAAACATTGTTTCAACATTAACTCTACAAATATTACAGGGAAAAATGAGATTTAGTAGATAGGTAGGAGGTTTACTGGAGAATATGTATGATTAATAGCAAATCTCCATTTAGGATCATTTTTATGGGGCACTTCTTGTTAAATAATGCTTCATTTGAAAGGAATCCAAATGCACAATGAATCTCAAAGTTATTTGATAATATTGCTTTAGAAGAGGACATTATTTGCCGTGTTTCTTTTCTCATGTTTTAACATACTTTTTATAGTTTTAGGAATTTATGATATTATGGAGCAAAAGCATGATCATAGTTAAAAAAATTAAAATGTTTTCACTTTTTAAAACAAAATCATTCAGTCATTATAGACTGGAATTTAAAATTTGAAATTTGACTATATAAAATTATTTATGGATTTACAATACTATCACTTATTATTGTTAATACTATATGCAGTATCTACAGGAGCAGCTAATCCAATGTTCATGATGTTCTTACTAGAAAGAAAAACTAGATATCTGGTATTCTAATACTGTAGAATATTTCTGCAGCAATTTTATCACCATTTTTAAAACTAGAAATGCTGCAATCTATTTTAGACATGGGGAAATTATTGTACCTGGGACAAAAGAATCTTTTCTCCCCAAGCCCTTCAGCTCCCCTGCTTTAGCCTCCAGCTGTTAAATTTTAAAAACCTATAGTAAATCTGTTTTATTCAGTATAAAATGAACTGGAATGATTTACTGACACAGTCTTGCTGTTTTTGTTAAATTCAAAATTTATTAACATTTTATTAAAATGCTTTTATTAAGATGACTTCTGGAGAACTACTACTTTCTGTATTAGTTATAACTGAAGGAGGAAAAAGCATGGCATCAGAAAGTGTATGAAGACAGGGTAATCTTATCACGGGCTGTGGTTAATCACAGCACTATTGCTTTTCCACACAAAGAACAGTTTGTGGTTTAACTACTTCCATGGCTTTAACATGCAAGTATAGTATAAGAGTTGTTTAAAAATCTCTGCTGGAAACCCCTAATCAGTTTAATTATTGTCTTTGTGGTTCTTTGTTAAGCATCATATTGGAATGTAATCATTTATGTCCTGAATGGTCTTTTGATATTGGGTCTCTTCTCTATAAAGGTAGTGATGGCTATATGTAAACTGTTTGCAATTTTTCTTTTGCTTTGTCTTTGATTTGAGGGTGATTAGGGAAGAGATACTTCCCCCTAAGGTCTGACTTCCAAACCAAAATATAGTAATGTTTGATAAGCAGATTGCTCTGTTTTAAACAGCAAATTAATTATATTCATATTTGTACACAAAGACAATACTTTTTGGGAAATGCCTATTTAGATATTAACATGGATGCATAAGAAGATGCTTAAAGCAGATAAAAATGAAACAATTTAGTTGCTGTAGAATGTACTTGTAGACAACAATTAAGCATTACCTCTTTAATGCAATAAGTACTGCAACTAGGCAGAAGATATAAACTTGCAGGTGAAGCCATATGACAGGAAGGGATATTTTAGAACTGTAATTAAATTGCATGGATGTCACAAAAGCAGTGTTTGACCTATGGTACACTTTTAATATCACCCTGCCACAGCATGCAAAAACACAAAGAATGCAACGTTTGTGCCAAGTTGCCATTTTTTCATTGTATAACTCAGATGATTGATTTTTAAGGGGTTTACAATTATTGCTGTACTCAAGTGATCAGCTAAAAAACTGAATTGGTGGTGCTTCAAATGCCATAGTGGAGCTGCTGGAAAAACATTAATGTAATTCTTGTTCTCAACTTCATAAACTTGTATTTTACAGAGTTTGAGTGGTGGGAGGGAACCATGCAGAGCTGGAAGTACAGAAGCTTTTGTTCAGGATTTTTATATGACATATTGTGTCTTTTACCTACTTTCCCTTACTGTATACTGATTTCTCTAGTTACCACGACTGGAACAGTGCTGTTTCAGTGTTGGAATGTTGGACATTTGATAAGAAAATGGATCAAGTTTAATGGCACATGCTCTTTGGGCCACCAGCAGTTTCTTGCTGAGAGCATGCTCCAAAAGTGGGAACTGTGTGGTATTACACTGAGCATGTATATGCTTTGTGTTTCTGTACCACAGACAAATGAATTGTGGTATTCACTTCAGCGTTCCAAACGTTTCTGCATGGATTTTTTTTTTTAAATCGTATAGTGTCCTCTTTGTATAATGGTACTTTGCTTGGTGTTAGCTGTTCACTTGTGTGGTGGGTTGACCCTGGCTGGACGCCAGGTGCCCACCAAAGCCATTCTATCACCCACTCCACCCCCCCCCCCCCCCCCTCAGCTAGACATGGGAGAGAAAATATAACAAAGGGCTCGTGGGTCGAGATAAGGATAGGAGAGATCACTCACCAATTACCGTCACAGGCAAAACAGACTCAACTTGGGGAAAATTAACTCAATTTATTACCAATCAACCAGAGCAGGGTAATCAGAAATAAAACCAAATCTCAGAACACCTTCCCTCCACCCCTCCCTTCTTCCCGGGCACAACTTCACTCCCGGATTCTCTACCAACCCCCCCAGCGGCACAGGGGGACGGGGAATGGGGTTTACGGTCAGTTCATCACACGTTATTTTCTGCCGCTTCATCCTCCTCAGGGGGAGGACTCCTCACACTCTTCCCCTGCTCCAGCGTGGGGTCCCTCCCACGGGAGACAGTCCTCCACAAACTTCTCCAATGTGGGTCCTTCCCATGGGCTGCAGTTCTTCACAAACTGGTCCAGCATGGGTCCCTTCCACGGTGTGCAGTCCTTCAGGAGCACACTGCTCCAGCATGGGTCCCCTGCGGGGACACAAGTCCTGCCAGAAAAACCTGCTCCGTGGGCTCCTCTCTCCACAGATCCTGCCATGAGCCTGCTCCAGCACGGGCTTCCCATGGGGTCACAGCCTCCTTCGGGAACCCACCTGCTCCGGCGTGGGGTCCTCCACGGGCTACAGGTGGATATCTGCTCCACCGTGGACCTCCATGGGCTGCAGGGGGACAGCCTGCCTCACCATGGTCTTCACCATGGGCTGCAGGGGAATCTCTGCTCCGGCGCCTGGAGCATCTCCTCCCCCTCCTTCTTCACTGACCTTGGTGTCTGCAGGGTTGTTTCTCTCACATGTTCTCACTCCTCTCTCCAACTGCCGTTTCTGTGTGCCCTGCAACTTTTTTCCCTTCTTAAATATGTTATCACAGAGGCACTACCACTATCACTGATTGGCTCAGCCTTGGCCAGCGGCGGGTCTGTCTTGGAGCCGGCTGGCATTGGCTCTGTCAGACACAGGGGAAGCTTCCAGCAGCTTCTCACAGAAGCCACCCCTGTAACCCCCCAGCTACCAAAACCTTGCCACACAAATCCAATACAATTTGCTATTTACATATTAGAAACAAAACATCTTGATAGCATCTCTTAAATGATGTAGTCTGTATAGTGTTGTGGGATGAAGTGAGGGGAGGCATATCAAAATATTTACATGGATCTTTCAAAGAGTGAAATGTGGAGAAAATGTGATGCTCTGAGTAATTTTGTCCATTGCCTGATAGTGATACATAAGAGACATTATGCAGAAGTTTGTCTAAATTTTAATTATTCTTTTCATCTTGGTTTTCACTTTGATAGTTTCAGAAACCTATCTCGATATTGCCTTGCGTATAAGAACAAAATGACTTTGAGTTTTCTTCTTCTCTTCCTTTCCCCTCTCCCCCTCCACTTTTTTCCACAGCATGAATTTCACCCATTCATTGAGGCACTTCTTCCACATGTCCATGCAATTGCCTATATTTGGTTCACCATTCAGGCTCGAAAATGCAAGTATTTTAAAAAACATGAGAAGCGAATGTCAAAGGATGAGGAAAGAGCAGTCAAGGATGAGGTAGTGAGAAGCCTGAAATTAAACAGAAGTGGGCATCCAGACTCCTTGCCAAGCTTCGCAAGGATATTCACCAAGAGTACCGGGAGGACTTTGTGCTCACGGTTACTGGGAAGAAGCATCCATGCTGTGTATTGTTGTTAAAGAATTCTCAGTCATGGGTTTCTCTAGGTTTGCTTTATTAACAACTCGGAGTTGGGCCACCACCACAGTGAATGGCAACCCACAAAATTTTCTCTCGATTTTATATACCCTTTAGGTAGTTCATTATCTCAGTCCAAAGTCTTTGTAATTTTCCAGTTGATCTCGGGTTCCCATGTCGTTATCATTCATCATCATCTTATCTCATCAATTCTTGTCTCGTTCAGTCTGGTCATCATCCTCTGGTTTTTGAAGTCCATCTTGGGTCAGTCATCTTCACATCCCCTTTACCTTGAAGTCTGATACCTACACAATTCTGAGAAAACCTCTCTGGTTGTTCCATTAACTATTTCACCTTTATCTTTGTAAGCTCTACATATTTTAATCACTCCCCAGCTAAGCACCTGTATCTTGCTGATTTTTCATCATTTGTTTGATCTGTCTCTACTGATTAGCTTGACTGGGTTTTAAACCGGTCCTGGATTGGGGCTATACAGGGGGGCGGGCTGAAAACACTGTTCATGGCCTGTTGAGCAGCTCTGTTCCAATAATAACCTTAACTCATTCTATATTAATTTCTAACAGTCTTATAGTCCTAAATTTCTAAAATCTTCTACAATTGTCCAATCCTGATCAAAAGGGTAAGATTAGGAGAACTGACTGTCTGTGACAAGCTGACAAAGTCTGGTGTCTGGATCTACTCATGGTGATCCTGTTCAAAGGCATCCCTTTGGAAAGTACAGATGGAGAACAACTCATGAAATTCCCACATTGTACAAATCCAGCACTTTGCATCCAACCACATCATATAACAATATCAGTGAAGGAGCTTGATTTTTTTTGGCATAGTACATGCAGGAGAAAGGTAGGAAGCAGGTTGTTGCATTTTGTTTTAGTATGTCAAACTGATTCTAACTAGCCCTTTTTCTCCTAAACAATGACTTGAAATGCTCTTCTCTGGTCTATCTACACAATGTGGATATGTATACGTATGATATATAAATTTGAAACAAGTGTCATGTTCTCTTTCAAGAGAGACTAGGACACACTAAGGAAGTACTTAAGTTCCTTTGCAGTTGCTATTTATGTCAGCAGCGGTATTTTGCAGTTAGTGCTTCAGAAAACATTATTATTATAGGTCTTTTTCTCCAGTAATGTTAATAACAGATGCAGGTATGTGCAATTGCACAGACACATAGGTAATATAAATATTTATTTTCACCTTTTTAACTACTAATATTCAATATTTTTCCTTACACTGATGAATCTACAGTTGCTTTGAAGAACAACTGTAAACTTTCTCATCATTATTAAATGTGAAAAAACTTTAGCAAAGAAATACTGCTTAGTAACTACCATAACTATATACTCAGATTTACTGCAGACAGTATTTACATTTTATTCATACTTGACAATACCATCTCATATTACTTGTCTGAACTTTAAAACAACAAACCACTTTGTAATATTTTCACAAAATATTCCATAAAAGTTATATTTTCATATTCACACTGGTATGCTCAGTTTTGTTTGAAAGATATTTTAATATGGAAAATCCCAGGTGCACTATGGAAAAGCTACATAAGTTTAGTGTTACAGAATTAAAAGAAAATCAGCTGATGATAATTCTTTATTGGAGGGGAAAAACTCTTATATATTACAATATTCATTTGCAGTTCCTCTAAATCATAAAGGGATGTAAGTAGATAAAGTTTTTCTCAGATACTGAGGATCATGGAAAAACATTTTCTTCCTGAAAGGTCTTTTGGGTCCTCTCTGGTGATTGTATCATCCTCTGGAAGTCTTTGCATTACTGGCTGGTCCACACTAATAAAGCATTTATTTCTTAGCTGCAAAACCAAACTAGGGAAAGTTTGAACTGCCACAGATGATGGACCATTTCTCAGTTTGTCCTGGTAGTAGGCAGAAAGGGCCTACAGGAGAGCAGGTGGCAGGCTGTTACCTGATGTTCCGTATATAACTGGATGGATTTAACTGAATGTTTTTTATTAGTAACAAAAAAGTAAAATGACATGTCTTCATTTGACCATTGATGGTTTTTTTTCTTATTATCTATGAATATTCATTCTTTAAGAGAACACATACACAGCACAAACTTTTTCATTTTAATGAACCTCTCTTTTAGAATCCACGTTTAATTACCCAAGTGATGCATTATGATTACAGAAACATATAAATACAGCTAGTCTTTCTGAACTTTTCATGATGAAAGAATATAATTCATTGTTGTTGGTGTTTTTTTCTTGCTTGTATTTAACTTTTTTTTCCACAGCAGTAGACAAAATATACAACAGTTGTTCTGCAATGACTTTAAACAGCTGCTTAATTGTTAAAACTGATCCTGGATAACATAGAAAGTAAGTGTGCTGTGATACAAAATATCTTAATTATAGATGATTTGTCCCTTTAAACTTCTTTTGTGCAGAAAAGTTAAAATGATATTTGAATACACATATTTCAAGACATAGCTTATTGATTAATTAAGTAGCTTTTAAGCCAAAGAAACCAGGGTCAGTGTACTTTTAAACATTGCCAATTTTTTCTGTTGGTGGAAGCCTGTAATTTGAAATGGGGAGTAGGGGTTGCAGGACATTCCTGATTTTATTAGTTTAAATGAATTGACAATATGAGTTTATTCAAGAGTTGTCTAAATTGTCCAAGTTGTTCTAAATAGAAATGGCATCAGTCTTTCTTTGTTTAGCTTAGGATGCCTGCGATTTGTTGGTTGGCATCTGTATTGCAGTGCAGAGTAATGTTACAATATGTTGACAATTTTTAAATCTAGAAACGTCAGTAATCCTTTTGGTTATTTATAAAAAGAGATTCTACTTCCTTATTTCTCTTGGGGGGGGAATAAGCACCAGACTATCAAGTTTTGTCATTGACCAACTTAATTTCGTTCTGCTTGCTCCTCTCAGAATGTAGCTTGTTTCTCCCTTTCTCTTACTATCCTCTTGTGTTTCAGGATCTTAAATAGAAGTGGCTTGACATAGGTTGCAATGCTGCTGCTTTGATTGGTTTGAAGGAAGAAACAGTGAAGTTTACATTGTGATCAGTACTTCATCCATTAAAATATTTAACATAAAAAAAATTCTTAATGATATATTTCTTTGGGGTTCTGCTCATTCTGTGTTTGGTTTTTTTCCTGAGTTTTAAAAAACCTTCAAACCTTGAAAATGCCATGATCGTTGCTTCTGTTGACAAAACTTTTTTTTTTTTTGGTCAGGCATCAGACAGCCTCTATCATTTGATATGAAATGCATCTCGGTTCATAAAATCATTTCGTGGTATTCGATCAATAAGTGCAGCATTTATGCTATGTTCCATTGTTACAAAAACCTCCATTTTGTTTGTCAAGTGCCAGGAGAGGAGGAAAATAAAGGAAAATAATGTGTTTGATGCCAATAATGGTTGCCAGTAGCACCGAGGTTGGCATCAGATCCTCTTTGTCTAGTTGCTGAATGCCTTTGATTTGCTAGTTGGCATTTGCATTGCAGTGGCATATTGGAAAGTTTTTGACAATCACTGAATGAAAGCTGCAGTAGTTGTTTGCTGCAATAGAATCCCAGATAATATAAATTTACTATCCTTATAGATGTTTTAGTCTTATAACTGACTAAAAAAAATTGCATTGCTGTTTGTGTAAAAAAAATATCTGCTGCAATGTTTTTCATTTGCAGAATTATTAATCCCCATGTTGTCTCTGCTGCTTTTTTCTTTTCCAACATAAATAAAATGCAAACCTGATGTTAGCTATTTAATCACATACTGAATGAAGCATAGTGGACCTTGAGAAATGTTTTGAGAGTCTAAGAGACTGAAGCAATGTTAAATGCACCAAACATTTGCAATTGTTTTTAATGCATGCTTCTCTCAGTACATTTCTCTGATCACCCATGTTTATCCACTGTTTTCACTCTCCTTTGTCCTTGTGTAAGACTGATATAATTGGGAGGGGAACCTGCATCCCCTGCTACTAATAAAATCTGAAGTTGAGGGGAGAATTTTTTAAACTGTCCAAGAAAGAAAGCAGAAAATAGATACAAATCTGCTTAGTCTGATATTGTTCAGACAGTCCTGAATTTGTAAGTTCTCAAACATCAAGATGCTGTAACAGTTCCAGCTCCATGATTTTTGTTACCAGGAAATCAACAAAAATGCTAAATCACTTCTGTTGAAGTTTCCTAGAGAGTTAGTATTAATATTGCTTTATGGTTAACCACCATTACCTCATTAATTAAGAAGGATTAGCAGTTCTATCCAAAGGGCTGCACAGAAGCAAGTCTGGCCTATGTGAGTGCCTGAATTGTCAGGGTTGTCTTGTGCATTTGGGAAAAGTGGGGGTGCAGAGAGAGAGAGAAAGCTGTTTTTTTCTGTAGAGTAGGTAGGGGAAAACTTTAGTGCAAAGATTCATCTGCTGTACCACTAAGAAGTTTACAGAGCCCAAGAAATAGTGACTGCTGTGTGCACTGTGTGAAAATCACATGATTTCAACAGTTTGAACTTTAAACTAACTCAGGCTTACTGATATTTTTAATGCACTTTGAACTGTTAAGCACATTTTCAGATAATCTCAACTGAAGCTCAGAAATTTTTTTACCTCATCTGTATTGATTTTAGGCATAGTCTTGCTGTGAAAAATGTAACTTAATTTTAAAAGACGTTAGAATTCTTTTTTTTTAATGTGATATATCATAAAAAGGAGCTAATGAAACCTTAGTGGCTTATTGGTTCAATCTTTATTGAGCTGTTCTTGAGTTTTATGTATTTGTTATCTTAGGGAGCTTCAACAGGTTTAGGTAGGCATTTTTAAATTATACTGTAGTTTACATTTAGTAAACAGGCCTCTAGAAAACTGGTGTTATTAGGAATATTGAAATAGAACTTTTTTATATTTTAAAGGCATATATGTGATTTCTTTGGATGGCTAGTTCACTATGAATATAAGCAATTCTGTTTAAAAATAGCATGCAAAATAATGTTCCGGAATAGGGTTTTTTGTGTAGTTCATATGATTCATATGTTCAACAATCCACAATATTCTCATGGATTTCGGACAAAGGTTTGTATTCCTCTTGAACTTTGATGTTTTCATGTGTAATTACTGAAAATATTAGTTCTGGAAGGTTTAAACAGTCCATTAAGTTGCTAATTGTTTCTACTTCCAATAACTTCAGTAATTTGGCTCCTTCTGAATACTTTAGTTGAAAATTTTACTCATTTCATGGAAGGGTACATCAAGGCTCAATGTGATTTGTCAGAGTTCACACAACTAATTGGTAGATGATCTGACATTGACTGGAAATTGTGCTCATTACTTTCTGTACCTATAGATGCTTTAGAAGCTTGTCACATATACTGAAATGACTTGCTGATCCCCTGTGTTAAAAGAAATCTCAGTTAAGAACCAAAGAACCACTATAGAAGCAGAATGATGACTTTAATATTTTATCAGTTCTCATTTAAGAGCTTTTTGTAATATAACTATCTAATAATGAATAATGCATTTTTTAAAACTTCACTTTGCTGTGAGCAATTCCAGTTCATTCATGTATGCAGAAAATATAACTTTTTGGTTTAACTGAAAAAGACACCATACTGACTTCTCCCCTATTTATCTACTACACGGAACAGAATTACTTTGTCAAGTAATTTATTGCTTCATTGTACTTTATGACTTCAGTGTGCTGAAAAGATTGAGCATGAAATGCATCATTAAAAAATGGTGATTAATTTAATTTGTACACAAGTATAGTTTTAGTTTCTGATTGATTCTCACAAGTATTCTGTACATGAAGATGTAGAGAATTAAAACATTTGAAAAGATCACCTATCCTTTATGATTTCTCAGAACCTGCATGTGGATTTATATTTAGAAGGTAGAAATTAAGAATTCAAAATGAATAGTATTTGTTTCTTGTAGTTTCCCCTCAGGGCAGGATTATGGATGGTGTAACAGGCTGATGAGAAAGAAGAGAGAATTTTCAGTATTTAATCTTAATAGTCCAGGCATGAATGAAATAAGTATATTTTAAAAAGGATCTTTTCTGGTTTGTTTTCTCCTGATACAACCAGGGGGTCATTTTCACAGAACTAAATCACATTATTCATGTTTAAGGCAAAGGAAACAGTTAAATTTTGTGCCATAAGATGAAAATTTAGCAATGTTAACTTATAAATTACATTTAGATTAGTAGCAAGAAGCTATAAACTAACAACAACAACAAAATCTTCCTAGTAGCGTTAAGCAAAAAAACCCCAATATTGGGAGCAAAAAGGAACAAATTATATATAAGGCAACTAATTCGTAAAGGGAGTAATTAAAGGCTAAGATCTATATTTTTAATTTCTTTTTGTATATAATCAAACCTTACAGTTGTGAAAACGTCATTAAAATAATTAAATGCAAATACCACTGCAGGTTAGATTTTTAAAGTTTATTCCACCAGAATTGCTTTGAAGTCCACATCTTTTTCTTCATCCCCTTCTTCCTCCCCACCTTTGATAGAGGAGTACCTTCAGAAAGCTTAAGTACTGGTGGCCGTTGAAACCTCTGGTTCTTAGAGCAGCATGCCACAGCGTTTGTAGCAGTACATCCCGCCCCCCCATCCTGCCAGCAGGAAACAAAACTTCTCCAGGAAGGGAGAAGGGGAAGGAAACCCTGGAGGCTGCAGGTTGAAATTTGAACTGGCCAATCGAGATGCGCCAGGTACACCGAGGTGACCCTCCTAGCCAATAGAATTAAATGACCACAGGTCAGATTCGACAGGGGTATAAACGGGGTCCCGCCGGAGGACACGTTGGCAGTCCTCCTCGGAGCAGCGGGTCTGCAGTCGGGGACTCCCCCTCGGGCCGGGGCACCGCCCGAGGTAACTCCTCGAGGGAGAGAGCCCTCAGCTTTTAGGTGAGTGATACGCGCGTTTTGAGCCATCACTTTAAATCGTGGGGATTCTTAAGTCGGCCGTGTAGTATTAATTCTCTTTACATCATTGAGCCTGTGGTTTTATAAAATGTTACCGGACTTCTAACTTCTGCTGAAGAATAAATCTGAGTTTTAACACCTGTTGGATTTGGTTAGTTGTGCATCCATAACAGCGCTAAACATAACAATTCAAGAGTCTTTCTAAAGATTCATATTCCATTCTCAATGGCAAGGTAGTATGTTGCTTCACTGTAGTCACTTGGGTTGGTGATCTTAAAACCAAGTTCAACTGCTAACTGAACTAATTAGGCTTGTTACACCTATTTTGGGATGGAGACAAAAATCACATAGCTAGAGATAATTTTCTGATAAATGTGAAATAAGAAAAAGGCTTGTGTAATTAGCCAGACTAAGACAGTAACAAGATGTGATTCTTTATATGGTGGTTTCATGGTTTTACTCTGTGGTTTTTGTTGTTTTTTTAATTCATAGAACTTATAAAACCAGCTGCTAATAAACTGGTTCATAGAAGTGAGGCTATCCTAGATTTGAATTGGAAGTTTAAAAGGCCTAAAAGCTAGTAGAAGGGAAACAAATCTTACGTGTGTATTGTACTGTCTGCAATCAATGAGTTCTGTGTAAGGTTGGGATACAGTCTTATAGTACAGCTTTTCTTCTTTTTACCACATTTGTATTTATTATAAAATTAGTTTCTGCTTGAAAGTTCTTTTTTCCAAGCTTGAACTCTCTTCATAAAGAGGATTTTAAAAAATATGAATATATTTATTAAGTAGGTGTATTAAGTATTAACTTTAGTAGGGTTGGGGGGGGGTGGGCGACACGAACATCACTATTAAAGTGTACGTGGCTGTTGTTCTAGCTTATTTCTGACATGGTGGGAGATTGGTAGTTCTGGAACACTTCTCCTATGGAGAAAGGCTGAGAGAGTTGGGGCTGTTTGACCTGGAGAAGAGAAGGCTCTGGGAAGGCCTTATTGCAGCCTTTCAATACATAAAGGGGGCTTATAAGAAAGATGGAGAGAGACTTTTTACCAGGGCCTGTAGTGACAGGACAAGGGGCAATGGTTTTAAACTGAAAGAGGGTAGGTTTAGATTGGACATAAGGAAGATGTTTTTTACGATGAGGGTGGTGAGACACTGGAACAGGTTGCCCAGAGAAGTTGTGGATGCCCCATCATTGGAAGTGTTCAACGTCAGGTTGGATGGGGCTTTGAGCAACCTGATCAAGTGAAAGATGTCCCTGTCCATGACAGGGGCTTTGGACTAGATGATCTTTAAAGATCCCTTCCAACCCAAACCATTCAAAACTTGATTTTGTGTTTGTGTGTACACAGATGTGTGCATGTGTGTGTGGATTCTAATTGAGGAAAGGCAAATAATTCAAAACGTGTTCATCAGTGCTAGTGCTTTGGACATTTTGAATCAGTCTGAATACTAGACCTTTTGCTTGTAGCTTATGCTGTGTTCCATCACTCTGTCTCCCCAGTGCCCCAATGGGGCAATAACAATACTACTAATAAAAAAGACCTCAAACCACTGTAATACAGTACTAGGTAATGAATTGTGTAAAAACTTAGCTAAAGTCCATTCAACCATTAAAGGTTCTTTAAGCCTAGTGCAGCTTTACACATTTGAACTGTAATGATATAGCTCTAAAGCAGAAAGGAACCTTTTAAATTTCTCAGTGTCATTCACTGTTTTAAACATACCTTTGCTAAATGCACCTTTACAGCTTTAAGTGGCCTCTTAATTATTTCCTCACAGAAAAAAATACTCCCCCCCCATTCAAGAACAAAACGCAGAAGTAAACTGCAAGTCAACTATTTTCTGAGAAATTGAGTGTTTCCGTTAGGTTATTAAAGAAGATAAAGTTTCTAATACAGGTTTAACTCAAAGGTTGTGCATAAATATGTATGTTCTATATTTCTTGAACCTGTTCAACCATGGAGAATTTTAAATATTTAATTCTTGAACTTCTTGGTTATATGCTTGTCTCCTCAACCTTCAAATTGTAATAACCTGCATTTTTTTAAGCAATGCATTTAAACAAGTGAAAAATAAATATAACCTATCTAAAATCTAGCATTGTACTCTAATTTTTAGTCAGGTATCTTACTGTATTCTTCAGAAAACATCTAATAGAATTAAGTATTTATACATTTTTATTTAAAATAGAAAAAATGTGTATCTTAGAATATAGTACTTACAGACACTGTTGCTTTAAAAATTACACATAATTAAAATATTTTCAGACTCCTCTTTTTTGGGTGAACTATATTGGACCACAATGCCAAAACATTTTCAATATAACTTTCTGATGAGACAAGTTGCAAGGAAGCGCTAGATTTGCTTACAAGATTTTTAAAAGTGCATTGTATATAACAGATAAGCAACAATATTTACTGCAGGACCATGTTTCCATTCTGTGATTAATGCCACCAAAAAATGATAGTCATCCTTTCAATATATCTGCTATATTTCAGTGTCTCTGATTTAAAAGTGTGAAAACATCTCTTAGTCATGACAACTTATACTTTCTTATTCTGACATCTGCAGTTTCTGGATGGATTACCTTAAATTTGTTATGCCATGTTAAAAGACTTGTTTTCCAAGGCCAGCCTCAGCTCTTGGCCTTAGTGTCAAGAACCTTGCTATGTAATGCAACATGTCTTGTTATGTTTAATTGATCAAAGCTAATTTGTTAAACAATCAATTTGTGCTGGAACTTATGCCCACACTAAGTTGCTACTGGAATCTCTTGACCTTGACTTGTCTGGGCCATAAAATGTCTACAAACTGACTTTTCCATTTTTCAGCAGTGTCACTACCTCTGATTCTTTGTGGTAGCAATTGACAAGAAGGCCTCAACCCCACCTTTACACACCAGTGGGTTTCAAGGCATTCCTCTGGAGTTGCTGTCTTGTACTTTATGTGGTCTGGCTATAGACTTCATTACCTTCTGTTTGCTGACAGTGATGGGGACAAATTGACAACCCTCCTTAGTGGAAGAGGTGGCAGGATTTGTAGGTGTTGGAGGGAAACTTCATTTTCTCTTGCTTTGTAATGAAATTGTTTCTTTCAGTGTGTTCAAATTCATAATATTTTTTCAAGAGAAAATGCCCATAAGTCTTCATCAATTATATCCTGTTATTTCACTTTATGTGAGTGGGGCATATTGGAAAGAATGAAGGAAATATTGGAAAGGATGAATACGTCACACATATAACTGTAAAATTGTTTCAAGGTAATTTCTTGGCATTAAATGAAAGATCAGCTCATATCAGCATCACAAATGGCTTCCTGATTTCTTAAGTACTAAAACATTGCTTCTTAAAGACCTTTGTTCTATTCAGGATTATGTGTGATAGCTGAAGAGAAAGATTTTGTTTATTGCATTTGTTTGCAGTATCTGAACTTACTAAAAGAGGAGAGTCACCTTTGTCTTTTGCCTTTATTTGTGAAACTTCTTGCTTCTAATGAATACCGCTTATACTTGTGAATTACTCTTGGTGTGAGGGACAGTCATTCTCCCCATATCCTGACAAACTGTCTACTATGAATGTCCCCGATTCTAATATCAGATTCTTCATTTATACTTTGTGCTTTGTATAATAACCTGTGGTTCAAATGTTAGAAGAGTTTATTGAGATGAGTATTACATCTAATCATCTGCTGTGGATGTATTATGCCAACAGTTTTAGGAAACAGTGCCTTTTGAAATTGGTAACAACTTGATTTCTTTGCTTGTGTTTTGTTTTTTTTAATGAGATTGCACATCTACACACAGTATTCCATGTACTTTTGTATATGATCAAAAGTTATTTTTTTTCTGGAATGAAACTCTGCAATCTAGGTCTAATTTTTAATTGCTGTTCTATAGTTCCTTTGAAGGAAGAGGGTGAGAATGCTGATGCAAGAAGCTTGAATGGTATCACTGTGGTGACAGTGTAAAGTATGATATAGTGTTTGGGTGCTAGGGAGAAACTTAAAAAGCCTTGGCTTTGTCCCTCTCCCTGCTATGGATCCCTGGGTGACCTCAGGCCAAGTTACTTAGTCTTGTTATGTCTCAGGTCCCCACCTGTACAACAAATACCACTTGCTTTAGCTCTGCCTCAGTGGGGGTTGTGAGTTACTTGGATGGCAGGGCTATATACAGACTGAAAATTTACAATCATTGTTCATTTTGCTGCAAGCAAAATCTTTGTGCCTGTGCTCAGCCCCAAAATGGTTTCTGTGCTGTAAAGAAATGTCTTGCCTCATTTTTTTTCATGCCCAGACAGAAGAAACTTGCCCAAGCATGGAGGACCAACATAATGCATTATTCCACTTTGAGCCCTGCGGTGGTACTATTCCATGGGAGAGGGAGTAGGAAACAAATTGCTTCATAGAGTCAGTTTGCCACAGAAGATTCTTTGTGGTGGGAACAATCATCAGAATTGCATGTACATCAGTCCATAGGAGCCCTGTGCAGGGTTGACTTTTGAGGATGGGGCAATAGTATAGGGGGTTTTGTATGTTAAAAGGGGTTTGTAAGTTTTGTTGTCTTTCAAAATCTGTATACATGGCTTTAGTTGTTCAGACATTGTGCAGGGAAAGATGCTTCAGCTAGCAAGGAAGATGAAAGTATCATCATTTACATTCCTATAGTTGGGTGAACACAAAGATTACACTTGTAATGCCTGTAAGGGTGGCATTTGAGTTCAGTCTGGTTCCCCTTCCCCTCTTCTCCTGCTCAGGCCCTAGTTCTTCAGTCTAGTGTGCAGGTAGCTCAAATCAGAACATACCAGCATGGAGATAGAGCAGATGGTCAGGAGTTTCCTCTACAAAGTGAGATGAAACCCAAGCTGATGTAACAGTGTGCTTGTGTCTAGAATATGCTGGTCAGCTTGTTATAAATTACTGATAACTTGGGCAGTTTTGATTTGTAAGGCAATTGAGAAACAGGCCATTCTTCAGGTTTATTTAGATCAGGTTTGGGTATTTCTTTCAGGGTTTTTTTTCGTGTGTGTGTGTGTCGCGCAAGGGTCAACATTTGCTCTGAAGCTCGCATTGATTATATTGAAACTATCCAGAATATTTGAGTACTAATTTGTGCTGTTTTGGATTTGTTGTATCTTCTACCTCTACTTTTTCTTCCTTAAATCACTGTCTTATTCCTTCTCTTATGATGATATTCCAGGCTTGTTAATGAGCCAACTGTAACATCATCACATAGAAAGTTATTGTATCTGCTTCTAAGACTGGGAAGTGATGTTAATTTATTAAAAAAATCGAGGGACCTGGACAGGCTGGAGAATTGGGCATAGAGGAACCTCATGCAGTTCAACAAAGGGAAATGTCAAGTCCTTCCACTGGGGATGAATAACCCCATGCACCAGCACATGCTAGGAGCTGACTGGCTGGAAAGCAGCTTTGCAGAAAAGAACCTGGGGGTGCTGGTGGACAACAAGCTGACCATGAGGCAGCAATGTGCCCTTGCAGCAAAGGCTAAACAGCATGCTGGGCTGCATTAGGAAAAGCGTTGCCAGCAGATCCAGGGAGGTGATCCTTTCTCCCTACTGTCGTGGAATAACCAGAATGCAATTTAGATCAGGTCAGAACAGAAGCAGTTTATTACTATAGCTATAGGAGACAACACAGAGCAGCAGAGTGACAGCCTCTGCTGGGATGAACTCTGCCCAAATTGGGCAGTTACAAAGTTTATATACTTTTAGGTTATACAACCTGTTCCTCACCAAAACTGTGTCAGATAAGCATATAGGACTATAGTAAATCACAACAAAGACTGGTAACATGTGGATTACTTCATATACAGAGACAGTCCAGACAGTCAGATAAGGAAGCTCTAGACAGTAGCTCTTTTTTACAAATAATTCACTCTTTTGTTAATTAAATCAGGCTAACTCCTGAGGCCGTTTGGTCATGCTGCAAATATTTCTTAACTAGGGAGGCATGCAAAGGCCTATGAAGTGTTACCTATTTTACTTCCACACTACTTGGCACTGGTGAGAACACACCTGGAGTCCTGTGTCCAGTTCTGGCCTCTCAGTGCAAGAGAGATGGACATACAGGAGAGAGTCCAGCAAAGGGCCACTAAGATGATGAAGGGACTGCAGCATCTCTCCTATGAGGAAAGGCTGAGAGAGCTGGGACTATTTAGCCTGGAGAAGAGAAGGCTCAGGGGGGATCTTATTGTTTATAAATGCCTGTTGGGAGGGAACGAATATGAGGGAGCCAGACTCTTCTCAGCAGTGCCTAGTGACAGGAGAAGAGGCAATGGGCACAAATTCATAGAATCATTTAGGTTGGAAAAGACCCTTAAGATCATTTAGTCCAACCATTAAATTGAAACACGTGAAACTCCATCTGAACACGAGAAAATACTTTTTAAGCTGTGAGGGTGGTAAAACACTGGAACAGGTTGTCCAGAGAGGGTGTGGAGTCTCCATCTTTGGAGATATTCAAAACCTGACTGTATGTGGTCCTGGGCAGCCTGCTCTAGTTGACCCTGCTTGAGCGGGGGGGGGGGGGGGGTTGGACTAGATGATCTCAAGAGGTCCTTTCCAACCTCAACCATTCTGTGATTCTATGGAAAGAAACGTTTGTGTGTGCGCTTTCCCCAACTGATTCAGTGCTGTTTGAAGCTATGTGGTGGGTTGGCCCTGACTAACAGCCACACTCCCACCCAGCCACTGGCTCACTTCCCCCCCTCCAGTGGGATGGTGTGGAATGATTGCTGGAGGTGACTTATTGGTATGCCCCCCCCCCCCCCCCCCCGGGAGGTGAACCTCCAGGGTAGAATGCAGTGGATATACACGAAATCTGTTCCATAATAATTCCCTAAGCAACATAACCTGCAACCTTGGATGTTAGCAACAGCAGGGGAGCTTGGTATGCTGATTCTGAGAAACAAGTGGAGCGGAGTGGAAGCACTGCAGCCAGGCTCTGTGATATCACTGCAGGAATGGGGAACTAGAACTACTGGAAGAAGAATGGAAGGTCCCTGCATTAAATCCACTGAAGCAGGCAGGTGAAACAATGGGGTTCTGTCAACGGCATGGCCTTACTTCTGATTTGTATCATAAGTGCCCAGTTCTGGAGCAGTGACACACTAAATCATGTTCTCTGGGTGAACTTTGCTCATTATAATATCAAAATACACCTCCATCCCAAAAGCTACCTACCTTCAAGGTGCAACCGCCCCTTACTGAGCATACGCTCTGAATTTTCTCTAGCATATATCTTTAAAAGTAAAGCGAGGAGATTTTACACCAATCATAATAAAGGTATTTATGACTAAAGTCCCTCAAGCCTCACCTAAAAATAAAATAGTATAAAAGGGCTTAAGAGAGGAGGAATGCTGGGGAAGATACCACCATGGACAAGTCAGGAGGACATCGCTGACTTCTGGGATCAGTCGATGGGCTGAACCTCTCTTCCCCCCCATAGGGACGCCTATTGGGTAAGATTCAAACCCTCGGTTATACTGAGTGCTTCCCCGAGAAACTTAGAAATCTCTATAGAGTTTTTTTCCATAATTTAGTGTGCTTGTAGTCGACTGTATTATTATTTGCACATACTTTGCAGACAGTGTATTTATCACCAGCAATCCAAAAGAACCTGTACTCCTGTTGCTTTAATAAACTGTACTATTCATTAAAATCTAGCCACAATAGTTCGTTGAACGCAACCAGACTCCTTAAGTCTGGCCGTTCTAGTTTCTTGAATGCTGTCCTGGTTTCAGCTGGGATAGAGTTAATTGTCTTCCTAGTAGCTGGTACAGTGCTATGTTTTGAGTTCAGTATGAGAAGAATGTTGATAACACTGATGTTTTCAGTTGTTGCTAAGTAGTGTTTAGACTAAAGTCAAGGATTTTTCAGCTTCTGATGCCCAGCCAGCGAGAAAGCTGGAGGGGTGCAAGAAATTGGGAGGGGACACAGCCAGGGCAGCTGACCCAAAGTGGCCAACGGGGTATTCCATACCATGTGACGTCACATCTAGTATATAAACTGGGGGGAGTGGGGGCGGGGAATCGCTGCTCGGGGGACTAACTGGGTGTCGATTGGCGGGTGGTGAGCAATTGCACTGCGCATCATTTGTATGTTCCAATGCTTTTATCATTACTGCTGTAACTTTATTAGTGTTATCATTTTCATTATTAGTTTCTTTTTATATTCTATTAAACCGTTCTTATCTCAACCCATGAGTTTTACTTCTTTTCCCGATTTTCTCCCCCATCCCACTGGGTGGGGGGGAGTGAGTGAGCGGCTGCATGGTGCTTAGTTGCTGGCTGGGGTTAAACCACGACAAACGTGACTAAATTGAAAGTACAGTGCACTATTAGTGCATCCATAATCGTGATAGTTCAATATATTGAACGTGACCAGACTTATAGTGCTGAATTGGGCATCACCCAGAATCTAAGCCTAGTTGCCCCCAGCCCCACTGATATCTGAGGACAAGCTGGAATGCAAGGGGGTTTATTTTCTTCCAAACTTCTTTACGCTTTAATGCAACAGATGGGGAAGAGAACAGGATGAATAGGAGCCAGAAAGCTCATGGGTTGAAATAAAGATGGGGAGATTGTTTACCAGTTCCTGTTGTGGGCAAAACAGACTTGAATTGGGGAAAATTAATTTATTGTCAGTTAAATATATATTTACTTACTGATTTGAGCATTGGGAAACAAAAACAGGGAAAGAAACAAACATTTACACATTTAGGGAAAAACACTTTTCCTCCCTCCTTTCCCAGGCTCAGTTTCACTCCAGACTCCTCTCTTCCCACCTTGCTATTGCACCTCCACTCCCGCTACCAAAAGCTTGCCACGTAAACCCAGTACAAGCTTTCAGATGGTTAACATTAAAAGTTACTTTATTATTTGCCTTCTAAAGAATAACTAGCTTGTGCAGAAAGGAAAATTGGAAAATTGATTGGGCTGTCTAGATTCAGATGCATAATTTAAAGTAATCTATATCAGGTATTTGTTTTACCTCATATACCTTCATAGGTGATTTCAGTATCTGCAGTTTGGTCATCTATAAAGTCTCATGTTGTAGAAATGGATGACTGATAAGGCTAAGAATTTAATTACAGCAACTGGCTTAATTGGTGCTGAAAACCTTAAAGAACATTGTTACATAGGACAAAAAGTATTGTTTCTCCTTCTTGACTATAACTAAGAGTTCTGGTTAAAAGTCTATTTTAAAACATGCCTAATATTGCAATGGCAAATACAAATGTGGTATGCACACAGGGTCCTCCGTGGCTTCTTGCACATTCTTTTTTTGCTATATTGCTGCTATAACCTGAATATTCTGTGGCATGAATTCTAGTCATGTAATGGTTTCTATTCTATTTACAGATTTCAAATAAAGGAGAAGCTGCTTATGGTAATATGAGGATCACTGGCCTTTCAGTAATTAAGTAGACTTGTTATACTGCATTAATCCTTTTTGGAACATTTGGAATGACTTCTTAGCACTAACAAACATAGCATTAGGGCCTCAAATTAACCTACAGAGGGGGTTATACATAGACTTTTAGTTAAATTTCATATAAAGTTATAATGAGATGCTGTCTCTTTCACATGCTCATGACACTTCCTTTGCCACTGATGGGCACCCTTTCTCTGGGACCAATTGACACACTTAAGAAGAAACATGAAGCAACAATATTAGATCATGCAGATGAGGCTAATGAATGATAATGGTTATGGGCAATATTTTGGAAGACGCTGATTAGTGACAGTTGTATTATAGTAAACATATGCAGTTACAAGATTTCATTGCAATGCTCTGAAAACAGATGTTGGTATATGGAACAGAATGTAATTGTTAAGCTACAAGCTACATATTGCATCTAAATTGCAAGCCCCCCCCTTTTTTTTTTAATATTCTGTTATTTCATCTTGTTAAAGTTTGTCTACAGAATCATAGAATGGTTGAGGTTGGAAGGGACCGCTGGAGGTCATCTGGTCCAACCTTCCTGCTCAAGCAGGGCTACTTAGAGCCACTTGCCCAGGACCATGTCCAGATGGCTTTTGAATATCTCCAAGGAGGTAGACTCCACAGCCTCCCTGGGCAGCCTGTTCCAGTGTTTTACTACCTTTACAGCAAAAAAGTGTTTCCTGATGTTCAGACAGAACCTCCTGTGTTTCAGTTTGTGACCATTGCCTCTGCTCCTGTCACTGGGTACCACTGAAAAGAGCCTGGCTCTGTCTTCTATGCATCCTCCCTTCAGGTATTTACATACATTAATAAGATTCTCCCCTGAGCCTTCTCTTCTCCAGGCTAAACAGTCCCAGTTCTCTCTCAGCCTTTCCTCATAGGAGAGATGCTGCAGTCCCTTCATCATTTTTGTGGCCCTTCTCTGGACTCTCTCCATTATCTTGTACTGGGAAGCCCAGAACTGGACACAGGACTCCAGGTGTGGCTTCACCAGTGCTGAGTAGAGGGGAAGGATCACCTCCCTTGACCTGCTGGCAATGCTTTGCCTAATGCAGCCCAAGATACTATTGGTGGCCTTTGCAGCAAGGGCACATTGCTGGCTCATGTTCAACATGGTGTCCACCAGGACCCCCAGGTCCTTTTCTGCCAAGCTGCTTTCCAGCTGGTCAGCCCCCAGCATATATTGGTGCAAGCGGTTGTTCCTCCCCAGGGGCAGGACTTTGTACTTCTCTGGGTTTCTGTCAGCCTATTTCTGCAGCCTGTCAAGGTCCCTCTGGATGGCAGCATGACCCCCTGGCGTATCGGCCATTCCTCCCAGTTTTGTGTCATCTGCAAACTTGCTGAGGGAACGCTGCCCCCTCATCCAGATCATTAATGAAGATGTTTAACAGGTTCGGACCCAGTATTGACCACTGGGGTACACCGCTAGTTACCGGCCTCCATCTAGACTTTGTTCCACTCATCACAACCCTCTGGGCCCAGCCATTCAACCAGTTTTCAACCCACCTTACTGTCTCCTCATCCAGCCCATACACCAACAGCTTCTCTATGAGGATCTTATGGGAGACAGTGTCAAAGGCCTTCCTGAAGTCCAGGTAGACAATATCCACTGCTTTCCCCTCATCTACCAGGCCAGTCACTTCATCATAGAAGTTTATTGAGTTGGTCAAGCATGACTTCCCCTTGGTGAAGCCATGCTGACTACTCCTGATGATTTCCTTGTCCTTCATGTGCCTGGAAATGGTTTTGCAGGATTAGCTGCTCCATCACCTTCCCAGGGATCGAGGTGAGGCTGACCGGCCTGCAGTTCCCTGGGTCCTCTGTCTTGCCCTTCTTGAAGATAGGAGCGACATTTGCTTTCCTCCAGTCCTTGGGCACTTCTCCCAGATGCTATGATCGATCAAAGGTTACCAAGAGTGGCCTTGAAATTACATCAGCCAACTCCCTCATCCCCTGTAGGTGTCCATGGACTTATGTATGTCCAGTTTGCTCAAGTATTCCCTCACCTGGCCCTCTTTCTCCGAGGGTACATCTTTCTTGCTCCAGACTTTCCCCTGGTCTCTGGGACCTGGGATTCCTGAAGGCTGGTCTTGCTAGTAAAGACTTAGGGAAAGAAGGCATGCAGTACCTCAGCCTTTTCCATGTCCTGTGTCACCAGGTCCCTTGCCTCATTCAGCAGTGGGCCCGCACTTTCCCTCATCTTCCTTTTGCTGCTTATGTACTTATAGAAGCCCTTCTTGTTGCCTTTGATGTACCTTGCCAGATTCAATTCCAGTTGGGCTTTAGCTTTCCTAACCTCATCCCTGGATGTTTGGACACTGTTTCTGTATTCCTCCCGGGTTACCTGTCCTTGCTTCCACCCTCTGTATTCTTCCTTTTAGGTTTTGAGTTTGGTCAGGAGCTCCTTGTTCATCCATGCAGGCCTCCTGGCATTTTTGCCTGACTTCCTTCTCGTTGGGATGGGGCTCTCTTGAGCTTGGAGGAGGTGATCCTTGAATATCAGTGAGCTTTCTGGGGTGACTCTTCCCTCCAGGGCCTTATCCCATGGGAGTCTTCCAAGCAGATCATTGAAGAGACCAAACTCTGCTCTGATGAATTCCAGGGTTGTGAGCTTGCTTTTCACCCTCCTCCCTGCCCTCAGGATCCTGAGCTCCACTATCTCATGGTCACTGCAGCCAAGGCTGTCTTTGACCTTCACATCCCCAACAAGGCCCTCGTTGTTGGTGAGTATGAGGTCCAGCAGAGCACCTCTCCTCGTTGGTTCCTTTATTGCTTGGAGGAGGAAGTTATCATCAGTGCACTCCAGGAATCTCTTGGATTGCTTATGTCCTGCTGTGTTGTCCCTCTGGCAGATATTGGGGTGATTGAACTCCCCCATGAGGACCAGGGCCTGCAAACGTGAGGCTGCTCCTATCTGTCTGTAGAGGGCGTCATCCACTTGTTCTTCCTGGTCAGGTGGGCTATAGCAGACACACACTACAATGTCACCTTTACCTATCCTCTCTTTAATCCTAACCCATAAACTCTCAGTTGGCTCCTCATCTATCCCCAGGCAGAGCTCCATGCACGCCTGCTGCTCTCTCACATAAAGGGCAACTCCCCCTCCTCATCTTCCTATCCTGCCCTTCCTAAAGAGCCTGTATCCCTCCATTGCAACACTCCAGTCATGGGAGCTATCCCACCACATCTCCGTGATCCTGACAATATTGTAGCCCTGGAACTGCACACAGATCTCTAACTCTTTCTGTTTATTCCCCATACTGCAAGCATTAGTGTACAGGCACTTCAGAGAGGCACGCCAGCATGTTGAGTTCCTGGAGAGGGTTTGGGGTATTTCTCCATAATGGTACCTCGTAGGCCCTTCCTTGTTGTATTGGGTTTGTGTGACAAGGTTTTGGTAGCGGGGTGGGCTACAGGGGTGGCTTCTGTGAGAAGACACTAGAAGCTTCCCCCATGTCCGATAGAGCCAGTGACAGCTGGCTCCAAGACGGAGCCGCCACTGGCCAAGGCTGAGACAATCAGCAACGGTGGTAGCACCTCTGTGATAACATATTTAAGAAGGGGGGAAAAAAACCCCTGTGCAACAGTAATTGCAGCTGGAAAGAGGAGTGAGAATATGTAAGAGAAACAACTCTGCAGACACCAGGGTCAGTGAAGGAGGAGGGGGAGGAGGTGCTCCAGGTGCTGGAGCAGAGATTCCCCTGCAGCCCATGGTGAAGACCATGGTGAGGCAGGTTGTTCCTCTGCAGCCCATGGAGGTCCATGGTGGAGCAGATATCCACCTGCAGCCCCATGGAGGACCCCACACCAGAGCAGATGGATGTCCAAAGGAGGCTGTGACCCCGTGGGAAGCCCACGCTGGAGCAGGCTCCTGGCAGGACCTGTGGACCTGTGGAGAGAGGAGCCCATGCTGGAGCAGGTTTTCTGGCAGGACTTGTGACCCTGTGGGGGACCCACACTGGAGCAGTTCATGAAGAACTGTAGCCTGTGGAAAGGACTCACGTTGGAGAAATTCATGGAGGACTGTCTCCCATGGGAGGGACCCCACACTGGAGCAGGGGAAGAGTGTGGAGTCCTCCCCCTGAGGAGGAAGGAGCGGCAGAGACAATGTGTGATGAACTGACTGCAACCCCCATTCCCCGTCCCCCTGTGCTGCTTGGGAGGAGGAGGTAGAGAAAATCGGGAGTGAAGTTGAGCCCAGGAAGAAGGGAAGGGTGAGGGGAAGGTATTTTAAGATTTAGTTTTTATTTCTCATTACCATACTCTGGTTTGATTGGCAATAAAGTTAATTTCCCCAAGTCGAGTCTGTTTTGCCTGCAACAGTAATTGGTGAGTGACCTCTCCCTGTCCTTATCTTGAACCACGAGCCTTTCGTGATGTTTTCTCTCCCCTCTCCAGCTGAGGAAGGGGAGTGATAGAATGGCTTTGGTGGGCACCTGGCGTCCAGCCAGGGTCAACCCACCACACTTGCCTACATGCAAGTGCCGGAGGTGACCCCGCTTAAGCCTGATTTTGTGATCCCTTCCCATCACGTCACCCCATGCCCTTTGCTCAGGGATCCTGCCTGTCACTCCCTCACAGGGCTGCTGGTTACTGTGTCCCTCCCCCATCATTCTTAGTTTAAAAGCCCTCCTTATGAGGCCAGCCATCATCTTGGCAAAAATAGCTTTGCCCTGCTTAGCGAGGTGGATCCCATCTCTCCCAAGCACGCTCTGATCTGAAAACAGGGTCCCATAGTTGTAGAACCCAAAACCCTGTTGCTAACACCAGCTCCACAGCCAATTTTTCACTTGTCCTATTAGTGCCCTCCTCCTACCACCCTTTCCCCTAAACGGCAGGACTGAGGAGAACATCACCTGGGCCCCCCTGCCCTTGACCACCACCCCCAGAGCTTTGTAGTCACTTTTGATTCTGTCCGGGTTTCCCCTGGCAGTATCATTGGTGCCCACAGGGAATAACAGCAGGGGGTAGTAGTCACAGGGACGGATGAGCTTCGGCAGTCCCTCCACAACATCCCGGATTCTGGCCCCCAGCAGGCAGCAAACCTCTCTAGATGATCGGTCAGCGCAACAGATGGGTGCCTCTGTCCCCTGCAGCTGAGAGTCACCCATTACGATGACTCGGCTTTTTCTTCCTGGTGGTCTTGCATGGTTCAGGGTCAGGTGGACCAGGTCCTTTGTTTGTAGACACATCTGGCTCCTCTTCAGCTTTGAGGGTGGTGAACCTGCTTTGCAGTAGTAAGCTCTTAGGTGGGGCAGGAGCCGCCTTCTTGGTGCCAAAAGTCACCAGCTTCCATCCTTCCCCTTCTCTAGAAGTTTCGCTTACCTTGATAGTGGGCGTAGACACTGCCTGCTTCTCTACTGTGGATGGGTACTGAGGATCTTCAAGCTGTCTTGTCTCAGAGGAGATCCTGTCTATCTCCTTTTCATCTTCTCTGATGTTGCCCAGCCTGCTCACTTCCCCCCGCAACACTGAATGACTAACAGACATTTTGCTTCTCACCTCTGAGACACACTGCATCTGAGAGGGCCTACCAGAGGAACACAGGAACACACATACTTTCCTCTTCTTGACTCCTTCCAATACTGTTATTAGGAAGACGCCCCCTTCCAAACCACTCTGCCCATTATCACACCAAGTATAAAGGCTGTACAAAAGCCTTGCTCTCATACTATCCAGCAAGCTTTCTTAAGGGAACAGCATACTTGACTTACCATAATTTGACTTAACATTGTAAATGCCTTTTTCAGAACTTTGGTGGGAAGCCAACTATACAATGATAGTAACATAACATAAATTGAGTAAGGGGGAACAATGTATAATAATAACCAGCTAAGTCACTGTTACGGATGCACGACTAACCAAATCCAACAGGTGTTAAAACTCAGATTTATTCTTCAGCAGAAGTTAGAAGTCCGGTAACATTTTATAAAACCACAGGCTCAATGATGTAAAGAGAATTAATACTACACGGCCGACTTAAGAATCCCCAAGATTTAAAGTGATGGCTCAAAACGCGCGTATCACTCACCTAAAAGCTGAGGGCTCTCTCCCTCGAGGAGTTACCTCGGGCGGTGCCCCGGCCCGAGGGGGAGTCCCTGACTGCAGACCCGCTGCTCCGAGGAGGACTGAGGAGGACTGCCAACGTGTCCTCCGGCGGGACCCCGTTTATACCCCTGTCAAATCTAACCTGTGGTCATTGAATTCTATTGGCTAGGAGGGTCACCTCGGTGTACCTGGCGCATCTTGATTGGCCAGTTCAAATTTCAACCTGCAGCCTCCAGGGTTTCCTTCCCCTTCTCCCTTCCTGGAGAAGTTTTGTTTCCTGCTGGCAGGATGGGGGGGGGGGGGGGGGGGGGGGAAATGTACTGCCACAATCCACCCCGTGACCGCAGTCATGATTCGACTGGTTTCTTTGGAGTGGTGGTACAGTCACCTCTTGCCTCCAAAGTTAAAAGGAGGTGCAGTTTGGTGAGTTTGACGCTCATTGTGGGCCATCGTTCCCTTCTGGTCTAGAACCAAAGCGGAATATCGAACACAGGAATATTCAGTGTATGGACAGTTTAAAGGAGTATACTTAACCATTAATACAGGCTTTACTACCAAGCGTTTGATAGAACTTATTGCAATATAGATTACAGTAATCATAACTACAAGAATTATTAAATATTAGAGAATGTTGGTCTCCCACCCCGTGGCAGAAACAATTGCCTCCATGTGAGATTTCAGAGTGTAGCGTAGTATCATTCCAACCCCACCCCGTGAAAGAAAATCTGAACATATCAAAACTTTTCCCAACCAGTTGGTCCCTGGTGCAGAAGCAATTGCCTCCTAGTCTCTTGCCGTATTCTCTCATTGATTTAGTCTTGAAGCCACATTGACACATTTGGAGTGAACACAGCAGTTGTCCATTGACATGTTCAAAACTTTACATATACCCTTCTATTTCTTTGGCATCTAATCCAATACAGGCCAACTTTTGATAGTCATTTTACCGATATGTTATAACCGATTGTTTGAGAGTCCCCAAATTGTTAGATGGAGCATTGGCTAAGGTTGATAGCTGTAAACTCAGTTCTAGGGTGCTCTATCGCTGTTCCTCAAGTACCATACAGTTGCCCCGATAGAATTTCAGGGCATAGCATAGTACCATTCCAACTCCACCCCATGATCCCATGGGTTACTTGGAGGATATAGTCACATCTGGTGTTTCATACTGAACTAGCATTTACTGCACCTGGTGACCAACTATAAACAACATGAGTATAACCTCCCCCATCCAATCTGAACCTCCAACTATAATTGTTACATTGCTCTCATGCGAGGTCAAGGACTCGCGATATATTAATGTCTGTCATTTTGCCACGACATTATCATCCAGATCTTCACCATCCACGCCTGTCACCGTCATCACCGTCAGCAAAAGGACTGGAATGACTCGTTCCTTCATGGTCCTGTAAAAAAGCACAAACTAGGCCTCGGACTTAAAACCGGGTCACAGGGTTAGAAGTCCGGGATTATCCACTGGGCACTGATGTGGTGAGTCTTTCCACTCCCATGAGATGGTCTCAGAAGACCAATGTAATCAACCTGCCACGTGCTCCAAAGAGCCTTGCCTTGTCTGATATGCTGGGCCAGAGCTTGGTTTGGGTGATTAGCTTTAAGCCTTATTTGGCATTGCGGGCAAGCTGTAAGAATTGCTCCACAGGTTTTCATAGACACTGGCCAACCCCGAGATTGGCATTCGTAATAGAGATCTGCTTTCCCTGAGCGGCCTCATTTGATATGCAACCATTCTGCTAGTCTGTCCCAATCTTCCTTCTCCCTGGTGACCATCCTGATTTGGGCCAGGTGGTCCACCTGTTGATTCCATTTCGCAGCTGGGGTTCCATCCCGAGCATGTCCCTTCACCCATCCCACCTTTAAAGGTCAGGATCTCCCTATTGCCAGGAGACATTGCCAGTCCTCTGTCCTCCACACTTTCACATGACCTACTTCCCACTTACTAGATTCCCACTGACATAACCACTCTGTAGTGCCCTTAAAGGTTACGTAAGAGTCAGTATAGACGATGGTAGCACCATTCTCTACAGCCAGTAATAAAGCCCGTAGTTCTCCTACTTGTGCACTACCTTCACTCTCTTCTTCGACTGTCTTCCCAGTACCAATCTCCAATGCCACTGCTTTATATTGCCATTTTGATCCCACTCAATGGGCAGATGCATCCGTGAACCACACTCCTTGCACATCTGAGCCTGCCACGAATTCGGGTGCCTCCTCAATCGGAGAAGGTTTATACGGTTGACCGAGCAAGGCTGGGTCAGGGTTCACAGGTTGCTGTAGTTTGAAAACCTTAGTCGGACCCTCTTTTAGTGGGAGCAATTGGCTTATTCTTTCTAGGTATGCATACCATTTCCTAACTGTGGCATTTTGGGCTACTCCCTCCGGAGGAGGTGACCCATTGAGGACCCATTTAAGAGAGGGAAAGGACCCTGTACTATAACATCCTGCGAAGTACACAGCTTTTCAGCCTCTTTAACTGCTCTAGTGAGGGAAAGAGTCCGCTTCTCCCAATCTGAATATCGTCGCTCCATTTCTTTGAATGCAGTGGAGGAGAACAATAACGGTCTAGCTGGTCCCTGCAGCCCCTTTTGAAACACGCCACAGTATGAGGCATGTTCAGCAAATCCCCATTCCGCTCTCAATGGATCTTGTGGGTGCAATGGACCTAGTCTCTGATAAGCCTTAAGCTCATCTTTCAGAGTGGTGAGGGCTTCCGTATGTTGCAAAGTCCAATCCCATTTTCTGTTTTTTCGGAGCAAGTCATAAAGAGGGTGGGCAATCACTGAGGTAATACTTGGGACAGCAGAAGTTAATGGTGGGGTATTACTGTTCAATCTTCTATAATCAATTGTTAGTCGCCACCTTCCATCTGATATATGGACTGGCCAAACAGGAAAATGTGTGCAACTGATGATCTCTCTTTTCTCCAGATCATTGATTACTTCCGAAATGCCCCGTTTGACCGCGGCTGGAAGTGGGTATTGAGGGACACGGGTTACTTTAGATTGCGGTAGTGCAGGAGCAACCTGCAAGGTTCTCACATGAATAGCCTCTGCCTCCTAAAGCTCCACCCCCTACCATTGGGTAGGTCCCATTGTCTGCCTGCCAGCACATCAAATCCCAGTATATTTTCCTCATAGGGGCTTAAAGCCACCTCCACAGCTGTCATTCTTTTTTCCCCAGGTAGCCAAAGTTGGGTTCGAGCTATGGGGCATTTTTCTGTCGCCCCTGTTACTCCCCTAATGTTTATAGCCTTTCTTGATGGCCTAATTCCCAGCTCACTAGCTTGTTGCTCATTTAAAACACTAATCTGGGCTCCTGTATCGATTAAGAATTCTAAACTTATCCGTTTTGGGCCCACAGGAATGTGTATATAAGGCTCCTTATCAGCAGACCATTGGCAGGTATTCACTATGCAGATTGGGCGGCCTGAACCCCAAACCGCGGCTCCTAGTTTTTAGCCCTTCCAGTTCCTCTCGCAGTGCCGCGAAAGGGTCCCGTTTCTCTTCCCGAGGGGGCGGGGTTGCTGGCGCTTCCCTCTTGTTCTCTAGTTTTCCCCTCCAGCAACTCCACCAACTCCCGGATGTCGTCAGCGGACTGCCCGTGCAGCACGGCTCGGGGTGCCCCCAGCGCCGGTGCCTTCCGCCAGAGAGCGTTCCTTTCGGGATCGTAATTCCGGTCCGCCCGCCCGCGAGATCGAGACCGCTCGAGGGGGCGGGGCTTACAACCGGCTGCCCGGACCTTCCTGCCGCCCTCCGTGCCACCGCTCGGCTCCGCCCATCCCATCTCGCGCCCGTAAACTACTATGCTGTGCAGTACTTCCGCCCAAGTCATCACATGCGCGGCCGGCCCCTGGGGGTTCTGTCGGTTACGATCAATGGCCCCCTGGATTCTTTCTCTGAGGGACTGGACGTGTATTTTTAAAGCGTCCGGCAGACCTCTAATAAGGGGTCTGAGGTGGCGGGGATCCACCGGTGCAGTCATCGGTATCCCTTGCTGCCCTCTATCATACATAGCCTGAACACAGGCGGCTTTTTGCATCCCCTCTGTTAACTCCGACAGTCCCTTTGCCCGGATAGTAACAGGTTCTCCTCTCTCCTTGGGGTCCACACCCCCAGCCCAGTAAGCTACTCGGGACGTTATTGACCGATTCCCCGGTGGTCCATCATTCAGAAACACTCCCGGTCCCCAGTAATTTCATGCTTCATCATCACTCAACAGTATCCGGTCGTCCCCCCCCCCCATTAGAGAAACTCTCCACAAATACTCAGGTTCGGTTTCGCCCGGCTCGCGCGAAAACTTAGCTTGCAACTCGCCGAGTTCGGGTCCCGACCGAGGGACCGTGCAAACAGTGCTCCGGGGGCTCCCACCGTGCGGACCCGCATGCCCTTCTGTTTCAATAAGGGGCCGCACGTCCCTTCCCTCCAATTCCTCCTTCGGACAATCTATTTCCCCTTGCCTTTTAACAGAATCACTCTTTCGGTTCTGTGCTTGAATCCAGCAGGCGCCCAGGAGGGCCCACACGCTGCCTTTGCTGTCTCGCGGACTACTTCCGTGGCATAGTTCTACTCTCCCCACGACCGCTGCCGGGTCGGACCACTTCTCCTTCGCCCAGTCCAGACCTGGGGGAGAAGGGCTGCAGCCGTGCCTCCGTAATAATTCCTCCATTAACACCATCCTGCCGACTACACCAATTTAAAATGTTACGGATGCACGACTAACCAAATCCAACAGGTGTTAAAACTCAGATTTATTCTTCAGAAAAAGTTAGTTAGAAGTCCGGTAACATTTTATAAAACCACAGGCTCAATGATGTAAAGAGAATTAATACTACACGGCCGACTTAAGAATCCCCACGATTTAAAGTGATGGCTCAAAACGCGCGTATCACTCACCTAAAAGCTGAGGGCTCTCTCCCTCGAGGAGTTACCTCGGGCGGTGCCCCGGCCCGAGGGGGAGTCCCCGACTGCAGACCCGCTGCTCCGAGGAGGACTGCCAACGTGTCCTCCGGCGGGACCCCGTTTATACCCCTGTCGAATCTGACCTGTGGTCATTTAATTCTATTGGCTAGGAGGGTCACCTCGGTGTACCTGGCGCATCTCGATTGGCCAGTTCAAATTTCAACCTGCAGCCTCCAGGGTTTCCTTCCCCTTCTCCCTTCCTGGAGAAGTTTTGTTTCCTGCTGGCAGGATGGGGGGGCGGGATGTACTGCCACAGTCACACCTAATAATTCCAAAAATACAACAGCTTCTTTAACAAAAATGCAATAGTTTATGTAGTGAGGTCATATATTATGAATATGTAGAATCATATTCAGTTATTAAAGCACTGCTCTAATCGGGGATTTGCATGATTTAGGGAGGTTGCAGCCTTACCTTTTGTCTGGCAGTTTCCTCAGAATCCAACAGCTTGTGGAAATGGTATAGACCAAACCTCCAAGCTGGATGGTATAAAACATCAGTTTACCCAAAAAACTTTTGAAGTAGATCCAACAGCAGATTGACTGCTGAGGCTTTCATGCTTCTGTCATGACCCGGGCTGGACAGACCAAGGAGGGGTCATGGTGAGTTCGGAATTCCCTCGGGCTATATTAATGTGAAAGGACACCAAACGATCAGCTAAATATTTTATTCATGGTAGAAGCAAACTGAGCTTGGGAGGCATAACAGTAGGTGTCGGGTTTCTCTCAACAGGAATTGGCATGAAACTACCTCAGTAAACTGTGTAACCCATGGTAACCATATACATCAATTGAGGGAATAAGGAGATCCCTCCCGTTGAGTCACGGGGTTCAGAGTGGACCCCCTTGCATTCTAGACTCCTTCTCAGAGAAGAGCTTAGGGCTGGCTAGATCCACTCCTAGTCCCAGACTTGGTCAATGGTTTTATGTCTTAAAGGGATGAGGTGTAGGGATTATGACAAGGAAAGAGAGGGAGAGAGACAGGAAAAGAGAAAGATTTCACCAGTCTTGGATCCAGCGTTGGTCCAGTCAGTCTAAAGGTCCAGTTCCAGTGGGTGTGCATCCGTGAGGCTTCAGTTTATCTCCTTTTATCATCCTTGCCCCTCTTTCAAGCAGGCACTCGAACTCATTAGGCTAATTAGGTGTCATGAGCGGTTTGTGCTTTCAGACCCTTCGGGAAATGGGTCGGTGGGCTTGGGGGTCGTTTGGGGAGTAACTTCTTCCTCCCTGCAGACACTGACGTGCGGAAACAGACTCCACAATCAGTGAGATTGTAAAGTAGGTATGTTCATTCAGCGCTGGGCAGCACGGGGGGTAGTCCCACCAAAGTCGTGCGCGCCCGACTCGGCAGTTCACTTCAAATTTATACAGTCCAAGTGTTACATATACATAGAGTTTCGCAATACCTTTCTAGGCATGATCTATCCCCGCTTCATATTAAAATTAGTTCCAAAAAGTCACAAGGCCAGTCTTGGCTGGTTTTTGGGGTGGACTGCTGCTTCTTATCAGGGACTATCTCCTGCCCCAGCCAGCCTCAACAATGCAAATGTTAAGCATCACTTCTCATCCTCTTGGGCCATGTCTACCTCTACTGAAATTTTTCTTAACTTCATTATAGCTAGATAATTATTAAACAGTTTCTATCTACATCCATATATCTACTATATCTACTAAGGTTCCTTTGGCTCCCTGTCTCGCATCCCCCTTTTCTAGAAAATAGTAAATTCTTTTACTATATCCAATTCTAGTACTTCTAATGCATGTTTCCCTATCTAGCATCTTTCAAAATATTTATTGGACTCGAGTTTTTCATCGCAACTGATTCTTTTTCCATTCCGCTGTACGAATCCACCCCTGTTCTTGGAAAACCCATAAGCTGCATCAAATTGTTGTACAAAGGATTATGAGCAGAAAAATGATTACTATACTGTCACAAACAGTTGTTTTGGCCATGTTAAATTTGGCAACCAGGAAGTTCGTTTTTTCCCATATCTCAGAAAATCCCATGAGTGTCATCCATAGTGATAAGATGTAACTCCTTAGAAATTTCCCAAATCTTTCCATATCTGTCTTTACTTGCTGTCTTTCATTTAAATAAGCACAACAGCTTTGATTTATAAGTATGCACACACCCCCTTCCTTGCGGTTAACATATTCTAATGCAAGGCGATTTTGTATCGTTATCTTTGCCAAGGAATCATTTCGGCTTGTAATTTTCCTAGGCGTCAGCAGTAGTATTGGCTAAAGTCTCGACCCCTGCTGATACATTGACTATTGCTTTTTCCAATTCGGATACCTCCAAGCATTGGGAAAAGTCATCATACCACACGTGGAATGTGTGCCTCGTCTATAGAGGGTTAGAGGTTCTTTTAGTCCTCGTGTGGGTGCCATGGGGATTGGAATATTCCCTGTAATTTCCTAAGATAGGGAGTGTTTGTGGGATTATTATTCCTCTGTGCATTCTCCCCACCATCGAGGTAAACTCTTATGTGCCTCCCCATTTGCCACAAAGGTACAACGTCCGTCAGGGAGATTACAATTGGACGGCTCCCGAGGAGGAGGAAGATAACAACTCCCTGTTTAGATTTCCCCATCCTGTATTAGCTATCGCTGTAGAGTGTGATCATTACATTGAAAGCAAGTCCATTCAGTGTCCCAAGAAAACTAGAAGTGTTGGCATAATGGGGGCGCATCATTACGGGGTCTCCCCCTCGCCTCTTTCCATGTCTTTTAATCTCCAAGACCAATGTATCGTCATTATCATGTGGGTCTCTGCTATCCAGATCAAGTTTATATCTTCACTATAGTTCTGGAACCATTTCCCTATAAACAAGTATAGTTGGCAGTTCTTATTCAATAGTGTTTAGTGCTGTTTGTTCTGAGGGGACACCAATAAATGGGAAGGTTTCTCCTTGACTGGGTATTAAGTACACATCCACAGCTTGATATCATTATATCCTTTGCTAGCTCCTGGTTTATCTGACAAACAGGTTTTCATCCCATACCTTACACAGAGTCCCCACAACTCCCAATTTCCGCGTTAAAACTAAATGTCCATCGGGTTTTTGTGGTGACTTTCCATGGAGGTTTGGGTGTCTTTTCACTCTGGTGTGATGAATCCAAGTGTTTCTGTTCCTTGATTCTGATTGCAGTAAAGGAGGTGATTAGTACTTGGGATGGTCCTTCCCACTGTGCTCCAGGGTTTTTTCTGTAAAGACTTTACATATACATATCCCCAGGTTGTATATTATGTACGGCCATCCAAACCTCTCCCTCGAGTCCCAGCCACATGCTTCCTGATTTTATTGAGCTGCTTACTCAATGCTACCAGTAAGAGGTCACAATTTCGTCCCCAGCTTGCCCAGACAC